>NC_090273.1:19345000-20622500 GCF_040414725.1 Anabrus simplex | reverse complement strand
GATGGATGGATGGATGGATGGATGGATGGATGGATGGATGGATGGATGGATGGATGGATGGATGGATGGATGGATGGATGGATGGATGGATGGATGGATGGATGGATGGATGGATGGATGGATGGATGGATGGATGGATGGATGGATGGATGGATGGATGGATGGATGGATGGATGGATGGATGGATGGATGGATGGATGGATGGATGGATGGATGGATGGATGGATGGATGGATGGATGGATGGATGGATGGATGGATGGATGGATGGATGGATGGATGGATGGATGGATGGATGGATGGATGGATGGATGGATGGATGGATGGATGGATGGATGGATGGATGGATGGATGGATGGATGGATGGATGGATGGATGGATGGATGGATGGATGGATGGATGGATGGATGGATGGATGGATGGATGGATGGATGGATGGATGGATGGATGGATGGATGGATGGATGGATGGATGGATGGATGGATGGATGGATGGATGGATGGATGGATGGATGGATGGATGGATGGATGGATGGATGGATGGATGGATGGATGGATGGATGGATGGATGGATGGATGGATGGATGGATGGATGGATGGATGGATGGATGGATGGATGGATGGATGGATGGATGGATGGATGGATGGATGGATGGATGGATGGATGGATGGATGGATGGATGGATGGATGGATGGATGGATGGATGGATGGATGGATGGATGGATGGATGGATGGATGGATGGATGGATGGATGGATGGATGGATGGATGGATGGATGGATGGATGGATGGATGGATGGATGGATGGATGGATGGATGGATGGATGGATGGATGGATGGATGGATGGATGGATGGATGGATGGATGGATGGATGGATGGATGGATGGATGGATGGATGGATGGATGGATGGATGGATGGATGGATGGATGGATGGATGGATGGATGGATGGATGGATGGATGGATGGATGGATGGATGGATGGATGGATGGATGGATGGATGGATGGATGGATGGATGGATGGATGGATGGATGGATGGATGGATGGATGGATGGATGGATGGATGGATGGATGGATGGATGGATGGATGGATGGATGGATGGATGGATGGATGGATGGATGGATGGATGGATGGATGGATGGATGGATGGATGGATGGATGGATGGATGGATGGATGGATGGATGGATGGATGGATGGATGGATGGATGGATGGATGGATGGATGGATGGATGGATGGATGGATGGATGGATGGATGGATGGATGGATGGATGGATGGATGGATGGATGGATGGATGGATGGATGGATGGATGGATGGATGGATGGATGGATGGATGGATGGATGGATGGATGGATGGATGGATGGATGGATGGATGGATGGATGGATGGATGGATGGATGGATGGATGGATGGATGGATGGATGGATGGATGGATGGATGGATGGATGGATGGATGGATGGATGGATGGATGGATGGATGGATGGATGGATGGATGGATGGATGGATGGATGGATGGATGGATGGATGGATGGATGGATGGATGGATGGATGGATGGATGGATGGATGGATGGATGGATGGATGGATGGATGGATGGATGGATGGATGGATGGATGGATGGATGGATGGATGGATGGATGGATGGATGGATGGATGGATGGATGGATGGATGGATGGATGGATGGATGGATGGATGGATGGATGGATGGATGGATGGATGGATGGATGGATGGATGGATGGATGGATGGATGGATGGATGGATGGATGGATGGATGGATGGATGGATGGATGGATGGATGGATGGATGGATGGATGGATGGATGGATGGATGGATGGATGGATGGATGGATGGATGGATGGATGGATGGATGGATGGATGGATGGATGGATGGATGGATGGATGGATGGATGGATGGATGGATGGATGGATGGATGGATGGATGGATGGATGGATGGATGGATGGATGGATGGATGGATGGATGGATGGATGGATGGATGGATGGATGGATGGATGGATGGATGGATGGATGGATGGATGGATGGATGGATGGATGGATGGATGGATGGATGGATGGATGGATGGATGGATGGATGGATGGATGGATGGATGGATGGATGGATGGATGGATGGATGGATGGATGGATGGATGGATGGATGGATGGATGGATGGATGGATGGATGGATGGATGGATGGATGGATGGATGGATGGATGGATGGATGGATGGATGGATGGATGGATGGATGGATGGATGGATGGATGGATGGATGGATGGATGGATGGATGGATGGATGGATGGATGGATGGATGGATGGATGGATGGATGGATGGATGGATGGATGGATGGATGGATGGATGGATGGATGGATGGATGGATGGATGGATGGATGGATGGATGGATGGATGGATGGATGGATGGATGGATGGATGGATGGATGGATGGATGGATGGATGGATGGATGGATGGATGGATGGATGGATGGATGGATGGATGGATGGATGGATGGATGGATGGATGGATGGATGGATGGATGGATGGATGGATGGATGGATGGATGGATGGATGGATGGATGGATGGATGGATGGATGGATGGATGGATGGATGGATGGATGGATGGATGGATGGATGGATGGATGGATGGATGGATGGATGGATGGATGGATGGATGGATGGATGGATGGATGGATGGATGGATGGATGGATGGATGGATGGATGGATGGATGGATGGATGGATGGATGGATGGATGGATGGATGGATGGATGGATGGATGGATGGATGGATGGATGGATGGATGGATGGATGGATGGATGGATGGATGGATGGATGGATGGATGGATGGATGGATGGATGGATGGATGGATGGATGGATGGATGGATGGATGGATGGATGGATGGATGGATGGATGGATGGATGGATGGATGGATGGATGGATGGATGGATGGATGGATGGATGGATGGATGGATGGATGGATGGATGGATGGATGGATGGATGGATGGATGGATGGATGGATGGATGGATGGATGGATGGATGGATGGATGGATGGATGGATGGATGGATGGATGGATGGATGGATGGATGGATGGATGGATGGATGGATGGATGGATGGATGGATGGATGGATGGATGGATGGATGGATGGATGGATGGATGGATGGATGGATGGATGGATGGATGGATGGATGGATGGATGGATGGATGGATGGATGGATGGATGGATGGATGGATGGATGGATGGATGGATGGATGGATGGATGGATGGATGGATGGATGGATGGATGGATGGATGGATGGATGGATGGATGGATGGATGGATGGATGGATGGATGGATGGATGGATGGATGGATGGATGGATGGATGGATGGATGGATGGATGGATGGATGGATGGATGGATGGATGGATGGATGGATGGATGGATGGATGGATGGATGGATGGATGGATGGATGGATGGATGGATGGATGGATGGATGGATGGATGGATGGATGGATGGATGGATGGATGGATGGATGGATGGATGGATGGATGGATGGATGGATGGATGGATGGATGGATGGATGGATGGATGGATGGATGGATGGATGGATGGATGGATGGATGGATGGATGGATGGATGGATGGATGGATGGATGGATGGATGGATGGATGGATGGATGGATGGATGGATGGATGGATGGATGGATGGATGGATGGATGGATGGATGGATGGATGGATGGATGGATGGATGGATGGATGGATGGATGGATGGATGGATGGATGGATGGATGGATGGATGGATGGATGGATGGATGGATGGATGGATGGATGGATGGATGGATGGATGGATGGATGGATGGATGGATGGATGGATGGATGGATGGATGGATGGATGGATGGATGGATGGATGGATGGATGGATGGATGGATGGATGGATGGATGGATGGATGGATGGATGGATGGATGGATGGATGGATGGATGGATGGATGGATGGATGGATGGATGGATGGATGGATGGATGGATGGATGGATGGATGGATGGATGGATGGATGGATGGATGGATGGATGGATGGATGGATGGATGGATGGATGGATGGATGGATGGATGGATGGATGGATGGATGGATGGATGGATGGATGGATGGATGGATGGATGGATGGATGGATGGATGGATGGATGGATGGATGGATGGATGGATGGATGGATGGATGGATGGATGGATGGATGGATGGATGGATGGATGGATGGATGGATGGATGGATGGATGGATGGATGGATGGATGGATGGATGGATGGATGGATGGATGGATGGATGGATGGATGGATGGATGGATGGATGGATGGATGGATGGATGGATGGATGGATGGATGGATGGATGGATGGATGGATGGATGGATGGATGGATGGATGGATGGATGGATGGATGGATGGATGGATGGATGGATGGATGGATGGATGGATGGATGGATGGATGGATGGATGGATGGATGGATGGATGGATGGATGGATGGATGGATGGATGGATGGATGGATGGATGGATGGATGGATGGATGGATGGATGGATGGATGGATGGATGGATGGATGGATGGATGGATGGATGGATGGATGGATGGATGGATGGATGGATGGATGGATGGATGGATGGATGGATGGATGGATGGATGGATGGATGGATGGATGGATGGATGGATGGATGGATGGATGGATGGATGGATGGATGGATGGATGGATGGATGGATGGATGGATGGATGGATGGATGGATGGATGGATGGATGGATGGATGGATGGATGGATGGATGGATGGATGGATGGATGGATGGATGGATGGATGGATGGATGGATGGATGGATGGATGGATGGATGGATGGATGGATGGATGGATGGATGGATGGATGGATGGATGGATGGATGGATGGATGGATGGATGGATGGATGGATGGATGGATGGATGGATGGATGGATGGATGGATGGATGGATGGATGGATGGATGGATGGATGGATGGATGGATGGAACTACAGTTTAAGCTATAAACAATGTTATTCACCCTGAGTTGAATGGCAGTTTAGGAGAAGGCACCTAAAATTTAATTTTTAAATACCAATGTTCTTGGCCCTATGGAAAATTACTACTTAACAACAGTTATAGAGAATATAATTTCCGATCATTTATGTTTTATTCTGTTTTACCGTACCGACTATGATAAAAGTGGTATTTCAGAACCGGAAGACAATTGATAATGTAAAGGCCTGCAATATCGAAAGTGCGTAACATTGATCAACAATAACATTACACTGACCGTTGTTTGTTGTAATGTTCTTTGTCTCTTATGCTGACATTGAACTCCGATAGATGGGATTACTGCTGCGTACCGAGTATAACAGCCTAACTGAATATTGGCGGGAAATAGCTGAGGAGTAAGATAACTTTCTTCTTTAGCATGCCAATCCTCTGCTTCATACATTTTCTGATACTGCTGGTACGTAACACACTGGTTCATCGTAGTATGCCAGGTATTCGATACCTACTCTGACGCGCTGTTTTGAATGAGCAGTGTACGCACTTCAGTCAGAGGCTCAGTTAGTAGTAGTGGTATGAACTGGTCTAGAATTACAATTTAGCCCTATTCCAAATTATAGTACCACAATTCACTAAATAACTCAAAATTCAACCCTGAAAGAGCCGTTTCTTAGGAAAAGTTTCTTCCTCTTCACTTTCATTAAATTCACATTCATTTTATTCCAAATTAGCAACGAAGATGTGTTTTCTTCTCTGGCTTGGAGGAAAAATTGCCTCCACGTCAGATAGTTCTTTCCCCTGCAGTGTAGTGAATTGAGATTTTCAGACTCATCGGGTACTCCCAGGAAACAGATAAGTAAACGGGCATAGTTTTTGCCTTGGGACTATCCACTATTTCAACCCCCCCACCCCCACCCCTGCCGAAAAAAGGACGAAGATTGTTCACGGATCACGGATGTCTACGTCTTGGCCATTCCAGCTCTGTAGCTTTGGACTATTAGTTCGGCAGCATAGTACTGTTCGTTAAAAGTGAGAAAATGTGTGGTTTTTAATTCGATCGAGTATTTCATATGAAAGCATTGCTTTGAATCGCGCCATTCCTACCGACGTCATTGTAATGACCCATGTTCATTTCAGTTGGGAAAACCACTGACAGAGTCTTTCTAAGAATATATAAAGGCAGGCGGAGAGTGAGTGTGTGCCATTATAATGAAAACTCCCCAACCTGATTGTGACTGACGGTAGGCAAGCCGGCCTACCATTACAATGAAAATTCCCTAACCCAGTCTTCATAGGAGAAAAGACGTTGGTGACTTGCCCGTCGTGCTTCTAGGGCAACGTTAAGAGCTATGCAACTTAATACAGTCTTGCTCACATCGTTTACACTACCTAACCTAGAATTCTGTATAAAATTTAGAATTCCGTAGCGAAGCACGGGTACATCAGCTAGTCGTGTATAAAGGCGTATTTGCTATTACTTTTCAATTTGTTACCTACTTTGTATCTCTTGTCCCTGTTTTAGTGTGTTTTATGTATTTTAATGTGTTTTAAGTGTTAATTAGAATGATGTACAGTATATGATTTCAATTCAATGCAATGCCTTATAATAAGCCAACGGCCGTATCCGTGTTGAAACACCGGATCCCGTGAGATCTCCGAAGTTAAGCAACATTGGGCGTGGTCAGGAGTTGGATGACTTGCCACGCGCTGTTGGTGGGGGGTAAAGGAATGAAGGAGCGGAAAGGAACTGGCCACCCTACCTCACGTAAACTCCGGCTCAGGAACACCTCTGTGGAGGTTCGGACCTGCCTTCGGGCAGTACAACCCTTACCTTATAATAATTCTGTCCATTTTTATATACTTTGGTAAGGAAATATTGCATTGCGAATTAGGTCCATTTCTTACCTTTTTGTGGTAGGATGCCCTTTCTGACGCCAACCCTATGAGGGGTGATGTGATTACTACTGCATATTTCTGTGTTGGTTGGTAGTGCGGTGTGGTTTCTGAATTTAAAGAGGAGAGTGTTGCAACAAACACAAAACACCCAGTTCCGAACCAGAACAATTCATCAGACGTGATTAAAATCACCGACTCGGCCGGGAATCGAACCAATTACCCTCTGAACCAAAAGCCCCAAGGCTGACCATTCAGCCAAGGAGTCGGACGCAACTCGGATCCACTGGTAATAATTTTTTTCATAATTTGTTTTAAGATTGTGGTCAGTGAATACTTTTTTAAAATTGTAACAATAGTTACATTGTCCAGCTCCATGGCTGAATGGTTAGCGTGCTGGCCATTTGTCACAGGGTTTCCGTGTTCGATTCCTCGCAGGGTCGGGAATTTTTACCACCATTCGTTAATTCCGTGGCACGGGGTCTGGGTTTATGTGTCGTCTTCATCATCAGTTAATCCTCATCCCGACGCGCATGTCGCCTACGGATGTCACATCTAGAGACCTGCACCTGGCGAGCGAACATGTCCTCGGACACTTCCGGCACTAAAGGCCAAACGCCATTTCATTTCTTTAATGCATTTAGTTTCACCTCGTACATCAGCAGCCTATGACCAAATGTTTGGCACCATTGTAAGCTCTATCCACCAGAATGAAGCGACAGTTCTGATTTGAATATTATAATCTGCATTATTTCATTGTTATTAGAGAATTTTTAAGAAGAACAACTTTTAGACAGTCTTCGCAGGTGCAAGAGTAACTGATGTGCACAACGGTATAAACTCTTTGTGACAGTTTCTTTTCAAAACAGAATTTGCTTTACATCGCACCGAGACAGACAGCTCTTACGCCAGCGATGGGATATGAAATGGCTTGCAGTGAGACGGAAGCGGCTGTGGCCTTAATTAAAATTCTGCACCTGAACCCTCAGCCCCACCCTAATGTGGATGAAGTTTCACGGCATAAAGAAACATTTCACCGGGTACCCAAATCTCATTTTCTGTATTATGGGCCAACGTTTAAGTAGCCCCGCCCGCCCCTTTCCTAATAACTAGAATAGGTGCTTGATGCTAAAGGCTTGTCTTATTTCCTAGGCTCCTGGCAATGAAATCCTCATAAGTTTTGGAAGTAGATCAAACTACAATTGGAAATGTCGTCATTAATCATCTCACTCGAGGGTATAACGCTCAAGCCAAGTATATTGAAGTTAGTGTGAAGTTGAGTCACGCTAGGTTTAGCGGATTAGAGCCTCCGTTATTACTTTCATAACAACGCTTAATGAAGTGGCATTAGTCTCATCCCTGGATATAAGGTGCGCACGCTTCCTCCATTAATTGTGAGATCTTCTCTTATCATTACAAAGTACAGAGAAGTGATTTAATCTGCTCCTCCTTCCCTTAACTGCAGGGAACGTCGTTCGATCCCTCCGGAGTGACGACAAACTTGGTTCTCCTACAGGCTTGTGGTACCGCCACGGATAAAGAAAACTTAATCATTTCTCCGCAGTACAGGGGTTTCTCCTCTCCCTATCTCGGCGAACGTACGTGCGGGTTTACAGCGAGGCCACACTTTTATCATTTGTCTAAAAGTTTTATGTTTCAAGGGAGGTTGCAAGCTTTAAATTTGTGATGCTCGTGCTCCTGTTTCTCAGTAAGTATTTGACCGATTGAAACAAGATTTTGCAGGCCTACACTTTCTCTTTAAATTATTTTTAAAACTATATGTTTGTAAATAATGTTTCAATATTTGTTTTATTCTATAAGTTAAATTCTTCAATTTTTCCCCTTCAAAAACATAAAATATCTATTTTATAATGTTATTATTTTTACGTCCCACTAACTACTTTTCTACGGTCTTCGGAGACGCCGAGGTACCGGAATTTAGTCCCTCAGGAGTTCTTTTTACGTGCCAGTAAATCTACCGACACGAGGCTGACGTATTTGTGCACCTTCAAATACCACCGGACTGAGCCAAAATAGAACCTACCAAGTTGGGGTCAAAAGGCCAGGTCCTCAACCGTCTGAGCCACTTATCTCGGTAATATCAATTTTACTATTTATGGTAAATTCACAAGAAAACCTCCAATACCTTTTTTTTTCATAATACTTGAATTACTGAAAAATAGCAAACCTCTACTTTTAATACATCCTCAGAAAAGTGTCCCTGAAGATAAATTAGCCTACATTAATGTGCAGCAGGCCCATATTCAGGATCAGCTGGGTTGTCTTCATCTTCTCTGCCCCTCTTCTGGTTTCTTTTTAATTTCCTTTGAATTTTATATTTCCTTTCAGGTTTATATTTGACTTTCTCATACGTAAATTGTTAATCTCACATGTGGTTCTATACTCAGCTTCCTCAACAACTTAATCCTACCATTGTTCCCCTCATTGAACACCACTGCAGCATCGTATACACCTGTTAACAAAGTCCTTTTCCCATGAAACACTGCCCTTGGCACCCTGGTCCAAATCACGTTATTGAATGGCTCGTTTGGAATTTGAGCACTTCCGAAGACGATCGTGTGAGTGCAAAGCAAAGGTCACATGGGACCGATTGGATAGGAAAGAGCTAGAAATGGAAAGGAAGCGACCATGGCCTTAATTAAGGTACAGCCCCAACATTTGCCTGGTGTGAAAATGGGGAACCACGGAAAACCATCTTCAGGGCTACAGACAGAGGGCTTCGAAGCCACTATCTCCCGCATACAAGCTGAAAGCTACGTGATCCAAACAGCACAGCTACCTGCTCTGTTATGACGTAATTTGAATAATAGTAATAATAATAATAATAATAATAATAATAATAATAATAATAATAATAATAATAATAATAAAACCAGACTAACCAAAGGGCTATTCGACTACCTGTTGAATAAGAAGATAACGACGGCATGGATTAAGGAAGTTCGTAAAGATCTAGAGAAGTTCAACATCCAGGAAGTTCAGATGGTAGACAGAAAAACATTTCGGACCACGATTCAAAATTTAGGAGGGTTTCAAGTGGAAAGAACTGCCAAGAAGGGAAGAGATGCACGGATGAACATAAGAAACAGCATAGCGTTCATTTGAAGGAGTATTGGAGGAAGAGGAAACTTCAGACAAAAGAATAAATTGTAGTGTGATCCTAGGTGGTCAATTCGCAAATAAGGGTAAGGGCGTATTCTGCCCGAAGGCAGGTCTGAACCTCCGCAGAGGTGTGCCTGAGCCGGAGTTTACGTACGGTAGGGTGGCCAGTTCCTTTTCGCTCCTCCATTCCCTTACCCCCCAACAACAGCGCGTGAAAACCCATCCAAATCTTGACCACGCCCAATCTTGCTTAACTTCGGAGATCTCACGGGATCCGGTGTTTCAACATGGCTACGGCCGTTGGCAATTCACAAATAATAATAATAATAATAATAATAATAATAATAATAATAATAATAATAATAATAATAATAATAATAATAATAATAATAATAATAATAATAATAATAATAATAATAATAATAATACATGGCTTCAGATACTGTATGCAGGCGTTTTCATTTGTGACATCTAGGCTGCCTGCGCGTCAATTCGACGTTCAGTTTTACTCTATTCAATGGCAGAGGAAACTGTGTCCTATTGGTCCGTCTTAACGAATTTTATCGGTGAACACCAAATAGTACGACGTGAAATGCCGAATGAACTTCCTCCTCCTTCTTCTTCTTCTTCTTCTTCTTCTTCTTTTCTTCCACCACTTTTCCCACACCTGTGGGGTCGCGGGTACGAACTGTGTCACACTTGGCGCTGTTTTACGGCCAGATGCCCTTCTTGACACCAACCCTATATCTAGGGATGTAATCACAATTGTCTGGTTCTCTAGTGGTTGCTCGTGTAGTGCACTGGCTGAGTATGAGAAGGAAAGTGTTGGGAAAAACACAAACACCAAGTCTCCGAGCCAGAAGGATTAAGCAGACGCGATTATAATTCCCGATCCGGGCGGGACACTCTGAACCGAAGGCCTCTACGCTGACCTTTCAGCCAACGAGACGGACGAATGAATTTACTTCCGCCTTTCACAAATTCGACTACCTCAACCGGGTTTAAACCCGTGACACTCTACTACTGATCCAAAGAGAGGGCTACTACTGTAGTACACAGTAAATTCAGTCTAAGAAAGTCTAGATCCCTAACTTCGCCACGAATAAACACTAACACTTTGTCTAAGGTAAAGAAAGACGTTCACTTCTCTTGCCACCTGCAGACGGAACACCAAAAGAACAGTGTTCTCGTTGTAACTTCTCTGTACAGGAACAGTGGAATCCTGAGACATGGTGTAACGTAACAACCCCTTGGTGCAGCTCAACTGATGGCAGAATGATGTGATAATGTGCAGAATATGGATGAGATAAGGGAGCAGATCCCTCGGGGACTACCCTCTGCTCCTGACCTGTTAACACCAAACATATGGACTTCATTACAACTGAACGATAAAGGGAGGGGGAGAGCGCTGGAAAACCTACAAGTGTGCTCAGGACAGGGTGTGGCACAAGTTACGATACATGTTGTCAACATCTTAAACTTTCATAGAGAATATCTATCTTTAAATATGTGATATTCTCTTCTTCTTCTTCTTCTTCTTCTTCTTCTTCTTCTTCTTCTTCTTCTTCTTCTTCAGGTCTAAACACAAAAGAAACCGATAATCTCATGGCATATTAAAAAGGTTTTGCCAACCAAGATTATTGCCACCCAGCCCGATGCATACTGATTCTGTTGGAAATGAACCGTGTACATCAAATAGAATATACTCTGGAGTATGTTGGGTTGCCGTATGAATAAGGTAGGGGGCCATATTTCGTTCCCTTTAGCAGATTTGGACTTGTAGAACTTCATTAATATTAAGGACCAGGGTAGAAATTCTGTCATACACACTTCAGTGCTCACTCTAGGAACAACAGGCTCTTAATTGGAATACTGCTCTAACTCAAATCAGCATGCTTTTTAAATTTTTTAAAACATCTGTTTTACATCGCACCGACACAGATAGGTCTTATGGCGACGATGGGATAGGAAAGGGCTAGGAGTGGGAAGGAACAAGCCGTGGCCTTAATTAAGGTACAGTCCCAGCATTTGCCTGATGTGAAAATGGGAAACCACGGAAAAACATATTCAGGCCTACCGACAGTGGCGTTCGAACCCACTATCTCCCGGATGCAAGCTCACAGCTGCACTTCTTGCTCCGGCAATGATTTGACACTTGAATTTGAGCAACTCTTTCCCACAAACGGAGATACGATTTTCTTGTTGAAGTGCACTGTAGACTCAATCCAGTGATACAAGAATGAGTTCTTATGCTATTTTTCTAGTAACATCAGAACCACCCATGGAGAAGAAGTAGACTCCAACAGCTCTATCAGTGACCTCGTTGTCAAAGCGAGGTAAACCGGGCGAGTTGGCCGTGCGGTTAGGAGCGCGCGGCTGTGAGCTTGCATCCGGGAGATAGTGGGTTCGAATCCCACTGTCCGCAGCCCTGAAGATGGTATTCCGTGGTTTCTCATTTTCACACCAGGCAAATGCTGGGGCTGTACCTTAATTAAGGCCACGGCCGCTTCCAATCCAACTCCCAGACATTTCCCATCCCGTCGTCACCATAAGACCTTAGCAAAAAATATTATTATTATTATTATTATTATTATTATTATTATATAATAATAATAATAATCGTATGGCCTCAGCTACCGTTTGCAGACATTTCGATTTGACGCCATCTGGCTGTCTGCTCGTCAATTTCGACGTTCCGGTTTACTCTGTCTGCCATCTAGCGGACCTAGAGTAAACCGGACCTCTCTTGGGCGTCTATGGCTGAGATTTTAATTAATTTTGTCGGGTAAATACCAAATGTATCACCAGAGTTCTTTTACATGCCGACATCGTACGACATGGAGTGTCGAATGGACTTTTTTCCGCCCATCAAAAATCCGATTACCTCTGCCGGGTTTGAACCCGCTATCTTGGGATCCGGAGGCCGACACTCTACCACGGATCCACAGAGGCAGCTTATTATTATTATTATTAACAAATACATCGCAACTGGAAAATATCACGGTGGCAATGGCCACTTACAGTAGTGTGATAATAAGGTAAAGTTAAAACATAATTACCCAACAATAACAACAACTTAAACAAGAGTACATCAAGCAATTCCCTGGAAAGAACATATTACAAGAGATACTACTACACTCAACTCTCGATTTACCGTAATCGGATCAACCGCGTTGCGGGCTATCCGCGATATTAAAAAAAAACGAGTGTTAGGAGTTACAGTAATACAGAATTACAGAGGGTCGGGATAATATTACCGACTCCTAATAGTAGCAGGGGAGGCGCGACCTTGAAGTTTGTTTTTCTTTGGCTTATTAGTTTCGATGAAAACTGTTGTTAATTTTTCTATTTATTAATTGCGCTAAGTGCTACTTTTACTGCAACGTATTGGGTGAGTTAATAAAAACAATACGACGGCATCATTTGTTATCATTTTAACTGTACTTTCAGTACGCCTGTTCTTTTTTTTTACTTTTTGCGGATTAAACGCGATTTTACTTATCCGGAAAGCCTTAACCCTACATTATCCCGATTAATCGAGAGTTGGGTGTAGTTTAACTTTAACCTTTTGTTTTCTATGTTGCCCTTAATATCTTCTTGTCAGGCTTGTACAGAGTGAAATTTGAAAACTAGCATTGTATTAATATACTTAATACAATGCTAATTTTCAACTTCTTTAGCATCTCACATCTTGACAAGTTACCGTTAGTAAATGTAGCTTCATGAACACAAAAATAAATACTTTGGGGGGGGGGGGAATTATTGAGCCAAATTACACTATCCATGTTCGCATTGGGGTTCTATACTCGGTAATACAAGCAATACAGGAGCTGAATACCAGAGAGATATCAGAAAGCGGGCTTAATTTTTCTTCTACAGTATACCTTAACCCATCCTTATGTTTATAATATGATGTCTCATTGGTGTATTATTACATTTACACCTTCAGGGCAGAGTTCATGCTATGGCTCTGAATCTCTTTAAGTAACACGCCAGCCTATTTTGTTTTAGAGAATATTACGAGCACTTAGGTTTCACAAAGGCATACGTATTATACGCCAAATTAAAGAGGATATTTTAAAAATGAATATTCAATAACAAAGAATAATCGAAACTTTTTTCACCCAACCGGAACCCCTTAAATAACAAGCACATTCACTTAATAGACCTAATACACTCTGTGTACCAGTTATTGGGGCGAGGGGAAGCTGAATGCGGAGCGAGTGGGGGCGGTAAATGATTGTGAGGTTTCTCCTCGGAGGTGGGGAGAGAGTGTTCGTCCCGACGCCCCGCGCCGCTCGGCGTCCCAGTGAACAGTTCTGTATGCCACCACGTGTGTGACAGTCTAACACTCCGGGTTTTGGTAGCTATTAAGAGCATTCAGACAATTACACGGCTTTGTTTACTCTTTATACATAGGGAGATCGTTAAAACAGACTTTAAGGAACAGTAGTTTGATATCGGCTGTAGTGTCAGTGTGTGACCAACAGAATCTTGCGAGTGAAACATAACGTGTGTGTATAAAGAGAGAATTCAAGAGTGAATGTTTTACACATTACTTAAATAATTCTATATTTGAGTAGCTAACAAAGTAAACACAAATTAGTTGTCTCAATAATGACATTTTGTGATATTTAAATTAATTTTGGCAGAATAGCACAGTAACTGACTCCTGTAGCTTGATCAGTGACGGCACTTAGTATTAAAAAACATACCGAAATCCATTCTTTCATTGGCATTAAATGTATACCTACTAAGTTAGCAGCTCAAATTATTGCTCATTTAGAAAATTATTCTCTTCCTTTAGAGTTATTTTACAGAAATAATATCAGATCAGTTCCATATTTCAAGAGATAAAGTGCACAGGAAAGTGATCCCTTGAACAGAGAAACTGTGTTTTAAAATGTTTTTAATAAGGAAGACGTCACCAGTTGTGATCACTCTAGTTCACGTCCCGCAGTTTTATAACGTATTGTAGTGTGTTGGGGCCTCAAAGGAGCGAATGATTGTAGCATATCATAAAGTGACAAATCATACATTCACGTTCTTTTGGCGATTTTAGATTAAAAAAGAGGCTGCATTTAAAGAAAATTCTTGGAACAGGGAGGAATAAACCTGATTAGCGTAAATTAATGAATAGCGTATGAGAAAAAGTGAGAACACGGTGTGAAGTTTGAGGCAGAACAAGATGAAAGACTACTTAAAGCTGAACAGCTGTGAAAACAAAAATGCATTTGAACTGATGAACTGGGTATACAGTGCAACTGGCGGTGTTTGATAGTGATACTCCACAACGCATCTTCCTTGTTAAGATAGAAGAAATTAAATATTAAAACAAGAGGCATTGATAGCGAAAGAGAGTCCAACCGCAGCTTTAATTAATACGATATAGAATTTGGATTGTGCTTATCAGAGAAAGTGGTGGATAAATGTCACCCAGCAGGAGGTTTAAAGTGAGCTGGTTTTAGCTCGTTGTCTGGGCGAGGAGATGAGGAGATGTGGCGTCTTCCTGGCTGCTCTCCCGACGACCTGTTGAGCGCCCGCCGTCTCGCTTCAGCCGTCCAACAGCAGCAGCAGCGAACCGTCGGCAAACTGGGCTCAACGCCCGCCGTCCTTTATAACGGTAAGATAGAATATGATATTCTATATCGTAACGTGCTTCCTGATATCTGCCTTCATTACAGTCTACAGACAAGCAGGTCGACGGTCGTTAGTCAACCCCTTAACTTAACATTTCAAAAAATATTGCTGAAAAATATCCAAAAGTTTTTTACTGATGTTTATTATTATTATTATTATTATTATTATTATTATTATTATTATTACTGTTTGTTTCCTTCGATCTGCCTAGTATTTTCTTCATTCCTTCCGATCGTCACTTTCTCAATTCGTCTGAAATCTCTACAGCCCTTTTGTGTGTCATTTCTACTGAAAATCTGTGAGTCTTAAGAAGGATGTTAATTTTATTTTTGTTCTCTACATCTGCTATCTCATATCCAAATGCTTTGAGATCTTGATGAATTTCGTGGATCCATTGCCCTCCTGTCTTCTTTCCTATATTTCTCATCACTAGTTGTAAAATCCTGTTTCCTGGCAGATGCAAGATGTGAAAGACATATGAGATTCTTTTCTTCTTCAGTGTGCTGGTGAATGCGTCAATCTCTTGATAGTCAGTTTCATTAGGAAGGATTCTCCAGACTCTTTCGACCTTGTATTTTTTATTTATGCAAGTTCTGATTATTATTCTTTCAGTTTTGAGAAGCTGAACAGTTCTTCTTTCGTGTTTAATTTGGAACAGGGTTTCACAAGCGTACGTGGCTTCCAGGAGAGTTACCGTATTATGGTGTTGCCTCTTAGCGTCTATTGACAGATATTTCTCATTATACGTTGACCAGGTTGAAAACTGGACTTCTTTTCATTTTCTTAGTTCTATTTATCCATGTTTCTTTCTCTTCTGTGATGATTTCTCGATGATATTTAAATTGTAGAAGTATGTTAATTTTTTGATCGTTTATGAATACTTTATTTATGTTCAGGGGTTTCGTGGGCATGATCTCAGTTTTCTCGAAGGATATTTGTAATCCTATTTTTAGGGCGATATTTTGGAGATTGGTGATCTGGGCACGACCTTCTTCCAAGTCAAGGGCTAAGATAGTCGTACGCAAATCCCAGGCAGTTTGTTCTTATTGAGGGCTTTGCTCCATTTTTTTAGGTGGTTTTCCTTTTGCCAAACTTTCATGATGTAATCGAGAGCCATTCTGAAAAGCAGTGGAGATATTTCGTCATCTTGCCCAGTTTTTTAGAGTTATTTTACACTTCTCCCCTGAGCTTTAACTTGCTGATATTTAATATATGCATATTTATTTTATAAAGTCCACGGTATATGTCTGTCTGTTTGAGAGAGATAATATCAAGAACCACCAAACGGATGTTCTACGAAAATATTTGCTGCGGTATCAGAGAAAGTGGTGGATAAATGTCACCTAGCAGTTCACCCTTTACCGAAGCCCTCATTAAGCAATTTTCTAGAACCCAGATTTTTGGGGAATAATAGGTTAGAATGCGAACTTTCTGAAGCGAGGAACAAGTAAGTTATACCGTACACTAGCCTGTACAACGGCTATGCTACGGCCCATCAGAACCCCTGTAATTTTTTGTTACCCCCACTACATTACGGAAGAGCGGGCCAGTCGGCACCTCCTAATAACCAGATTAGTTTACATTGTAACCAATTAGTGCCTAAAAACTCCGGAGTGCTTGCTGTAAGACACATAATTTTAAACCATAGTTTGAGATTAATCCTTCACAAAAAATAATTTTCATGAGTGGTTTAGGACTTGTCATGGATTAAGTGAAACTGCAGGAATGATTTAGAATAAATATGGTATGGGGAGAAAAATAGCGACTTCCTGACCGAAGCGGTAAAGGCGTGCTCGCCGGAAGGACGTGGGTTTGATTCTCCGTCAGGAAGTCGTAAAATTTAAGAAACGAGAGTTCCACTTTCGAAGGTGCACATGATCCTGAGGTTTACTCAGCTACACCAAACATGAGTACCAGGTTAATTCCTGGGGGCAAAGGCGGCCGGGCTTAGAGCTAACCACTCTACTCCACCAAGTGCCAAGGTTACGGACACTGGAAGCCTTTACCTTCAACCCCTCCAGGGGCCTTCATGGCCTGTACGGAGATAACTTCGCTTTGCTTTTTATGGGGAGAAAAGTTAACATGCATGGAGGTGGGAAAACGTAACACTGAGAGCTACGTGCACACATCAACTGATGTTATCTACAAGGAAATCTTCAAAGGCCTTTCACCATATATTCATAATTGTACAAGCCGGGCCTCGCTACATCGTGGAGAACTACATTGTTCAAAATTATTCCCAAAAAGGACGTCTTTAAAATTATCTATATTTAGAGCGAGAATATATTCGTTGCTGTTTAAATTCTGGGAAATGATTTGAACAGTGAATATTTTTTGAAATGTTGAGTAACTGCTAAATTTATGCCTATTTCCTACCACACACTGATGTTCGCTTAACTACCGTGTCTGTATTATGACTCTCAGATCCACTGTACCGTATCTTAACTCACGCTCTTGATCACCATCCGTGTCGAAAGAAGAGTCAAAAATGAATGAAATATAAATGAAAAGTATTCTATGTCTGTAAACACGGTTCCGTCTTTATCTGCGAACGTTGGCCGGCGTCCTCGCACTGACAGAAAATTGTCTATGATTCAAAAAGTAAAAGCGAAATCATAAGGCATCTCGTGGTTACTTAAATAAATAAATATATAAATGAATAAATTCTTATTCCGAATTTTAGGTTTACTTATCACTAGAGTCCGGATTATTAGGTACTGATAGGTTAGAATGCAAACTTACTTAAGCCAGTAACAAGTAGCCTATACCCTACACTGTACAACGGTTATGCTATGAGATTTGCATAGATATTAGGGGTACAGCCTGTAGAACTCCTTGAATTTATGCTACTCTTCCTACATTGTGGTACAACGGGTTGCATCACACTTCCTACAAACCAAATTACTTTGCATTCTAACCTATTACCACCTAAAAATCCGAGGTATACTTATCACATACTATATTTGTAAGAATTAAATGCCCGAGGTATCTCGAGATTTTAAGTTAAGAGTTTAATATATTTCTTCTTCTTCCTCCTTTTTTAAAGTTTATTTATTTTGACTTTCCCGAACTGGATATTGCCCCTGAGGACAAAGTCTACAGAAAGACAGTATGAATATTAAAAGTAATTGCGAGTTGGTTAGCACATTAGACACACTGTTTGCTGTTGCATTAAAAAGTTTGAGACATACGATTCTTCAGGATTTGGACGGAATAATTCTTTTATTAATGTCTGATTGAGGTTAAATGATTTCCAGAGTTGGACGAAGAAGTGAGGAATGGTTCCTCTAGCGCCTATGACTTCAGTATCATCCAACTGGTCTTGCTGTTGATAGAATGGGATGGTTGTTCATATGTTGTTTCCTTTTCCTCGTGTACCTCATTGGGTTGTGTTTCGGATGTCTCGAATCTGATCATCGGATCTATTATAAAGCCCTATCGGTGGTCTTTGAAGGCTATTATGTCAATTCGATGAGTGCTGACTGTAACAGAGAGACCGTGAACCTCGAAGACTGTAAAGCTTGAGTCCTTTAACGCTTGAGCAATGGCAGATCGTATTTTATGGTGCCTAGTATTTCGTTGAGCTTCTCCATGCGAGCAGTAACCGAAGAGTTTGTACCTCGTTGTGGCAGCGCCGCCAGTGGCACTGCCTGGAATAGCTCGTACAGCCGCTACGTTACTGACTAACCCACTGATTGGCTGGAGGGTGTTGACGAAAAAGGACAACTTGTTTCCCTTTCTGTGGGAGATCGCACCACTTACCAAATTCAACTTCTCTCAACTTGGTCTTTATTTCCCAGGGTACCGAGCTCGATAGCTGCAGTCGCTTAAGTGCGGCCAGTATCCAGTAATCGGGAGATAGTAGGTTCGAACCCCACAGTCGGCAGCCCTGAAAATGGTTTTCCGTGGTTTCCCATTTTCACACCAGGAAAATGCTGGGGCTGTACCTTAATTAAGGCCACGGCCGCTTCCTTCCCACTCCTAGCCCTTCCCTGTCCCATCTTCGCCATAAGACCTATATGTGTCGGTGCGACGTAAAGCAACTAGCAAAAAAAATCCCAGGGTCTAAAATACGCTGTCATCTGGAGTTAGACGAAGCCTTTTCAAACACTTCTTTTGGATCCCTCGTATTTAGTATGTAAGGATTCACTTGACGGGTTACAGATGTGAACTGTGTTCCATCCTAGAGACTCGGCTCTGTGTTACGGGCTGTTACCCTTACTGACGTCAACCGTACGTAGAGGAATGTATTAACTACTGTATGTTTGATAGTTCGGTGTGATTTTGCGAACTGTATATAATAATCAGAGCGCCGAAGTTCAGGAATTTATTTTGGCTAAAATAGGCAAGCAACTAACCACTTAAAATGTAGTTAATAGACAGTAAAATAATGTTACCACTTAAAAAAAATACGAAAATGGGCACTAAATAATAAAAATGGTTAAATGTAAACCACTTAATAGACTACATATCAGCATCACATTTTAGTACTTAATATTACATAACAGGTACCTTCTTCGCCGGTTGGCTTTTTTTCTATTTGTTTTACGTCGCAATGACACAGATATGTCTTACGGCGACCATGGGATAGGAAAGGTCTAGGAAGTGGAAGGAAGCAGCCATGGCATTAATTAAGGTACAGCCACGGCATTTGCCTGGTGTGAACATGGGAAACCACGGAAAATCATTTTCAGGGCTGCCGACAGTGGGGCTCGAACCCACTATCTCCCGATTACTGGATACTGGCCGCACTTAAACAACTTCAGCTATCGAGCTCGGTCGCCGGTTGGCTTGTGGGGTGAGTTTTGTATAGCCTAATACGAAAGTATCGTTTGTGCAAATGTTATTTATTACCTATTAAATAAAAATGACATTTATTTTTATTATTAATTCAGTGCAGTGTAATTACACTTTATTTGCATTGATTAAGTTTAATCTTTAAACTTTCAAATAGACAACGGAAAGTAAAACGCGCACAAAATACAAAATAATACTGTTACATGTTATAAACCGTACTAAAAGTTGTTATGATTTAAAAACCAATGAAGGTATTTATTAATCCACCTATTCAACACATTGTTGTCCACTTATATGTGGTTACAAATACATACTAACACTTAACACTTTCGGGACATGTTTCGCCCTTATTTGATGATGATGATGATGCTTGTTGGTTAAAGGGGCCTAACATCGAAGGTCATCGGCCCTCGCCCTTATTTAGGGCATCTTCAGCCGTAATACAATCTTTAAAATATTACACATAATATTAAAAGAGAAGCTAGAAAATTAGCCTTGTAACCTTATTGGTACACATAATGTGAAAATAGAAAACATTTGATAAAATCATGTAAAAATGTCAATGGAGCACCGCCATTCTAAAATCATTTGGTCCGAGACTAAAACTTTTTCTTATATAAATTTTGAAGTTCAAAAAAATGGTTCAATCGAATTTGTCTGCTATTTCTCCTAATGTGATAGTACATACACGGTTTCTCTCTAACAAAATAAAATTGATATCTCCAACATAGAAAAAGATGTCTTGCGAAAGAGGTGGCAGCGACCTTGTATTTGTCACCACATATAAGTGGACAACAATGAATTGAATAGGTGGATTAATAAATACCTTTATTGGTTTTTAAGTCAAAATAATAACTGGTCCTACAGTACCCAAATTACGGAAACACGCTTCCCTCTACTTGACACTTCGATAAATCCACCAAGATTTTAAAAAACAAAAGCTTTTTGCCTAACTTCCGAGCTCTAGAGAGCTCTTTCAACGTTAAACTCTCTTGGGCGTCTACGGCTGAGTTTTAATTAATTTTGTCGGGTTACCAGAGATATTTCACTATCTGAAATCGTAAGACATGGAGTGTCGAATGGACTTTTTCCCAGCTTCAAAAATCTGACTGCTTCTACCGCGTTCGAACCCACGATACTGGTATCCGAATGCCGACACTGTAACACTGATCTACAATGGACGCTTTACTGTGTATGAAAAGGTGTCTCTCGAAACAAACACCCAGTCCCCAAGTCATGTCCTGGCGGAAAATAGCACGCACGACTCTGAACTAAAGGCTGGTGTTAAGAATTGCATAGGCTATCTACTGTCTGTATTGTTTCCAGTTATGCCATGCTCCTCGCTTTCGTGTTTTCTATCGATCTCTCTTCTTCAAGTCTTGTTATCTTCCGATCCCCGTGGTGTCAGGTTTCCAAGATCCAGGGAGTTTCATTTTTGTGCATTCCATAGCTAAAATGCTGAGTAGTTCAGCCTCTTGTGGCTAGATTTACCGGCACGAAAAGGGCTCTCGTAGGACAAAATTCCGGCATCTCGCTGTCTCCACAATGCTAGTGGAACGTAAAATCAAGAACATTTACAGGCCTGCCCAGCCCAGTCCAGCCCAAGTACGGTGCCACTTGTGATATTCGCTCCCTTACTTGTCATGCTTGAAGACCCCATCCAGAAATATCCATGATCAAAATTTATGTTACTCTGCTTCGGTCTACCCTACTGCATCACACATGTTTAATCACTAACCTTCTACTTCAGTCTAACATGTCAAGAGTATTTCGATACGTACTTTCACCATAGTATAAACAATTAGACTTTCTCTGTATCCTCGCACAAATTAACTAATATACAAGTTAACTAATGGGGAAGATGGAAGGAAAATTCTGGCGTTGAATTTGCAGCTTTGAAGTAACCTAACAGCGTGACACAACTACTGGAAATAATCTATACGCAGGCCTATCAAACACATTATCATTATGTCTATGCCTGGTGTTTCATTTTAATCTCGGTTTACGTGTACAAAAGTCAAAAGTAGGTCTTTTTATTTCTTTGTTGAGTGTTTATGTTTGTGTGTAATTGTTTGTGTTTGTCTGTGTGTTTTCGTCTGCTTTTGTGTTTGTTTGTTTGTTTGTTTGTTTGTTTGTTTGTTTGTTTGTTTGTTTGTTTGTTTGTTTGTTTGTTTGTTTGTTTGTTTGTTTGTTGGTTTGTTACATCACAAGAAAATGTGTAATAACATTTCTCGGAACCCGGTATGTGCACTAGGCTATACATACAGTGGTGTAGCAATATTAAAGGGGCCAAAACAGGGATTGTAAAATATCTCTGTTAATATTAGCTGCACATCATACAAATTGTAGGAAATCAAATTCCTGGAATTTGTATATCTGATACATTTTTGCCTTAGGAGCAATAAAGAGTCTAATGAATTTAATTTTTGTTGTTAAGCCTTTCAACCCTGAGTATCACCGACACCGAAATTTTGTTCAAGTGTCAATCAGTTAACTACCAATTGTGGTAATTGCTGTCGGCCGCTTGATCGTCAGCACATGTTTATTATCAAGACAATCACCGATGTCGAAATGAGAAGAAAACCTTCAAGGAACATACTTTCGAAAAACAAGGGAGGTAAATTCATGGAAGGGGGCAAAAGAAGGAAGACTCGTTAGCTCTCAGATGCCCTGATATTGTCAAGGTGATAGCAAATATGACTACATGGGTGTAGTTCATGGTTGAAAGTGTTCCAGTAGGTTAGCTAAAATTTTAAATCGTAATGGAAAAATAACAAGAAGAAAAATACATATTTTCAGTAGTAGTAGTAGTGTTTACCTTTATGAAATAATAATAATCTACATTATTCGTGTTTTAAGCATTTCAGTTGATGATGAAATCTAATTAATCTGCGTGGATAAGAAAATATTGATCAATTAATTAATATGAACGAAATTAAATGGCAGTAAAATGTAAAATTTAAGAAAGCTCGTTCGTCTTGTAATTAATTGTTTATCAGTTGATGACTGATCTCGCAGTATCATGTATCACCAGCCTGTACCCTGTCCCAGCTGTTGTCTGGAGAACTTTAACGGTCAAAGTTCGGATGACACATGGTGAACGGAACTCTTCATTAAATTGGCTTAAGCTTGTTGCGTGTGATAGCAAAGAAACCCCTCTTTATGAAGGCGCTGCAAGCAATCAGGGGACTCCCCGGGGGTCAACAAATGAAGGCGACGGGGCGCTGAAGCCATACACTGGGTACAGTACAACAGGACGCCCTTGTAATTACCTTGGATAAACTGAGTATGAGGACGGAGGGCCCCCGACAAGATTTATAACAGAACTCAGGCTCTCTAATGTACTCACAACGTTCTTGAATGGTATCTCTCAGCTCACAACACCAGCTTTCTCAAATAACTACTGTCCTCCAGCTTCCCTCACTGCTCGCGGCAACCAGTCCAAATTTTGACCGAGCTTATTGACGCTTAATTGCCTAGGGCCTGACTGCTGACACTCTCTCCAATAGATTGCTTTACTGTTGTAATTATGAAATCTAACCCGTCAATGACAGGCACGCAGCAGCTAGCCTCAGTCCGGCTCCGTGGCTAACTGGTTATCATACTGGCCTTCGATCCAAGGGGGCCCGCGTTTGGATCCCGGCCCGGTTGGAGATTTTACCTTTCATTGGTTATTTCATCTGGCTCACAGACTGTGTACGCGCCGTCTTTGACATTAGAATTCATCCCAGGTAGGGCTCCGTCCTCGGCGACGCGCAGGTTGCCCATGGATGTCAACTCAACAAATCTGTATCAGGTCTCTTCGGAGACCATACGCCATTATCCAGCAGTCGCTCTTAAATAAAAATAGCGATAAATAGAATAATCTAGAATTAATTTGGAAGAAAGAAAAATTGTAAGGGGTAGCCTAAAGATCTTCTTATCATTGTTCTTCTTCTTCCGCTTTTCCCATACCTTATGGGGTCGCGGGTGCCAAATGTATCGCAAATGTCAATTTGGCGGTGTTTTACGGCAAGATACCCTTCCTGATGCCAACCCTATATGGAGGGATTAATCACTATTGTGTCCTTCTGTGGTGTTTGGTAGTGTGGTGTGCCTGAATATGAAGAGGAGAGTGTTCGTAGAAAGACAAAAACTAGTCCCCGAGCCACAAGAATTGATCACCCGGTCGGGAATTGAACTCGGGACCCTCTGAAAAGAACGCTGACCATTCAACCAGCCAATGAATCGGGTGTAGATAGATTTCATTTATAATATTTCTGTAAGCATTGTACTCTGAGATAATTTGCTGTGGTCTGTTTTAAACCTGCAGGATATTTTTCGATACTTTACGAAGACCAGAGGATAAAGAATTATTTAAAAAACGCAGGATATCTGCTCAACCTACGTTAAAACTACATGATGTTGTTTAGGTTATAGTTTCCCGTAGACGGCGAAATGTGGTTTTTTTTTAATTACAGTAGCAGAATTTAAGTCGGAAGCGTCAGTAGAAAGACTTTCAAAATAGAATCTTAATACAAACTAAGGACAAGCATAATTAGTTACAAGGAAATAAGTACACATGCAGTTCAAACATAAATATTCGGACCAAACAATACTCAGTGGGCCCCACGAAGATCCTTCCGAGAAGACCTAACGAGAAAGCTGCATCCTACATCTTGTTTCGTCTTATTTGCAGCAGTCCACAGCGTAGAGTGGAACATCAGCGTTGCCAGATGTGTCAGGTCAGAACAACGGACAAACATCTCGAGTTACCGGCTGATTCAAAATGTTATGCAGAAACAGAAGTAGGACGTAGTGGGCTGGATTCAGGAGGCCAACTGGACTGTATCGCTATTGACCTATCCAAGACCTTTGACAGGATAGATCATGAAATATTATTGACGAAAATGAGGGTTATTGGAATAGAAAAAAATGACTTGAATGGGTGGATACATTTCTAGTAAAACGATCTGGGAGAATTAGAGTAGGTAAATCATTATCTGATCCTGTAATTATTAAAAGGGCGCCCCGCAAGTCATTGTTATTAGAACTCTGTCCTTTCTTAACTATGAAATATATTAGTAAAGAACTGGGATAACAGATAAGGCTTTTTGCGGATGATGATAAAGGGGCTGAGAACTCAGGCTGTAAGTTTCACAAAACCGAGCGAATTGGCCGAGTGGTTAGGGTCGCGTACCTGTGAATTCATCCTTACGTTGGCGAAAACCTTCGATTTTTACAATTTGTTTTACATTGCACCGACACAGACATGTCTTATGGCGACCATGGCATAGGAAAGGCCTAGGAGTGGGAAGGAAGTGGCCGTGCCTTTAATTAAGGTACAGCCCCAGCATTTGCCTAGTGTGAAAATGGGAAACCACGGAAAACCATCTTCAGGGCTGCCGACAGTGGGGTTGGAACCCACTACCTCCCGGATGCAAGCTCACAGCTGCGCACTCCAAACCGCACGGCCAACTCTTCCGGTAAAACCTTCGATTTATTGGTGAGGTGAAACTACTAGGTATAGAAACGTTTCGCAAAGAAGAGAAGTCCTCTCAGTTTTATTGACTGCGTTGATGTGATGACATTAAGTCATGGAGATCACTGTACGTGCCTAGATGTTAAAATAAAGAAATATCTTCGTGGGAGTAAGAGGCACTGTATATAAAAGTTACCTGTCTCTTCACACGCTGTAGATAGAATGTAAAGGAGAGGCCGTATAAGTCTATGGCAAGACCCCAATTAAAGTAGGCCTATGGTTCGAGGTTTGCTGATACAAGGAGTGGAAAATATTCAAAGTAAAGCACCACGGCTTGTTCTGGCTGATTTTCGATAAAAGAGTAGCGTTACAAAAATGTTGCAAAGTCCCGGCTGGGAAGACTTGGGAGAAAGGAGACGAGCTGCTCGACTAAGCAGTATGTTCCGAACTGTCAGTGGAGAGATGCCATGGACTGGCATTAGTAGACGAATAAGTTTGAGTAGGAAAGATCATAAAATGAAGATAATGTTGGGATTCAAGAGGACAGATTAGGGCAAATACTAGTTTATAGGAAGAGAAGTTAGGGCGATGTTTGAATAATCTCCAACTTCACTGAATTGAATTGAATTGAATTGAATTGAATTGAATTGAATTGAATTGAATTGAATTGAACTGAACTGAACTGAATTGAATTGAATTGAACTGAATTGAATAAGAAAAGACTAGGTACCGGGCGAGTTGGCCGTGCGCGTAGAGGCGTGCGGCTGTGAGCTTGCATCCGGGAGATAGTAGGTTCGAATCCCACTATCGGCAGCCCTGAAAATGGTTTTCCGTGGTTTCCCATTTTCACACCAGGCAAATGCTGGGGCTGTACCTTAATTAAGGCCACAGCCGCTTCCTTCCAACTCCTAGGCCTTTCCTGTCCCATCGTCGCCATAAGACCTATCTGTGTCGGTGCTACGTAAAGCCCATAGAAAAAAAAAAAAAAAGACTAGGTACACAGCTGATACGGAATATGCCACATGGACGGCAACCCTTAGTGTAGATCAATGATGAGTGTGTAAGTAATAATAACAATAGACTGAAGCTTCCACGGCCCGTACTAACAGCAACTCGCAACTACCAGAAATGTATCTTGATGGACTGAATCAAAACTTATGAGGTAACTGCTGCCGCTGCTCCGAGTCAATGAATTTGTCAATATCTAGTGAATTCAGAGTACAAAATATCGCCCCGACACATCCTCTACCTGCAGTATTTGAAATACCCAGCAGAAGCAGTGTTCGGAAAGTCAAGCTGCAAAACTCCTTTGTGGTAGATATCTTCTTTGTTACTAAAGCCAAGAAGACTCTTAGAGACTTGCTGAGTGTCTGTGCGTTCTTGTTCTGCTCTGAAAGGTGGCAAAGCGAACTGCAACTCTGTTGAGTGACCAGTGGCTGAGTGTTGTCGTGTAAACACCAAATGTGTCCGCCTCTCTGGCGTAGTGGTTAGTGTGATTAGCTGCCCGGGTTCGATTCCCGGCTCTGCCACGAAATTTGAAAGGTGGTACAAGGGCTGGAACGGGGCCCACTCAGCCCCGGGAGGTCAACTGAGTAGAGGTGGGTTCAATTCCCATCTCAGGCTTCCTGGAAGTGGTTTTTCGTGGTTTCCCACTTCTCCTCCAGGCAAATGCCGGGATGGCTTCCTTCCCTCTTTCTTATCTATCCCTTCCAATCTTCCCATCCGCCACCAAGGTCCCTGTTAACATAGCAGGTGAGGCCGCCTTCGCGAGGTACTGGTCATCCTCCCCAGTTGTATCCCCCGACCCAATGTCTCACGCTCCAGGACACTGTCTTTGAGGTGGTAGAGGTGGGATCCCTCGCTGAGTTCGAGGGAAAAACCAACCCTGGAAGGCAAACAGATTAAGAAGAAGAAACACCAAACATGGCGTACATCTAGACATCGTACGGCATACCAAACCAAACCCTACGGCGGAGCAGCCCCGAAGGGCCTTGGCCTACCAAGCGACCGCTGCTCAGCCGGAAGGCCTGCAAATTACGAGGTGTGGTGAGATCAGCACGATGAATCCTCACGGCAGTTATTCTTGGCTCTCTAGACCGGGGCCGCTATCTCACCGTCAGAGAGCTGCTCAACTGTAATCAAGTAGTCTGAGTGGACCTCGAACCAGCCCTGAGATGCAGGTAAAAGTCCCTGACCTGTTCGGGAATCGAACCCTGGGCCTCCGGGCAAGAGGCAGGCACGGTACACCACACCGCGGGGCCGGCTATCGTACGGCATGGAGTGCAGAATGGACGCCCTTCTCCCTTAAAAAATCGGAGTACCGTACCTCTTCCGGATTCGAACCCGCGATATTGGGATCCATAGGAGAGCTGCAACCAACGTTCCAGTGTCCAGTCTTGTAGCCTACTGATGCTTGTTCTTACAATTTGCCTTTACGTAGCACCGACACGGATAGTTCTCATGGCGACGATGGCATAGAAAAGGGGTTCGAACCCTCTATCTCCCGAATGCAAGCTCACAGCTGCGCGACCCTAACCGCAACGCCACTTGCTTGGTATGAGGAAAATTGCGTCTCGTTGGGTTCACCCACTCACTGGCTGGCATCCACCTGCACAGATACCGCAGCGAAGGAGACGCTGTCCCCATTGATGAGACGTACGCACCAGCCTATGGGCATGAATTAAAGCAACGGTAGCACTGAGAAGTCTTGGAACACCTTCCGTACTCACCACATGAGTCCTTGTGATTTGGACCTGTTGAAGGAACCCCTCCGCGCGGCAGGGCGCACCGTCGCTGTCATCAACAGAGAACGCCTTGCCAACGGTCCCCAACGGCTTCCCGACGTTGGGTAAAAGATAATTGACTTTGTGGGTGAAGACAGTGAAGGAATGTACTGCAATTGCACTCGTTAGTTCTATCAGTATTGCGACTACTCTATTTACAGCCCTCGTGTGAACGAGACTGCGAACACACGTAGAAAGTGATTCTCCTGTCAGCGAAGTAGCAGAGATAAAATAAGGAGTAGTACCTTGCTGTGGAAAACAAAGCTGGCTGCACTTCCCACGACCCCAGCTTGACTCATGCTCAGTTACGAGCAGGCTTCCTCATGATGTCACTGTTCTAGCCAATTTGCTTTAGACGGGGGTAGCATTATCCCTTTTATCGTCGTTCTAAATGTGCGGTTCCGACCGTCTAAGACTTAAGAGTCGAAACCACGTAGAACAGGATTACAGGTGTAGATTAAGCCCAGTTTGACGATCGGATGCTCTATGTCGACGGAGGGATTCACTATAGCGTGTTTCCTCTGTGATAGTTAGTGGTGTGTTGTGTTGTGTGTAGAGGTGTATTAAGACGATAAGAAATACCCGACCCAGATCAACCAAGTAGTTAAAATCCTAGAACCGCCTGGGTATCGAATTGTTGTTGTTATTATTATTATTATTATTATTATTATTATTATTATTATTATTATTATTATTATTATTATTATTATTATTGTATACTGACAGCCGCCAGCTTCTTGGCATGTGGAGTGCTCAGTCCGGAGGCTGATAAACAAAATCATTCTCTTCTTCGCATTTCGATTCTCTCTTCCTTTTCTCTCTCACAAAGTTTTGTTACCTGAGCACTCTTTTTAAAAAAATGTATTCTTTGTTTTTAAGAATGTTATGCGCTTGAGTTCTACGACATTTTAATATTTCGACCAGCTACCCCCGCCCTGTCTCTCTCTCTCTCTCGATTATCAATGTCCTTCCCTCTTCCAATGTTAAAACCACCCTTGATTTATTGCACACTGCCATACCGCAGATTCACTGATGGTATACAACTGAAATCTAAATCCAGTCTGAAGATTCAGCACAAAAAAGCGCCAAGGCTAAGCCAATAGTGTCTCCTCATTCAGCAGACAGAGTAGAAAATGCCTTCATGCACCCCCACGCAAGTAAAAGTTCTACTACGTTAATTCAGTAAGCAGGATAAACCTCGGTAATTTCGTAATATTGGTGATTTCATAGTAAGTTTTCGAAATTCCCTCTCGTAGTAATCCAAGAAGTACAAATTTTCGGAGACGCCTGCTGTATGTTTTGTTTCTGGAAACACCTCCTTAGGCTTTCTACTTTCACCCAGCGTGCGTGGGTAACAGAGAATTTTTACCACATGAGGGAAGTTTTTTGTTGTCTTCTGTGCTATGAAATTCTTGCGTCATTTTAATAACAGATATCCACAAAGAGAAGAATAGTAAGAAGTTGTAATTTAGCACGGTATACGGGTACATTCAACATTACCATATTCTTGAACACATTTTAATATTATTGTGAACATCGGTTTGTATTTAATATCCTTAGATCTTCAGATATAAATTTTAGCATTTTGCGGGAAAGTGTTAAGCGGTTTGCCGATGATAAAACGTATTTCGGTTTTTTGCACATTTCATACTATAATTGACATGTTTGACTCTTACATAAGTAGCCTAATGATGTTAGTATACATATCACGAATTAAGCGAGTAAAACTACTCCTTTTATAAAGCTTTCAAAGAGTGAGCTGCCATGGTCTACTGTAAAAAAAATTAATCGGGAGATAGTGGGTTCGAGCCCCACTGTCGGCAACCCTGAATATGGTTTTCCGTGGTTTCCCATTTTCACACCAGGCAAATGCCGGGGCTGTACCTTAATTCCTAGGCCTTTCCTATCCCAGCATCGCCAGAAGACAATCTGTGTCGGTGCGACGTAAAGCAAATAGCAAAATAATAATAATAATTTTTAAAACGGGCTGAAGGGGAAGACGAAGTCATCATCATAGGAAAGTTTTCATTCTGGGCCACCTTGAAAGTTACCACTTCACTCTGGCCAAGAGTTTCGGCGGGGTTGAAGAGGGAAAAGTGAAGTAGCGACGTCAGTCACTGCGCCCTTAAACTAGGCAAACCGTTTGCTTTGTCGGTGGAGAAGGAACAAAGAATGTGTAAATTTCTTCTCGATATGCAAGAACTGATATTCGGTTTGACAGTTTTGCAAAAATGAAAGTTTTCTCTTGTGTATTTTGATGAACTCAAGGATACTGTGACATCATGATGTTTGTGAAGGGTGTTTGTTTCACAGACGTTAATTCCCCCCGCCTCGCAAATTGTATTTTCTGTTCACGGCTTTGTAATTGCTGTTTGATAAAATAAGGGATGTTTTAATTTTATAGAATAAATAACGGTGCTGGTAGTATTTCGATGGACTTATTTAAGCATCACGAACTTACCAAGGTACTGTCACAGAATTACCAAATATATCACAATGGCAGTTTGTTAAACAAGGTGTAAATTGGATAGAACAGGTACGTTAAACATTAACGACCGAAACGTCAGTCTAATGAAATATTCACACGATTTTACGGTATTTAAATAATTTCCAGATTACCACGAGATTACCAAGGTTTATCCTAGTACATTCTATAAAATAGTAATGGGCCTTCCAGAATGTACAGCCAATAGCGGAATTAGAAGACTATGTGAAGATTCCAGCATTCAAGTAGATAAAGGCCTAGCGAGGAAAGTGGTAAAATACTGGTTAAGATTCAGAAGGGAAGACGGGAGGGAAATATTGAATTTAGCATACCAACACCAGTCAAAAAACATTTGCATGATGATTATTGGCTAATGAAATTGACAAGGATGCTCGATATAATAGGAATGAGAGACTAGTGGGGTAAAAAATATTCAGAACAAAGGCAAGAATTTGAGCAGGGAAGTAACGATTACAGTGAAGGCTATTGATAAGCAGATAATGATGGCAGAATGTAAGTCGAAAAGAACATTATCAGAATTCTGTGAAATTAACCAAAACATGTCAATAAGGAAAGAAGGGCTTTCAAATAGAGAACTAAGAGGTGTGGTGTTGTGGCTAATAAGGAAATATTAAAAAAATAAGGATCAGAGAGATCGAAACATAAGGATAATCATTGTTTATTTTGTGCGGAAATAATAGAAATTGCGCATCTATTGAGAGTATAAACGGGAACTGTGTTAAATATGAAATATTTTGGTCATCATCATCATCATCACATTCTAAACGCTAAGTCTTGTCGCCGCAGCAATAGGCTAGATGTCTATTTTGAGGCAGTCTTTTCAACTCGGCGTAGGTCTTGCAGTTCATTGACTGAACCTGGATCGTCCTCTTCCTGTTTTCCCTGCAATTCTTCCTACAATGATGTTACAAAGGAACTCTTCATGCCGCAGAATGTGATCAATAAATTTTGTTTTCCATTTCTCTCCTGTCTCTCTAAGAACTTCACTATTGCTCTTCATTTCAGTCCAATTTATCCTCTGCATTCTTCTCCAGATCCATATTTCAATTGCCTCTGATGTTTTCTTTTCCTCCTCTCGTAATGTCAAGGTTTCGCAACCACACAGAAGTAGGCTACGCTCCACACAAAGGCCTTCCGAGTTTGAATGCCCTATAGGCTACGTTTGTCAGCCAGCAGATGCGTTTTATCTTGGAAGGCTCTCTTCGTCATTGTTATCCTTTCTCTGACTTCTGATAAGCTCTGATTATCACTCGTGATTAGTGTTCCTAGGTAACAAAACTGTTTCACTTTTTCAATTTTATCAGGGCGAACTTTGATGTGTGTTATGGGCGTTTTCTTGGATTTACATATTGTCATGGTTTTTGTTTCCCTTGCATTAATTTTGATAGCATTAATGGTTTGGTAATGAAAATAAAATAAAAATAGAAATACAATTATTAACCCTAGAATTGGCCAACTGTCGAATATTCGCCATGTTCATATTTCTTGCCATAATTTCCTCATTTATTCAACAGATGTCATGAAAATCTACTTCTTGTCGTTCTCGACGTCCATAGTAGCCGTGAGTTCAATTTCATTCGCATTTACAACCTCTTTGAGCGCCATTTCCCTAGTGTTTGTAAACAACCCTTCACGGGATTTGCTTTGCTATTCTACTGTATATAATTTTATTTCGTAGTTTTCCGTTCAATGCGACTTATTTACGTCTATAAATATATTATTATTTGATTGATTATATACATTTTTAGTACAGTGTGTATCTAAATATGGCATTACGGAAAATGAGTAATGATGTAGCGGGAAATTTGTTGGAAGATGAAAGTGGCACATCTGACGTTGAGGATATTGAGAATAAACCGACAGATTGAGAGCTTGATTTGGAATGTTTGTCGGGTATTTCTTCGCATCAAATATCGGAAAGTGAAAGTGATGAGGACGAACCTCTCATAAGGCAACCTATCATAACAATGTGGTCTAAAGTCACGCCTCCAAATGATTGCATGCCAACACATTTTCCCTAACATTTTCAGGAATATACCTCTCAGGGTGATGACATCTTTGCTAGTGTATTACAGATACATTATTGACAATCTTTATATCTCAGTTTGTTTGTGATATGTTCCAGTTTTGTGTTCATATGATCGAAAGTTTCATTATTCTTTTGAATTTAGGAATTCCGCTTTTTGAACAGACTGTAAATTTTTCTAGTAAAAAAAATTATGCAATTACGTGTCACTACGACAATTCTCCTTAGCCTAACGTAGATATATAGAACTTCATAGATTTATTTCGTATCTTACGAATATTTTGTATTTTATTTAGACGCGTAAAAGCTGCCAAATATGGCTGCCACCACAAGATTTAACATTGCCAGTTCTAAGGTTAAATTACCAAACAAACAATGCATTTAAAGAAACATGTGGCAAAAGGAAACGTAAAAGAACAGCATTTACTAACAGAGTGAAGGGTACGATACACGTTTGTCCTAGAATATGTAGTACTGTACTGTATCCTTTTTTTACAATTGGCTTTACATCGCACCGACACAGATATCTTTTGGCTACGATGGGACAGGAAAGGGCTAGAAGTGGGAAGAAAGCGCCCGTGGCCTTAATTACCGTACAGCCCCAGCATTTGCGTGGTGGGAAAATGGGAAACCACGGAAAACCATCTTCAGGGCTGCCGACAGTGGGGTTTGAACCCACTATCTCCCGGATGCAAGCTCAGAGCTGCGCGCTGTGAAGGAACTATTTCATTGAGTCTTTTTCTACATTTTGCGAGCTGTTATTCCTTTCTCTTCTCCTACTCCACTATTTCTCGAGCAAATTACAGTCATGTCTGTGCAAGTCGCTCACGAATGTCACCACTTATCGTAATTTAGTGTCGGTTTGACAGTCCAGTGCAGGTTTGTCCAGTTCAGTGCAGCCTCAGTATCCTGTTCTACTTAGCCGCAACCGGCCTGGAATTCCTGGTACTGGCGAGCCAAGCCCTCGCAGTGGGTCCCACCGCCTCAGGTTTGAAAATAACGACCGCGTGCCTCGGCAGCCATCGCTGCTCCTTTTTACACGAGCCTAGCAGTGAACATAGTCTGTAAATCCTTCCAGGCGAAGTAGAATTTGCCCGAAACCATCTGTTTAATTCGTCATTCATTTCTGAAAAGATGACTTTACTTCTCTCCTTGCATTTTACAAGAGAGTGAGGGACAATCAATCAATCAATCAATCAATCAATCAATCAATCAATCAATCAATCAATCATCAACGATCTGTATTTAAGGTTGTTGTCACTCAGGTGTCAGATTCCCCATCAACTGAAAAGATGAGATAAACAACACACATGGAACCTGCCCTAAATGGCGTGTGGCCTCCGAAGTAACCTAGCGCAGGTCTTTCGAGTTGACGCCTGTAGGCGACCTGAGCGTCTGTGAGAATGGGAATTCTAATGCTAAAGACAGCACACACACACACACCCAGCCCCCGAGTCACCGGAATTAACCAATGAAGCTTAAAATCCCCGACCCGGCCGCGAACCGAACCCGGGACCCTCTGGACCAAAGACCAGTACGCTAAGCATTTAGCCAGGGAGCCAGACAGATCAGTGGTGATTGTGATTATTGATTGTATCGAACACTTCCCTCGGTAAATTATTCCACTCCCTAACTTCTTGTCCTATAAATATATATTTCCCTCAATTTGACCTCTTGAATTACAACTTTATCTTCATATTATGATCGTTCCTACTTTTAAAAGCTCCGATCAAACTTATTCCTCTACTAATGTCACTGCACGCCATCTCTCGACTGACAGCTCGAAACATAGGCCTACTACTTAGTCGAGCATCTCGTCTCCTTACTCCCAAGTCTTCCCAGCTCGAAGTTAGCAACATTTTCTTTGCACTGCCTGTAGGCCTACTTCTTTGTCGGAAATCAGAAGAAATTGTATTGCTTTCCTTTGGACCTTTTCCAGTTCTCATATGAAGTAGTGCTGGTGTGGGTCCCATACACCGTGGTGTTATCATGCTTATTACAACCCCTAAACACCCTCACAAACATGTTAAGAGATCTGTAACATTTCTTAATGTGGCTAGGTCCCCCAATGAAGATCATTTCCGACAATGTTAAATAACTTATGGTAGCCTAGATAAATAAATGCACCATTCTCTCCTAAACTTCTTTCGACATAAACACACGTTTTTTCTGATAAAATGATTAGTTCTTTTTATTTGTAGACTACCTCCAATTTTTTTGTCATGCAAGGTGCAATGTAGTTTAAGTAACATTTCTCCTTTTCCTGTAATTTTTAAAATCTTTATTTCTTCTTTCTTAATCCGTTGGGTTGGTTGATTTCTTCCTCGGACTCAGCGAGGGATCCGACCTCTACCGCCTCAAGGTCAGTGTTCTGGAGCGCGAAACGTTGGGCCTGAGGGATACAATTGGGGAGGAGGGCCAGTGCCTCGCCCAGGCTGTCTTACCTGCTCTGCCTTATGGGGGATGGGAAGATTGGAAGGGATAGACAAGGAACAGGAAATGAACCGGTCATGGCCTTAAGTAAGGGACTATCCCGGCATTTGCCTGGGGAAGTAAGAAACCACGGAAAACCACTTCGAGGATGGCTGAGAAGAGAATCGAACCCTCTTTTACTCCCGAGGCTGAGTTGAGCCCGTTCCAACCCTCGCAACACTTTTCAAAATTCGTGGCAAAGCCGGGAATCGAACCCGGACTTCCGACGGTGGCAGCTAATCACACTAACCTCTACACCACAGAGGCGGACAATTTTTAAAATAATATCTTAAAATATCTAGGTTTGGAGGTTCCCTTATGTAGGACCTAAGTATTGAAAAATTGACCATATTTGCTCTTGCATTTGCCTAAAGTTCTGTGAAAACATCAAGGTCCGAGCTATAGGCCTAATAGTTGTAGAGATAAAGGTAGGGATCTAAAAAAGCCTATATCCAAAATAAAAGTGTGCTTTTCATCAAATGGCTTACATTGTAAGGTACTCAGATCGTTTCTGACTGGATAAGTTTAATTTTCTTCATTTTTCACGACCGTTTCCAACGGCCTGTTTTGCTGCCTAGACCTATCTTCAATAATTTCAGCTTTAGTTGATAGGAGCTGCAAAATATTCCGAGTAAACATAAAAGGTGCACGTGGCATGGAATAATGGGAAATTTAAATGTTGACCTAAAGCAGTTAAAAGTTCCATTTGGAGAAAAACAAACGCATACATTTGTAAAGGAAGGCCCAAACTTAGAAAAGCACCAACAACTTGGGGAATTTTGGCGAAAACCGGCTGCAGTCTCCCCTCAAAACAGGGATGTACTGAAACATTACTGAACGACAGATGTCTCGCGAGTAGAAGACGTAATGCGTTTCTCGTACGTCATTTGTTTTGCTGTGCTTTTAATAGGAGTAGCTTAGTTGACAGACGAAGGTGTGGGCTGTTTCATTTTTAGAACAAAATAATATCATTACGATTACAAAGAACGAGAAAAACTGCAATGACTACCACGAGTTGCTCTTACAAACATAGTGCTTACATACGCTTCGCAGGAAGAACTTGAAGTGTGGCTCGCAATGTTATCAAGGTCTGCGCAGAATTGATCTGTGCTATAAAAAGTACTGCATGGAATGAAATGGCGTATGACTTCTAATGCCGGGAGTGTCAGAAGACAAGTTCAGCTCGCCAGATGCAGGTCTTTTGATTTGAGGCCCGTGGGCCTGATGAGGATGAAATGATGATGAAGACGACACATACACCCAGCCCCTGTGCTAGCGGAATTAACAATTATGGTTAAAATTCCCGACTCCGCCGGAAATCGAAGCCGGGACCCCTGTCATCAAAGGCCAACACGCTACAGGGTCTGAAGTGCTGAAGGGAAACCCGAGTCGGGCTGACTATTATAGTAGTAGCCACTGTTACTGCAGTCCTGCTGTATGAACCGTGCGTTCCTTAACTAAAATCTAGACATGTTTTCAAAATCCTATTAGCGCTCACAGAATTCAATGTTTAACAAATTTAAAAAATAAATTAATCTCCTTGGAATTACAGCTGGCCACAAGACCGATCATTTTCTATATTCCGTTTACTCTCCAGCGTTGGTTCTTCCCCCGTCTCAAGGGCAGTGTCCTAGCCTCACCTGCTATGCTGAACAGGGGTCTTGTGGGGATGCGAACGGAGAGGGGAGGAAGCGGCCGTGGCCTTGAATTAGGTACTATCCTGGAGAAGAAGAGGGAAACCATAGAGAGACAACTCAAGGATGGGTGAGGAGGGAATCGAACCCCCTCTACTCAGTTGACCTCCCGAGGCTGAGTGCACCTCGTTCCAATCCTCGTACTTCTTTTAAAAATGTCATGGCAGAGCAGCGAATCTAACTCGAGCCTCCGGGGGTGGCAGCTAAGCATACTATTACACCACAGAGGTGGACGGTGAGGACCGATAAAACTAACGCAAATTTATAGAGTAATAACCTCCAGTGGTTACGAACGAAGGTAAATGTAAAGATTAAAGAGAAAAACTTGCAATTTGCACGTTAACATGATCCATACATATGAGGTCTCAAAGTTCTGATGGTTCCCTTTATGCTGTGAGAGCAGAGGCATATTTAGGCCTAGGAAGAGTACTGGCAGCTGCCTATAGAGCGCCGGTTTTTAAACTGTCACATTTTACTTACAACTCTTGAAAAGATAACACGAACTTAACTGACAATGAAATTGATATGAATAACTCTAGTAAGAATCAGTTCGAATGTAATGAGTGCTCTGCTTTAGTAATAACGTCGCGTCGTTGCAATGCGATCATTCGCATTGTTTTCAACGTCATTCCTTCTCGTGCGATAACGTTAAATAACTTATTAAAATGTGCTGGAAAACTGGAAGGGCGTTACGAAGACGACTTCGAAGGATGTTTGAGTAATAAGGTTGTTTATTTTAAAATAGGCCTATTATTCTTATCATTCTTTTCCTACAGCTTTTTTCCACACCTGTGGGGTCGCGGGTGCAAACTGCGTGGCACGTGTGGATTTGGCCCTGTTTTATGCCCTTCTTGACGCCAATCCCATATGGAGGGGTGAAAGCACTATTGCGTGTTTCTGTGATAGTTGGTAGTGTGGTATGTTGTTGGGACGGATACATACACCCAGTCCCCGAGGGAGAAGAATTAATCAAAAGCGATTAAAATACCCGACCCGGCCGGGAATCGAACTCGGGAACCTCTGAACCGAAAGCCAGTACGCTGACCATTCAGCCAATGAGTCGGACTTCACTTTAAAGTGTTCATTAAGACCAAATAAAACCATTCCCCATACATGCATTGTATAGAGTGTTGCTTGAAAACCACCTTCAAGAACTGCTCTCCTAATTTACAGATTGTATTATTCATATTTTTGTCAACAATTTGTACAATAAGTTACCGATACCGCTGTCAGAGGACAACGATTCAGACAGCCGTGTAATGGCATGAACATCAAGTAATTCGTCTTACTGGCCTGAGGAAAAAAACAACAACATATTTCCCTGCACAAAACGAACTGAATGACTTAATGTGTGACTTGCACCTGTCAAAACAAGATGCCGTACTGCTGGCTTCAACACTTCAGGAGTGGAATTTACTGGGAAGGAACATTAAAGTTACCTAATGTTTAGATTCATGCTTTCACGTTCCGTAAATGCAGACATGACACTTAGGCCTACCTAGGTACTGTATATATTTCACACCGACTCTGTTGTACAGGAATGACAGCTGGGTGGACTCTTATTCATGTTAGAGCTAAGAGAAATGAAAGTAGCCAGAATGATCGGTACAGATATGTGGGAACAACGACAGGAGGGTACTCGGAATGAGGAGATAACAGGCTAAATTTAAAATAGACTTGATAGACGAAGCTGTACTTACAACCCGGCGGTAATGGCGGATTTATGTGAGGCGAATGGAGAGGTTACTTAGAAGAATAGGCCTAATGAACTCGGCCATTGAGGGTAAGAGAAGTAGAGGGACACCAAGACTCGGTTTTTAATGCAGAAACTAAAGAACGAGTTGGTGGCGATGGTGGTGATTATTGTTTTAGAGTAAGAGGAAGTACACATGGGCAACCATCCTCTATATAGCCTACCATGAACTAGTGGGGGGATGGAAGGTGGTGGTGATTATTGTTTTAAGGGGAAGTAGGCTAAGCCTACAAGTGGGCAACCAACCTCTATTATCATTGATAAATGGGGTGGAAAGTGGTGGTGAGTAGGCCTATTAAGAGGAGGTATAACTAGGCAACCATCCTCTATTAACACTAATCAGAGGGGAAATAATGAAGGGATTTGACATTTCCAAAGAAAGACAAGGGTCACAAAGGGCGTGAAAATGAAAGACTCCCTAGGCCTCGAATGCTTTAGCACCGGCGGGGTCGGAAAAAAACTAAAGTTCACCAAGAGAGGTCGAATAGGATAGACGAAAGTGAGGAGGCTATCACAAGTGGAAGCAATACCAGAACTTGGCTGAGGGCCCCTTGGTCGCCAACCCATGCTCCCCAAGTTACGAGTCCCTGGGGCTCCTTTTAGTTGCCTATCACGACAGGCAAGGGATAGTGTGGGTTTTATTCTAGAAGTCTATCGACCAGACTCAAAGGAAGAACAAAGCGAGTTGATAACAGAGAATTAGGGAGATAAGTCATAGCCTAAAGGCTGGCAGACTGAACGCTGCAAAGAAGATGTAGGCATGCTATAAGCAGTGGGTATATTTCCGAATCGCAATCTCCCCCTATAGTAAGTGTGTTGCTGTTTCAGATCCGTACCAGCTGCTGAACGCGGCCAGCAGTCGGCTGGTAGCTCAAGGTTCGGGTCAGATCCAGCTCTGGCAGTTCCTCCTGGAGCTGCTCAGTGATTCGAGCAACGCAGCCTGCATCGCCTGGGAGGGCACCAATGGCGAGTTCAAGCTGACGGACCCCGACGAGGTAGCGCGGAGGTGGGGCGAGCGCAAGAGCAAGCCCAACATGAACTACGACAAGCTGAGCAGAGCGCTGAGGTGAGTGAGGAGGTAGGCGTGCCCGGCGTGCAGGGGGCGGGGCTCAGCAGCCATGTTACTACATGCCCACCTTCCCTCAAGTCTTACCACTCCCTTCTTCTGCTTAAATCGTTCTCCACTCGTCATTTCGATTCAGCATCTATTCATTCATATTTCGATGTAGGCTACCCATCTCGTCTTCAGCATTCACAAATTTTAACATAAAAATCTTATATTACCGACAGCTGCAGTGCGGCCAGTATCCAGTATTCGGCAGATAGTGGATTCGAGCCCCACTGTAGGCAGCCCTACAGATGGTTTTCCGTGGTTTCCCATTTTCACACCAGGCAAATGCACGGCTTGTACCTAAATTAAGGCCGCGGCGTTTCCTGCCCACTCCAAGCCCTTTCCTGTCCCGTCGTCGCCGTAAGACCTATCTGTGTCGGTGCGACGTAAAGCAATTTAAAAAAGAAAAGAAAATAGAAGTGAATTTAGGCCGCCTGGTTTGTGATTCAATCAAACAGAACGGCCGGCCCACGGCTGGCAAATTAAGCTCTTTTAGGAGAAGTAGGCCTACTTGTCTCGAAAAGTAAAGTGTACCCTATTTTCCGTGATTTTAAGATCGGCCCACCCAACGGTGTAGGGGTAGCGTGCCTGCCTCTTACCCGGAGCCCCGAGTTCAATTCCTGGCCAGGTCAGGGAATTTATATCTAAACCTGAAGGCTGGTTGAGGTCTACTCAGCATATGTGATTACAGTTGAGGACCTATCTGACGATGAGATAGCGACCCTGGTCTCGTAGGCTAAGCCAAGAATAATGTCTGAGCGGAATCCTCGTGCTGACCACAGGACATCTCGTAATCTGCAAGACTTCGGGCCCAGCAGCGGTAGCTTGGCAACCCAAAGGCCTTCGGACCATGGGGTTTGGTTTTTCGTGATTTTAAGATTAGATGCAGGAAACAATATAGGTCTACTTCTATGAAAGATAAATTTTACAGGTCTTCTATCAGTGGAACAGATTATTATTATTATTATTATTATTATTATTATTATTATTATTATTATTATTATTATTATTATTATTATTATTATTATTATATAATGAGAGCTGTTAGGAACCACCTGTCATCCTTTCTTGTTATTTCCTCTTCCGTTCTTTCCAGTATTCCTTCATCACTGCACTATGCTTTATTCTTCTTTCCTCACACCACTTTGGACCGGGTTTTCTTTGTATTCTTCGTTGGAATACTTCCATTCTTAAAACCTTATTTAAAAGAATATCTTTCCATAGTTCCCTCTTCTCTTAGTCTAATAATAATATTAATAATCAGAAGTTTGACGTTTGCTAGACGTGATAGACCTACATTCAGTCATTATACATTTTTTTTACATTACAGCTATTATACAAACTCTGAAGGTTTCACGCTAATTAAATTACTCTGTATCTACTGTATTGTATCCATTAGTATTGTTTTCCAAAGTCTTCCGCTATATTTTCAATGCACTTTATTTGCTAACATTGCCGCAAAAGAAAGAGCTTCAACCTAAATGATGTCGTTCATGCCGAACATTAGTGTTAACAAAAATCAATGTGAATGGTTACATTAAATAATATTCAAACAAGCTTTTGTTCATTTTGTTCCTTTTGCGTTTACCAGTCATTGTGAATGGCCTTAAAATTTGTGGAAATGGAAATAGCATTAAGACAGCCGTGCCAAGAAAATAAATGCAACCCAGCTAACAGATGTGTATGGCAGGATGTATGCGGATGTCTTTTCAGGGACGACATGATGAAGTTCTGTGGTTGCATGACGAAATATTTATGCTCTTAACATTTCATTTCGTTTTTTTCTAAATAGCAGTACAGTTACGAACTACTGTAAAAGTATCGAATTCCAGCAACAGCAGCGGACATTGCATTTATACTTCATGGTCTTCTCCCAATTGGTTGAGATCGGCATTTGCGTGTGGATTTCGGTGTTGTACGGCCGGATGCTTTCCCTGATGTGTTTGTTAATATATCAATCATCCTTAATCGCACTTAGCTGACAGATTCCCCATCAAATTGTTTACCTAAACTTTTCTTTGATTATTTCAAAGAACTTGGAGATTTATCGAATATATCCCTTGATAAATTATTCCAATCCTTAATTCATTCTTCCTATAAACGAATATTTGCCCCAATTTATCCTCTGGAGTTCCAATTTTATCTTCATGTATGTTGGATATTCAGCCCGAAGGCTGGTTTGATCCGCTATAGCTCCACCAACAGCTGTCATAAATGGCCTAGGCGTCATTGAAGAGGCATACTAGGGAAATGAGTGAGGTAGTTTCCCGTTGCCTTCCTCACCGAGCTAGAAGTTGCTATTACATATCAGTCTACCAAGCCCACTGAAATGCATGCATCAACCCACCCTATGAGCGATATTTTCATACCATTCATAACAGGGACTGGCTGCATAAGGAATGGTATTACTAGCATCACCCATACCTCGATCACTTTCATATTGTCAAAGCCAAGGATGAGAATGAGACAGGTCAATGAAAGTAACAAATTTGTTCTAGCCCAGCGCACTGTAAACACTACATCTCGCCAGCAAAGGCAGTTTATCTTCATACTATGACATTTCCTAACTTTTTAAGCTCCGGTCAAGGACTGATGTCATTCCACGTCATCTCGGAACATACCGCTTAGTCGGGCAGCTCGTCTCCTTACTCCAAGTCTTCCCAGCCCAGAGTTTGCAACATTTTCGTAACACTATTCTTTTGTCGGTGGATGATCCTTCGACACTTTTTTTTTTTTTTTTTTTGCTTTACGTTGCACCGATACAGATAGGTCTTATGGCGACGGTGGGTCAGGAAAGGGCTAGGGGAAGCGCCCTTGTCCTTAATTAAGGTAATGGCCAAAGAAAGACACGGGCACGAGGGCGTGAAAATGAGACTCCCTAGGATCGGAAACCTAATACCGTCGGGGTCGGAAAAGAACAAGAGTTGACCAAGGGAGGTCGCATAGGTTAGATGAAGGTGAGGAGCCTGGCACAAGTGGAAACAATGCCGTGGCTTGTCTTGGGCCCCGTGGTCGCCAACCCTAGCTCCCAAGTTAAGAACCCCGGGGGCCCCTTTTAGTCGCCTCTTACGACAGGCAGAGAATACCGTGGATGTTTTTCTTCCACCCCAACCCACAGGGGAGAAACTCGGTATGTCAACAGCTCCTGTTGGATACGTAGCCTGGTTTGTGATTCAATCGAACAGGACGGCTTACAACTGCTAAACAAAGCACTTGTCCAGTGTTCAAAACAGTCACAGCACTTAATTTGTAATGTCCGTGATTTTAAATGTAGGCGCAGACAACAATATAGGCCCCTAGTTCCATGAAAGGAATATTGTTAACACAGTTATCTCAGTAGATAATGAAACCCTTGAGTACTGCAGGTTCTGTTATGAGCACCTGAAAGTGAAAACAGGGTTTCGATATCTTCAACGGTTTAAAAGCTATTTCAGGTGAACAGATTAGTTGAATAACTCTGTATGATTATGTCCAGTTACAGTAGTCTACAACTCTGTCTTTGAAACAGAAGCAGTACTTTCCTTCCATCAGTTAGCATGTTACTGTCCCATACGCTGAGAGAAGCTAACGTAATGAACCTGTAATGTTAACTATTTCTTTTCTTTCCTCTATCTTTCCCCTTATTTAATTTTCGTGATTTCTGGACCATTGTGTTTTGTGTTTCAGGTATTACTACGATAAGAACATCATGACGAAGGTGCATGGCAAGAGGTACGCCTACAAGTTCGACTTCCACGGCCTGATGGCCGCCTGTCAGGCCCAGGCGCAGGGTTCTAGCAGTAGCAGCGAGCCCTACACCAAGTACCATCCTCACCAGAGTGAGCTGGGGGCGGCATTATACCCTGCGCACGCGCACTCGCCGACCAAGCTGCCTTCCATTCTGCCACCTCCACCACCCCCAGCGCCGTTCCCTGCACCACCTTACTGGACCACCGCGGCCGCGACTGCCGCCTCCGCGAGCCTATCGTCCATCTACTCGGCGGCGGCGAGTGGTATTCACCACACACCCACCAGGTACCCATACCCGGACCCCAACTAGCGCAGTGTAGCCTCGTACCCCGGCACAATGATGTGCCGTGCGTGTTTCTACAGCAGCTACCAGCGACTGGTTCTACAGCCATCGACAAACATGGCGACGTAGCAGACCTGCGCTGAGTTTAGCTTAGGAGAAGAGAGGTGGAGTTACCACAGCACTGTTGCATCAAGGAGCAGAAGAACATTTACCTGAATACAGACCATTTAGTTATCCCTGAAAGGGAAATACCTCCACCACTATTAACTTCTCCTAGGCCAGCGATCAGAAGGAGAACTGAAAGATGGAATCTTGCAGTATCCTAAAGAGAAACAAAAAACACATTTTCCCTTCTATCAAGAAAGAGAGATCCAGTCTTCAGCTAGGACAAGTCAGATTCTGCAATCTGCACTTTGAAACGGACTAATAATTCTCATTCCCCAGAAAGAGATGTCGTGGGTTGAGAAAGAATAAGACGTCCTTCGATTACAAGACAAGAACACTAAAGAAATAATCCGCATAGTTCTTCGTTTTTTCTAACCAATTTGGCTTTGAAACAATACGCTAGGCATGTGGAGTTGGCAGCGAAAATTTTAAGTGTGTATCGGTAGTTAAAATACGTTCCTAGTGATGTCATTCAGATAGTTAATAAACATTTCGCTTGCCAATATCCACAAGTTCAACTAGGTCTAAGGCTGGGCGCACGCCAGAGGAAACAAAACTGTCCAAGACAAAGTCTCCTGATAAAAACGTTGTAAGCGAAATACCTAGCTCCATAACCCGCAGACAGTCTCTGTGATTTCATTTCATTCTGGGTCATTGTGATGTTCAGTAAAGAGAGGGCTCTTGTTTTATTATCTACTAGGTTTGGATGAGAAGCCAGTTCACTAGCTTTGGATATATAATATTAAAGGAATCTTACCATGTTTTTCGATGAACTACTCTTCCCATAGGCGGTCAATATTATCCGCTCTAGCATTATCTTTCAGCTGATATGCAGGCCTTGTCTGAACCAAAACAATACGTTTAACACAATCTAATTCCATTTTAGTGCCCCGTTCATAGGTGCACAACAATGACTGGAACGAAATCTTCCTCCAGTAGACTGATGATAAGGACGCGAGCTGCCTAGAGAAGAATGGGCTGTCCGTAGTTTCCTCGAGAGGAGACGTAACTTCAGGCACCCTTCATCTTCGAATTAATCACTTACAAAAATGACTCGTCTCAAACTGTTTCGTATCTTTGGGGATGCGCTCAGTCAAACAGAATAGATTTCTGTTGAAGCGATGGAATGTGTTCCTAGCGTTGGTGATGTGAAAAAAATAATAATAGAACACCATGTCCTGTGAATCTCAGAAGAATCTTTCTCTCTCGTTGTAATTAAAGTCTATGAAATCGAAAGAAGGAGTTGTTTGGTGTAGTGAATTAAAGTTTGCATTTATTTGCTGTTTCTTAAACTTCGACTGCATCAATTTGTGCTCGCAACATTGGAAGAAGACTCGACAAGACACTGAAAGTGACAGCAATTTCGTAGAACTTGTCTTCGGCAAGCAGCGACTGTAGACTTCAAACGAAATAACATGTACAAAAGAGAAAATACTGTATTTAACAGTCGGTAAATGTGCAATATCACGACGAGACGGCCACAGTCTTAACGGAATATGTAATTGATCTGTAAATATGTGCTTTTTGTTAGTGAAGTATGATAGGATAAGAATTGTAGTATACTAGCTGCTGTCCATAGACCTACTATTCAATAGAACTCAGATCTGCGCACATTCCATAAACAATGAGGATGAGGAGAGAAGGAGAAAGTAATTCCAAGGTGCAGTTTGACGGATTACGTCAAAAGAACATTTATATAACGACTGAGTCAAATATCTGCGTTGTATGGTAACAACATTGCAATGTCCGGCTCCATGGCTAAATGGTTAGCGTAATGTCCTTTGACTGCAGGGGTCCTGGGTTCGATTCCCGGCAGGGTCGGGAATTTTAACCATCATTGGTTAATTTCGCTGGCACGGGGGCTGGGTGTTTGTGTGGTCTTCATCATCATTTCATCCCCATCATGACACGCAAGTCGCCTACGGGAGTCAAATCAAAAGACCTGCATCTGGCGAGCGGAACCTGTCATTGGGACACTCCCGGCACTAAAAGCCATACGCCATTTCATTTCAACATTGCAATTATATGTCAATAGATAGCCTATGTAAACCGAAATTTGAAACATTCAGCCAAAAATTGAATTATGTAGTCTAATGGACTATATGTGTCCTTTTTCCCTTATTACGTAGGTAAAACTCACGTATGGCGGAATGCCTGCAGATTATCAGATGTCGTGTGGTCAGCACGACGAATTCTCTGGCTTCCTAGACCGGGGCCGCTATCTCACCTTCAGATAGCTCCTCAATTGTAATCAAGAAGGGTGAGTGGAACTCGAACGAGATCTCAGATCTGGGTAAAAATCACTGACCTGGTCGGTAATCAAACCCGGGGCCTTCTGGGAAGAGGCAGGCACGCTATCCCCACGCCGCGGGGCCGGCTTACTGTTCATATAACTGCAAGAAAAAACTATCTGACGGTGAGATAGCGGCCCCGGTAGCAGGGAGAAGTGTTTTCTTTCTTTCTTCTTTTCTTTTCTTAATCGCACTGAGCGAGGGATCCCACCTTTGCTGCCTCAAGGGCAGTGACCTATAGCGTGAGACTTCGGGTCTGTGGATACAACTGGAGAGGGGGACCAATACTTCACCCAGTCGGCCTCCAACGGAAAACCCCTTCGAGAATAGTTGAGGTGGGAATCGGACCCCTCTCTACTCATTTGACCTCACGAGGCTGAATGGACCCCGTTTCAGCCCTCGAACCACTTTTCAAATTTCGTGGCAGAGCCGGGAATCGAACCCCGGCGTCGGAGGATGGCAGCTAATTACACTAACCACTACACCACAGACGCGGACCTTTCAAAATTTTTATCACTGTAAAGCGAGTTTAATTATCCTTGGGTAGGCCTATACGTTTTCGTTACAACTGGATTTGTTTTTCATCGCCCCGACACAGATAGGTCTTAATTAAGGTACAACCTGCTATAAAAGTGGGAAAGCACAGAAAACCATCTTCAGAACTGCGTATCCAGATAGCTCGGTACAATTCGATCAGAGGTTCTGATGGAAGGATTATAATATTGGAACATGTGCACTTTGATTTGTAGGTCAGTTAAGCGATGATTTGGGGTGGGAAGATGAGGAAATTAAAAACATTAACTACGAAATATTAAGGAGTTCTTCTAACTGTACTTTGGAATTACATTTCGTAACGGATCCAGTGATTTGTTCCTACTCATCTGGAGAAAGTTTGCGCATTTGACTGAATACAGACTGTGTTAAGGTAGCATCACTATGTGTATATTGGTGGCAAACTTACTTTGTATCTACAACTGATAGCTCTAGAATGACAGCGGTGCTATCTACCTCATGCTTCTCAAATTGTGAGTGCGTTACGTAAGATTATCACCATTTATTCTTTGGAGGGGAGTACAAAAGGTGGTATTGGTCAAATATGTTGATTTTTAGTTCTTTGCGGAAAATTATTATTATAAGTTTTCTCTTTAATTCTATATATTTTCCGTTGATTTTGGATGACTAAAAGTATTTATAAATTTAAAAAATATATGTTACTGCACAAGTCATTTCTCCAAATTATGTGAGCACTTGTTCAGTGAATATCTCCGGAACTATTTGCTCCAGAAGGCGGTAATTTATGTTGATTTATAGTAAACTTCCCGCTGCATAAGTCGGCTACATTGATTGCTACGATATCAATTAACGGCCGGTAGTCATGTGGTAAGAAGCAAGGTAGCATCCACGTCTTTTAAGTAGCATTACACTTTCAAGTGCGATTTCTGAGAAACTACATTTTGTTTGTGAATGTTTCCCATTTTCTCAGAAACTACTTAAGGTAGAGCTTTGAAATTTTTACCCGTCATTAACAGCATTATTGTTTTTATATGAATCTAGTGACAGAATTACCACACATACTTTGATCATTAATATTTTTAAAAATAAATACATTTACACATTTAAGAATCCATATCTTGATTTCTAATGCAGACGAAGGAAGTAGATGAGTAAATGTATTAAATATGAATCTATATTCTATCAAAACTTCGTTTTATCACCTTCATTGTTTCCAGAGAAACTTGCATGTAAACGTATTAAATTTAACATTATCAGGATGGGCCTTTGATACTCCCCTTGAGAAAACGAGTGGTGACTGTCCCACCGGAGTTTCGTTGACAACTTCACCCGATGTTTTTTGTTTTAAGAGGTAAACCTCCTCTGAAAAAATTAAGAGGAAACAAAAATTAAATTAAAGTAAAACTTAACCAGCGTAGGTGGGGAAGTGCCGTAATGTGTGTGCAAGAGAGAGAGAGAGAGTGTGAGAGCGTGACACATGAACTGGCCGGCCGGCCCGCTTCTACCTGCTTTCCATCGTTCACTCCTGTCTGTGTGGTGTTTAAATGAGCGAACTTTGATACCCCAAAACAGGTGCTAAAAGTCCGGCTCCGTCGCTAAATGCTTAGCGTAATGGCCTTTGGTCAAAGGGTTCCTGGGTTCGATTCCCGGCAGGGTCGGGAATTTTAACCATCATTGGTTAATTTCGTTGACATGGGGGCTGGGTGTAGCCATGATCATTTCATCTCCATCACGACGCGCGGATCGCCCACGGGTGTCAAATCAAAAGACCTGCACCTGGCGAGCCGAACATGTCCTCGGACATTCGCCCCACTAAAAGCCATACGCCATTTCATTTCAGGTGCTAAGTATAGGTTACAACTGGGCATCTCGTTTTGATGCGGATAAATAAAGCATTCCTGCTGAAGTCGTCGTACCAAATCTCAAACAGATCGAGGACTTACAGATTGAAGGGTTTCCTTGTCAGGTCCTTATCAATGGGATAGGCCTAGCATCGGAGGGGAAATCCGAGAGTTGAGGGTTTGGTTCGCACTGATGTCCGGTTGGTCATGTACTGTATGAAGGCTACTCGGGGTGACACGACGTAATAAGCCGGGGATCGTGAAAAATAAAACATTCCATTTCCATGATCACCGCTCTGTGGAAAGTGCCGACCAAAACACGGCAATCTTAAATTAACGATAAATGAGAACTGTTTCCGAATCAGTTATGCTAGAATTGTGTTTACAATTTCTTCTTGCTCTAACTGAAAGTTTTTTCAAATGTTGAATGTTTGTTTTTACCTTCATATCCCTTAAGGTGAAGTATCCGTACGCTACTCGATTCCTTCATTCTATTCGTTTATTTTAAAGTGATGTCTGATGTATCGTACATCACAAGTTGAGAACCTGTTTCAATTATGTGAAAGAATGTTAGCTTAAGCATTTCCTGGACTTGCTACTTAAGAGATGAGTCACCGTTACTCGAATATACGTCAGTTTCCTTTTTGTATTAGCCTACGCCTACCTTGATCTGAGAACATAAAATACGTCATCTACAATTTTATTCTTTCAAATATACAATTTCAGTCGTTTAGTATTCGCAGTGAAAAGAGATTTGTGCACTTTTGGACACAGCAACTGATCGGAAGAAAAAGTTTGAGGCTCATGGTAAGTCCCGATTAAAACATATTTCAGTAAGAATTTTCATCTTAAAACGTTCTTAAATCACCGGGCGAGTTGGCCGTGCGGTCAGGGGCGCGCGGCTGTGAGCTTGCATCCGGGAAATAGTGGGTTCGAATCCTAATGTCGGCAGCCCTGAATATTGTTTTCCATTTTCACACCAGGCAAATGCTGGAGCTGTACCTTAATTAAGATCACGGCCGCTTCCTCCCAACTCATCCCATCGTCGCCATAAGAGCTATCTGTGTCGTTGCGACGTAAAGCCACTAGAAAAAGAAAGTCTCTTAAAAGAATACGTAAAGTTCCAATGCTTCAATTTGCGAAGGTTAAAATGTTCAAACGTAGGCCTATATAAATCTGTATTACTGAAACGTCTTTAATTAGACCTTTGAAATAATTAACTCTTATTCTAGTGTTCGTGTTAATCCACTCGACTAGAAATAACTAGTGAATAGGAAGAAACAAAATAAGTGGTAAATTAAGTCAATGTTCTCCCTAGAACCTTTCTAATGTGCGCAGCGCCCTGACATTTTTTATAGACTGTCCGGCTAACATAACCTAGATATGTTCTAGCCTAATATTAATACATAAGTTATATGATTCATTGGGTGCTCCAAATTAAAATGTAAATACTATAAAACTATTTATGAGTTACATTGGAGTTTAAATGTTTAGCTTGACCATCACGTAGTGTCGTGAGCGAGCGTTGTCTGGATTAGCGTGGAAATGCATGCGAGCACTCGATGCCGCATGACGTTTCAAACCCGCATGGCACTCCACAGCAACCGAGTGGTAAGCCCGGTGTTACATGATTATGAACGAGCAGTAGAAGTTGAAAATACCCTGTTAAATCTTGTTTGTGATAATAACACTAAAATAGTTTAATTCTGTAGTTCATGTTTTACCTGCATGATTTTTATTGTTAATGTCCTTTTATCATATTCACTTTTTACGTAGTATTCCCCGCCCGGCTGTAGAAAATTTCTAGGGAGAACACTGCAAGTCATGTAAAAAATTATAAGAACATACACAACATGGCAAACAAAATGACAAGTCAGTGTGGGAAACGGCAAAAACAATCCCTTCATCTTGAGACAGGTGGTGGTAGTGATTTTTTAAAGAGGAAGTACAGCTAGGAAACCATCCTCTATTAACATTAATCAGAGGGAAAAAATGGAAGTGGTCATTCAAAGAAAGGCAAGGACATGAAATGAAGACTTCCAAAACTTCTAATTCTCTAATACCATCGGGGTCGGAAAAGAAGAAGAGTTGATCACGGGAGGTCGGATAGGATAGATGAAAGTGAGGAGCCTGGCACAAGTGGCTCAGCTAAGGGAACCGTGGACGACAACCCACGCTCCCTAGTTAAAAGGCCCTGGTCCCTCTTTTAGTCGTGAGTTATTCTGCCGCTCCCACCCACAGCAGACACTACCGTCGTTAAGTTCTCTCTCCTCTTTAGTCCCAATCCTTCTACATCCATTCGTTCTCAACCCCCGACGACTTGTTTCTGCTTCTCAGCTGCGTCAGAAGGACGGGTTTCATCACTCACTGAGAACCAATCTTGACAGATGTGGGGAGCACAGAATTAAGAAAAAGCCGGATAAACACAGGAAAAGGGGACAGAAATAAGTACACTTTGTGGTTTGATTTTCTTGTATTTCTAACAGTTTTAAGGGGAATATGTTATACGAGTGTCTAATTCAGACATAAAGAGCGTGCGTGTTCTTGCTGTCATGTCAGTTCAGTGGCTTCATTTGTTAACGACATACATATGTCTTATGGCTGGCGGTCATCTGAAAGGTGCGTCGGGAAATTAGCGATACAAAACGTGTGACGCGATGTTACCTAGAAACTGTGCAGGCTGTGATGTGAATACTGATGGATGGCCATGACAGATAGTCTATATTTTATCAAAGAGGGCGCTACAGCACAGAGGTTCGACGTGAAATACTGAAAGACATATTTATGATCATATGACTTCCCAAAAGGGAAATATGAGCCGGGCTGAGTGGCTCAGACGGTTGAAGCGCCGCAACGCCCATCTGACCCCAACTTGGCAGATTCGATCGTGGCTCAGTCCGGTGGTATTCGAAGGTATTCAAATATGTCAGCCTTATGTTGCATATCTGCTAACTTAACAAAACCAAAAATCAGGAGATTTTTATATGAAAATTGGGATACACTATTGGTCAAAACTGCTTATTCTACGTATTTTGCGAAATATAGGAGTTCTATGGTAGCCTATATATTATAACACTTACTGCCTCAAAACCCGCCTGTTGTTATACGAGGCTACAAGGCTTACACATTTCTATTTCCTCAAAGGAAGTATGTGAGTGAGATGATCGATCTCTGATAAGCCTTCCGAAAATAGTATGAACTCATGCTCCATATGTGTGAATCAGTCATGCACTTAGATATCATTACTTAGCAAATGTGTAGATTAATATAGAGCATCACGCGCCTGCGCGATTATACGGAGCACAAAGGTATTTATCAAGTATTAAAATAAAATTCGCCAGAAATGAGCCAAATAGCTCCCAAAATCTCTAGAAAAGTCACTAGTCACTATCTTTGAAATTCTGTCACTAAATTACTAAAATAGACTTCAAACCTAGCGACTAGTCTCTAGAATCGACTAGACTGATGTGAACGAACAAGAACATAGCATGCGAGAACGAGAGATTTACAATCGATATACGCGTCGCGATATAGAGGTTCCAATAAACATCGCACATTCGCGCGCATTTCTCGTATTAATAAACGTCAAGGTTTTATTTGAAAGCGGCCAATGAGCGAAGGACTTCCGGCCATTGGCGCACAATGCTGAAATAGGATTTGAAAACGAATGTTTAAGTTCACTAGAATCGGCAGAAATAATAGAATGGTCGGGAGACGGGGAAAACGGTCGACAACCTGGAGTTTCCCGCCTAAATCGGGAAAGTTGGCAGGTATGTGTAGGTAGATTTACTGACACGTAAAAGAACTACTGTGGGACAAAAGTCCGGCACTTCGACGCCTCCGAAAACAATCATAAGTAGTTATTGGGACGTAAAGACAATAACATTATTATTAGGGAAATTTGACACAATTTTGTATAACATTTCTAGAAATGTTAAGGTAATCGGTTCACAGTTTGCGAGACATAGAGGCAGATAACATGTCAAATGTCATAATTCCAGAAATCGTGATCAAATCTATACTAGATTGGATTGAAACTAAATGCTTTACTCCAGACAGCCACACTTCTTATGAAATTGCTACCAACGTTACTACAAGTTAGTTGGAACAATACCCTTCAACGTCAGTTGATCTTGAAGAGGTTTAAATACAAACATAGGCTACCGAAAAAATTAGCTATGCATAAGTTTATATAATAACTTCGTAAATGTACAATTTTTGAAGGGCGAAAAAAAGTCCATTCCACACTCCATGCCGTATGATGTGACACACTCGATATTTACACGACAAAATTAATTAAATTTCAGCCACAGACGCCCAAGAGGGATTCGGTTTACTCTTGTCTACCATCTAGTAGGCCTAGAGTAAAACAGAACGTCGAAATTGACGGGCAGGCAGCCAGATAGCGTCAAATTAAGATATCTGCACACGGAAGCTGAGTCATACGATTATTATTAGACTATTATTACTATTATTAATGTACAATATTCATGTCGAGAACGGGTTTAATAAATACACTTCACATCGATTCCAGTCAGCATATTCCGAGGTTATTTTTTGAGATGAACTTAAAAATGTCACAATATTCTGTACTGAGGGCTCTATTTGGCCTTTATCGGAACATTTAAAAAAATAGTTTTGACATAGCATTACGAAAACAAAAGCAAACAAATGTTGTGTCCAAAGGTTTCATTAACATGAAATGCAGGCCAAAAGTAAAGCTGACGTATATCGGGGTAGCTTACGTTAAGACCATGATGGATTAGCTCCAGAAAATTTGTAAACACTTAGAAAGTTATAGCGAAATTTTGTACTTATTACAGGCTACAGTTGCAAGAACAAAGCCATAATACTGTACCCGTAATATTAAAAGAAGTGTTTTGACAGTTAGGGCTAAGGAACGAGCATTGCACGGTCTTAACACATTCCTGCATATTCCTTTCTCCTTCCCTTTACCTCCGGCTCACTTTGTGACTTCCCCTCTCGGAGAACAATCATCAAACGAGAAATGCAACCAAGCAAGCAAAGGGCGCCAATCTTTAAGTTGAGGACTTAAAGATAAAATTTATAATCAAGCTTGGACAGACTCTTATCACAGGGGTGGGGTGATAGTGCACTAATCATTAAGCAGGAGAATTAAAAATCAAAAGGCTAATTAAGTCAGATTGATTAAAATGAACTAGAAAAATACTATTTATTATATTTAATATAAATGACGACGGTTTAACGAGAACTGAATTTAACATAGAAAATGAATTTAACAAAAAATTGAATGACTCTACTTCGCGAAAACTTGCAATATCTTTAACTCGCTTGCTCACCATGTAGTCTTGTTCTGCTGGTCCTTGGAAAGCTTCTGTCCTTGTAGCGGGAACATCATCGGTCGTCTTTGAGATCTCTTCATCTGCAGCTAAGTACCATTCCTGCCTTGCCAATTGCACCCACCACTAATTGGAAGATGACTTCAAAACTAACACTCCCTATTATGCTTTATCCCATATATTGGAGATAAGCCCTAAGTCATAGTTAGAAGAACCACCTTGGGTTATATGGAGAAGATACTCAATTAAGAATCCTTCCAACTTTACTGAAAATGTTCTCTGAAGTTTCATTTCTATCTAGATTAAAACTATCTATTGACTTAGACTGGTTCAAACCGGTCTTGTAGCCGTGCTGTACGTAATTCCTGATGAGAGTGGCTATACACCCCTCATTCAGAATTTCTAAGTATCGAGACGAAGAATCAAGTAGATTATCACGTAGAAGATCAATAATAATGCAGAGAGAGTCGTAGAAGATCAGAAGAAGATCATAAGATCATAAGATGAAGCCACGAGCTCCAACACGCCCTTTTATAACCTTCTCTCGCGCTAATTACAGGTCGCTACACGTGGTCCAATCAGATGACACGTCTCTCCCCACTCCAGATATTAGAGTTGACGGGTCTTAACTATGATATCAACCGTTCTTCTATTCGTCCTTTCACTCAGTATCCATGGCAACATGACGCTCCTTTGAAAATATAGGCGTTGATCAGTTTGAATAATTCTGGTCGAAATACGGTAGCTTAAGTTACCACGCTTGAACACGTCCTCGCTTTTCTCAGAACTTGATGTCTAAATTTGTCCTTCCTTCCTCCTCGGTGATGTGGCAAGATAGAGGAAATCTACTGCAAGTTAATTTTAACCGACTGTCGCAAGAATCTAAGTGAATATTAGGATATTCAGCCCTCGTTTATAAGTCGTAGTTACAAAGTAATGAAATGATAGTGAGCAAATGATTAAACATGAATTATAATACAATTACATACCAAGATAAATATCATGACGTTAAATTCCCGAATTAATTACACATAATAAAATTAACATAATTACACTGTAACGTCTGGAACGTTACAACTTGTTCGTTCAGATCGCTGTGTAACTCAGAAGTGACAGGTTTGGCAACTCCAAGCAACTCGACCCGGCCAGCAGGCTTATCTCCATGGCAAGCATACACCTTTCTCCCTTCCCCCAATCCAGGCAGGCAGTCCCTCTGTCAGAACGTATCTTTCAATGTTACGGCTACAGGACACTTACAAGAAGAGTGTATAGTGTGGTGCACATCGATTTTTGTCGAACTAACGCGAGAGCGTTTCAATTTTCAAATATCAGCTATAAGGCGTCATATAAGCCGGCGTTCAGAGAAGTGTTGTCGTAACAAAGTGGTCAAGGGACAACTCCGTAGCGTAAGATGCACAGATTCCATTCTAGATCAAGTTTTATAACTAGTGTTTGAAAATGGAAATGCTAAAATCTCTAACATTAAAGCCCATTTGAGATAATCACCAAACAGGTATTGATTTTGTACTCAAACAGATTGACCTCGTGGAAGGCCATACTACAGGCCCTTGTAAGTAGAACTGGAACACAATTTACTTCAAATTATAATGATGAAGATGATGGTGCTTGTTGTTTAAAGGGCCCTTAATGGTACGAGATGGAACGAAATGACAATTAAAATTTTAAAATGTATCCATTGACTAGAGTTTTAAACAAATGATGTTGAAAAATGATACTTCAAATTATAAGTTAACGTTCACGAACATCTCAGATGTAGAACTCATAAAAGAAAATTTAGCACTAAAGCACCCACGATGACCTCAATAACTACTTAAATTGAACAATCAATAGGGTTGGCTCAGTCTCAGAAATTTTAGATAACTTCGACGCTCTAGAATCGTGTTCACTTGAACAGTTTCATGCCGATTCGGATTTTCCATGGGAAATAGTTCCCTTGTAATATATTTTATATCGCGTCCTTCTAATAGATAATCTCCTTCTCCTGAAGACGTAATTATTGAACAAGTACAGCTTGCAAAGGGGCGAACTTGTGTCCTTCAACACAGCAAACAAGTTTTACTGAAACTTGGGTTTAAATACTTCTGCGTACCTACCTCAAATAGGTCCAGAACTGGTCGTTCTCACTACAGAAATCTGGAGACCTACTCATTTACGTTTTTCCAAACAGGCTACAGGAATACGCTCATATGAAGTAACTACGATTAAATCCTACAACCTGGCCTCACGCGGCGACAGCTCCTTATAAATCTTGGACCAGTTACGACCCGGCAATGTCACATATGTTCGAGACACGAAGTTCCATGAAATCCTGACACAGTTCATTTTGTCATAAGACAGGATATTTGCACATTCCGACTGCCCTTCACTAGTTTCTTCTCCGGCACTAGCAGGCTGTTATCAAAAGGGATTATACTTAACACTTTCTCTCTGTGTCCTTTGCAACATACTGTACTAGGCTACTGAACAACACTGCCTTAGACTATGTTAAGACATTACAATAAATACTTATAAATTATACATATTCATAATATTAATAGGGCCTACATTATGTTATGCTTAAAGACAGATATGAAATATCAGGTCATTACAAGCCTAGTTTACCCTAACGTACGATGTTTTAGTCCCGAAGGATTACCGCGCCTCTGCTAAGAAGGCTTATTTATGATTAAGTTTAAGCAACTAAGAACATGTCTAATGGTCCTTTGTAAGAATGACACTGACCTACCGGAAATAGACAATAATTCAGGTATATGCCAGTGAATTTACATTTAACAACACAGTGTGTCAGATATCGAAAAAGATTCTAAGGCTGAGGCAATCGCGAGCATGAGAATTCTGCACTGAATGCCACTCAATACAATAGTAATTGCGTTCTGAAATGTGCTTCAGATTAGCTGCCAGCTTGAACATAAATCTAGGCAATATAGAGAGATTCTCCCTAGTCCATCTCAGGCTTTGAGACAAGTCAATCCTGACCAATTGATTTAACAAGTTGTTCTGCATTATAGGTGAATATGAAAGAGGAGATATTTTGTTTTAAAACTCTACATTAAAGTAGTTATTGCTCCGTCACCCCACCTCTCAAAAATTACAACATTAGTCTATCATTTGTCAAGTTTGAAAGTTGATCCTGATAACACCAGATCCATCATGGTCTTAAATACGACTGATTCAAAACCAATTAGTCGCGTAGAATGATTTATGATGTTCAATATTCCTACAGTATCACTTGCTTCAAGATATTTGAAGTAGAGAATACAACTAAGACAGTGTAATGAACGTTCCTTGTTTGTAAATAGAATATCATGCTGTAAATAAATTATATTTGTCCTGTACTTTGTTTTGTTGGTCACTCATTTAAACCAGAACTACGAGCAGAGTAGGTAAGTACACTGTGAGGAAAAGTACTTATGTACACTTTCATACTGAATTTAACAATTAATGAATTACTGTCGAACCTCGATATCTCGAATCACCTCGGGAGCTACATTTTATTTCGAGTTATCGAAATTTCGAAATATAGAGAATACCATTTTTGAGCATGTATAGCACATTATTGAATCATATGTATCTACGGGCTTAGGCTATACCGGTACTGAATACATTATTTTTTGCAGTAGGCTACTTAAAAAATATACAAACTATTTCACGGTATCACTTTAATTATAACATTTACTCTAGTAACTTTTTAGAAGACAGGATACAGTACATAAAGTAGTGAAACAAGAATTTGGAAAAAAATCCGTTAGTCTCTTCTCTTTGTTACGGTTAACCTTTCCTCCGTCTACGATGAAACTTCTCGTCAATACCAGCCGAGATTCGTAAATGGCGCTTGTCATCTGCGACTACGGGAGTTGCTTTCGTACGTGACCAGTAATTAATTCACACCCGATAAACAGCGAGGCTTCGCCTATTTTCCGATCATTAGAAGTTTTCGTTTTCGTTTCCCGTCATATTAGCTCCCAGCATCACTGTTGTTAACTGTTCCTCACAAACCACAAATGCCGTATTGCACAGTTAATGTTGCACAAAATTCAAGTTAGAATATTTTTTTGCTTCAAGGCAGGAAATGTTTGCTTCGAGAAATTCAGATAATAGAGAAATAAATACGCGAGAAGAATAGGACAAATGGCCGGGAAATTTAAGTTACTTCGAGATATTGATATTCGAGAAATGGAGGTTCGACTGTATAGACACTTTATAATTACAGACCTATGGATCCAAGTAGCCTACTCAGAAATTAGACACCACGATCTTATAATTACACTTAAGAAAATGGAAATTGCAACACCATGAAGGCATTGGTCGTTTGTGTTGATTTTCAAGATATGGAACGATGCCATATAGGTATGTAAACGATCAAAGTTTCAGACCCATTGGATTGTTGCTACAGGACTCCCCACGTGATTGGTCGCGGAGGAATCAACGGACTCTGGTGTAGCGTAGTTGACTTGCAGTCTGTGAAGTGAAATTTCCTAAACAGTATCCAGCAAAGCTGTAGTCGGGTAAGACAGTAAAAACTGCACTTGAGTAAAATCGGACAAGTTATATACCAGTCGTTAGTCCTTCATTAGAAGAACAATAGTGCCAATTTGCTAACTGCTATTGGTACCCTAGGAGGTATCAGCTCAAATGTACTGGGATGATACTTATCTACAGGGGTCCAAAATCCAGGTCACTGGCCCCTCATAATGGTACTAATCACTGGTAAAGCAGAACCATGGTGTTCCTCAGATAATGGTGTATTACTCTCAGGCAAGGCAGACCCATGGTCTTCATCACAGTGGTCTTTATCACGGATGCCAGTCAAACCCATGGTTTTCCCACAAAGTGGTGCCAACCATAGGCAACGTACCATATAAAGTGGTACTGCTCATAGGTAACGCAGATCATTTTGAACACAGTGGAACCGACTGGTGGAACGCACACGATGACACTTATCACAAACAACGCCCAGATCCGTAGTGTTTCTTACATAATGGTACTGCTTCTATGTAACATAGACCTATGGTTATCCTCGTAAGGTGGTACTAGTCGCAAGTAACGTTGAGCTATGGTGTTCCGCACATAATGGTACTAATCAGAAGTAAGCACATATCATCCCTTGGTCGCCTCTTTCAGTCGCCCCTTACAAGAGGTAGGGGATATCGTGGGTGTATTTGTCTCTCACCCACAGGGGGTACAAAAGGAGTTACAATAAATGGGCACCATATCCAATGCATTTGATTTGTAGATGGCATAGCAATTGTAGCAGAATGCGAGAAAGAGTTGGCCAAGATGCTGAAAATATTGTCATCAACAGTCAGATTCATGCTTAAGCATTAATGTTAAGAAGACCAAGGTAGTAGTTGTGAGTAAACATCCTGAATGAATTCACACCAACGTCAAACATACAGACAAGATAGTGGAACAAGTCACCAGTTTCCCTTATCTAGGAACCCTGATCACCAATAACAACAGGAACAGAAAAGAGATCAAAAGGCGAAAAGCACTTGCCAAAGAGGCATTTAGTAATAAGAGAAATCTTTTGATCAGTGCAAATTGAGATTTTGGAATTAGGAAGAAATTTTTGATGTCTTTTGTATGGAGCATGCTATTGTATGAATGTGAATCTTGGACAATCAGAGACCAGGAGTGGAAACGACTGGAAGCGTTTGAGATGTGGGTCTGGAGACAAATACTAAGGATTAAATGGATTGAAAAAAGAACAGACAAAAACGGTCTGCAAGAAATTCAAGGGAAGGGAGAACTGATGCTAACTCACAGAGAAGAGCTAAATTCACTGGCCACATCTTGCAACATAATACCTTTCTTATCAATCTGCTGTAAAGGAAAACCACAGAAAAGAAAGGCCAAGGATGACCGAAGATAAAATTCCTTCAAGACTTGGCACAAAATCTTCATTATTGTTCCTGGTATGAAATGAAACAAGAAGCTGAGGACAGAGAAAAATGGTATTATAGATCAAGCATTGCCTTTAGACATTGGTGATGACTGCGAAGAATCTGAAAGAAATTCTAAAATGACTGTAAGTAATAAACTAGATGCTACCTGTGGTCAATAGTAATAAGGTGTCGTCAAGAACATTAGCAACTTGGGTACTTACTTTCCCTATAATATAATTCAATCTGTACTTGCTTCTGGACAGGTTTTTTAATCGCTAACTCAGTATGAGCCTTCCCAAAAAAGCTCACTGACAATGAGCTTTGCCTACAATGGCCCAGCCTCCCCATCATCCAAACAAATGCCATCCTTTAGGTTTGGTTAGAACATTTCCAGCTTGCAGTCATCGTCCATCCTCTACACGCATCCGAGCCGCCTCGGCCTGAGCGACCTGATTTCTACAGTATGGGTGGCTTCTGATACAGCAGCTGAATTTCCCCGTTAATCCATATCCCATGCATTTAAAGATTTCTCTCTCTCTCTCTTCGTTAGTGATCAGGTTTCTGCACCAAACATGACTGTAGGCCTTATTATCGCTCTGTGCACACACGGCTTCAGTTATCTGGCAAAAACAGGCAAACAAAAGAGTTTTTGAAAGCTGTGCACTCTTATTTCTTCTAACACCTCATTGTCCTTGGTAACTGCACCACCTAAGTACTTAAAGAAAACTGTTTCATTTATTTGTACCCAATGAAATGTTTCATGTTTTACCACCTGCCATTCTTCCTTTTACCCTGCTGAGTCTTCTTGTTACTGATCTTAAGAACACCATTTCTGGCTGCTTCTTGCTGGATATAAAAATTTTCTTTAACTTTTTCGCTGCGGAAGTCGACTTTTGTCGACTTACTTCTGTATAGCATTTCCTGAGGTAATCAACTTTTGTCGACTTGGTACTTTCCTGCTGTAGTTTCCGCGTGCTTCTTCAATAAAGGAGCATTTAACAATACAAACATCTATAGTCATGTACTAAGCATTGTTTGATAACATTGTCGCCAATACTGGACCTATGTTTATTTGTTATCTTTCACCCGCCCGCCCGCCAGCAATCCTGTCAGCTGTCTGGTCGATAGCTGGCTTCACTCAGCAGCCATGAGCGCGTTGAAAAACATTAGTAATGACAGTGAAGAAATCTTCAATCTTTTAGTGGCCGATTCTGATTAAGACTGTTCAGTAAATTTGGATAATGAAACAAATGGTGATGTGCATAGTGATTGTTCAGAAGAAAGTGCCAACGAGAAAGATCTTGAATTTGTATCGGATTGGCGGTGATGACATAAAAATTACAAAAATGAAATTATGTGACGGGGTTAATTTTGATATAACAGTGAAAAGTGAAGTTTCGAATTTTGATGACCCATACAAGGCATTTCTTCAATTTATGCCCCGTTCAGTTTTTGAGCATACAGTAATGGAAACAAATAGATATGCTGAGCAGTGTTTAGATGAAACATTTGATTCTCCTCCCCGTTCGAGATATAATCGATGGAATGAATGCACAATAGAAGATATTCAGGCAATAGTGGCTATTGATACTGGGATGGGATTGTGCCGTAAATCAACATTACAGACGCACTTTTCCGAGCAATACTGGCTTATTGCTATGCCTAATTTTGGCCAAGTGATGTCGCGAGACAAGTACTGCCTTCTTCGAAGCTTCATACATTTCAATAACAATGAAAACCACACTGCTAAGGGGTCGCCAGGTTATGATCCATTATTCAAGATAAGACCTGTCATTTCTATTCTAGAAAATACGTACCTGGAGCATGCTTCACCTGGAAAATGCTTATCAGTTGATGAGTCTACGCTGAAATTTACGGGAAGGCTGTGGTGTAAGCAATACCTTCCTTCAAAGCCATCGACAAAATGGGGTGTAAAGTTGTGGTCACTATGCGACAGTAAAAGTGGTTAACTTTGCAAGTTTCAGACTTATGTAGGAAAGGACTGTGATGAGTCAGTGCCCGGGAAAGAAAGTGGTAAGAAGCCTGACAGAGTGTTTTGAGAATACTGGCACAATAGTGTATGTGGACAATTTTTTTTCAAGCCCAGCGCTTTTCACCCAGCTTTCTGAAAAGAACATAGGTGCCTGCGGGACAGTGAGATGTAACCAAAAACGACTACCTCAAGAGATGAAAACCCTGAAAATGAAGAAAGGGCAAAAACCTACGTTCTGGCATCTTCCATCCAAAGAAATGCTAGCGTGCGCATGGCAAGATACTGACCAGGTCAGAAGAGGTCAAGAAAAGGTGAAAGTGGCTACGTAACTGTTGAAAAACCCAAGTTAGCAATAAATTACAACCATGAAATGAACAGAGTTGATAAATTTGATCAACTGAAAACTAACTATGCATTTGTACACAAGAAACAAGAAAAAGTGGTATCTGGTCTTGTGGTATTTTCTCAGTGAAACTGCACTAATAAATGGAAGAATATTGTACAATAAGCTTCAAAAAAGGGAAATTAGTGCTCCCGACTTCAGAAATTCTGTCATAATGGGACTTCTATGAGAGTATCAGTGCAGTTCGCCTGCGAAACGAGGAAGACCTTCCGATTACATACCTCAAGCGCACCTGACGGAGAGGCACTTTCTTGAATTGAATTTATTGATCATGATTTACATGCCACTGAGGCTGAAAAGCCCCTTTATGTAGCGTCTTCTTATAATACAATATAGGTTTATAGACACAGTAACTACATTTTTATAATATTAAAGTATTAAACTAAACATGAAACTTAAAAATGAAAATACAGATACTAAATCCAGTAAGGTTAAGACATACATTATATAATAAGTAAGAAAGTAAAACATTAAGCCCTTCTATTATTTTGGACTACATGGATCTAAAGAATATAAAGTTAAAGCAGAGAAACAATATGTATTTTCTGATTGTTCGACATAAGAATGCCTGATCTCAGCCTCTTGCATACTCCTCCAGAAAGATAGATATTAAGAACTGCTTTAGTTGGGTACAGTTAGTGTTATTTGCGAAACGGTGAAGATTAAAGACGTTAAAGATACGTGATGCAGTGCAAACAAAGGATTTGTTAAATTTAGTTTGTACGATGAAGGGAAATTTGAAGGGTGGTTTTTGTAAACCTATTATCTCTGTTATTACTGACTCCATAGGTTTAAATGCATTATAAAGGTAGGATGGTGTCTTCAGTTTGAGAATTTTCTGCGTAGCAACAGCAGCAGGACAAGAGTCACAAACCTAATTGTGTTGTTTGTTCCATATTACCAGCAAAATGTTCAAAGAAAGGAAAGGGACTGTGCAAGAGAAAACAGACAATATTTTTTTGTAAGAATTCCCCAGGACAGCCTGCAATGTGTCCAGTTTCATGTTTCAAGATGTATCACAGTAATGTTTGTTTCAAGGTCAAATGTCACTGCTAGCTTGGCAAAGTTGAGTTTAAAATGGTGCAATGGTGTTGAATGTCACTAATCTTTAAAAATAGCACAGCGAAAGAGTTAAGAACGGCAGGATTCCTGCTCAGTGCTACCACATTATCACCAAACACCAGGCTTTGCACAGTTCTGTTAAAAAGATTTTACCTTCCTGGTACACGGAATTCAATGATCTTTGAAAATTTTGAAAAACATAGTTTCATTTTTTCAAATTTTTCTAAAGTATGCTTTACCAGGTGTGTACATAAGTTTTTGCCAGTTTTTGTGGTAAATAAAACAGGTAATTTTCGAGGGGAATGCATATTTTGTTTATTCAAAACATTGGCTTCTACACACTTTGCCAATTTTTCAGGTAAGTTATGAATACCATGCCAGAAAAACTCCTTGTCATTTGCGGCAAACCATTCGTCGTGCCATTTTCCAACTTCCTCGATACTGCTTGAGTGCTGATCTGCGACTGCGTGCCCCATTGATGCGAAGAGGTGATAGTCAGATGGCGCTAGGTCGGGAGAGTATGGCACGTGCGGAAGGATGTTCCATCCAAGTGATTTCAAAGTGTTTTGCCGGGCGTCAAGAGTTCATAAACAAGCGACTTGCCAGGTGAAAGCCACCGTTTTCTCTGCTTTGGGTTTTCAAAATAAATCCATTTTCCGTCACCCATCACAATTCGGTACAGAAATGAATTTTTTTTTGTAGCGTTAAAGCAGTATTTCATAAGTGATTTCGCGATTTTTCATTTGCCGTTCATTCAAATTGTGTGGGCCCCACTTACCAAGTTTATTGATCTTCTCCACTGCTTGTAAACGTGAGCTGATTGTTTCTTGTGACATATTTAATTCTTGTGCCAATTGCTGTTGAGTTTGATTTGCATGGTCTACCAAAGAGCGCACTGTCTTTCACACGGATATCACCATGTTTAAATTGTCAAAACCATGTCTCACATGTTTGAATTGATGGAGTGTGTTCACCACATGTTTCTACCAGCAATCAATGACTTTCCAGAGCGGTTCTTTTTTCGATTAAATAAGAAAAGCAATGCATGCTGCAAATGTTCTTTTTCAGCCACAAACGTCGACGGGGTGTTTTGGGGGACTCAACTTGTGTGTGTTGGTAGGTTAATGTCAAATGAACAAACTGACGAATGTGCCAAATTCATACGCTGTGTAATGTTCGATGGCGCCATCCCTTAGTGAAACCGGAAAAGACTTATGCATATACAACATTTTACTACGAGTAGCAACTGAAGGGATATTAAATGAAAGAGAGGAAGGGAAAGGAGACTATACCAGTTATTAGACAGCATTAGAAAAAGAAAGGAAGATTATGCAGAAGTGAAGAACAAGGCACAAGATCGAGAGATATGGAGGTCACAGCCATGACTGGACATGCTGGATGGCAGAACAACCTATGATGATGATGATGATGATGATGATGATCCATCAGACAATACAGATGAAGGGAGCTGTTAATAGTTCATGAAACAAAAATGAGTGTAAAAATAGAATAGAGTTGTTTATTAATATATTTCCTACTTATCACTATACAATAAATTACACAATCATAAATTAACTTTACTAAGAATGAAATAACTATATACAGTACATCTCAACGCACAGAAAGGTCAACTTGAAATAAATTTCTCTAGATGTTAAATCCCAGTCTATTCTAAATAAACACGATTAACAATTCTCTCCTTGGTTGATGCACTTTTCTCTGTTAAGTCACGAGACCATTTATTAAAATTAATATAAAAGTTTCTACTGATATCAAAATGACAGAAGTCAGTCAGGTAACACAGACTTTATGTAAGGTGTGGTAGATATCACTAGCTGGTAACAAACAAGCAAACATTTTACAAAACAATCATGATCATAGCCAAGGAATTTTGTGGTATCTAAACCACAATGATGAGATTTCTCATTTCAAAAATTCCACATGCATTGCCAGGGATTCAAACTGCCACTACCTTGATGAGAGGGCAGTGGCAAAGACTCAGCTACCAAGATCCCCTAGAAATGAAACCTTGTCGTTCCCTCACTCTGAGAAGATAAGTCAATCTTGCCTGCAATGTAGGTGGTTCCAAACATTTTGCCAAGTGGAACCAGGGATGGGAATATTCTTCTCGCTCGAGAATGTCAAGGACGGCAGCTAAATACTCTAGAATATCATTACACCTCTCGAGTCAATGTGAACAGAGTTGTATTCTCTGTGGACATTTCTTTCTCAAAGCGCAGGACTCCACCTGTTTTAAAGGATCACACAGTTGGTTCACCTGCTGTAACACGGGCGGAATATCTTTCTAGAATGCCTTGTACCAAATATTGGATCACCTTTGCTAATAACATCACTACTTATTTATAATAGAATAAACCCAGTTTCAGAACTCTTAGAAACAGATGAAATATTATTTACAATTAAACAAACCTTGAGTGTTATTCCTTTGAATTAATCTTTCTCTTACTGTTATGTTAAGATTTTGTACCTTCACAGATAGAAAAGAAGTGAAGAACAGATCAGATCAGATGCTACAAATGCACTTTGTGAAGTAGAAGAGCCATTAGTCAATGCTTGACTGACCTGAAATATTTCTTGGCTCTTCAAACTAATACCCCAGGAAGAAACATGACATTGCACTCTATTTTTCTGGGAATTGTATGAAAAACTCCGAGGTACAGGACTTCCTCTTGTTAGCCATTAACCTGCACTAAGAATAAATTATGAGCAGAAGAATGCAGATCTTCCCTGTACACCATAAATCAAAAGCTCAGGCTCAAATGATATGAAAGATTCTGCTATCCTCCTCATGGACTGACTGGAGTAAATCAGACCTTCAACCACCGTTCTTCCCGCGTGCACATACCAAACTGCCTTCTGACTGCACTGTCACAGTGTGTTATCGTTTTCGGTGTACCCCGCAATATTCTTCTCTCAAGACATACAAGCTCATTTTCTATCCCTAATTATCTCTTATACAATTATGTAGAATGTTACTCAGGAAAATTAATTATGCTATTACAACATAACACCGAAGGAAACATGATAATACAAAGAACCAACCAATAGCATTCACTCAAAATATTCCAGGAGTGAGGGAGGAACGTTTATCATGGAATGTTTCAACAATAGCATCTTGCTTCTCATAGATTTGTACTGCCATTAAATATCTTATTTATTTACACCTAACATGCTAGAGAGTTAAAGGGATCGAAATAGGGGGTCATATCTGCTATCATACATATTTCAAGAGAGTACCATGCTCCAATCGGTGTTTTATGCCACTCATTTAGTTGCCGTTAGATCTATATGTTGCCAAATTAATCTCTTGCAAATCTCATACATTTTCTCCTCTCCTCATTAAGAGTTACAAGCTAAAATTGCTCCAAGTTCAATGTTAAAAATTAAAAGAGATCTTCCTCTTAACCCATAAACAGTTCCTAGTATCCTTGTCCTAAAAAAGAAGAGTCATTCACCAAAAATAGACCTAAATAATTTTAATGATTTAGTATAATGATATCTCATTAATTACCCATTCAAAATGAACTGTACTACTTATAGAGCAAACCCTTTTTTAGCTGCAAAAGCAATTAATATGCAAATTTGATAAAAATTATACAGGAGACCAGCTCCTTGGTTGAATGGTCAGTGTACTGGTCTTTAGTTCAAAAAAGCCCAGTTTGATTCATGGGAGGGCCAGGGATTTAATAAAAGAGAACGAGATGGAGAACTACACACATTGGTGTTTGCTAATGATGTAGCCAACTGGGGAGAGGTACAAACTAGGCTGGATGAATGGGTAGCAAAGTTTAAACAGTATCAGATGCAAGTTAACACAACAAAAGCTGCTGCACTAAAAATGAGTAGGAAAGATAGTGCCTGCCACATAAAGCTGGAAGGTGAAAACATTCAATGTGTACAGGTATTCAAATACCTCTGGAGTATGATTACCAGCAGGGGTACTGCAGATAAAGAAATAATAAACAGAGTGGCTAGCAGTTCCAACTTCTACAACCTTGTAAGACATCTACTTGAGGATAACAAAGTGCCCATGAGAAGGAAGAGGAGTCTGTACAAATCATACTTTGTGCCCATTGTCAAATAAAGTCTAGAAAGATGTACACTGAAAGGGAGATAAGTTAGTAAATTGCAAGCATGTGAAATGAAGTTTCAACGAATTACCGTCCAAAAAATATGCAAGGAACTGGAAGTGGACTCGATAGAAGAGAAGCTAAGGACTTCGAGACTAAAAAGAACAGTTGAAGGAAGACCTGGGAAGAGATGGCTACACCAGCAGAGAGAGGATGTGGAGAGAAGAGGAGGGAATTGGGAGCCAGTGGTAAAAGAGGAGGCATTTATGGAGAGACAACGATGGCAAAGACTCGTTCACCACAACCCTACTCAGCACGCTGGAGGGGTTCTATGATGCTGACATGTGATACATTTTCTATACGACCAACTTGTTTGTTAAGAAGGAAGCCATACTTTTCATTGTCGACTCTGTTAAATGTAACTTAAAAAGCTTTTTAGTACGTTGAACACAAAAGTTAAATATAAACGTTTCACTATAACGTAACATACCTGATATTTATATTTTACTTGTATGTTTGACACACTAAAAAGCTTCTAAGTTAAAGCAATCTGCCTGTGATGATCAGTCACATGTATAATCTTAGAGGACTCGCTCAGATCAAGATATGGACACCACTTTCTGCCATTATAAAGATCACCTCCAAGAAGAAACACCCGAGGTGATAAGTTTCAAATATGCAGTGCCAGAGGGAGACTCGTTAGTAGTCTCAGATCTAGACGAGGAAGTGATATTTTATTGCGTGGGGACTGAGTGTTCATCTATACACAACAGACCACACTACGAACCACCTCAGAAATATGCAGTAGTAAATACATCCATTCCTTCGCATAGGGTTTGCATCGAGCTGCAAAAGTGGACCAAAACAAACAGTAAGTGGAAACCCCAAGTAATTGGAAAAAAGACCAGGATGAAGACAAAATATTTTACAGGTAATTACACGGTTCTTTAAAAATCTGAAAATTATTCCATGAATAGTAATTAATGTACATTAAGCATCCAAATTTTGGTTTGAGTAGCATTTCTAGTTGCTGTGATAAGAAAATTTGAATTTTACTAAGTTTAAGCTGATAGAAGATGGATCTTCCCCTTTAATATCAAAACAACACAAATGTACGAGATTTGCTATACTCCCAGAAAACACTGAAGAACAACTGCCAAATTAATTGAGCATCCTGCATACAACAGCCAACAGACTTAACAAGTTTATTTATTCTTTTAAACACACATATATTAAAAAATCATACTGCATGAGGGGACATATTCCTGCTTGAGCCAGCAGGCCAGTGTTACACCTCGACTTTGATCTGGATTATGTCCTCTTTTGTTTTCTCGTGGTGAACACAACCACCTGACTATCAATATCGACTTGGATGCAGCTCTTAGACTGAGCATCAACTGCTCAACGGAGAACGTGTTCTGCATAATTTTACACTGGTTCCTGGTCTAACACACTTCGCAAACACATTCGAACCACAAAATTTCTTTGCTTCTCTGGTGACACATTTACGTCTTGAAAAGACAATGGTAACTTAAGAGGCGATGAGCTATGGGAAAGAGGTGGCCATTCCCTGCTGTTACCGAGACTGCCGATACATACCAAACCACCGCGCTGTATCAGCCCTCACTACTCTTCAGTTGTTTCAGGATCTGTTGAGAAATGAGCTTCGTAGCCTCACTTGCATTTGGAATCAAGAATCTGAAAGAATAATAATAATAATAATAATAATAATAATAATAATAATAATAATAATAATAATAATAATAATAAAATATAATAGCACAACAATTAAAAGTGAGTACAAGCAGTTATTTCAGAACCATACTCATTTTTTTTTACAATTTGTTTTATGTGGCACCGACACAGACAGGTTTTATGGCGACAATGGGATAGGAAAAGGCTAGGACTGGGAAGGAAGCGGCCATGGGCTTAATTAAGAGACACATCCCCAGCATTTGCCTGGTGTGGAAATGGGGATACCACAGAAAACCATTTGCAGGGCTGATGACAGTGGGGTTCGAACTCACTATCTCCCAGATGCAAGCTCATAGCTGCGGGTCCCTAATTGCATGGCCAACTCGCCCGGTAGAAACATACTAAATGGGTTGTATATATACCATGAAGCGGTGAGAGTCCTCAAGGCCAAAAGACCAAAATGAATCCATAAACCATGCAAGTATACTTCTATGTTTTAATACTCAAGTAGAAGTATCTTGAAACTCTTCATTATCACAGCAGAAATCGTGATTCCATACAGATGACCACAGGAACTCTCTGATATTAGAATGTACACTTCAGTGGCTTAGTACTGTATCATCCCAAGGAAATCATAATGAATTACATCAGTAGTTTATATTATTACTGTTTATTTATTTATTTGTTTATTTATATTCCTTAAATTGTACATGTACAATCCACTGGTGGTAAAAGGGGAAAGGGCAAGCCCCACATACACGGAAGTGTCTCCTTCCCCCACACATGTATGTTTACATAAACTCTACTGAATATTTACGTGTATAGATAATTTTAAATCACTATCAACAGTGTCATATGCCGACACTCCATATGAACACTGTGCAGAGGTTTGGAATTCAATCTAGGCTTTTGGCATGCAATCTGGACAACATTCTGATGGTGAAATTTTTTACACCAACGGCGCTCGAATCGGCTAACTACTGTGACAGACCATACAGACTCGATGCCTTAATGATCACAGCCAGCAAACAGACTACAACAATAATAATAATAATAATAATAATAATAATAATAATAATAATAATAATAATAATAATAATAATAATAATAAGTGAATACCAAGGAGGGTTCAGAAAAGGTCGCTCAACAGCTGAACAGATCCAAAATCTCAAAACGATCATCAGATATTGTACACTAAGGTCCAAGCAGTATGTGTCTGTCTTTGTGGACTTTAAGAAAGCGTACGTCTCCATTGACCGGGAAGTCTTGCTAAACATCTCAAATGAATTTGGAGTTGATTTGAAACTGCTGGCATTAATTAGAGCCACCCTGACCAATACAAAATCCAACGTGAAGTTCCACGGATGTCTCTCGCATTCCTTTGACATCAAAACAGGAGTCCGACAAGGTGATGGGCTATCCCCGATACTCTTCAACTGAGTTCTTGAAAAGATCATCAGAACCTGGCGGGTGAGATTACAGGAAACCAACTACAGTCCATTGAGAATAGGAACCAAATCCAAGGGGATCGCAACAGACTGCTTAACATTTGCTGATGATATTGCTGTTCTCTCAAACGACATAGAAACCGCTAGAGCTCAAGTTGAAATTTTACAGGAAATTGCCGAACAAACTGGTTTGCAGATATCGTTTGAGAAAACAGAAGTAATGACTAACATCAAAGAGGCTCCACCAAAACTCCATACAAAATACGGGGACATCACCCGAGTAGACAAATTCAAATACCTGGGTGAGATCATCATGAAAAATGGACTGGACAAAAAAGCACTTCAGGAGCGAGTACGCAAACTGAAAATAGCCTACCAAACATCCCGCACAATCTACAACAAAAAATGCCTTTCCCAAAACACCAAGATACGTCACTATGAAACAGTTCTGAAGCCAGTAGTTCTATATGCAGCCGAAACCGTGTCTCTAAATGCCAACAAAGGACTCCTTGAAGAACTGGAGAAAAGAGAACGCAAAATTGTGAGAGGAATCTTGGGATCAAAGTACAGAAATGGAATCCATCAAAAGAGATCCAACAAGGAAGCCTACAGCAAAATAGAGAAAATTACTGACACAATCAGAAAAAGACGGGCAAGATTTTACGGTCCTCTGAAAAGAATGGATGGAAGAAAGTTAACCAAAGAAATCTTTCACTTTTTAAATTCAAACCCCAAAACCACAATTCCCTGGTTTAGAAATACCAAAGAAGACCTGCAAATGCTACATATCTCAGCTGAAGACGCCCTTAACAGAGATCTCTTCCGCAAGAAAATATTGACGAACGGGCTAAACCGAGACGCGCAACCAAAGAGAAGACTCGGTGCCCCTTGGACAGAGGAGCGTAAGCAGGCCCACTCGCAAAGAATGAGGGAAATTTGGGCTCTAAAGAAGGCCAAGTTCAGTGTCAAATGCAACAAGACTTAACGTGGTCCTTGATGGCCCCAGCGAATTATATATATATATATATATATAATAATACTACAGTTGAACCTCGATATCTCGAACCTCCATTACTTGAATTTTCAGTATCTTGAAGTAATTTAAATTTACCAGCCATTCATCCCATTCTTCACATGTATTTATTTCTCTATTACTCGAAATTCAGTTACACGAATTTCTCGATTTCTCGAAGCAAACATTTCCTCCCTTGAAGAAAAAAGTACTCTGTAACTCGAATTTTGTATAACATTAACTGTGCAATATGGCATTTGAGGTTTTTGACACACAGTTAACAAGTAGAGAAAGGGTTATGGTGATGCTGGGAGCTAATATGATGGTTACCGAAAAACTAAAACCTCTAGTGATCGCAAAATTAGCGAAGCCCCGCTATTTCTCCGCTGTGAATTAATTACCAGTCACATTCGAAAACAACCCCCGAAATCGTGCATGGCAAGCTCCATTTACGAATCTCGGCTATGTGGTATTGACAAGAAGTTTCAACGTTAAGGGAGGACAATCCTCCTTTACGTACACAACTGCCCTTCTCATTCCAACGGGCTCATTCAGTAGTTAAAGGCAGTGCGCGTGGTCTTCTTGCCACCGAACTTAATGCCCAAAGTACAGTCCATGGACCAAGGTGTGATTAAAAACTTGAAGCATTTCAATAACAAGAGGGCTGTTCAGAGAATTCTGAGAGGAATTGAATCTGAGGAATCATTAACGGGCATTAATCTCCTACAGTTGATAACAATGTTGAGTAAATCGTGGGCTGATGTAAAATAGGAAATAATTGTAGATTGCTTCCACAAAGCAGGATTTTTGAAAGATGACGCAGGAGCTTAAAAACGTGAAGAGGAGGAAGTCACTCCTGTTCCTTTTTTTTTTTTTTTTTGCTAGGGGCTTTACGTCACACCGACACAGATAGGTCTTATGGCGACGATGGGATAGGAAAGGCCTAGGAATTGGAAGGAAGCGGCCGTGGCCTTAATTAAGGTACAGCCCCAGCATTTGCCTGGTGTGAAAATGGGAAACCACGGAAAACCATCTTCAGGGCTGCCGATAGTGGGATTCGAACCTACTATCTCCCGGATGCAAGCTCACAGCCACGCGCCTCTACGCGCACGGCCAACTCGCCCAGTACTCCTGTTCCTGAAGAATGGGTAGAGTATCAGCAGCTTGTTAACTGCAAAGCTGATTTTGAGGCTTACATAAACGTGGACTCTGACGTTATAGTGGTTGAGCCTCCTACAGATACTGTCAGTGCTGCTGAAGAAGAGTTAGAGCTGCCTTCTCCTGTACCGTCAGCAGACTAGGCATTAAGTGCAGTGGCTTTTCTTCAATCCTACATACAGAGCCAGTCGAATGTAAATGACAGTGTTTTCACAGCAATAAAAGATGAAATGTGTGTGGAAGAAAAGAAGGTTAACACTAAGAAACAGAAGAGACTAACGGATTACAGTTAAAGTGATGCCATAAAAGAGAGTTTGTTTGTATAATTTAAATATTGTTAAAAATAATGTATTCAGTATAAACCCGTATATACATATGATTTAATTATGTGCTATATATATGCTCAAAAACGGTATTCTGTATAACTCGATAACTCGAAATATAATTTAGCTCCCGAGGTGATCAGAAATATTGAGGTTCAACTGTAATAATAATAATTTCATTTGAGAAAAAACAGTTCATAACAAACATCAAGACAGCTTCCAGGAATCTACAGGTCAATCAGGGCAAAATACAACAGGAAGAGAAATTCAAATACCTAGGTAAGTGGATAGAACTTAATATTTCTGAGAAAGAGGTGTTTAAATCAAGAATCAAAAAGATGGAAATGGTCCACCACCTCACCAAAGATATCTATAACAAAACAGTCAATATCTTTCAAATCCAAGCTTAGACATTACTGTATAGTAATTTGACTTGAAGCACTATATACAGCAGAATGCCTCTCAATGAATAAGAAAGGTCTGACAGAATAACGAAGATCTTGGGGCCAGTAAAGGAAAATGAATATATGAGAAGGCACAATCATGAACTGTAGCTGCATATGGAGAAAAAAGCAGACACTAATAGGTAAAGAAGGATTTCTTTCTATGGTCACTTAACACGAATGAGACCACAAAGACTGTCCATTTGAATTTTTGCCTACTTTCTGAATAAGAAAACTAAAGGGGTCTGGTTTAACAAGGCGGAAAAGGATTTACAAGAACTGGCGATATTACGCGATGACATCTTGCGACGTGACCCTTTAAAGAAGAAACTTGAAGGTCTACAGAGTTTTCGAACAAAACCTAAAATGAAGACAGGCAAGGCGTGGATTGAAGAACGGAAGGAAGCTCACCGAAGAAGGATGTAGGTGCACTGGGTGAGTGTTAAAGCTCAAGGAAATGAGAAGGAGAATGTTTCCATTAGATACCAGGTTTTTCCGCACAATGAAATATCACTAACTACAAAGACTTTTTTTTTTTGCTAGTTGCTTTATGTCGCACCAACACAGATAGATCTTATGGTGACGATGGGATTGGAATGGCCTAGGAGTTGGAAGGAAGCGGCTGTGGCCTTAATTGAAGTACAGCCCCAGCATTTGCGTGGTGTGAAAATGGGAAATCACGGAAAACCATCTTCAGGGCTGCCGACAGTGGGATTCAAACCCACTATCTCCCAGATGCAAGCTCACAGCTGCGCGCCCCTAACTGCACGGCTAACTTGCCCAGTAACTAACTACAAAGACTAAAGCACTTACTTGTCTAGGTCTGAGACTACTAACGAGTCTCCCTCTGGCACTCCATATTTGAAAGTTATCACCTCTGGGTGTTTCTTCTTGGAGGTGATCTTCACGATGGCAGAAAGTGGTCTCCGTACCTTAATCTGAGCAAATCCTTTCCGACCAGGTATATCTCGAAGAACATAGATGTGACTGTTCGTCACAAGCAGATTGCTGTCGAGAAGAAAATACATCACATATCAGTGCACCAACTTAAAAACTTACATTTCCTTTTAACTCAAAACTGATATACCTAGTCTGGCCATAAATACTATTACCTATTATAATAATACGTAAAGAGCAGGTTGGAAAAGGTAAATACAATTTTTTTTTAATTATGAAAGAACATATTTATACTAGGAATTTTAGGAATACGATTACAAATGTCCAGTATTTCTCTTGGACTCGCATAGAATGCATCATGGTCAATATTCATACGAAAAATTGGCTACAGAAGTTTTCAAGGCTCTTTTTAGGCTGTTAATATTAGGATATCTCTTCTTGCAGACCATTTCCTGAAGCAATGATCACAATTTGTAATCCAAAGCATTGAGATCTGGACTGCCAGATGGACAATCAGCAATGGAAATGAAATCGGGAACATCTGCTTGTAACATCTTGGCCTTGTGTGTTGAAGCAAGTCCTGTTAGAATCTCTAATTCTGCAACAAGGTGTGATTTAAAGGTTTGGCAACAGAACATTGAACTATATTTCGGTACACTTTAGCACACATTTTGACACCTTTTTCCCCAAAGGTGAATATCTGAAACACCATCATAAAAATATCCACACCAAACCATTAGTGATACTAGGTGACAAGTTCTCTGGATTCTCAGAGCCACCTGATGAGCTGCAACTACATCTGAGCCACCAATTTGATGATTAAAATTAAAGAGTTCTACAATTGAAAACATTTGCTCACCAGTAAAGAAAATTTTCTGAAGACTGTATTGCATGTACCAGTCTGCTCTATAATTGCATCATAGAGTTCTTGAAGGTACATCCTCCACAGTTAGTGTGGAACCTGTTAGGGAGTACCCAGTGCTGTGACAAAGTTCTTTCAGACCACGGTCACTTCCAAGCACCCTGGGCATTGTTTGTTTTCAAACATTCAGCTGCCCTGTCACTACCTTTTGTGTTGGCACAGGATTCTGCTTAATTCTTTGTTTCACTGGACTGATGAACTGTGGTGTTCTGATGATGATGATGATGATGATGCTTGTTGTTTAAAGGGGTCTAACATCTAGGTCATCGGCCCCTAATGGTACGAAATGAGACAAAATGAAATGACAAATTAAAAGCCCAAAAAACATCCAGTGGCCACAATTCAAAACATGAGGACGAAGAATGAATGGATGGATATGAATTTAAAACGATCAGTGGAACCGACCCCCAGTGCCTCACATACACAGAAGCTGGCGTAGAACAATAGTATTAGTGACCAAGGTACTGTTTCTATAGCACAATACTGAATCGATGATACTTGTAGTTGAAAGGGGTCCAAAATCCAAGTCAGCGGCCCCTCACAATGGTACTTATCGCTAGGAAAGTAGAACCATGGTATTTGTTATGTTGCGGTACTAATCAAGAGTAGCGTACTCGCGGTATTCCACACATTATGGTACTACTCACAGGTAATGAAATTCGCACATGTATTACGGAGCTACTGTGTTTCGCACATTGCGGTGCCATTTACAGGCAACGCAAACCTATGGTGTTCATCATCTAAGGGTACTAACCACAGGGACTCGTACTATCCCGCGGTGTTCCTCATATAGTGGGTACTAATCATAGGTAAGCCAGAACCATGGGTTCCATCATCCCATGGTGTCGCTCATATAATGCTACTAATCACAGGTATGTGCCTGCTGTCATTTCTTGATGGATACAGTACGTTTGCTTCCATCTCTTGGCACAGGCCAGAGTAAAGTGTAGCTTCCAACGAAGTCCCAGTCAACATCCATGGCTGTGACAATATGGAAGCTGCTGGGGTATGGGTAGTGCCGAGTAATGACATTCAGAGCACAACTAGTGCATCTGAGTGTTATGAACGGTGCTGCTCATAGGGTCAGTCATGCTGCAATAGTACTTTCTGACCCAGTGAGGAAAGCAATGGCAAACTACCTCACTCCTCTTCTTGCCTAGTATGCCTCATTTTGATGCTGCCATTGGTTTTTAGGGTTTCCTTATAACCGCATAACCTTTAGCGATGCTATTTGAGGATCCAACCAGCCTCTGGGCTGATGACCTAACAGACAGACAGACAGACAGACAGACAGACAGACAGACAGACAGACAGACAGACAGACAGACAGAGGTACTGTAAAAGCCGTCGCGCTCTCGTTTGCTACTAATCACAAACCTATTTGGCACCCAACATAGTGGTACTACGCGCAAGTAAAAGCGACCCATGGTGTTCCCCGCGTGGTGGTACTTATCACAAGTAGTTTCATGGTTCTAAAATGATCATCCCTTGGTTGCCCCTCTTAGTCACCTCTTACAACAGACAGGGGACACCGTGGGTGAATTCTTCGTCTGTATCCCCCACCCACAGGGGGTACTGTGGTGTTTTAGCAGACCTTGGAGAGCCGGTACGAGGGCGGTCAGACATACTCCATTTTTTGATAGATGGACATTCTCCTGATGCAAAGCCCTCAGGATATCAAAGACTTATGAAAGCTGTCTTCTTACCTTGTGCAACACTATTACCAAAACGCCACTTTTGAGTTCTCATGGTGAATGTCGACATCTCTCAACAGCTTCCAAGCTAACTGTGGAAGATGCGCCTTCACACTTCAAGAAGTCTCCATATGTGATTGTGGAACAAAATTTTAGACAGTTTTGCACATTGCAAAGGAATACCCTCTTGTTGCATACTATGGTGATTGAGAAGATACTACCAAAACATCACTGCTGATATAGTTGTGGACTAACCATGATGGCTTTGGTTCCAGGAATTGCTGGAGTTTCACACCCCATGTCCATAAACCTGTGAATACTTACAATAAAAGGCAACCCTGATTAGAGCGCACTGCCAAGCACTATGTTTTCACTTTTTATCTGAATCTATCAGTCTTCAATTTTGCTTTGTGTCAAGTGCATGTTGGTTGTGATTTGGTATTGAATATGTAGCTCTTTTTCAGACTGTGGGACACTGGAGAAAATAAATATATATCTAAAGATTAACCACCTAATCAATACACAATATCATCTAAAATTATTATTTATCTAACCAAAGTGGACATGTTTGGGCTCTTGGAGTGATCATCAGCACACAAACACATAAAGATTATAAATAAACACATCTGAAAGGAAATCACCAATGTAGTTATAGACATGATGCTGTATAGGCTTTTGGGCTTATGCCGTGTCAAGAAAATAAGGTGAAATTCTTTATGTTTCTCAGGGAACTGTGCCCTGCGTCCTCAGAAGAAATCTCGACTGTCCACGAGAAAGGCGAAGGCTGCCGACAGTGGGGTTCGAACCCACTATCTCCCAGATGCCAGCTCACAGCTAAGCGTCCCTAACCGCAAGGCCAACTCGCCCGGTACTTGTGGTAAATTTATGAAAGAATTTCACCTTATTTTCTTGACACGGCATAAGCCCAAAAGCCTATACAGCATCATGTCTGTAAGTACGGGCCATGAAAGCATCAATGGCAACATTAGTTATATATATTTAGCCATCTTGTGATAAATTATTTTTAAATGGCTTTATGTCGCACTGACACAGATAAGTCTTATAATGACTATGGGATAGGAAAGGGGTAGGAGTGGGAAAGAAGCCAATTCCTTAATTAAGGTACAGCCCCAGCATTTGCCTGGTGTGAAAATGGGAAAATACAGAAAACCATCTTCAGGGCTGCCCACTATCTCCTGGATGCCAGCTCACAGCTACGCGCCCCGAACCGCACGGCCAACTCGCCCGATACTTGTGGTAAATTTATGAACTTTTTATCAATGAGCTCCGATATTTTGTTTTGAATTGTCTCAGTCATAAAGATATATGTCATTATTACAACACCATAGAAAAATAGCAAAAGAAAAAAAAAAAATTAGTGATTGGAGGGGAACTAAGTCATATAACAAACGGTGAAGTTAGTGAGAAATGTTAAAGGTTTTCTTTGGATTGTTCTAGAAAGTGGAGGTATCATAAGTAGGAACACTTTGAATGAACAATGCAGGGCAACTGCTATAAAAAGTATTTCACAAAATGATTTGTTGTTAGTCCAACCCTTGTCCCGTTTCTCTACGGGGTCGGATATGAGGCAAGATGAATCTGTCGTGGCAGTTTTTTATGACTGGATGCCCTTCCTGACATCAACCTCATCAGAGGAGTTAATGAGATGAAATGAATGATGTGATGTACGATAGTAGGAAGAGAAAGGGTGAAACCCAGTGCCGGCATATAGCCTACTCCTGTCGAATAACACCAAGGCTTAACGTCTCCACCCGACGGACGAATCACCATCAACAGCGTCATATGCCCCCACTCCATATGAGCACTGCTTTTGGTACGCAGTCTAGTGATTAGAAATTATATACCACTACTTCGCCTACCTTGCCCGCTAACATTCTGATGGTGAAAATTTTTTTTTGACCAACGGGACTCGAACCGGCTAACCACGGTGTCAGACCATTTAGACTTCAACGCCTTAACTATCATGATAACCAGGCGGGCTATTTCACAAATTGATGTAAATTCTTAAATACTTATCAAACGGCTACAAAAGAAGGCAATGAACAAAGTATGTTTCTCAAGGTCAATGATTTTACCCAGGATTTTATAATCATGTATATAAAAATCATTTTTATTACTGCATGAATAAATATTAATTTGGAAATTATTGGAATAAAATGTATTTCTATCAACTTATTACCAATTTTCTATCACAGTGTAAACAAATGTGTATGAGGAACAAATTAAATATCCTTAATATACAACAAAAATGTTGAGGTAATTTTAAATATAGTAGATTTTATTTTAATCTAAAAGCTTCAGTTGTTTAAGAATCTGAGTATGTATGTGAAGGACATCAACAATTAATTGAAGTCCACAAAATGCAACGAATTAAAACAGATACTAAAAATCGATAACAACAATCCATTAATACATAAAGATTGAAGTAATAAAATCATTTAGGTATTAATTTCTCTTCCTTATTTCTAACTAAATGGTAATGAGGTAGATGATTTGGCAACTTTACATTTTTGAGAGTCAGTACCACCACACGTTCAGGCAGACGAGGCTGTCATGTTTTGCCTACAGACAGAAGACTTTGACATATAAATCTAGATCTGCATAGTAAGTTTCTGCTTTCTTTTTTTGTACCATATCTATGATGTATTTGTATCAGTGTCTGTCTGATCCATGTAATATATGCCACATAATAATAATAATAATAATAATAATAATAATAATAATAATAATAATAATAATCGTATGGCCTCAGCTACCGTGTGCAGACATTTCAATTTGACGCCATCTGGCTGTCTGCTCGTCAATTTTGACGTTCCGTTTTACTCTAGGCCTACTAGATGGCAGACCGAGTAAACCGAAACTCTCTTGGGCGTCTATGGCTGAGATTTAATGAACTTTGTCGGGTAAACACCAAATGTGTCACCAGAGATCTTTTACATGCCGACATCGTACGACATGGAGTGTCGAATGGACTTTTTTCCGCCCTTCAAAAATCCGACTACCTCTGCCGGGTTTGAACCAGCTATAATAATAATAATACTAATTTTAGACACGATACAAGTTTTTGGGCTTATGCTGTGTCAAGAAAATACGATGAAGTTCTTTAAGTTTCACAGAGAACTTTGCTCTGCGTCTTCAGAAGAAAATCTCAGCTGTTCATGAGAAAGACTTCTCCAATAATCAAAGTTTGAATTTAGACGTTAATAATAGAAAGTGGTATGTTCATTCACCACCAGATGGCTCACCGTATGTAGTACAGTGCTAGCATTTGAAGCAGAAGCTGGGAGGGGAGATAACAGATGTACACACATGAAAGTATGACACTGACACTAGCCTGGAATGAAACATCTGGTGAACGAGGAACATATGAATTTGGAAAACACCAAAACGAAATAACAGTGAAAGTACAGGAAGAGAACTACCTACATAAATCCTTAATGGCTGGCAACCATGTATTGATTGATAGCCAGTGAAATTGTTAGGATTTCTACATATTTCCACATAATCCTAGACCTGTAGTGTCTAGTGTGGGTAAGAGCTCGAAAATATAGAAATACGACATTATGATCCGACGATAGGGTGTGCTCAGCCATTGCTGATTTGTCTGGCTGGTTGAGACGAATATTTTGTTCGTGTTACTTGACGAGTACCAATGGACCAGTATGTTTGGCCTCAGGATGTAAAAGTGGGGACAATTTGTTCTTTGTTTTTCTTCCAAGATTTTCTTCTGAAGACACGGAGGAAAGTTCTCTGCGAAACGTAAATAATTTCACTTATTTTCTTGACACGGCATAAGCCCAACAACCTATATCATGTCTATAATTACAAGCTGTAAAAGCATCAGGTAACAATAATAATTTTCATGATTACTACATTCCACGATTATGAGGTACTAGATGCAATAGAGTCACTTTCGAGTTTATTGCAGACCATTTACAGTAGAGGTTCTACTACATACAAATGAATGGTGCCATAGGGAAATGGCATAAGTTGGCAGGCAGTATGTGACAGTATTTATGGCCACATTACGCCATGCATGTTCGTTCTCAGAGTACTAAAACAGCTGTTGCAAAGGAAAGAAAAGGAATCATATAAGAGGGATCTATATACAAAAGGTTATGTATAACTCAATGTCACAATTCTTACAATTCAATTTCAATAGATTCATTTTCATGATGGGAGACAAAAAGACTGCAAGAGGTATTCTGCACACATTCAGTGTCTGGTTATGATAGTACAAATGAGCTCACCTCTCGAACATGTGACCGTTAACCTTCACCTCATGGCACTTGAAAGAGTCAATGACGTCAGGCTTCTTAAGCCAGGTAGCAAGGGATACTACATCCTGGTTGTCTTCCTCCTCGGGTGTGGTGGGACTCGCAGCATCTGGAACGAGTGTGCCTTAACAGTTAGCACCGACACAATGTTATGCATAGATCTATCATTAACAGACTTCTTGTGAAACTTCAAGATGACACTCACGGTAAAAAAAAAATCCTTAATCAGAAAAAGAAAAGCACCCAAAATGTAGCTATCTCATTGTAATTAAAGTTCACATATGAAATGGTATTTAATGAAGTAAATGACCGATTGCAGCAACAGAATAATATGTCTTGCATGCTGTACAATGGAATTACTTCTACTGTCCTGTTATGTTCCTTTCCTCCCTTATGATGAAGTTGAAAAGCAGAGACAAGCTCACTGGGGACAAACTGGGGTTGATGAAGTCACCAGTGTATGGTGATTTTCCTTGTCTTTTGTTTTCAAGATTGTCGTCACCTCTTCCTGAAGCTCCCTCTTCCCACTCTGGCCTGTCAATGTGTCCCCTTGTGGGCAGGGGCAGTAACCCGTGCCTGTTGTAAGATGCAACTAAAAAGTTGGGAGCATGGACTGGCAACCACGGCAACCTTTTCTCTAACTCCCTCGTCATTGCATTTATCCTATTGTTTGTTCCAAACATGATCCTAATTTTCATACTGTAGAATGCCTCTTTTTCAATAATCCCTCCTCTTCTTCAACTTCTTCTTCTCATATATCCTGCAGGGTCTCCTTTTCCTGACTGCTTCAGTGGTGTAGATATAAGGGAAGATATCCTCCCCATGAGGTGCTTGTACTCATTATAAATAGATACCAAAAAATAAAAAGGTCCATTTGCAAAAATAACCATTTAAATGTGTTTTATATTTATACTGTTATTAATATTCATACCCCCCCCCCCCCGTAAGAGCCTCCGTGGCTCAGGGGGCAGAGCTCTGGCCTCTCACCGCTCTGTTCTGTGGTTCAAATCCTGTTCACCCCATGTGAGATTTATGTCGGACAAAGCAGAGGCGAGGTAGGCTTTTCTCTGGGTACTCTGGTTTTCCCTGTCATCCTTCATTCCAGAAACTCTCCATTATCATTTCATCTGTCAGTCTCATTAATCAATGCCCCCGAGGAGTGCGACAGGCTTCGGCAGCCAGCACAGTTCCTATCCTCGCCGCTAGATGGGGCTTCATTCATACCATTCCTGACCTGGCTAAAACTGGAAACAGGCTCTGGATTCTCATTTTTCTTCCGCACCCCCTAAATTGCATGTAAATAGACCCCTACACATTTAAAATGTATTTATTATTATTATTATTATTATTATTATTATTATCATCCCCCCCCCCCACAAGAAGTCATACCTACACCACTGGCTACCTCCATCTTTTTGATCGAACACCTGATAAGGCTTGTAGATTCAAATATTTCGTCCATATGCTTTAAGTGGTAGACCAATAAGACCTTCCCCTTTCCTAGCCTCATTACTAATTATTTGGGGCCAGCTTTTCATGTGAATAATAGTCCAGTTTTACGGCCAGATACTCTTCCTGATGTCAACTCTAGGAGGAGGGATGTAGGGCCTACTGTGTGTTTCTGTGGTGGTTGGTAGTGCAGTGTGTAGTGTTTAAATGAAGAAGTGTATATTAAGAGAGATACAAACATCAAATTTGCAAGCTAGAGGAATTAACCAGACTCCGCTAAAATCCCTGATCCAGCCAAGAACTGAACCCTATATCCTATGAACTGAAAGTCGCTATTTGGCCAAGAGCTGGACAGTGGAATAACAGAATACTGTCTACTAAATGAGCATCACTCATGCATACATTTTCATTATAACAAGAACATCCAAAGAGAGAAGGCCAATACTTTGTCCACCTGAGAGGGATAATTCCTAGTTTGTACATAAAAAGAAAACAGCAAAGTGCTCAATGTGTTTTAAACACTTCTTTTTGGTGTGCTTACCCACTTCAGATGTTGGTGATCAGCAGAGCAACAATCCTTTATCCGTAACAGATCTGAAAAGTCCCTCCTAACTTGTACTGAACGATGTTCTCAAATTCTTCAGCCAAGATCATCTTCCCCTGAAGAATCATGTGTAGTAAAGCATGCCCTAAATACTCCAGTTTATGAGATTTTGCTGTCAAAAGACTCTCTGTTTTCCTAGTCTTTCCAGAACAGAGCCACTGCTGACGTGGTCTGTCCAAGAAATCCAGAGTATTTGGTGATATTTCATAGGCTTCCAATATCTCACTCAATATTTGCATCAAGCTCCAGGACTTGACTCCATACAATAATACTTGGACGTGCCAAGATTTCCCTCACTCATTCATACGAGGGTTGTAAATAAAACAGTGGCAACGTAGTCCAGACACTCGCATGAGATCACGCAGGGGAGCGGTCAGGTGGCGCTGTTGTCGACATGTTGTGTGCATTTGATGGGCATCCAGTTGGTAGTGTTGCTGTGTCGCATTGAAGTGAAGAGTGTCAGTTTCACCACTCTAAAGCATGTTTTCAAAAGGCAATCAGTGTTCTTGGATTAAAACCGAGGTTGCCCGTGGCAAGAATGCATTACCGTATAAGACGGTTGTCAAGTCACAAACAATGTCAAGCTCTTATTGCAACGGTGGCATTAGGTCTTGAAACACACTCCATACTCACTTGACACAAGTCCTTGCGACTTCGACCTGTTGAAGGAACCCCTCCGAGGTCGTCGACTTTCTGACGTGGCATGTGTATTCCGCGCAGTAGAGCACTCCGTTGCTGTCATAGACAGAGAACGCCTTCCCAACAGGTTCCGAACATTTGGAAAAAGGTAACAGACTTTGCGGGTCACTACAATGGAGGAATGTAATGCAATCAATATTGCCACTACTTTATTTACAGCCCTCGTAGATGCAAGCCACCACATAAAGTGAGGGACGTAGAGTGAACACGCAGTATGACCGATGGCAGATTCATCAAGCCTTCGAGCAGCTACAGGAGTTTGAGTTCAAGAGAGATTGAATGGACGGACTACGAGAGGCAGGTTGGCTGTTCCAGCACACTGCTCTGAACCTCTGAGCTGAGCGACGGGTACTGGATGCAGTGGGAATGTGAGGGTTCATGCACACATCGACCCCGAAGGACCATCACCAGAATGTTCGTTTCGTCGTGTTACAGGCTGTAAACACTCCACCGGCATCCTGAAACATGCTACAGCCCCTGAGGGTCAAGTTAAGATGGGAGAAAGTGTTTATCATGAGAAGTAACTGTTCTGAAATTATTTCAATTTTTTATTTTGCTTTTTAATATTGCACCGACTCAGACAGGTCTTATTGGGATGATGGAAAAGGACAGGGCTAGGACTGGATAAAAGTGACTGTTGTCTTAATTAAGGTATAGCCCTGGCATTTGCCTAGAATAAAACCACGGAAAGCCATCTTCAGGGCTGGTGTTTGAACCCACTATCTCCCGAATACAAGCTAACAGCTACAGTACAAGTCTTGAGCAGAGTAGCCAACTCACTCAGTGAAGGTATTTCTACTTATCATACAACCTGCTGAAACCTTAAATTGCCTTTTACAGTTCTAATTCGGTAATTAACTGCTGAACACCATAATAAGGCAAATAATAGAATGCAAACAATGCTGAAAAATCTCTTGTCACTGAAGACAATATTTGTAAATCATTTAATTTTTCTTCTTGTACTTTGTCATTGATGATGAAAGTAAGGGTCCCCATTTTTATGTGAGACACATTCCAAAATTAATGCACCACATTTTCTTTTACAATATATTGTTACATCATTCAGGCACACAGTGTCACTTTCCTATATAACCCTTTGTCCCTTTCAAATGCCTTATACCCTCTTGGAACGAACACATGACTACCTGCACGGTAAACTATGGTCCGGCATGCCTAACCCACTGAGAAACAGCCGTCATGAGGGAGTCATTTTCTTCAAATCTATTCCAGCAAATAAGTTCTTCAATTCATCACAGAGATGTTGAATAGAGGTGCAAAATCGCAGCTGTAAGGCACGTGTGACAAAGCATGCCTTGGATAGCATCCTTAGTTTTCTAACTGATGTGTAGTCAAATGGCTCCAATAGCAAAACATCCTGCTGATGTCAATGTGCTCAAACACAATTTGTTGAGCAAGAAGTTCCTTTAGAGATAACATTTACGCATCCAAACTGATGGTGGATTCTCGAGCCAAGATGTCCTCAAGCATCAGTCCCTCTGAATATCAGAAAATGGTAGCCATAATTTATTTTTTAATTTCTTGGGGGCAGTGTAAGGATGGCTTCTTTTTCTCTTGATTGAAATGTTTTAGCAATGTTTCATACCCTGTCACAATTACTGAAAAAAATTCTTCACTGCTATTCTCATACAGAGAAATGAGTTCTCTTTAGTCTTTATTTTCTTATGGGCTGCTGTCAGCATCCTAGAAACCCACCCAGAACAAATAATTTCAATACCCCCTGTTTCAGTATTCTGCGCACAATTGTATCCTTCCAGCTGGTGAGACGTTTTGCTCCCAGTTAAATGTTTTTGTCCAGAGCTAAGTTGTTAACACACTGCATACTGTCAGGTGTTCATCCAGTAACTTACTGTACTGTGATCAAGAGCGTCATTTTCATACACCTGTTTCAATCTCTTGGGAATGTTTCCCATGGTCTCACATGACCCTCCTTGGGCTCAAGTAGCTAGGACTACCCATCTGAGAAGAGATTCTCACCAGGACTATGTGTAAGTAGGGTGGTTTCTTGAGCCATGATGCCCTCAAGCAGCAGTACCAAACTCAGAATATTTTAATCAGGTCTCGGACCTATGGGAGTATAGGTGTCCCATTTCCACTTGACAGGGACGCCTTGGAAATAACTTGGTGAATGAAGCGGAATTCAATGGGGAATTATCAATATTAACAGAGCTTATAGAAGAAAGAAACTACAACTGGCTGAATCAGCAAAAAGGGTGCATTTGGATGTGTTAGGAATTAATAATATTTGGGTACGGGAAAACGAGGAAGAGATGGGAGATTATAAAGCATTAACAGGTGTTGAATGTGTGGTAGGACTTCAGCAGGAATACTATTGCACGCACGCGACAGTTTCTGTTAGGCACGTAAGTGAGCAAATGGTGTGAGCAGATTTAGCACTTGGAGGACTTAGTGTAATCCCCATGTAAGGGTGCAGATGAGGTTGAAGTTGACAAGTTTTACAACGCACTGAATTATATCTGTCAAGGTAAACAGCAAGAATAAGATAGTGCTAATGGACAATCTCAACGCAAGAGCTGGGAATAGATCTGAAGAATATGACAAGGTGATGGGGAAATGTGGGGAAGATATGGAAGCTAATAGGAATAGGAAGACTTCTGTTATGGTATGGAATTAGCAGTTACAAATACATTCTTCAAGCATAAGGCTATTCACCGTTACACATGGGAGGGTAGAGGCACCAGATCTATAGACTACATCATAACTAACTCTGAATTCAGGAAATCTATTATGAATGAATGTGTGGGCATTCTAGGCAGTTTTCAATGATACAGACCACTATCTGATCTGTGGTGAGCTAGGAATTTCTATGACTAGCATAAAGAAAATAAAAACTGTCTGCACATGAATATGGACAAAAAATCTCCACGACAAGGAAATTAGACAGAATTACATGGATATGATTAGTGAAAAGTTCCAAAGAGTAGACATGAAAAAAGGCTCAGGATTTAATAAGAGAATAGGTGGCATACAGGGATGCTGTAGCAGTAACACCAAAGGGATGCCTAGGAAAAACTGTATGTAAAGATGGAAAAAAGGGAAAAACATTTTTGTAAACTTAAAGCACTGATGCAGATAGGGAATTGTACATAGATGAAAGAAACAGAGCAAAACAAATAATTGTTGAATCCAAAACGTCGAGGGAAGATTTCGGTATTAACCTGGAAATACTTGGTCAAGCAGTAGGGAAACCTATCTGGACAGCAAAAAAAAGAATCTTAAAAAGGAAGGGAGAAAGGAAATGAATAGTGTTTTAAGAAACTCAGGTGAACACGTAAATTCCAGGGAATCACTGGACAGGTGGAAGGAATATATTGAAAATTTTTTCAATATTAAAGGAATCTTTCTGTTGATGTTACAAACAACCGAGTTCATGGGGAGAAGGACAATGATGTTGGTGAAATTACGCTTGAGGAAGTGGAAAGGATTATACATGAACTCCTATGTCATAAAACAGCAGGAATAGATGAAATTAGATATGAAATAGTGAAATATAGTGGGAAGGCAGGGATATGAAATGGCTTCACAGATGGGTAAGTTTGGGTACCATCTGATTGGATGATGATGATGATGGTGGTGGTGGTGGTGGTGGTGGTGGTGATACCTATCTGTAAGCAATGGAAGAGGAAGGATTGCAACAACTATCGAGGAATTTCATTGATCATTATACCAGACAGTTCGGCATTTTGGAAGGGAGGGTGCGATCAATGGTCAAGAATAAGCTGAATGAAAACCAGTGTGGTTTCAGATCACAGGCGGGCTGTCAGGATTTGATTTTCAGTATACACCGGGTAACTGAAAAATGATACGAGAGAAATAGGCAGTTAAGTTTGAGTCGTAGACCTAGAGAAGGCATATGACAGAGTACTGAGGGATAAGATTCTCGTCGTACTGAGGGATTTTGGGATTAAGGGTAGATTATTAAAAGCAATCAAAGGCATTTATGGTGACAATTAGGCTGCAGTGAGAATTGATGGTAGAATGAGTTCTTGGTTGAAGGTATTTACAGTGATTAGACAGGGCTGTAATCTTTCACATTTGTTATTCATAGTCTAAATGGATCATCTACTGAAATGTACAAAGAGGCAGGGAGGGATTCAGTTAGGTGGAAATGTAGTAAGCAGTTTGGCATATGTCAATGACTATCTTCATGGCAGAATGTGCTGAAAGCCTGTAATCTAATAGTTTGAAAATACACTGCCGGAAAAAACAAAACAAAAAAACATGCAACATCATTAAGGACTGTGTTCAGTGGCACCAAGGTATAATATGTGCATACTGAGGGGTTGCTGTGGTAGTGATTCATTTTGTCACGGACATCGGCGATCAGATGGTACTCAGGAGGCCTGGCCGTGCGCACTCTGTTTTGACTCTACAGGCAGTAACTGTGCTGAGGTTAGAGGTGAACAGTGTTTGCAACATTCATTCTAGGTTACAACCATGCCCCGCCAACGAGTACGTGCTCCTGTTCAACAACTGTAGGTAGCCATATGAACGGGGTCTCACTGTGGGTCTGTGTGAAGCTGGACGGACGTATCGACGGATTGCTACACATGTTGGGCACAACATACTGGTGGTGTGTAACTGCTTTCAGCAGTGGTCTGTGGAACTTTCCCACACCCATAGACAAGGCGCCAGACGTCTGCATAATACCGATCTACACCAAGATCAAAGCATCGTGCGAGCAGCGGAGACTGACCGAACATCATACAGGAATAAAATCCGGTCACGAGTTGCACCTGCTGTGTCATCAAAGACCATTGGGAACCATCTGCTTGCAGCAGAATTACGATCACTTGTGCCTCTGACCAGGCTACCAATAACACCATGACACCAGCAACCACAGTTACTCTAGTGTCGTGGAAGAGTCAACTGGAAGTGGGGGATGGTGCTCTGTTGTCTTCAGAGATGAGAGTAGGTTCTGTCTATATGAAAGTGATAGACATACACGTGTACGGCATAGACCTGGTGAGCGACCTATTCCAGAGTGCATTCACCCACAACACCCAGGTCCCACCAGTTAAGACTCGCGGCCACTGTTGGTGTTTCTGCAGAGTAACGTAACTAGTGCCTGCTACACTGCACAGGTTGTTGTCCCCGTGCTACTGCCATTTCTTCGACAGGAAGGTGATGTACATTTTCAGCAGAACAATGCATGTCCACATACAGGTGCTGCGATGCAACGTGCTCTACATGGTGTAAAACAACTGCCGTGGCCAGCAAGATCACTGCATCTCTCACCAATTGAACACTTATGGGACATGATGAAGTGGGAAATTATGCGTTCTCCAGAGCCTGCAAGAACCATTGCAGAATTGCATCAAAAGGTGTAAGATGCTTGGGACAATCTATAGCAGGATGCCATGCAGCAACGTTATTACTGTTACACCTGTAACTGCTTGGGCACCCTTTACTCAGGTGATTTGTATCATACACTTCTGTAATGATGAACTACCTGTCAGTGTAGGTGCAGCAAGTATGATATGAAAATCAGCCTTTCCAAGACTAAAGTGATATTAGTAGGAAAGAAACCTGAGAGAATTGAATGTCAGGTTGAGAATACAAAACTGGGACCGGTAGATAATTTCAAGCATTTTGGATGTGCACATTCTCTCTCTTCTTCATCCATTCCCTTTTCCAGATTCTCTCTGGGTAGGGTAGTGTACCAAAACCTTCCACCTTACTCGATCTTTCTACCACTCCTCTTCTAGTACTTTATTGCTATCGACTCCTCTATTTGCAATACAGTCCACAACAGAGCTCCTCTAGGATGTCCCCTAGGCCTCTTTCCAGTCTCTGTATCCACGAATGTTCTCTTTGGTATTCTCTCTCCTGGCATTCTCATCATATGTCCAAACCATTTTAGCTTTGCTATATCAATCTCTTCTTGAAGTTTACACACTCCCACGCTTCTCCTTATTTCCTCATTCCGTATTCTATCTTGTCTTGTCTTTCCATGTATGCTCCTCAAGAACCTCATTTCAGCTGCTTGTATCTTACTTTGGTTCCGCTTAGTTATCGTCCGGGCTGCTGAAGCATAGGTCAGTATAGGTTTATAATAGGATGAGTATAAAACCTTCTTGCACTTCATTGGCACATCTTTGTTCCATACAATGTCTCTTACACACTGGTAGAAATTTGCAGACTGTTGTATTCTTATCAATTTCTCCATCTAAATTTCCATCTTGTGATATCACACTGCCCAAATATTTAAAATTTCTCACTACTTCAAGAGGTTCTGTTCCTATTCTTATCACTCCCCTGGATTTTCTGTTACCTCTTGTCATGATCAAAGTCTTACTTTTCACAGTAAATAGAAGTGAAACTGGTGAAACTGAATTAAGGTGCAGCAAAGTTAATGGAGTGAGCTCGAAGTTGCGATCAACAGTGTTCTGAATGAAAGAAGTCAGCTCCCGGAAGAAGCTATCTTTACATAGTTCTGTTTTCAAAATGACTTATCTACAGCAGTAAAAGCTGGGTGGACTCACGATATCTTATTCATAAGTTGGAAGTAACAGACATGAAAGCAGCGAGAATGATCGCTGGCACAAGCAGGTGAAAACAATGGCAGGGGAGAGCTTGGAATGAGGAAATAAAGGCTAAGTTAGGAATGAACTCTATGCATGAAGTGGTAGGCATAAACCAGCTTTGGTGGTGGGGTCATGTGAGGCGAATGGAAGAGGATAGGTTAATAGGAGAATAATGGAGTCGCTCGTGGAGGGCAAAAGAAGTAGAGTGAGTTCAAGGTGATGATGGTTAGACTCTGTATCTAACAAGGCAATTTCGAGAGCTATGAACTAAAAGAGGTCATAGAGCTAGTCACAAACAGAGGATTGTGGAGATGTTTATAATTAATTTACAGACTGAATGCTGAAAGGTATAAGAGTCTACAATGAAGATGGATGGATGGATGGATGGATGGATGGATGGATGGATGGATGGATGGATGGATGGATGGATGGATGGATGGATGGATGGATGGATGGATGGATGGATGGATGGATGGATGGATGGATGGATGGATGGATGGATGGATGGATGGATGGATGGATGGATGGATGGATGGATGGATGGATGGATGGATGGATGGATGGATGGATGGATGGATGGATGGATGGATGGATGGATGGATGGATGGATGGATGGATGGATGGATGGATGGATGGATGGATGGATGGATGGATGGATGGATGGATGGATGGATGGATGGATGGATGGATGGATGGATGGATGGATGGATGGATGGATGGATGGATGGATGGATGGATGGATGGATGGATGGATGGATGGATGGATGGATGGATGGATGGATGGATGGATGGATGGATGGATGGATGGATGGATGGATGGATGGATGGATGGATGGATGGATGGATGGATGGATGGATGGATGGATGGATGGATGGATGGATGGATGGATGGATGGATGGATGGATGGATGGATGGATGGATGGATGGATGGATGGATGGATGGATGGATGGATGGATGGATGGATGGATGGATGGATGGATGGATGGATGGATGGATGGATGGATGGATGGATGGATGGATGGATGGATGGATGGATGGATGGATGGATGGATGGATGGATGGATGGATGGATGGATGGATGGATGGATGGATGGATGGATGGATGGATGGATGGATGGATGGATGGATGGATGGATGGATGGATGGATGGATGGATGGATGGATGGATGGATGGATGGATGGATGGATGGATGGATGGATGGATGGATGGATGGATGGATGGATGGATGGATGGATGGATGGATGGATGGATGGATGGATGGATGGATGGATGGATGGATGGATGGATGGATGGATGGATGGATGGATGGATGGATGGATGGATGGATGGATGGATGGATGGATGGATGGATGGATGGATGGATGGATGGATGGATGGATGGATGGATGGATGGATGGATGGATGGATGGATGGATGGATGGATGGATGGATGGATGGATGGATGGATGGATGGATGGATGGATGGATGGATGGATGGATGGATGGATGGATGGATGGATGGATGGATGGATGGATGGATGGATGGATGGATGGATGGATGGATGGATGGATGGATGGATGGATGGATGGATGGATGGATGGATGGATGGATGGATGGATGGATGGATGGATGGATGGATGGATGGATGGATGGATGGATGGATGGATGGATGGATGGATGGATGGATGGATGGATGGATGGATGGATGGATGGATGGATGGATGGATGGATGGATGGATGGATGGATGGATGGATGGATGGATGGATGGATGGATGGATGGATGGATGGATGGATGGATGGATGGATGGATGGATGGATGGATGGATGGATGGATGGATGGATGGATGGATGGATGGATGGATGGATGGATGGATGGATGGATGGATGGATGGATGGATGGATGGATGGATGGATGGATGGATGGATGGATGGATGGATGGATGGATGGATGGATGGATGGATGGATGGATGGATGGATGGATGGATGGATGGATGGATGGATGGATGGATGGATGGATGGATGGATGGATGGATGGATGGATGGATGGATGGATGGATGGATGGATGGATGGATGGATGGATGGATGGATGGATGGATGGATGGATGGATGGATGGATGGATGGATGGATGGATGGATGGATGGATGGATGGATGGATGGATGGATGGATGGATGGATGGATGGATGGATGGATGGATGGATGGATGGATGGATGGATGGATGGATGGATGGATGGATGGATGGATGGATGGATGGATGGATGGATGGATGGATGGATGGATGGATGGATGGATGGATGGATGGATGGATGGATGGATGGATGGATGGATGGATGGATGGATGGATGGATGGATGGATGGATGGATGGATGGATGGATGGATGGATGGATGGATGGATGGATGGATGGATGGATGGATGGATGGATGGATGGATGGATGGATGGATGGATGGATGGATGGATGGATGGATGGATGGATGGATGGATGGATGGATGGATGGATGGATGGATGGATGGATGGATGGATGGATGGATGGATGGATGGATGGATGGATGGATGGATGGATGGATGGATGGATGGATGGATATAAAAAAATTAGTGCATTCATTTTGGAGTACTCTTGTGTATGCATATTTATATACATATACAAAAGCAGGTTGACATATTTATCACAGATTCATCAAACAGCAGGGAAATCAGGATGAACACGTTGCGCTTTGGAAAATGCTTCATCAGTTTACAAAGTAGACATACATGCCGAAGCCATAAAGCATATTCCATAGCAGTACAACAGAATGCAAGGAAACACACTGACTTAAATAACAGAATCATATAATTGTATTAGAAAAGTCTTACAATAACATAACTGCCTGTCTCAACAGAAGATATCACAATGACAGTTCTAGCTGTACATGAGCCAAATAAAAGTATGGTACCTTGTATGTCCATAACAGGAACTACATAATACTGTGTGGTTCATGGCAGGAAGAGGGACTAGATATGGTTTCTTATTGCAATAAGACCAGCCTGTCATTAACAATGAGACATTTTCATATAAATTTTATATAATTCAAACTGGTTCAATGGTCAAATAATAAAAGGCCATAATAAAGGTGATCAAGATTGTCATTTTAACAATAGCTCTCTTAGGTAAGGGGGTCGTCTGAATACCCTATGTAGGGAGGCAAGGAACTAACCTTCATCCACATTTAAATGGGGCAAGTAACAAGGTTGCAGTCCAAATCCCTTGAAAAGAGCCCGCATGATTCGTAAAATCACAGCTGCATTGCAAAACCTACTTTTACAGAGTCGTAAATCAAGTTCCGTCAAAAACCAGAGTCAATTTTTTCCACTCCTTCACTCCCATCCATTGTCCAATAAAAAATCAAACTGAGACAAAATAGGCCTAGAAAGGCCAAAGACAAGAGACATTAGCTGCAGGCAATACTTGGATAGGTGGCCATCTCAATGACTATTGAGTAGAACAGGAAAAGGATGAGAAAGGGAATGACAACCTTGCAACTCTGCTTTGGGAAAGTGGACACCTGTCTGCATGCCAAAGCAGACAAAAGACAAATAATACAAACAAAAGCAGCAAGTAACACACACAAAACCGAGAGTGCACGGAGAAGCCTCCTCCAAGACGATCAAGCCACTCACCTTTGTCCTCATAGTACTTATATAAGAGCATACACATATACGAAAGCAGCATACAATTTGTTTCCTAATCTTCCTTTTCACCTTCTACTTCTTCCTTTCTTTTTATTTATGACTCCTAAACATGAATCATACTTATTTTCAAATGACATTTAGCTTATAATACCTCCCACTCAAAGATATATAACTAATATTACACCCCACACTAGAAAAATTGCTCTGAAGATCACTAAGAATGGAACAATTTCCCCACCCCCCACTGCCTCATCACAAGACAGGCTGGTCTGATTTTTATTGCTCTTTTTTGCTCTGTGTATGGCAGTATTCAGTCTACCAGGAATGTTCAATGAAACAAATGCGTAAATAAATAAGTACATAAAGCAAAGAACTGTCAACCACATTAGACGAACAAATTGGTCTGAAATATGAAGCTGCTGACTGTTCTGAATAAACAGTATGGAATGGGCAAAATGGCTTCCCAAATATGAGAATCCATATGTTTCAAAAGTAAACACGTCTGAGTGGTATGATCCAGTCATAGTTAGAACATATTAAGGAACATTCCCTCTTGGCACAATATGAAACACCTTTGGGAATAAATAATCACACAGTACAGGAGGAAAATTTCTAGAGATTGCAACTGAATCATCATTATTCTAATTCATTTTGCTGAATCAGTTAACTGATTAAATGATGTCTACATCCAGATCACATTGAACTCTAACAATAGTCTGTTGACTGAGCAGTGTCAGTGAAAGATGTGGAATGCATCTTAAAACAATGAAAACGAAAGTAACAGTCATTAGTAAGAGCTGTGACAATTATAATTTGATCTATGTTAACCAAGCAAAAGGTAGAGAAGGCTGCTTATTTAGAATGAAGGATACGATCAATGTTAAGAAATAAAAATCTGCACTGAAAAAGCACGAGCAGCATTTCATTGCAGGAGGAATTATGTAATCTAAATTTAAACATTCATCTTAGACCTTGAGTCCTTCAATGGTATGTCTTCTCCACTTTCTTTCGGGGTGCAGAGGAGTGGATGTTAACAGCTGTAATAAACAGTTAAATGCTGTGCTGTGGTACTATCATCATACAATCAGAATATCTTGGATGCATTATGTAACAAACGGCATGGTTATGCAGCGTGTGACAAAAAAAACTAGAAATAACAAATGCCATCAAGGAAAGGAAGATAGCAAGGTTTGTCCGCATTATTCATAATGACAAATACTATCTCCAACGACTCGTACTACACGAAAGAAGCAGCCCTAGGCGATGGCACATTTTTCAAGTTAGGAAATATACACCAATGGTACAATACATGAAGATCATGACGATGACTACTGTTATTTAAGGAAGCCTAACATTTAGGTCATCGGCCCATATAATACATCAAGCGACTTAGAGCAACTGTTAAAAGGGGGCCTAGACCAGATTAACTGCCAATATCCATTGGGGATACGGCACTCCAAGAAGCAATCTGTAACTTTACTGTCAGTTTATCATCTACCAACAGAATACAAGAGTCTTCAACAGCTGGATCTTGTATTTTTCTGCTTTTAAAACTAACAACAAATACTGCTATGACAGCTACTTTTCAGTTTAAGGATCCATGATGCCATCCTAGGATCTCTTTCAGATGAAAGTTGTTTTGAATTTGAGCAAGCCACCAGCTTTACAGATACAGACACGGTATTTCGATGTACTTCGTTATAATGGAAGCCATTTTCCTTCAGTTTTGACTTAAATCTTCAGTCTGTTGAAAATTAATTCAGTAAAAAATAAAACAGAAATCTGCTTTTAATTAATGGTAGCTTTTTCAGGTATATTCTTTTATTCTTTTTTGGATATTTTCTAAATCAATTTCACACTGAATTAGTTTTCAATAGACTGGGAACTTCACAGTTATAACTTTATCCTGCAGCAACCCTAAGAACTTCGAGTCACCCTGGATAGATCACTGGCTTACAAGAACAAAGTAATGTTGTAATCACCCGTGGGGTTTTTCTAACCTGTTCCCCTATCGGACGCGTCCCAGGTGGTGGATAGGGGGGCCCTCCGGACTTGTCTGGAGGGTCTGAAGGAAATAAAATACCCTCTTATGGACCAAAAACAGGTACTGTACTGCCAGAAAACGTCTTGAGGCATTGTGATTGTTACTAACCCAAGTCAAGGCTTGGAAGTGGAGGCCTCACCCACACATGCTAGAGAGGCATCCATGGTTCCTCCACATGGGTGATACGGTGGTTCAGGTGAAGTGGGACTGGTGATTGAGGTGAAGGCTCACTGCAGGGTGCTGGAACCAACACATCACTTTGCTCTACGTAGCCTGGACGAGCCGCGGGTTGGGAAAGGCGTGATCCCAACCTAGGGTGAAAGTCATGGCTGTCATGATAATGCCAAGTGGAGACCACGTGAGTAGGCCTACTGAAGGGGGAACAAACCTGGCTAGAAAGATAAACTGGTCAGGAAAGGGGCAGAAACACATTTTTTAGGCCCAGAACCTGTATGCAGGATTTCCTATGGACAAGCCTGACACTACATAGGAAAATCCATACAAAAGAAACAAATGGAAAACTGGAAAAATACTCCAGGATGCAGGCTTGCAAAGGAACTGATAAAAGGACCCAACAAGAAACATACTAAAGAACTGTTGAAACTCAGCAGAGAAAATATAAGATTGGTAGTAAGACTGTTGACAGGACACTCTGCCATCTGAAAAAACACCTACATAGAATTGGAGTAATAAGAGACAGCATATGCAGGAAATGCAATGAAGCAGAGGAATCAGCTGAACACATACTTTTCGAATGTAAGGCGCTGGGTAGAAATCAGATTCTCCACTCTAGGACTACCAGGCGAAGAGAGAGAAAAAATCCAAGACGACCCAATAAGAACAACCTGCAGCTTTGTGGAGGGAGCAGGTATATCAAGGTGGGAATGAAGGAAAAACATGGTAGCAAAAGATCTTAGAGGTTGACGCTAATTAGGTACTAATATGTAGAGGCCCCATGAAGAAGAAGAAGAAGAAGAAGAAGAAGAAGAAGAAGAAGAAGAAGAAGAAGAAGAAGAAGAAGAAGAAGAAGAAGAAGAAGAAGAAGAAGAAGAAGAAGACTGTTGTAACCAAGATCAGGACTCTGAATAATACAGGTACCTCTTGGGGAGGTCCACTGTTTGCTGAATACTGCTATTCAACTTGGCTTAGCAGAGCTCATACCAAATTAATAGACATCCAGCTGAACCAGGCAATGCACATCATCCCAGGATCCATTCACTCCATAAACGTCCATTGGTTAGCTGTCATAAGTAATATACCTTCACCATCCTTACGGAGACTAATTGCTGTTGAACATCAGGAAGAAAATATAATACAATCCTCATCTCCCTATCCATACGGACACATCAGTAACCTCTGACATCAACACAACCTTCTTCTGAGTGTTTCTACCCTCTTTCCCAACTTCTTGTCTTCGGAAGCACATTTCCCACACACCTGTGTTCCTGTATCACAGATATGGATTATAAATCAACAAAATTTTAATAATGTTATTTGTTTTACATCGAACTAACAACTTTCACAGCTTTTAGAGATACCAAGGTGCTGGAATTTTGTCCCTCAGGAGTTCTTTTATGTTCTGGTAAACCTACCACCACAAGTCTAAGATATTTGAAAACTTTCAAAGATCACCAGACTGAGCCGGGATCAAACTAGCCAACTTGAGCTCAGGTCAGTGGTATTCCATCTTGTCTCAGTTACTCAGCCTGGCACAACAAAATTTAAATGCGTACTCCTAGAAATTCTCACCCAACCCCAACACCACATTTCACAGGTACGTAAATAAAGATCCTCTAAGGCAATATAATAGCTGTCTGTAAACTGAAAGAAAGGAACTGTAATTACTAGTAAAATTTCAAAGGTGATCTGAACATAGATATCTTCTGCAATAAAATTTTTTACCAACAGACAGTGGCCATCTAAAATTTACCAACTTTTAAATTATTTTTAATGGCCCTCATCTGTGCAAGTTATTTTGAATCAATTTTCCTCCTGTATACATAAACATATGATTTTAGTAACAAAAGTAAAAGAAAATACATCCTGATTAGAAATATACAAATCTAAATATTACCTCAAAGTAGCACAAGGATCTCAATCTCATTCATCAGCTGACAACCAGAATACCTCAATTTACAAAGTAAATAGGAACACATTTGTGTTAAGAAATACCCGTTAAATTGATTTCCTCAGAATTAATAATAAAGGTTGAGCCATTGACTGTAAGGTCATAAGGCCTGTGCATTACTCACTTCATTAAAATTAAAACATTAATATGAATTCTGCAACATACAATGGATTCAAATACCGTTGTTGAATGACAGAATATCTGTTTTTCTTCTTCAATACACAAATGAAGCAATATCAAATTTATATAATATTTAAATTTATATAAGTTAATACAAGTGACTCAAATATTGGCAATCTAATCACAATCATCTGCTGTATTGTAAGTTTTCATAATAAGTAACTGGCAGTTGAAAGCATGAGTTTCACAACCTCTTAAAGCCACAACATCTTCATGAAATAGGAATAATTACCATTCTAGAGCTGGTTCACTATCTCCTGGTTAATTAGATGGCACCTACACCAGAGATAACTGCCCAGAGGTGTAAATCTCTTGGCATTATGCTTTGTCTACTATCACCTATGTGCAAGTGTCCAATTTACAGGGGTTGGCTAACTGATCTTCAGGAAATTCTCACTTTGAATTAGATGTAGTCTATCATAATCCTTTTTTTCCTATACTTGCAACATGGTTAAGGAAGAGCATAGTGTAACTGTAGCAGAACAAAAAGCAAACTTATGGGTAAGTGTTATGTTACATCACAAGGGCATCGCTGAAGAGAAAACAATGGATTCTGTAATACAATGACTGGAGAAGGTTAGCCAAAAATTCAAAGGAATACTACAAGATTGCTGAAGATTAATTTTGTTTTAAAACCTTCAAGAGTTTACGATAGACCCCTCTTAATACCAAAGTGATCGGTATATCTGTACAATTTGAAATATCTGGGCACACCGCACCTGGGAAACTGCACTTGGAGAACAATGATAATGATGAAGATAACAAAAATTTAACAAGAAGCTAATGTTGATGATGATGCATCCTGGAATCACATAACTTATACAGTTCCACTAGAAGCAATTTTGGGCCCTAACTGTTACCTAACCAGCTCTATGACTGCCACCAAAGAAATACACAAATATAAGTTGTTCACTATAATCTATTAGTTTCATAGTCCGTATTGATAGTTCAAGTACAAGTTTGAAGGATGAGTTCTCCACCTAATCAATACTTTATTTTACATAGTGTCAATAATTTACATAAAAACAGTACCGGTTTCGACCTGTAAATAGGTCATCTTCAGCTGTTAGAGAACCTACTTAATAGTGACTGTACAGAATAACTGGTCCCTGAACCTCTTATTCTAAGGAACACAACACCGCCGAACATTTTCGGCACAACAATGCACTTCAAAGATCTCATAAACCGTTGGACATAATAGTGGCTTTAACACAGACAACCTGACATCTGAATGCCAGTGATTCTTGATCAACTCCAAGAACTGTATCCTATTCCAGCCTCAATATATGTAATATTTGAAAATAACACCCTTCACCCCAAAACTGTACCATATGTATATAGCTAATATTAAGTAATTTTAGAATAGTGGTATCATGCTTATTTAATGGCATTCTTGTTTAGTTTTAATTTTAGTATTGTTTATTCTGTACAGTCGCTATTAATTAGGTTCTGTAACAGCTGAAGATGACCTATTTACGGGTCGAAACCAGTACGGTTTTTATGTAAATTATTGAAACTATGTAAAATAAAGTATTGATTAGGTGAAGAACTCATCCTTCATACTTGTACTATAAGCTGTTCATTCCGTGCAATACGGATCAGCGTTGCTGTGCCTTGTTTTTATCTAAGCAATGAAATGATGTAGGTTGGCACAAACTTTTTCATTTATATTGGCACTATAATCATGAAAAAGATGAATGATGTCAGAATGAAACTTGCAAACCTAAAAACCCTGTGATAAAATACAGTGTCTTGGTTTTACCAACAAAATGAGCTATATGACAAAATACAGCTAATCATTTTCAGCTCTCAAGAGTTGCCTGTAAATCTGCCCTTGGACAGGCATCACTGGATAAGATCAATCTTCCTTCATTTGCTGTTAACTTTTTCCTTTCTACACATCTGTTAACAATCCAAACCTTTTCCTTCCTCTTCTTGTTTTTCCATATATTTTCCCTTCCATGATCTTCTGTAGTAGACAATTCCTTCATAGCGTGTGACCAACTGAAGATTTATTTCCTGTTCGTTACTATCCTCGCATGGTTCCTCTCCTCTCCTACCCTCTTTAGTATTACTTCATTCTCTCTGCCCAGTTCATTTTCTCCACAGCCACATTTCCAAGCTTTCAAAGTACTTTCTTCTTTCTTTTCGATTTTCAATGCTTCAGAGCCGTACAGACACCATACTCCACACTGACAAACCTTGCTTTCAGCAAAACTGTTACCTTTTCAAAAGCTGTCTTTCCAACAGAAATTCTGCTTCTTACTTCCTCAATATAGCTTCCATTCCAAGTCACCAAACCTCCCAAATACTGAAACAACTTAACCTTTCCTAACAAGCAATTCATTAACAGTGTCCACTTCCTTCCCACTTCTCATCACTTTTGCCTTGCTGATGTTCAGCTTCATCCCAAACTCTGCCTCCATCATGACTTGCAATTCTTGTACTGTTTCTGTCGACACCACCATATCATCTACGTATTTGATATTCTTTATATGACCCTCAGATTGACTAGTAATTTACCTATCAGGTAACTAAGGTTCATGCTGCTAGATGCATGATCAGGAATGGTTGAATTGATACAACTCATCTGTTACTTTGCCAGTAGGGGTTAGAACCAGTTCTCAGAAAAATTCAACTCTAGCGTTTCAAAGAATGTTACCCCCCCCCGGTACTACAGCTCTTCAAGCGACCACTGTTCAGCCCGAGGGCCTGCAGATTACGAGGTGTCATGTGGTCAGCACGGCGAATCCTCTCGGCCGTTATTCTTGGCTTTCTAGACTGGGGCCGCCATCTCACCGTCAGATAGCTCCTCAATTCTAATCACATAGGCTGAGTTGACCTCGAACCACCCCTCAGGTCCAGGTAAAAATCCCTGACCTGGCCGGGAATCGAACCTGGGGCCTCCGGGTAAGAGGCAGGCACGCTACCCCTACACCACGGGGCTGGCATGTTACCAAAGGTTGGCATAATTTTCCAAAATACAAAACAGACATTGTGACATGCTAACTGCTGGTTTTCTTGAAAATAAAATACAACAATGTACAGGCCTTAGATCTCATAGACAACTATTGAACACTAAATGGGTTTTTTTTTAAAGTAAATAAGTACAGTGGATGACAATTTCCAACTAGGACTCTACAAACACCAAGCATTGTTAAAAAATTGATATGATGGTAATTAGAAGACGGAGATGTTCGCATTAGTTTTAGTTTAAAGTTCCATAAAGCAGTTTAAAGCTCACATCACTTGCACTCGAGAACTCTCATACCTTACAAAGAGATGCAGAAGATATTGTGGTTAGTGATGATGCATGGTGAGAAGGATGTGTGACCAGTTGATAAAATGAACTTAAGTAATACCCTGAGTAAAACATGTAAAAATCAGATTACATCTTAGAAAATTCCCCATCCAACATTTGGGGTTACAAAATTCCTAGGTTAGTACACTGATGCTTAAGCTGCCTGTTCCAGTGATAGTAATTTCAACTAGATGTAAGTAATATCTCTGTATTCTTGAAATATGAATTCATAAATACAATACAATATACAATCAGAAAGCTGTGACTGTGAATACACAAGCTGCTATACCTCTCATATTTTATCGTTTAAACATTTCCAGTTCTATAGTTTACATGCTGTAACATTTGTAAGATGTAGTGGTGTTGTTCCATCTTAATTTTACATATGAATCTTATGCTGCCCGTTGGTTTAATACTGATTATTTGGTAAATGTGTAGTGTGTGTAGATTGTTACTCATATGGTTATAATGGTTAAGTATAGTTTTGGATAGGTTCATGGATAAGTTTTTTTTTTGTTTTTTTTTGTTTTTACTTTTTTTTTTCATTTGGATTTACTTTACAATTGCATTTTTATTAACCCATTCTGGTCTGGGCCTGAACATCCCTAACAAACGTTCTGGACTGGGCATTTTTAAGGATTAAAAAAACCTATAGGAGATATTTGCATGATTCTTTTCTCTTTGTGCTTGTTTGAGCATCTACTAATGAAAAATGATCTTTGTTTCAAGTCAGTTATCACCTGAGATTTTAAAATTGTTTATCTATTATAACATGTTTTGCGAATGAAAATAAAGTCTGACAGATTACCAAGTACCGTAAGTACTGTTTTCTGAAATACTATTTTGTTTACCGTAGTTTGATGATGTAAAATGTGCATTGCAATTACAAAACAATAATGAAAACTATATAAAAATAATAATTGCTCAGTAATAATAGTAACAACAATAAAGAAAGACTCAGAGGGAATTATAATTTCATGCACAAATGGAAATATTATTAACATCCGAATATGAATTCAAAACAACTTCTTACATTTCATTACGACTGGAATTCGTTTTACAGCCTACCACATGTTCCCGCGCATTTCATATTTGTGTGAATGCATATGAATGTCTAAATATTAGTAAAGTTTTTTGGTTTTTTTTTTCCCCTCCTAGATTTGGGGATAACTATTACATAAAATATCGAAAATATAACTTCCATCAAGCACTTTTTTGCCGCGAGAAGCAAAGTTTTAGAACACATTGAGTGACAACATCTACTAATGCACACTTGTCAAAAATATCGTAAATTCTCTGACTTAGATAATACTGACATCTGTTGAAATACTCTCGCAACTATAACATGAAGAAGCTTGAATGTAGCCATCAGAATACGTGCATAGTTCGCCATTTTTAGTGAATTGTCAAACATTAAACTACATGAATGTCATTATGGGCCGCTGCGAGCTTTGCTCACTGTTAGAATGAAATGTGTTAAAACAATGACCACATAGTCTAGAGTATAAGAATCGCAGAATACAAATGCCAACATCTGAACTGTATATGCAGTTTTATAAATGCACCTAACCTAGTACCTGTACAGTAATCGTCTTGTTTACGCCGGTCATCGAGGAAAACTGATCACCAGATTTTTTTAAAATTCCTTGTGTCATTACAATAGTTTTTAAAATATAGTACAAAGTTGTATGTTAAGTAAATGAAGGTAATGGTTATACTACTTAATCCCAAAAGAGGTTGATGAATAATTATTTATTTGTACATGAATATGGGTTCGAAAGATACAAAACGGCCACATTGAGGCATATATTTACAAGGAGAGAGGGGAGTAGATCGCATCCACAAGTTTACCGTACTAATCTGACAGACACCAACCTAAGAGAGCAGCTCCAACAGTTGCTAGTAATGCCTCTGACCAACCTACTTCACAATTTAACCCAGGAACTGGGAAATTTGACATGATGGCATGATAGCCTTTAAAACATGACAGTAAGAAGGGTTATATAATTGATTCCACAGTCAGAATGGAGCATCACACCTGTGGAGGTTAACAATGAAAACAGGAAAATCTACAAGCCTACAATCAATTTCTACAGGAGGAAGTACCATTTAGAAGAGATGTAAGTATTGGGTTTAATGGTAATGGCACATGGCACAATAAGTAGGTTAATTAATTTCTAGAATGAAAGTCCAGAATCCATCTGTTGGTAGGCGCCACTTTACAATGATATCCGTCTATTTTAAAAATACAGCAGTTTCCTTCTCCTTTTATATTCCCATTAATATCCAATATCAAATGTACTGTTCTTAGCTTTTTTTTGTATTTCCACTGTTTTATGCTGTAGACTATGCTTCGTTCACCAGCAAAATCGACATGGAAGCAATAGGCGGAGATAGACATTCCCAGAACCTCCCTGCGTTGAAGGTTACCATTCATCTTGATCCAGCAGCATCAATGAATTAAGTGATCACAATATGAATATGCAACGTGATTCGTATGAACAGTTTCCAACATTAGCAGCTTGCCGTAAGGTTATGATGACAGATGAATGTGCTGTGTATCTTAGCTCCCGGTCTCGAAATGTTTATATCTGGGATAAAGACAACCCTCACTATTATGAAAAAATTAAGCAACATCCTCGTCACTATAACCAGTGACCGTATCATCGAGATGTATTTCTTCAATGGGTTTGTGACAGGTGAATCGTACCACCAGATTTTATCTCGCTAGCTGTTACCTGAACTCAACAAAGTTGGTCTGCTCAACGACATAGTTACGCAACAGGATAGTGCCTCTGGACACTACTGGACTCCTGTTCGAAACTGGTTGAACAACCAGTTTCCATTATGGACTAGACGTGGAAGGACTTTTATATGGCCGCCCAGAAGCCCGGACTTAACAATGTGCGATAATTGGCTGGGGTCTTCTTAAAGGAAAATGTTTCCGCAACTCATATGACTTCCCCTGAAGAACTACAAGAACTACCTGTGCCCTGAGAATGATCACTCTCAAAATGCTGCTCTGGGCAAGCAGACACACACGGCAGCGAATCCAGCTCTGCGCCGAGAATGATGGTCAGCATTCCGAGCGAGTTTGAAATGTGTAAGAACATTCATTTCTGTCTTATTCAATTCTTGCATGTATTTTTTTCTGTTTGCCTTTCACATTGCTTCTTGTTTCAATACAATAACATTAAACATTTCCAATCCTGACTTCCGGCCCACCCAATATTGTGTTATTTATGATTTTATTAGAGTTATTGGTCAGATGATGTTTAATATTATATGTTCAGAATGAATTTTTTTTATTTTTTTAAATGTAATTAAACTTTGTCCTTGTGGCAGTCCAAAATGTCTAGAAAGTCTATGAGATTCTCAATAAATATAAGATACATAGAAGAAGAGCTAAGGACTTTGAGCCTAACATAGTATGGGCATGTAAAGTGAATGCCTGGCACAAGAACACCACATGCATGCCTAGAAAAAATTGTTGAAGGAAGAAGGCAAATGGGAAGATCTAGGAAGAGATGACAACACCAGCTGAGAGGATGTGGAGAGAAGTGGGAATTGGGAGTCAGTGGTGAGAGAGAAGGCATTTCTGGACAGACAACGATGGCAAAGACTTGTTCAACACCACCCTACCCAGCACGCTGGAAGGGTTCTATGAAGAAGAAGAAACCAATTACAGCTCCATAAAGAGGTACTAAAAAATGAAGTTGCTCTGCACATTACTTCGAATTTCTAGGTTTGTACCTCAAAATTCCAAAAAACTTCATCTTCTTTCCTGAAGGACATCTTTAAAGACAAGGCAGAAGGCCTATATACATTTACTTTTTTCCTCCTATTAGTTTTCATACCAACTCAGAAATATCTTGGTAATGATGAGACATGACAGGGCTAAGACTGGGAAAGGCCTTAATTAAGATACAGAACAGCCACAGAAAACCATCTTTACGGCTGCTGATCCCCATATGGCATAACAGCCCCGATGGGCCTTGGCCTACCAGGCAACCGCTGCTCAGTCTGAAGGCCTGTAGATTATGAAGCAAAACATGGCCAGCACGACAAATCCTCTTGGCTTTCTACACCAGGGCCGCTTCTTTCCATCAGATAGATCCTCAACTGTTCCCACGAAGGCTGAGTAGATCTCAAACCAGACCTCAGATCCATGTAAAAATCCCTGACCTGGCTGGGAATCAAACCAGAGGCCTCCAGGTGAGAGCCAAGCTCTTTTCTGCAGGGCTACCAACAGTGGGGTTCAAACCCACTACCTCCCAAATACAAGCTAACACAGCTACATGGCCCCAAATCACGCAGACCATATGCTCATAAAACATTTTTCTAATATCAAGAGTAAGTTGGCGAGTGCATTGTGTTCATAAGGAAAATAACTAATCGATTGCAGTTTGGGGTGGGGTATAAACAAAAAGTGCATCGTTTCCTTTTTGGAGAAGTTTCAAACCTCTTCGGCTTGCTCTACCATTTACTGGACATTCTGTCGATTACACCAAACAGATGGAGTATAAACAAAGCATGAAACCCATCAATCATGTTCTTTTAATAGGGATCATTGTTGCCATCAGAGTAAATCAACACCAGCAGAGCTAAGAGGCAGGACATTTTCACACAATTTCTCACCAATAAGAGAAATGTGGTTCCAGGATGTTTGGTCTACGCTGTGAGGTCCAATGTCCACTAAATATGTAGTCCACAATCCTGTTTCGTCCATCGCTTATACGTCCACTCTAGGTAATGTCCAATTACTGGAAGACCTTTTAATAAACTGTATGTATAATAAATAAATACGTATGTATATATGTATATCATTTTATTTGTGTCCCAGAAATAATTATGGTATATATATTTAGTAGCTGATATAGATTTCATTCATCAATCATTTCTGCAGGATTTATCTTAAGTCTGTAAGCGACGGCTCTCAGGCAAGTAGTCATGCGTTGTTCATCCTTATTGTTGATATTGTTGCACAACTTCAGCAAAATGTCTCTGGTTTGTTAAATGTGCTTTGTTCACTGGTGGTCTTATGTTAATGTGACCTCCTAGAAGCTGGGTGATATCTTGTTCATTTTGCTGCTGTTCATCTATCATTGCATTTATGAACCTCCACAAGGAGGGATGGTGAACAGTCATCAACCTTCAAAATTTATTATGCCACCCCTCAATGGCATTGTTTGTTCTCTGCTGAACATTTATCACGAGGTCATAAACCTTCCACATTTCAATAGGGAACCTTGCGTTCTCAGCTCTTTGTCAACCTCAAGCTCGTCTTCCTCTAACATATACTCACTCAACGTATTCACCAGACCGTCAAAATCGTCTAACATTACTTCAACAATATCATCAAAGAGATCAAGGACGTCTTCAATGGGAACAAATGGTAATCCTAACAGTAATGCGACTTCCTTCCATACTTCACTCCCTATGGTGTTATAATCTGCTGTTAATCCCATTGACTGAATATGATGCCAGATCGATTGGGACCAGTGGAATAAGCAAGTGATATGTATAATTATTGAAACGTAGTATTGGTTTATTTCTTTTAGACAAAATCACCTCTGCCATAATTTTGCATCAAATCATTCCAAAATGATATCGCCTAGCAATGTGGAAAAGTATTGATTTAATTTGCAATAATAACGATATCTGACTTGATATTAGAACTAGACCAAACTCTTGATGATGATGCTTGTTGTTTAAAGGGGCCTAACATCTAAGGCCATTGGCCCCTACAACCAAACTCTTAGTGGACTAAAGGAAAGTAACCAAAAAGTAATGGTGGACCATGCAGAATGGACAAAAAGACCAGTGGACGTTAAATGAAATGGACAAACGAGTCAGGGGACACTGGACCTTTTGTGGACCTGACTGTAAGTGGACCTTACGGTGTGGACCAAGCGTCCTCTTATCAATTAAATGGGCAAGAAAATATCAGAAAATATAGTAAACCCTTGAAAAATAAGTGTCAGAACTGGAGGCAAAAATCAGGAGGACAACGTGAAGTCACTTCATATTCCCTCCTCTTTTCTTGTGCTGAATGACAAAATAAATATTCTGTTACACTTATGTAATACACTATTTTATCTTCTCCTTACGCTATGGTGTTTGTGTTACTCTTTATCATCAACTTTCCCTTCCAGAATTTGAACAATAGAGGAACCTCCACGTAGCAGTACTGATCTTTCAAACATTAAACAAGAATACCCACTATTACTTATTTTCACCACTGAATTTCCTATTCTCTTTCCACCGGTTAACACACACACTTGCAGCGCCCTTGATTTCCATCTCAGCAGGTGAGCAGCATATAGCCATTCCTTTGTTACGAATGTAGCTAGAATATGGAACTTTGTCACCCATACAATCAGAACCAAAAATTGCTTAAATTCTTTTTAAGTCGTCTTGCTGTAAGCATCTCCTCAGTGTGTGTTACCAGGTTGAATGAATCTTGAGGAGTGAATAATTGTTTATTCTGCTTATGATTTTTCTCATAGGACCAATGTTAAAGAAGTGTGGTTAAGTCCTAACTTTGAAATGAATGTATGAATGAATGAATGAATAAATAAATAAATAAATAAATAAATAAATGAGTAATAACTTTGGTATTTTAAAACCTCGCACCTGGTTTCCATTTTGGTCACTAGGGCACTACACTTACTTTCAGATTCAGTCTTTTTAACTAATGTGCTAATACTACTCTCTGTATTACGTAGGTGGTTTGAAAAGTTCTCGGAATGTACTAGAATTAAGTGTCTTACCTCAGTGGAACTGCTTTTATTTTTCAACATAGTCTCCCTGTAGACTAATGCATTTGGTCCAGCAATGTTCCAATGCCTTGATCCCATCTCGAAAATGAGATTCCTCCAGGCCTGCAAAATACCTCTCCAATTCGGCTGTCAGTTCTTCCCTTGTAGAAAATCTCCGTCCACCGAAGAAAATTTTCAGCTTGGGCAATAGATGAAAGTCTGATGGTGCCAAATCAGGTGAATAAGGTGGATGTGGCAACAATTCGTACCCCAGTTCAAGAAGTTTTGCCATGGCAATAACACTTGTGTGTGGCGGAGCGTTGTCCTGATAAAAGATAACCTTTTTCCTTGCCAAACCAGGCCTTGCTTCACGTATCTTTCCCTGTAGTTGGTCTAGGAGGTTTGCATAGTATTGCCCCGTAATTGTTTGGCCAGTAGGAAGATAATCTATGAGCACAGTGCCTTTTGCATCCCAGAAAACTGAGGCCATGACCTTTCCGGCCGAATGTACTACCTTTGCTTTCTTTGGTGGTGGTGAATTAGCATGTTTCCACTGCTTTGACTGCTGTTTTGTCTCTGGGGTATAGTAGTGGACCCAAGTTTCATCTGTAGTCACAAACCGGTGAAAAAAATCTTGTTGGTTGCCACTGAAAACAGGCCAGACTTTGTTCGGACATTTCCAATCTGGTGTGTTTATTGTCCAATGTCAAGAGCCGCGGCACCCATCTTGCGGATAATTATTTCATACCCAATTCTTTGGTTAAAATATAATATACCCATTCAGAAGACATCCCTACAGCTTCAGCAATCTCCCGCACTTTCAGTCGACGATCCTCCATGACCATTTTATGCACTTTTGCGATAAATTCTGGGGTCGTAACACTTTTTGGCCGTCCACTACGTGGATCATCATCCAAGCTCTCCCGACCAAATTTAAACTCGCTGGTCCACTTGGCAACAGTTGAAAATGAAGGAGCAGAGTCCCCGGTGTGTTCTGAAAGTCAGCATGAATTTCCTTTGCTTTCATACCATTCTTTACAAAGTATTTAATCACTGTTCGAATCTCAGTTTTTTCCATTGTCACAAATCACTACGTGGGAACAACAACAGAGTCGCCACTATCACACTCCTGCAGCTAGAGCACTGATGCGCCATGTGTTCACTGACAAAGGATATGTGATTAATGGGCAGGAACCTCGTTGCTCTAGCACTGACATCTAGCGGTGATTCCAAGAACTTTTCAAACCGTCCTTGTAAGCAGTGAATCTCTTTGGTAACAAGTCAATTATCAGTATATGCAATGGCACTAAGATAATATATTACTCATAATGTAGGCTATAAGTAATGGAAAGGAACAAAACAGCAACAATTCAAAGTCACATACAGAAAGACAGAAATTGAGGGGAGAAAAACAATAACGTGATAAACACAACAATCGGTCAGTATGGGAAGTGGGAGAGAATGTTTTCAAGTGGAAGGAAACATTGATTCATGAAAGCTTGTGTATGGGCTGTGCATTTAGATACCGAGTGACAAGTACATAAATATCAGGGACTTAGGTCTGTATTACCATTGTAATATCGTGGTCGCCACGACATTGACATAACTTGATTGCCCATCCGAATTAATTTTGTGTGTGTGTGTGTGTGTGCGTGCGTGCATCATGTACCATATGTAATTTTATTCATTATTAACGTCCACCATTATCATCATTTATGTAATTGGTACGTAAGAACGAGAAATAATTTTTAATTGTAATATATTAGAATATTCCGTTGAAATGTTAAGGCAATAGGTCTTGCGCTAACAGGCTACTTGGTGTCTCGCAATAGTCCAGGAAGGTTAATTTTGGATGATTCTTGGAAACGTATGCAACAGTACGAGGGAAGGACATAATTTTGTTGTTGGGACACTAAATCACCCCGTATCATGTGCTCCTATCAGAAGGGCTTTTTCTGTCAAGGACAGACACTACGTCTATATATCGACAGGGTGGCGACGTACATCAGCTCTCATTGGAACGAAATGTCATGCGACATCGAGGGAGGAAGTGGGAATATGAAGAGGATTTATATAGATCTACACTGCGTGGTGAAGATCATTCTGCATCGAGCTTTCTTGAGTCACCATTCTCAGGTAGTCCATGGTTTTTTTAGAGTCACTCTGCTATCTGACTGCATCGCTTACGAGGTGCTTACACTCAATATTTCTTATTGGCTCTGTGAGACTTACTCAGATTATTTAGAAAGATAAGTTCATATAATATAGAAGGACTTTATGTTTTCAGTCCTCTCTATCCAATTAATTCCGATGTGGAATCTCATACTGAAAGGCTGGTACTATGTTTTTGGTACTCAGCAAAATAGGGAGTGATAGATTCAGGGTGGAATCCATTCCATGAAGCAGATGTCGAGGATGATGCTGTTGCAAGAGGGACGACAACTATCAACCACGGAAGCAGACAAAAAGATCAACCTCCAGTGAGCATTAGTTAGCCCTGTTATTGCAAGTCCGCGCGTGTTGTGGTTGTGTTTAACTGTAATCTTAGTCAGTAATTTTCAATTTTGGGAATAACTCGTTTTTACGTAATTTCATCCCTTTATGGAATAGAACTTTTTTCTTTGTACATCGTTAAATAATTGACTTTTTAGTAGCTTCCCTACGTTTTTCCACATAGTATTTAATGGTTAGTATCCTTATACCTCATGACCGGGATAGTCTCATTAAATTAAGTTTAGTATATTTTAAAATCTAAATTTGGTTTCAAATTCAATTTAATTTCAAAGCCTGGCGCCCAGCTTGCAATTGTTGTTAATTATCTATATCGTGACTCGTGGGCATGTTAATTACGATCGTCATTGAGGAGCAAGGTCTTAGCGACAATTTATCTTGTCAGAATTTAGTTTGTTCTGGTGTTTGATCCGTTACACCATTGGGCAGTTGCCCTGGGCAGCATTTGTGCCAGAAAGATCCATGAAATATTTGCAAATTTCATTATGAGAGAGGGAAACCTCTTTTAAACTTTAATAAAGGCAGGCGTTTATACAAGCGGAGGAACACGCTTCCCCTAGTGCACCAGCACTGTATTGTCCTACATAGGACGATGCACCAGGCACCAGCATCTTGGAAAGGTGTAGCAAACGAACTGATGAACCCACTGCTACACTGGGGCGAAACTCTGGTAATTTCACAACTGAAAAGGCCTGAAGGGCTTAAATGATATTAATAATACTACTTAAAATTGTTATAGCATAATCCTTCAAAAAACTACCATGAATAAAGCTGTTCTCAAGCATATGAGAATTACATCAGAAATATGTTCAAAAGTTTAATTTTGTAGATTACTATTATTTCCTATCTCTGGACATTATGCAAACTAGTTTTGTTCCTGTAAATCACTATTAGCCCATGTTTTATTTTGCTACTAAATTATAAGGTACCGACTATTGCCGATTTAACATTTAACTCAATTTGGTGTATGCAGCCGATAGATGCTAATGTCAGCCAAATCAAAACTGGGACTGTTTATATTCTGTTGAAGAATGCACAGAGAAAAGAACTGGACAACAAACTCTATCACACATCTGCATGGCACAATGTCAACAATTGCTTCAATCATCGTATTTAATTTAAGTAGCTGAAAAATGCAATTTCCAGTCTTGCAGTTACATTTAATGAGTGATTGTAAGTTGGAGAGCTGGTGTGTGATTTAGTGGTTAAATACAGTAACTGTTGCACAATGAGTGCCCATAGAGTAAAATAAGTGGTGGAGAGTACAGAAAACAAGCAAAAGAAAGAGCTCTTCGGGGAAATGAATTGCTCAAATAAAAAAAATAAAAAACAGAATTATCCTAAGAAATCAGAGTCGAGACGTCCTGACAGCAACCTGGTACTTCCAAGTTCACTGTTTCCAAGGTACGTTATAGTTTTGATTCAAATTATAAAAGGATAAAAAAGATAAAAAGATAAAAAGTGAAAGGTTCTGGCAATTCTTTGTCAGTTAATGACAGTGACATTTTATTTCCTCCTAAAGCCAAGTTTATGAGCACTTGCATTGCAATTAGTCATGTAAGGAATGGGGGTGGAAAAATAATGCCTGCCCCTAGCAGAAGAATGTCAAAATATGGTCCTGGATACACTTCTGGAAGTACTGATTTTTCTTTAGGCAACATTGTATCCCCAGAGATTTAAATATATATATATTTGTTTGTTAGAAGATTAAGATTGCATCAACAGGTTTTCATCAGTCATTTAGCATCCTCATGGACATATCATCACAGGAACCAAATAAGGCCTGAATAACAAATACAATGAAAATTAATTGTGATGTTCAAGAATTTACATGTTGAAAATTCATAAAGCTTGAAAATACAGAGATATTACTTTACTTACAAAACAGTACCAATAGGAAATTCATTCTCATCAGACACTCTATGCGGCGGGAGAAATTGAAGTACATTTAACAGCCACAGACACGATTGTCCTCAATAAAGTTTTGCATATTCCAAACAAATATGCATATCTTCTTTCTCTATACTTTTCAAGTAAATAACACAGTCGTATAAAATTAAATTATACATCTCACTAATAGAAACAAGAGCTGCACATTCATAAGACTAAAGGTCAAACTACCTCTCAGAAATGAGGAAACATTACAAGAACTTAGCAACTTACAGTATCTATCACACATGCAACGTAAGATTGGTGCCAAGTAGCAACAGACAAAAGCTTGCACTAGAGACATTTCTTGCTCTGTTTCTCACAGATTGTAAACATATAATTACATCCGACACCACGTACACTTTATGTCCAACTTTATACAACATCCCTCTGACCTATCACAAGGGAATAGGTATTATAACCAAATTTGGAGAGAATGAAAGATATAGAGACTGTTTACGAAGAGATGATAGTGTTAATTTTGAGTTAGCTCTCAAGCCAGAATGTTTCTATTCATAATTCAATCTACAAATCTGGAACATCTTGTATTAACACATGCAAAATCTTTACAATAATGGAAACGATGGAACAAGACTTAGCAATAATGTTGCTATCCAAGCATTTGCAGCAATGGAATAGGAAAGGACGAGGAGTGGGAAAGAGGCAACTGTGGCCTTAATTGAGGTACAGCCCCAGCATTTTACTGGTGTGAAATGGGAAACCATGGAAAAACATCTTCAGGGCTGCCGACAGTTTGGATCGAACCCACTATCTCCCAAATGCAAGTTCACAGCTGCGCACCCCTAACCGCACAGCCAACTCACTCAATCATTTACTTAGTGAGAATTAGTGCCCAACTTACTTGTAACACTGCCTACTGATATTAGGAAGGACTAACCCATTTATACCTTTCTAAGAGTATATGGGAAGGTACTTAGCACTGCTGATTATGGTCAGAGGACAGCTTTATAAAGAACAAGATCATAATCTGTAATCATACAATATGTGGTGTAATAGAACAAAGGCTCTAGTTTTTCCCCAGGTGAGTTGCTACTTTCAACTTAGACTTACTCTTCAGATTTATCACACTTAAAAAATGCATTTACAAAATATGCTATGTCAACATATTTCTGCAAGACATGTAGACACAGCATTTCCCCATTGGACAACATGGCAATAGCATCACTGTAAGATATTAATTGACAACTTTTGAAAGACCTTTTGTTAATAAAATCTTAAAAGTGAGCAAATTTGGAAACATAAAAGTTCCAGTGTTCAATGTATGAGTAACGACTTCCTGATAAAAAAATGGTTCTGATCTGCAACTTCCACTTTTAGAATCCTAGGAGGAATAATGTATGTTGAGTCTCTGGTTAATGACAAAGGTAATCACTTCATGTGATCTGCATCATTTAGTCAATGGATATCAATGATCATTAGGTTATGTTTTCATTCTGTTCTAATTAAGACCAAGCTTCACATTAATGTTTAATACTTCTATTTTAGTACTATCCTTCTAAAAGAATGCAGAAAAGTTGTTAATAAGCAGTAACAGCTACAAAATAGAGCAAGTAAGACACCTTATATAAAGAGTGGTACATAACAAGTTACCCCCATTTATGGACCTGATTTCTGAAGACATTTTGAGCAAAATACGCAATATGAACCTGTGTACTATTCTCAGTACCAACAGTTACAATAATTGGAAAGTTGTCTGTAAAACACATTTGTCTTGAGCTCCCTTCATAGGAAGAGCAAAATTAAATTAAATTCACTCTTCACAAATAATCCTTTATTTAACTGGCCCGTGTTCTGAGGCTCAAGATATGTTTCAAATTCCTTACTTGCTTTGTACAGAAATGTTAACATTTTTAACAAATTTCTGTAAGAAGACGTCAGAACCATTTTAAATAGCCTGAATTAATGCTGAAAAACTATCTTTGAGATCAGGATTCTATCTTGACAGCATGAGAGTCAAGTTTCCTTCAAATAAAACAAATTCCATTATAATTTGTAAAACAGAACTTTGATAAGGCACTAGGTCAACAAATCAACAAGCAATGTTAATGGTATAGAAATATGATTTACATCATCTGAATACTTCAGCATCTGCCTTTAGGTCAGAGAATTACAGTGGATATCCAAGTATTAATACTATTTTCATTACTTTACAAAGGAAAACTATTTTCATCAGTCCCTTCCTGAACATTATTGGGAGACAAACACACAAGGCATTTCAAAAGTTGTGCAATTCTCCTACAAGTGATCAACCACAACAGAGCAGCATAAAGAGAGAGAGGAAAAACTCAACCACTGTGAACAATTTCACCACTGCTAGTTGCTGTGTTGTCCAGTGGAGACAGACTGAGAGAATGAGGAAGTTCTATCTTCTTTCTCAGCAATCACAGACACTGACACGGTTCTGACACTCAATGCTCCGTTCCTTCTGAGCCAGCCTCTCTGAACTTATCAAGTATCGTCTTGCACGGGCCATGACCAGTTTTCTTGCCCTGAAATTTTGAAACAGAGAAAAAAAAAAAGAAAGAGGCTTCTTTCAGAAATCTGGAGTAATTGACTGACAGAGTCATTATACAAGGTGTTCATTAAATAATAGAGCAAGCCAAGCTCAGGAGACTATTCCACACTGAGTGCAGTTTGAGGGCAAATAATGAATCTGGCTGCCTTCACACGGCCGTGCTGTAAACAGTCCTCAGAAAGCAAACGCCTGTGTGTAGTGTGCGGGTCATCTGCTGGCTTTCTCTGGTATACAAAACAGATAAGCAGGGCAAGTGGAGCCACTACTTAACCAAGCCTATGCCACGTGCTGGCAACAAGCGCTGCCAATTCTTCATCTGTATCTTCAAAACCACACCTCATACAATTTTGAAAAAAAAAAAAAAAGTGTGTTATGTTTCCTTTTCAGAGAAGTTTCAAACCTCTTCGGCTTGCTCTACCATTTACCGGACATTCTGTGGATTACACCAAACAGATGGAAACCAGACTTAAGCCACTACAGCACTGCTGACATTAGTAGCACATAAGTTACTAGTATTCTTTTGTGCTGCTGGTGAAGAACTCATGCCAGTCATGAAGTGCTGTGGATCCTTCTGATGTATCAAGATGGCTTCATACCTTAATGAATCTATCTTTTCCATCTGTTTGCTGGGGATCACATGCTATTTTCTTAGAATATATTCCCAGAGAACAGTGTGTGTTCTGAAAACAATACAAATATTCTAATCAAAACGAGTAAAGCGACATGAACCAATTTATTGCAGAGATTTATCACCTGAATCACTCCCCTGCGCTACAAATTGGCTTTTAATTCTCAAGTATAAAAGAAATTCTAAAGAATTAGTCAAATATGTTATTAGTTGTTGAAACACAGGATTATAAACAATTTCATAACCATAATCCATACAGGAATTAGAACAAACTAATAACTTCCAATTTTCCAGGCAAAATATATGGGTTGTTCAACTGAAACGGACTGGTGCCTCGAAATCTCTGTATGTGCTAGATAACATACAAAACATTATAACAGTAATATTCTGATGAGGGTTCACCCCAATCATTCAGGCACCTCTCCCAATGATTCCCAATACCATCCACAAAGAAGGATGCTGGTTAAATCAATCTTCCACAGCAACTGCTTGACACCTGAGTTTTCTACAGCAGACCAAAGACATTACTTTCACAAAAGGGAGGCACTTTGGCCGTAAAGCTGGTGAACCACAAGACCTCAGAGAATGGCTGTATGCAGACGTGCGTGCGTTACTGTGGACCACAAACACATTTCGTGACAGTTTTCCCAGTCAAAGCACTTCCTTGCCACATTGTATTCATTGGTATGTAAGCATTAAACATGAACGTTGCTTCACCTTTTTCCTCTACTTAACATAAGCATGTGACAGTACTGCTACAAACATAAAACCAAGCAGCGTTGACAACTATTGCTCGGTTCATCAGTTATTTGCAGTGTTGCCAGTACTGTCTATATTTCAGCTGAACAATCCTTACAACCACTTCAATAGAACAGTCAGTGTATCTTCAACTCTCAGATGGATTGGCTGAATGAACTGCATGTAAAGGATATAATTTTGCGTATTTTAACTGTGATATCCATGTTCAGATCGTATAGAATTTTTGAAATTTGTTAGTTTCTGACAATTTATCATCTATACTAGCAAAGCACCTGGGCTTCACACAGGAGAAATACTGAATTGTAATGACTGACCTCACAAGATTCCTTTGTAAATAACATTTAGTCATTTTCCTCCCAAAATATGAATTCAGCTCAGTACAATGTTTTTCTAAGGCCCTTCTAGCTGCCCATCTATTAGGTATCAAAAGAAAGGAAAGAAGAGAAAATCACTTAGGGCGTGAAAATAAAAAAATCTCCATGCCTTGCGAACCTAATATTGGGATCGGAAGAGAACGAGGGATATTGGATTAAGAAGCATGAGTTACATGGTGAAAGATACGCAAGTACTGCACCTCATCTTAAAAGGCAAAGTTGAAGGACAGAAAAGAGCAGGCAGAAAAGGAATGTCCTGTCTCTAGAACATTAAGGACCGGACTGGAATAAGAACCACTAAACTTACCATTTCTATTAACGGCTTCATTTCAAGATCTGGGTTTAGAACGTGTGATACCTAAAAACCAACGTATTTAAATTTGTCAACCTTTCAGTTCCAGTATAGAGTAAAACCTCGTTAAGACGTTTCTGCAGGGGACAACAAAAATGAATGTGTTAAGCGAGAAAACGTACTACTGAATTTAAAACTATGCAACAGGGATATGGAAACACTAAATACAATTTTTTCCGACATGAGGTCATTTAAACTATACAGTAGAACCTTGATTTTCCATTTTTGGAGGGACCATGAAAATAAAACATACAACACGGGAAACGGAAAATACAGGAATGAATGAAAACCATCAACAATTTGGCTAAACATCACAAAAATGAAATATGTATAATTATAATCTTACAAACACTCCTACACCAAACCAAACTACAGCCCCAATGGGCCTTTGCCTGCCAAGCGATTGCTGCTCAGTCCGAAGACCTGCAGATTACGAGGTGAAACACGGTCGGTATGACGAATCCTCTCGGCCGTTATTCCTGGCTCTCTAGACCGGGGTCACCATCTCACCATTAGATAGCTCCTCAATTAAAGGTAATCACGTAGGCTGAGTGTACCTGGAACCAGCCCTTGCATCCAGGTAAAAATTGCCTGACATGGCCGAGAATCGAACTCGAGCCCTCCGGATGAAAGGCAAACAATTCAGACTGCAAAACCGGTTTCAAACATTAATTACCGGTACACGAGTTCAAAATCTCAATACTTCATATTCAGTTTTAGAAGGGAAACTTCATCAGTTTCCCGTGAAAACTTCTTTCAGTTCAGCAACTTTGATTAGTCAAACTCTTCGAAAAATCTAATAACTATCATTGTTAATCCGTATTGAAGATACTATATGTAGGATGCAAAAGGGTTTATTGTGTCACCTATTCAATACATTATAAATTTTTAAACATTTAGGAATTTATAATTTATAATTAAAAAATTATAATGTATTGAATAGGTGACACAATAAACCCTTTAGCATCCAACAAATCTAATAACACCAAGCCAAACGACAATCGACCACAAGTAGTTTTTAATTGTCTCATCTAATAAAATAAAGCTCACTAGATACAAAAGTGCCCAACATGATGGCGACATCCTTTCTTTTCTTAATATTCCATTGTAATTTTGTCTCCGCTATACTGTTCGTAGTCAGTTTCTGGAAATCTTGTACCGCGTAAATTAGGCCTACATCGACTTTTAAAGGTTATGTTGAAGTCGAGAACATTTTTTCAAATGTAAGTATTGATTCTCAAAACTTCTCGAATGCATTATATTCAATTCTGCCCGTCACTAATCCAATCAAATTGGAAGGAGAAAAAAAATCATCAGAACTTCAGAAATTACTGTTATTCATGACCTTGAGCTCAGATGGAAAGCGCACTCACTGCACATGTCACTACGAGTTGGAAATGATACAAACCCTTTAAATGTAACGTGCGCAAATAAAAAGACTGCGGTTTTTGACATTTTAACACGAAAACGTAAAATTCTCATTCTTATATTAGGCCAAAACAGTAATGGGCACTCTCAAGACCTCCCATGGCTTTTAGCATGGAAGGTGCAACATCTGTCTGGTCTCGATAACATAATCGCATACGATAATATTAAAATACTAGATTTGTGTTAAGACAAGACCAACTAACTTGGTAAAGAAGGAGCAGTTTCGATTACTATACGGTGCCCTGAGGAAAGTGCCAACAACTTGTTCGGCAATACAATCGAAAAAAGTAAAAAAAAAAATACATTAACCCTGGACATAATGTGGACGTTTTGTAAGTGCGAACTTTTGACGAAACACATTCAATCTTCAAGCAGAGCTGTCAAAATGCACTGTGTCTCCGTACAATTTTATTGTTGTGGCCACACTCTGCTTTATGATTTCCAAGATTATCTAAACAACACCACCCGAATGCGATGCTAAGATGGTCCCTTATGCAAGTTCACCGCCGATCGCTTTTCCAGTACAGTACTTGCTCTAATAATTGCAATGACGGGGCGTTAACGGCAAGATCCATAAGTATGCCATAGCCGTCCTTTCATGAGATACTGGAACAGTTTATTGAAAAACGCTTGATCGAGGATTTGGCGTTGATGGGTCTGAAATTTCTAGACGGCTGATCCGGGAAATCATTTCTTTGAGGAACAGTTAATGCGAGATTTTTACAACGTGATTTGATTACAATGCTCGTGGGACCTCGCAATTTGAACGCATATTCCGGGAAAACGTAGTTTCCGGGAACAGATAATCGAGGTTCCACTGTATCTGCCATATCTAGAGATGAGAGAAAAGTATTATTAAAAGGTGTGAAAAACACAAGAAAACAAATATGAAAACCTTTTCCGCTGGGGCTTATAAAATAACAAGCACACTGAAAGTTGTGAAAAACACCAAACAACAAATATGAAAATAAGTGCATGGGGGCCAATAAAAATATCAAAGTATTACTGCAGATCACACTATTTCTAAAACAAATGTTAGTAGAAGCCTGTGATTTCGGAACAGTGGGTTATTAAACATTATTCTCTGGTTACACACTTTGACAATGAATTGAAGGTTATACTCAACAGCGTGCGACTGGCAGGAATAACTTCGGCTGCCATTTTGAATCAAACAAAACTTCAACCAACTTGAGTGATCGAGTCAAAACTCGATGTTGCAAGTTGAACATTCATGACCTCTGTGTGTTTCAAGATGCAGATGCCAGTCCACTTTCTGACAGATTTTGATTTTGCCTTCATTAGCAAGTAATTTCACGACTTTTTCCGTATCCATAACCAGGCTATTACAAGATAAATATGCACCACGCTAGTCAATTTCAAATGATTATGTTCCTAATCCAAATGTAGGCTATTGCATCACGTGACAAATATTGGGTATACTTCACTGTACCACTCAACACAAAATAAATTTCCAACTTCTGAATGGAATGCAAAATACAAGCGCAAATAGGCTCACTGTGTTATTCAGCAATTTCACTGCTAACTGGCAAGCAAAACTGAACATTCCTGAGGCTAACGGCTTGCTCCCCGAAGGTGCACCTTATCCTGCGAAGTTCAGGAATTCAAAGCTTTTTCCCCGTAATCACACAAGTCTGGCGACGGCTCTTACCCGAGAAATCAAGTTTCTTTCACAAGGGATGACAAATAACATTTTCAGGGCTAGGAAAAATGTGATTGTACTAAGTGGCAATAGCGAAAATTCGTGACGTGATTAGCGAGGTATTTTTACATAGATTTAATGCAATGAGAATCGGGACTTCGAATTTACAACGTGTCGAGCAGGAAAACGTATTAATGAGGAACACACTAACAAGGTTTCACTGTAGCTTCTTCTTTTCCTCAATTGAAAACCATGAGTTTCGTTTTCTGTGTTGATTGTGAGACCTATTTCTTCCCGAATTGCATTAACACGAAGTTTTGCTCACTTTTGTACATTTAAATCACCGGACTGGCCATTTTTTTCTAAATTTAGTTTTTTGAATTAAATACTAGTTTTGAACTCAGGTAATTTTTTATTTCACTGTAACAGAGTTCATACTTTCTACATCGTATCTGTAAAAACTGTCATACAATTGATAGATTCCTTACCATGGAAATAGGGAATTGAAATTAGGAGGTTTTCATGTTTTTAAAAAGTTCAATGTATAAACTTAACTAATAAAATATGGCTGATATTTAGTTTATTTTGTTTTTAGGCCACTCACAATTGTTTGTACAAGACATAAATCTACATAATAATTAGTTCATAAATATTATGTATGATCTGTAAAGTCTGTTCAGTTAGTATAATGACTGTTGTTCAGTCTACGATCGCACGCGGCTGCCATTACGTGGACAGTGCCGTCGACGACACAGCTCTGACACGATTTGAAAGGAGGAATATAATGTATAGAGCTGTAATTTGCTGCCATCTATATTTTTTCGAGAACTATATGAACCAAATCTTATACCGCAGTGCTGATCAATGCACAAAAGACGTTCATTTCGTAGTAACAACGATGAAAACCAGAGAATGTATGCCGTGCAGGCTTCATTCTCTGCAATAAATGACACAGCCCATACGGCATACGGCCTTCGACCTCAAAATGTTAAGCTTGTCTAATTATAGTAAAGACATTAGTAGTCGAGTAAGGTTGGGTGGTATTTTTAAAAGTAGGAAAAATCACAATATGAAGATCAAGTTGAAATTCAAGAGGACAAAATTGGACAAATATTCATTTATATAAATAGGAGTTAGGGATTGGAATAATTTACCAAGAAAGATATCTGATAAATTTACAACTACCATATTGTTTGTCCTGTTGTATGCTCCTTTTCTTGTTCCAGTCTCTCTATATATTACTATATCTAGATTAAGTGCAGCGTGATATAATTATACACTGACACCCCCAAACTGCATTTGGCCTTAGTGTGCTGCTACTCCTATTGTGTAGTGATTGTGTTATGGCTATATTTTGGGCAATGGTTTATCTTAGATCTGGGCTCTTAAAATACATACGTTCCCCCCTCCCTTTAGAACAACATGTTTGTACTGCTTCCACTCCCCTGTAGGGTACTAAAGGGGGCTGCATGCTCAGTCCTGATCGATTGATTGATATTTGTTTTTTAAAGGGGCCTAACATCCAGGTCATCGGCTCTAATGGTACAAAATGAGACAAAAGGAAATGACAATTTAAAAGTTCAAAATCCTCCACTGACCAGAATTCAAAGCGTGAGGACGAAGAATGAATGGATGGACGGATATGAATTTAAAACGATCAGCAGATCGGACCAACAGTGCCCCACATGTACAGAAGCTGGTACAAAACAATAGTATTACTGACCAAGGGACTGCTTCTATAGCCCGATGCTAAATCGATTATGCTTATAGTCGAAATGAGTCCAAAATCCAAGTCATCGGCCCCTCATAATGGTATTGATTGCTAGAAAAGTAGGACCATGCTATGTGTAATGTTGCGGTACTAATCAAAAGTAGTGGAGACTCGCGGTATTCCACACATTATGGAAATATTCACAGGTAGTGTAATGCGCACATGTAAACAGACTTATGGTGTTTCGCACACTGCGGTGCTATTCTTTTTCTTTGCTAGTTGTTTTACGTCGCTGCGGCACTATTTACCGGCAACGCAAACCTATGGCGTTCCTCACATAAGTGGACTAACCACAGGGACTCGTGGGAACTGAGCATAGGTAAGGCAGAATCATGGTGTCGCTAATCCCATGGTGTCGCTCATATAGGGGTACGAATCGCAGGTACTGTACTACCTACCTCCTGATTCACACACTGTCGCTACTAATCACAAACCTATTGCATACCTAACATAGTTGTACTACACGCAAGTAAATGCGACCCATGGTATTCCCTGCGTGATGGTACTAACTACAGGTAGTCTCATGGTTCTATCTGGCTCATCCCTTGGTCGCCCCTTTTAGTCACCTCTTACGACAGGCAGGGGATACCGTGGGTGTATTCTTCGTCTGTGTCCCCCACACACAGGGGGTTGTGTGTTTGGTCCGCGAGAAGTATTTTATTTCCCTCAAGTCCGCTGGCAAGCCGGTTAGGACCCCCCCCCCCCCCCCTATCCGCCACCTGGGACGTGCCACGTGGGAGTATCATCTCTCCCCCCGCTACGCCAGCATAGTAGGTTCGTGGCGTGCTCAGTCTGTCCCAATCTGGATTTGTCTTTAAGTACAGCCAAACTAATAAGGTATCCTTTGTTTACCCAAGAGATCTCTTAGTTCTTTCTCCTACATTTCAGTTAAGTTCAACTTCTCCTCTGCTCTAACTAACTTAGAATCGATATCCAGCATTGCCTGGTGTGAAAATGGGAAACCATGAAACACCACCTTCAGGGTGGCTGACAGTGGGGTTCGGACCCACTATCTCCTGAAAGCAAGCTCACAGCTATGTAAGTCAAACCGTGCAGGGTTTTTGTGAATACACAAATCTCCTGGGTAGCCAATGCACTGTTGACTTACCAACAAATAAACATAAAATCAATAAAATTCTTATACTTCAAGTCATTGTTACTTACCTCCATCTTGGTCCTCGTCGATGCTGAAGACTGGTGCCACGTTACGGTACCTTTTCCCCAGCTTGTCCGCGCTACTGACGTGCCTCTCGACTGCATTGCTACCCGTTGGATTCACGATGTACTCAAACAGCTTCCCCTTCACTTCAGCTGATTTGAGTTTCATTGCAGCACTGTAAGCAAGTTCATGTTCTTAAAATTCCGGGATAGCAAAACTAATTCAAGATTTATTATTCATGCACAAAGTATTCACCTTATTTTTCCAAACAGGTCAGACGAACTACTATTTGATCGTATAGTTTCTGAAGTAGAACTTGGGCTGTTATTAGGGCCACAGACCAAACAACTCTGGGGGTTATGCTCCACCAGACACGAGCAGATATCCTCACCAAAGTATTCATGTATTGCTGAAATAAGAACAAAGTACATTCAACAGCCACTAATAAAGAGGTTTCCAACACTTGTGAATGTACATTTCAAAAACTATTCTAAAATCTCTGGAACTACAGTATTTGAGCAACTTTCTTGAAATATGCCCCATATGTAAATCACCACTGATGGGTTATTTTTATAGTATAAACGAGATATTTTGTGTGATGCGACTGGTTAACAGGACCATATAGTAAGAGCTGGCCCATATGTTTGATGCAAGTGCTGCCGCCTTATGGCTGCCAGTCGAAGGCTGTGACCTCACAAGCAAGACAAGCTATGGTCCCGGCAGCTGGTAGCCCAGCTGTGACTTCCTCTGTTGTTCTACACCAGTTCTGCATAAACACTGTACCTTTCAGTGCTGAAGTTTTGAAATTTCATGTTTGTAGATATTTATAAAGTATTAATTGTGAGTGAGTTTCACGTACAAGTGTTTCTGTCATTAATTTGTTCCAAGAAGTAGAACAAACTGTTGTGCGGTAGTTACATGTAAAAGTTATTCTCAAAAACAAACAATATGAGAATAAACCCGTTCTGAGCAAAATCTGTACCTTTCATTGCTGGAGTTTAGTAATCTTGTGTTTTTAGATATTTATAAAACATTAACTGTGAGAGTTTTGTGTAGCAGTGTTGCTGTCATTAATTTGTTCTGATAGGTACAATGACTTGTGCAGTACCAAAGTGGAAAAATTATTCTCGAAACACAAAGAATCTCGGAATAGACACAATTTACCACAGGCTTCCAAAGGATCTTCTGACTTGGAAATTTTTGTTGACTAAATGTAAACGACTGGACTCTGTTAATTGTAAATGTGCACATGCATGCTGCAAACATTTTTCTACCACTGATTATGTAGATGACTTGAAAAATAGTTTGTCAGGATTACCTCTAAAGAAAATACTGAAGTCAAGTGCTATCCCATTTCTGAAAAAAAACAGGTCATGCGGAACAACAGGATACAAGTAATTTAAATTTGATTCAGCGACTTAAAGTAAGAAAAATCACTTAGCCTTGGAAAGACTGGAAAATGTAAGCCCAAAGAAATCATGCACAGAAATAGAAGAAACTTCTACCGATATCTCCACTCAAGAAATGAATGAGGGCTGATTGTGTTCACTGTATTCATTATGCCCAATTACTCAAAGAAAAGTATTCTTAAAGAAAGCAGTTCTTGCTCTGAAAACAAACTTGAATGTTTTGAAAGAAGAACTGGAAAAATTGCAGACATTCTGAAATATGTTGGTAAGGCACAAGAATTAAAACAAGAACTATGTATCTTTAAATCCAAAAACAAAGAAAACTCTTGTTTGATGAACTGCTCACCCGACTGTTGACATCTACGCAGATGAGGTCACTAGCATGTGGAGGAAAAATTAGTCGACAGACAAGCGAAGACATTTCCCTTTCAATAATGATAAGTGCCTTATCACCTACATCCTACGACTTCTGAAAGGACAAGCTTGGATTCTCTTTGCTCTCTGCTTTTTTGAACAGCTATTACAATGAAAGCTTTGTTATCATAATTTGTAATCAGTATAGTAGCATGCTGTAGCAATAGCAAGAATTTCACCAGACCAGAAAGCATTGTACATGGCTTACAGAAGCACTGCCCAGTGCTGTCTGGCTCATTACGTCACACATCGCTTCAGCAAGGCAACACATTCCAGGCCAAAGTGGATCAGCCCTTACTATATGATCCTCGGTTAATAATGGCTTTTCAATGGTTTATTCCTAAATTTTTCCAAAATGACAATATCCCCAATAATAAAGCAAACAGGGGCAATTATCTCTCTTCTCTTGAAGTAGAGATTTCATTCTAAAGAAGGTGTCAGCAAACTATGGCCTGCAGCTTCTTTTTCTTTGGCCCATGAGTTAAGAAAGGATTTTACATTTCCAAATACAAAAAAATTTAAAAGCAGGATAATATTTCAAGAAGAACAAAAATTATATGAAATTAAAATTTTAACATCTCTGAAGCTATAAGGAAATATTTCCACAAGTTTATATACATATGGCCAGTTCCGCTCTCTATTGGCCAACTACGAGTTGAGCAGTTGCGAGAAAGACTGCGTATGGCGCTATGGAACATTCCTACTTTTTTAATACGCATTGTTTACGGCTGGTTTCACGCTCTAATGGCCTGCTTTGAGTTGAGGAGTTACCAGAAAGACCATGTGTGGTGCTCCTATATCTACGCATTCACATGTTGCTTCATGACCTCTGTTGTGATGACGCACAGTTAGGTGACGCTGTTTGAAGAAAACTGGAACTTTTGCCACAGAGGCCTCTGGAGTGATGATAAAAGAATTTCAGAATGAAATTGAACATACTCTTTCATGTAGTATCGGATTTCCAAAAATAACAAACAAGTAAGCTGTAGTGTGGATAGATTACATTTTGGTCGAGAAAAGTAACAGGAAAATATTGGTAGACGTAATAGCCCTCCCAAATGAATCTTTCGTAGGAGATCACAGAGTTGTGATAGCCAAGCTAAAGATGGGAAAGATACAAAAGATGACAGATTAGGCAAAGAAAGCTAAGGGTGTGGAAATTGCAGGAGAAGGAAATAAGAGTTCCAGACACACACATTAAAACAAGTATACCTAAGGAAAGACATCAGAAGGATCGAAGAAGAATGAGCATACTTTAAAAACAGTCATGGTCGAGTCTGCAGAAAAGGCCTGTGGAAGAGTATCGGGAAGGAAGAAAGATCAAGAAACGCCCTGGTGGAATGACAGGGTAGTTAAAAGGAAGAAACAAGCTTGGAAAAGATGGCTGAGAAACAGAACAACAGAATCCAAAACAGAATACAGGCACTGCAAGAAGGAGTGCTCGAAGGTGGTTCAAGAAGAGAAAAAGAAATGCTGGCACAAATTCACTGAATCTCTGCAAGAAGACACAATCGGAAACAAAAAGATCTTATTCCAGTGGGTTGAAAAGATGAAAAACCCAGGTGAAGGTGCCAACTTCATTAAAAATGAATAGGAGGAAGTGATGACACAGAAGCAGGATATATTGCAGAGGTGGGGAAAATACTTTGAACAGCTTTACAACGAGCATAATACCTCAGTACAAGGAGAAACCAAAGAACCAGATTTAGTGCAGATGGAAGATACCGAAAACGAGGTGTCGATAGCAGAGATTGAGTGGGCCACTAAAAGAATGGAACGAGGCAAGGCAGGTGGAATTGACGAGGTCATCATAGAAATGATAATTGCAGCAGGATTGTTGGTCTATAGTGGTTGTATAGACTCTTCAGAGTGATATGGAGAGAAGAGACTGTTCCAAAAGAGTGGATGAAAGGGGTCGTTATACCAATTTTCAAGAAAGGAGACAGGAAGCAAAGTGAAAATTACAGAGGAGTGACACTGGTACCTCAAACAGGTAAGATCCTTGAAAGAATCTTGGATAGACGAATAAGAGACAGTGTAGAGGGAAAATTGGCAGAACACCAGTATAGATTCAGAAGAGGCAGATCCACATTTACATTGCATCAAATGATGGAAAGCTATTGGGAATATGGAAAGGACATGCTAGTAACGTTTCTAGATATTGAAAAGGCATATGACAGTGTCCGAAGGAATATGGTATGGAAAACATTGACAGAGGCACAGATTGGGAATGAAACAATGCAGATGGTAATAGCATTGTATCAAAATTGCAAAAGCTGTAATAGAACCAAAGTGGGTCAAACTGAATGGTTCAGAGTTGAGGCAGGTTTAAGACAGGAAAATGTATTGTCTCCCTTACTCTTCATTATAATCATGGATAGAATTCTACATAATCTCAAGGAGAAGATGATGGGCGAGCAAGTAAAAGTCTATGGTCTTTGCTGATGACATTGTAGTCTGGGGAGATAATGAAGAGGAAGTACAGACACAAGTTGATTTATGGAATGAGGAGATAAGAAATTTTGGAATGAAGATTAGTACTGCAAAAAGTAAGACTTTGATCATGACAAGAGGTAACAGAAAAGCCAGGGAAGTGATAAAAATAGAAAATGAACCTCTTGAAGTAGTGAACAATTTTAAACATTTGGGCAGCGGGATATCACAAGATGGAAGTTTAGATGGAGAACTTGATTTAAGAGTACAGCAGTCTGCAAGTTTCTACCAGTGTGTGAGAGACATTGTATGGAACAAAGATATGCCAATGAAGTGCAAGAAGGTTTTATACTCATCCTATTATAAACCTATACTTTTTTTTTGCTATTTGTTTTACGTCGCACCGACACAGATATGTCTTATGGCGACGATGGGATAGGAGAGGCCTAGGAAGTGGAAGGAAGCAGCCGTGGCCTCAATTAAGGTACAGCCCCGGCATTTGCCTGGTGTGAAAATGGGAAACCACGGAAAACAATCTTCAGGGCTGCCGACAGTGGGGCTCGAACCCACTATCTCCCGATTACTGGATACTGGCCGCACTTAAACGACTGCAGCTATCGAGCTCGGTTAAACCTATACTGACCTATGCTTCAGCAGCCCGGACGTTAACTAAGTGGAACCAAAGTAAGATACAAGCAGCTGAAATGAGGTTCTTGAGGAGCATACAGGGAAAGACAAGACGAGATAGAATACGAAATGAAGAAATAAGGGGAAACGTGGGAGTGTGTAAACTTCAAGAAGAGATTGATATAGCAAAGCTAAAATGGTTTGGACACAGGATGAGAATGCCAGGAGAGAAAATACCAAAGAGAACATTCATGGATACAGACTGGAAAGAACCCTAGGGGACGTCCTAGAATAAGATGGAGGAGCTCTGTTATAGACTGTATTGCAAATAGAGGAGTCGATAGCAATAAAGTACTAGAAGAGGAATGCTGGAAAGATCGAGTAAGGTGGAGGGTTTTGGTACACTACCCTACCCAGAGAGCATCTACAAAAAGGAATGGAAGAAGAAGAAGAAGAAGAAGAAGAAGAAGAAGAAGAAGAAGAAGAAGAAGAAGAAGAAGAAGAAGAAGATAAATATTATGTATGACCTCTTAGGTCTGTTCAGTTGGTACACAAAGGGCACTAGGAAAGTTTTGCAATGTGAGTGAATGCTTTAGACTTTTTCAAAATAATTTCCACCACACTCAATACACTTCTCCATACGTCGAAACCAGTCACTGAACCAACTCTGCCACTTTTCTTCAGTTACATTTTCACACTCTTGATCCCATGCTGCCAGAAGCTCCTCGTTGGATGCAAAATCCCGCCCTTTCATCTTCATTTTCACTTCTGGGAAGTGTGCGAAGTTACATGGGGCAAGATCAGGACTGTATGGAGGGTGATCAAGCACAGTCAACCCTGATCTGGCAAGAAAATCCATTGTTACATTAGCACGATGTGTCTTGTCATATTGTTCTGGAGGTTTGGTAAATTACGATCTAAATTGTTTAATAGGAAAAAGGAATATGATAATGTACTAATTCTCACGTTGGTGTTAAGCTAACCACAATCAGGTCAGGTTTTGAACTACTTAGCTCTAACCAAGGGGCGGTAGGTTTATTTAATTTTTCTTTTTTTTCGGGGGGGGTCTTGTTTTATTCTTTCTTTACCTTCTTGGTCCTTTCAACCTAAATATATGTTGGTTTTTTTCTTGTTTCGGGCTTCTGTTACCGTCGCTATCTTTGATTTTGCGTTGTTTTTAGGTGTGTGTTGGTTGCTATGCCAACAGATGTTGTGTTGTGATTGTTTAAAAAAATATCCGTGGGTGGATGATTTTGGTTCCCAGTTTCCTCTTCTGTGCATGATACCTTGTGTTACGTTTCTATTTTATTCTTTGTTCTCTCCTTACCCTTCTTCTTGAACCTCAGTTTTGAATTATCCTAATTTATTTTCGATTTTCAACTTCTCCCTGTGTGTTGTGTTATGGTGATTTTCCTTACTGGTCTCCCTGTGAGGCCGGCCCTTGGAGAGAACTAAATGGTTTATGTGGTTATTGTGTGTTTTTTTAAAGGAGATTAATTATTTTAAACAGCTACTATTTTCATTATCTCATTACTTCTAGTATAATGGGGCCCCCAATAACTTTGATTTAATATATGATTAGTTTATTTTCCTTGGTGATAATTTGATTTAAACTTAATTGCTACCTTTTCTATTTTACAATGTGGGCGTTTTCTGATTACCATTTGCAATCTTTACATTTATCTAATAAATACTATTTTTCTTAACATGAAAAACACTGGTGTCTTCTTCCAAGTAGTTAAACATTTGATACCAGGTTCTTGATTTTCCATGGTTCGATGCGTCACCCTACTACTTCTTGTGGTAAGTTATTTACTGTTTCTTGTTAATGTTCTTGTGGGTGCCTGATTACGCTTCCTGCTCTTCCTTTTTTTTTCCCTGACTCATTTGTGTACTGGCTGTTACTTGTTTAATATTTTTGCTGCCCTTATCGTAGTGTTCTGGGTTTGGCTACGTAACGGGTCACAATGCAATGCTGTGTCAGCAGTGAAGAAGAGTTTAAAGCAGTCAGCTGCCTGTGAATGGAAATGACAACTGGGCTATTAGCCATACTGGATTTGAATGCCCTGTCAGGTCGTATGTAAGCAAAAGAGAAGACTTCAGTGATGTAACTGGTGAGATAGTTGACTGGCTCAAGAATCTACATTGTCAGCTGTAAAGGCTTCAAGACCACACTACATTGAATTCTCTCCTTTTCTTTTATTAAGCATTTTGCAACTCCTTTTCAATTTTACTTTGTCTATACACTACGATATGTCACACGCTCGATAAATGAAAATAGGTTGTTATTGGAACATAATAGGTTTCCTTTTCTGGGGCACATTCATGGTCCAGAACAGGTTTCAAACACTTTGAAGAAATGTATGCACCCGCTTTCCCTGTTCAAACTTTCTTTGTATATATATATTTTTTTTTTCAATTTGCTGTACGTCGTCCCAACACAGATAAGTCTTACAGCGATAATTGGATAGGAATGGCCTAGGAGTGGGAAGGAAATGAACATGGCATTAATTAAGGTACAGCTCCAGGTTTTGCCTGGTGTGAAAATGGGAAAACAGTGAAAGCCACCTTCAGGGCTGCCGACAGTGGGGTTCGAACCCACTATCTCCCTAATGCAAGAGAATAGCTACACGACCCAAACCAAAACTTGTCGGTTTTGTAATTTCTAGCACCTTCCCCTATTCTCTTCTTCCCAAGTATTAAAACCTACCATTCCCTTTAATCCTTCCACTGCTGGTCTGCCTTGTGTTGTCATCAGGAACTAATTTTTTATTCACAATTGAAATAAGCAAATTAAATACAATGCTAGCAAAAAAAATTAAAATACTGAGCAAGTTGGCTGTGCGATTTGGGTCATGTAGCTATGCACTTGCACTCAAGAGATGGTAGGTTCAAATCCCACCATCGGCAGCCTTGAAGATGGTTTTCCATTTTCACACCAGGCAAATGCTGGGGCAGTACCTTAAGTAAAGCCACAGATGCTACCATCCCAATTCCATCACTTTCCCATCCTTCAATATGTTAGTGCAACATTAAAAAAACTAGAGAAAATGAAAAGTACCCAATTAAACAAAGACAGCATCAAATGTAATACCTTGATAACCTCCGCTGAGCATGCTCACATAGTGAGTGTGCTTTTGGAGGAAGGATGCCACCACCATGTGTGTGTACTGGTCCTCCTCTAGGCGGCCTGATCCTAGGAAGCACAGATGTTCACCACCAGCCGCTGACCGAGCTGCCAATGCCTGACGCTGAGCAGAAAGTAAACCCTGCACAGCCGTTGCAAATGCTGCTGGTTCTTGCAACATCTGGAAAACAAGTACAGAATAACAGTGATTTACAATGGCATATACAGTTTATATAAAATTGACTTAAAAGTCTAAAGAAAGAAAAATAAACAATGTTCAAAAGCTACATCATATTGATCTTGACCTATGGAAGTAAAAGGTGTACCCTCATGAAGGGAGACTCATCAGGGACAAAGTTTCTCATTTTTAATATTCCTCAGAATTTTGTGTTGATTCAGTGTTTATTTCTATGACCTCTGGGATTTTATTTCGAGATTCAAGGACACAGGAATTCTTGGATGCCTACTGTACACAAAATAACACCATGTAGGACACCATGAAAACAAAGGACCCCCAAATTTACAGAATATCGCAAATTTTCCATCTGATCACCAAGCAAAAGATACATTTTAGATGTTGCAAAGATGTCCTCGGGGCTCGTGGGAGACTGGAGGTGGAGATGTAAGTTGAGGCATAGAGATCACCCTCCTAGTTCATTTTAGCTGCATGGGAGAATGGTTACCTCAGGTCAAGTAGGGGAACATCAGTCACCTTGACGAACATTGCAATGCATTTGAAATGCCAACAAGTTGAACATAAGGCACTTTAAATAATGATACAGGAGGAGAGTAGAGGACCCTCAATGGCAGAAATGACACTGGAATTCATGGATAGTCTTAGGCAGCAGTGCTACTATTACTGAAGCAAGGTTTATGAAAAATAATCCCTTCTCACCTCATTATCAGACAATACCAGCACAGATGAGTCAGCGTACATGACTATAATGCTGCATGGTGGAAAGCAGTGAGGAACTACCACTTCAAATTTCTCAAGCAAACAATCGTAGCAATAAAAATAATACAAATGCCCAAGTTCCCAAACTTTCAATGGTTAAGCAGTATTAAGAATCCCCGCAATGAACGATCAACGCTCCAAATCTACTTCTAATAGACACATCTTAAAGATTAGCTACTGGAAAGTGAATTCTGGACATAATTGGAATAGAAAGTGAAGCTCTTACATTCATCAAAGAGCTGTATGAATATCAATAAGTTACCACGAGAATTGGAAACAGACTGTAACTACCCAGATAAAACAGGGGGTTATGGCAAGGATCCGTATTATCTCCCCTGCTGTTTAATTAGTACCCTGAGCAAACCTTCCGAACTGCTCTTCCAGGAGCAAAAACTAACAGCAGGTTGATCAACAACCTGAGGTACGCAGATGATACTGTCATCTTCGCTGGCAGTCCTGAAGGTCTTCAGCGTCTGATAGACAGAATCGTAGAATTAACATCGACTACACAAAGTTGATGGCCAATACTAGAACTCTTAACACGTACATTCTTGTGAACATTTATGGGAAACAAATGAAACAAGTACAGAAGTTTAAGGGTATCTTGGCAGCCAGATTTCTGAAGGACTTGGACCAGGATTTAGAGATCCGTGTATTAATAGCTAATGCTAGCTTTGTAGAAATGGGGAATCTACTGTGTGACAGAAGCCTCAGCTTGGAGACACGGAACAACTTTATCAGATGCTATGTATATTCAATGCTTCTGTACAGAGCTGAAACATGGGCTCTGAACTGTAACACCATTAGGAAAATAGATGCCTTTGAAAAGCTGATTTACCAAAGGATGTTACAGATCTCGTGACCTGACTACATCTCCAATGCTGTCATACTCAAGCATATGAGGAAGGACGAATGTCTGTGTGTTCCTTGGGCATTTTAAGATGAATAATAAGTACAACTTACTAAAATTGATTATAAAGGGTAAAATTGATGGTTGTCTAGGTCATGGTAGAAGAAAAGAGGAACTTGCAGAACTGACAAGGCTGAACATCATGCAGATTTTGCTGTGATTGTGGCAAACCTCCAGTAAAGAAGAAGAATAAGTAGAAGAAGAAGAATTGAATGGTAGCTCAACAGACCATTTTCCACAGTTTTTCTGTTAACTCACTGGTATATACTCATTGCCCTCAGCTGTGGGGTAGAGTGCAGGGACATAACATGCACACACAGCCATGTGAGAGAGCTGAGTAAGCTTGATCAGATTTGAGCACATATTTCAAGTGTTCTGCTAAAAGACAGCATTTTATATACCATTTGAAAGATGAACAACTGCACTTTCTTGAGAGAGAAACTTGTTCGATTATCTCGAGTAGTTAATGTTCTATTCGGCACTGAGCGAGAATCCAAGGCTAGTAGTATTAATAACTGTGTAGAAGGCAGATGTTAGCAAGTGATGATATTTCAGAATTTCTGAATAGAAGGGAGAGTGACAGTGAGTCTGAAATGTCAGATTGTGAAGTACTGTTTAGCGGTAATGGCGATTGTGATGGATCCGAGAAAAGTAACAATGAATTTGAAAATTCTGGAAGTGATGAATGCGATGTTCTGTAGCTGCGTTTGAATAAAAAAAACTGAAAAAAATTAAACGTGGAGAAAAGGGAGAGGGGGTGGGAGGAGAGGAAGCAAAAAATATAAAATTTCATTTCCACTGAGTAATGGTATGGCTTCAACAATACTCCAGCAGTTCTGTGTCCCACGAAACCCTACATTTATCCAAAATGAAGATGATAAATGTCTAGTGGCTTAGCACCTCCCTGGTGGTTCAGAATTTTTAACACCATGAAAAACTAATGAAATGCAAAAGAAAACACCTAAAGCTAAGATTTACGGTTCTTTCATTTTATAAATCAAAGTTTGCACCAGAACATTCGAACAGATGTAACTAATAAAGTTGCATAAAAACCTACAAATAGTTATGACTCACATAAATTAAATACTAATTCTGGGTGTGAAAAAGTTAGAAAAATGGTATGCCAGTTGGTTAATATATTTTTGCTGCTTACTGTTCCCCTCATATAACATACATTTTGATACAAAATGCCAGTGCTGTTTGATAATTTATAAAACTGAATTTAGCAAACTTATTACTGTAAATGTCAGTTGTGAAAAATAATCAAGCTTAGTCTTTGTTGGTCAGCCTATATATCTATATAATAATTAAATCTTACCAGATTGCAGTCAAGGTGGAAGGCTGTAGGCAGATGTCCGGCATTGTACTGTTCAGCAGGTCGACAGTCAACAAGGAAAAAACGTACACACTCAACAGTATCAGATGTCAGCGACGACTCGGCATCCTCTATCAATTCCTGAGCGCTCACAGGTAAACATAACGCTTGTGAGATAGCACTGCCTTCACTCCCTACATCTGAAGGCCCGAACAGTTCGTCTACAAGATCCTGCAAGCATTAATAAATAAGTTATCAAAACTGAGAAGAATATATTGGAAAAGAAGGTAGGGGGAAGAGGATATATATAATAAATTTTAGAATTTTAGCAAAATAAAGGCTGGGTTTCCTTTCACATATGTGGCTATGCAAAGCAGAAACCTTTTTTAAAGTAGCTAGTGGGAGTTCTTGTGGAACTAAGTCGGCAACCTTCTTTTTTTTTTTGCCAACTTACCACCTAAAGTCTAATTTGTACACTCGTAATGTAAAATTCCCTCCCGCAGGTACTGCCACCTTGACGAAGGTAATATGGCATTGCCGGGTGTTTTTGGAGGCTTGCGTGCTCACATGACCCTTAGAGATATGCCAGCAGGAGCTACGGCTCCTGGTAGGGCCACCCAAGCTGGACAGATCTAAGGCGATGGGCCACAGTAAGAGCAGTACCCTGGTCTTCAGGCTGGGGGTTGGGTGTGGCCCTACCCCAGAAAAGAAAAAAAAACCTCTCGATACAAAACCAAAGGACAAAGGAAACTGGACAGATGTAATGGATAAACGACCCTGGCAATGGAAACGGCATACGGATGGGAGTTCGAAGATGGAGAACCAGAGCAATCAACAGAGAAGAGTGGGTGGAGATTGTCCAGGAGGCCCTACAGGGGCTGTAGCACCAAGGAGTTAAGTAAGAATAATGTAAAATTCACATTTAACCAATTGTTTTCAGTAATTTTGTAATAATTTAACAAATTATAAATTATTCAGAAATTAATTAGATACAAAGTATACTCTTCGTAATATCGGACCATGTTTAGTACCTAGAGTACGTTCACGAGTTGATCTATGAAATGAAATGGCACATGGCTTTTAGTGCTGGGAGTGTCTGAGGACATGTTCAGCTCGCCAGGTGCAGAACATTTGATTTGACGCCCGTACGCAACCTGTACGTCATGTTGAGGATGAAATAATAATGATGAAGGCAACACATACACCCAGCCCCCGTGTCAGCGGAACTAACCAATAATGCATAAAACTCCTGACCCCACCAGGAATCAAACCCAGGACCCCTGTGACCAAAGGCCAGGATGCCAGACAGTTGATCTATAAAAAATTCACATGGTATATTTCCTTCTCCTTTCTCGAAGTCGGAGTAGGAAGGAGGAGTAACAGAAAGAGGAGACGGAGACAATCTTCATGCACTACCGGCTTCACACAGATGAGCTCGTTCCACATCAGTCCCAGTTCTTCCACATCGATTTCTTTCTCAGATAATGACAAGCTCATTTCTGCTTCACATACTTGCACCATATTTTTTATACCTCAAGTCTTGCATTTTATCCGCTAAATACCCAGCAATTACATTTTGTCAATTCACACAATACAGTCTTCCCATAGTGAGTTTGTCAATTTGCTCTACATCATCTACAGATTTAACAAAAAAGTCCCAGTACACCTGAATTATTTATTTTTCAAAAGCAACTTATGTACGAAAATTGTATACTCCGAGACATCTCGTGGACTCTGAGGGAAACGGCAACAATCCAAATAGAAAGCCATAGTCAATAATAATTCAGAATGCTGTATACTGTGGAACCTCGATTCTCCGTTTTTGGAGAGACCACGAAAAAAATGTACAACACTGGAAAACGGAAAACCCAAGAATGAATGAAAACCATCAACAATTCGGCTAAACATCACAAAAATGGAATATGTATAATTATAATCATACAAACACTCTTAAACCAAACCAAACTATAGCCCCAATGGGCTTTTGCCTGCCAAGTGACCGCTGTTCAGCCTGAAGGCCTGCAGATTACGAGATGACGCATGGTCAGTGTGACGAATCCTCTCGGCCGTTATTCCTCGCTCTCTAGACTCGGGTCGCCATCTCACTATTAGATAGCTCCTCAATTAAAGGTATTCACGTTGGCTGAGTGGACCTGGAACCAGACATATCCAGGTAAAAATGCCTGACCTGGCCGGGAATTGAACCCAGGTCCTCCAGGTGAGAGGCAGGCAAGTTAGACAGTGGAACCAGCTTCAAATATTAATTACCGGTATGCGAGTTAAAAATCTCAATACTGAGCTCGATAGCCAGTATCCAGTATTCAGTTCGGGAGATAGTGGGTTCGAGCCCCACTGTTGGCAACCCGTAAGATGGTTTTTCGAGGTTTCCCAGTTTCACATGAAGCAAATGCTGTGGTTGTACCTTAAATAAGGCCACAGCTGCCTCCTTCCTGTCCCACTGTCGCCATAAGACCTAACTGTATCGGTGCGACGTAAAGCAACTTGCAAAAAAAAAAAAACTTTATATTCAGTTTTACCGGGGAAACTTTGCGAGTTGCCTGTGAAAACTTCTTTCTGTTCAACAACTTTGATCAACCAAACTCTTCCAAAAATCTAATAACGCCAAGCCAAACAACAATCGGCCACAAGTAGTTTCTAATTCTGTAATCTAATAAAATAAAGCACATCGGATACAAAAGCATTCAAAATAACGTCAAAATCCCTTCTTTTCTTAATCTTCCATCGTAATTTGTTCACCGATATACTGTTCGTAGTCAGTTTCTGGAAATCCTGTACCGCGTAAATTAGGCCTATATTGATTGTTAAAGGTTATGTTGAACTCTAGGATATGGTTTCGAATGTAAGTATCGATGCTCACAAGTTCTCGAATACATTATGTTCAATTCCGCCCGTCACTAATTGCAATCTAATTGGAAAGAGGAAAAGTATCATCAAAACTTCAGACATTACAATTATTCGTGACCTTGTGCTCAGCTGGAAAGCATGTTCGCTGCACAATTCAGTATGAGTAGGAAATTATTCAAACTTTTTAAATGTACCAAGCACAAATTTTATGACTTTTTAAAACAACAACATACAATTCCTAGTCTAGGACCAAAATTGTAATAGACAATCCCAAGACCTCCCATGGCTTTATGTATGTTCGGTGTGACATCTGTTTGGTCTCGATAATGTAATCGTACACGATACTAGATTTGTGTTAAGAAGGAGCAGTTTCAATTCCTGCCTGACAGCCCAGCGACCATACAGTGCCGAAAACCTGTTCGGCGATACAATCGAAAAAAAATTAAAAATATAAACATGTAACCCTGGACATGATGTGGACGTTTTACAAGTACGAACATTTGACGAAATTCGTTCAATCTTCAAGTAGAACTGTCGAAATGCGCTCTGTCTCGTTCCGATTGTGGCCACTCTCTGCTTTGTAATTTCTGAGGATTCTTTGCACAATATCATCCTAATGCGATGCTAAGATGCTCCCTGATGCAAGTTCACCGCCGATTGCTTTTCCAGTACAGTACTTGCTCTAATTATCATAATGGGGCATCAATGCCAAGATCCATAAATAGGCCTATGCCGTAGCCATCCTTTCATGCAATACAGTTTCTTGAAAAACGCTTGATCAAGGATTTAGCTTTGATGGGACTGAAATTTCTGGATGGTTGATATGGGAAATAGTTTCTTCAAGGAACAGATAATACAGGATTTTTACAACGTGATTTAATTAAGATGCTTGCAAAACCACATAATTTGAACTAATAATCTGGGAAAAGGTAGTTTCCGGGAACGGATAATCGAGGTGTCACTGTACAAGCCTTTGTTGAGGAAAGACTTGTTACTTTGGTATTATGTATGTCTCACTCTATGGTACAGAGTCCTGGACCCTAACAAAGAACACTAACAGACAGCTGTTCAGAACACGAACGAACAAATACTCTTCTCTTCCAATCACAGATGACCCCTATCTGGGGACCATCTGTCATCATCATCTGGGTATCCTTCCAGCGGGCTGGGTAAGACTCATTTACTGTAATCATAATTTATATATGCAGTTAGATTTATTCATCATCATCATCATCATCATCATCATCATCATCATCATTTTACAGTTCGAGTTTCCCGGGTACTCTTAGCGAGTCTCTCCCACTCTGTCTTATTGAGATATGTTCTGTTAATGAGATCATCTACTGTCCTTCCCCAATCTACAAAGGTCCATTTTAACAATGTCCATCCAGGGGGTTTTCCTGCCACATGCCTCACCAACTGGACAGGAAATTTGTGCTGTCTTCACAAAGTCGTGGCTAGATCACTGATGAAATCAACTAGATAATGTGCTGCTGAGTAAAGAGTTCCACGAACAACCATGCACAACCAGGATTTGAAACTGAAACCTTTCCAGCCTACTACTGTGAATGAATTAATCAGAAAGGGATTTGAATCAGTATCAGACAACATGTGCCTTGTTGTTACAAACTTTTCAAAACACAAGCGAGGCAGAAAGACATCCTCTTTAGCGACGAATGTGCTATTTACCACAGTTCAAGAGATCAGAACATCGTCTTCTAGTTTAAAGACAATCCCAGTTTTATCAAAGAACTGAATAAAACCATCCGTGCATGATGATGTGGGTGAGCTTCAATTTAGACTATCTGTTTGGCCCTTATTTGTTTGATGGACCAGTAAATCAAGTGTCCTATCTCAATGAGATTAATAACTGGTTATATTAACCAGACTATTTAGCTCATGGCTCCAATGACCAATCTAGTATAAGAATATGACGAACATCAACCAATCAACACTAATGAATGCCCAGCAGGGAATTTTGATTTCCTTTGCTTCAGTTCTATTAGTATCAACAGTATATGCATTAATCATGTTATGACCAATTATCCTGTCTGAAAAAATAATTACATCAGTAAACTTATCAGACGTATCTTTAAAATTAGCAAGATAAACATCTGCAACCGGAAGTCCATGATCCCCAAGTTTAAAAGCTGATAAATACATATCCCATCCATGAATAACCGAAGATTCTTTTGCATCTTTTAAGCCAGCCCATTTAAACCATCACCAGAAGAATTTACTACTAAAGGTAATAATTTCTTAGTGTACACCACTCTTTATGGATCTGTAGAGCGGGAAATAACCTCTCTGACGTATTATCATACGTATGTGGCATTTGCTTTTATATAAAATTTGTTAGAACAGCGCACTGAAACACCTTCAATAATACATGTGAGCACAGACTGCACAACCAACAGGATGTAACTGTGTTATTTTGTTGAAACTAACATACTGGGAGACTGGAGCCCAAAAAGTTCAAATGCAAAAATAAAACAGTATATTCCCATACTAAAAGTTTTGTGTTCTGCATAACTTATGAATACCTACTGCATGTCTTATGTTTATGCAGTTATTCACTAAATAGTCAAAATAAACACAACACAAGCTTCAAAATGCCTCTAGTTAAATTTTGGAGCTCTCGTTATATAACCACAGGTAACATTTTAAAAACATTCAACATCCAATCCTCAACAATAGGATTGTGTCCTCACTTTTGTTGCTACTTTTGTTAGTGTTGTGGGCTGAGTTGAAGTATGTGAAATGAAAGTGATTTCGAGTGCTATCTTTAAGCATTAACAAGGCAAACAGCTAGAGAGTGGTTAAAGGGTGATAATACTGAATGCAATTTGCATTTGTCTATGGGGTTGGGTCAATAAGAAATGTTTTACTGAATAGAGGATATCAAAACGCATGCACTTGCTATTTACAAGAAATCAGACTGTTCAGCAGAGATCGCTCAGGTTTAATAACTTCTTTGATTTTAGCTTTTTTATTTACACAATAAGGACGTTATGTAATCGCAAATAAAATATTTAACCTTTTTTACCAACTGCAGCTTATTTCACACCAATCTAAAAATCCTATTTTGATGCCAAAATACTCTTTATTTACAAAAATGAATATGAAATACAATGTTACAATAAACTGTTACATGCCACATGCTGCGATGGTGTTAACCAATAGCAAACATTACACACTGTGTGCTGGAATTGGGCAAAGCAATAGCATGTTGGGGTGGTATCAAGCAGGGAAACATGGAGTGATACTATACTTTCTTCTTTTGCTATTTGCTTTACGTTGCACCAATGCAGAGAGGTCTTATGGCAATGATGGGATGGGAAAGGCCTAAGAATGGGAAGGAAGCGGCCATGGCCTTAAGGTACAGCCACAGCATTTGCCCGGTGTGAAAATGGGAAACCATCTTCAGGGCTGCCGACAGTGGGATACGAACCCACTATCTCCCGGATGCAAGCTCACAGCTGCGTGCTCCTAACCACATGGCCAACTCGCCTGGTATATACAGTTCTTTCTTTTAAAACAGGAAAAAAGAAAAGAAAAAAAAAACCTTCCTCACTTTACCTCCAAACATATGTAAGACCTGTATTACATACGATAGAGAAATACCAATAACATTAATTTACCAACCTCTATGTAAATGAACAATGATCCCAACATTCTGCAATCATATATTGAATCTGGACAGCATATATGTATACAGAGATGAACATTATTTGCCTCACAATACTGTTTCTATTAATGCCACCGAGTATCACTTTTTTTTTTTCCATGACTAAAGTCATAAGATGACAAAACCCACTTACCTTTCTAAACGTTGCGGGTGTCTTGAGGGCGTAATACTGAGCTAAAGAGCAGAAATCCGTGACGTCATCTGCTTCCAGAGCACAGGGCATAGACACCAGGGTGTCCACAATGGTCTGTTTGACCTCATTCTTCAGCCCCAGGATCTGATCTCTGAAGAAGGAAACAATGAGTCAACTGCATAAAATACTTTAAATGTACAAAGTATTCAGATTGAAATTCAAAACAATTCGTGAACAATAATGGACTTCTCTTATATCACACTGCCCACATTCCTAAGTTCAATTAATTAATTAATTAATTAATTTACTTACAAGTGGCAAGGTTAGGGCTTTTACCCTTAACCAAATTCTTTGCTTTATTCTTTCAAATTAATAAGATGATTAAGGTTTTAAGGATCTTGATATACTACGATCATAAATTTGCACAATTTTTTGAGATTCAATAATTATTTATTCATGGTTGGCCAGAGTTAACTGCTACAAAATGGAGTACACCATACAGCCAGCAACTTAACACTGAATATTGAGTGGTGCAAAAAAAATCCTGACTCTCTAAAGGAGTCAACAGCTTTGAGTGGAGGAGCTTCTTTAGCTGGGTGCTGGTCTACCAGTGGAGGAAAAGCCTCTGAAATCCAGTATGCAGCGTCGGTTTTCCAGGATAGGGACAGCCTCACTGAAACCTGGCAGTTAGGTATAAAATGTCTTTTGGGCATGGAGAACATACCGTAATAACAGCCTACACGAAGTGTGAAAGTGGACAAGGACAGCAATCCACTGCCTGCCCCAGACAAGGGTCACAAGAAGAAATCATTATTTGTATTCCATTTATTTGTATTCCATTTTAATGGCTGCTAATGTTAGAAACTTTGCTTCATTTTGTAAGCAAGATGCTGTGAAACAATCACAACTTGAAGAACCAGTTAACCTCCTTGAGACTCCTACATCACCAAGCTTCAAGCAAGGACATTTGAAATACTAAACCAATGCTGTTCTGTTTCTCACACTTCAAATTATGTTGGTAGATCTACATGGAAGGGATCTTTTGGCTGAAAAAATCACTTTTGAAAAGTGCTAATCAAAGTATGTACTGTGCTGTATTGTTCTACAAACACAGATTTGAGTTCTCTCTTTAACACCATCTTTTGAACATGAGTACAGCAGGAAAGTAGTAGTTTTGATCTGTATCATGAAACTTTCCTTTTACCTTAGAAAATTTTCTGAAACCTCAAATCTTGCCGACAGTTCAAAAATATACATCTCGGTACCATGCAGATACACATTTGAAGAGGGGCAAGCCAAAGCCAAAGGAATCTTTCGAGGGAAATACTTTTAAACCTGTCTGCCAGTAAATGTTTGACAATTCTATTATTATAAATTTAACTCTCTTGGAATCAGTAACAACAAACAAAGAGAATATGAAAATAAACCAACCAAAAGAAGCATTTATAAACACATTTGTTTAGACATTATGTAATTCCTTGTGGTCTTTGAAGGAATGAGCAACCTAACAATCTAAATACATCTGCTCAGTTACTGTTGGGCACTTAAAATTTCAGATAAAAGTTATTATTTTCTTCAGTCAGAAATTCGGGCATAGCACCAATGACAAGTATTTTAGAAACAGAGAGGTACATCTGGTAAAGCTAAAATTTCTGCTCTCTTCACAAGATTGATGGCGACACATGGTTTAAGCACACTACATTTTTCTAAAGATACTAGCTCACTACTACACAAGTTGCCATGTGAAAATTTTTTTTTTTTTTAAATCACACGAGGAAATACCGAATATACATCACATATTTTTTTGAAAATCTGGAGGCAAAATGTTGAGCTGTGGATATTATTTGCATCAAGGTTAGTTCAGTGCTCCTGACAAAAAGCTAAGTTGGTTACTTTTCTGCCCACTGTGCCATGTCCTTCGAAAAGTGATTCATTATGGATAAAAATACACATTTATTCATAAACAAGGCAGTGAACATGGCATGTCATATGATATCACCACTCTGATACACGGCATACCTACTTAACCAGTTGTTGCTCTCGTAGAGGCATTTAACAACATTTCCTGGTGTATAAGCAAGTTTTTCATATGTTATTATCTACATTACTTGTGCCATTAGTGACAAGATTTTTGTTAATATTTTCTAATTGTTTTGAGTCTTAAAGTGCAGCCATTTTGTTTAACTCTTCTTTGAGGTTGATTATACAGTTGGGGGATAATCATCTACAAAGCCGTGCTCGTAATAAAAGAGAAATACAAAACAAAACTGCATCAACTAGTTGGCAAGAACTCGAACTACTTAATGTTACCGCTTTCATAAATAGCACAGTCACAATCATCTGTTGCACAATACATGACACGCCATTTTATTTCGCCTTTAGCACGCAAATAGCACTGCATCAGAGTAACTTCAAAAATACACCATGCCCAATTTCAAGACCATGAGAACATCATAAGGAGAATTTGATTATGGTTCCCATTAGCAGTACGGAACTGAAAAATTTGCCACTATCAAAAATTGGTCTGTTTCTTGTCAATTTAAAATCTGGTGTCCCTGTTCTGCACTGTGTGCCTAGAGGTGGTCGCTCAACTGTAGCCGACGCCCTGTGTGAAGTTGTTCGCCGTGTGGTGGATTCCAACTATAGTAGTGCCTGGACTGATATTTTTCATTTTGATGCTCTACGTGTTCCTCAGAAATCAGATAAGGTAACGAACCTCATGTCGTGGGTTAAACTGAGAGTTCGATACCGGAATGACGTCCACCGTGATGCCGCAACCTGCCCTATTTTTTTTTACATGAACAGAAGTCTCACACTTCTCTCAGTTCAGTCAATGTCAAAAGCGTGGAGAACAAACTTGCCGACGGTGACATTCGTGGAGCAGTTTGGTTGATTATTTCTGATGACACTGTCACCTCGCCTTATGCATCTGTATTAGAAGCATTTCATGAGAAACATCCCACCCATTTACATCCAGTCCTTTTTCTGGATCCTCCGAATACATCAACTTTTGTTCCTGGAATAATAACTATAGAACTTTTTAATGCCATCTCTTCTTTTTCTTCTGGATCTGCTGGTGGACTGGATGGCCTTCGTCCGTTGGTCCTGAAAAACCTTCTCCAATGTCAAGAGCATGATTCTAGGGAGCAACTCATAAGATCTTTTCGCGGTTTACTTGACCTCATAATTTCTGGCAGAGTCCCTTTGGAAGTTCGTCCTCTATTTTTTGGTGTCTCTCTCACTGCTTTGCTGTCGGTACCGTTTGGCGTCAACTGGCTGCAAAAATCTTATGCTACAGAATCCGTACATCAGCTATGGACTTCTTATCCCCCCCACCAACTTGGAGTGAGTGTTCCCAATGGAGCTGAAGCTGCTGTCCATACCACACGAATCTATTACTCATCAGTGCCCAGAAGCTTTCATTAAATTAGACTTTTGTAATACTTTCAACAAGTTACATCGTGATGCTATGCTATGTTGGCAGTAAAGAACGAGTTTCCTTCCATCTATCCGTTATGTCTATCAATGCTACTACCAGCCTAGTAACCTGTTTCTTGGCGAAGAAATTACACTTTCTCAATGTGGACATGATCCACTTGGTCCTGCTCTTTTCGCAGTTACCCTTCAATCGATTGTCAACTCCATTAATACCAAGTTAAACATTCGATATTTGGATGATGGTACCACTGTTGATGAACCTGACTTCGTCCTTTCATATCTGGATGAAATTTGCACACAAGCTTCAAACATTGGTCTACATCTTAACTTTTGTAAGTGCAAAGTGCATTTTCTTGGCATTCATCGGGAACAAGCTGAGATACTGTATGAGAAGTTTAATGCTTCGCCCCCTGGAATTCGTCTTTTAACACCCAACTGCTGCCGGTCAGACGGTAAAAGACCAGGCAGAATGATACTTGGGCCATGAAAAAAAGGGTAGATCTCTCCTGTGGGATTTTACCTGTGCCAACACATTCACCCAGTCCAATCTTCCCCTTTCGTCATTGAGTGCTGGAGGTTCAGCTGCGAATAGAGAAAATGATAAAAGAAAAAAATACAGCGATTTACTGAAAAAATTCTTCTTCATGCCAGTAGCCGCTGAACTGAGTGGTACCTGGGGTAATGATGGTCTCAATTTTATCAAAGAAGTTGGCCAACGGATTGCTTGGATTTCCGTCGATACACGATAAACTGATTTTCTTCTTCAGCGCACAGCGTTTTCGTCGTCATCGACAACAGAACAACTAACGATAACACTGTATTGAACAAAATAAATGCCATAGACACGTGTATACAATTTACTAAAGAATCTGAGAATAACTGTAAGCTAAACTATCTTGATGTGACAATTACTAGGCACGAAAAACACCTGACCTTCAAAATTTACCGCAAACCCACTCATACAATAAACACTATAAAATCGGACTCCATTCACCATAATTCCCGTAAAAAAGCTGCATACCATAGCATGATTCATGGAGCATTTAGTATACCGTTATCTAAAACAGACCTTAATGAAGAGCTACAACTAATCCATGAAATAGCCAGAAAAAATTGTTATAAAAAAGAAATGGTTAATTCCATTATTCGAAAGATCAAATCCCGACCCAAAACTACACTGGTGAAACTAGATCTAACCAAGAAAGATTACGCAACTTTCACTTTTATTAACACGTGTATATATTCTCTAACTAATATCTTTAAAAAGCATAATCTTAAAATACCTTTCAGAACTACACATAATAGTAGACACAGCATACATAACACCAAGACAGTTAACAGTAATAATAAATATCTTCAGTCAGGAGTTTATCGAATTAGTTGTAATAACTGCTTTACAAGTTATACAGGGCGTACTGGTAGAAATTTTATGGTCAGATATAATGAACATGTCAATGCCATCAAGCATAATCATTTTTCGGCAATAGGTCAGCACATGCACGAGTACAAGCATAAATTCACGGATATAAGTAATGATTTTAAAATATTAAATACAAATCCTAAAGGTCCTTTGCTTAATATAAACGAAGAACTATACATAACATTTGATTAATATACAAACCCCAATTATAATATTAATGAAATAACTGAGAAAACTAATATATTATTTAATAAGATTATTCCCATCATAAAGAATGATTACCTCAGATTAGTCAACAAACAACGTCATACGCAAGCTATAGTGCAGACAGCGGACGTACATGGCTCCGCCCATATACATGCAGAAGCTTCCCCACTCACCCTCCACCCCCCTTACAACAGGCGACACCAACACCAGAATTTAAAGATAAAAATTTCATTGTTCCGTATTGAAAAGTATCACAGTTAAATGGAAATAATAAATATGGTAGTTCAACCTATTCAATACAAGTAAATAAGAGATGTAGAGATTACATTCTTATTTAATTAAAAGTGGAAATGGTACCGGTTTCGACCCCAGTATGGGTCATCATCAGCCGATAACTCGAAAAACAAGCATAAGTAAGAAAGAAGTTAACGGTCAAGTCCACACAATATCAGTTGAAGAGGCGATATAAAAATGATGGGGGTAGGCACTGTAAAATTTAGACGAAGTGGAATGTAAGTCACTTAAAAGAAGTAATGCGTAATCTTCCAAGCATCAGCACGGCACACGCAATGTTTGGCACTGTCTCACAATGTTCATTCCGTGTGCCGTGCTGATGCTCGGAAGATTATGCATTACTTTTTTTAAGTGACTTACATTCCACTTCGTCTAAATTTTACAGTGCCTACCCCCGTCATTTTTATATCGCCTCTTCAACTGATACTGTGTGGACTTGACCGTTAACTTCTTTCTTACTTATGCTTGTTTTTCGAGTTATAATCGGCTGATGATGACCCAGACTGGGGTCGAAACCGGTACCATTTCCACTTTTAATTTAATAAGAATGTTATCTCTACATCTCTTATTTACTTGTATTGAATAGGTTGAACTACCATATTTATTATTTCCATTAACCAACACCAGAAGTACGAGATACAATACGCGACAGACAGCCAGGCAGCATACATCTCAACCACTCCACAACAGTAAGTAGATTATTACAGAAATCATACAATAGTACGCAACTTATATTCAAAATTTCTAATTCGTTTAATTCAACTTACAGACATTTATCAACACCAACATCATAAGAAAGGAAAGAGCCACCAACAATTACAACCTTGTCATTCAAATTGAACAATTTCCAGAACATCAGCCAAGTCAAACAAGCCAGGTTCAAGTCACTAAAACAAAATTAGAAAGATAAAGTAGTTGAGTTTTACACAAAGTGTATCGGCTAAGGCTTATGCAAATTCAGACTTTTAAACTCACATGTTCATCAGTCTTTTTTAAAACAACATAAGAATGTGCTGTCACTTGTTAATTTAAACTACAAACAGACATTTGTGTTTAAGCATACCTTGCAATGTTTTAAATACTTTAATGTGTTTATATGTTTGTATAATGGGCAAATTTCACATTATTTCAATGGAAAACGTAACGCAAAACAACGCAAGATTTATTGTTATCAACTGTTTTAGACTTTCAAAAGAGCATGTAAGCACGTTCAACCATGTTTGCTAATATTTTAATGTAGATATATAATATATTTTATTGAGCCATTAGCATATAATTACACTTGACTGGCATATTTACTTACTGCTGTAATATCAACAAAGCTCGCCTCATACATGACTAACATTTATAAGAATGGAACTTGTTTTAACTGAATAGGCAAAAGCCTATGGTAAATTATTCTTACATTATGCATTAAAAAGAAAAGACGAATCCATTTTATTATAATTACATGTGATATTGGGTCATTATATTATTTAATAAGAGTATTAACTTGTTATAATTTTAGCTATATTGTAACATTGGAACTCTTAGCAAAAGTGTAATCAACATAATGTTGTTAAATTTCAGTATATGTCAAAGCTTTTAGGAATGAAGCATAATACAAAATGCAAACATAGGATTCTAATGCAGCTGAGGATGACCTTGTAAGAGGTCGAAACCGGTCCTATTATACATGTGATATTCCATCATACATGTGATAATAAATAAGTATTGATTAGGTGGAACCTTTCTTTCTTTTTATGATATATAGTGTGATGTAACAAAATATGTGATGCAATGTTACCTAACAACAGCACCTTGAGAACTGGACAGACCAAGGATCTATATGTCATGGCCATCCATGAATACTTCACATCACAGTCAGCATGGTTGCTAGGCAACATCCCATCATACCTTTTACTGAAAGATATTTATGTTAATTTGATTTTCCCAAAGGGAAATATATAATTTTCTATACTTCAGTTTCTTTTCAAACTTAATGTTGTAGATTACTACTGATATTGCCAATAACTTGGTTCATTTTATTCCTTTTATGCACATACGGTATTTGTCAAAATTATAGGGTAACTTGTAACCAAGAAAGTTTAAAGGTAATTTCAGACAAAATAGTGGGAGTACAAAATCACTCCAAGCTAATGGTGCAGTCCTCACCCTGGATGTACAATCACTGAGACAGGGAGAAGAGAGATTGGAAAGTCTATGTTAAATCACTAGAAATCCCTATGGTGAGGTTCTTTAACCACTGACCACCACATCACCATTCTCTATAGATGAAATTAAATGCTATGAAACTCTTAAATTGATACCAAAAGAAAATGTAAGCAAGCTTCAATTTACTGGTGCCCTCTACCTGCACATGTTTAACATGAACTTGTTCCTCCAACACCCTCAGGAAATTGCTCTGGAAGTTAAATGTGCATATTTACCTGCCGTTCACCACCATGACTAACGCCAAGAAGAAGACGAAGAATGGATCAGCCTGCTGGAAGTACAGGTCCCACATGCAGAGCACAACGGGCAAACTACATGTGGCCGCAAACAGTGACTGGAACTAAACATCACATTCTCTATTACTTACACATTTCAGCCAGTGGAAACAATAAATCGAGGTACACCCAACTGCAAAAAAATTGGCTGGCAAAGAAATATTTAATTTTATACATTCTCTAAATGTGAGGATATTCCTAAACTGTGGATAGCAGGTGGCCAAAGACATGATACTTGGAATCCTACCACTTGCCCAATATGTTCATCCTATTTCAAACAACAGAATTTTGAAAGAAGCTCATCTGTGACTGCCAACTTTTCTGTGGTTGAGTGTACACCACAGCGTCACATACAAGGAGTATTTCATGTAAAATCACCTTAATCCATGCTTGAACAATACCTGTTTTATACCACATGAGTGACATAATTAGAACAAAATTATACAGCTAGACCTAGAAGTATAGAAACAATTACATTGAATAGTAATTAGAAAGAACAGATGACTCACTGACTATTCTCAAAAACATTAATAGAGGTGAACAACTCACTGCTTAGGCCCAATATCTTTGATCGGGAGTGAAACCCCTAAGAGAGACACATGCATTACACTTTTGAATGTCTGAGGCTAAAAGCTGTTCTGACATTATGCACACAATGAGTCCCGGAGCTATAAAACCAGACTGCTACGTATATGAACCACAGAATTCAGCATCACCGTTATCAGTGAGAAACTGGGGGAGACATTTACAGGCATGTGATGCACAGAAAGCTCTTGCCATCACAGAATACAGGAGAGGTCGAGGATGCCCTAGAACAATGTGGTGGTGAACAGCTGAAACCACCTTGAGATACACAAGTGTAGAGAACACTATGGATCACAAGAGCTGACCCCGAGTGATACTCGAGTATGTCACTGTAGATACACGTACGACCAGGGAAAAGAAGTATCAAAGATGACTACTTACTTTTAGATGCCAGCACTAGAAGACTAAACCAGTACATCAATGTACAGAGAGCTCCGAATGCTTGCGTCCACTTAACAACGAACATACCTCCTGCATTCCACAAGCTAAATTGGTTCAAATTAAACCAGTATCATAGTTGTCACTCTTTGTTTCTACTCCACAAAATAATACTCCAGCAGACACCCGGTTATCTAACAGACGCTTACCAGCTGCTCTCAACCCTTCATAAAATCATGAACAGAGCTCCAGCTAACCTAATCCTCAAAACACCAAATCACAGAACCACCCTCTACAGTAACTATTTTGCTGTTAGTACCATTCGTACATGGAATTCATTATGAAATAATGAATTAAGGGTCATTGTCATTTTAGTGAAAGCACATGAATGGTTTAAATATCTCATGGGGAGAAATCAAGCAACCAGATAGGAAGAAATACGTCAAGAGCAAACCAACTAATGTTGTCTACAAGGAAATCTTGTTAGGTTTATCATCATAAATCATAAATTCAAAATTGCTCCTGTGTGAATCCATGGCAGGTCACTAGTGATAAAATAAAGAAAACACTGTACAAAATAACAGCCTAAATCAATACTTCGTACATAAAGGTCACATGTGTTGGTAGTCTATTACAATAGTAAGTCTCTTATTAGAGGACAATTCTTGCAATACAAACTTACCCAGGTATGGCAGTAGAGATCCGGACTAATACGTTTGGTGTCGAGAAAGGAACAGAGTTCAGGATCGTGGTATAGAAGCAGCAACCTGAACAAATGAAATGGGATGCCATTCTTCTTGCAGCCCCTGGAACATAAACACCACCAGGTTGTTGTTTTCTTCTCTTTCCCCCTTCCCCACTTCTATACGTAGATAGTATTAACCGTAACCACTGGTCACAATAGAGACAGAAAATAGTGATCAAGGGCAAGGCACATGTGGAAATCAACAAAAATCAACTGAACAACTTGTAAACAGAAGTTAAACAAGTAGGCTTAAAGATAAATACAAAAAGACCAAGGAAATGCATATCAATCCATGAAAAAATTCTAGATATAGAACGGATAGAGGAATTTTGCTATCCTGAAAATAGTTAGGATGAGGTGCTTATCGAGATGTGATAGTAAACTTGTGTCCTCATCCTGAGGTAGTGCAGCTCTTTTCAGAAACACCCCCAATGGACATGAGCTGCATGTACCATTTCAACCACATACTAGTCCACCTGCCATTCTTCACCCTTATGCTTTTCTAAGTAACAATCTATCGGTACCCATGGTTCCTGCAAAAACTGCCATGGTCCGGCCTTTATTGTTATTATTTCATTATTTACATGCTAGATAGCAGCATTTTGCATGGAAGAAGAAGAGCACAGTTTCAACTCCTGTCATTCTTTGCGGGAACTGCCGAAAAATGGAAGGGAAAAAAAAAATAACGGACCGACAATATTGGCATTATAAATTGACTCATTCTGTTCTCTTTCTTTCTGAGCTCATTATATGATCCATGTTTCTCATCCATACAGTGCCATACTCCAGACGAAAGTCTTCAAGAAACTTCCGATTCCCGTATCAGTGTTTGAAGTGAGCAAATTTCTTTTCTTAAAGCTCTTCCTTGCTTGTGCTAGTCAGCATTTTAATGTCCTCCTTACTTCTGCCACCAGTAGTTATTCTACTCACCAAGTAGCAATATTTATTTACACTAATTTAAGACTTCATTTCTTAATCTAATATTTTGTGCATCATCGGACTCTTACTATTTTTCTTGAAAGCAGCTTCCTTCAGTAATCCCTCTGTTGACCTGCTGAGCCTAACACAGATGGAGATTTTCTTTCCGGGTTTTCTCCCTTAGCCTTTGATGTCCAGTCACCTTAACCTACAAGGCAGCAGGTTGTACTCATGTTAATCTCTGAATACAGGGCTGCCTCTTCCACCATCTCCACCGTACCAAAGTCCACCTTCTCCGATGTAGAATTTGTTTCACTCAATTCAGTGGCTACGGGCATGAAGAAGAATTTGTCCAACAAATCGCTGTATTTTGTCTTTTAGCATTTTCCCTATTCGTGGCTGCACCTCCAGCACTCAATGACGAAAGGGAAAGATTGGAAAGAAGCTTGCTGGAGACTAAAGAAGTGAAGAGATTGCAGTGGTATGGTCACATGAAAAGAATGGACCCTCACAGGACTCCTCGAACATGCTTTGAACACAATGTTCCTGGGAAAAGGCCAAGAGGAAAACCTCACGATGTTTGGGAAAAAAAAGATCACAGATGACAAACAGGAGGGGTCAACAGTACACTACTTTGTTTCAGACCTGTTTCTACTCCAAATTAATATAAATCACCCACCTTTGTCACCATACAGCTCTTTCAGTCCTCATACGTAGCCTTGAACATGCTAACAATTTCTGGATTCACATTTTTTTCTTTGTAATGCTTTCCATATTTCTTCTCTTGGGACACTGTCGTAGGCCTTTTCCAGGTCAATAAATGTCGTGATCAAATCCTTACCATACTCTCACCTCTTCTCCCATCTGCCATACAGCAAAAATCAAATCTATCTCTGAATCCACATTGTTCCTCCTGTAAAGTGTTCTTCAATTCTTGTTTCTAAAATTATTTCAAAGATCTTGACAACAATGACTCTTCCATAGTTGTTACACTTCTTTCTGTCCTATTTTTTGAACACAGGGATTATCACGTCCTCTTTCCTATCCACCAGCACTCCCTTTTCCTATCACATCACCCTGAAAATCTTATATAGCCATATTATTCCCACATGATCTGAGCCTCTTATCTGTTGACACTGCATCTATTCCTGGTACCTTCACTTGTTCCACCTTCATGAGTGCAGTCTCAATCTCGGGTGTTCTTCCCCAACATTAGCATGAAACAAAACTCGGAATATTCTTTCTACTGGAGGACAAACTGCAGCCTTGTTTCACTTCTTTGTGGATGGCTGCTGCTTTTTTACAGCCATAGATTCTTATCACTGCACACGGATTTTTGTACAGACTGCAGAAAATGTTCCTTTTTCAGTATCTGACCCTGATCCCCTTCAGAATCACAAATCAACATTATTGAATATCCTCTAGATCCACAAAAGCCATGTGCGTGGGCTTGTACATCTTAATACAAACATCTAAGATCAGACATAAAAGACAGCATTGCTTCATGTGTACATACATTTCTTATGAATCCAAATTAATTGTTTCACAACTCAACTTCAACTTGTCTTCCTAGTCTTCTGTATATAATACGCGTTAAAATTTACGCTTACCAGAACATGCTTTCTTGGGAACAGGAATAACTATATTCCATCTAAAATCAGATGGCACTTCTGTATCATATCTTGCACATTAAACTGAATAACCTCCCCATAAATATATCGGAGAGAAATTCCACTTTTCAATACTCTAAATAGAGTAAGTCGGGGAGAGATGGCGCAGATTTTGTAATGATCGTGCAGCAAGTCTTCACCAATATTTCGATTAGCTTATTCTTATGCTAGACATCATTCCTCATATCTCTCCTCACTGCCTTTTGAAGGAAATGGTCTTAATGTAAGTAGATTACAGAAAGAGGTCGTTTATTTGAAAGTGTATCACCTTTGCCATCTCTCCCGTAGTGTCCAGGTGAGATGCTGTTTTGTACTTGATATGCTAAGGAGGGAAGAATTTAAGAAGTAAACTATGATTACAGGTTTAATACATTTATTTACCTTATTTACATTCACTTGTCTATTATTCCTTGGTCATTTATGAATCAATTAATTATTTAAACTTCAAGATTTATCCCTTAGTCCTTTTAGGATAAGTTTTTTCTTACTCTCTCTCGTCCACAATCACTACACAAGTTCTTATATACTGAACACAATTCATGCAGCCACTTGCTGCAATCATGAGATATTGCATTATTTTGCCCATCTTGAATCTTTTTAGCTGCTTCGTTGGAATGAGGTTTTTCACCTTTCCTACTCTTTCTCGTTGTGGCAGTGGTTGCAATTTTTCTTTGCACTTTGTTCTTTTTGTTCATTGAGAATTCTCTTTTGTTGGAGATATTCTCAGGAGTGGTTAACTCAGTGGCCGATAACTTTCTTTTTGTCGCTTTTGGTGCCATCAATTTTGGAATTGGACTGATCTTATGAAGTACCTTTGTTGGAGTAGATTCAGTGCTTGAAGATGGACCAATATGTTTAGTTGGCGTACAAGGGATAGCATTGTTTGTTTGGGAAGTAACGGTTGATGGAGGTGCTCGAGAATTCGAAGGTAGGGCTGTTGGTACAGGAATGGGAAAGGTTAGAGGACTGGCTATTGTTGCATTTCATCCATTTCCTCTTACTAACGAACATAAAATTGCAAATACGTGTTCAGGAATAGCATGAGGTCCAAAAGGATAGATACCACATGATTTGAAACCACTGACACCGTTTCCAACTGACACTGTCCTCTTCCAAGCTTCTCCCAACAATCTGCCAACTTTTATTCTTTTAATGCTGTCCTTTCCTTCCTTGTTGAATGCAGCCTGAGCCTCAAGATTGAAGTAGTGTTTCAAAGGTCCAAAAAACAACCTATCTAGCGGCTGTAGAGCGTGAGTAGTATGGCTTGGTAAACATAACAATATGTTTGCTAATTCAAGTAATTCAACGGAATTGCAATGAGAAGCGTGTCAATCCAATATCAACACATTCTTACCAGGTGACCTTCTTAGAAGAAAAATCTCTTTAAACCATCTGAGTAAGAGATCACCAGTGATATAGGCACTTTTTGGATTCATAAACACATCCGAACCTGGAGGAAGTCCATCAGTAGCATCAGCTTTCTTCTTTGTTCCTTTCATAATGAGCACTGGTGGTAGAAATCTGACTTCAGCATTGTTACATGCAATGACCATAACTGTTTCTCCTCTTTCTCTAGATGTTAGCGTAATTACACTGCTGGACCCTTTTCTGGCAATTACTTTTCTTTTTGGTTTATTGATGAGCTGAATTCCAGGCTCATCTGCATTCCATACATTTTTTGGTTTTCATTTTCAATACCTAATATTCCCTGCGGACCGAGGGAAGTTTTGGAAACCTTTCCCGAACATCACCTTCTACGCAATGTGTTCTCAGGAATGTTGTAGTACCGAGAGGCCTCCCTCATGCTGATGTCTCTAGAGTTAATGTGTTTAATGGCTTCTTCTAAATTATCTGCATCCCACGGAGCCCTAGGTGCAGCTCCGTGTTTCCCTTTGTACTCAGTTGGCATTTCTGTAATTATAAAGAAACACATAGAATATGGATTTATAATACTTCTGTAAAAAATAAATAATGGTCATATAATATAAAATTGTTGTTTAACATTATAATTACGCTTTAAAGTTGCATTAAAGGCATGTACCACAAACTTTGATTAGGCTGTAGCTGCTTCCTCTTCTCCATAATGAGTATAATTTGACACAGAATTAAACAAAATACACATAGGCTATATATATTTTATTAACAAACTGATCAGGGAATGGAAACACATTTTACAAATAAATGGGAATTCAAAGAATACCGCGCCATCTCTCCCGGAAATATAGCATGCCATCTCACCCAACATTTTGGGAGAGATGGCGCACCCCTGCCCCAGAAACTGCGTTGGCCCAACATGGCATATATCACACCAGCATAGTCGTTGATTAACCGAGTCACCCGCCTGTGGCAATGCAATGTTAATTTAGTTTGAACAACCCAGTCAGAGGGCTTTTATTTATTGAAATTGAACACAATGGGCCGATTGCAGAAACGGTATTTAGACTATGTCTACGGTTAAACAATGCCTAAGCATGGCTGCCGCATTGCAGATACGTTATTTATCACTTAGACACACTCTAAAACCGATGTTCAACCGGTCATATTTAAACACTGCAGAGAGCACTGTTTAACCTCAAATGAGAGGAGTGAATCACAATCAGAGGTTATGTACCCTGAAATATGTAATTTTTATTATCACGTTGTGACGATTCCGGGAAGAAAGGTTAGTCCGACGGCCTCTCTGTGGGTCGCCCACTGCTAATTCGCAGCTATTCGTTTGACATGCACGGAGAGATAATCATAAAATAAGGTTTCGCTTTACGAGAGACTAATTTCTTGAGACTGACAAAGTGACAGTCCGGTAACTGTCAACTTGAATACAATTCTTGGCAACCGATATATTTTATTATATACGTGGGGTAATTTCCATGGAATTATAGGTCATTTCGACTTCATACATAACAGAATTACGTGTCCCGATCGTCTGAGGGCTGTCACATACATCAACCGGGAGGGATTCACTTATATTTACTGCCAAGTAAACACACATAACAGTGAAAACTAAAAAGTAGGTTGTATGGGTTTTATATATATATATATAAAAAATCGTATAAGTTTTCGGCAACTATCAGATAGGAAAAGGCAAGTGGTGGTGATTATCGTTTAAAGAGGACTGGGGAAGAAGAGCCGTGGCCATAATAACAGCCCAAGTAGATATGCCTGGTGTAAAAATAGGGAAACTACGGAAAACTATCTTCACGGCTGTCGATGATGCGCTTCGAACCTACGATCTCCAGAATGCAAGCTACATCTATATGACCCGTACAACACACTCGGTTACACATTATTATTGTTTCATCTTCCCTTCGTCGAAGCTACCGTATTTATGAGTAGATTGCACTCACTGTAACAACGCTATAATGAAAGCTACACTTCCCCGTACGGTGGCGTGTCGCTTTAGTGTCGATAATATTATGAGATTTAATTTCCGCCGAAAGCGATACTCTTATCTGTGGTCAAGTTATGCTCAGCCATATTTGAGTAATGTGTAGGAAGACAAACAGCTGACTGGCGTCGGCGCGCGCACCGACGAATTTCATTGCTTGCGACAAGCAAAGAGTTGCATGAAAGATACTTCTGTCTCCATTTTCAAACCAAAATTGAAACTTTAAGGGATGTCTAGTTAAACATAGACTGAACATTGTTTATGCAATGGAAGATTGTTAACGATTTAGACGTTGTTTAGGTAGACGATGACTAAGGCTTAAAACTAGTCATCGTTTCTGCAATCGGCCCAATGTGTACATATGTGTTAAAGGTTACAAGTTGTCATTATTTTCTTTTGGTACATCACTTCGTTGTTGTTTTGTTTTTTACCAGTCTTTGGCAAGTGTGCTGATGCATTGTGTTTGTTCAGTACAGTTCATCAGGTGGTACCTAGGACACGTCATTCCACAGAGACGGCAGATACATTCTTCGTTTGGGGCATGAAATCTGTTGGTTAGGCATATTTTCCTGTGGAATCCGTGGACACCGAAGCGTGTGTATACATGGCGTAGTTTGTAGTTTGGGCCCTTCCATTCACTGTTCTTCATAACTTCCATTTCGTAGAAATCTTCGGGTACCTGCTGGGCTTTCTGTCTCCTTTCTTCAAAGACGGCAGTCGATGCGGCGGTGTCTGGTAGCCCGAATGTTTGTTTGATGTCTTCCAGAAAGAATGTTTCGTCTGCCATTATGTATGCCATTCGATTCTCTGTAAATTTTGAGATCCGTAGGATCCGTTTCAAGTACCTGGCCTTTATATTTTCAATTCTTTTCATGTTTGAAACAGTTAGTTTGTGCCATATCAATTGTATCCCATACATAACTACCGGGGCCACTTTAAGCTTGAATAGTGCCATTGCAGTGTTCACCGAGAGGTTCTGCGGCTTGGGGATCTCGTACATTGCTTCGGTTGCTGCCGCTGCTTTTTCCTTAACGTGCAGTGTGAAGGTTGAGCCTGTGGTCTGCAGTGTGATACCCAGGTATCAAAATAGCAAGAGAGATACCACCAAGCCAGTACGAGTTCATGGAAGGCAAATCGACCTTACAGGCCATTGAAGAAATCATAGTTGAAATAGACAGCGCACTATCACAACCAGCCAGCCCAATGTACGCCATTTTCATTGACTACGCAAAAGCATTTGACAGCATTGACAGAAAAATACTCATACAAAAACTTGAGAAAGCACTACCCGACTTACATCACGAACGGGAGATAATAAAGGCCATACTTAACGCAAACCAGGTGGTAATCTACGATGGAATCTCTACCACACCCGCCCTAACGCAGACGAGAGGAGTCCTGCAAGGAGACCCAATGAGCCCTATGCTGTTCAACCTGATGACATCCAACATCATTAACGTACTGGGGACCGAAAGGGTCAAACTAATTATGTACGCAGACGACATGACGCTGATATCCAGGGATCCCACGTATATACAGACTGCATTCAATAACCTCAGAGCATGGGCGGATAAAAACTCGCTAACCATCAACAGTGCTAAGACAAAAGTTATGAAATTTAAAAGGGGAAGAAAACTGGCAACATATGACATTTACCGTAACGGAAATGAACAACTCGAGATCGTGTCATCATTTAAATACCTGGGTATCAGAGGGCTTTTATATCATGCTGTAGCAAAACTTTGAAGGTACAAAAAATGTACTAACCAGAAATATCCAGATTTTCAGGCAAAATCACTTGCATTATGTGACATCCAATAGATAGCTTTTGTTCTCACGTACACACTGCACACATGAGAAGCAGTGGTCGAGCGATCTAGCGGGCGATTGCCGCACTGGCCTACCCTACGCCATCTCACCCGGTAACACTATATATATATAAATTTATATATATATATAATGGTAGAAAGGTGGAGGCCTTTGGTACACTACTCTACCCAGAGAGAATCTGGAAAAGGGAATGGATGAAGACGAACAGAAGACATATAAAATAAGGGTTTTGTCCGTACATTGCTCAGAATTTAAAAAGAATGGTATTTCTGTATCGGCCATGTCCACAGTAACAAGGAAATGCCCTTTTTAAAATTTCCATCACTTCTGTCTGTCTGTATGTACATACGTAAGCGCATCACGTGTAAATGGCTGAAGAGAATTTAATGAAAATCGGTATGTAAAGTCGGGGAATGAACTGCTACAATCTAGGCTATAAATAATTTTATTCACACTGAATGAAATGGTAGTTCAGGGGAAGGCCTAAAGTTTAATTTTCAAATATTTATGTTATTAGTGGTCCTATCGATAAATACATAACCCAAGTTATATAGAATTAAATATCTGATCATTTATGCCTTATACATTTTACCATACCGGCTATGATAACAGAGATATTAATGAATTATGATTTTTGTTGCCAAGACCATATCAACACCAAACCACGAGAAAATGGGTTAACAGAATTTAATGAAAATCGGTATGTTAAGTATTGGAATAAAGAACTACAATCTATGCTATAAATAATTGTATTCACCCTGGATGAAATGGTAGTTTAGGGGAAGGAGCCAAAAATGTAATTTTTAAATACCTATCTTAGTTGTCCTATCGAAAAGGACTACATAACAAAAGTTATTGAGAATACAATTTCCGAACATTTATAACACTAATCAGAGATAAAAAGAATGGGACTGGTCTGACACTTCGAAAACTGAAAGTATTGGCCTAAGAAAGACAAGGGCCACGAAGGGCGTGAAAATGAAAGACTCCCTGGGCCTCCATACGTAATACTATTGGGAGGTCGGATAGGATAGATAAAAGTGAGGAGTCTGGCACACGTAAGTGGAAGCAATGCTAAGGGTGGCGTGCACCATCTTGGAGTAAATGACTATGGAAGTAGCGTTTACTAAAGAAGTCCATACTATAGAAGTAAATTACTACGGGAATTATTTACTCCGGAAGTAACGCCGGAGAGTTGAAGTACAATTTACTCTTTTAGTTACTACTATAGAAGTAGCGTTCGTTACTCGTGGAGTAGTGTTGTGTTTGTGTATCTTCTTTAAAGAAATCTAAATGGATAAGGTTATGTGCGATAGGAAATGGGGAAAAAACGTAAGCGAAAAAGATAAATGCTTGTTAATAGAGATAATGACGATCTATGCAAAGGATATAGGGTGTAACAAACACAACATAAAGATGCTGGATAAGAAAAGAAAGTCATGGAAAGTCGTGACAGAAGAATTCAATGCTTCGAGTGACGGAAAACGCAGTGAAGAACAAGTTAAGATTCTGTAGGACTTAAAAGCGAAGGTGGGAGCAAAGCAGAAAATCATGGACATGCGGGAAAAATTAAAACTGATGGTGGTTTCTTCATACAGATCGCCTGCATCCACAGCAAAATTTTCCCATTGTTGCCATAAGACTTATCTGTGCCGGTGCGACGTTAAGCAAATTGAAAAAAAAGATAAATACCTCTTCTGATTTCTGAAAAGTTCACCGTTGTCACCGAGAGGCCCAGAAATGGGAATATGCGCGCAGTCACAGTCAATTGCACCCACGATGTGTGGAAACCTGGCAACGTGAAGAATATCCTTTTATTTTCCGAACAATCATCATCATTTGCAGGCGTATCTCCCTCTTAGCCTCAACTAGTGCTTTAACCACGCGATGAATGATACGGTAAACGTTAAATAGATCACCGGCAACTGTACTGAAATGCTCCGGTATGAAACACTCATAGGGCACACAGCAACTGTAATTTGAGATATACAACAAAATTAAGACAAGAATTCAGCTGTAAGTGATCTCCAAGTAGATTTAGAAGGAAAGTAAAGGATTTCTTCCTAAGACCAAAATCGTTCCTGAAACTCTCCGTGTGCACATTATACCGCTCTCGCCTTTCACGCACCGCAGGCCTACGCACTAATACATTTCCCATCGTTTTCTGCGTCGAGATCATCAATATAATCTAAGTAATCCTTAAACACGTTTGAAACGTCTTTCCTCTCATATACAGCACGATATTATCATTAGTCAACAAGTCTAAACCTAGGTTACTCCATGCACGACGTGAGAGTAAATTCTAACCTATATCCGTATGTTATTTACTTCTTTAGTAATATACTACAAGATGGTGCTCTTCAACATTTTATTCTTGTAGTAATTTAGTCCAGGAGTATCTGAAAGGACTAAAATACTTCGGAAGTAACTTACTCTCGTATGGAAGTCGCCGAATGCTGACTTCAAGAGTACTTTACTACGGAAGTAGAACTTACTCTTGGTTGGTGCACGCCATCTGAAGAGTCAGCTAAGGGCCCCGTGGTCACCAACTCACGCCCCTATGTTCAGAGCCCGTGGAACCCCTTTCAGTCACCTTTTACGACACGCAGGGGATACCGTTGGTGTTATTCTACTGCACCCACCTACAGGGGGACGACTATGATAAAAGTTCATGAATTTAGATTAATTTAGATTTTTTGCTATTTAGTCCATATCAACGCTGAGCATTGCTGACATGGAAATAATGTTCAATCGTGTTAACTGACGATGGTTTTTGTCACGATTGTCTTAAGGTGTAAAACACAGCGATGAGTGGCGACAGAAGAGACAAAGCATATCACAAAAACAATAGTAAATATATTGCTATTGTTGATCAATTTTATGAGCTTTCGATATAGTAGGCCTTCACATCGACGAGATTACTGCGTACCGAGTATATCAGCCTACCTGAATATTAGCGGGAAGTAGTTAGGGAGTTAGATAACTTTCTTCTTTAGCATGCCATTCCTCTGGTTCATAAATTGTCAGATACTACTGGCAGAGGAGAGGAGTGTTAATGGCTGCCTGCAACCTGGTCATTCGAATTCTGGAACTTTGGACTGTTAGAACAGCAGCGTAGTATTGTTTTTTACAAGTGAGGAAATGTGCAGTTTTTCATTTGATTGAGTATTTCATATGATAGCATTGCTTTTAATAATGATGTTCTTCCTGACTTCATTGTTATGACCTATGTTGATTTCAGTTGGGAAACCACATATAGTCTTTCTGAGGATGTAAAAAAGCAGGTGAAGAGTGAGTGTGCCATTATAATGACTGCCCAACTCGATTGTGACTGATAGCAGGCAAGAGGGCCTGCCATTACAATGAAAATTCCCTAACCCAGTCTTAACATGAGAAAAGACGTATGGTGACATACCCGTCCCGTTTCTGGGGTAACGTTAAGAGCTATGCATTTTATTACAATCCTGCGTGTTCATTACATAACCTAGAATTCTGTATACAATATAGAAGTCCGTAGCGAAGCACGGGTACATCAGCTAGTATATTAATATGCATAAGTATATTTAGCACTGTCAATACGGGCTTTCAACCATGAAATTTATTTTATGCAATAACCTCCCCATACCAGATTCTCCCAAGCCAGTCAGTAATTCTGAGGGAATATCATTAAGTCCAGGTGTCTTGTTCCTATTTAGGAACTTGGTTGAATTCTGGCCCCAAGACTGGGTCTCCATTTCATAAGTAACAAGAGCCCCTTCTTGTTCCAGAACCTTTTCTAATCTACACTTCTCCCTTGATACAAATGCCGAATGTGTTCCTACCTTTTTCCGCCTTGTCTTCTTTCCCTAAAAGTTTTTCTATATGAGCTCTTAATATTCATGAAAAGTTTTCCTTTCTCCCTAGGTTTCCTTGATTTTCTCTATATAGCATTTACCTTTCCTATAACCACCAACATCATTGCACTTCTCTTTCACCCATTCTTCCTTAGCTGTACTGCACTTTCGATCTATTTCATTCTTTTATCACCTATATTCTTTTCTGCACTCAATTTTTTCATTTTTGTAGATCTTCCATTTTTCAGTAGGGACTAGTATCTCCCGAGTTATTCACTGATTCTTACTTGAACTTGCCTTTCTTCCTAATTTTCTTCAGCAGCCATACTGTCCTTGTGCAAAATGTTCCTTGAAACGATCCCTTACTCTCTTTTCCTTCAACTTGTCTAAAAACCACCTCCTTGCATTCCTTCATTTCTTAAACTTCAGACAGCATTTCATGACCACTAAGTTGTGGTCAAGAGTATACATCTGCTCATGGGAAAGTCTTGAAATCCAACACCTAGTTTCTAAATCTCAACCTAATCATAATGAAACCTATTCCAGTGTTTCCAAGACTTGTCCACCTGTACAGCAATCACTCGTGGTGTTTGAACCACGCCTTAGCAAGGGCTAAATTATGATCGATGCAGAATTCTACCAAACCAACTTCTTCCTTCATTCCTTTGTCCCAGTTCAAAATCTCCAACTGCACTACTTTTTCTTCCCTGGCCTACCACCACATTCCAGTCTCCCATCACAATTAGGTTCTCATCTCTTTTTACATATTGTATGAAAACTTCTCTCTTTTATATACACTGTCACCTTTTAATAATAATAATAATGTTATTTGCTTTACGTCCCACTAACTACTCTTTTACAGTTTTTGGAGACGCCGAGGTGTTGGAATTTTGTCCCACAGGAGTTCTTTTACATGCCAGTAAATCTACTGACACAAGGCTGACATATTTGAGCACCTTCAAATACCACGGGACTGAGCCGGGATCGAACCTACCAAGTTGTCACCTTTTGTGTAAGGATCTTGCAACATAAACTATAAGATCTGATTTCTGTCCAGCAGTTGGGTGTCTTTTCTTGTATTTGAGGTACACGAAGCATTCGAAGCTCTTAAGAGGAACCGAAAAAGTGGGGTTTCACAGCATTTGTTCTGATGTCATAATTTAGGGCATAACTACAAGACTGGCAATGGCGAAAGTACAGTATTTACTCATGTAATGACCCCCCCACCTTTTTTCAACCTCAAAAAAGGGGAGGGAAAGTTACGCGAATCTAAATTAAAAATGGAAATGAAAGAATCAAACAAAATTACCTTACTTAAGGTACGAAATTTATTTAGGCCTAAAATAGTACAAAATAATCAAAAATATGTATAACAACTTATATGATAAAAAATCAAAGGCAATAATACGTTCCCTAGCAATAATTATACGGAAACAGTCGTATTTTAATGTCATGCGAGTATTCGCTAAAGATAGAAACCAGATACCCGAAATAAATTAGAATAATGTATTAAGGTAATATATGAAAAACTGCCTATGCTAATATGTATTTCTCTTCAAAGAAATAAACTTAAGTCTTATGGTTGACAATTTCTTGGTGAACATCAATAAGATGGCCACAGAAACTGTTCAAAACCAGAAGAGACTTGTTTACGAGACCCCACACAACACGCAACCAATCCTTCATGAAATCCACCACCATCCATCCTTTCCCCTGAACACGAATGTGCACACCAGAAGGAAAGTTCCCTTTAGGAATTGTTTTTCGCTTGAAAATTACATAGAGAGAGTTTTCGCCCGTAAACAGTAACAGCCAGCATAACTGTGCGGCGAAGATTCTCCGCCTCAGTAGTCCTCATGACTACGCTGGATTCCCCCTTTTCGGTAATTGTAGTGTTTCTTGGCATATCAAAGAAATTATAATAAGTATTTCTTATCCATCTACTCAATACAAATCACCTTTTTGGTGTTTACACTTTCATACAATTAATTTCGCTAAGGGACATGTTTCGCTCTTATAAAGAGCATCTTCAGCCTTAACCTTAAAATGATGTTCTTGAACAATCGTAAACATATTAAACAGTGAATATTAAAATTACAGTAGTCTAAAAATCAAATTACACTACATCTAAAAAACAACATTAAAGCTCTTCTTAAAGATGTGATAACATGAACAATTAAAATTATCACAATGTCAATTTAAAACTTTGTGTCAGATACTATTATTGTTTCTTTGTCTTAAGAACAGTGCCAACGGCCGTAGCCGCATTGAAACATCGGATCCCATGAGATCTCCGAAGTTAAGCAACATTGGGCGTGGTCAGGAGTTGGATGGATTGCCACGCGTTGTTGGTGGGGGGTAAGGGAATGGAGGAGCGGAAAGGAATTGGCCACCCTACCGCACGTAAACTCCGGCTCAGGAACACCTCTGCGGAGGTTCGGACCTGCCTTCGGGCAGAATAACCCTTACCTTACCTTCTTAAGAACAGTAGTAAATGTCTATCTATAAAACGGCACCAAGGTGAACACCAATCTTACTGAAAAATGAAAATAAAAAGCAGCTTATGTGATATGGTGTGTCCAGAATGTGTGTTAAAATAGAGTGCCCACAAGTTGAAATGTGAAAACACAATAATCCATATATCTTTAAACATAACAGAGCAGGAGTCAAATGTGGGCTCTAGTTGAAAATGCTGATCAACTTGTTTACAAATGTAGGTAGTAGGTTATGTTGCGCAAATTTGCGAGGTATAGAACGTAGTGCTTGACCTCTGGCTAATTTATACAGAAAGTGGGATCTTTAAAGAAAGAAAAAAGGGGGAAATTTAATATTATAAATGTGTATGAATTTCATAACTGACCAACATTTAAATGGGAACTTACTTGTTATTATTAAGATGATAGGTATGTCCTGGTGATTTGGAGTTGCTAACTTGTTTGTCAGCGCGGCTCCTAGTATTGTATTTGTGTGATAGAGGTGGTGGGGAACCTAGAGTGGGAGAGGATATGTGCGGATCTTTCTGCGTTATTGCCGGTATAGGAGGGGCTCTTTTACGAGTGACGGGAGCTCGTTTAACGTTTGGAGGAGGGGTAGAAAATAATGGGAAACCTGGCGGGGGAGAGGAGGTTGGCGGAACCTTATAAGTTATTGGCGGTACAGGAGGGGCATTTTTACGAATGACAGAAGCATGCTTAACGTTTGGAGGAGGGGTATAAGCCTTCGTATTTAACAACTTAAATATCTGTTGGATTCCTTTCTGACCTGATTTAACAGTATTTAGTAACTTGGGTGTTAATTCATGTAAAGGACTTCTGACTTCTGTAACATCATTGAGATTTTTATCCTTATTATGATTCTGATTCAAAAATATATTCATTCAAAAGCTTAACTTTTTCCATACTCCTAATTATCGTTGAATCTTTTTCTATGGAAGTAATGATGTCCTGTCTCTTTCATGTGTATACTCATTGCTGAGTATTTATTATGTTTTTCTGTGTTAAAATGCTCCATGTACCTTGTAAGAAGCTTCTCCCAGTTTGCCCGATATAAGAAAACCCGCATTCTGAGCATTTCAATCTATAAACTTTTGATCTCGAGTAACGATGGTTTCCCTGATTAATTTTGCAATGATTAAAAAATATACTTTGGTTCATATTAGAAGTTCTAAAGGTTTTGTTCATACCATGTTTCTTGAACGTCTTCGTAATTTGGTGAATCGTCAGTTTATTATACGTGCCACATTTACGTAGAAAACATATAATACATAATATGCAGAAAAACATAATAAATGCTCAGCAATGAGTATACACATGAAAAGGACAGGACATCAGTTTACTTGTGCCTTTACCAACTATGAATGTTATAAAAACTAAGGCTGCAGAATGTTAGGAGTCTAGTTTTTAGATTATTTCTCTATTTCACATGATCTTTTCAATCTTTAGATTGCCCATGATTCTGTAATTTGTTTTTTCTATTATAATTTAGATGCAATAATTAGAGCATAAATTTTTGCAATTCGTAGCATATTTTGACCACTGGGTGATTCTTCATGGCCAAAGTTAGAGAAAGCCAGTTATTTCGCAAAGTGACAAGGTTTTAGGCTTTGGCTGTACCATACATCATTTTGAGAAAGGATAATAAGTAGTATGTTTTGTTCCTATGATTCCTCATGTAGTACAAATACAATACTGATATTGTATACAAAATGTACAGGCTTTGTTTAGGATAAAAAACTAATAAAGAACAGCTTGTAAAAAAAAAAGTACGTACCGAGGTATGTATTGATTGCTGATTGCTTCAAACAAGTTGTAGGTGTCAGCAAGAGGGAGTTTAAGTGCGAGGAGGGGCAGTAGAATCTCGAGCCAGCCGTTGTTCTTCTCGTACTGCACGCCCATCGACTTGCTGTAGAAGGTGAGCACGGACTCTAGGTCTGACGTCACAGACACTTTGTCCTCGTCCTCGTTGCCCAAGTTGGCTGCAACACACACAGCCGCATCCTGCTGTACTTCCTTGCCCTGTCGGCCATGTCCTGAATGCAAGCCACCAACACCATCACACCAAGCCTATGTACTCACATGCTTTGTGCCCAAGCAACCATGACCACTGTCCCACAATCACAAAGGGTTTACCAAAACATAATTTAAACTTCATCATTTCTTTTTATTCATCTGACTGAATTTACAAGAGACTACAAGAAATATATAAATAGTAGCCTACAGCAGTCATGAACAAAGGATATAAGCTCATTGAGCGATGTGTTAATAGGAGGATGATAATTCTATGTAGCTGTTGCTAGCGTGGGGCAGCCCTTGTAAGGCAGACCCTCCAACGAGGGTGGGCAGCACCTGCATGTATGGGAAACTGAGTGGTATTGAGGTGAATAATGATGTGTGCGGTGTGACAGTTGCAGGAATTATCACAAACACTCAACCATCGACATAAGAGAATTAACCATTTAAGATTAAAATCCCTTGACCCAGCTGGGAATCAAACCTGGGGACCCAAATACCAAAGGCCAAGATGCTAACCTTTAAACCTTTGCTGGCGGGACCTAATGTTTACAGTGTATTATGTCTTCTGGTATAGGCTAGAGCAATTTTGTTGCTTTCACTGACCTGTCTCAATCTTATCCTCGGCTTTGATAATATGAAAGTGACCGAGGTATGAGCGATGCCAGTAATGCCATTCCTTATGCAGCCAGTCCCTGTTGTGAATGGTGTGAAAATGTTGCTCATAGGATCGGATGAGTCATGCATTTCAGTGGGCTTGCCAGACTGATATGTAATAGCAACTTCTGGCTCATGAGGAAAGCAATGGGAAACTACATCACTCCTCATTTCCCCAGTACGCCTCTTCAGTGATGCCTAGGCCATCTATAACAGCTGATAACGGAGCTGTTGAGGATCCAACCAGCCTTAGGGCTGAGAACCAAACATACATACATCCTAATTGATCCCTTCTGTGCTGTGAGGGCAGCAGCATCGGCGACTTCTTTCCTGCTTCTGAGTCTGTTGCAGAAGTTGACAAAGAAAGACTTAATCGTGCCTCTGTCTCTGATTGTAAGGCCCATAACTTCATGAAATGACAAGATTGAGAAATCGCACTGCTACTGCATATGAAAAGATCATCACCACAATTCAGGTGGCATATAACTGGCTGCCAGATGTATTAAAGAATTCCACTTTGGAAGGAGATATAGGGAAAAAAAAAAAAATTTTTTAAATCACTCATTCGGGACAGATATTTCAGGTTCCCTATGGGAATCAACATCTACATCATAGCATGGAGTTCACCAAGACTTACGAGACGAACTGAAAAGCTACCTAATATGAGAGGTAACCATTATTTCACAAATTAAAACAAAAGGTAATGGGTTGCCCTGAGCTGATAGTGCAATACTGCCCAGAGCAACAGGACAGTATCATTTGTACAGACGCCAACTTGGCGAACATAATTCACCAATGTTATCATCCTGGATGGAAACACCATGGAAAGGATGTCACATTTCAAGTACCCAGGATACAGGCTAACACAGGAATGTGATCTGGAAGTAGAAATTGAAACCAGAATCAGAAGGCCGTGTCTACTGTGACCTCGTTGGCATGTCGAGAAATGTTGCGTGTTACCGGTGATGCTTCACGATTTCGAAGGCTGAACACCAAATGGTTCGTCAATGAACCGAACACAGAGTTTTGAAATGTGGATGCTGAGCAAAATGGTAAAGATCTCAAGGATGTCCCAGATCACCTGTCATATCAGAACGCTGTCATATCAGAAAATCTTAAAGAGTCTTAACCCTTACAGAATGAATGAAAACAGCTTTAGCTCACATCTTCCCAAACGGTAAATCAGCCTGACAGGCAGGACAGAAGGGAAATGTGGCCGTGGGTGGAGAAGATTATCCTAGATGTGGAACCTCTAACATTGGTTCAACATTCACAGCATAGGCACCCTAATAAGGGATGATGTACTGTCCCCTCTTTTATTCAATCTAGTATGCAGGGTGTTGTCCCGAACAGCTGTCATCAATGCAGAGCCTAATGCAAACAACAGAAAGAGCTGACAGAAATGGTGGTACCTATCAAACCACAGGCTGCACAGGTGGGTCTACAATTCGACAAAAATAAAACTTAGTACATGTCAACATCATGCTAGGAAACCATTCACTAGAAAGTGTGGAAAGCTTTACATACCTCGGCAGTGTAATATCTCGAGATATAGTGGCCACAAAGGAGGTGGCAAATAGAGTGCAAAAGAGCTTTCAAGTATGAACACTCTTCTGGGATCCCAAAGTAAAAACAAAGTCAAAGCTAAGAAAGACTCATCAAGGTTGCAGGCATCTGAGATGAAGTTCTTTAGGTCCACAACTCATAAACCAAACCGGACAAGTTAAGGAATGATGTGGTTAGGAAGGAAGCTGGGATTGTTACATCACTGCTAGATCAGATTAGCATGTCCAGATTGAGGTGATTTGGGCATGTAATGAGGAAGAAGCCAACAAGGACAGCATATGTTAAATTGGAGAGACATGTAGCAGGAAAACGGATGGGGGGAAGACCAAGAACCCACTGGACGGACATCATTAAGATGGACATTGCAGATCGGGGAAGGACACTGGAGGATGTCATTAACAAGAGAATGTATCTCAATAAGACAGAGTGGAAGAGGCTCGCCAACAGTACTGGGAAACTGGAACTGTAAAATGATAATGATATGTCAATATAAAGATACAAGTAAGATCAAGCTCCATTATCTGCAGATGGAATGAGCTTCCAGTCTGTGGATAAATTCAAGTTGCTGGGAGCACGATTCACCACACGAAACAGAGTGGACTTTGGCATAAACGAGAGGATCCAGATAGACAATAGGTGTTTCTTTAGCCAACAAAATACACTGAAATCCAAAGTTCTTCTCAAACAAAGTGTAAAATCTTTGGCATAAACGAGAGGATCCAGATAGACAATAGGTGTTTCTTTAGCCAACAAAATACACTGAAATCCAAAGTTCTTCTCAAACAAAGTGTAAAATCTACAACACCATCACTCGCCCATTCGTACTGTATGACTTCATGCATGGACAGCAAGAAGATCAACAAAGACAATTTTTGAAAGGAAAGTGATCCAATGAATTATAAGGCCTATCACAGATTGAGGAGGGTGAAGACAGAGGACAATTTAAGAGCTGTAAAGTGAGATGGGCAGATACCCAAATATCTTGTGAAGTAGACAGATCCAGTGAGTTGGTCATTTAGCGAGTATGATAGGAAAAGGAATTTACAGCTATGATGGAGGATGGAAGGTCAGGTTGGTTTGAAACGAAGAGTGGATTCCAGCAAGGAAGTTGTCTTTCACCACTTCTGTTTATAATCATAATGGATGAAGATTTAAAAGCGGTTAACAGAAAGGATCGGACAACTAATGCCCTGGTTTTTGCTGATGATGTAATGGTATGGGGTGAGATAGAAGCGGAAGTACAAACTAGACTAGATCTCTGGCATGAAGCTTTTACAATCTTTGGTCTCAAAATCAGCAAAACGAAGACAGTTGGCTTGGTGACATGTAGAAACTCTCCAATTGTTCATCTAAGAATTGGAGATGAGGAGATTGATATTGTAGACAACTTCCAGCATTTAGGTAGTGTTCTGTCATCAGACAATACCATACATCAAGAGATTAGTAACAGAATACAGACAGCTTCCAAATTCTATCACGCTGTACGTCAAATACTTTGGGATGAAACATTTCTGTTAGTTTCCAAGATCAGCTTGTACAAAATATATCTAGTACCTATACTGACGTATGGCCTGGAAGCAGCAACACTTACTGGACCAACAAAGAGTCGTCTTCAGGCAACAGAAATCGCGGTAGATTGGAAGAGAGAAGCACTATATCAGCAGAAATGAAAGCAACTTGTTAAGGCAGTACACATCTTCAGGGTCGATATTCGCAGAATGCGATATACGGTAATGAAGGTCTTGCTACACACTTCCATCATATCAAAAACTTCAGTGAAAGTTTTACAGTACAATTATATATGACGACTGTCTGTTCCACCTGCTGACTTACCAAGACTGTAACCAGATGACAAAATATTAATGGAATGAATCCAAAGATCTGCTATTAGATGACACATCTTATATAAAGAATATTGAGAATTCACACACAGTTTTTCCTCTGTTCTAATACCTACAGTAATAGACTATTGAACAGCAACCTTTGAGGTGTAATTCCTGATTTTGCAAGGGTTTTAAGAGCAAGTACAGTGTTTCAAAATCACATAAGGATAATTGGATACTAACGTGATAGTGTTAGCTTTATGAACTGGCAGACCTACTGAGTAAACAGAACTATAAAGCTCAGTCATCAGTATGAGAGAAACTTGATCTCTTAATGAACATACAGTACATGAACATCAAATATGAGATTCATACAAGAAAAATTAAACTTATAGCTGCTGTAGCTTTCATTCAGAGAGATCAAATGACCACAAGTAGACCTCAATGATTATTAGTAACATATTGAACCCATTGTGCGACAGTGATCATAATTCTTAACAGCAAGGCCCACAGCTAAACAACATAAGGGAGTCTATATGCAAAATAAAGCAACCCAATATAACATGAAATCTAGACATTCAATCACAGCAAAGACATGCATTCAAACAGGGCTGTAGCAACATAAATTCTGGGAGATTTATGATAGCATTTTAAAACTTAGGATTATAAACAGCAAGATGCTCACCTTACCCCATGGCATTCTGATAGAAAAGTAAATGACACATTCCCAATTAGTGCAATGTTAACAACAGGTGACAAATATTTAAAAATAAGCAGTGCTCACGCAATGCATCCAAGAAAATCCAATACTGTATACCTGTGCTGTTCAAGCAGAAAAGAGAAAAGGACATCTCAGCATGAACTAGAATCTCAGTTTTGTTTCCAATTAATTTTTTTGTTATTAATAAAAAATTAAGTTTTCAATTGCTTTTGACATTAAGTTTTCTTTCTCCATGAGATAAGTTCTTCAGCAATTTCATTAAAATGTTCAACAACACAGACATTAAGAATTTAAAAGCTTTCAGCAGGTCACAAACTTGCTCAAATAAAACTGTAGCATTACTGAAATAGAATTTTCCTACAATTATGTAACGGAAAACAAGGGCACATAGAGAGAAAAATGATATAATGAAAGACATACTGTATGTAGAAAGGAAGAATGACATACCAGAAAAACGTAAGATTATCTGGACACACACAAAAACATGAATACAAAGTAACAGGACGAAAACAATTATCTAGCAGATATGAAGATAAGTTGGCAGTAAACACCAGAGCTGCCTCTGTGGATCAGTGGTAGAGTGTCGGCCTCTGGATCCCAAGATAGCGGGTTCAAACCCAGCAGAGGTACTCGGATTTTTGAAGGGCGGAAAAAAGTCCATTCGACACTCCATGTCGTACGATGTCGGCATGTAAAAGATCTCTGGTGGCACATGTAGTGTTTACCCGACAAAATTCATTAAATCTCAGCCATAGACGCCCAAGAGAGTTTTGGTTTACTCGGTCTGCCATCTAGTGGGCCTAGAGTAAAACGGAATGTCGAAATTGACAAGCCGACAGACCGATGACGTCAAATTGAAATGTCTGCACACGGTAGCTGAGGCCATACGATTATTATTATTATTATTATTATTATTATTATTAGTAAACACCAGGAAGAAAACAATAGTGACCCAAAACATTTGACACAATCTTTACTGTGGAAAAGAGAAAAATCACTCTGCTAGTAATGGCATTCTAGAATGTGCAGGGCAGGAGATGAAAAGAAAACGCAAAACAAAACTGAACACAAATCCCGTAAAGTGAAAACTTAGGGGAGAACAAATGTTCTGTAGGAATGTGCGTGCAAAGTAATATTCAAAGTGTGGTTTGTTGGACCGAAGTGCGTTAGTAGCTACAGAAAGTTTTGAAAGTTAGGCAGAGCCTGCACTGAAATTAATAATCATAACAGTTAAGATCTAGTTACTGCAATAATTCACAGTCTTGGTTTAAGAAATATCAGTCAATTTTTTTAATTACCTATATCATCCTCATAAATTCCTCATGAATCTTTACTAAATTCTTATCTTTCACCTACGAGACATTTGCCAGGACTCCTGTCGATCCTTTCACTCCCCCCTCCCCCCCACTTCTGGGTTATTATATTGGCATGCCCATCTGATCTCCAGTAGCATCCAATACTAACAATCTGAAGTGTCACAATCTTTTCTTTGTCACACACTACGATTGCAACAAATATTTTGTACATTTTGCCACACTAAAGCTGATCAGCTGAAAATTTCTCCAAGTCCAAGAATACGGGCATGACCAAAAGAAAGGAGCAAGTTATTATAGAGAATATTTGACTGGTTAATAATGGGTCATCCAATTATCTTGGACCGTAGCCGTGGGTGGGAGTGACTAAGCCATTAGTGGTGCGGGAGGGAGGGGAGCATGAGGGGCCAACGGTTCTGGCTTTGTCTCGCAACGCAGTTTGTTTCGTGTTTCAGTGAAAGGTGCAAAGTGAAGTGAGAATAAATTGAAAATACGGTAATAATAATAGGCCTAATTTATTCTATTCCACATAGAGTATTTGTTTACAATTCACATGTCCATACAGAATCTGCTCGTGCTGTTAGATTATTTCAAGAGAAATTCAAGGGTGTTTGATTTGCAAGTCATAGTGGGTTGATAGAACAGTTTATAAATTTTGTGAAACAGGAAATGTTAAAGATAAGAAGCGAAGAAGGTGATGTACAGTGCTACCAGAAGAAAATCTTCCAAGAAATGTGACAATGCCTGAAAAATTCTCATAAGAAATCTCTTAGCAATATTTCTCAGCAAACAGGACTTTCTTTCAGTTCCATACAAAGGGCTACAAAGGTACTTAGGTAAAAACCCATGGGTGAGTACTTTCAAAGTGCATTAGAATTTATCAGCCAGTCTCTAACTTGCTCTTGTGTTGCCCAGCCAGTGAGAAGCAATGCCTTGCCAGCTGAGGCCTCAGCTGCGCTTCTGTATTAATTGGATGACCCTGTATATGGAGGTTTGCCTGTAAAAGGGTTGAATTCCATACTTCTTGAATGAGTAGAATGATCGTTACTGCTTCTTGGCTTTTTCACAATTAACTGGGGTAGGCACTACATATGAATTAAGGCCTGTTTAATGATTGGATGCCTTTCTTGATGCCAATCCTATGTGGGAGGATCTATTCAATATTCTGTGGTGGTTGCCAAAGGAATTATCTTTTCTTATTTATTTGCTAGTGGTTTAACATCGCACTAACACAAAGAGATTTTCGGCGATGCAAGGATGGGAAAGGGCTAGGATCGGGAGGAAACGATTGAGGGGAAAACCACCTTCAGGGCTGCCGGCAGTGGGATTCCAACCCAGCATCTCCCGAATGCAAGCTGACAGCTATTACGACCAAATCGCTCGATCAGAGGAATTAACCAGATGTGAATGGATTACTCTGCCCGACCAGGAATCAAAGATGGAGCACTGTGAACTGAAGCCACGGAACCAGACAACTAAAATAATAATATTTGCTCAAATTACCCTAAATCCTGCTTGTCACTTCCCAAGCAAAATAGAACTATGCAATTTTATTGGCAAAGCCTGTTTCACTAGGGCCAGGGTCACAGTGGAAGAGTGTCAGCATCCAGATTCCATGATTACAGGTTCAAATCCAGTGAAAGTAATTAGATTTTTAAAAGAGTAAGTCCATTCGGCACTCCATGGCATACAAAGTCTGCACGTAAACGATCTCTGGAGAGACATTTCATGTTTAACCAACAAAATTAATTACCTCTCAGCCATAGATCGCCCAACAGAATTCCCAGTTCTCTTCCATCTAGTAGAGTATGATGGAACATCAAAACTGACATGCAGACGGTCTAACAGCATTAAATGAAAATGTCTGCAGTACGCTAGCTGAGGCCATAGATTATAGTTAATTTTTTCATCATCATCATGAATTCTTTCCAGCAAACCGGGTAGGATGTTTTAGAATGATGTGCCTCCATTTGTTGTGGACTTTATAGGCTGCTTCTACTTCTAGAGCTTCCCATGTTTCTCCTCTCTTCTCCAATCTGGTCTCTAACCACTATTTTTCATTGTCAGTGTATTGGACAGATCTAACGAGTGAAAATGAATATCCACAGCCTGTTCCCAGTCACTCGACCGGGTCAGGAATGGAATGAATGAAGCCTCCATCTAGCAGCAACGATAGGAATTGGGCCAGCTGACGAAGCCTGTTGCACTCCTCTGGGACAATGATTAATGACTGACAGGTGAAATGATATTGGACTGTGTTGCTGGAATGAAATATGACAGGGAAAACCAGAGTACCCAGAAAAGAAACTGTCCTGCCTCTTTGTCCAGCACAAATCTCACATGGAGTGACCAGGATTTGAACCACGGATTCCAGCGGTAACAGGCTGGTGCGCTGCCGCCTGAGCCATGTAGGCTCTAGATCTAAAGAGTAAGAGACAAATATTTTTTTTATTCCGAAAGACCACAGCAGTAGAACAGGCAAACAAAAATTGACACTGATTCTTCCATTCAAAAGTCTGCTCAGTCTTTGTGTCAAGAAGTATACAAAAGTGATACCTTTATTTAATGTGTGTGCCATTAGTCATGTTTGTACCAACAAGTACTGGCTTTCCTACTGAGCAATAAGGACAGAATGTCAAGACAAGTGAAGAGAACACAAATTAAGGGAAAAAGAAGACAGGAAAGATGTCAATACATTATATATCAATTCTCACTCCGTAAACTGTTAAAACACACCTTAGTGATTTTGTTTCAACATTGTTTGTTTCTATATAGAGGAGCCCAATATGTATACTTCATTTATTTATCAATAACTTTGGTACAAACTAATATAAAATTCTCATTTTTGGGGAAAGTGTACCTTAATACCACAGTCTAATTTAACAGTCACGAAACTCTGATGATATTTTTCATCTGAGGCGACTACAGTGCTCCAAGCGGCAAGGTAGAGGCAACTTGCTAGCAGACAACAGGGAATGAATTACCACTACAGTCTAAAATGGTCATAACTTCTGAACCATTCATGCAAATAATGTCCTGACAAGGTTATTGTAATCCTTATGAAATAGTGGAGGAGGTCAAACAATTTATTTCGATGAGGAGTTTGAAGATAATATCGAAATATTTATTTAATCTTAAGGAGTTATTTTTCTTTACCATGGACTATAACATAAAATCGCTTTTAGAGGGCAACCGGTTCGAAATAAGTATATCCCATCGCGGAATTTTTTGTAGAGGTTTCTATGCTCTACAATTTATACGCTTACACTTGGGGTCTATTGTTGACAGTTCAGGCAGCGTAAGACAAGAAAGCAAGTGACCGACCGACTTCGAACCTGCCAAGCTGGTCTAAGAAGGCCAGTGCTCTACCATGGTGGGTCACTTGCTTTCTTGGCTTACGCTGCCTGAAGTGTCAACGATAGACCCCAAGTGTAAGCGTACAAATTGTAGAGCATAAAAACCTGTACAAAAAGTCTGAGATGGTATATACCTATTTTGAACCGGTTGGCCTCTAGAAGCGATTTTATGTTATAGCCCGTGGTGAAAAAACATAACTCCTTAGGATTAAATAAATATTTTGATATTGTCCTTGAACTCCTCATCGAAATAAATTGTTTGGCCTCCTCCACTATTTCATAAGGATTACAATAACCTTGTCCAGACATTATTTTCATGAACGGTTCAGAGGTTATGACCATTTTAGACTGTGGAGGTAATTTGTTCCCTATTGTCTGCTAGCAAGTTGCCTCTACCTCGCCGCTAGAGGTGCTAGTGTCGCTCCAGCTGTCAAGTGGACGAACCTTCCTCTTATTAGAGCTTCGCGACTGTATATATTAGACTGTGTTAATACTATTAGTTGGCAATGACCATGAGCATGTGCAGGTTTAGGGTTTTGTTTGTAAAACAAAATGGAGGATGCAAGGTTGTCATTCAAACAACGGGAGGCAGTTTTGAAGCGGTACTTTAAATCTAAAAACATTAGCGAGATGTGGCAAAATGAGTTGCGAACAGACCCACTGACACGCCTAAAAATTTTACTGTACTGTAAGCGATGAACACAAATGACATCCTAGGTGACAACTGCAGCAGAGTTATAAGCTCACCTCAGAAGTCTTATTGTGTGAAACCGGAGTTAGTTGGCCATGTGTACAGCGAATTTTGAGTGAAAATCGTAGTTCCAAGGTTGTTACTTGCAATGATTGGGGACGACTGAAATCAACAAATTCAGTTCTGCGAGTTGTTTGTTTGAAAGCATGGTGCACGAGGATGGGGAGTTTGCAGGGAAGATTGTTTGGTCTGAATGATACTGTAAACCGCCAAAACTGGGTGTACCGGGCCCCTGAAAATCCGCACATCCATCTGGTCAAAGTCATAAATTTACTGCGACTTAACGTGGGGCTTCACCGGGCCATTCTTTTTTGAAGACACAGTTACCGGTGCGTCATATCTCAAGAAGCTTGAGGCATCTGAGAACTGCATGGAGGCAAGAGCTTTTATCTGCAACAAAATGGCACCCCTGTACATTACCTTTGAGATGTTAGGATGTATCTGGATGAAACTCTACATGGATGATGGATTGCTGTTGAATATCCAGCATGGTCCCCAGACATAATACCTCTCGACTTCTACCAATAGGGGATCCTAAAGCATGTTGTTTATCAAGCCAGCTAAACTGGATGTGCTATGAGAATAGATCAACCCGTCATCTGTAGCTATCACACTGGACACGTTACTGAACACAGTTATGGAGCAGTTCAGCAGCACTGACAGTGCTTGGATGCCGTTGGTGAGCACTTCAAACACCTACATTAAGAATTTTATTTCAATATGTTCCAAAGTTAGTGACGAATTAAAGTGTATCCATTTTACTTAGTCCACCTGTATACGATTAGGAAAGAACAAACCAGTGCAAGGGGATCTCTATACTCACACATGAAATCAACAGGAGCTCAAACGTTTCTTTAAAAATTTAAAATGTGCAAATTGTATATAAATCTTGCTCACCCAGAGAAACAATCCATTTGTCATGAACAACAAACACTGCAAAATATAGACAAGTTCCACTCATAATTGTCTTGTACCATAATTAGTTACTATTATGACAGGAATTTCATAATGATGATTATTATGATGATTATTATTATTATTATTATTATTATTATTATTTGCTGTTCAAAGGAACCTAAATACCCAATCATCAGCCCAGAATTCCATATGCATCTCCAGATTAACAAAGTTCGATATCAAACGATGATATTAAACCAACAAAACTAACTTTATTCATATACTGTACTAAAAGAAAAATATCTACAACACCATGTGCATTCATTGTATACTCCTGGCACTAAAAGCCATATGGTAAATAAATAATTTTATCTAGTTAGGCCTATATAGAGTTCTTAACATAAATGATACAAATCCTTTGTCTGAAATAAGCCCTGGGCATAGCGTATCGAAGAGGAAGTGCGACATGTTCACGAGTTACCGTGGACCACCGCACAGATGGCACTGCCATCCACAGTGATGACTGAGCGCGAGGATAACAGAGGCATTATCAGGACTATTACTTCAAAATCTACTAAGAAACTCAAGCATGCAACCTATGTTTGAAAATGATTTCATCTGCTGGACACTTTGGAATATTGATGATGATGATGCTTGTTGTTTAAAGGGGCCTAACATCGAAGGTCATCGGCCCCTTTGGAATATTTCCTGGATGATTTCGCTGCCTTCGAAGTAACCAGTTCCCTTATCGCCTTTGTGTGGAAGAAGAATAAACATTTCAAGTAGTGAAATATGAAATTTGGTAGCAAACACACCACATGATCTTCACAGCACCCCAACTGCAATGACTTCACTTTAATAACATCTCTAATTTATCCAAGCACTCGAAGAAAGTATCACCCCATAAACTATCCATACACGATAGCTTTTCTGCAACAACACATTATAAACACTTTCCGATGCATACGTGCGATCTGTGGTGCTTTGCATTGAGTTGTAATCTTTAACTAGTGTTAGGGAAGCAGGCACATTATCAGTCTGTTTGCTGAAAAGGAAAGGACGAGATAAATCACACTGAATCACTTTGAAATATTCCGCACTATGTATCCGGCTAAATGTTACACCAAGTACTCTTTGCTGCAATTCCGCCCACTGAACTGAAATAAACTGTTTTCCTAGTCTGGTATTTGAATGTCATTCTCGATGTTCACAATTTTTTCCCTGATTTCATCTACAGCTTGTCTCTTCACTGCATGATTTTCACTTTCAATTTCTCTTGCAAGAATACGCATTTGATTAACAAGAGATGTCAATGGGGAATCAGCTCTGTACTCACAGTTTTCGCCAGATGATAAGGCAAGTTTAGTTGGTACGTAAATAGACTGCAACGTGTGTAAATGTACAAAGTCAATACTGGACGGATGATCATCACAAATTAGTGATTGCAGGATACCAAAATAACGTTCTCACAAATATTGAGACACTTAGAATGCTGTACCATTAGCGACCGATTGACTTAATAGTTGAAATGCCAGTCTTACATTCATCTGCTGAAACAAATTAGGATCCAAGTGGGCAGAGATCAGTTTGTAGCAAACTTTCGATCCGGAAAATTCAGGAGACGAGTCACATTCGTAAACTTTCCTCTAGAATGAATAATCAACAATATTGCCATTATAAGTAACCTGTACTTTATCGTGAAAATGATTTCTTACACATTTAAATATATGTGGCGCGTCTGAAAATGCCCATAATTTTCTGATGGAGTCAGCTGGATTGGAAATATAACACTTCAGATTCTTCATGTCACCAGATATTCCTAAGCATTTCCACAACTTTTTATTCGACTGGCTACCATCCGATGTGAAACCAATGATTCGGACACCTACTTGTTCAAATTGTATGACGACTTGAATGAGAATGTTTGCAATTACATCACCAGGGCTGGCGTTCCGGCTAGCATATATCGCTATGGGTTGTATCCAGTTATATAGAAAAGGGACAAACATAAAAACTATCGCATGGTTTACCAAATTACCCTTGCTTTTATCTTCAGTAAATTTCCCCAAATCAACAAAACCATTCCCTTGCAACAATTCCGAATTAAAGCGAATTTCTCCTCGTAACTTTACCTCATCAAATATCGACATCCCTAAGCGTTCATGTTCCTCCTTTCCATTAAAAAAAATCTGCTATGGCAGCGGTGGCATGCCCATTTATGCCGTACGAACATTTTAGACCCTTCACCAAATTTCTCAAGTGGGACACAGAAGGCAAAGGCAGCAAGTCATGATTTAAACAGTGCCAATAACCCTTGGGAGACTATTTTTTAAAGAAGTTCATCAAACAGAAATTCATCACTATATCTCATTCCTTTTTTACTTTTCGCTTTACATTTCTTTAACATTGTATTGACTATAATTTTATGTTTTTTTGCTGAGAGAACCGAATTGTTTTAACTGAGTGAAATTTCTCTTATTTTATATCAGAAATGTCTTTTTCAAGCAAATGTATCTTAGCTTTAGCGACACTGAGTTGATTCTGCGTTCTAATGAAATTACGTTTCTTATCTTCAACCTCCTCTTTAATACTGCAATTGTTTTCCAACCATCTGTGAATTAGAGCTATCTTCAAATGCTGAGCATACAGGTTGATCACTATCACTGATATTTACGATCTGTTCAGGGCTTTTATTAGAGAAATCTCTTCGTGTGGATTGCCTATTCATGGGGGAGTTGCGTTTCTTAATTGCCTTAGAAATATACTTGGGTAGATTAGGAAATATGTGAGGAAATGCTTCTGGTTTTAATTTCCAGCGCTGCCTTGGTATCTCTACTCTTTCACCATTCACTGTAAACGAGTCTACTTTTCCTAGAAAGTCATCGCAAAAAATGAATGTCACACACGAAACAGTTATGAATTAATTTTTGGTCTTTTCTATGGATAACCTTCTCCCATTTCAGTAAAACACAACTCTCTTTAGGGGGCCTAAAGAAATTGCCTACCTGAAGACAATCGGTCATATCTAGATCTGCAGCCGGGTCCAAAACACGAGAGCATGATGTAGGAGTTTCCTCCTGCACTAATATACGTTGCCTTATAGCACAATAGCGACAAAGACCACGGTATTTAAAACATAACACTTCTCACACCACTCAATCGTGAAAACATTAATAATGTAACCTGTCGAAACATCTCTGACAGTGACAATAATGAGCAATAAAAATTACTACAACTGAAGGCAAATATAACGCGGACTAATGGCCAAGGATCTCTGTTGACATCACAATCACCTGTGTTGCCACCAAGTGGGTGCCCCACCAACCTCTTGAGCTCTCTTACAGGCGAACGGAGAAGATTAAAAAAGAAACAATAAAACTTTTGTATTCAGCTATTCAATACATTAAAAGCAATTATAACTGTACCGGGTGGTACACCTCCACGTCACTAATTCGAACTTTGCGCCAGTTGAAACTCCCCTACTGGAGGAAGCCTGAACTTTATCTACTGTGTTAATTTTCTAGTTTCTCAGAAGATGTCACTACTTGTAAATTTTGAAGTTTCTGAACTGGGTCGTTTTCGATGTATTTTGTTTTGCCTGTAGTAAGAAGTGTGGACATTCTCTTCCAGAGGGCACTACTGAAGAAATACAATTATGCACCCTAGTGCGAAGTGAAAGAACTATGTTTTTGAAGAAATTTTGTGTTCATAAGTTTGTTCTTTGTTAAATTTCTTTCAGTTATTGTTTATGTTGGCAATATTAACCCCTTCCTTCCGCCAGGTTTGAATTTAGCCAATCCCAAATTTCTTTAATTAATTTATGACCAATCAGGTGTATCTTCTTCGACTTGGATATGTTGCTTAACCCTAGCCAATAAAATTCTTGTGGGAGGGTGTTCTCATTCCTGAAACGCCTCGAACTTTCCGCGAGAGTACATAAACTGCAGATTTTCGGGTCTCCGCGCCACTTCAGTAACATCTTTCAGTGTGTAAAGTACGCAGCAGGGGGCGGGAAGCGCCTCTTTCTTCGGGCAGCAGTTCATCCACAAGGTAATGGCCGTTTAATAACTTATTTTCTTGCTAGCTCAGCAGTTTAACTCTCGGGGCAGGTCCGAAGCCTTTTACCAAGTAACTTTCCCTTAAGATGTAAAGACACTCGGTATCAATTCTATCTGTTTAAACTATAAATTGGGATAGAGAGTGCTTAACCCTCTCGAGCTCCCACTCATATTGCTTTGAGGTGAACTTATTTTCTCAACCGTTTCTTCCATTCTAGCGTAATGTAAATTGTCTTCTCATATAAGTCACCTCTTTAGTATGGGATTAGCCCTTGCATTAACGGCCTAGTGCCAAGTAGGTTTTAAACAAAATGTATTAGGAGTGCAGCTTCGCCTCCTCTCAAGTTGGTATTTTAGAGGCCAGGTAATTAACCTGTTTCTTTACTTAATAGGCCTCAGTAGGTTGGGTATTTTACCCCTGTTTTCATGTTCTGGGAGGACAACTTGAAAGTGGAGTTTGGTATGGCCTTTGATAGGCTGGAACTTAAGAGCGGGTTGCTCTTTCTAAAATTGTGTTTTCTGCGCGCCTCAAGGAGGTTTTACTGTGTAATTGGGAGCAAGTGCTCCTGGGCATGATTGGGGTCTTCTGCCCCTTTGTTGAATTCTGTATACCGTAAGGTTGGGCTTATAGCTCAAGAATTAGGTGTCTGGCTCTCGGAGCCCAAATCCTGTAATCATTGTAATTGTACATTTTCGAATTGTGTTTCGGCTACTGAGTACTTGTTCTATTTGTTATTTCTTAATCTTTAAAAGAAAATATAACCTTGTTAAATTTTATCTTAACTTTAATTTCGTATTTTGGGACCTGTTCACCCCCGCACCTTCTTTCACCTCTGCACATCCACGATACTCCGTAACAATAACATTTATGAATGCGACAAATTTGAAGTTAAATATTTAATGTAGGACAAAATTCATAACCTACAATCAACAGTGCACGTCAGTTTTGTCACTTTTATGGACGAATAGTATAATATTTAAACCTAACCTCAGCTGTTTTGAGAGTGTATTAAGATTCCAATTCCATACAGTATAATATGTGAAAAGTTACACCAGTAGTAACAAAATGTTTGAATGTGTATACAACGAATAATTTGAAAACATTAAGCAATTCAATAGATTGTAAATGTACTGAAATTGTATTTTAAATATTAGAATAAGGTTTTAAAGGTTGAAACTTAATTATTATTTTCAATAAGATGACATAATATACAAACGTTTTAATATTTAAGATGTTTTTTCAAAGCTTATTATGGATAAGTTTGTCAATGGCTAACCACAAGTGTAAGTTCTGAAACAATGTTATCATTTAACCTTGTAAGAACATTTATAGCTGAAGATGTTCAAAATATGAACGAAACATGTCCTATGTTTTTATATTTAAGCAATAAAATAAGGATGAGATCCTAATTTTATAATTGCTTTTAATGTATTGAATAGGTGGATACAAAAGTTTTATTGTTTCTTTTTTAATAGACTTTCAATACGGAAAAATGAGGATAGTCTCTTTCAATGGAACGGAGATGATGTCGCACTTCCTTTTCAATACGCTATGCCCTGGGTAAGAGCAAGCTACAGGCTAATTTTTAAAAAAACTTCTTCAGCCTAACGCTTTGATAACACAAGCAATATTGGTAGGCTGATGCATCTCACAAATATGTTCATTTGCTAAGATGAAATGAAGATGTGGAAATGTACAGACAAAGGGATAGATGAAACAAAGTATAATATCACAGATATATCCATATATTGCACAAGATTCTAAATGAAAGGAAAATATAAGAATGAGCCTGGATATGAAGGTAATATGAAAAGATCAAGGTTAGGTAGGGAAGGAATGGAAAGAGTTTCAGAACACATAACTGTTCTATGGACAGAAGCAGATCTTAAAGAAGCAACTTATTAAAGGTGAAAATATCAGCTACAAACAATATGCCAGTGAAAAAAGGAGACAAACACACAAAGCAACAACTGTAATTAGCAACATAAAAATATATTATGTATACTTACACTATACATGACAGCAAAAATTCCTCCAAAAGTATAATTAACATACATCAGGGATTGTTCATACATGACATTGGTCGTACAGAGAAAGTATGAACTTGTTTGTACACTAAAGCGATTGTATCCGATTTTCTATACTGAACTGAAGTTTGGTCAAAGGAGCGGTGAATAAAGGATGAAGAGCAAGTCATTACTATGCAGTATTTTCAATAATGCTGAAAGGGAAAAGAGGCAGCACTATTAAGAAGTCCTTACTAATATCAGTAACACTCCTTTTCACCACTTTTCTGACAACAGACCAACAATACAAAGCTATGATGAACTTCAACAAGACCTGTTGATACACGCAATTATCATGGGGGAATTCTAGGAGAGGGGCGAGTTCTGTATGGATCGAATCGAGTAGCACTGTATGAATCACAGAAATGGATGACATAATTCAAGTCCTGACGATTGTCGCATGTCACATTACACTTCATATTTAACTGATCACTATGACACAAATCATACGGACATTGTACGGTCAATATCATTATGTGCATGAAAAAGCCCTTATGTCGGTAATAGTTGAGATATAACAAGTGTAAAGATGTTATGCACGTTTTTTTCTTTTCCTTTGTTGTGTTTGTGCTTGTCCTAGCTTTATCCAAACACACTGTCATTGACACAATAGAAGGTAACCAAGTTATCCACTTTAACTTAACCATCCAGCACTAACAAAGGCAACAGCGACAACAAGAGAATCAAGACATTACTGCATGCTACAAGCACTACTACACACCCACAAATTGTTGGCAATCCTCACGGAGCAGCTTCTGCTCGGGAAGATCGAAGATATCATCGAAGAGAAGCAGTTGGTTGCCTTTGTCTAGGACACCCAGGCAAACCTGCCATACTTCGGCTCTCAGGTGGTCGGGCACACTCCGACCCTTGCAGATCCCATATAACGTCGCTGCCGAGCACTCCTCCAACAATGCCGTCTCTAAATCCAGCACCCTGAAAATATACCAACAGAAGACTGGCTCAAACAACAATCAAAGTATTTAATATCATCCAAAACAATACAGTAGGCACCTTCTCATTCTGAATAAAATAATATTTTCGATGAAAATTTAATTACATTGTTTTATATTATGATAATAGATGCTACAAAACTTATTTTGAGTGGGTTTCTAAAGTGTATACCTGTTTAGTTACCTTCCCTATTATCTGCTTATATCACGGAGAAATGCATGTACCGAGCTTTTTTCATTCTGTCAGTCAAAAGTAGTCAACATCATAGGCGTTCACTCACTGGCAAGTATAATGATATCTTCTGAGGGCATCAATATTGTTGCTTATGAGCTCTCACATGGCTGAAAGAAACAATTCTAGAACCTCAACCTCTACCACATTTCTGGCACAAAGCTCCCTGAAGAACTTAGTGGTCATTTCTTCTTGGATTTTCTCACTTTTTCTCCAATCTCTTTTCCCAGACTCATGTCTTCATCATCAACGTTCAACATTTTGTGGGCCCTCCTGGACAATACACTCCCACATCGACTGATCAAACACTACAGCATCCCAGTTGCCAATGCTAATTTGGAACATCCTCGTATCGCTTTTTTGTGCTTCCTGATTACACTGCCCATTCTTCAATGGAGAATACGTTACTTGCTTTGATTATGGTATTGGGCTCTTACACAAGACACTGATATTTGCTCGATCTTTTCTCTCAAATAGTCTTCCAAGTCAGCGCTGGTGATATTTTACCAGACATTTTAAGCATCTTCTGCAAGAGGCCCGAGTCAAGTAAGTGTAGGCAATACCATGGCAGTGTTAACGTATAACTTGGTCTGGACACTGAGGTCGTGGTTGTCAAAACTCCTTTTGAAAAGATGACCAAAGGCCACACTAGCACATGTAAGGCGATGCTCTATTTCAGTGTCAATGTCAGTATTTGTATAAGGCGACTGCTAAGGTAAGGAAAGTGTTCTATATTGCACTGCGATTTGCCGCAGAGCGTGATGGAAAGCGCTGCCTCGCTGAAGTTTGGTGCATGTCAGTTAAGAACTTGTTTATTTAATGTTAACACATTCACTCCCGGCCGTTTCCCAGCAACTTCCATGTATAATGTTTTCTGGTACCTCAGTGAAGCTACACACAATCAGACACATACACTAAACGCCTTAATTCAATGACGAATTGTTCTGCCTTAAGTTGGATACGGGAGTGAACGTGTTAAGTAAGGAAAGTGTTCAATATTGCACTGCACCTTGCCACAGACTGTGATGGAAGGCGCTGCCCCGTTGAAGTTTGGCATATGTCAGTAAACTTGTTTTGTTAATGTTGAGTTCTAAGTCAATATTAACATTCTTGGGTTGACTGCATTCAAAACATTCTGGTTTTAGCTCGTAGTCTGCAATTAAATAATCCACTTTCAAATCTATAAACTATTTCTACAAACCCACAGAAAGTCATCGTTCAGTATAATACCCACAAAAATAAAAACAAAGAGCGATCACAAATCCTTGCTTGACACCCTTGTGATCTGAAAGGATCTCCAGATCCACAGCTGCCAGGAACAGAAGTACTCATGTCTGCCAAAAGAACAGTTGCAAATGTGGTGGTATTACTAAAGATAAACAATGTGATGTGAAGTCCTATGGCCTCCGGAGAGGCCTGGTGCAGGTCTTTCCAGCCAACACCAAAGATCAACCTACACCTCTGGGTGTGAGGTGATGGTGATAATGGGTTAAGGAGAGGGTGAAACCCAATCCACCTCCTGTAGAAAACACCAAGGGATCTGTACAAGGCTTAATGTAACCATCTGACAGAAGAATCACCATCAACAGTCATATTACCTTACTCCATATGAACACCGCAGAGAGATTTTGAGTTCAAACCAGGCTTTTGGAATGCAGTCTAGTGATAAATTATTTGCCACCACCTCTCCTAACCTGCCGACCAATATTCTGATGGTTCAATATTTTTTTCCATCAATGGCATTCAAACCATTTAACGACGATGTCAGACGATAAAGACTTTACACCTTAATGATCATGGCCACCAGGTGGACTAATATAAAACATAATTCTACAGTTAAGTTTCATAATTGCAGAATGGGGTCCTTTGGATACCGTAACAGACACGACATGCCAACTTTCAAAAGTCAAAAATTAGGAGATTTTTTCTGGCATATCATTGATAACGTAACTTTGAAGAATATTTAACACATTATAATATTCAATTATGTAATTTCTCTAATTAATTTATTTATTTATTTATTTATTTCTTACCATTGATGCTTTCACGGCCTGTACTTATAGACATCATATAGGCTTTTTGGGCTTATGCCGTGTCAAGAAAATATGGTGAAATTCTTTACGTTGTGCAGAGAACTCGGCTCTGCGTCTTCAGAAGACAATCTCAACTGTTCATGAGGAAGACTTCTCCAAGTATGAAAGTTTAAATTTAGAGGTTAATAATAGAAGTGTAAGTGGTACATTCATTCTTCACCAGATGGCTCACCATACGCAATACAGCGCTATGAATTTGGAGAACACCGCTTCGGTGTACGTTCCTCATCACCAAATGTTTCATTCCAGGCTTGTGTCAGTGTCATATTTTCATAATGTGTGTGCAGCTGTCATGCGACTCCCTCTCCGACTGATTCCGATGGTGCTGTCAGCTTCCGCTTCAAATGTTAGTGCTATACTGCATACAGTGAGACATCTGATGACGAATGAACGTTCCACTTCCATTATTAATGTCTAAATTCAAACTTCATTCTTGGAGAAGTCGTCCTCGTGAACAGTCAAGATTTTCTTCAGAAGACGCAGAGCCAAGTTCTCTGCGAAACGTAAAGAATTTCACCTTATTTTCTTGACACAGCATAAGCCCAAAAAGCCTATATAATGTCTATATTTATTTATTTATAAATACTGAAATATTGCAAGTACTTTACAAATACTGCATGTATCTGAGCTGTAGAACACATGACCCTTCATCGTAACTGCCTTAGGCCTCAATTTCTCAACTAGATTTATGCTCAAAGCACTGGCCTTGTTGAACAGATTTTAAGGTTTAATTTTTTTCCAGAATTCCTTTTTGGGAAACTTTGATCTGAATTGAGTTTTTGTCCTTGTAAATATGCTAAAAATTAGTTCCACAGTTGTCATTATGTGAAAATGATAAAATACAGAGAATTGTGTTTGAGATTTGTCATATTTAAGAAGACCACCAGCTGATTGCATCTGCCCTGTCAGTGCCGAGTGAACATCAATTCTCTCCACTACTTAAAAAATGAGGGGAAATCTGTGATTTTCAAAAAATACAGGAATATTAAATCTGTTCTCAAAATCGGGAGATAAGTCTCTGCGATCAGAGAGAGAAAGGAGCAAAAATAGGGTCTCCCGCTTAAACCAGGGGAGTTGGGACATCTGCAGACATTATATTTGCCCATAATTATAAACTCTTTATCAAAAAGATAAATCTTCCTTACACATTCCAATTAATTTAGGGCAACTTACCGTGCATACCATCGTCCATTTTACTGTGAGTGTGTTGGAAAAGTATACCTCACCACTGCTTACGCTCTGTCCCTACCTCCTGTCTCACTATGCTAGCAATGTAGCAGTGCATGGTGCCCGATAAATATACTGAAGGTGTAGTCTATTTCATACATAGTGCATTTTAAAAATTATAACACAGCACTTTTTATTTTATTTTTAACATCGTTACAGCCTCATTGGACAAAGTTTATTTAGGTGTCCAACCATGTATGTGTATCCTTGCCCACACATCGTTCAGTCTCTTAATGTGAGAGTTTCTTCTGTCCTGACCAGGAAAGTCGCTTCAGTGGTTTGACCTTATCTTCAGGTACCCTCCAATCATGTTAAAGATGTGTCTGTCTAGGACATCTTGTTCAGTTATCCCGCTCAGCCTCAAATTGTGAGCCACCGCTCAGTGCCATCTAGGTCTGCCTTTGAGATTCCATACTTGTGTTAGGATCTGTTTTGTTAGCCTGCTATCAGACGTAAGGAACATGTGACCAAAGAAACTTAGCCTCCTTGTCCTGATGACTTATGTTACTTTGCGCACCTTACTATACAAGTAATCATTTTTTCTGAGCTTCAATGTTCCTTCTTTCTGAATGGGTCCTAAGATCTTTCTCCCTATCCTTCGTTTTAGTATCTCCAGTTCTCATTTTGAGGGTTTCTTCCTCAAGCTCTGTGTTTCTCACATATATAAAATGTCTGGTCTTACAACTGTCTGGTAGTCTCAAAAGGAAATAATTCTGGTTCCCCCTCATTAAGGTGGTCACATTAATACTGAGCTCGAGGCAATATATTTCAATAACAGATCTAGCTGAAATGCTACAAGTTCAGTTTCTGTTGCAGGGTCATCTTTTTAGAAAGGCTGGGCAATACAAGCTGAAAAATTCCTGAATGTTCACTAAAGGTGAGGAAGTGAGTGTCAGGGATTACAAAACTAACAGGCAGAGCATTTCAAGTATTAGAGATGTGCGTCTCCCAGGATGGAAGTTTAGTAAGCGAGATTGATTCAAGGTGCAGTGACCTAACAGTCGCAATAAACTGTATTCTGTACGAAGAGAGTTCTTGGATGAAATATCTTTATATCGGTCTGTTTTCAGACAGACTTCGTAGTATGCGAGTGAAAACTGGGTGGACTCAGGATATCTTGTTCATAAGTTGGTTTTTTATGGGGTTCGATACCTAGTAAATGTATGGATTGTTGTAAGGGAAGGTAATAAACCAAAACACACGCATAGCCTTTAGAACAACCAATACTAACCAGAAATTATTCTCAATCACAACACAGTCAATTCAAACAGCAACATTTATTCAGGTTCAGGCATATACAGGCTCGCTTGCACACAATGTGGCATCTCGTACATTGGACAAACAGGCCGAAGTTTTAATACTAGGTACTTGGAACATTTTAATGCTGTCAAACACAACAAGTTTTCAGCTATGAGTTCCCATATGAACGAAACAGGACATCAATTCACTACTATAGATCAAGACCTCACAATTATTAAAGAAGTAGGTAAAGGAAAATTGATGAATGAATTAGAAAACATCTATATATTTTTTAGACAAGTACTATAACAGAAACCTAAACCTCAATGATATAACTGAAGTAAAAAAATCCATTATATGAAATATTAACAAAATTATTGCAATCACTAAATTTAAAACAATTCTAAATAATCAAATTATCATCTTCCAGGACCCCTACTATTTTAATAAACAACCCCTACCCTGTCCGCCCCCATAAACCCACCTCAACCAATAACACAAACTTAACGCCCCGCCTAACACCCCCTCCACCACACCCACCTCCCCTAATCTCACATCGATGTAACACCAGAAGCGAAAGTGTCAGTCATTTCAACACTACCAATGGCAACTGATTAAACACTATAACAGTCAAAAAGATAAATGAAATTACATACTTTTTAACTCACCTTTACTTTAACCAATTAACACCATAACTGACAAAGGGGTACATCGTTTTTTCTTTGAACTCGCCTTTCCTTCAATTTCATTCCTTAATACGTAACTCTCCTCTTGTTACACAGTTTAAACCACATTTCATTTTCAATTCTCTAAATAAGAGGCCGCAGTCGCACCTTCCAGCTAATGTAAGTACAGCTACTTACCATCAAGCACTATTTCTCGCTCCTACAACGTGCTTTAAGAAGACTGCACGAGATTAACAACAAACCAGCAACTTCAAATTTTATTTTAAACCCCACTTGGAGTGATAAAAATTCTTTTCTTCGTCATTATTCTAAAGCTCTAAATTTATTTCTTACACCCTCAACATTTACAGAGCGCCTTTTAACAAAGTTCAATTCAATGCAGAATTAACTCTGTTCTTATAGAACTTTATTATTACGGCTACTTACTATCAAGCATTTTTCCTCGCTCCTACAACGTAATTTAAGAAGGCAGCAGACTTATCTCATCCCAAAAGATTAACAACAAACTAGCAACTTTAAAATTTAAACTCTACTTTGAGTAATCAATAACACTTTTCTTCGTTATTATTCTAAAGCTATTTAAGTTCCAAGCTTTTTTCTTACATCCTCAACCCTCAATTGTGTTCTTATAGAACTACTAATATGAAACTTGTTACCACATTTTTAGACAAAGACATTCATAAAAGTATATAAATTAGGACTGTTTGTAAGGCTTTATTAAAAGAATATTTTGTGGTTCAAATCCCGGTCACTCCATGTGAGGTTTGTGCTGGACAAAGCAGAGGTGGGACAGGTTTTTCTCCAGGTACTCCGGTTTTCCCTGTCATATCTTATTCCAGCAACACACTCCAATATCATTCCATTTCATCAGTCATTCATTAATCATTGCCCCAGACGAGTGTGACAGGCTTTGGCAGCTGGCACGATTCCTATCCTCGCCGCTAGATGGGGCTTCATTCATTCCATCCCTGACCTGGACAAATGACTGGAAACAGGCTGTGGATTTTCATACCTACATCATCCTCACATTTATGATTTTTCTTAAAAAACTACAATTAAGAGCAATCAGGATCCTGATTTATTATCTTTCAGGTTTGAGATTAAGGCTGAAGATGCCCTCAAAAAAGGGAGAAACATGTCTGTATCATTTACTTCAAAGTGTTAATTCTTAATTAAAAGTACTCTTTATGTATTGAATAGGTGGAATTTAATTAACACTGATATTTCTTTGACTTGAAGTGGTATGTTCCGAAATATCACTAGAGAGATGGCGTGGAATGACATTAGTAGAGGAATAAGTTTGAATGGTGTCTTTAATAGTAGGAAAGATCACAATATGAAGATAAAGTTGTAATTCAAGAGGACAAACTGGGGAACATATTTGTTTATAGGAAGGGGAGTTAAGGACTGGAATAACCAAGGGAGATGTTCAATAACTGTCCTATTTCTTTGAAATCATTTAAGAAAAGGCTAGAAATACAACAGATAGGGAATCAGCCACCTGGGCGACTGCTCTAAACGTAGATCAGTAGCGAATGATTGAAAACAAAAAAAACCCACCCAAGTTAACTCTGCTGTATACATCATGTTGCAATATACTAAACACACACTCATTGAATCGGTTCATTTTGGATTCTGGATTCCATCTGCTCCGATTCTTGCCACAATTCTCCTCTGGAACCTCATTTCAGATTCTTTACTTATTTTTTGCTTCATTCTCTCTGTCAAAGGTTAGGCAGCCAAAGAAAACAGCAGTACTGGTATGAAACATATCTTATATAATAGAATAAACATAATGACAGGTCACCATTGGAAACAGGAGCAACAGAAACAGAAGACAAGAACTAACATGACAACACAAAAGGACTAAGACAATCTCTACATCTTCAAATAGATTAGCTCACCCCCCATCAATACCATTTCTTCCCAGCCCCAGGCGACCTTGTTTTTGCTTCCCAATTTCATGAGGAGGATGGGCTTCAACACTCATTGAAGGCCATCTTAACAAATCTTCAGACTGTCTTGATGTGGGAAATTCAGGGTAAGAAAAAGCTGGATAACACAGGAAACAGGAAGAGAAAGAAAGGTAAGATGAATACAGATAGGAAAAGACCACCATACTTCCCACATCAAGACTTAAGATCAGTCAATGACTGTTTCAGCCCATGCTCGGGATGAAGCTGGGAAGCAGGAACAAGCTCATTGGGGGCAGAGAAAAAATGGATGTAGGAGAACTGGGGTTGATAAGGAAAAAGCCTATCTATTTTAAGATCGCAGAATATGAAGAATTGGAGATTGTCCTTGTCTTTTGTTTCCATGTTTGTCCTCATGTCCTTTTCTACTGCTCCCTCTTCCAATGTCGATCTGTCATTTTATTTCATAACTTCCCTAATGATAGGGTTGCCGCTAGGACAAAGTATATTTCATTTTTCAATACACAACTTACCATCACTGCTTAACAGGTTATAAAAAAAATACTGTATAATAAATTGAATCAGCATGGAATATGAAATGTCTTTCACATACAATAAAAAAATGAATTAAGTAGCAGAAAGTACCCACATGATGCTATTGACTGTACAAGTGGCTTCTCAAAATTAATATTGAACTGCGGATGGTAGCTACCACAATGTTTGTCAACGTATGTTTTTCTATAGCTAATGAAGTCCAAAACTGGGATAAGATTTAGGAATTGTTCCCTGGGCTCCCACCATCAAGCCTGTGTCATAACTGCTCTTCTCTAAATCCACTTCTTCCGGCTGATCAGAATGCAATTCAAATCACACAGTTGAGTAAATGATCATTCCGTTCTTACTTTCCCTTGTATTACTTGCTAGCAGATGCCTGTGGCTTCAACCGTGTTTATTAATACAACCGCGTTAGATTTTTTAAAAACCGTTTAATTAAATGCAAAAGAAAAACTATATTAACATACATCATTTTCACTTTTAATATTGGTTGTTTTCTATTATTTTAATATTTTACCTCCTTTCAACTCCTGCCCGTAGGGGTGTCTTACCCTACAGTTTTCTTTCACAAACAGTAAGTCATATGAGTATCATGTTTGGTTGAGAGCTACGCTGGAACATGCACACGTACATCCATGATCTCGGTCATTTTGGACATTCCTTTCACCCCTTTCAACCCCCATCCCGACTAGGAATGAACTTTGGCTCAAACTGCATCAGAGTGTCACAGTTCATCTCAGCTACCCCAAAGACTATGAACTTGCCACCAGTAACAGTCATTTTTTGCATTTTTTACATTTCACACCTTCCTTTAGGGGTGGCTAGGGGTTTCTTGCTCCTACAGTAATTTTTCCAGATATTGAGCTATATGTGTATCTAGTTTAGTTGAGAGCTGTGCTCAAACATACACACAAACACATTCACCTGTAATCTCTGTCATTTTCAACATTTTCTTTCTTCACTCCTTCTCACCCCCCTATGCCATGGGGACTGAACTTGGACTTTACATTTTTATACACCACTAGCTGATGTACCCGTGTTTCGCTACGGAGTTCTACATCGCATACAGAATTCTATGTTAGGTAGTGTCATGGGGATGTAACCAAATGTCTCTTGTTATGCGGAGACTGGGTTAGGGAATTTTCATTATAATGGTAGGACCCACTTGCCTACCATCAGTCACAATCAAGTTGGGGAGTTTTCATTATAATGGCAGACACTCACCCTCCATCTGCCTTTTTACATCCTCAAAAGACTGTCTTATTGGTTTATCACAACTGAAATCAACATAGGTCATTATAATGACGCCAATAGGAATGTCACGATTAAAAGCAATGCTAACATATGAAATACTCAATCAAATGAAAAACCACACATTTTCTCACTTTTCCAGAGCTGGAATGACCAGGCCGCAGACAGCCGTCAACACTCTAATTTTGGGGTGAAGGGGGGCGGCGAATAATGTAGAATACTAGGGCAAAAACTATGCCCTTTTAGTCATCTGTTTAATAGGAGTACCAGACGAGTCAGAAAATCTCAATTCCCTACACTGGCAAGGGATAAAACTAATTTGGAGGCTTTTTTTTTTTTCCAAGCCAGAGGATAAACCCCTCTTTGCTGCTAATTTGGAATAAAATGAATATAGAATTTAATAAAAGTGAAGAGGAAGAAGCTTTTCTTAAGAAACGACTGTTTTCAGGGTTGAATTTCAAGTTATTTAGTGAATTGTGCTGCTATAATTTGGAATAGGCCAAAATTTTAATTCTAGACCAGGTCATAAGTGAGCCTCTGCCATTATTCTGTTAAATCTACATACTGATCATTCCAATCAGCACATCAGAGTAGGGATCAAATAGTTGGAATACTATGATGAACCAGTAGGTTACATACCAATAGGTATCAGGAAATGTACAAACCAGAGGAATAGCATGCTAAAAGAAAGTCATCTAATTCCCCAGCTATTTCCCGCCAATATTCAGGCAGGCTGTTATACTCGGTACGCAGCAGTAATTCCGTCTATCAGAGATGAGTGGCAGCATAAGAGAGAAAAAATATCACAACAAACAAAGGTCAATGTAATATGCTATTGTAGGCCTTCACATTGAGTTTTTTTCCGACTCTGAATAGCACTCTTATCATAGTCAGTATGGCAAAACTGAATAAAACATAAATGATCATAACTTTGGTTATGTATTACTTTTTGATAGGACCAATAACATAGGTATTTAAAAACTAAATTTTAGGTGCCTTCCCCTAAACTACCATTTCATTCAGGGTGAATAAAACTGTTTATAGCTTAGACTATAGCATCTTATTTCCAGACTCTATATACCAATTTTATTAAATTCTGTTTACCCATTTTCTCGTGGGTCAGCACTGATATTGACTTAGCAACAAAAATTAAAATTCATGAATATCTCTGTTATCATAGCCAGTACGGTAAAAATTTATAAGACAAATTATTGTAAATTTAACTCTATATAAGTCTAGTTATGTAGTATTCATCAATAGGACCACTCATAACAAATATTTGAGAATTAAATTTCAGGTCTTCCTCTAAATTAGCATTTCACTCAGGGTTAATAAAATGATTTCTAGCCTAGATTGTAGTGGCTCACTCCCCGACTTTACATACCGATTTTCATTAAATTCTCTTCAGCCGTTTTCTCATGATGCGTGTACATACAATACATACATACAGAAATGATAGATAATTAAAAAGGGCATTTCCTTGTTACTATAGATATGACCGATACAGAAATGCCATTCTTTTTAAATTCTGAGCAATGTACAGACAAAACTCTTAATTCATAATTATATAAATAGAAGAAGATAAGTTTTAAGAAATGTATCAATCTTTACATACTTTTGGTTAGGCAACCCGCTGGTCAGACTTGCCATACGGTTTACTTACCTTTCCCTATTTTCTTTTTATTTATTTATTTATTTATTTATTTATTTATTTATTATTATTATTATTATTTTGTTTCACCCTTCTCACACCCTATGTCAAACTACCCATCAGATTTTGTTCAAACCACTTCCTAAACCCTCCCGGGGATAATAAAAGCAAATTGTGAAATTTTCAGCAAAATCAGTCCAGTAGTTTGAGTCCATTCGAGACATACAAACATTTATTTTTATATTGATGGATAAAGTAAATAGTATGCAAAACAGGTTGATGCTGCCCACTTTACAATATCAACCTGCTGAAAGGAGATTAAAATCAAGAAAGAGCTTCCTAACACTAATCAACTGTTACAAGAAACCGCTGCAAAAGCACGAGTTGCCATGTGGAAGGAAGAAAACTAGTAATTTGTCTGAATAGATGGAACCAAAGGAGTCTACCTGAAAGCCACATAGAGAACTGGCCAATCTGAAAGTCCCTGAACAGACTGTGAGCTAAAATTACAAGAAGAAGGGACACCTTATATGACATTTTCCAACCAAGATAGTTCTATGTGATTTTGGCGAATTTTAAACAACATCTCTTATGTTGTCCACTATGCCCATTCAGATGTACAATGAGTAATCTGACTCAAGCTAATTCAAGTGCTCTTGAAGTAGCTACATTATGGACGGGAGCTATTTGAAGTGACTTGATGAACACACCTTTATGTACTTGTGCCCATTTCATGCTGCTCTTTTTTTTAATGTTTTCATATTTCATATTTTGTACTTCTGACAAGAATAAATAAACAAACTTATAAAGAACCTTACACTTCATACACTTTTACCCCATACAACTATTTCACAACGGAAATGGACTTTCCCACCACAGATCAAATAACTGTCTCCTTCCTGTGCATGCCGTGAAAATGTTTCTGGGACATACATTTGCAACACTAGCTGTAATAACAATAATAATAGAACTACAGAAGTTACGTTTGTGAATTAGAATACTGGATTGTAAAGTCATAAATGACATTTCATTTATGTCAAATACAGTGAAAAATTGATGTGAATAAATGTTAAGATTACACACACACACAAAATTTAACTTATATTTAAAGAAGTTTGATGAATCTGTTACAGCCCAAAGAATAAATTAAATGCAAAATGATATACACAATTTAAATACTGATCTAAATCACATTTATTCAAGGCAGCTTCAAGACATATGGAATCTTTTTTGTTGGATACTATTTTCAGTATCTGAGGTCAGGTTCTGCACACTGGTTAGTCTGAGACAGTTTGTTACGGGAACATCTGGCATGGAACAACAAATCTGGCTTTTAAGTAACTCAATTTTAGAAAAAAAGCTCTTCACAGAGGTACACAGAACCAAAGATTAAAGATTTTAGCAGCCAGTCTGTAAGCATAGAAAAGTTTTGCTACAAATTGTGAACATTTTGAAAGGATAAAACAATATTTTCCAAGGCAAGTTCAGAAGTACCATATCATACGCAGGCCTAGGCTATTAGTATGGTGGCGTGTAACTATAAGCCACTCCACAGGAGTGCAGTTCTTCTTGCAACCACTTCAATGAAGCGCAGATGTCGCTGACAGGAGAAAGTTATCCTGTTTTATCGGCCATCGGGACCGGGGTCCCCTTCCGCGATCTAAACTGTTGACTATGTTCTCCTTTCTCATGAATTTGTGTGTCCTTCACCTGGCCTTCAAAGGGAGGACTCCTCCACTGTAACCATTGGTCCCCCTTTGTGTCCCACGTTTGGTAATGGCTGCTTGATCCTCAGCCAGACAGTCACAGTACAGTCTATCACATACGGTAGCAAGATGATCCTGACCTATAACTATACAAATAATAATCATTTTCCTTCTAAGTCAATTCAAGATAAATTTATGTTTAAGGGGGTGGGTTTTGGAAGGCAGAGAATGACAGGGCACGAGCTAGATAATGGGGAAGAAGGAGGAGAAGATAATATTGCTTTCAGAATTGCTGGTCACTTTATAGCAGGGCATCTCCAACTCGGCTTGACTCAGATGGTGTAGCACGCTGAGAGCGACAAAGTGTTCAGTGACAGATGACTTGTTTATTAGTGAAATAGAAAAGCGCAAGACAACATAATAATGGAGCAACCAGTTTTGAAGAAAGCAAAGACTTCCGAAAGTCCATTTCAATCGAAATGGGAACTTTCGTAATTTTTTCTCAGTCGTGACAACAAAGCCAAATGCTTAATTTGTGGGATAATAATTAGATGACCATCAAAAAGATCTATCTTTCAATACAAAGGCTTTGATCACATTCTACGAGAATTTTTCGAAGGAAGATTTTCCGAAGCTGTATCAAGAAGCAGCTAAGATTATTTCTATGTTTGGTTTCACATGCATATGTGAAAGTTTTTTTTTCTGTTTTGACTTGTATGAAAACTAGATAGCGTGCAAGTACTTCTGATTGTAATTTAAAGAATGCTCTCAGAATTGCTGTCAGCTGAACCCTTGTTCCAGACATTACTGGAATAATTACAAAGAAAAAGCAAAAGAATACCTAGAGAAGATAAATTATCTGCTCAAACCAAACTGAAGGAAGATATTTTTAACACCGGTAATCTTGCCCCATACAAATGAGTGTCTCCGCTCACAGCACGTAAACATTTCGCAATGATAGGAGGAACAGCAGGGAAGGTGAAGAAGGCGAAAACAGGCCGAATGGGTGAGACAGATTTAGGGAAAGAGGAGTGGGGTTTTACACTCTGGTCAACCTAGCGAAGACGTCTCCTGCACCTTGCGCCGTGCAATGCACTGACGCATGCACCCTGAGAGGCCCTGCTTTTGTTGCAGACCTTGCATTCAGTCTGTGGCGAGGTTGCAAATGCTACAAGGAAGGCACAATGACATGGAGGCAAATGCACAGCGAAAAGAAAGTGGCCCTGAGCTTGCCCTGGATAATGCGAGGGCTATGTTCGTTGCCATCAGCCAATTGTGCAGACCTACTTTAGAAGAAATATGTTGCCTGTTTATTCTTGCATTCTTTGTCTAACTCGTTCATAACAAATTCAGTTGACAACTTTTCCCCCCCAATTGGTTTAATATTGCAATAACTCTGATATGTTATCAACAACATGGGCTAGGACTGGGAAGGAAGTGAGTGACTGGGGCTTTAATTAAGGAACAGTCCCAGCTCCTGCTGTGAAAATGGGAAACCACAGATAACCATCTTCAGGGCTGCCGACGGTGGGGTTTGAACCCACCATCTCCCAAAAGCAAAGTTATACTGGCCTGAGGAAAGAGTCACCCATTAGAGTAGAATTCAGAGTTTGTATAAAACATCTGCTCATGTCACAATACACCTTTTTCAGTTCTGTCAGCTATTACAAGGGATAATGCAAGCCTTGGCACTACATAAGGACTCTGAATTAGCATCATCACACGCAATAATGAAATGTATGAACTACTGAAAATTAACTTTACCATCTTAGGTCTGTTCAAGGATTAGAGACTTAACCTTTACGAATGCCGACAAGTGATATATCGCCCCTGTACGTACTTGCTAAGAGAGCCAGGAACCATATTTAGGGGGAGTCTCTCCTCTATGACTAAACACACGGAGGTGACAGAGAGGCAACGATAAGGAGGATAGTAGGTGAATTAGTTTGGTACTATACACTACTATTGTTTGTTAATTACAGTTTATCACAGTTGGAGAAGAATGCAAAACATGTTGCATTACCTCTACCAAGTAAAACAAGTACTCAACACTGATCAGCACGGAAGCTACCACACACTACCATGATGTTTCTCACCCAAACCAGCGAAGACCATGTTACACAATTCACAATTAAGTATTTATTTATTTTCCACCTAGTCGATACAATGATTGCTTAAGGCAATTTTTAATGGTCAAAAGTGGTTCATGTTTCGTATATTATCAACATCTTCAGCCACATAACACTGTTTAGATGAAAAATATATAAACTGACAAAGTAATGCTTTAGAGGAAGTGTCCTTAAAATTGGAAAAGCTGTCTGAAAAAGATAATATTGCTTTCAGCCTGGTCACTTTATAGCAGGGCCTCTCAAACTCAGCTTGACTCGGATGGTGTAACACGCTGAGAGCGACAAAGTGTTCGGTGACAGATGACTTGTTTATTAGTGCTCCTAGCCCTTTCCCATCTTGGCAATACGACCCATTTGTGTTGGTGCGACACAAAGCAAATCGTAATTTTTTTTAAAAAGTAGTGTGGCCTCAGCTACCATATGCAGGTATTTTAATTTCATGCCATCTGGCTGCTCATTTCTCAATTTCTATGTTCCATTTTACTCTAGGCCTACTAAAGGGCAGAGTCAATGAAAATGGGAAACCACGGTAAACCATTTTCAGGGCTGCCGACAGTGGGGTTCGAACCAACTATCTCCTGGATGCAAGCTCACGGCCGCACACCCCTAACTGCATGGCCAACTTGCCCAGTAGACAGCTTTTCAGCAGCAGTGGTACAGGAAAGGGATAGATTGGAAAGGAAAGAAAGCACTGGGGAATATTATTATTATTATTATTATTATTTACTACGCAAGTGGCTGTGTGGTTTGGGTCATGTAGCTATTAGCTTGCAATCGGGAGATAGTGGGTTTGAACCCCACTGTCGGCAGCCCTGAACATGGTTTCCCCGTTTTCACACCAGGCAAATGCTGGGGCTGAACCTTAAGGCCAGGGTCACTTCCTTCCCACTCCTAGCCCTTTCCCATATTGGCAATACAACCCATTTGTGTTGGTGCGACACAAAGCAAATCGTAATTTTTTAAAAAAAAAAGTAGCGTGGCCTCAGCTACCATATGCAGGTATTTTAATTTCATGCCATCTGGCTGCTTATTTCTCAATTTCTATGTTCCATTTTACTCTAGGCCTACTAAAGGGCAGAGTCAACTCTTTGGCATATATTGCCGAGTTTAATGAATTTTGACAGGTAAACACCAAATGTGTCACCAGAGGTCTTTTTCATGCTGACATAGTACGACATGGAGTGTCAAATGGACTTTCTTCTGCCTTTCAAAAGATCTGACTACCCCTGCCAGGTTTGAACACGCTATCTTGGGATCCAGAGGCTGACACTACCACAGATCCACAGAGGCAACTAATCATTTTTTCTTACATCACACCGACACAGACAGGTCTCATGGTGATGATGGGATAGGAAGAGGCTAGGAGTAAGAAGGAAGTGGCTGTGGCCTTAATTAACACACAGCTCCAGCATTTGCCTGGTGAGAAAATTGTAAACTACAGAAAACCATTTTCAGGGCTGCCGACAGTGCGGTTCAAACCCATTATCTCCCTGATATCTCCCGCATGGCCATCTTACCTGGTATTATTATTATTGCCTCAACTATTGTGTGCACATATTTTAATTTGATGCCATTTAGGCTGCCTGCATGTCAATTTCAATGTTCCAATTTATTCTAACAAATAAGAGTGAACTGGGTCACTGCCGGGTGATCCATGGCTGAACTATTAATGAATTTTGTTGGGTGAACACCAAATGTGTCACCAAAGGTCTTTTACATGCCACCATATGACATGCTCTCAAAAAATATGGCTACCTTTGCTTGGTTTGAGCCTGTAATCATGGGAGCTAGAGGCAGACACCCTATCAATGACCCACAGAGGGAGCTTTATCAGGGAGTAAAAACTAGCCCACTGAGGAGGCTGAGTAAACCACCCTGCACATACTGTGCCACTGTGTTGTCTGTAGGAGGAAGTGAGATTGAACTTAAGATTGTACATTATTTAAAATCCCAATCCCAACATTTACCTTAAATATATAATAGTCCAAAGAAATATACACACATTTAAGATGTTGATATTTGTTGCTCTGGCTAGGAAACATATCAAGAAGAAGATGTGTGATCTCAAGAGAAGTTTATTTTACTCCAGTGATAGCCTACTGAGCCCAGCTGGTCAGATGAACCACCTGTGTTATGCTAATACATATTTGTTAATACCATGTGGAAGGAGGTCATATGAACGTCATACAAAGCCTTTCTCCTCATTACAGTGACATAGCCACTGGCAACACATCTTCTCCATGTGAGCTAACATCCAGACATGCTAATTGCTACAACAATTAACAAGCACCTACCAGCATTACAACAGATACACACGTCACTGCCAGGCAAGACTGGCCTTCAAGTGAATAATATTATATTGGTTGATATATCATGTACTCTGCTACCATGCTGTTACAGTTCATTGAGGTGAAGTTTGACTTCAATAACAGAGTACAGGTTTAACATAAAAAATTATGATAATGAAACACTGTTGCGCACAGTGGAAAACAAGCCCAGAGGGATCCGGGAAGTAAAAGGGTGGTGACAATGTGAACAATTAAAGGAAAAGATAGTTTCAATAGTGACAGACACTAACAACAACCTTTTACTTGAATAAATATATATGAGTGTACATTACAGACCAGCGGGGTACAAAAAATAACAAATAGTTCAAATGATAATTTGAGACAAATTTGTAAATGGTGAGGGAGTTGGGAGAGTCATGAACTTAAGAGGGCACTAAATTCCATTCTGCGTTCTTGGGCTATGGATCCCTAAGCAAGCTTGGATATACACATTCCAGCATATTCAAATTACTTCTACCCTTCAAGCATAATTCCATCTCCACGTGCCTGCAGTTATTACTATGCATCTAATCAGAACATTTTTGTTATCGGTCGTGTCTCTCGGTTTCTTTCATTCCCATTCCAACTCTACCCTCTATCTTGTTTAAAATTTTCTATGATTAATGACTGTATGATAAAGGTACATAGATTTAAGACAGGCTTGTATAAGAATTTAGGTACCATTGGAAACCTACAAGTTGAGCCTCACTGGAATAACCTTTCCTAAACCCGAGCTGCCTTCTACCAAACCAATTAGTAATTTTGCAAACGTGTCTAATATAATCAGAAAGGATGCTTTCCCAGAGCTTACGAACAAGACATGTCAAGGTGACTGGCCTGTAATTATCTGCTTTATGTTTATCATCCTTTTGCTTGTACACGGGGGCTACTATTGCAACTCTCCATTAATTTGGCATTGCTCTTTCATGCAAACAGCAATCAAATGACACTATATCCCAAACCATTGCCTTCAGTATACCAGTAAATATACTGTAATCTAAAGTACACATAAACTGTAATCAGTAATTGTCTAAGACAGAACAATGATCACAGCACTCATTGTCTGTCTGTCTCTCCTGGTATGGGCTATATCAAGTCTGTTACTTCCACTGACTTGTCTCAGCAATCTTTGTCTTTGACAATATGAAAGTGACTGAGGCACAAACACCGCTAGTAGCACTATTCCTTACGCCACAAGTACCTGTAATGAATGGTGTGAAAATGTCACTTGTCTGCTTGGTTGGCGTGTCTTTCAGTGTACCCAGCAAGAAATGAACTGGTCATACCAAATCTGCCACTGGTGAACCGAATTCAATTAATGCGATTGCGAAGATGACTGCCAGTCCTAAAAGGTCAATGGCCTATGTGACTTAAAATAGTCGTATCAGCAGACTCTTTACATAGGATAATCGGCACATTTCCACCCCTACAAATTCATTTACAACACAATGAAAGAAGAGGATTCACTCAACCGGCAAAGAACAGGACAATTAATGCCATGGATCCAACAGTAAGGAAATCAATAAATTGAGTATGTCAAAAAATCCTTCTCAAGGTAAACCTTTGATATCGCTGCATCTCCGAAAGCTAACAGTTAGCAAGAAGCATAACAATATTTACCAGTTATACAGAGAGATAAGAAACATCCTTTAGTATCTTAAGCCACAAGTTTATCACCACACTGGGTACAGTCTATTGTTACTCTAAAAATAAGTCCTTATTACCGCACACAGGTTAAGTGAAGAGAAGCCTTCAAAGAACTATCAACACAAGTGTACTGTGAAGCCACATGAAGGACTCCACCCATCCCTCTCAGCTTGAAGCTACATTATCGATCCCAATACTTGCATATGAAATTCATTTATTGGTTTCTTAAAAGTATTCAGATCCTGGGACTACAAGATTTAAATCAGCCTACTCTGAAAGAAGAGTTACAATAGAACATTCACACTGTAATTTCTGAGAGGACCAATATTTTGATTATTTTAAATCAAATACAGTACATTACACCTCCTATCAAGTCATATACAGACAGTAAGAAACATGAATAGGAACATATAAGGTATAAACAATTAAAAAACGGTGTGCAGAAGGGAGCAACAGAAACTGGAGATGAAGGCAAACATGAAAACACAAAAGGACACAATCAATATCAACATCTTCATACACTGCAGTGTTTAAACAGATAATCACTTTCCCCATCAACCCCAGTTCTTTCAGATCAATTTCTTCTCAGCCCCAGACAAATTCATTTCTGCTTCCTACGTTAATCAAGATGATGGGCTTCATTACTTATTAGAGAGCAATTTTGACAGATTTTCAGTTTTGATATGGAAAGTGTAAGGTAAGAAGAAAGCTGGGTTAACACAAGAAGAGGTTTAATTTTTGTTATGAAGGAAGCCATTCCATTTCAATGTTGACTCTGTTAATATAGCATAATTTTTCACTCTGTCAAAACACAAAATGTAACACTATAACATACCTGTAAAAAATTAACAATTATAACAAGTATATGTTATACAGCATATAGTAACAGATCCACTACAGCGAACATATTTGCAATTAAGACCATTAATGATGAGGTGTGAGAACACAAGGAGTCGATTCATGAATTCTTTATAGATTTCTTCAAGGCATATGATTCAATCCGTAGCAAAGGGCTGTGGAACATCATGATGGAGTTTGGCTTTTCCCATTAAATTAATTAACATGTGCAAACTGTATATGGATGGTAATGTTAGCTGTGTTTTGCTCAAGAGCAGAAAATAAAGTTCCTTCCAGAATAAAACTGGTCTGAGACAAGGGGATGCACTATCACCTCTTCTATTCAACATTGCACTGGAGAAGATCAGAAAATTAGCTCTTGTACCTGCTGGCATCATATTGGGGAGATAACATGAAGTCCTTGCATATGCGGATAATATTGTTCTTATTGGCCGCAATGAATTAGAAATTAGGCTTAAAGGTAAATGACAAAAACACATTACATGGTTGTACAGAGACCAAATCATCAGGTTGACAGACTGCCTTTGAAGATTGGGAAATATATATTTAAAAGAGTAGGGGTTTAAATTCCTTGGTGTATTAATCAATGAACAAAACCGAAGGCAACAGGAACACCAAGCTAGAATTAAAAATGCAAATAAGGCATTTTACTCTATAAGCCCTATATTAGGCTCCAAGTTTTTAACGAGGAATGCAAAAATGATTATCTACAATACAGTCATTCAACCAGTACTTCTGCATGGTTCTGAGGCAAGGAGTACAGTATATCCAAGAAAGAGCAGCAGCATTTGCAAGTCTTTGAGAATAAAGTTCATAAAAAAAATATTTGGCCCAGGCTTCGATCCCATCTCTCAAAGCTGATAGATAAGCTGAGATTTACACCCTCTCCCAACAAAACACTATAATGGGTGTGACAGAATCCAACAGACTGCACTGGGCTGGACATGTACCGAGGATGCAGGATAACAGAGCACCAGTAGATCTATACAAGGACTCTCTTAATGGGAAAAGACCTTTAGGAAGACCCCAAAGAACTTGGAGAAGGAGATCAACAATCTATGCCGGACCCTCCAAATTGATAACTAGGAAGAGCAGGCTCAAGATCGAAAAGGATGGAAGAGGATTGTGAGATCGGCACGGGAACTTCACGTCCCTCAGAAGCCTACGGAGTGACTGAGTGAATGTATATATTATATAGAAAAGGGGAAGAGACAAAAGGATAAAGATGAATACAAAAGATAAAGGATTAGGAACAGAGGTCAAAAACAAAAGTAGAAAAGTAACCCAGCGGGATGTATAGTGAGTTTCCCTCCTCAGTCGACAGGCACTCCCCGCTCCACGGCATAGCAACAAGCACGGCACTTCCCTCACTTCTTCTGTGCATGGCATGACATACCATAATTAAAATTATGACACGAGATATTGGAAATGTTCTCTTCTACATCCACACATTTTTGACATCGACTTAAAGTCCAATTCACACACATTAGTACATCTTCCATAAATGAGGCTACTTCTCTCCTGATATGTTTCATAGCTTGCCGTGCTGATTTCTTCGAAACCCCACTTTCTTGTCCAAGTTGTCATAGGGATTTTGTAGGGGTATGTTCTAATTTCTCTTTTTCTTTCTCCTCAGTAAGTACACTTTTTTTTTTTTTTACTCTTCACTTCTTATTGAGTAAAGAACCCGTCTTGCTCAATTTAACAGTTTATGCTTGGTATCTCTATGTGGAGGCCGAACTCCTGGAAATGGGGTTATAATACATCTAACGATTTCCCTGCAAGACTCCCACACACACACACACACACACACACAACTATCGTACGTAAATATCCTTTCCTGTACTATGTACATATGCGGAGGCATTCTGAGAATTATACCCTGAACTAACCCTTCATAACTCCAGAACACTTGGAGCAACAGATCAGCATTTGTAATCAAGGCTTAGAACATTTAACACCTCAGAAAGTGAGGAATAGGCCACGCCTGTTGCAATGCCGCAGAGCAGGGAGTGATGAGTCAATGGCAGGCAGACTCAAGCGTGCTCGCCGATCAATGAGAAACTCACCAAGGAGAGAGTCCATCTATTCAAGATGTCAGTGTGTGGAGATTGACCTTGGCTCTTTGTCCTTGACAGTCACCGGATTTCCAGACGGCAAATAAGGAACACTGATTTCTTTACCTTATAGTGTGATAACAAAATACCGCAGCCATTTAATGAATGAAAAAAAGAGATCAGGGATACATTTACTAATTTTGCCAGTCTTTTTAGATTGACTGATTGATTGCATGTGGTCTCCAGAGAGGCATGGTGCAAGTCTTTCTATCTGATGCCCATGGGTGACATGCAATGCCGCAGAGCAGGGAGTGACGAGTCAATGGCAGGCAGACCCAAGCGTGCTGGCCGATCAATGAGAGAAACTCACCAAGGAGAGAGTCCATCTATTTAAGGCAGTGTATGGAGACTGACCTTAGATCTTTAAAGGGGTCAATAGCAGTCTTCAGAAACCACATCAATGGAACCAGCCATCTTGAAGCTATTCTGTTTTTATATACTTTTGATGAAATTTTATATATATTACTGACAACCACAGGGCAGCCAGGTTCGACACGATGAAGAAGTTTTATACTAAGACATCTTGTTGAGGCGTAAGTTGCTATGTATGACGTATTGAAATCAGTAAAAGTAAGTGTAAGAGCTTGACACAATGATATCAGTGTCTCTTTAAACTTTTAAGAATTGTTTCCTATTTTTTAACATGATAGCATAATATAAATTTTTTGGAACATGTGGCATTCATGGGACTCCAGGAAGATTAAGCCCATTAACTTCAAAAACTGTACCATATGTATATATTTTGACGTTAAGCATTACATTTTAGTAGAATAGTGACATTCTTGTTTAATCTTAGTAATGTTCTATTCTGTTCAGTCACTATTGAATAAGCAGGTTCATCAACAGCTGAAGATGACCTATTTAACAGGTCGAAACCTGTACTGTGTTTTAATGTAATTTAAATTATTAGACACTTTGTATAATAAAGTATTGATTAGGTGGAAAACTCTCATCCTTCATACTTGTGATTCTGATGGTGGTACATTTTTTTCCACCAACTGGACTCAAACCAGCTAACCATGGTGTCAGACCTTAAAGAATTGACACTTTAATGACCATGGCCACCATGCACGTTTTTTATTTACTGTAGAGATCTTCCTTCAAGATTTGCAGGCTGCCACAAGGACAGAGTGCACTATAAATTTTTTTTACGCCCCCACTGGAGCACTTTCATCAGTCATATACATTAAAGAATAATAGCAATAAATAGAGTCAGCTTTTCAGCTTCTTCTTCTGCTCCCAAAACGTCTTCATCCTGTCAGACCTGGCTGTCCTTTGGTTGTCAGTAATATATAAAATTTCATCAAAAGTATATGAAAACAGAATAGCTTCAAGATGGCTGGTAAGGTCCATTGATGTGGATTTTGATGACTGCTCTATTGACCCCTTTAATGCAGCTGTCACAATCTTTTGGAGTCCATGAGAAACCAGGGAATATTCCCCCAAGAACCAATTATGAGGCCAGTGATGTTTATAGACTCAACATTTTATCTATCGATGTAGTACGGTACTGTCATACCACAGATTTGCCTTCTTTCAAGATGAACTTTCTCAGTTTGGTCCTCATTTCACAGGAACCAGATAGTTCGGTCAATTATATAGACTATCAATGTGTGAAACTCAATGGCGACGATTTCTATTCAGCTGCTGCGCTCGTCAGTCAAGAGCCCATGCCATCTCCTCACAGCTTGTGTAACCTTCAATCTAGGACTGTTGGCGATTAGGGACCTGCTAGTATGGTGGTAAGTATAATACAGCATTTCACTAGGTGGACAGGATTCCAAGACATGCACAATTGTTTCTATCTCTCTGAAACAGCATATACAGAGGCTATTGTCCTGAGATCTGCCCAGTACACACCATACGGCTGACACATCTGTAGTCATCACGATTGGTTCTCTCCATTCTTTGCATGTCAAGCCCTTGTGATCCCTAATCCATTTGTTAGCTGTTTACTTCCTTCCTTTCATGAAGCTTATTACTCCAGTTCTCAAACGCCTTGGGGTGCAACTCCTGTCCATCATTCCTTGTGTCAACCTACCCATGCTGGTTCATCCAAATTCTTTCACAATCTGTAATATCTAATGATGAAAGACGGTTAGATGTATCTGGAGGAAAACTCCTAGTTGTCTTGAGGATGTGATTAGTTGCAAGCTGAAGAATCATGTATGTATTAATATGTTGCAACAAGACTTGCCAGACTGCATAAAACCAAACCCATCTTTAGAATTTTGTGTCCATGTATACTGGGGAAATTGGCAAACAAGTTGTAACAGTTCTTTCAGGACCCCTCTCATCGTGATCTGAATATTTGAGGAATCTTTGTGAGATTTTGTCAGGAGACAACTTGAAAAGAATATATTACATAGCTGCCAACTTTTAGAAATCAAAAATAGGAAGATTTTTTAATTCTTGGATTTCATTACATATATTGCACTACGGTCTAAGTGAAAAAGGACAGGATAAAAGGCATACATATCTACAGTTACAATGTGAATTAACCATTAAATTTAAAATCAAACTAAAAAACATAAAAATGGTTACAAGAAAATGTACCTAATCACTCTCATTTATGACACATACATATGAATAATAATATATATATCACACCGACACATGCAACAAAACGCATAATAGTTTCCTTTATTAGACTGTAAAATGAACAGAAAGTTAATTTTATAAGTATCTCTGAACACTTGGAGAGAACATTTATTATGTTTTTTGGTCATAACGTGAAGAGAAAATACCAGAAACTGTCACCAACACAACTCCCTGAAATACATTCAACTCATTAAAATTATGAAGTAAAAATGAAAAAAAATGCACTGAAATACACGAAACTACCACATACAAAACAGATTGGTATGTCTCATACATTAACATACGACTTTGACTGGGGAAAAAGCACAGAACTGCTAGAGAAAACATGGTCTACAACTCCAACAAAATTACGCACAGAAACGATGTTAACAGTGTGCGAACCACACAATAACAAACTCATTCTTTCATCCCAATTAAGTGAGTCACTAACGCGGGCTAGCCTCTCTTGCTTGTAGGATGACTGTTGTCCCGAATCCCCAGCCGTAAAGCATGCATGCTGTCGTAGTGAGCAGGAAACACAATACACTAAGGCAACGGACAATACACTCGAGAAATAAAGCATCAAATAAACATGCTTGAAAATGAGGTTGGGTAAATTACACAAGCACATAATAATTTATCCTTTATCCTAGGGGAAGGAAGAGTATAGACCGTACTGGAGGTTATATTGGTCAAAAATAGGAAGAATTAAAAATAAATCGGAAGAAGAGTTAAAAACGGAAAGTTTCCGGGTAAATCGGGAGGGTTGGCAGGTATGATATTACTAGCAACTGCAATAAGGTGTTTAAGACCATGAACTTCTGATCTGCTTATGAAAGTGGTAAAGATACAAGGAGCTGGACAGTTGACTGTAAATGTTCCAGTACTCCCGCCCCCAGAGCTGATCACTATCTCTTGAGAATATATAACACTAAGGCAGTGGAATGAAGTCATTTGTCTTTAGGCATTTGATTTCCTTCATAGGGTGATGAGCAGCTTTTCCTCATGCCTCTGACCTTTATTTATTGCAAGATAATCATTAGTTAATTAGCATAAACTTACATTTCACAAGAACTACTCATCTGAACATACCACGTTAAATAGTTTCTTCCTCAACAAAACTTTTCTTGTGAAAATTCTTACAATTCCCATCATAGTTGAAGTACATAAACAATTATTTTCTCATTAAAACTCCAAACTCCTGTCAGTCACATTCTTCCATTTTGTCACTATTACTGAAAATACTTTTTTTTCTTTCTGTTTATTCAGAGATTTAGTCACTATTACACAAGATAACTTGTGCAGTTAATGAAGTTGTTACTTAAAGCATACACTATCCGACATCTTAAGTGTGTCTACTCACAAAAGAATCCAAGAGCAAAATTAACACGATCCATGTTAGTACGCTACCAGAGATGCTAGTCTCAATAGATCAGATTCGGACTGGTTATGATCCTTGGTCATAACCGAAGACTACAGATTACTTTGTACTTTTTAATCAACACCTCACACCTTTTAACTAGCGTACTATTGTCTAAAGTGCGAGTCTTTAAAACAAATAATGTTTTGTCTTGAAAACAGAACATTCAGTATTCATGGATTCCATGAAAAGTGCAATCTTGCCACGTTTTTGTAAACTATAAAAAAATAGTTGTATGTTCAAATATATGAATAGTAAATATTATAAATGGTCATATCTAGTGATGAACATATTTTTAAAATAATTATTAAAATTTAGATGGCTGTTTTTGAGGTTTCAAAATGACAAAATGATAATGCTTGTTTAAATGGGCCCAACATCTAGGACACTGGCCCCTAAAGGTACGAAATGAGATGAAATGCAATGAAAATTTAAAAGTACAAACTTCATCCACCGACCAGAATTCAAAACGTGATGAAGATTGAATGGATGAATATGAATTTAAAACAATCAGTGGATTCGACCCGCAATGACTCAACTTCCCAGAAACTACATGAATGACCAAGGGGCCGCTTCCAAAGCACAATCCTGAATCAATGATGCTTGTTGTCTAAAGGGGTTCAATGTCCAGGCCAATGGTCCCTCACAATGGCATTTATTGCAAGTAAAGTACAACCATGGTATTTCTTAAGTTGCGGTACTAATCAGAGGTAGCGTAAACTCACTGTGTTCCAAACTTTATGGTACTACTCACAAGTATTGTACGTCGTACAGGTAACGCAGACCTATGGTGTTTCTCACATAATGGTGCCACTCGTAGGCAACGCAAACCCATGATGCACCTCACATGGGTGTACTAATCAGAGGGATTCGTACTATCCAGTGGTGTTCCTCACATAGTGGATACAAATCACAAGCAACCCAGACCAACAGTGTCGCTCATATAGTTGTACTAATCACAGGCAATGGCCAGACTCGTAGTGTTTCTCACTTAATGGTACAAACCATAGGCAACGTAAGCCTGTGATGTTCCATATGTAGTGGTACTATTCACAGGTACTGGAAAGCCACAGTGAACCACTCTCTGCTGCTACTACTCACAAACCTATTGTGTACCTAACACAGTGGTACCACTCACAAGTCAAAGCAACCCATGGCTTTCTCTGCGAGATGGTACCAATCACAAGTAATTTCATGGTTCTAATTCAATCACCCCCCTTGGTCGCCCCTTTTAGTCACCTCGTATGACAGGCAGGGGATACCGTGGGTGTATTTTTCGTCTGTGTCCCCCACCCACAGGGGGTAGTGAGAGAAAAAGAAAGGATCCGTCACTTCAAAAAATGAAGTAACGGATGAAGAAAGGCAAGGGCCATGAAGGGCGTGAATGCTCTATTACTGTCGGGATCGGAAACGAACACCAGTCGACCAAGGCAGGTCAGACAAGACAGATGAAAGTGCGGAGCAATGCCAGGACTCAACTAAGGGTTCCATGGTTGCCAACCCACGCTCCCAGGTTGAGAGCCCCTGAGGCCCCTTTTAGTCCCCTCTTACAACAGGCAGGGGATACTGTGGATGTATTCATCTGCGTTTCCCACCCACAGGGGGTAAAATGACAAAAAGTAGAATTTTAACAATATTAATGATAGATTTTGTCTTAAGTTTCTCTCTAATTACCTGTATAAATATGATTCTAATGTGTATTTTATAATAAATAACTAATAAAATACAAGGAGTTTCAGAATAATTTTTAAGAAGTCAAATGTTTTCATGAGCTTTAATGCTTAATTTACGCATTTAAACAATTTGACTAATTTGTCCTTAAAATCTTCTTTAATTCGATAAGCACTTTGCCAATTTTGCTCAGTTATGTTTTCTGTCAACTATGTAATACCCATTACAATCAAAATAGTAGATTAACAAGAAAAACAGTGATTTTTCTTTTTTATTAAATTATATGCTTAGTTTTCCTAGAGTTTTTTTTTCTGCAATAAAATTTGCATGTTTCTATTAGCTGTCATCTCACGGAGTTTGTTGATTTTCACCACGTACCTCAACAGGTGGGCTGCATTCGTGTAAGACCCATTTCAGTACGTTTTTTTATTATTATTTAAAATACTGGGAAAAGCTTTATTTCGAAAAACAATAGCCCATAAGAGCTATCTTTTGCAAATGATGAGATTTTGATCAATTGTTATTTCATTCTCCAAATTTGTCTTTTTAACTGTTCAACTGTAACACCTGTTACAAAGGAATGCCTGTATACGGTTCAAAGGGTGTCCCATATGCAGAACAAAATGAGAAGAAACCATGTTAAACCACACATTTGGCAACTATGATCTTAGTCTCCTTTTCTTTGCTCCCTCTTCTGATGCTGACCTGTCATTGTGTTCATCCTGTATTATGACCTGATTTATCACTTATTTGTTCCTTTCCATTATTTTCAGGCCTAATATCAGAATGCCAATGGTGATGTCCAAACAGCTGTTGAAACTCTGAACAGTTTCCTGGTAGTGTACATATTGATGTATTCACCTTATCAGATAAATGCCATTGTAGATACAACTCCACCATGATGTGTCAATGATAACACAGACATTACATCATCAGATAACTTCTCTGGTCTTGTCAGAGACCTTATCTTCAGTTTTTAATCAGTGAGTTATACACCTCTTTTTAGTCTCCAACAAAGATGCTACCTTCACAGAGAAGGATGTCTTTGTAGTTTTAATAATCATTTTTAACCTTGAAGAACTATGCTGGGATTACTTTACTTTAAAATGGGTGCCAGTGATGGTGACTGTTCTTTTAAAACTCTGTAATGCCCAAACTAGTTAAGTTATGCCATACAGATTCAATTTCCTTTAAAATTACTCTTATGACCAAGTTAAAAATTTATAAAATAAAAACTGACATAATAAATTTATTTATAACTTCTTAATAAGAAACATGTAAATTCACCACAGTATTGGAAAATTAGCGTGAAGGTAATATAATTATGTTTTCATAAAAAGCACTGACATGAAAAGATCAAAGTAGATGATAAACTAATGAAAAATATAGTTGATGAATATTAGCAATATGTTTTATGTTTTACATTGCCCAGTTCCATGGTCAAATGATCAGCCTCTGGTCCTTGAGGACCCAGATTCAATTCTCGGTTGGGTCGGAGGATTTAAATCATAAATTATGAATTCCCTTGGCTATAGGATTGGGTGTTGTGCTGTCCTCAACTCTCACACCACACACCAGTGTAATACCACCAATGGAAATAGTGAAAGCTGGGAGGTTCGACCCAGGTGCAGGTTGCAGGAGTACTTTGGTTAACTGAACATTAATGGAGAGACCAGACCAGGCCACTGCCTGGGGGGATATTCTGCTACGACAATGGAATAATCCGTAGAAGATATAGATGTTGATTCCCACAGGGAATCTGAAATATTTGTCCCGAATGAGTAAATTTATAATACCAATATAAATGGTCTGTTATTGGATGTTATAAATTTTCCAGCTAACTCATTCCTGGTTGCCAGCGTTTCGCCCCCGTGCGCTGGGTTGGCCTCATCAGTTGGTATCTAGCACACCTACCAAGATGCATGGCTAGTGCATACCATGGAGGCCACTGCGTAAGCTAATTAGAGCCACCAGCAGTGCCAATGCACTATGAAAGACTGTCTCACTACCAACAGGTATACACAGCTATACACAGGTTGGTAGCGAGACAATGTCTCTCATAGTTAGAGGATTCGATCCCGGGATCCCAAAAACCGGGATACCGACCGCTTTTCAATCCCGCAGATTTCGGGATTGACATCATTTTTAAAAATTTGCAAAATAGACTGCGTGAAGCGAAACTCTCAGTGCGTTACTTATGCGTCTTTTCGGTGTGTAAATGCCTGTTCTCATTTAGCGCATGAGTTCATCCCCTATAGGCCTATGCGTGAAAGTCTGACCACAATTGCGTGCATTGGTACATTACCTCTCCCGCGTGCGAGTGCCTTCTTGAAATTTAGCGTCAAAAAGGCGCTTATAGCTTTGAATAATCCAGTGCAGTTGGAAGAGTCCAATTTCGAGCTCATCGATGAAATCATTAAGGTCTTGGCTCCAGTCAAATTAACTGTAGAAGCACTCTGTCACATGGATGCGTATTTATTCACAACTGGTGCTGCCCTAAAGTTTTTTTTAAGCAGTTAAATGACAATAGCTCCGAGTTGGCTTCTAAATTCAAGATACATTTACGAAAGCGCATGAAAGATCGCCGAAGAAATGAGTTGAGTGGTGTATTATGCTACCTCCAAAATCCTCATAGTGACAATGTGGCGTTGGCGTTCGATGATGAAATAAAGCGTACATTTTCAAGTCTGAGCATAGTCCTGATTAACACTTTGAAGACGATGTCACCCCATGTGGGGTGACGGACCCTCATACAAAATAGAGTATGTCACCCCTCATGGGGTGAAAAGGCAGTGTGTCCAGGCCTCTCAACTTTAGGCTGTCGCACGAAAGTAGCGCTACCATTCGCTGTTGTATTGCATTGCTTGTTCACGTAAGGTGTTCATAGAGTGCAGCGCAGTGCCCATTCCTTTCTCAGCACGCTGTGCATTGCGCAACAGACAGTGGAATTTCTCTGACATTTGTCACCACATATAGGGGGGGGGGGGGCATACGCAACTATCAGAATTAAATTATTAATAACAAGGAAAATAATGTGGATAGGAGTCTATTATTGCTTTATTCTTACATACTGGTTGAGATTTAGCACGCAGATGAAATTGTAAACCGGGGCTACGTGTGAATAAAAAAAATGTTACTACAAACCTGAGAATGTTCCCAAGTAATTGTCACTGGCTGATGATTTGGTTGAATCATTGCCCAATGCAGCACCGAAATCTTTGCTAGTGTCCTCACTACACAAACTACTGTCGAATTCTGCCTCGAAAAAGGTGGCATCACATTGCAAATCCTAAATGTCAACATCTCTTGATTCAACACTCGAACCCTTTTCAAGTTGTTGTTCTATCTCTCTATCGGTAATCATGGCTTACTCAACACAGAAACACATAACATGAATTAAATTCTTGTCACAAAACTGTAAATTACAAGGAACTCGTTGAAAGGCGCGTAAATCAACAGCTCACAGTACAGAGCACAGTGTTCCACAACAACAAAGGTAAAAAGGGCGTCACCCCTGTAGGGGTGACATGCGCTTTCTCTGTTGCATAGTCAACCTAATAACCATATGTCACCCCAATGGGGGGACACAAAAATAGCAACTTTGAACATAAAATATGTCTCTGATTATCATCTACGGATGAAATTACGAACATCCATAGCCCACAACAACCTGAAAAATGTATACTGCATTTCAGCAGTTTACCACGAAAAAAAGCAAATGTACACGTCGACGCTAAAGTGTTAAAAAACACATTGTTTCTTTAATTGAGAGATTAAATGGTAAAATAAGACGAAGAGGAAGAACAAAATATGCAAGTCGAACCTACAAATACAGAAAAAAGTGATTTGACGCTCAAAGAAAAACTTCAGTTGGAAATAGAAAACAGCATGAAAATTATGTCTCCTGAAGCATTAAATGAAAATGAATTTTTCAGAATTGTTAAGAAAGAAATGAACCTATACGAGTCTTCAAATTCTACTTGGAGCTATAACCTAGAGAAGGCTTATAAGTATTTACTAATGATTCCTCCAACTTCCATCGAACCTGAACGCGCTTTCTCAGCAGTTGCATATATGTGCAACAAATTGAGAAGCATGTTTGGTGATGAGACACTGATGCGTTATTTCTCAATCATATTTTTGTGATTCGAACTAGAATGTTGCTATTAAATTATTCTTTATATTTACGAGAAATTTGAAATGTGACTGGTTAATGTTATTTTTAAATACTTTTTGCTACAAAACTTTCTACCTACTTATTATGTTGTTACATGAAAGTCGTCTATTTAGTCTATGTTCAGACAGATTGTTGTTAATTTCTAAAGTTTATTTGCATAGTTTGTTACATAAGGGTTTTTTAACTTTATGCAAGTTTAAAGAGATCTCACTGATTCTTGGAAAAGAATAAACACAGAGACTGAGTGATTTTAAATCTGGTTTGACTAACTCTGATTAATTAGAGTGATTAGATTAGCTAGGTGTATACCGTAAAATATGTTTATTTTGTCTAAATTTTGATTTTCTGATTAAATAGCTGATTTCTGTGAGAATATCTTGTTTTTTTAATTTGTAACTTTCAATCCCGGGACTGACCAAGTGTAATCCCGAAATCCCGGGATTAGAAATAAGGGCCAGGATCGAATTCCCTACTCATAGTGCATTGGCACTGCTGGTGGTTCTAATTAGCTTACACAGTGGCCTCCACGGTATGCACTAAACATGTGTCTTGATAGGTGTGCTACGTACCAACTCATGAGCCCAACCTAACACACGGGGGCAAAACGCTGGCAACCAGGAATGAGTTAGCTGGAAAATTTATAATGTCCAATAACGGACCATTTATATTGGTAAGTCCGTAGAGCCAACGACTCAGCACCAGGTGTCAGGCGGTGGTATATATCTCAACTCCCTAAAGGGGCCAATGGCTTTTGGCGAATAAGCCCTTTTATGTAGGTTGATGATCCCCTCGGTGTAGGAAATGACAATGTAACCCATCCCAAGTGTGTGGCCCAACGGCAAAATGAGCGGAGCAGAAGATTGGTTTGACGACAACAGTAAGGAAATTTTGTCTCACCAAGGCAAAAAGGGAAGCCTATCTATCTCATTTTCAAGATCCATCCTCCAACATGAAGAAAGCACATTTTCAAGAGCTCAAAAGAACATGACTGACAAAGATAAGGGAAATTAAGAATATCTGGTGGCAACAGAAAGATAAGGAACTTGATGTTTGGGACATGAACGTTTACGCAGGAATTAAAAAAACTGCATGGTCCATCTTGCTTTTCATCAGTTACACTGAAAAGTGCTGGCAACTCTACCACTCTTACTGACAGCTATGAAATCCTAAATTGTCCTTCCACTGCTGATAAAGACTTTCTTTGTGATGTGCCTCAACAGCCTGAACAACCATGGATGGCAGTTCCACCAACTTACCAAGAATTCAGTACAGTTCTCAACTGACTGAAACCTAAAAAGGCACCTTGCCCAGATAACATCCCTCTGGAGTTAATTCAAGCTGGTGGTCAATCCCTCAAAATGTGAATTTTCACTCTCATCCTCAAAAGTTGGGAAGTCAAAGAAGTACCTCGTGAACTAAAAATGCCATTATCACAATCTTCAAGAAAGGTGATCACAGTATTTGTGGTGACTATCGTAGTACATCACTATTATCTACTGTAGGTAAAATTCTTGCAAGAATTCTGCTTAACCGCCTCCAGGTTATATCTGAGAGAGTCCCAGTGGGGGGTTTCGAACATCCAGAAGGACAATGATTTCATTTACTATGCAAGGCAACTTCAGGAATAATGCAGAGAGCAACAGAATACTCTCTTCTTAGTCTTTTATGTCCTGGAAAAAGCACTTGACTGTTCCAGAACTTGCTATGTCCGCAGTGCTGAAAATACTCAGGGTGTCCTCAGTGTTTTGTTGATCTGATTCAGCCCTCCATGGTGGCATGACCAGGGAGGTTTCCCATCAGAACAGAATCTCAGATGAATTTCCTATAGCTCATGGACTGAAACAAGGCAGTGTGCTTGCGCCAACACTATTGGTGTTATATTTGGCTGCCATGCTATATGAATCATCTACGAACAACTCAGGTGTGGAGGTTAAGTATAATCTTGATGGTAGGTTTTCCAACCTAGCTTGCTCCCAGAGGTTCACCCAGATTACAAAGGTAACCAAAATGCTGAACGCAGATGATGCTGCATCACCTACACTCACACCAGAGGAAGTGCAACTGTCAGTTAACTCTACTAGAGTGCATGTGATCATTTTGGTCTCACCATTAACATTCAAAAGACTAAGGTCCTGGCAGAACCTTTACCAGGTACAACCTTCCACATTTCAACGTCTCCATCTTAGATACTCCACTGGAGCAGGTAGACCATTTTTCGTATTTGGGTAGTATTCTATTGGTGCACTGTAACTGTGAGCAAGATGTGGAGAAGAAAATTGGTGCTGTCCATGCAGCATTTGGACGAGAATCACACCGGGTATTCATGAATAAAGACCTGACCATGACCATGAGGCTCATGGTGTACCACGCTGTTATCATAACATTACTGTATGGTTGTAAAACTATGACCCTTTACCGACGTGATTTGAAAAAGCTTGAGCGCTTCCACCAACAAAAACTTCGATCCATTCTTAGGATCGAAGAGGAAGATCATTGCTGTTGTTGAGATAGCGCACGCCAAGAGTATAGAGTCGTCCGTCATTGGCCATCAGCTTAGACGAATTGCCATGTCTGTTGGATGAGTGTTACCAGATTTCCATGCCAAATCCTGTATGATGAAATTTGTTCTGGCACCAGACCTCGAGAACCCCCTATGAGGTGCTACAAAGACAAACCTGGGACACACTTGCTCAAGACCATTCAATTTGGTGCCGGACCATCCCTACTGCTGTCAATCTGTTTGAAGGGGAATGGCGCAGATATGAAGAGGCCAGGAGACAAGTACGAAAACTCCGTGCAATGGAACCATGCCCCTACTCCAACATTCTGTGCAATCTGTGTGGACAATTGTTCCATGCTAGGATTTGTCTGTTCAATCATCAAAAGTATATCCACAGACAGAAGGGAATTTATTGGATGAAGATAATTACTTGGATGGAGAGACAAAAACAATCACAAGCCCTCTTGAAACAACTAACTAAATCTTGCAGCTCTTCGGATGTGACAGCAGGTGCTGCAACATCATCTGCATATTGTAATTCCCTAACAGAGGTAATCTTAATGCACTTTTGGGAGTGAAGTATAGCAGGACTGAACAGTCCCCCATACAAGCGATATCTGACCTTTGCACCTTGGTTGTCTGTAGATGTTCCATATATAGCATGGCAGCCAGGTAGAGAGTGTTGGAGCAAGCACAGATCTTTGTTTCATCCCATGGGTGATAGAAAATGGATCAGAGATAATATTTTGATGAATAATTCGCTCAGGCATGGTACTATGAAAAGTCTTGACTAGACTACAAAATGCTGAGGACAACCAAAGATGTGGATACGAGAATTGGTGCTGCCCCTTCAGCTTTTGGACCTTTATCCCATCGTGTCTTCATGAAGAAGGACCTTACAGTGCATACCAAGATCATGGTTTACCGGGCTAATGTCATATTGACAATGCTTTATAAGTGTGAAACTTGGAGCCTCTACTGTCGAGATATAAAAGAACTAGAGCTCTTCCATCTTCAAAAACTTAGATCCATCTTGAACATCAAATGAGAGGAACGTGTCACCAACCTTGAGGTTCCTGAGAAAGCGCATGCTATAAGCTTTGAGCCATCGTCTCAGAGGATAGTGCACGTCCATTGCACGAGTGATACCGGGCTTCTTTTTCAACACCTGTATGGTGAACTCTGCTCTGGCACAAGACTTCATGGAGTCCTTTAGAGGCATTTCAAGGACCAGCTAAAGCATACATTCACTTGCCATTTTTTACTAGAGCTAGGTAGGATTGTCTCAATGTTTCACTATACGAAGGAAGAGATGAGGGTAGGATAGACAAGTTATATGAGGCACTGAATAACAGTTGGGAAGAAATCCAAGTGTGTGGTGCCACACTGTTTCTACATCAGTTACTGTGTTTGAAAAGGAACAACGTAGACAAGAAGAGGCTAAACAAACAGGCACGGAAGCTCCGTCAACCTCAGCCCCGCCCTCCCTAAGTCATTCCCTGCGAGTTATGTGGACGAATGTTTCATGCAAAGACTGGAGTACTAAGCACTGTGTGAAAAAGTAAACTGAAGAACATGTATATTCAGATACGAGTTGCAGCCACTGCTGCTGACAGCTATTAAGATTGAATATTCAGTGCAAGAACGACTATCTTTCCTCATTTTGTGTTTGTCCTGTTTTCCTAGCATTTTATACTCGTCTCTTTTCCTGTTTTCATCTGTCTTTCATTAAATCCTACAGTACATTTCCTTTGTCAAGAAGGAAAATTAGTCCGGATAGCCCATCAATGATGAGGAAGGAGCCCATCAATTTGAAGACAATACAGTATTGTAATCTATGTGCATGAAGTGTTCCTATATATATTGTATTCATCTTATATATATATATGTTAGTTTTAAGTAGAAATGTGTTTTATAAACTAATTTTAAGACCTAAAACATATCATCTTAGACATACAATTGCATTATCGCACATAGCGACATACACGTCAGATCCCGTTTCAACATGCCCCATTTGGGTGTGACCAAATGTTTATTGTCATTTGGCATTCCCTAGACAATGTAATCTTCATCATAGCTTCATGACATAGATGTGAATGTATGGTTCAGTTGAAGATGACCCTATGTAAGGGGTCGAAAACGGTCCTGTAGCATAATAAATTCAATAAATAAGGTGGAAATCCTTTCCTATTTCTAACTGACAATACAGTAGTATATGAAGTTCTGGACATTGTCCCTATTCTTTAGTATTTTCATGATCCGTGTTTGCTCTTTCCATTCCTCCCCCTTCCCATAATGATCTGACACTGTGTTCCTCCTATCATGCGTTCCTTTTTTCAAACGTGCAGGGGCTGTCTAACCAGGGCTGAAACACATTCTAGAAGAAATGAGTGGCATCAGGAGAGACAGAGCACACCTCAATTGACAGAAGTCAGTCACTGTAACGTTACTGCTAACCATAGGATCCAGAATGACCTGCCTTTGTGTAAGCTTTCTCGCCTCAAATTTCCCTTTGGACTGCCATCTGGCAGTGTCAAATGGAACATCAAAACTGACGCACAGACAGCCTAGATGGTATCAAATTAAAACGACTGCTCACCATAGCAGAGGCAGTACAATTATTATTGTACACCAAGACCCTTTGGGGCTGTTGCATTATGGGGTTTGGTTTGGATGATGATTATTATTATTATTGTTATTATTATTAATAATGTTAAATTTCGTGTCATGCCTGCTTTCAGCAAAGTCTACCATTAAGACCAAGACATCCAAGTGGACCAAACTGTATACTTCATTTCCACCCAAATGAATCCTCCCCTGACAATTTAAACCTCCCAGTGTGTGCAGCGCACTGGTCTGCAATAGTTATTTATCATAAGATGGCAGGACCGGGCAACTTTCGGCTATACTTTGAGCTATCTCTTATTGCCAAGAGATGTCGCATATGTTCATAGTAAGTTATTTTTAAAAACTCTGCACAAGTTTCAAGTTTGTTTGTAAATATACCAGGTCCTGGCAGTGATGTTGGTGATGCAGAAATAGCTACTTTTCTCGTTATTAATGGCGGGGAAAGTAATTCAGAGTGTGCGAGTAATACAGAGGAAGAGCCTGCTGTAACTCCAGAGAAGATAGTGATGCTGATAACGTAATTAATGGTAAGACACTGAGAAATGCACGGGGGTGACTACTAAAAGTCATATTACTGACATACATTTGTCCAGTGATAATCAGGTTAGCACATGTTTGTAATTTATGTAATATGTTACTGTTATTGTGCATTTTTTGATAATTGTTTCCTGCCCATTTGGCAATTATAGTGAAATTCATACAATACCAAAATTGATCATTTAGAGTAGGCTAGAAATAAAGCACGCTGCCGAGGAAGCTTGGAGTTTAACAATGTCATGCTTGAGGGTTAAACCTAGCAGTACATGATCCATGTATACTACGATCAAAGGTGAAAGATTACAGCCTTGTTTAACCCCTGTAATTACTTTGAACCAAAAAACTAATTCTACCATAAATTCTCACTGCAGCCTGATTGTCAAAATAAATGCCTTTGATTGCCTACAGCTAATCCCACAATAACCCAGTACAGCAAACTTCAGTTCCCCAGGTACTCCGCCATATGCCTTCTCTAGATCTACAAAATATAACCGTTTATTCCTCTTGTAGCATTTTCCAATCACTTGAAACATACTGAAAATCTGGTCCGACAGCTCCTCTGAAATCTGAAATCGCACGGATACACAGAGACCTGCGTGAACTCTTATTTATAAGCTGAAAGTAAGTCATGAAAGAAGTGATATGATTGCAAGTATAGACATGAGGGGTCAATGAGAAGAGGACATTCACAATAAAGATAAAAGGACTAAACAGGCAACGAACCCTATGGGACAAGCCTTGCACCTGAACCAGCTTTGATCGTTTGATGGTGGGGTCAAGTTGAGATGAATAAATTAAGATAAGTAATCAATTTATTTCTTAATTCCCTTCGATCACTACAGATTTTAGAAGACTCCAAGGTGTTGTAATTTTACACAACAAGAATTACTTGATGTGTTGGGAGCTACTGACTTGGAACTTTCACTCTTAAACATCCTAAAATGCTACCAGCCACAGTTGGGATTGAATCCATTATCCAGGAACAAAAGGACAATTAACCCTGACAGTAACATGTCTATAAATATCGCTTTAGTTACACCACACGTTTCGAAGACGTGTCACTCAAAGCCTATTATTTAAAGTTACATTAAAGTTACCAGATGGAATGAACAAGGAATAGATGTGGTGGAGGGGATAACTCTCCCCTCCTTAAGAGGAATAGATGGCATTCATTCGCACAACACGTCAAAAAAATGTATGGTGTTACTGTCAGGGTTAACTGACAATCCCTTAGTATGCACATTAGCATTTGGGTCCATTCTAAGGCTGAGTATTATTCCCCAGACTGCCTGAAAGCTAAGCAAGCAATGAAGATGGTTACAGTCATTAATCAAACCATTCAGATCTGTGAAGCAGTAAAATTTACTACACTGCTCTAGTTTTCAGTTTTAAGTCTTAGTTAACCTCCAAGGATAATCTGGTTCAGGAATTCAGACAAGTCTTCCAAAATCTGTCACTTCCTATTCAGAGGGATTTAGGAGCGAGATTCCAGCAGCCCAAGACATGGTCACCTTTCATTAAATCACCCCAATAACTTATCTCCAGATGCTGCAACAAAATGGATGAGTGGGACTCTGCATAGCTCAATTCTCTTCCTATTGACCAGTAGCCTTTGTTTAATGATAAGAATCTCCTATTAGGCTCTGATCTCCCAAGAGGACTTGGGCTTGGCTCGATTGAGTTAGAACAGGCCATGGAAGATGGGGATCGCCATTCCATAATTCGGGTTCACAAACATCCCTGTGCTGTGACTGCAGAGAGGTGGTGGTTATTCTTTTAAAAGGAAGTACAACTGGACTGCAGAGAGCTGAACCAGACTATTCACACATTACTTCAGGGGGGTGACAAAGAGAGCATTCAATGGGTCTGTTCAGAACTTCGTCAATTTATCTAACAATGCCCAACAACCCCTGGGACTGAAAAAGCTGCCCGTGTGGTTAGGGTCATGAAACTATAAGACTGCGTTTTGGGAGATGGTGGGTTCAAATCCCACCATCGGCAGCCCTGAAGATAGTTTTCCGTTTGTTCCCTTTCCACACCAGACGAATGCTGGGACCTTAATTATGGTCAAGGCCACTTCCTTCCCAAACCTACCCCTTTCCCATTCTTGCATTACCAAAAACCTTTCATGCATTAGTGTGCAACGTTAAAACCACTAGGGTGGGGACTGGGACTGACTGGAAAGGCACAATATAGCTTTGTAACTTCCCCCCCGCTTATTTCTTGCTTCCATTGTATTTAAGCCTTATTTATATTTCTTTAATAATCATTCATTCCTTCATTCATTCAATCATAACTGATCTGCATTTAGGGTTGTCGCCCCGGTGACACATTCCCAATTGATTGCTGACCTAATTTTTTCTTAAATGATTTCAAAGAACTTGGGAATTTATTATCCCTAATTTCTCTTCCTATAAGTGTCCCATTTTGTGTCTGAGTGTGTCAAAATAGATAAATCAACTGTGATATCAAATCAGTGCTGGGATAGGTTGCCTAGAAGAATTATTAAATCGCCTGTGCTTGGCAAGAGCAGCAGAGGAAGAGACAAGAGAGACTAATTTGACTAGACTTCAGTGATTACATGCCATGCAAGGTAATAGTTTGCACTAAGGTCTCAAATATGAACAGTACTGTGGGGTACACCCATATACTCAAACATCAATCTATTAATTATTAGGTTTATCTCGTTCACAGAAACTACAATTCAGGATCCAATCAAACATCAGCCTAGAGCATGGATTCCACTGAACACTACATATAGCTACATGTATATAAGGCATAACCCAGTGTTGAGCAGTCACTGTTTTAATAAGCTATAGTGATGCCTTCAGAGAACTCAACCAAACTTCGGTCAGTTTATTTCAGAAACAACGAAACACCATAAGTGGCTGAATCCTGCACATCCCTGGATAAGTGTGACAATTCCAAACAAATGACCATTTTGTCAGAACTCTAAAAATAGACTTCATACACCTAACAACATACAAAAGAGCATTTTCCCCTACAAATAATTTTTTTAAATGTTATTGATTTGACTGAAGCCCGCCTGATGGCCATGATCGTTAAGGCGAAGTCTAAACGGTATGACACTGTGGTTAGCTGGTTCGAGTACCGTTGATCAAAAAAATTTCACCATCAGAATGCTTACCGCCAGGGTAGGAGAGGTGGCGGTGTACAATTTCTAATCATTAGATTGCGTGCCAAAAGCCTGGATTAAATTCCAAACGTCTCTTCAGTGATCATATGGAGAGAGAACATATGGCGCTGTTGAAGGCGATTCGTCCATCGGATGGTGACGTTAAGCCCTGAGCAGACCCCTTGGTGCTATTCGACAGAAGGCCATGTGCTGTAGTGATGGGACGTTCGATTTATTTTACTGAATCAATTCATTTGATTCCGTTCACATTACTGAATCGATACAGTGATCCGATTCACGGCTCATTGGTCACCGCTCCTACTGCATCTGTGTAGTATGTGCTGGTAAGACAGCAGCAACAGCATTCAGTGCTCACAGCTGCCATCTGGTTTTCATACTATGAACTCCTTTCTTACAAAAAATGCTAGTTACTCTAATACATCGAAGGTTTCCGGCGACGCAGGGTGGGAAAGGTTAGGATTAGGAAGGTAGCAGCCATGGCCTGAATTAAGGTACAGTCCCAGCATTTCCTGGTGTGAAAATGGGGAAACTACAGAAAACCATCTTAACGGCTGCCGACGGTGGGATTCGAACCCACCATCCCCCGAATGCAAGCGCATAGCCACGTGATATTAACCGCATGACAACTCGCTCAGTCATTTTTGAAAAGATGTATTTTTCTATCAGCTGAGGATTTTTTTAATCGTCATATTTTGTATAGGCTACCCGAGATGTACAGTAGCCCGCTGGTTTTCTGATTCAACATACTGTTATTGCGTCTGTCCACATATGATTGAAGTCTTGTGCAACGATGTGACATATGAACTGAGAGAATACTGAGCCGTTCTTCCCAATATAAAACGGATACTTTTGAGTGGTCATGAGCATGACTCATAGTCATAGGGCAGGCTAGAGTCGAGTTTAATTGTCAAATGTTAACTAAGTTCATTAAACTAATAAATAGTATAACCTAATAGCCTACCTACTTACTAGCTACTTCAGAATTATGTTGTGACTAACTTTTTAACACTGCAAATATATACATCTATTATTTAAACCTCCCTGTAAGAAGAGGACAGTGAATGCAAATGGGTATTATTTTCAAATGAGCTGAGCTCGAGAGTCCATTATAGCATACAATTCTTTCAGTGTAGCATGGCTCACTGTATGTCTCGCTGCAGTGAGCCGATAAGGAGCCGTGTTTATCTTGTGTCTCACTGAGCCGGCTCGTTCACGATTCTTTCGGTGTGCCATGGCTCACTGTATGTCTCGCTGCAGCGGAAGCTCGGCTCTCCGCGTGACCAGTGAGCCGATAAGGAGCTGTGTGTATCATGTGTCTCACTGAGCCGCGCTCGTTCACGATTCTTTCGATGTGCCATGATTCACTATCTCACTGCAGCGGAAGCTCGGCTCCCCGTCAACGTCCAGTGAGTGCGCCACTCAGCACTGTCCACTGGGAGTAAGCTGAATCGTGTGCCGTGAGCTCGCCGTTCCTGTGAATCGATTCACTCGGACACTTCAATGAATCGATACACTGCTTCGAATCATGCATTCAGTAGCCAACACTAATGTGCTGGCACCGCATTTCACACTCTCCCTTCCTACTAACATATATCACATCATTTATTTCATCTCCTCTGATGAGGTTGACGTCAGGAAGGGCACCCGGTCATAAAAACGACAGATTCATTTCACCTCAAAGAGAGACCTTAGAGAGACAGGATAAGGGTTCGACAAACACAGATTTGATTCGTATCACTACTAATTACTTTTACGGTTTTCAGAGACGCTGAAATGTAAAAATTTGGTGCCACATAAGTTCTTTTGCAAGTTGTAGGATTCCAGCAAGATATAGCAGATATCCTGGATTCAGGAGGTCAATTGGACTGTATTGTGATTGACCTATCTAAGGCATTCAATCGGGTAGATCATGGGAGACTAATGGCAAAAATGAGTGCAATTGAACTTGACAAAAGAGTGACTGAATGGGTGGCTATATTTCTAGAAAATAGAACTCTGAGAAGCTTTATCTGTCCATGTAATAATTAAGAGGGGAATTCTTCAAGGCAATATTATTGGACCTTTATGTTTTCTTATATATATATCAATGATGTGTAAAGAAGTGGAATCAGAGATAAGGCTTTTTGCAGATGATGTTATTCTGTACAGAGTAATAAATAAGTTACAAGATTGTGAGCAACTGCAAAATGACCTCAATAATGTTGAGATGGACAGTAGGCAATGACATGATGATAAACTGGGTTAAAAGTCAGGTTGTGAGTTTCACAAATAGGAAAAGTCCTGTCAGTTTTAATTACTGCAGTGAGGGGGTGAAAGTTCCTTTTTGGAATCACTGTAAGTACCTAGGTCTTAATATAAGGAAAGATCTTCATTGGAGTAATCACATAATTATGATTGTAAATAAAGCGTACATATCTCTGCACATGGTTATGAGGGTATTTAAAGGTGGTAGTAAGGATGTAAAGGAGAGGGCATATAAGTCTCTGGTAAAACCCCAACTAGAGTATGGTTCCAGTGTATGGGACCCTCACCAGGATTACTTGATTCAAGGACTGGAAAAAGTCCAAAGAAAAACAGCTCGATTTGTTCTGGGTGATTTCCGACAAAAGGGTAGCGTTACAAAAATATTGCAAAGTTTGGACTGGGAAGACTGGGAGAAAGGAGACAAGCTACTCGACTAAGTGGTATGTATTAAAGAAACTATCATAGTTTTATTTTGAGTCCACCTTGTCAATACACCTTATATAAGGTGGAAGAAGCTATTCTACAGACAGCCAAAGAAAGTGATGTGCCCAATTGTCGCTACACCTTATATAAGTTGTATTGACAAGGTGGATTCAAAATAAAACTATAAGTTTCTTGTCCGGCCCCGCGGACTTTACACTTCCGCAATTTCCACATATACGCATGTTAATAACATATGGTGCAAAGCAGGGGCATCCCCTGGTCTAAGGAGTTTGGACAGCCCAAGTAGGGGACTGCCTGTAGGGGTGAAGTACAGTGGGGACTTCGAGGGCCCTGGGACCGCTACAGTAGCTGTGAAGGCCCTTCAGGAACTCTGAAAAGTGGTGGCAAAAGGGGCTCTGGTTAAGACGCAGCAGGTCGTTATGCTACTTAGGTTCCAAAATGGGTAAAATATAATTATGTAAATAAATTCAATGTTAATTTTAATCTTATACCAGTTGTATAGTATTATTAGAAGTAATTTCACATACCGTACTGTATATGAGTTGACTATGTTTGTAAGATATTATAAGTAGAATTTTGTAAACAATATAAATTTATTAAGGATGATGTGTGTGTTTAATAGAAAAAATTAGCGTAAATTGTACAATATTGTATTCTAGGAAAATTTTCTTCGTCTCCTGTTAATTTAAAATTTAGTGCTTGACAATAATGTATTTTAGTGTACCATTTGCCACCGAGGTAGACACCTCATTTGCAAATAAAGAGATTTTGATTTTTGATTGAAAAGATCTTTTTAGGTCGACGCCCGGAATAAATACCGTAGCATTAAAAAAAATCTTTAATAGATTCAGAAAAGTCAATGCAGGATAAAATAAAATACCTATTATGGCTAAGTTTATGCCTTTGCTGACGGGACCTAGTGTTTACAGTGCACTATGTCTTCTGGTATAGGCTAGAGCAATCTTGTTACTTTCATTGCTCTGTCTCAGATTTATTCTTGGCTTTGACAAAATGAAAGTGACTGAGGTATGAGCGATGCTAGTAATGCCATTCCTTCTGCAGCCAGTCCCTGCTATGAATGGTGTGAAAATATTGGTCATAGGGTCGGTTGGTGCATGCATTTCAGTGGGCTTGGCAGACTGATATGTAATAGCAACTTCTGGCTCGGTGAGGAAAGCAACGGGAAACTACCTCACTCCTCATTTCCCTAATACGCCTCTTCAGTGATGCCTAGGCCATCTATGACAGCTGATGGCGGAACTGTTGAGGATCCAACCAGCCTTCGGGCTGAGGACTAAACAACACATGGCTAAGTTTATCAACAATACGTGGTATGTTCCGAGCTGTCAGTGGAGAGATGACGTAGAATGACATCAGTAGACGAATAAGTTTGAGTGGTGTTTTTAAGAGTACGAAAGATCACAATATGAAGATAAAGTTGGAATTCAAGGACAAATTGGGGAAAATATTTGTTTATAGGAAGGGGAGTTAGGGATTGGAATAACTTACCAAGGGAGATGTTCAATGAATATTCAATTTCTTTGCAACCATTTAAGAAAAGGCTAAGAAAACAACAGATAGGAAATCTGCCACCTGGGCAACTGCCCTAAATGTAAATCAGCAGTGACTGATTGATTGCATGCTGGTAAAACCATCTACATGAAGCTGCCGTATCCCAACACACACAAACCACCGCTGAACTGGACCGGGATCAAAACCGCCACCCACTCCGGCTCTCGTTATGAGCTGTACAGGCCCCTAGAGGGGTGTTCTAACGAAATAGTTATACCCAATTTAAAAATGTTAAGAGTTTTGGGGTCGCACGGGCGCTCATCAGTTTCAAGTTGTTCCCGCCTACGAACAAGGAGCTATTCTACAGACAGTCAAAGAAAGTGATGTGCCCAATTGTCACTACGCCACCGTGAATCACCCACACAGTATCATCTGTTTGTCCACCAAGCTACCACTATCCTGTCGATCTTGATAATCATAGCAAATCAAGTACAAATCAACAATATGAAAATTGAACAGATGCATATAAAGTGTGTCAGACAAATCAAAGCGACTGGACAGGCCTGCCCCGGACAAAAAGTGGGATTACAAGATAACGTTAATCATGGAAACCATCGACTGACAGTCACTACCAAAGAAATAGAATAGAGCTAGAATACAATGTGTTTTAGCGTGTCAGGAATAACCTTTGGGGGCATATCTAGTACATATGAACCATGAGACTTCACACGTCTAAGGTGCGATCGTGAACATGAGCCTGGAAGTTAACAGATTTATTCGAAATTGAACAGAGGCGGGTTATCTTAAAGGTAAACATTCACAACGCATTTTCCAGGGTTCGAACGGCGACTGCTGGAAAATAATATGCAGAACCAGATGGCACATCGGTAGTCCACACAGAAGACACAACCGAATAGAAAATACAGTAGCAACTGGAAGATATCACTTGTCACAGAATGTGATGCCATCAATTATTGGCACCTCGTAAAGAGGCAGAGATTTACGAGAGTATACCACGTTCGTGATAATGCTGTTTAGCTCTTTGTCGTGGGTACAGAACTGTAATACCTGCAGCAGGCTACCGACAGTGTCAGTAAAACTTACTGTCTGACAACTCGGCAAATATCTACGCTTCAAAGCACAGAGCATTTAAAATAAATCGACGGAATCACATTTATAATTTGTAATTCCTTATTATTTTGTCACCGGGTAAAATGCCCCATTTTCAAAATAAATGTTCTCATTCTGATCAAGCTGACAACCTGTAAGTATCTTCCAAACGAAAAGCCCAGCATTCAAATTGCTCTACAATATCCGAACTGAAGAAAACTATTCCCTACTAACCAATCAAACCTCTTATTTTATTACCCATTAAATTCTAAATCGTTAAATCAATTATCAACCAACACTATAAAATGTTTAGTGACCTTACGTCAAGCAATTACAAAATGAACTTTGGGTTAACCAGAAACCTGTTAAATGTCTTACTGCCACCTCCAAACTGCATATCGCAGCATAATAGTGATGCTTCGACGACTGCACGATAAAAATAGTAAATTTAAGCAAGGGAAACCTTCAAAGAAAGCTAAAGGTTCCACTCGAAACAGCTGTTCCTACTAGCTATCTGACCTGAACTGTACTTCTGTGAATGAGACAGTCTTCTATCGACCTAATATCAGACAATATTCAAAAAGCATTACGCAGCAATGGATCACTGTTGCTTCCAAAACCATCACTCGACCCAGTAATGAACTGAAACCTTTTAACAGCTACTAATGACATCGACTACTGATGAAAGTTGACACCTATTTGCTAAGAACGTGTGCTGACAAGGCTCGAGAAGGTAAAACAATAGAGGCTACTTACATGCATATTCAACAGTGTGACCGTGGAAATAAATGCAAATATACACAGTATAATTGAACAAACACGTACCACGTATTATCATCCTCTTCTAATGCCATTTTGCCATCTTGATTTCTCTGCTCAGGTGTTTCGCGTGAGCGCAGTCATTTATTTTCTGTCATACATCAAGGTAGATGGCACCACTTCAATTTTCTATCTGGTATGGCGGCATCCAGCAGTGTTGGTGCAGGAGGGTCCTCGTGGTCAAAATGGCAAATTGCCTTAGCGGTAGGTGCTCCAGTAGCTATTGGACTTGGATATTGGTACCTAAAGCAAAGCGGAACATCTGCAGGTAAAGACAGCCGATCGCAGCTGGATGAATCGAGAAATAAAGCACCATCCCTAGCAACCGCTAACCAAGTCTCACTGGATAACTCTGGAACGGATTCTATCTCTAAAACAGATATTTTTGAAGAGGTTAGTCTATGTAAATAAAAGAACGAACTATATACTATGCATTCGTTTTAATTATTTCAACTTCTGTACCCCAGAAATTTAAACATGTCTAAATTATGGGACCTAGAAGTTACCTGCTATGGATTATGTAATATTTTGTTTTTATTGTGTTATTTGTTGTAATTATCGGATTTAATTTACAGAATCCATTAAAAAGAGCGTTAGCGCACAAAGGTGCAGGCAACACCTTTTTCAAACAAGGAAAGTATGCTGAAGCTATTGAATGTTACAATGAGGCCATTGAAACCTGCCCTCCGGATAAAACCCATGATCTGTCAACATTTTATCAAAACAGAGCTGCAGCATATGAACAACTGGTGAGCTATTTGCTGATTAGAATTTCTCTGAAATAGTTTTATTTTTTTCCTTCTTTCTCTATTCTTTCAATATAGATATTCCCTTGTTTCTTACTTTATGAGAATCTTCACTTTGTATAAGAGGATTATAATCAATAGAGTTTCTGAACAATGCCTCTACTAAATGAATGAACATTACATCATGTTATCATTTTGTTGCTGTAATTACATCATTGGCTGTTGCTTTTAAATGTGTCATTGCTGTACTGCAACACAAAGGTAAAATGTCTGTCGTGCCTATTGACTATGTCATTAGTATTAATTTATGGTAAAATGTATTGGAATAACAGAGTTTCCACTCTGTTGACAACATGCTGCTTGCCTTATTTCATAATTCCCATGTTCATATTGAACATCTATGTTCATTATCCATAAATCTCTTTTATGGTGAAATTGTCTATAAGATTGAGCAATTACATGATGTACTTTACCTTTAATTTCCTTTCTAATGTTAAATTTGTTTCTATTGTGATCAAGTAATCTGATTTTCAGTATGAGTGGTGATGGTGGTGGTGATTATTGTTTTAAGGGGAAGTATAACTAGGCAACCATCCTCTATGTAACAAATCAGAGAGAAAAAATTGAAGGGATCTGACACTTCGAAAAATGAAGTTATCAGACAAAGGAAGACAAGGGCCACGTAGGGTGTGAAAATTAAAGACTTCCTAGGCCTCCAGTGCTCTAATACTGTCGGGGTCAGGAAAAGAACAAGGATTGACCAAGGGAAGTTCAGAGCCCCCTGGGGCCCCTTTTAGTTGCCTCTTATGACATGCAAGGGATACCATGGGTGTTATTCTATTGCCCCCACCCACGGGGATTATCAGTATGATAGTTCTGCTTATATATACATAAGAATCTCAATCCTGAGAGTTTTATGATCAGTCATACAAACCTTAACATTTTTCTTAGGTTATGGTATATATCTGTATTTTCTGTCAGCAGAATTGCACTATATACACTACATGCGAGACTGCTATAATCTCCCATGGTTTGATCTCTCTTTTTTTTTCCCCGTAGTAGATTAGTTTACAACTCGGTGTCACACACCCAATTGTTGACGAGATGTCTCTTAGTGAAAATTAATTGGTCTCGTCAGGTGACAGTCCATTGGTCTAAATTAGCAGGGATGATCAGTACTATCTGCGCACTTTTTAGCGATAGATTTACACTCTAGTGCTGAATCGGTCGACTTCGGTTGTCTTAGAGATTCGTATTGGCAACCTAAGAAACACAAACTAAGAATCGCTTATCATCGCTGTGCGGCATCTGGCGTATACTTTACGTACTCGTACCGTTGTTGTTTACACAACAAAGCCAAACTATGGAATTCATGCTAGGAACACGTTTCGCATTGGGAAATATTATATAGTATTATATATTGTGTGTGTGACACAGTTGTTGGCGTTAAGATAAAGGTTTAGAAAATTCATATCGATCGATCATATTATCGATTCAATTCAGATTTCATTTCCATTCAGTTGGCAGTATTTACCGGAACCGGCAGTGCTCCCTTCTTACTCCTCACCGAGTACAAAAATCTATCACTAAAAAGTGCGCGTACAGTACTTGTGAATCAGTACTTGCTACCTCGTCACAAGACACACACACGTATACATGGAATGACTCTTTTGTTTACTTCTTGCAAAGGACGTTGTCAGGCAATGCACAAGGCTGCCAACCTCTCTACTTAGAAACTGATTTGTGGTGGTAATTGTTTTAATAGGATTTAAAAGTTTTTTTTGTGAGGAACTAATGGGTGAGTGTGGTGATTGTTTTTCAAGTTTTACCCATGTCTGTGCTGGAGATAGGGTCCTTAGCTGAGTGTTATGTTGGGAGAGGTAACAAAGGAAGATTAAGGAGATTATAAGGTGTCAAAAGAAGGGGCAGTGTGTGCATTATTCATGAAGAAAACCTTGGCATGTAAATGAACAAATGATCTGGATAGATTAAGAAGTCGCGGAAATTACGCAAGAATTGTCTCAATTTATCCAGCAAGTGATGGAGTATCTGATAGTGAAGTAGACAGTTTCCATAAAGGACTGACTAATGTTATAGTGAGGGTCAACAGGAAGGATAAAATAATGTTAAGTGATTTCATTGTGAGAATTGGTTATAGAACTAAAGGGTATGGTAAGATAATGGTTAAATGTGTGGAATACATGCAAGCTAATAGAGGAGTGGAAAGCATGTACTGAACTTCTATGCTAGTATGGGGTTAATAGTTGCTAATTCGTTCAAGCACAAGACTTTTCACAGCTATACATGGGAGGGTAACAGACCCTATCATAATTGACTTTTAATTCAGAAATGTATTAGGAATATACAGGTATTGGATTTTTCAGTATTACAGACTGCTTTCCAATGTGCATTGAATTAAGTATTGCTGTGGCTGTACCTTAATTAAGACCATGGCCACTACCTTCGCAGTCCTACCACTTTGCCATCCTTGCATCGCCGGAAACCTTCAATGTGTTAGTGCCACGATAAACTACTAGGAAATTGAAGTCAGTTTGCAGACAAATAAAAGTAAAACTCAAAAGATGGGAAAATTAGACATAGGCCTACATAGATATTAGTGAAAAGTTCAAAGAATAGACAGTAAACTAATTCAGGATATTGATGGCATACAGGGATGGTATAGTAGAAATGCCTGGAGACAACTGTGTGTAAAGATGGGTAAAAAAAAGTATTATAGTAGAACTATGACGCCAGGACAGTGTGGACATTTTTAGAAAGGTGTCAACCGGGCAAGTTGGCCGTGCGCGTCGAGGCGCGCGACTGTGAGCTTGCATCCGGGAGATAGTAGGTTCGAATCCCACTATCGGCAGCCCTGAAAATGGTTTTCCGTGGTTTCCCATTTTCACACCAGGCAAATGCTGGGGCTGTACCTTAATTAAGGCCACGGCCGCTTCCTTCCAACTCCTAGGCCTTTCCTATCCCATCGTCGCCATATGACCTATCTGTGTCGGTGCGACGTAAAGCCCCTAGCAAAAAAAAAAAAAAAAAAGAAAGGTGTCAAAAATGGCTCTAAACAAGAACTGATGTGGATATGGAATTTGCATAGGTGAAAGAAATAGAGCAAAACAGGTATTTCTAGAGTCCAAGAAGAAAACATGGGGATATTTTGGAAATAATCTGGAAATGCTACTTCAGACAGCTGGGAAAACTTTCTGGGCTGTAATAAAGGTTCTTAGAAAGGAGGGCAAAAAGGAATGAATAGTGTTTCGGGAATACATCAGCAGAGGTGCCAACTATTACGGATTGTCTGTAATTATTATGGAATTACGGTCAAAGGGGAAATTATTTTGGAAAAGCTGACATCACGAGAAAAAAGAACGAAAAATGTTCAGTGCTTTTGAGCCTTTGTCCTAAATCATCCTCATTTTAATGCTTCTGAGTTGACGATGGTACTTATTCGATTACGACTTCCTTTTGCTACCTATAAGCGTTCTAAAATCAATTGTGAATGAAGGAGCTCAGGCACTGTTCTTCTCCACTATAAATCCTTCAGGAATGTTGTATTTACTGTGTTAAATGTACCTGACAGTTGACAGAAAAATTAAGAAGTGAGGCCTACATTAAGCACTTCTGCACTGAAATCGCTTAGGGTTCAGAAGACAAAAATGTCATCCCAGTGGGAAGGATGCTACAAGGAATGTTTTATCACAGAACTAACAGGTTTTTCTCGCGGGCAGAGAGCGATTACTGATAATCCACTTCAAAGGTTGGCACCTCTGCATGATATGCATTTATTGTAGATCACGAGGAATCACTAGACAGGTAAGGAGAATATTTTGAAAATCATCTTGATATAAAAGAAGTCCCAAACTGTGGAGTTAGTGGGGAGCACAACAATGGTGGCAGTGAATTTATGCTCAAGAAGGAGAAAGGATGATAAACTACATTATTAAAAGCATCAGGAATACTGGTTTACCTTATATGAGGGATACTGACTGGAAGGTGATCGGGGAGGGAGTGGGTATGTGGGGAAACTGGGAGTGAGATTTGTAGATTGTCAGGAAGTTTTGGTTAATATGATAAATGTGATGTATATTAAATATTAAAATGATGGACAGAGTGAGGAATGAATAAATGGTGAAATATAATTCTCATAAGTTTTCTCCTACCGCTATAGCGGCAATTATTCAACCAATGTGATTAATAGAGGATTAAGCTATTAATTTTCGTAAGGAATTTTTGTAATTATCAGTGATAGGAGATAGAGAGCTGCGCTCAGATGTCCTTCACTTCAACCACAGTGGTACGTATAAGTTGGGACGTTTATTTAAAAGGATTATAGAGAAGTACATTCAGGGAAACTGGAGCAGTGATAACAGTACGAGGAGCTGGAAGTTTAGTAAGGATGACATAAAAATAAACTTCTGGCCCCAACTTGGCAGGTTTGATCCTGGCTCAGTCTGGTAGTATTTGAAGGTGCTCAAATACGTCAGCCTCTTGTCAGTAGATTTACTGGCACGTAAAAGAACTTGTATGGGACTAAATTCTGGCAGCTCGGTGTCTCCAAAAACCGTAAAAGTAGTTAGTGGGACATACAGCAAATATTATTATTATTATTATTATTATTATTATTATTATTATTATTATTATTATTATTATTATTATTATTATTATTATAAAAAATGAACTGAAATATAGATCATATAAGTGATCTCAAAGCTGCTTTTGTCACAGTTAAAAATAAATGTGATAAGAAGGAAGATAGTAATTAGGACTGTTAGGCAGTACCATATGGTTAATAAGACTAACATGAGAGATTTCAAACGGTAATTGAGGAGCTTTCTTGCAAACGCCACTAAAGTCATTTTAAAACTTTTTTTTGTGTGTTAAAATTCTTGTTAGGATAATGAGCTTGCACATTTTCAAATGTAAATTGGGCGTGGCTTAAATGTTGTTTGCACGGTTTTATACTGGAGCACAAACACAGTCATTCTAACAAGAATTTTTAACCCAAAAACATAAATGTGTAAGAAGTGCCTTAAGTGGTATTTGCAAGTAAGCTCCTCAATTATGATTAGTGGAACAGTGTTCTCCCCAGAAAGTTTCGTCAACCGGGTAGCAGGAATGAGTAGCTGGGCAGGGGATACTTAAAAAAACGAATATGATAACATTTCAGTATATTCAGACAGGTAAACATTACCTGCAAAGCTGTACTATTTCATTGTTATCGCAAACAAGACATAACAGTATTTATGAACTTGCAGTGTTCTCCTGCTGTTCATAATCGTGTAACACCGGTGCTTACCACTCGGTTGCTGTAGAGTGTCCTACAGGTTTGTGATGTCATATGGAATCGGTGATTGCATGTAATTTCTCGCCAATCCAGACACTGCTCGCGTGCAACACTATGCTATAGTCAAGCTAATCTTTGATGTAATTGATGCAATTATCCTGACAATAATGAAGATTTATCATTTAAATAAACGTTTTTCAGTATTTACATTTTAACTTGGAGCACGTAATGACTCAATAGGTATTAATATTATGTAACTAAGCTCATATCAAGATTTCATTAGCCGGATGGTCTTGTAAAAGCAGCAGGGTGGTGGGCCCATTAAAAAGGTCCTAGGGAGAACACTGGTGGAAAATGGTAAATAAAAATGTAAACAGTCTGTGGTATGGGATTAGGCCTAAAGCAATTGTTGAGGAATGTACCTTTAAAGATGGTGAAGGATGGTAAAGACCTGCTGTATTATAACAGAAGTAAAGAGACTAAGGAGGAGGCGCAGGTTGGAAAGAAATAGTTGTGGAAGTAAGGAGAAATTGAAAGAAAATGCTAGGAAATTTAATCTGGCGAAGAAATCTGCTAAGGATAACATGATGGCAAGCACAATTGGCAGTCATACAAAGTTTAGTAAAAAATGGAAGGGTATGTATAGATACTTCAAGGCAGAAACAGGTTCCAAGAAGGTCATTCCAGGAATAATTAATGAATATGGGGAGTGTATATGCGAGGATTTACAGAAGGCAGAAGTATGCAGTCAGCAGTATGTAAAAATTGTTGGTTACAAGGATTATGTCCAGGTAGAGGAGATGATTAATACTAACGAAGTATTGAAATTTACTCTCCATAACATAAGATTCAAAAATTGAAAACTAGAAAAGCAGCTGGAAATTATACGATTTCTTGGGATATACTAAGGGCAATGGGTTAGTACATAGCAAATGCGGCTCAATAATACGATCTGCAGAGCTGCAGAACCACCAGAACGAAAGATATAATATATGGTGATTAGCGAACCCATTCTACATATTGAGTGTTGATATAGAGCCAACTGTTCAATTGTTTTTTGTACAAGTCAGTTATTTATATCGTCGATGTCCCTTGAAATCGGGATCTTACAAATTGAGATGCACGTCTCCCTGTACATTTTCTGGAACTTCACACTGATAAGACACGGAGTAAAACGTTTCCGCGGAGTTGGAGGACGCATGCACACGAGCTCAGCTGGCACTTCCCGTATGCAATACGAATTTAGACGCGTCTATTACACTTAGGGACTGTGTGTCACAGAGCAGAACTACCAACAGAATTCAGCACGAGCCACCACTGGTATATGGTACCATAGCTGAAGTAATTATTTTAATACTGTTTGCATGAATTAGCTATAGCAAGTGAATCAGCGGACCCCATACTTGGGGATAAACGCTAGGAGAGAGAGCTATAGCAAGTGAATGGAGAGTTGCTATAGTAGCCCCTGTACATAAAGGATAGGGTGATAAACTTACACGGTTACAGTACAGAAGCCAATAATTACAGGCCAGTCAACTTGGCATGTATTTAAACTTTGGGAAAGCACTCTTTCTGATTGTATTAGACATGTTTGAAAAATTAACTGGTTTGATACAAGGCAGTTCGGGTTTATAGGAAAAGTTATTCTACTGAAGCACAACTTGTAGGATCCAGTAAGATACAGCAGATTTTTTAGATTCAGGTCAAATGGACTGTAAAGTACTTGTTGTATTTAAGGCTTTTAATAAGGTAGATCATGGGAGACTTGCGCTAAAAATGAGTGGAATTGGACTAAACAAATGAGTGAATGGTTGGCTATATTTCCAGAAAATAGAACTTGGCATAGATGAAGCATTATCTGATACCCTAACAATTTAGAGGGGAATTCCTCAAGGCAGTATTATTGGACCTTTGTTTTCTTATATAAAATATATATATATATGTATTTATATTATACAAATGATATGAGGAAAGAACTCAAATCAGAGATAAGGCTTTTTTCAGATGTTTTACTGTATAGAGTAATAAAGAAGATAAAATATTTTGAGTAAAAAGACTTCGGCAATGTTGTGAGATGGACAGCAGGCAAAGGTATGTTTTAACGGGATGGAAAGTCAGGTTGTGAGTTTCACAAAGAGGAAAAGTCCTCTCAGTCCTAATTACTGCATTGATGGGGTGGAAGTTACTCATGGGGAGCCCAGGTGTTCTTATAAGGAAAGATCTTAATTACGGTAATCACCTAAATGGGATTGTAAATAAAGGTTACATATCTCTTCATATGGTTATTTAGGGATTGTAGTAAAGATGTAAAAGAGAGGGCATATAAGTCTCTGGTAAGACCACAGAGTATGGGACCCTCACCAGGAATACTTGATTCAAGAACGGGAAAAAAATTCTAAAGAAAAGCACCACATTTGTTTTAGTTGATTTCCGACAAAAGATTAGCGTTACGAAAATGTAGCAAGTTGGGGCTGGAATGACTTGGGAGAAAGGAGGAATAAACAGTATGTTCCAAGCTGCCATTGGAGAGATGGCATGGAATTACATTAGTAGCAACTTTGAGTGGTTTTAAAAGTATGAAAGATCAGGGCATGAAGATAAAGTTTGAATTCAAGAGGACAAATTGGGGCATATATATGTTTATAGGAATAAGAGGTAGGGATTGGAATAATTTACTAAGGGAGATGTTCGATAAATTTCCAAATTTTTTGAAATTAAGTAAGACTAGGTAAACAACAGATAGGGAATCTGCCACCTGAGCAACTGCACTAAACGCAGATCAGTGGTGGATTGATTGATTGATTGATTGATTGATTGATTGATTGATTGATTGATTGATTGATTGATTGATTGATTGATGAAATTAGACCTGAAATAGTGTAATAGGGTGTTAGGGATGAAATGTTAGGTGACAGGATTTAGCATGGAATTGGAGTAAGGCATTTTTTATTCAAGAAAAACACTAATTGTGCTTATCTATAAGCAAGAGAACATAAAGGATTGCAACAACTATTGAAATATTAGGATACCAGGCAGGGTGTTTATTGGTATTAGGAAGACTGATGGGTGGTGGAGATGAAATTGGATGAAAATTAGAGCAGCTTCAGGCAGCAGAGGAGCTGTCAGTCTCTTTATTACTGTGATCTGGAGGCATTTTTTTTTTTTGTGCACCTGTTAGTTGTTAATGTTGACATTTCAACATACATTAATTTTTTGTAAGTAAAAATTATAATTTGTCAGTCTCAATTTTCAACTGGAAATGGACTTCATTTTTATGTTGCATGCATGGAGGAGATGGTGAAAAAAAGGTTTGAACACTAAGCTAGGTTTGTTGAAAGGTGTTGCTATCGACATGGTTTGTGTCAGTACGAAAGTATTATTTCAATGTAATTGTCGTTTTCTAGTTTTCAGTTAGCTATATAACTTCATGATTGGATTTTTTATGTATTCTGGGAATGCATTTCAGTACACTAATCAACATTTAAAAAGAATGGGAAAGTTTATTAGATGAGCTATTAACATGTTTATTTCTCAAATGATCACAAAATACTCTACCTATACAAGCACCTCTGTTCATGTACTCTTAACTTCAGATAGCATTCAGTATCGCAAAAGAATAGTTTTATAAGGAAACAGGCCAGTATCTGAAATTAGGGTGTGAATTGAACATCTTGAAGCCTCCGTGGCTCAGGCGACAGTGCATCAGCCTCTCACCGCTGGGGTCCGTGTTTCAAATCTCGGTCACTCCAAATGAGATTCGTGCTGGACAAAGCGGAGGCAGTACAAGTTTTTCTCCGGGTACTCCGTATTTTCCCATCCTCTTTCATTCCAGCAACACTCCTCTATTATTTCACTTCATTAGTCAGTCATTAATCATTGCCCCACAGGAGTGTGACAGCTTTCGGCAGCCAGCACAATTCCTATCCTCGCCGCTAGATGGGGCTTCATTCATTCCATTCCTGACCTGGTTGAATGACTGTAAACACTCTTTGGATTTTCAATTGGACATCTTATTTACATTATAAATTTCCAACAAACAATGCATGCCATCCTGCATAATGAAATGTGAAATTTGGTGGAGTGTATGGTTTTTCTTGGAAGGAACTACGTCCTCTTGTAATACTACAGAGTACATTAAAGATAGAAGGATATAAAGAAATTTTCACCTGCTGTTTGTCTGCTACAGTCACTGCTTCTTCCCATGCATTCAGCTGCCGCTTTACTTCTTTCTTTTTACTTCGCCATTTCATCCAGTCATCTGCAAGCACGATTGCCTTAATCTTCCCGTCCTGTCATTCCTCGTACCGTCTGCATTATCTCGTCCATCATAACCATGAAGAATGTGGTGAAAGGGTACTTCCCTGGTTTATTCTTTTTAGAGATGATAGTGTTTTGGGTTTATGCCATGCGAAAGTAACAGTAACTGTAGTAAAATTTGTTTACTTACACGGTGAAGCCACGTTTATGGGGTCACTTATTTTATTTAAACTGAGATGATGACCTACATCAAAAATAGACAGATACAAGGGTTTGTGCTGTTGGTTGTTACTAAACGTGAAAATAGCCCGTGAAATTTAGCAGTCTATGGTCAATTTGTGTGTATTTGTAGCCCGACTCAAGTGGGCAGCATTCCTGACTTCCTTGAAGGCATGTTGGGTTCAAGGCATAAAAACTCCTTATTTTAATGTTTACTTTTTAATTTTCTCCTCACTTTTATCTACCTTTTACCGGCTTTTGTCTAAGTGGAGTAGGAAATGTGCTGATTATGGTAATTATAAGTTTTCATAAACTCGTTCACTATCACCCTTCTTACCACTCATGGCTTTAATAAATCTTCACTTTTATTGTTATTTTTTGTAATAACTACTGCAGTTATGATAAGAAATGGAAAGATAGAGTGAAACTGTTTGTTTTACAACAAAATTTAGTAAAAATAAACATTCATATTATGAATTGTTTTGAGAAAGTTTATTTACATTGTTATACAATTTTTCCACATCTGTTCTTGGCAATCACTTAAATTGTCATAGAATAAATCAGTGCAGGTTAACATTGCAAGATCTAGCATACCTATGTATGATCTAACAAATAAAATATGAATTTGACTTTTGTTAGAATGTTGAACACATTTAGTTTTGTAGTTAATGTAACGTTATTCTGTATATTTTGTAACAGTATTTAGTTCTCGTTAATGAATACCTAGCGAAGGTTTCTGGCGATGCAAGGCTGGGAATGGGAGATAGCTGCTGTGACCCAAAGATACAGCTCCAGCATTTGCCTGGTGTAAAAATGGGAAACCACGGAAAACCATCTTCAGGGCTGCCGACAGTCGGATCTAAACCCACAATCTCCCAAATGCAAGCTTAATTGCTTGGCCAACTCTCTCAGAACTAGTGTCTTTTTAAGTCAATTAAATATTTAGAAAAAGACAAGGGAAAATAAAAATAAGTGAGGGCCTTGCACTCTTTGAATTAAAGATTCTCACATAGAAGTCAAAGGACGCTAACCACTTGACAAGCAGTGCTACAGACATTCTCACGTAAATTGCCAACATGTACGCCGCCTGTTAAATTTAAAGGGTCCTTTTCTCACTAAATAGCCAGGCTGTAGCTCAGGTGGCAGAGCATTGGCCTGCTGCAAGCTGAAGTTGGCGGGTTCAATCTTAGCTCAGTCCGTTGGTATTTGTTGGGGTTCAGATATGTCGGTCTCATATCTGTAGATTTACAGGCATGTTAAAGAACTCCTGCAGGCCAAATTTCCGGCACTTCAGCATCTCCAAAAACTGTCAAACTAGTTAGTGGGACGTAAAACAAATTATTATTGTCTCATTAAATAAGGGACAGTTATCCAAATCCTCAGGCACATATCTGTTTTTAAAGTAGCTCAATCTCCCAATGTTTTAACAAAATTGGCTGCACCATTGCTGTGCACCCACCGTCAGTAGTAGCACTTTGTCTCGTATCATGTTCCGTAAACCCAAAGAACTGTCACATCTGAATTTCAGGTCTTGATAACATAAATCAAAATATCATTATTTTTATTTATTATTGGTGGCTAATGGATTAGTCATTAGCCCGAAGGTGTAATTGTCCACTTCTGTTTACAATGTTTGTGTATAGTATAATTCTTCTCATCAGAAAATGTATGGTGAAGTACGTGAGGATTGCACTCGTGCGTTGAAACTCAATCCCAAGTATGTGAAGGCCCTCCAGCGCCGAGCCAAGGCATGTGAACTTACTCATGATCTTCAGCAGAGTCTGGAAGACATAACAGCAGCTTGTATTCTGGAAGGCTTCCAGAATCAGACAACCCTCCTCACAGCTGACAGAGTATTGAAGGAACTAGGTAATTATTGTTACAACACTGAAATTTCCCTTTACATTTAGTTCTGTAGTAGTTGTATTAATCACATTCATGAAGTTCTCCAAATGAGAACAGTCTTGCCTGTGTATAAATGGAATGTGTTTGTAAAAAGAATCGCTGTGCAGAAGCCAGGCACTACCTACCATATGTTCTTGAAGTTAACGCTTTGGAGTCCCCTGTTTTAGTAGATCTAACATTCCTTTTTCGCAGTTAGGGGTCCTACATCTTACGTGATCCTACCTAACTTTCAAGTTAGATTTCTCGTACATTTGCAGAAAAACGGCAGGCATGGTTTCGTTTGTATATAGCATAACTATTCCTCCATGCAGTGCTGATAACTACAATCATTTGTTTCGGTTTAGAAATCAAGAAATATGTCTTCTGTGAATGTTTAAATTTTGCAGCCACATGGTGTTTACTAACTGCAGCATGAATGACAGTACCTACAAGTAGTTACCTTGAGTGTACAGAAGATCTGAATGGTATGGACACAGTCTTGGAGAATGAGTACAAGGTAAAAATAAATAAATCCAAAACAAATGTAATTGAGTGCAGTCGAATGAAGTTGGATAGTACACGGCTGTTGTTACTTACGTAGTAGAATAACTATTGATGACAGAAGGACGACATGAAATGCAGACTAGCATTCGAACATTGATATAGGAATTAGAGACATTTTTTATGACTTTCGTCTGGATTGTGGCATTGTATGGAAGTGAAACATGGATGATAACTAGCTCAAAAAGAAAAAAGTGAGATTGAAAGCTTTTGAAATGTGGTGTTACGGAAGAATGCTGAAGGTGAGATAAATCGAATCACAGACGAAGAGGTACTGAATCGAATTGGTGAGAGTTACGGTGCCCTTATCGATTTACGCGCCATGCGTATACATCTACAGTCAACACGGCAGAGTGCAGTGCTGGATAATGACATCACGCCAATTTTCATTATAAGTTGGCATGCAGGATGAGCTGCGATACGTTGCCGTTCACCAGCCTGTCTACCCGTACTCCAGCCATGTAGGGTATCCCCTATTGGAAAATGTAGTCTGGATAGGTGGACTGACACAGATCGTGACGTTTCACCTCTGCACGTGCAAGTGTAACCTCGGAAGGAGCCATTCCCTCTCCTCTCATTGTAGTCTTCTTTGCTTTCAGCATTCTTATGACTTATTCTTTGTCCCATTATACATTGTACAGAAGGATTCAACTCCTTACTCTTGATTTCATGTCCTTTAAGATAGGGCTTCCCTTAATATTTGTGTTCTGGCCATGAGAATATTGTTGTGACTTAAAGCACACTCATGGACAACAGTCATTCCCACTAACATACCTGCCAAGTATTTTGGTTTTTCCATAAAATGTACGGATTTTTAATATCCACATTTGGTCAAATCGGATTTGACTTTCGATAGTAGCTGGTAATAAGAGATGCAGTTTTTGAAATTCGTCCGGTAAATGTATCGTTAATCACATTATCGATTATCAGCGTGTTTTGTCACCTGTTAAAATTGAAATAATTGATAAAGAGATTCAACCTATTCAATACAAAAGATTAAGAAATGTAGTGAATTACATTCCCATTTAATAATAAGTAGAAATGGTACCGGTTTCGACCCTAGTCCAGGTCATCATCAGCCGATTAAAACATGAAAAACAATGCATAGGAAAAGGAAATAAAAGATCAAGTACACTCCAGATCAGTAGAAGAGGCGATATAAAAATGAACAGGGGTAGACACTGTAAAACTCAGAATAAGTAAAATGCAAGTCACTCAAAAGAAAACGGTGCGCAATTCTCTGAGCGGCAGCATGGCACACGCAGCGCTAGGCAAAGTCCCACAATGTTTACGAATAGCGGAGAATGGTTAAATGAGCCAGTTTTTAAACACTGTCAGGCACAAAGTCACATCACAATCGAACACATACGAAGATCCATAATCGTGTAGGAGTTGAAGACGAGTAGATCCATTGAAGCAACTTGCCAGCTCCCGGTGATCAGCGCGACACATTCAATATCAGGCACTATGGTTTCAAACACCAAAGTAAAATAGAGAATAGCTTGAAGATCCAGTAATTTTCCTGAATTTTTGACGTTTTAAAAAATTGCGCACTGTGCATATACGTTTTCATTTGTTTCCGGTATTGCGCTTTTTACTATATTTTTTTCTCTTCACAATTGTTTTTTCACGTCAACTGTTCTAAGTATTCTATAGGAGCACAATTACTTATTCAATTATATTGAATTGTATTATATTTACCTATATACTTACTTTCCCGCCACCGAGGAAAATTACTGGATCTTCAAGCTATTCTCCATTTTACTTTGGCGTTTGAAACCACAGTGCCTGATATTGAATGTGTCGCGCTGATCACCGGGAGCTGGCAAGTTGCTTCAATGGATCTACTCATCTTCAACTCCTACACGATTATGGATCTTCGTATGTGTTCGATTGTGATGTGACTTTGTGCCTGACAGTGTTTAAAAACTGGCTCATTTAACCATTCTTCACTATTCGTAAACATTGTGGAACTTTGCCTAGCGCTGCGTGTGCCATGCTGCCGCTCAGAGAATTGCGCACTGTTTTCTTTTGAGTGACTTGCATTTTACTTCTGAGTTTTACAGCGTCTACCCCTGTTCATTTTTATGTCGCCTCTTCTACTGATCTGGAGTGTACTTGATCTTTTATTTCCTTTACCTATGCATTGTTTTTCATGTTTTAATCGGCTGATGATGACCTGGACTAGGGTTGAAACCGGTACCATTTCTACTTATTATTAAATGGGAATGTAATTCACTACATTTCTTAATCATTTGTATTGAATAGGTTGAATCTCTTTATCAATTATTTCAATTTTAACTGTAATATTCTTCAATACGGAACAATGAAATTTTAAACTTTTTTGTCACCTGTTCGAGCTCAACTGCACTTCATTCACTGAGATGTTCCCACACAAGTAGCAGGCTGTGATTTTGAAGAAAAGAAATCCGTGATAAGTAGCAGGCTGTGAATTTATATATAACATTAGTACCTGCGTCGTGCTTCGTAGCAGCTGTGAAAAGCTTTGTTTGTGTGTGGGTGCGAGTAACAGTGGCGGTAGTTCTAAAAGTCGTGGATTTGTGTGAAAAATTTATTGGCGATTTAGTATTTTTAGTGGTGTTTGTAATGAATTCAACTAAGAAACGATATTATCAGTCTTTTAGGGAGACATATTCTGCTTAATTTCCTTGTTTTATACAATCGTGGAAAGTGTTCCCCGTGTTCAGTGGAAACAGATGAGGCACTCCTCAAGATGTAACTTTGTGTATTTAATTTCAGGGGTGATCATAACATACACGTTAGTTTTACATATATTAGTATTCTAGGATTAATGTTACTTCTGAAATTTATTTTTCTGTTTGGTAGCCCAAAAATGGCACTAAAGAGTATATGGAGTGGAATGAATAAAAATTCTGTAATTGCTTTCTATGTGCCATATTTATCTGTAGATTTTTTGCTTTCAAACAGGTCCTTTATATTAATATCCCATTCCTGAGTGTTCTAAATTCCAACAGACAATAACAGATAACAGTTACGGGAGCGCAGCTTCTCTTCATTTTCTGACTATTCGTATTTGAACATGGCACATTTCTTTCTCAAAATTGGCTGCAGTGCTCGCAGTTGTAATTCAGCCACTGTTTGGTTATGTTGAAACATTGAATTCTTCTCGTCTTATTTAGTTTTTCTACACACCGTGGAAGCTTCATCTTGTCTTTATTTCATTGACATACAGGTGTGTGTGCTTTTACAGACGGCATGCCCAGAAGTACTTTTATGCAGATAAACACTTCATTTTGCTGCTTATGATGCAGTTTCAGGATTTAACAATGGATACCTTTCTAAATGTGAGGTAATTAACAAAATTGTGGGTAGTGGGGGCATATATATACGCAATGCTATGCTCCTAGTGGACAGTGAGAAACCTTAAAAAGTCAGAGAGGGCTATATAGGAATGTAGAAAACAAGGCAGTGGGGAAACTTTAAATGGCAAAAAAGAATAGGGTGGTTGAAATGGACGATGATTTCTATGGTGCAGGAATATACCAAAAACCTAAAACTTTAATCTCATTTCCCAACAACAACAAAAAAAGTTATTTGACAAAATATAAAATACCTTTGTTCTTCAGTGTAGGGAACTGAAATTTTCAGGATTCGTTGTTCTATGTGTACACTTGACATTTCAACCCGGTTGTTTTCGAAAATCCCATTTGTTACTATTTTAGAGGTGAAAATATGCAGAAAAACACTGCAAAAATGTACTGGTACATTTAAAAATTCATAACAAACCAGAAAAATACATTTTAAAACAACAGTTGTGATTTTCCCTCTTTTTTTTCATATTTGAACATAACATTTTTTTTCCCCTCAAAATTGGCTGCAGCATACAAGCTGTGTGCTTGAAATTGTAGTTCAGCCACTGTTATTTCTTTTTCTCTAAGCCAGCGGCAAAACTGAACTATCCATGCTGTATGTCAGCTTTCTCACTCACTCCAACTACGTACCTACAGACTCTATGAAACAGATTTGTATTGATCCTAAAGCCTTTCATTTCTAGAATGATTAAGGAACAGCCCTCACCGCACTAAACAACATGGCTTTTGTTAAATAATTAAAACTGTTACCAGTCACAATACTTATTCATTTGTACTCCACAGCACATTTTAGAGCTTATGCCTTATTGTCAGGTGGTGAAATAGTGATAATTGTTGCCCCGCCGGACGAGTTAGCCGTGGGGGTAGGGGCGCGCAGCTGTGAGCTTGTATCCGGGAGATAGTGGGTCCGAACCCCACTGTCAGCAGCCCTGAAGATGGTTTTCAGTGGTTTCTCCTTTTCACACCAGGCAAATGCTGGGACTGTACCTTACAGCCACAGCCATTTCTTTCACACTCCTAGGCCTTTCCCATCCCATCGTCACCATAAGACCTACCTGTGTCAGTGTGATGTAAAACAAATTGTAAAAAAAAAAAAAAGTTTGTCTATTTGATACATCATTTTTTTGAAAAAAATATTATACTGTTTCATTGAAGAGTAGGGACTGTTCCTGTTACCTGTATGGTATGCTGTAACACTGCATATCTTGTTTTAGGTGTTTATGTTCTTGCATTGGTTTTTCTTCCATTTTCTTCTTGATGTTTTTAAGCATTTTATCTATTATATGTGGATTGTAGCTATTTCTGTGCCCATAATGTCATTGATTGGAAAAAATTATACCAAATAGCCAGAGCCCTCTAGAAGCTAAGACTGTGTCCTAGGTGCAAGCATTAAGCGTCCGTGTGCTTCCATGCACTACTTGTTTACTGGCTTCCATGTTTCTATTGTCATACCTACCAGGCTAGTAGCATGATGACAACTGAAAAGGGAGAAAGAGTTTTGTTTCTAATGGAGAACAGTGCATTGATAATTAAGTGGGAATACAAGGCAAAGCAAGCATTATATATTCAAAGGTCGGCATCAGTTAGGGGAGTTCCATCACTTAAAAGCTGACCCCACTAAGTTTTTTGAATACTGCAGAATGTTACCTTCAATGTTCGATTATATAGTGGGGGTTATTCGACCACACCTTTTGCTTATGTTCATTTTGGTTTAATCATCACTTCAATAATATCACAAAGTATGATATAATGCACACCTCCTTGTATCAATGTAAATCAATTGTGTGGAAATTAATTGTGATTTGTACTTACTGCTGATTCCAAGAATGCGAGAAAGTGTTCCACCATGACCCTCTTGTGGTAACCTATAGTTCTACTGTCCCATAGTACAGGGCTCTTAAAATCATCAGAAATGAGAGCCTCTGATTCTGAAATAACGCTAACACGATGCCAACTGTACAATCGCGGTTAATCTTGTTTGGAAGCTTCTTCCTACTCGTGAGCGTTGGTAGTGCTGCTTAGGAAGCACACACGTGAGAACACTCCAGCACATGCGATAGTGTTTGTCCACGTAAAGCAGGCAGCGCATGGAATCTCCTGGGAGTGCATGCACGGTAGACACTCACACCTAGGACATAGCCTAAGTATACTAATCAGCTTCTGTACCAAAACCGACCTGAATCAGATTCTACCACTCTCAGTCGATATACCAGTTAAATTCAAACAGACTGTTGTATGTTTAAAATCACCTGTAAAAACTGTGAATGTTTTTGCATTGGACAATCTGGAAAAGGATTTGACATCAGATATCAAGAACACCTGGCAGTACTTCGGCTACATAAGCAGTTGCTGCTCATATACATGACACCAGTCATAAGTATCAAATATGCAAATTTCTCTCAGTTTTTTTACTCGTCTAAAAGGAATAAAATTGAACATTTTAGAAACCCTAGAAGTTTATAGACATTAATTGTTTCTCCACACATATTCAATGATAAAACTGAAAATGAATATTTAAAAACCATATCAAGCTTCAGCAACAGCTGTATATTTATGAGAAGATGCACACCTATAGTTGACCCAACATAGCTGTAATAGATTTATAATGTACATAGCCTCTACTCTTCAATGACTTAGTATAATAATCTTTGAATACGATTGTGCATCAAATAGATCAATAATTAAATCTCACCATTTCACTACCTGACGATTAAGTATAAGCTCTGAAATGCATTGTCGAATACAAATTGATCAAAATTCTGACTGGTGACAGTTTATTACTTAATAATAAATTAATTCAGTCATGGACAAGGTCTACATTAAAACATGGTCTGGGAAGACTTGGGGAAAAAAAAAAAAAGATGAGCTGCTCCACTAAGTGGTATGTTACAAGTAACTATTCTCATTTTGGTTCCGTATTGAAGATGACTTATATCACAAATATTATTATAATATTTATAGATCCACCTGTTCGATACAATACAATCCACTATTTCATGTGGTTAAAATTTATACATAATACATGCTTTTGACTATTCGTCTAAATTCTTCCACGTCATTGATTTTATTTTCTGGTTTACCAATCTGTCTCTGATCTTTCTCGCATTCTTGAAATCACCTCCACTTTGTCGCCTTTGGTCATCTTCTGATATCTGAACTTACAGTTTTTCAGTTTATGCAGTTTATACGTATGTAATTTACTTTTGTGTATTATGTATAAATTTTAACCACATGATATAGTGTATTGTAGTGGACAGGTGGATCTATAAATATAATATTTGTGATATAAGTGGTATGTTCCGAGCTGTCAGTGGAGAGATGGCGTGGAATGACATTAGTAGGCGAATAAGTTTGAGCGGAGTCTTTAAAAATAGGAAATATCACAATATGAAGATGAAGTTGGAATTCAAGAGGAAAAATTATGGCAAATATTTGTTTATAGGAAGGGGAGTTAGAGATTGGAATAACTTACCAAGGGAGATGTTCAATAAGTTTCCAATTTCTTTGCAAACATTTAAGAAAAGGCTAGGAAAATAACAGATAGGGAATCTGCCACTTGGGTGACTGCTGTAAATGCAGATCTGTAGTGATTGGTTGAGTGATTGATTTGTGTTTAAGAATATGGCCATTACGTGCAAATTGTTTGATCTGTTCTCTCGTTTCAGAGACTTTGTTTGGCCTGCTTAGTCACTCGATCTTACCATCCCTGGGATTTTCACCTGTGGGGATATTAAAAGGCCATGTGTTTGGAAGCATGTTATGACAATCCATGAAATCGGACAGGGACTGTTGAATAAGTTGCAGCCATTTATATATATCTACAGCGCGATAAATTCAAGTAACGCTTGTGGAATTGCATAGATTCTAAGGGAGCTCGTCTCTCAAATTAATTTTTTTTTAAACGTAAATATTTGAAGATAGCATATTTCAATGGACGAAGTGTTTTGCACATTCATCTCTTTCTTATTTAAACTCAATGATTTATTACCCTTTGAAAAGTTGGTTGGCTCTGGCACTACTCAGTAATCATTGCTAAAAACTTAGTCCCAGAGCTGCATGCTTTTGACCTATCTCTACTCTGTTGTTACTGAGATCAACTGATGAGCCAACACTATTTTTAAAATTGAGAACATCCAGCTGATATTTGCATTAAAACATTTGTTATATTATGCCTGTCCGATTGTTTACAGGTAGACAGCATGCTAAAGAGGCTATGGCAAAACGAAAAACTATAATGCCCTCAAAACACTTCATCAAGACTTACTTCTCCTCTTTCATTGAGGATCCAGTCACTAACAGCATCAGCCAGGAGAAAGAGAGCGACTCTGCTGAGGCTGACTTAAGGTTGGTTAACAACATCAGAACATTTCTGAGCATGGCAAGTGCTATATACTATATGTGTTTCAAAAATAACTTTTTCCCTTTGTACTGTTGAACCTTTATGGACTGCTTGTTAAGAACCGGCTTTGACATCCTGCCAGTATCTGTAAGTCCATCGATCAGTCCCTTGTTCCGCTCCTCCAGCAGGGTACCTTCATCTTTTGGGCTCTGGTTCCACTTTAAACTTCAATTAACTTTTGACTATTCGTCTAAATTCTTCCATGTCATTGATTTTATTTTCTGGTGTACCAATCTGTCTCAGATTTTTCTCACATTCTTGAAATCACCTCCACTTTGTCGCCTTTGGTCATCTGATATCTGAACTTACAGTTTTTCAGTTTATGCCGTTTATACATATGTAATTTAGCATTTTATAAAACATAGTACCCATGATGTTCTTCTTTAAATAGAGGTTCTTCTGTCTTCCTTAGTTTCCTTCCTATAATTTTTTCCTAGAGCTTCAGAGCATGTGTCAGGAGAGTTGATACCTGTATAGTTTCTACATTCCGTCTCGACACACTATAACTCCTTTCATCTAATCTTCTGGAAAACTATTTAGATGCCAGATAACAAACTAGCTACAGCCAATTTAAACCTGATATTCTTGCAGGTAGAGGATAGATCGTGTATTTACCATGAGATTATTGATGGAAAAACAGTGGGAATATGGAAAAGATCTCGTGATGGTATACCTTGATCTAGTGAAAGCATACTATATTTTAACTAGAGAAAGGGTATGGGGAAACCCTGGAAAGAAAAGGATGTGGAAAGAAGTCAAAGGAATTAGTGAAAGCAATGTGTAAAAACTGTTCCAGTTGTGTCCAGACTCCAGTGGGGAGAACATATTGGTTTAGAAACCAAACTGGACTAAGATAGGGAAGTGTATTTTCTCCACTTATATTTACTGTATAATGTTTATGGATGAAATTCTATAGGAAACAAAGACAACATATTGAGGAGATATAAAAATATTGTTTGCAGACGACATAGTGATCTGGGGAGTTAACAATTCAAAAGTGCAAATTCAACTAGAGGCTTTAAATGACAGTATTGAGAAATATGGTATGAAAAACAGTGTGAAGAAGAGAAAAACAGTGGTGATGACAAGAGGAGAAAGAGAAGAAAGAGAAATTGTTAGTATCAGGGTACAAAAGCTTGAGGTTGTTGAAAGTTTCAAATATTTGGGAAGTGAAATAATGTAAGATGCAAGGTTGGATAAGATCAGCAGGAGGTTACAAGTGGAAAATACATTCTACCAGAATGTAAGGAACTTGGTGTGGAACAGGGAAGTTCTATGAAATGTGGAGAGATTATGTACAATACCCCTATATTAACGTATGCATCAGAGACTTGGACATTGACAGCAAGAGATGAGAGTAAAATTCGAGCCAGTGAGGAGTATGGTAGGGAAGACAAGAGACGAGAGTAAGAGAGGCGGCGAGTTCAAGAGAGAGTATGTTATAGTGCGCGAGTCAATGTTGTTGATATCTGTACTTGTCAGAATCGACTTCAGGGTACTCTGCTATTAAGTGTTGTAGTGTCACTTGCTAGTGTGTATAATTGTGTGTTGTGACTTATAGTGACAAAGTAATTTACACAAGGAAGTGAACATGTTCTCGTGTGATATTTATTTCCGTCAAATAAAATCACATTTCAGAACGATAGGATGGAGAAGAATAAATCGAGATGGTTTGGACACGTTATGAGGATGGAAGAGGGAAGGATTACAAAACAAGTGTCAGAGGCTAAGATAAGAAGGCAAGAGGGAGGCTCCCAGGAAGATGGATGGACTCTGTCAAAAATAGTATAACAAAAAGAAAACTGGAATGGAATACTATGACTGAAGAGGAGCAGTGGAAGGAAAGGCAACAGTGAAGTGCCATCGACACCCCGACCTGGCAGGAGCTGGACAATGGGGGAAAAAAAATGATTCTTGATGCACTGAAACAGCTAGTTCCTTAGTGTCTGAAGGTGTCCAGAGCAGTAAATAGCCTTCGAGTGCTGCAAGGCCATGACGGAAAATTGCGTAGGATGGCTTAGCATCATGTTCAAGGAACATGCTAGCTTCTTATTTCAGCTGCAACACAGGCCTTTCAATATCATACTCTTTCGCTGTTCCTGGAGGCTGTGGGAGCGGAATGTGCAGACCACTGATATTAATATTGATTTAAAGTGGCATATCTCGGTGGTTTGTACCTTAGTATTCATTAAATTTAAAATATGTTGTTTGAGAGTCATCAGTCTGTAGACTGGTTTGATGCAGTACTCCATGCCACCCTGTCCTGTGCAAATCTTTTCATTTATACGTAACTACTATACTCCGTACGGCTCTACTTCTAAATTGACGTTTTGGCAGATTTTGGCTCTGTCTGGTGGTTATGCACTGAAGCATAGACATCCAACCAATCCCAAGCTGTCATTCATATCGATTGATATCGCCAGAGTATGATCTCGAAACCTAGTTGCCAACTCTAATATTTACATTCACCATGTGGTTAACCTATCTCGCACAGTGTGTATGCTATTCGGTATGGTTCGCGATCTTTCGCATTTACCTTCAGTAATTAGTGTGTTTTTCATATTGTTGGAGGGTTTCAGTGACTCTGAGATCAGTGGAGTGTTCCCTTTGTAGGCCGTAACCTTCCTGTGCCAGCCATTAGCGGTGCGTGATGTGTTATTTCCTCATTCTCTTTTATTCTTAATAATATTTTCCCTTTTAGTGTCAGATGTTGTTAGTAAGTGTAGTTTTTGTGAATTTGTTTTCAATCCATATTCATTAGTTTTTCTGAGTACGGTACAAGGGCGTTTTACCGCAGTCGTATTGCATCAGCTGTTCTCGCGGGCATAGCACGCTGGCAACAGAGGAAAGGCGATGCTCATTTGTTTTGCGAAACTTCAATTTAGAAGTAAGTCCGTGTGGAGTATACATCCTACATCTGCTCTAATCTGCTTGTCATATTCCTACCTTTGTCTACCCCTACCATTCTTACCACCTGCACTTCCCTCAAAAACCATGAGAACAAGTCCTGGTTGTCTTAAGATGTATCCTATCATTCTCTCTCTCTTCTGCTTATCAAATTTACCCAAACTGATCTCCTCTCATCAATTAAATTCAGTATCCATTTGTGATTCTATGTATATATTTCACCTTCAACATTCTTCTCTAACACCACATTTCAAAAGCTGTATTCTCTTTCTTTCTGAGCTTAGTTATCATCCATGTATCACTTCCATACAGTGCCACACTCCAGATGAGTCTTCAAAACCATCTTTCTAATTCCTGTATCAATGTTTGAAGCGAGCAAGCTTTTCTTAAGAAAGCTCTTCCTTGCTTGTGCTAGTCTGCATTTTATGTCGTCCTTACTTCTGCCATCGTTAGTTATTTTACTACCCAAGCAATGTTCATTTACTTCCTTTAAGACTTTATCTCCTAATTTAATATTTCCTTTATTATCTGACTGTTTGACTGCACGCCATTACTTTTGTTTTGGATTTATTTATTTTCATCTTGTACTCCTTACCCAAGTTGTGTCCATACCATTCAGCAGTTTATCCAATCTTCTGCAGTCTCAGATAAAATAACATCATTGGTAAATCTCCAGGTTGTGATTTCCTCTTCTTGGATGCGATCCCCTTTCCCTCCTGTTCCACATAAATATTGCAGCCTTGCCTCACTCCTTTCTGGATTGCTGCTTCTTTTTAAAATCTTCTATTATCACTGCAGACTGCTTTTTATACAGATTGTAGACAATTATTCCTTCTCTGTATCTGATTCCCATCACCTTCAGAATCTCGAATAGCTTCATCCAATCAACATTATCAAATGTTTTTTCTATATCTATGAATGCCATATATGTTGTCCTTCATAATTCGGTTCTCTAAGGGCAGACTTGGTCAGGATTGGTTCACGCGTTCCTACATTTCTTCTGAAGCCAAATTGATCTTTTCCCAACTCGGTTTCAGTTTGTCTTTCCATGCTTATCTATGTGTTTAAATTTTGCACTCGTGAGATATTAATCTAATAGTGTGGTAGTTTTGACTTGTCAGCACTGGCTTTCTTGGGAATAGGTATAACAACGTTCTGCCGAAAAGCGGATGGCACTTCTCGTTTATCATACATCTTAACACATTAAATGAAATAACCTCTCCTTGCTGGTTTCTCCTAAGACAGTCAGTAATTCAGAGGGAATGTCAATTCCAGGCTCCTTGTTCCTGTTCAGGCGTCTGAAACTTCTGTCCAATTCTGACTTCAAAATTTGGTCTCCCATTACGTTGGCATAATCAGCCTCTTCTTCCAGAACCATATCATCTACATCAGGGCCTTTCAAGGTGCATGCACTGTGCACTGTGCAAAAGACGACTTCGCTTGGTTGACCCGAGTGCAGACCCCCCACTCCCCGATTCGGAGCAATAGCGCTGTCTCTCTCTTTCCCCACGCCTGTCTCGCGCGCTCCCCCTGTCTCCCTCTTCCTCACTTGCTCCGTAGCGCTCCAAATCCAAGCTGAGTAGCCCAGAGACGAAGCATCGGTCCAAGCTGAGCGGTACCGATGCACTGTGCACGGGAACTCTGCGCCGCTGTCTGCACGCGTGAGATTTTGGGTGTTTGAGAGGCCCTGATCTTCATCTTTACCTTGGTACAACTGTTGGATACGTTCCTGCCATCTTTCTGCCTTGTCTTCTTTCCTTAGAAGTGGTTGTCCCTCGGAGCCCTTTATATTAATACACCTAGTTTTCATTTTTCCTAAGATTTCCTTGATTTTCCTGTATGCACATCTACATTGTCTATAAATATTTTATTGTTTATTTTATTTTCTATTATTTTTTACTGTGAGAAGCAGTTGGTTTGTGGTTAATCTTTTCTTTTCCTCCCAAGTTTTTTTCTGATGTTCCTTCTACTTTACAACCAGATGCTCCTGGAACTCCATCTTCATCTGAATGAAGGTTAACTAATCTGTTCTGTACTAACATATATGCTAGTTCAGTCCTAGCTCATTCTTTATCTAGGCCATTCAATTAGACCCATTCCACAAGATATTTAGATTTATCTGCTGTTTTGATTTTCTCAGACCTTGTATTCAGATGCATTTCTCTAGCACGTTTGTATTCCATGTATATTATTTTCATAGAAGATTTTGTTATGTTTTTCCCACCATCTCGTGTATTTTTCCAAACCTTTTTTGAGCTGCTAATTTATCAGTCAATACTGGTCTGCATTTAGGGTAGTCGCCCAGGTGGCAGATTCCCTATCTGTTGTTTTCCTAGCCTTTTCCTAAATGATTCAAAAAGAAATTGGAAATTTATTGAACATCTCCCTTGGTAAGTTATTCCAATCCCTAACTCCCCTTCCTATAAAGGAACATTTGCCCCAGTTTGTCCTCTTGAATTCCAACTTTATCTTCATATTGTGATCTTTCCTACTTTTATAAATGCCACTCAGACTTATTCGTCGACTAATGTCATTCCACGCCATCTCTCCGCTGACAGTTCGGAACATACCACTTAGTCGAGCAGCTCTCCTTCTTTCTCTCAATTTTTCCCAGCCCAAACTTGTAACATTTTTGTAACGCTACTCTTTTGTCGGAAATCACCCAGAACAAATCGAGCTGCTTTTCTTAGGATTTTTTCCAGTTCTTGAATCAGGTAATCCTGGTGAGGGTCCCATACACTGGAACCATACTCTAGTTGGGGTCTTACCAGAGACTTATATGCCCTCTCCTTTACATCCTTACTACAACCCCTAAACACCCTCATAACTATGTGCAGAGATTTGTACCCTTTATTTACAATCCCATTTTCAAATCCTGCCATTTCAGCTTTGTACGCAAGTGGCTGGAAGTCCTTCGCTCACTGCCGCTTTCAAATGAAATATTGACGTTTATCAATACGAGAACGCCCAAATGTGCAATATTTATTGAAACCTGTATATCGCGACGCATATATCGATTGTCAATCTCTCGTTCTCGCGTACTATGTTCGTGTTCGTTCACATCTAGAGATGGGGAATCTGATTCAATTAGAAGAACCGATTCATTGGAAATGATTCACCAAAATGATTCATTCGATTACATTCTGACTGAGATCCGAAAGCGAAAACATGGACTTAAATGAACTATTCCGTTATGTTTTTCATAACTGCTACTGCTTTACAAGTTACAAGAAGTGAAATGTTGAAGGTAATCATTAGCATTTTAACAAGAATAATATCCTTTTTAGAGTTTACAGTCGAAAAATGCTACACAACTGTCCGACTAATCCTTTCAAAGCTCAAGTAGGTTAGGAACTGCCGATGCTTAACTGTGATTTTAAGAAAGTAACGTATATTCTTCAAAGCTACCATTCGAAACGATACGACAATCAAATTTGAAATTTTTAGTAGATGTGAACATTTTTGTGACAGTTCGAAAGTGAATATTGACAGCAGCTCGCCATCAGTTCTTTACTTTTAATTCTTTTTTAGTGAAGAAATATTTTTCAAACATCCAAAACCAAATGTAAACTTAATCAACAGTGACAAAGCAACTGCTACATTACGGTTTTTTGAACTTCAATTGTTCTTAAGAACATTCCTTACGATTTTCATTAAGTTCGTAAGCTACTCTCTAGATAGCAACTTTAACAGGTCACTCACTACCGCCAGTAAGACATTGCATTATTGAAGTAAAACATCTGTCTGTCTTAAGAAAAAATACAATTTTCTTTACGTCGCACTGACACAGTTGGATTTTATGGTGATGGTGGAATAGAAAAGGGCTAGGAGTAGGAAGGAAGCAGGGCTGCCGAGAGTGGAGTTTAAACCCACTATCTCCCGAGTGCAAGCTGACAGCTACGTGAATCAAACTGCGCGGCCACTCGCTCGGTGACTTGTCTTTTCTTTAGTGTGGTTGCCTCTTAATATACTGCCGCTCCTCGGAGTAACCATAGCAACCAGAAATGCGAACACCAAAGGGGGAGGTATGGAACAATTTATGAAAATGTTTAAGAAATAGGCCTAATTGAGGTTGTGTCAGTAGCTGGTGTACATATCACATTCACAAGAATCTATCACTTGGATGATTTATGCCTTGCTTTATTTGCTCCCTTTGTCATCGTGATGAAAATCCTATAAGTAATGTACCTTAAAATTCTTGTATTGCCTTCATACCACAAATAAATCATGGTTAGCTATTTCACTTCCACTTGCATATACACTTCATTACATGACAAGATTTTAAAAAATCACTTATATCGATTATACTAAGGGCTGAGACCGAGAACGGGGAGGCTTCCATGTTCTACATGTTAGTTCACAGTAGTTCCCGAGAACGGTAACAGGAACCTTGAGGTAAACTTAACCTAACATTTTGCAACGAGCTGGAAGTTGAGTGTATATTACAGTTCCGTGAAGTGTGTGATAATTTCTTATTTAAAAAAAAAATCTTGTAGGTTAGGAGTATTTGATTTGTGAACCAAACTTCTAGTTCAGGTTAAATAACAAATAAGAGTCCTTCTTCACAAGTTGTTATTGATTCAAAATATGGTGGATACTCGATTTGGCGATATGAATCAGAACGAGGAACCAAGGAGTCTGTCTTGGAGGAACGACGAACCAAGGAACGAGTTGTGGCTGCCATCTCTTGATTTAGCTTTCGATTAATTTTGTTCACTGAATCATTATTCAATCGTTCAGAGTGCAATGATTCGTTCAGTATGAATTACTCGTTCAGAATCTCCCTATCTCTATTCACATCAGTCGAGTCAATTCTAGAGTCTAATCTCTAGGTTTGGAGTCTTTTTTAATAATTTAGTGACAGAATTTCAAGGATAGCTACTAGTGACTTTTCTAAAGATTTTAAGAGCCATTTGGAGACAATTCTGGTGAATTTTAATTTATTACTTTATAAAAATAACATACTGCTTCGCATAATCGCGCGAGTGTGTGATGCAATAATTACTTAGCAAGTAATGGCATCTTAGTGCATTACTGATTCACACGTGTGGAGCATGAGTTCATACTATTTTCAGAAGACTTATCAGAGGCCGATCCCCTCATCACATAGTTCCTGTGAGGGAATAGAGACGTGTAATTTTTAACCTTGTAGCCTCGTATAGCAACAGTTGTGTTTTGAGACAATAAGTGTTACACCAATAGTACTCCTGTATGCGCAAGATATGTAGAATAAGCAGTTTTGACCAATTGTATCTCCTGATTCCTCCCAATTTTTCCTGATTTTCATATCCAAATCTCCTGATTTTTGGTTTTGTAAAATTGGCTGGTATGCATATTCCTCCCCTCTATCCAGAGCATACTGCGCTGTTTTCTTTTCTCTCAAGGGTACTTTTATTTCTTTACAGATTCCACATAGAATCTTTATCGCCAAAATTTTTGCATGTTCTTTACTTAACATTCAAATCCAAAAGGAGACATTTTGAGAGTCCTGACGTTTTTCAATGCAATGTTTTTTTGTTAGCAGGGGCTTTGCTCAAGCAAAACAGGCTTTTGCGAAACTTAATTACGATGACATCGTGCCTGCTTGTACTGAAGAAATAGACTCGGATGGTCCTCATAAGCTGGAGTCGTTAGTTCTACGAGCAACCTTCTACCTTCTCCTGGGTGATCATGCCAGTGCCTTCAAGGACTTCCAGACTGTTATTGATGACGAGAATGCTGATGTGAAGGTACGTTTCTTTTTATAGTAGGTTGTAAAAAAAAAGTTCTGGTGACTGAAAAAATGCTTGCTTCTGTAAGCTACCCATAGCTGTATTCTCTGTGCACAACTGGGTTCAAAAAATTCCCAGGATGTTTCTCTCCTGCAAAAAATGAATAATTTATTGTGGAATATTTTTCAAATTTGTTGGCAACACTCATGACGTCACTTTCATACATTTATATTCATTATTGTCTGTGTGACAACTGTCTCTTCTTTGTGGAATGCTGGCTACAGAGCAGTGTACGTATATAAAATTGTGTAACTGTCAAGTGTGCTTATGTTAGAAGGCACACCCCGCCACTGCTCATTTCCGCACTATCTCATTCTTGCTCTCTCCTCATCCCATCTCACTCCACACTAGCTGGTGTAACTGCACATGGTGCCCATTCTACTATTGGTGTAGTGGTGCATATTGAATACAAAGCTATAACATAGCACTATTTTTATTTATTTCTAGTTTTCTCATTGTGCTATGCTGTTTGTGATATCAGGAACACTTATCTGATTGAGTAAAACCTTAAAATGTTTTTTTCAGATTTGCATCCATCAGGGTTGACTGTAGGCTTGGTTTGTTAATTCTCAGAATGGGAAATAAATCTTAACATACACAATTAGACTCAAACATGTATGAAACTGTGTCTGCTTCTCAATTAAGCTGAGGAAATTCTAGCCTGGGGAAAGTAAATTGCAGCCGAACTCATCTCTGTGTAAAATTTGTCTTGTTGCCGAGTGATACACTGCAAATCCAGGAGTTCTAATGTTCTAACGTTTCTGCTGTGTTTGGAGAAAATTACCTCATAAATACATCAAACAAGGGATGCAGTTTCTCAATGTCCTGAAAGGAATATTCTCCATTTAGAACTCTAAATACTGTAAGTAAGTTGGGGTTTTTGTAAATAATCAGATAAACGAGGGAAACTACGCACATACTTGTCATAATTTGTAATACTCTCCCCCCAGCCTCAGCCCTAACCTCAAGTCTTCCCCTTCACCTCTGCCCGGGCTTTGATGCAGGGGACTGCATTTCCTTTATGCAATGCACTGGCACAGCGGCCCTCACGTGCATTCTATACCAAGTGAGCGGCCCTGTAATATGAGTATAGAAAGTGTTTGCGAGCATGGACACTAATGCAGTTCTTTTCTTAAATTTAAATGTGTTGTTCGTGTCCATCCATTTTAACAGTTTAGCGCCTTCAAAGTTAAGTTGGTTACACTACCTGTAGTAAACTCTTGCCTACCAGTCTGTTCTGAAATAATGTACAATGTTGGCTAATTCGGGGGTTGAGCCAATTTATTTATTTATTTATTTATTTATTTATTTATTTATTTATTTATTTATTTATTTATTTATTTATTTATCGTATGGCATATATATACAGAAACAAGAAAACAAGTACATTATATTTTAATGTCCAAAGATGTTATCCATTCTAGAGCCTCTGTATTGGCCTCTAGAAAATCAAACCAATCTCCAGGGTAAGCTCTTCTGCTACACTCATTTACAATGTGTTCCATGGTTTGAAAAGGAGCACCACAGTCACACTCGGGGGATTGTATCTTTCCCCATTTATACAGGGACGCAGCACAGACACCATGACCACATCGAATCCTATTAAGGATGGTCCAAGTTCTTCTTGGGAGATTAGACCTTGAATTAGGTGGGAAGAAAGGCCAGAGATGTTCACCTGTTTTTGAGATCCAATCTGAGCGAACTTAACTGGCGGATGTCTAGATTTCAACCGGTTCCTCTGAAGGTCAGGAATATTGGAGTAGATGGGCAAGTCAGGGTTCTCATTTATCTTGGAGTAATCTCTCAACTGTGCTTGTGCTCTACGGAATGAAGGAGGCATGATGTTGCTCAAGACAGGAAGCCAGTGGGTAGGAGTTGATCTTATTACACGTGACTCCTGGGTGGTGCTAAGGAAGCAACAACATTGGCTGCTGGACCTATCTTCTTAAGATCTCCCAGCAAATATGCAAACTGTACAAAGGTTGGGCCGATGCTCATTTATGATCTGCTGCTGGACAGGGGCAGCAGCACATTGCACTGCTGTTGCAGTTTGCATGTATTGCTTTGGTTGCACAGTTTAATTATGACAATTTTTAAAAAACATTCAATAAATAACAGTCCGGTAAGTTATTTATCTCAACATCAGCGAGACCAAGACAGTGGTTATGACTGTCAAAAGAGAAGGGCGTCCAGCAAGTGTAAAACTAGGAGACCACCACCTAGATTGTGTGGATAGTTTTCCTTACCGTGGAAGTGTAATCTCCAGTGATAATTTGGTCAGAAAGGAAATTACAAACAGAATGCTAAAGGGATCAGAATTCTACCAACAAGTAAGATCACTTTTATGGGATGACATGATTCCAAAACTGGCCAAACTGATGATGTTTAACAGCTATTTCATACCGATATTGACCTATGGTATTGAAGCGTGCACCCTCACAAAAAGACATTCATCAAGACTGCAAGCATCAGAGATGAAATTTCTTAGATCCACCATCCAGAAGGAAGACCACGATGGACAAGTTAAGAAATGAGGAGGTGAGGAAAGAAGCCAGAATAAAGACATCCCTGTTAGACCGAATCGGCACATCCAGACTACAGTGGTACGGGCATGTGATGAGGATGGAGCCTACAAGAACAGCCAGAAAAAATTTGAAAAGACAGGTGGAGGGGAAAAGACCTGCAAGGAAGACCTAAAACCCCATGGATGGACATGATCAAGATTAATCTAGTTACCAGCGGATGGACAGTGGATGATGTTCTCCATGACAAGTTGTATATGGACAGGAAGAAGTGGAAGAGGCTCATTAACAGTACCCGGGAAACTGGAACTGTACGATGATGATGATGATAAGTTATTTATCTATCCATCCAGGCTGAGTGGCTCAGACAGTGGTGGACTGGTCTTGTGAGCCTGAATTGGCAGTTTTAATCCCAGTTGCCTCATAACTGTAGATCAACCAACACATAAATTAATTCAAGTGGGACAACATTTTGGAACCTTACATGTAACAAGCTTTCACAGCTTCATTTCTAATAATAATCCCTTATTGACTATATATCCAATAGAGAATATTTAAGATAAATTTATATTATAAACAAGTGGTCTGCCTATTCAATACAATTTATAATTTATTATTAATTGTTTATAATATTTAATTTTATCTTAAATATTCTCTTCTGGAACCTTGTCACTAAAAGTAGCTGCATGGCAGCTTGTGCAGAACTTGAATTGATAAATCTCCAGTCCTTCTCAGTGATGAAATATTTATTCAAAAAGAAGAAATTCATAGCCAAAAGGTTCCAAATACTGCAGAGAGTTTCTCTGAGATGTTTGACTATGGTTTGGACCTATGTGAGAAATCTTTTTCATTTATGAAGGCATGATCACAATTAACTTATTCATATCTGCCTGACTGTTTTCTTTTAGCTACAAGAGACTTCTCCCTGAACGTAACTGAAATTCTGAGTTCAGACTCAAAGATCTCATTAATATGTTATAAAAATGTATTTATTAAAGCTATTGAGTTTCATGGTGCTCTCATACTTCGTATTACATTTTAACTACAGAAATTATAGATAATGATTTGTTGGGCAGGTGGATGGGAGGAAGGGTTCCAGCAGAATGGTCAGCTCAGTTCCCTTCCCCCTCCCATGTGATTACTGGCTGCATGCCATTTTGAAAGACATGAATGTTGCTACCAACTTTTTGTTTACATATAAAATGAACACTCATGCACAGACGTGCATAATGAGAGCCGTGAACACTGACATGCATAATAAGCTTTCAACACAGACGTGTAGTCTCTTTTACCATCTGTATATTTAATATTGTTGTCAGCATGTGAAAAATTTTACATGACTGGTGCAAAACTGTTGCATACGGACGAAGTACAACTTATTTAAACAACTAAACCCTCTCCAAAGAAGTGGAAATAAAATGTACCAAAAGATATATGTATATGTGGAATGTTGTTCTTTATGGATTGAAAACATGGACCATTGAAAAAATTGAGAGAGAAGATTATAGAGGCATTCTAACTGTAGTGTTGGAAACAAATGGAGAGAATACACTGGGTGGCAAAAATGACTCATGAGTTGCAGTTGAGTTTATCGTTCTGTGATTCTAGTGTAAACTTGATATGTGGGTCAGTGTGATTAAGATTGGATAAAGTGGTGATGGCATCAATTGCACTTTTGCTCATGATCACAAGAGTGTCATCCACATATCTTGTCCAAAAAATAATATTGCTAAAGATGTTATTATTAATTTTGGTGTGTTCTAATGATCCGGATAGGTTTCAACTAGGATGCTTTATGCCGGTGATCCCATAGCTAACCCATCTTGCTGATAAATGTATTGTCAAATGTGAAATAATTGCCATTCAAAACCATTTTTAGAAGAGAGATGAAATCTTGAATTTCTAGTGGGCCAAGGCCACTGTGTTTAATTAAATTGTTTTGAATAATGGGACAAACTTTTGAAATGGGCGTGTTTGGGTACATGTTGACAATATCGAAGGAATTGAGAGAATAGTTTGGTTGAATAGTAACTTGATTTAGTTTTTTTCAACCAATTCATTAGTGTTCTTAATGGAATTCCCAGGTAAAATGGTAATTTATTTTGAGGAAATAATAATAATAATAATAATAAGCTTTCAACACAGACGTGTAGTCTCTTTTACCATCTGTATATTTAATATTGTTGTCAGCATGTGAAAAATTTTACATGACTGGTGCAAAACTGTTGCATACGGACGAAGTACAACTTGTTTAAACAACTAAACCCTCTCCAAAGAAGTGGAAATAAAATGTACCAAAAGATATATGTGAAATTTTATAAAAAGGTTGGGTCTGTAATTAATGTGTCGGATAGGAACATCAGTTTTATATATTTGGGAAGTGTTTTGGCAGTTGGCAGGCCTTTTTCATACTAATTTCTTTCTTTGTTAACAGACATGATGAATTTTTTAGTGTTTGCCGGGCGATTTGGTCGTGCGGTTAGTCACGCAGCTATGAGCTTGCATCCGGGAGATGGTGGGTTCGAATCCCACTGCCAGGAGCCCTGAAGATGGTTTTTCATGGTTTCCCATTTTCACATCGGGCAAATGCTGGGGCTGTACCTTCATTAAGACCACGGCCGCTGCCTTCCCTATTCCATAGGACCTATCTGTGTCAGTGCAACGTAAAGCAAATAGCAATTTTGAGTGCTTAAGCTGTTGCTGAATCTTTAGTGTAGGGTCTCTTCTTCTCTCAGTCTTGAGTTTTTTAACTATTTCTGCAGTGTTTGTTGTTTTGTAAATTGTTTCCTTTTCCGCTTTTCTTATATTAATGGAACTTTTTTGTAAAATTCATGTAATTTTAAACATATTTTATGCTTTTAAAGTTGTAGGAAATGAAGTGTATTTTGGGCGGACAAGGGAAAAGAGGATGAGTACTGAAGGATTAACATCTAAATGAATACAAAAAAAGTTTGAAGCATTTTGTGTTCCTACCTTTCAGTTGCGTGTGAATGCCCTGATCAAACGAGCTTCACTTCATATGCAGTTGGAGCAAGCAGCCAAGAGCCTCGAGGACTTCAACATGGCAGCTAAGTTGGACGCTAATAACTCGGATGTGTACCATCATCGCGGCCAGGTATGTGAACAGTGTTTCTCTTTCCTAAGTGACACTGCTCAGACAGTGAGTACTAGCTTTTATGTACTCATCATGTAATTGGAGCGGAGGTGAATGGCAGTAGAAGAGATGAAGTACATCTCAACTAACAGCAATAGCCTGTTTTTGTCATGTACGTCTCTGGTAAGACCCCAACTAGAGTATGGTTCCAGTGTATGGTACCCTTACCAGGATTACTTGATTCAAGAACTGGAAAAAATCCAAAGAAAAGCAGCTTGATTTGTTCTGCGTGAGTGTCGGATGTTGCTAGTAAGTGTAGTTTTTGTGAATTTGTTTTCAGTTCTGATTCATGAGCTTTTCGGAATAAGACATTACATTTTACTAGGACTGTTTACCATGGTCGTATTACATCACCTGTTCTTGTGGCAGTAGCGCACTGGCAACAGAGGCAAGGCAATGCTCATTTGTTCTGAAAAACTTCAGTTTACCGGGCAAGTTGGTCGTGCGGTTAGAGGCGTGCGCCTGTGAGGTTGCATCCGGGAGATAGTGGTTTCGAATCCCATTGTCGGCAGCCCTGAAGTTGGTATTCTGTGGTTTCCCATTTTCACACCTGCACCTGGCGAACCGAACCCGTCCTGGGATATCCCGGCACTAAAAGCCATACGACATTTCATTACCAGACAAATGCTAGGTCTGTACCTTAATTAAGGCCACGGCCTCTTCCTTCCAACCCCTAGGCCTTTCCTATCCCATCGTCGCCATAAGACCTATCTGTGTCGGTGCGACGTAAAGCCACTAGCAAAACGTCAGTTTAGAAGTAAAGCCGTTCAGAGTATAGGTGGAATTACATTGTCCTTCTGATCTCGTTACCACTGATATTCAGTTGTGTTCTTCCTTGCATTTAATGTGCACATTGTTGAAATGGGTCTGTAGACTAAGAATACAAGCTGATTGTTGACTCAGTAACGTTCAGGATTGTTGATCTGATTGCGTCAAGAAATGTCATTGTTAATCCACTTACTTGTAGCCTAACATCAAATAAACTATGGCTTGACAATGGTTTACCCTCATACTGCTTCGTGTGGTCGTTTATGATGCTGCTGAACTAACTTGTTCTTTTAACATTAAGTAGTTTTGTATGCTATTGTTGGTCTTAGTGTCATTTAACTGTTGCCAGGCTAGCAAGGTGCTGCTCTTAGTTTGGTAACAGTGTGATAATCGTGAGTGGTGCCACATTCAACCCCACAACGCAGTTTGTCGTAAATGTTTGTTCATTATAATAACTTTTGAGAATGACTGAATTAGTCTGTGGGTAGGTTACGTGATGGCGTCTGTCAGAGAAGCTTGTGTTTCAGTTCTGGACCCTAATTTTTCGGAAATTATTGAAAATGAATTATATTGTCCTCGATGAGGATGCTGATAACAGTGAGCAAAGTGATCACAATGATGATGATGATCCTGATTTTAATTCTATACGTGATTCTCCGTCTGAGGAAGAATTTGACTCAAATGAGGAGAGTACACCAAATTGAGAAGAAACTTTGCGGTCACTCTTTGGTGATTCATCAGGGTTATATATGGCAGGAACAGGTATGAATGGTCTGCTGTTGAACCATGTTGTAATGTGAGATTACCTGCACATAATATTGTAATTAAAGTACCAACAGTAAAGGGAAGAGCTAAACAGCTGGGTGATTCTTGTTCACCGCTTGATATATGGGTTGGTTTATTTTCAGAAGAAATGGTCGATGAGGTCGTGTTGCGCACAAACAAGAAGCTCGCAACTTACAGACTGCGACAAACAGAACGGAAATGAGGGATACAAACAGTACAGAGATAAAAGCATTATTTGGCCTGCTTTAAACTAGCAGCTATTTTTAAGTCAAACAATGAAAATTTTGAATCTATTTTTGCAACAGACGGTACTGGAAGAAATATCCTCCATGCAACCCTGTCTATGAAGAGAATGCTCCTTTTGATCATTATTCTGAGATTTGATAAGCAGTCTAATCGGGTTCAAAGAAAATCTACAGATCCTGCTGCAGCTATATCCTGGTTATTTAACAAACCGTAGCATAACATTTCGGTTCAGTAGCGTTGGTTTCGGAACTGAAAAAATTCAAACTAACCTACATCAGAACAATCATGAGAAAACAAGGAGATGCCACCAGAATTTCTTCTTAACACGAGACGCCCTGTTGGTTCATCTGAATATGGATTCACCAAAAATGTCACACTGCTCTCCCACGTGCCAAATTAGGGCAAGGCCGTAATTTTTATATAATTTATGCAACATGCAATAAACAAGGACCCTGAATCGGGTAAAGAAGAGATGTCATTTTACCATAAAACTATAGGTGGCGTTGACACATTGGATCAGAAGTGTGTTACGTTCAAGACGAGCAGACGCACGCGAAGATGCCTATGTCAGTCTTTCACATGATTCTGAATATAGTTGGAGTGAATGTCCACGTGTCAGTTTGACTTCTTGAAAACTCCAGCAAATCAACTGACAGAGCCATATCTTTCTGGAAGACTACAGAATACTCGTTTCCCAAGGGAACTGCGGTTGACTGTGTCTCGAATTTTGAAAAAAAAAATCCCAAAGACTGTATCAGAAGCCAGTGCAGGATCTTCAAAGAGAAAGAGGTCTGCTTTATGCCCAAGATCACAGGAGAAGTCTAACCAGTTCTGCTGTACTTGTGACCATCCCGTGTGCCAGGACTGTCGATCAGTGATTTGCCAAGAATGTAGAGATGGAAATTTGTAGTGCTAATTGAAGTGTTGTGAAATACGACTGTATTAGAAACATGAACGAAATTCTTCATTTTTCTGATTGCTGTAAGTTTTGTCTTTTCTGTGAAATAACTTCATTTAAATTATGCTGATATTATTTTCATAAAACTTGTAAATTTTTCATTATGTTTGAATTTGACTTAGTGATGTAATGATTGTAAACAATCGTTTATAAATACTGCCATTGTTAAGAAGGTGCATCTTTATATGCAAATTCTGTAAGTAGTACTTGATAGTAAAATAGCCTAATAATGCTGCAATCAAATTTCAAACAGAAATATTCGCCTGTACATACCCTATGCCATTAATGACCCCACAACTCAGTTTATACACCGAAAATCTCACGACTCAGTTTGAGGGTTTACTTTCAGCTTCGTGCATTTCTTGCATTCCTAGCAGAGAAAGAAAAAACACAATAAATACGATGGCTCACTTTAAATGAGATATAATTATGTAAGAGCCTATTCATGTTTTGTTCATGGTAAACTGAAATGTGTGATATCCATGGAGACCTTCCATTAATTCCCTGCTAGGACCAACATTTTTACTTAAAAAATATTATTATTATTATTATTATTATTATTATTATTATTATTAATATTGTTATTATTACAGAATAATTGACTTAATCTTGTTTGAAGTGAAACATATGGAGACATAATAAAAATAAAACGACCATCCAAGATGTGACAGATATTGAAGTATTGGAATTCAACCCTTTCCCAATGCCATAACATTCCTTATAATATAATCCTAATTCTGAATTAATGTTGATTTTCATTTTTCAGGTTCACTTGTTGATGGAGAAAGTGAACGATGCAATGGATGACTTCAAGAAGGCTGTTACTTTGAGTCCTAACTTCCCTATTGCGTATGTACAAAAGTGTTACACGGACTATCGGCATGCCTTCCAAAGTCGCAATATGGAGAAAATGGAAGAAGTAATGAAAGATTTCCAAAGCGCTATCCAGAGGTTCCCCACATGTTCCGAGTGCTATACTCTGTTTGCTCAGGTGAGACTTTTAACTCTACTGTAATTAGGGACTAGAAAATTATGCAGTATGCATTAAATGTGAATTTTTAAAATTTGTGCAAAATAACTACCAGTATTATTTTTCATTTTGTAGTATATTGAATCAGATCATGAAAACAAATACAGTAGAACCTGGATTCTCCGTTTTTGGAGGGATCCCAGAATATAAACATTCTGTACAGAAAAACTGAAAGTTCAGGAAAGAATTAAAACCATTAACAATTTGGCTAAACATCACCATAATGAAATATGTATAACTATAATCTTACACACACTCCTAAACCAAACCAAACTACAGCCCTAATTGGCCTTGGCCTACCAAGCAACCGCTGCTCAGCCCAAAGACAAGCAGATCACAAGGTGACTATGGTCATTGTAACGAATCCTCTCAGCCATTATTCCTGGCTCTCTGGACCGGGCTCTCCATCTCATCTTTAGGGGTAGCTCCTTAGTTAATGGTAACCACATAGGCTGAGTGGACCTAGAACCAGCCCTCAAGTAAAAATGCTTGACCTGACTGGGAATTCAACCTGGGGTCTCTGCGTGAGAGGCAGGCAAGCTAGACCACGGGGATGGCTTCAGACATTAATTACGTTACCTAAAAATCTTGATAATTTACATTCATTATTATCGGGGAATCGTCGTCAGTTACTCTTGAAAACTTTTAAGTCTGTAACTTTTATCAGCCAAGCTCATCAAAAAATATATAATGAATGACCCTCAGTCAAACAATAGATAAGTAGTTTTTAATTCTCTATTCTACTAAAATAAAGCAAGTTCTCAAATTCATTATACCATATAATCCTGAATACCACCCGTTCTTTTTTCCCCAAAATATTGGTTCTAAATTTTGGGTGTGGGTCGTATTCAAGCCGTTCATTCTCATAAATATTTCCTACGTTTACATGGAGTATTGAAATAGATTTGAGTGCCGTTACCGTACTCAGTTTACCACGTGTAAACAGGCATTCCGGTCTTATTGTGTTTTAGTTGCGTTCTAGAAAACAAGATCGATTTTTTTTTTTTTTTTTTTTTTTTTTTTTTTTTTTTTTTTTTCTCAATACTGTTACAGTGGCATGTAAACACGAAATGTAAGGTAATAAAATACAGTAAATCAAAGAATATGGGTAAATGTGAAAGCCGCTGCTGTGGATGCTCGATCGTAATTTGTTTCACAAGTGTTGTCGGCATACTGGGTGCGCGAATAGCTGATCTCGCGGGATATCGCACTTTGCGAGAGTCGAGACTGTTGGTTGCGGAAGTCTACCTCGCTCACATTTGAGTTCCGTATCTGTCCTGTAAGCGATGGATTCAAAACGGCGTCTTGGTCATTTACTGTGCATGAGAAACTTAAAGTTGTAAGCAAAGCTGAAATATAAAGAAATCGTGCTGTTGGCAGAAAGTACGATATTGATGAATCGTGTATTTGTGATTGGCGGAAGAAGAACTTCTAAAAATTTACGGCGATCGCGGAGCGTTCCGCAGGCGGAGGGGAGTGTTTACAGAAATTGAAGAATGACTCCACAAATTTGTGATGGAAAAACGTGAGGTTATGGTGTTTCTAGTGAAATGTGTCAATTGAAAGCACTAGAGATCTCAAATGATGTAGATGTTGATTCACATAGGGAATCAGAAATAATTGTTCCGAATGAGTAAATTTATAATACCAATATAAATGGTCCGTTATTGGACATTATAAATTTTCCAGCTAACTCATTCCTGGTTGCCAGCGTTTCGCCCCCGTGTGCTAGGCTGGGCTCATCAGTTGGTACCTAGCACACCTACCAAGACGCTGGATAGTGCATACCGTGGAGGCCACTGCGTAGGCTAATTGCAGCCACCGGCAGTGCCAATGCACTATGAGAGACATTGTCTCATTATCAAAAATTGATGCCTGCTTGGCCATCAGATGATGTAGATGTTGATTCACATAGGGAATCAGAAATAATTGTTCCGAATGAGTAAATTTATAATACCAATATAAATGGTCCGTTATTGGACATTATAAATTTTCCAGCTAACTCATTCCTGGTTGCCAGCGTTTCGCCCCCGTGTGCTAGGCTGGGCTCATCAGTTGGTACCTAGCACACCTACCAAGACGCTGGATAGTGCATACCGTGGAGGCCACTGCGTAGGCTAATTGCAGCCACCGGCAGTGCCAATGCACTATGAGAGACATTGTCTCATTATCAAAAATTGATGCCTGCTTGGCCATCAGATGATGTAGATGTTGATTCACATAGGGAATCAGAAATAATTGTTCCGAATGAGTAAATTTATAATACCAATATAAATGGTCCGTTATTGGACATTATAAATTTTCCAGCTAACTCATTCCTGGTTGCCAGCGTTTTGCCCCCGTGTGCTAGGCTGGGCTCATCAGTTGGTACCTAGCACACCTACCAAGACGCTGGATAGTGCATACCGTGGAGGCCACTGTGTAGGCTAATTGCAGCCACCGGCAGTGCCAATGCACTATGAGAGACATTGTCTCATTATCAAAAATTGATGCCTGCTTGGCCATCAGATGATGTAGATGTTGATTCACATAGGGAATCAGAAATAATTGTTCCGAATGAGTAAATTTATAATACCAATATAAATGGTCCGTTATTGGACATTATAAATTTTCCAGCTAACTCATTCCTGGTTGCCAGCGTTTCGCCCCCGTGTGCTAGGCTGGGCTCATCAGTTGGTACCTAGCACACCTACCAAGACGCTGGATAGTGCATACCGTGGAGGCCACTGCGTAGGCTAATTGCAGCCACCGGCAGTGCCAATCCACTATGAGAGACATTGTCTCATTATCAAAAATTGATGCCTGCTTGGCCATCAGATGATGTAGATGTTGATTCACATAGGGAATCAGAAATAATTGTTCCGAATGAGTAAATTTATAATACCAATATAAATGGTCCGTTATTGGACATTATAAATTTTCCAGCTAACTCATTCCTGGTTGCCAGCGTTTCGCCCCCGTGTGCTAGGCTGGGCTCATCAGTTGGTACCTAGCACACCTACCAAGACGCTGGATAGTGCATTCCGTGGAGGCCACTGCGTAGGCTAATTGCAGCCACCGGCAGTGCCAATGCACTATGAGAGACATTGTCTCATTATCAAAAATTGATGCCTGCTTGGCCATCAGATGATGTAGATGTTGATTCACATAGGGAATCAGAAATAATTGTTCCGAATGAGTAAATTTATAATACCAATATAAATGGTCCGTTATTGGACATTATAAATTTTCCAGCTAACTCATTCCTGGTTGCCAGCGTTAGAGATCTCAAAAGAACTCAAAACGCAGGGTTTTACTGCAACGCGCGGATGGATCCGAAACTTTCATCAGAGAAAGGGATTGTGCATTCGGAGACGTACGTCTATTTCACAACGTCTCCCTGGGGCATATGAAGAAAAATTAGCGGCATTTCAGCGTCACATTATTCATTTGAAGAAGCAAAATTCTTATTTGCTGTCGCAAATTGGGAATGCTGACCAGACACCTGTCTATTTTGAAATGCTGTTGGAAAATGCAGTGGATACGAAGGTTTCTAAAAGTGTAACCATCAGAACGGGTGGTACCGAAAAGGAACGATGCACGTTAATGTTGTGCATATTAGCGGATGAAATCAAACTCTCTCCATATGTGGTTCTGAAAAGGAAAACGCTTCCGAAAGGAAACTTGCCGTCCGGTGTTAATGTTAAAGCACATGAGTCTGGCTGGATGGACAGTACGTTAGTTGAGGACTGTGTGAAGTGCATATGGCAACGTTGCCTGGGAGCTTTGTTACAAAAACGAAACATGCTTGTGTTGGACATACAACTGACGCCATAAAAGATATGATGAGGAAAGCAAAAACCGATCTTGCGATAATTCCCAGATGACACTTCTATTCTACAGCCATTGGATATGTGCATGAACCGGCCTTTCAAAACTGCAATGAAACAGTTGTACACCGAATGGATGTCTGATGGTGATCACATGTTAACTCCAACCGGACGAGTGAAGAGGCTTGAAGTGGGACTAATATGCAGCTGGATCAAGACCACATGGGTGCGCATTCCCAACAATCTAGTGTCCAAAAGCTTTAAGAAATGTGGTATTTCAAATTCAGTGGACGGTAGTGAGGTCGACTATTTGTGGAAAGATGCCAGCGACGAAAGTTCCTATGGTGAAACTTCAGATGGCGACTGTGAATTGTGTATGATCTGAGTATTGGACCAATTTTATTTACGATTTTTGTGATGATTTTTTAATTGTAAGCGGTTTAAATATATACTTGTGGTATATTAGAAGAAAATTAAATAGGTATGCAAGTTATTTGATTTGTTTTTCGTATTTTGCCATCTCAAATTTAGGGTGCAGGTCTTATTCGGTGGCGGGTGGTATTCATGATTATACGGTATTCATTTCTGCCAGTCACTAATCACAAGCAAATTGGAAAGAAAAAAATCATTAGAAGTCCAGAAAACTCTCGTTGAGTCTCTCCCTGCATAAGGCAGACGAGTGGGAAATGATACAAACTTTTTAAATGTTACCCTCCGCATATAAAACAAGGTCATTTTAGCATAAAAACATAAGCGTAAACAATCCCAGTTTATAACAGGACCAGAGTAATATTAGGCAATCCCGGGACCTCCCTTAGATTTATATAAAATGTAAGGTGTAACATCTGTTCTGGTCTCGAGAATATAATCATACGATACAGATGTTGATTCCAGTATAGTATATATACTATATTGCGGTCATAAAATACGAACGACTTTAAACTGGTAGGGATACAGGCCAGCTTTCTTTGCTCCTCTTTGACATCCTTTGTGACATTCTACTTCCATGTGATAAAAATCGTGTAGATTTTGAGGGCGAGGCCAACAGTCTGTTTCTTACATCAACGTCTTCTAGAGACAGTTGTGGCCATCCTGTGCCATACCAATGCAACTCTCTTCTACTGGTCTCCAGCCTCCTTACTAATTGTTGTATGAAGTGTTAAGACTTATCAGTCACCAAACCAGTCCAGAAAGTCACTGACATGTCTTAAAAGAACCACTAGTCTAATATTGTTTCACAAGAAATGTGTGCTCTTCAACTGAATAGATAAATTGTCACAATCGGTAGCGAGCAGGTACATCGCATCACTTACTCGGCTTGTGCTGAACTGTAACATGAGCGCCAAACACAGTGACTCGCAGAACCTGTCTGTTGACACACTTCCTTGACATGGCAGCAATGAACTTCATAAATATCAACTTTCTCTTGTAATGGATTGTCTTCTGTCAAAATTTGATTATATTCGGTGAAATATTTATGCGATGACTTGACAATTTCTGCGTTCTCTTTCAAGTTGGACACCCTCTATTTCGCATATTGCATTATTTGTAAATAAGTGGGAATTTCGTGTAAAATTATGTATGTTTTTGGATAGACTACTGGTCTGCACTAGCATGGATAATCGGGAGTTGGCTGTATTTTGCTTTGTCAAAATTGGTACAAAATGGGTCTTGTACAACACCTATTTGCATGTTCCTGGTACCTTTTCTGTCCATACTAGGTCAGTCATGCTGTGATGGAATCTTCCTACAAGTTGTACACTGTTACTTATCTCCTTAGTTATTTTTCCATCGTGTTACAGTAGATTTTCTGGATATTTGAAGCTCTCTGTCACTTCTAATGCACATTATGTAAGTTTATCACTCCTCATATTTTACTGTTGTCTTGATACTTCCACTCCATGAATCTAGCTCGCTCTGTACATTTTATTCTTTCTCTCCCCATATCAGAATATCTGTCTCCCTTATCATTAGAATTTCTTCATTTCTCATTTTCTCTCTCATTGTCTCCTGGAGAGCTCAATGGAGAAACTTATCATTTTACAAATTCGTATAATTATGTTCTCGAGATGTGTTGTACCTGGGAACCATGAGGGCTTAGCACTAAATTGGCATTAAATTGAAGTCTTTGTAATGCTAAAATCAAACTTTGAATTACGTGATTTCAAATTAACCGCCAGCTTGTAATTCAGAAATGCCAACCCTTGCTGAGTCACAGAATATTCTAAGACCTGTTACTGCATGCAATTAAACTATTTCCAAAATTTTTCCAAGGTGCATTTACAGTATTCAAATAATGCACTTGGTTAAATCACTGGTAAGCATAATCTCACGCAACAAAAGAAAAAAATACACATGATTCAAAGGCAAGGACAAATTATGTTGGCACCCCTGTGCATGTGCTTTATTTTTTGGATTACTGTACAATTTGCCTTGTAGTTGTACGGAAAGTGCCAGATGCCCTTGAAACCTTGTGGCTTACCAAAATTTCCTACGATGAGGGGAGGAAGTCTCGCTTCCATCCACAATGCAATACAGTATAGTGTACGATTTTCCGGCCTGGCACTTCTCTCCTTTAAAACCATAAATCCATTTTGGCTCGGTATTTAAAAAAAAGTGCAGTTTCATCGGCATTGACAGCTGTCGGTATCGCCAGTGTTTGCAGATTCTGCTTCACCACACCCTACCTTCTAGCATAGCATTCCTTAAAACGTTGAATACAAAAGAATTATGATTTCACTTAAACTATGAAGCATAATGTAGACACACAGAAGTGAGTGAAAGTGCTGAACGCTACTCCTGCACGTTCCAAAGACTCTTTCTATTATGACCCGGAGAAATTTTGAATTTAAATTACTCTGTAAAATACTATTTTCTTAAAATGTAAAGGCCATTTCCAGTTAAAAGTCTGAATTAATTTTGGTAATGGCACACACATTGTTCTTCAAATTATCTGTATTTGGATTTTAGCAATTTAAGTGACGTGTAAAACTGTCCCTCATGTTTCCCGGAACGAGGGCTTCTTTGAATTAGGCAGGATTTTTAATGAACCTGTTCCAAATTATCGAGGTACTACTGTACCCTGCGGCACTTACTGAACCTACCTCACACTTAAAATTTAGCACTTTGGAAGGATACGCTGCTGATAGTTTTCTTCATGTACATAAGGAATCCCACCTGAAGAATGAGAAGTTAAATGATTTGAACCTGATCTTGGTGTCTCAACCTGTCAATGAGGAATTGTACTTTTAGAAGACCAGAATGGGTGAACAGAAACGTTCTGTCACACCCTGTTTGACCGTGCGCGTAGAGGCACGCGGCTGTGAGCTTGCATCCGGTAGATAGTAGGTTCGAATCCCACTATCGGCAGCCCTGAAAATGGTTTTCCGTGGTTTCCCATTTTCACACCAGGCAAATGCTGTGGCTGTACCTTAAGGCCACGGCTGCTTCCTTCCAACTCCTAAGCCTTTCCTATCCCATCGTCGCCATAAGACCTATCTGTGTCAGTGCAACATAAAGCCCCTAGCAAAAAAAACACCCTGTTTATGCTATTCATGACTTCTTAAATAGCTGATCCTTGGTGGTAAAAATATTTTTTATAATCGAGCGAGCTGGCCGTACGTTTAGGGGCGCTCGCAACCGAGAGCTTCCATTCAGGAGAGCAGGTTAGAATCCCACTGTTGACAACCTGAATATGGTTTTCTGTGGTTTCCTATTTTCTCACAGGCAAATCCTGGGGCTATACCTTAAGGCCATGGCAGCTTTCTTTCCACTCCTAGCCCTTTCCTATCTCATCGTCGCGATAAGACCTGTCTGTATCTGTGTGACATGAAGCGAATTGTAAAAAAAGTAGTTATAATTTTCTACTTATGTACGTGTACCTTCCTTGTCTATCCCTTTTCATAAACTAACGTTGTTTTGTTGTTTTCCTAGGTTTTATGCGACCAACAGGAGTATGAAAAGGCCGACTCGTACTTCCGCAAAGCGACTGAGGTAGAACCAGACAACGCTACAGTCTATGTCCATAGAGGTAGGTTTGTATAATCTTCAGAATGCCCACTTATGTACTTCACTTACCGTGGAACTGTTCGGTGTTGACCAGATAGTTTTCATTGGAACTTGGTAAATCCTAAATTTAATAGTACCATATTTACTTGCCTGTAACACCTACCTGTTTTTGTTTTTTTTTTGTTTTTTTTTTAACTTCAAAAATAGGGGATGGTATAATAGGTGAAATTTTTTCATAATATAGATAACATTGGCATGGTTTTAAAGCAGAAAAGTAACGTCTGTGTCTACCGTCTTTAAATCCACACACAAAATTGTTACTTAAATTTATGCTTTATTTGCGGAAATAATTATGATAGCATGTTACACCTCGCCTGTGCCACAGTATTGTAATGTCTGAAGTCTCAGGATGAAGTGGTGAACTTGTATCACTTTGTTAATGTAATCTGATGGAAGCTGCTGGCACCATGATGTCATTTTCTGCAAACTCAGTCCATTTTTGCATGTTAAGGGTTCTGACCAGCCTCTGCTTGCTTTAAAATCCTTCTCCACTTTGTGCAACTCCATACGCTTTAAACCGCATCATTTCATGATTGACAGTGCTGCTGTTCTCTCTTGCTTCTCTAACCCACTCCAGAACTTTTATATCCACATTTTTCTTTCTTCTCATATCTCCCTCACTCCAGTCAACATTCAGTTACAAGCTAAAGTGCAGATTATTTGGTTTACTGTTCTCTTAGCAATACTTACTTTTGTGTCAAGGAACAAATCATCTGCTTTTCATATATTTCTTATGAGTGCGTTGAATTAAAAGCATGTTTGCCAAACAAATTGTCTTACCAATCTAAGGCTTTACTGTACTGATAGTTCTCTTTGAACTTTTCACTTATAGCAGATACCAAAAGTGAGATTTTGACAACGCAAACAGAATTTTGCGCTGTACAAGCTTCTTTCAGTAACTTGTATACTGTGTGAAATTATCAAAATATTGTAATTTTAATACTTCTTGTTTCTGATGGAAGCTAAAATATGATATCTTGGTCAGGCTATTCCTGTTCAGAATCACATAATTCCTAATGCTGTGGACAGTTTGTGTAACAGCAGGCATGCAGTGATATTCTCACATCTTAATTGATCCATTGTACAAAGTTCCATTGCAATCGATGCCTTCGATATACCACATTCCCTTTAAAACTGGAGCAACAAATTACTGTTTAAGTGAGTAAATATTACTTTGAAGCAGATTGATAATTACCATTAAGATGTCTGGCCTCACGGTGTAGGGGGCAACGCTTCCGCCTGTCACCCGGCGGCCCCGTGTTTGATTCCTGCCTGGGTCAGGGTTTTTTAATTGTAATGATTAATATCCCTGGCCTGGGGGCTGGGTGTTTGTGACGTCCTTAATCTTCCTTTCCTCACACACAACATTCCACACTACCGCCATTCCAATTACACGCAGGTTCATACACTATGGTGCCAGTAGGAGCAAAAGATCCACGAGTTAACGCCCTGAACAAATAGCATTTTTTTAACAGATTTTTTAAACCATTAAGTTAACAATGGCTTATTTAATTGATCATCCTACAAAGTCTCATTGTGCAGTCGGTCTAGTTCAACTCGGACAGTACCATCTTTACTTGTAAGCCTTTAACCAATAGTCATCTGGAGCAGTTTCCAACCACAGGCTGGGTCTGCTTGGAACATAAGCCTCTCCCATCGTTTTTCGTCCATCCACCACCTGTCTTCTGTCACTGCCGTCCAGTTCTCTCCTCTTGCCTTGGTGCTCTTCTTTACACCTTTCAGCGATCTGTCCCTCGGTCTTTCTCTAGGTCTCCTTCCTTTCAACTCTGTTTTGAACATCTTTCTTGGTATCCTCTCTTCTCCCATTCTCTTAACATCTCCATACCACTGAAGCCTTGATTTTTCTATCTTTTCCCTAACTGTCTCATTTCTTACTCTGTCCATTCTTCTTAAAACTGCTCGACACTTTTGAAACTTCATTTCCACTGTTTGTATTCTACTTTTATCCCTCTCCGTCATCACTCACGTTTCAGATCCGTACGTCAAAATTGGCACAAAATAAGTCTTCTAGATAATTCCTTTACATCTCTTTGGTACATCCCTTTTCCATATCAGTCCTCCCACACTCTTAAAGAATCCATTTGCACACCTTCCTCTTTCAATGATTTCCATCCTGATCCTCCATTTACTTCAATGACACTTCCCAGGTATTTAAAGCTTTCAGCTCTTTTCAACTGCTCTCCTCATAATGCCATGCCATTATACACTCGGTTCTTATTTTGTGTCGTTACCAGTACTTCACTCTTTTGGGCTGAGAACTTCATTCTATAAGATGACGTGACTTCCTCCCATACATTTAGCTGTTCATGTACTTCATACTCACTGTTTCCCCTTTTAGATCATCTGCAAACAACACTGCTTTCATTCTTCTCTCCCCAATGGTCTGTGCTACCTACTGTATTATATCATTTATCACCCTGTAAATAGTAAGGGGGAGGGGGGCACTTCCTTGCTTTACACCTTTTGTTAACTTAAACTATCCAGTTCTTTCAGTTTGACTTTAACACAGCTTTTGCTTCAGTCATACATATCTTTCACCCTTGTCACTATCTGCTCATTTAGCCAATGTTTGTAGTAATTGTGGTGATACTGTGCAGGTCTTTTACAACTCCAGTGGACGGGAGATGTTCCTAAGGCCATGGAGCTCATCAAACAAGCGCTCAAGATGGACGATCGGTGTGAATTTGGTTACGAGACTTTGGGGACGATCGAGGTTCAAAGGTAAAGAATGATACTTTGTCAGTTTTCATAAATTGATATGCTACATTGATATTGGTTCATAACTCCATTGTTCCTGGAAAGAGTTCCATGATTTTTTAATATATTAGACCAATTTTCATATTACCAAAACACCAAAAACTCATCAATGTCCCACTCCAGTCGCCCGGGTGTAGTTAACTAGCCTCCTCCACTCCTTTTTGTCCTTCCACTTTTCTTGCTCCATTACTTCCACCACATCCAATCCAGCTTCTCTAATGTCCTTCCAAATCTGATCCATCCACCTTCTTCTCGGTCTTCCAACTGGTCTCTTTCCAGTTCCCTTCTTGCTACATTCTTTCTACATGTCCAAACCATCTCAGTCTTTCTTTCTGTATGTTCTGTACTAACGGTCCCTATATTTAGCTCTTCTCTGATTTTAATATTTTGAATTCTATCTCCTCTCGTCTTTGTAACCGATGTTCTTAAAAATTTCATTTCTACTGCTTGGATTTTACTATCTTGTCTCTTATTAGTTACCAGTGTTTCTAGTCTATATGTTTCAATTGGTATGAAATACTGTTTATATAATGTTAATTTCGTTCTCTTGGGTACTTTGTCATCCCATAAAAGCTCTCTGACTTGATGTTAAAATGTTGTACCTTTACTTAGTCTGTTATTAATTTCAGGGTTGATTTCATTACTTCCATTAATAATGCTACCCAGATACGTGAACTGTTCCTGCATTCTCTAACCGTTCTCAGTCTATGTTCACTTTGCTTCTTGTTTTCTCTTTTCCACAGTGCATGACTACAGTTTTCTTTTTACAAATTACCATTCCAAACACCTTCAGCCTTAAGAATTGAAGACTTGCTTCCAAATCCATTTAAGTCATTTTTGATGTAGAATAAGTCTTTTATTTTGTTTTTGTACTGTGCCCTGCATAGAATTTTGAGCGTCACATGGGAAAATATAAGTTCAGCTTCATAACTCGTACATGTTATCTAAATGGTTAATACACTCAGCACAAAAATTAGGGGAACAGGTTTTCAGTTCATGTAGAATCACGACACACAGATTTATGAAAGGAAACAAATGTTGGCAAAGGAACTGCATGCTTTTTTTAATTAACAACAACAAATCCATCGCCATTGCATTTAGCCATTCACCACAATTGGCAGCATAACAGATGAACTACCACAATCGCAATGTAAAGTACTTGCTGAACACTGCATACCGGAGCGACAGTTGTCTAATACCATGTTGCACCTAGCTTCAGTTACAGCTGCACACCTGTGTGCATGCTGCTTATGTAACATAAACCTCCATGCTGACTGTTTAGCAGGGGGGAGGGGGGTGTACATGACACTATAGCCAGTTTCTTACTTGTATTATAAAATGAATGCATGGTAATGACTAATGCACAATAGTGTATTGAAGAGTACTTTGTATGACTTTATCTTTAATGATAGCTGGTCTCGGATGGTTGAGGCGCTGGCCTTTCTGACCCCAACTTGGCATGTTCTATCCTGGCTCAGTCCAGTGGTATTTGAAGGTGCTCAAATATGTCAGCCTCATGTCAGTAGATTCACAGGCACATTAAAAGAACTCCTGCAGGACGAAATCTTTAATGATGAAGTATTAGCCTTCAGTATAGTACAGTTTGTCAGGCCACTACGTAAATTCGAAAAATTTAGTTCAGATTGGTATATCCTAATTCACATTTATTTTGCGTTAGAGTAACTTCCAGTAGGATTAATTAAGAGGTAAAGAAAAATAGTGTGAAATTTTGTTGTACCAAAATTTGAATTGCTTCAGTAGCACAAGGGAGTTTTTCATGTGCATGTGATTGTTGAGGTTGATGGAAATGGTGAGAGCTGTCATACATGTGTTCCCCAAAGACTGAATACTGATTCTAACTGCATTTTTGTGTTTGTAACTAACGTGGAAATGGCCTTTATTTTTCTCTCACTCTCTTCATATGTAGCATTGCAGTTTGCTTCTTGACATTTGTGTTCATAAATCCCTGATTTGAAGAAAATGGTGGGGGTTTTTCTTTTAGGCTGTACTTCTTAGCCCATTCCCTGTTATGGACATAAATTTATCACAAGTTATTTTGATCTTGTGTGCAATTTTACTGAATGTTTTGAAAGAAATGCTCTTCTTGAAATACTAATAAAATGTGTTTGTATCTTACCTTTTTGCATGTTTGGTGTGCCTCGAAACAGGTTGAACAACATTGTTCTTGCATCTTTCCTAACACCTATTTTCTGACATAACACACATTGCCACTAGCTTATTTTTTCTCAAGTGTGGATGAAAACTTGGAGAGGAACCATCTTTCTATTAGCCAAAAGGGCAAGGGTTTTGTTGATATTTTTACCCCCTTTGTGGATGGGGCATGGCATATGGTGCTATGCTACTACGAGACTGAAATCAGGAAGTATCATTCACTTCCCCATATTCAGGTTTCTCCAAATGACCAGGCTGTTGTAAGTAGCAATATCCAACATGTGAAGGAAGAATTTCTTATACCTTTCACAGTTTCCCTCATAGATACGCATTTTTGTCACTTGATCTACTAAATCTACGCCCCCAAATTCTGATATCTGCCTCCTCCCTCGACCCTACAGAAACATATTTGTCTCTTTCAGTTTCGCTACTTGAACTAACAGGTTCTCCAATATTGTTTTCTAAATCGCTATTACCAAAGCTGAAATCAATATCACTGTCATTGTCTAGTACATCTTCGACAAAGTCCGTCATAATTTCCGCTGTACTAATGCTCTCTGAATGTCCTGAATTGCTCGCCTCGACTTGTTAAATCCATAGTTACGAGTGATAGTGATCTAACCCAAATATTCAAGGCATATTATTTGTATAATCTTATGGGCTATTTATTGGTCTTTATGTTCATTTATGTGATCTCATTTGCTATTTATAGCTCTGTGTCTTCATTACAACATAAGCAGATGCATTAGACAGCATCTGCATGCATTCATAATTCATAGCAAGAGCTAGCCAGCATATGTAATTACGAATGGGGAAATGATATTGATGACATAGAGCTCTTTTTTTTTTTTTTTTTGCGTCGCACCGACACAGATAGGTCTTATGGCGACGATGGGACAGGGAAGGACTAGGAGTGGGAAGGAAGCGGCCGTGGCCTTAATTAAGGTACAGCCCCAGCATTTGCCTGGTGTGTAAATGGGAAACCACGGAAAACCATTTTCAGGGCTGCCGACAGTGGGGTTCGAACCTACTATCTCCCGAATACTGGATACTGGCCGCACTTAAGCGACTGCAGCTATCGAGCTCGGTGACATAGAGCTCTATGTGGGTTTCTATCATAAGGCATGCGGAAATGTCTGCTGCATAGATTGTTCAGTCTGAACGCACATTTTTAACTACTCTTGGCATTTTCATGCAAGTAACCTAAAAAAATTCTGATTATAACAATAAATAAATTACCTCAAATATTTCCTAATAAGTCTGTAACTTTCTGAGTATTTACAAGAAGGATTTACAATCACCCTAGTTTTAATTTCATAAAAATGACCAAAGATATAAATTGTTTTCCAATTAAACATACAGAGTGAAATCACAAAGCCTATTGGTCAACGTGCTAGTTCTTGCTCACGAAATTGAAGACTATGCATTTGTTTTTGGGTGTGGTTTTTCTTGTGTGTTTTCTTTGTTTCCTTGATTAATCTACTGTCATGTGAGAGGTTTTCTTTCCCAATTTATTGTCTATATTTCATTGTTGAAACCTGTTCTGCTCATTGGTATGGATATTGCTCTCTGCATCATTGTATTTAGTCCTCCTAATTTAGTCAATACTCTTCCCCTAGGATAAAGGATAAATTCATATGTGCTTGTGTAATTCACGCAACCTCATTTTAAGCGTATTTATTTGATGCTTTATTTCGCGAGTGTATCGCCCGTCGCCTTCGTCTATCGTGTTTACCGCTCACCACAACAGCGTGTGTGCTTTACAGTTGGGGATTCGGGGTGGCAGTCGTCCTGGAAGAAAGGGGGACTAGTGCGCGCTAGAGGCTCAGTTAATCAGGATGAAAGAATGAGTTTATTGTGTGGTTTGCGTGCTGTTAACATTGTTTCTGTGCGTAGTTTCGTTGGAGTTGTAGGCTACTTGTTTTTTCTTGCGTTTCTGTCCCCCCCACCCCGTCAAAGTCTTTATGTATTTATTTATTGGTGACAAAAGGTCCCATGAGCCTCTGGCTCTTGATAGGGACAGTACAGTACATGCTTTTCTTAAGGCGACACAATTACATTTCATATACAATAGCTTTTTCAGTAAAGTGACAAGTACATTTTTGGATAACTAAGATATAGTTGTTGTTTTTTTAAAAATATGTTTTCATGATAGTTTTCTTACATTAATACCCCCTGTGGGTGGGGGAGGCAGACGAAGGATTCACCCACGGTATCCCCTGCCTGTCGTAAGAGGCGACTGAAAGGGGCGACCAAGGGATGAATGAATTAGAACCATGAAACTACTCTTGATTCGTACCATCATACGGGGAACACCATGGGTTGCATGTACTTGCGAGTAGTATCACTAACTTGGTACGAAATAGGTTTGTGATTCGTTGCAGTAAAAAGCCTGGCCGGGTGGATTCCAGTACCCGTGCGTTGTACCCATGTGGGCAACACCGCGGGTCTGGGCGTAGCCTGTGAGTTGTACCACTATATGAGCGACACCATGGGTCTGCGTTGCCTGTGATTAGTACTCACTATGTGAGGAACACCACGGGGCCCTTGGGACCGCCGGCACCCGTGACTAGTACACCTAGGTGAGGAAACTCATCGGTTTGCGTTGGCTGTAAGTGGCGCCATTGTGTGCGAAACACCATAGGTCTGCGTTCGAAGTACAATACTTGTGCGTAGTACCATCTTTTGTGGAACACCGTGAGTCTTCGCTACTTCTGATTAATACCCCAACATGACACATACCATGGTTCTATTTTACTCGCGACATGTACCATTCTGTGGGGCCTTAGACTTGGATTTTGCACCCCCTTTAGACACCAAGCATCATTGTGCTTTATAAGTGGTTCCTTGGTCGGTAATAATGTTATTTTCGATCTCTATTGAGTCCGATCCACTGGTTTTTGTTTGTTTGTTTGTTTGTTTGTTTGTTTGCTTTGTGTTTTGTTGGGTTCCTGTCCATCCATTCATTCTTCATGACATATTTTATTTTTATTTTGGTCAGTGGATGCCTTTGAAATTTTTGTTCTTTCATTTCATACCATTAGGGGCCGATGACCTTCGATGTTAGGCCCCTTAAAACAACAAGCATCATCATCATCATCATCATCTTACATTAATAAGATATGATATGAGACATATTGAATTGAGTTGCATGTGGTAGTTTTGCGTATTTGAGACCATACTTTTAATGGGTTGAATGTATTTCACGGAGTTGTGTCGGGGACAGTTTCTGGTATTTTATTCTTCACATTAAGGCCAAAACATATAACAAATGCTATCTCCAAGTGTTCAGAGATACCTATAAATTTCCATTCATTTTACTGTTTAATAAAGGAAACTATTATGCATTTTGTTGCTTGTATTAGTATAATATACTGTAATTACAGTATTATTATTTGAATGTTAGTGTCATAAATGAGAATGATTAGGTACATTTTCTTGTAATCATTTTTATGTTTTTCTTAGTTTAAGATTTTAAATTTAATGGTCACTTCGCATTGTAAACTGTAGGTATGTATGACTTTTGTCATACCTAGACCATGGTACAATATATGTGATGAAATCCAAGAAATGAAAAATCTTCCTATTGTTGATTTCTAAAAGTTGGCAGGTATGGATTGTTTGACCTTACACACTGAAACTATTGTTACTTTGTTCTTTTACAGGGGTAACCTGAGGCATGCTGTTGAATTATTTGATAAAGCCATTCCATTAGCGAAGACTGAGTTGGAAATGTCGCATCTGTTCTCGTTACGTGATGCGGCTGTAGCGCAAGCCACTGTAGCTGAGAAGATGGGTATCCCAATCCCCAATATGGGAGGATCTTAAACTAGGCTGTGTCGCAGCTGTTGTTGTTTAGACTGTAGGTGAAGAGAAGTAATGGACTCAACAAGCCACTATTATGTTTCTTTGTTATTGTTTTTCCTTTTTTTTCTAAAAGTATGTATATGATTACCAAATGCTCAATGCTTCAAATCTGATCACAGTATTCATATTTTCTTAAATAATTTTCTCCCCTTGGTCTGAATGCATGATATCGAGTGAAGTTTAGTATATTTCCATCATTTCCTTCACAAATGTTGTTTTGCTTGATGTAGGTATTTTAAATATGTTAGAAACAAATTTTAAATAACTCCTTTGAATGATGCTGTCATTAGAAAACATCAACCCTGTATGTTTGAATGATGTAAAATCAAAAATTTTTGGAGTTGGGCTCTCCTGTTAATTTACTTGATTCTAGTCTTGAATAAATGCCAGTGTAATGGCTAAATATATACACACATAACTGTACCGAATTTTGGTGCTGGGGTTCTACTCCATATGAATTCAACTTTGTAGTATCTCTAGTGTCCGTTTTATAAGCAGGGACTTGAAATATCCTACTCCACTGATATATTGTTATTCTGTGTGGATGCATTTGTATATATGATTAATATTACCATGTGTAACATAAGGTGCAGTTCATGTGTTTGGTATCTGTGGAGTTTACATCGTGAACTCGTGTTAATTCAAAGAAAAGACAATATATGTGCTGTATGCAATAGTAATTGTTGCAGATGTAGTATTATTTAACATGTAGAAAGATTTTTATTGTACACTTTACAGAATCCGAGTGCCTAATGTTAAATTCCAAGCTTATACTGCTTTGTATTGTTGTTTTACCTGATGGCAAACTGTTGTAGTTTGCTGTTGCAGAATCCTAGAGAAAATGTACTTTTGCTAATATGATTTAACTCTGAAGTTGAGTTTCGTTAGGATTGTCGTGAATTTTTAGTCCTGCAGCTCATGGAATTTTTTAAAACATCAGAACAACAAAAACTTAAGTTGCTATCTTTCCTTTGAGACTTAAAAGTATGTGTTATACTCATGCTTATGTTATAGAGAACAGTTTTCGTGTTAGACTTCCTAAATTAAAAGAGAAATATTGCCATAATTCAATCATTTTTCATGGAAAATGAATGTCATCTGTAACTTCTCCAGATCCTGTATGTTTACTATCTGTGGATGAATTTTCATGACGGTATGTAGTCTAGATCATATGGACTGCACTGATATTGGTCCATCAAACAAGAGGATTTTTTCTAGCAGGTACCAAATTTGTTACAAAACATAATTTAGGAATTTCGAAGTTTCTGACTGATTTATACAATTTATAACATGGTACAAAATAACTTCTGAAGTACTTCAAAACACAAGACTTGATCTGCATCTGCTGTAGTGCTTGTAGATTCCTCATTGCTTGGTGGAGATGGAATATTTTCATTCTGTAATCTTATCAAGCATACATCCCCTCTCACAAAAATGAATCTATAGATAGACATACAGGATCTGGAGATGTTATAGATGATGATCCTTTTGACGCAGACCATCGCAAAGTGACAAAAATAGTTAGAATTTCAAATTTGGAGAATAAAGAGTCATCGGCTTCTTCCATATTTGAATTTTTTTTATTTTTTTCCTGGGAATGACTTGCTTTAAAATATTAGCCCCTATGGCACAGTGTTGATTAATGTTTAATAAACAGAAAATATAACATATTTCTCGATTTTATTCTTGAGAAATGTATTTAAAGCATCCATATGCCAACTCAACTTTAAAACTGCTCATTTTTTATAATTATTCCTATGTCAAAAACTGATCATGGACACAGAAGCCGAAAATGTAATGACCGTCACCAGATTGGTTAAGGTTTTCAACCAGTCGGCACAAAATATAGGCACATTTGCACATGAATTTTCTGAAGTAATGAACAATAAATTTTTAAAGCAATTGAAGTTACTGTTTCTTTTCAGGTATTTTGTATGTTTTAACATACACATTACCTGAATGTCTTGCAGACCAACTGAAAGAAAAGAAAAAAAACTATGATAACAAAATTCAGAAAATTTTTTTCAGGTAGTTTCTAAATTTATTCATAAATTACTTTTGACAGACTGAAATTTCTTGTTTTTGTTACTGAATTCTTTTTAGTCCTTCTCATGGGTAAACTCCTGATACTACTTCTTGTTATTAACACATTGGATGTTACAAGTTCAACAGAAAATTTTAACTTCTAAATTATGCATTTGAATCATATGCAGCAGATAGCTAATCAGTGTCATAAAAAGGTAATTATCAGGATCTTTTATCTTCGCTGATGCATCACGATCACACCTGTGTACAAGGCTCTTTGTATTAAATGTCCTCCATTTTTAATCTTTTCACATAACTAAAATGACTGGTGAAACAAATACTTATGCTACACACTTCATAATACCTTGTGACCGGCTGCTCAGTTCGGGAACACACAGACAGTGGCAAGAATAGTGTGTTCACTACATTATCCTCTACACCAATAAAAGTCTACGAGATATGCTGTATTTTCTTTGATAGTTAAACGTGGGAGATGTCCAGAGTTGCTTCAACCCACACCTGGTGCATTCTATCAACAAATTCATCAATTCGGTCACCCTAACCTATGCATGACAATATGGAGGAACTAACAAAAGAGCGCATTTGCAGGAGAAATGTCACATAGGCGGTATTGTTTCCTTGCCGTTTTTATGTTGTCAGCATGATGTTCCCTTGAAATGAAAATCCATCAAAAGCTGGAGCCACCTGGAAGGGAAAAGTGAACATTCAGTAGACACAGGGTGTGTTTTGCTGCCCATGCTATGAACCATCTGTGACAAAAGTAAATCACACCCATCAAAGCCAATACTTTCAAGGAATACGGAATATTAAAAACTGACGTATAGTACAAGTGATGTCATTTGTTTTTGAGATCAGCTTTATTTAGGATTGGTAGACATTCTATATGCTAATCTGACAACTGATACATTTTCCTTCAAGTTTTCTTTCTGCTTGGAATAAACTGGCCTATAATTTACTCTCTTCTATTGCCATTTAAGGTTTAAAAATTATTAAACCTTTCTGATATATACTAACAGGAAATAAATTGTATGTTGGGGTGGTAGAGATGTACAAAATCATAGCTGCCTTTTGACTTTTCTGTGATAATTAATGTAAATTCCCTTTTTTTTTTTTTTTTTTTTTTAGCAGTTTAAATGTTTTCCTTAGTGTTAAGCATTTTGTCTATAGTATAGGTCTATTATAAAGAAATGTATGCTAATAGAGCTAAATTTTTTTACACCACCAAGATCATAATTACAGTATTTTTCTCTTAAAAAACCGGTACTTCAAAAACATCTGTACTTGTTGCAGGATAAGGTTCAGGAAATATGTCACATTGTCCTCCAAGAAACATCCTGCTAATAGAGATTAGTCTGCTACATATTTTTTTCCTGTTATATTCCCAACAGCCAGTCATTCAGAATGCATGCCCACAATCAATTGATATACTGGAGTAGGTTGTTCGTTATATGCTACAGGTTTGAATATGAAATGAACTTCAAAGCTTCAGCAACAAAGGCTTTGTATCTTTCCTACATATCAATCTGATTATGCTGTGCTGTATTGGTTGAAGACAGTTGCTATTGTTCAGTCAGGCAACTAAGTTATGACTAGAATTAATTACAATCTGATAAATAAGTTGTGATGATGGTGCCATAGCAAGACAAAATTTGATTTCATTCCCACTCTAGTCTGGTCTCTTTCAGGAATTATGCATATCTCGCATTAATTGTATATTTGATTCCATTTGGAGAAATTTCCTCCATAGAATTAGAAAACAGTCATGTTTGTCACCTGTAGCCATTACCACTTTGAAACTAATGATATAACTGAAAAATCATGCACCAGGCTATCTTTCATTAACCCTGTACTTGTTAGTCTCACCGAAAAAGCAGAATCAGTGTCTGAATAAAAATTGTTAAATTGTTATTGTATGCAGTTATGTGGAGTCATTGGTAACTCATGCATTTATTTGTATTTAAATTTGTGATTCATTCCACATGCAAATTAAATCCAAATTTGTTGCTCCGTCTAGTTTGTTGCAGTAGTGTGAGCTATTGTATTGGGTTGGATGTTTAGGCTGAGTGAAATGTACAATACAACTCCATGAAATGAGATCTCCAATAGAATGTTCCTCCTGTCATATGAAACAGCCAAAAGTAAGTGTTAGGCTTCAGCTATTAGACACTTTTGTACTTAGGATGTTACTCTGGTTGTAACATGCCAGTTTATGCTGTTTGAATAAACTTTCTTTTGTGCAAATCATGTTAAGGAAACTTCGTTAAATGCTGTACTTCAATGAACAAGTTGTCAATGTATATTTTTCAGCACATTTCAAATAGAAGTAATAAAGATTTGTAAGTATAATTATCGTGGGTATTTCTGCAATTGAACCTATCCCGAGACTACTAAACTTCCACAGTTGTGAGTGCCCGGAAAGTCTCCGTATATCTTAACATGCCATCTTCAGTTACCATTTACATTAGTTTCCAACCATTCTACCACTATTCTTTCACTCTCCAACAGTATTAGCCTGTATGCATAGCACTTTCACCAAGAATCTTATGGCAGAATTTTTATGCAGCATTGCCTGTCACTGTAGATATACAGAATTTATTGTCAGATTGTTGAATGCTCGTACTGCAAATATTTTTATTGAGGAAACCAGTCATGAAGGATTAAAAAACTGGAAATGGCTGTAACGATGATTAATACTTTAGACCAGTAATAAGGGATAATGCAAACATTGATGGGGATATTACCAATCAGAGAAACTAGGATTGCTGGTGTAGAGGGCAGTTACAGTTCTATATGATAAGGTCCCATTCCACGTGAAGGGCAAAATTTATAATAAGACTTTTGTTCATCTAGCCACTCTATATGATTCTGAATGCTGGGCTGCATAAAAACATAAGGCTCTATAAAATTCCAAATGATGCAATCCAAAAACCTCGCCAATCTCGGAGAAACCGAATGAATAGCATTTATGATTTGGAGATATGTGGCTCAGAGTGGAGAGGCCTGTGAAGGGAAGACCCTAGTCAACACCAGTGCTGATGTTATATGAATGAAGATGATTTTTATTAATAATTGTATGGAACATAATAGTTAATTACAAGATAATGAACAGATAAATATTTACAAAATTAACAGGTAATATACACATTTATCTCTGGACAAGCTAAAGGCTGATGTCCAGCGACTTGATTTGCTCTTGGCGTGGCATCCATCAATTCACTTCAGCTTCCTTCAGAATGTCTCCTGGGGCATTCATCAATAATAATCAATAAGTTTGTTGTGAGAATCCACAATCATACATTGGGAAGTCTGTTGTTAGTGATGGTCAGTCTGAGAAGGGGTCTCGAGATTTATCGAGACTAACACAAGTACCATTTCTCGTGAGAAATATCGAGGACATTGAAAACCCCCAAGTCACAAGTCTGTGTAACGGTCAGTGTCAGTGATAGTGGTGATAGAACGAGTGATTCTAGCGGAAATAAGTAGCAATTTAGTTAATGTATAGTGCAAGAGTGTGGAGTGGTAAGTGATAGTGCAATGAATATATTAGTGAAGAGCAGTATACGAAGTGAGAATACCACAAACTATTTTTAAAAACATGTTTGTAACACGATAAATTCCACTGCCTTCTAGATACAATGCCCGAAGCAAGCACGAAATGTCTTCAGGCAAGGAATACGTTGAGGAACTCTACGTTTGCCCTATCTGTGAGAAGAGAGTAGAAGATGAGACACTGGTGGAGTGTGACGGAGCGTGCCAAAGATGGCACCACTTGGCTTGCGCAGAGTTGCAACAGGGACAATTCAATGCCCTGAAAGCAACCAGGAAAAAGAAATCAAATCTAATGTGGCTATGCAGCGGCTGCGATCAGGACTTCCTCCTATACAAGGCAGGACAATCAATGCAAAAAAGAGATAAGAGTCGCTAAAGGTCGATCAGAATAAGAAGCTAGACATGATGGCCGAGACCGTAAGTAAGATGAAAGAAGGTCAAACATCACAAAATGCTAGAGGGTCTGTCATCAAAAACACCCAACAACAGCACGAATTCAACTGCGGCTGGGAGAGACGAGAGAAATCACAGAAATAAATTATGAAAAAATGCAACGCCAAAGGGAAGGACCAATAGCAGGAAGAGGGAAAAGTGGAAACTGCAACAGAAACGAAAACAGACTGCAGACGAGAAGAGGGATCCAACGAAAGTGACAAAGAATTAACCACAGTAAATATTGAAACCATGCGGGATGAGGAAACTAATGAAGGTTATAGAGTTATGTCCTACAAAAGGCGCAACAGTTCCCGCACGATAATAGCATCAGGAACCGCTGAACGCGATTTAATTCAGGCAGGCGAGAGGAGAGCCTGGCTGTATATTGGGCGCCTGTCACAAAACGTGACAGCAGAAAAAATAAAGAACTTCTTGATTAAGAACAACATTACGCTGGAAAGTATATCATGTGAAGAGTTGAGAACCATGGGAAACATAGCATATACAGCAGGCATTCCACTACAGGTGCGTGAAAGTGTGGAGAAACCAGAATTCTGGCCTAAAGGCGTCCTCATCAGGCTTTTTCGTTTCTCTCGCGCAAGTAGGAATAGATCCTATCAAGGAACAGAGCTCGAAGCCTAAGAAAACTCAGAGAATAGACAGAACGCTCTGGAACAGAGGGCCTAAAATCCATCCTCAACGTGGGTCCTCCAGATTTATTTAAGGATATTGTGATCCTAACTGAGACTTTCTTGACAAATCACATCAACGTAGAACATTACTACAATATCCACAATCTCGCAAGCCAGGGAGAACGCGGACGTCCAAGTGGAGGCATCTCTTGTCTAATCAAACCGTGGCTATCACCGCATCACGTTATCCAAAGAACTCCGAACCTGCTCGCAATGAAGGCCCGAGAGTTGAACATTATTGCTGCCTATTTCCAACCCCACAATACAGCACAGGATATAATTGTGAGCCTGGCACATTAACGCTCATCAGTTACAAAGATGCCACCATACCTACAGGCAATTTTAACTGTCGCATGGACAAAGAGGACATGAAAAGCAAAACAGTCCTAGAATTCCTAGAAGCGGAAGGTTTTATCCTAGTGAACAAGCCACACACTCTGACCTATGTATGCCACAATGGTACTAGTACAATAGTCTTGTTATTTGTCAACACCTACATTAGAAGCACAGACTTCAAGACTCTCGCACACGCAGACGTGCCCCCCCCTAAGAAAACGTACCTGTATATGCTCAGGTCGCAATAGATGAGCCTCTACCAAACATCAGAGATCAGAAGAGAGTAACAATGAATACCAGCATCCTAACCAGAATACCACCATCATCAAAAGATCACATTCTTGATCAAATAAAACAGGGAGAGAGAGACTCCGCAGCATTAAAGCTGGAGAGTTATATAAAGGACGCCCAAACGCATGGTTCAGGGAGCAAACGGAACTCGCAGCCTTGGTTCGACATGACCTGTTATGACAAAAGAAAACAGGTATTGGACCTCCTACACACTGCAAGAACCTACAAAACTGAAGAGACTTACAGACCTACAGCATTCAGAGACACACGTACAAAAACCTACTCAAGGAGAAGAGAGCAACCTGGGTAGAAGGGAAGAGATTATTAGAGAAGGCATCAGAAAACCACTTTGCACCTTTGAAACTTAGGTCACCAAAGTTCTCCCAAACTATCACAATGGAAGCATGGAAATCACACTTTCAACAGATCTATAACAGGCAATCAACCCCAAGGACAATCCACGCAACTCTGACTTCAGACTTTCCACACATCACAACAGAGGAGGTAACAAATACGGTCATGGAACTGAAAGGCCATAAAGCTGCCAGACCAGACGAAATCTTTAATGAGCATCTGAAGGAAGCTCTGCCACACCTAGGGGAATTATGGACAGCCTTATTCAACAGTGCGTAGAAATAGGCAAAGTACCGAGCAAGTGGAGGACCACAACGCTAGAACTCTTGTACAAAGGTAAAGGTAGCCCCGACCACCCGGACTCCTACAGAGGAATTGCATTGGAGAACACACTGTTCAAGGTATTCACCAGAATCCTATCTGCAAGATTAGAAAAGGAAACAATCGGACAAATACCGGATGAGCAATTTGGATTTAGGAGAGGCAGATCGACACTTCATGCAATAAGTAACTTAATGGATGACATAAAGGAAGCACTTAGGCATATCAGAGGGAAACTTCACGTCATATTTATCGACTATAAGAAGGCCTTCGACGTACTGGACCGCCAGATAATCATCGATAAGCTTAAACGTAGAATCGGGGAAGACAACTATCTAACGATCATCATGGACAACATATTGCACCTAAACGAGCTCATCATCAAAGACAACGCCCAAACTTCGACTCCTATACCACAGACCAATGGAATTCTGCCAGGGTGATTCAGCCACCCCCCTTCTGTTCAATCTTGCAACATCAGACGTTATCCAGTGCTTCAGAAATCTAAAGGAACAGGTCACTTTCTACGCATACGCAGACAACATGGCACTAGGCTCATCAAACCTCGAGGTACTACAGGAATGTATGTATCGCCTAACATTATGGACAGAGAAGAATAAGCTACAGATCAATGAGCAAAAGACAATCAATATGATATTTAGGAAGGGAGGGAAAATAACGGCCAAAGACCAACTGTTCTTCACTCCAAAACAGGAACCAATCAAACTAGCAAAGGAATTTAACTATCTCGGAATGACACTACAGACCACTGGAACGACCTACACTAAGCACATCAGGAATAGAGCAACTGCAGCCATAATGGCCATCAATGACATCCAACTTCTCCGTAGACTCTCTGTACGCACTGCCATTAAGATCTTTAACACCAAGATAATGCCCATAGTGACTTACGAACTAGAATTAATATGGACACATCTCACCAAATCAAATCTCAAAGACATCGAGCAGATCAAAGCAACATAAAGAAACTATTATGTGTATCGAATTCACTCCCTCTAGACTAACATATGAGCTTGTCGGAGAACTTTTCTTCATAGAACAATTAAGACAGAAAATGCCCCTACCATCCTCAAAGGCATATCAGGAACTCTTAGAAGAACTTCAGAACAAGAAAAAAAGAGATATGGCTGGAATTCTACTCGACCGAAGCAATAACGTCTACAGACTGGAGAGGTACGATCAGCGCCACACGCTGACACGATTCGCAGTGCACGGGTTCCACCATCGCATATGCAAGAAAAAGGGTTTCAACACTCCGGACGAAGTATGGTGTGTTTGTGAACAGTGGGATAAACAGTGTGATAGGTATCATGCGCTATGGTGTCACCAGAGACGTATATCCGTAACAACTTTGTAGCGATTAAATTGCTATGTCCAGAATATCTATGCACATTGTGCGCTTTTCTCTTATTAATATCGAGGAGATTAATCCCGCTTTGTGTGCGACGAGCAGCGAGTAGTAGACCTACAGGTAGACAGAGCTCAATGTTGTTTGTGCCAAGTATGCAAATAGCAAACTACAGGCCTTCTCCTATTAGTAAATACATGTCAACAAGCGACAAGGCCCTTCATTTCTACTGTTTCTATTATTGACGCAGTATAACATAATTATCAAGGATACGCATTCTGGCATCGTATGAGGGGGATCAAATATAAACAGGATTTTATTTTTTATTTAAATGAATTTATTGAAAAACACAAGGCAATTACAATTTATTTTTCCACATAGTTTCCTGCTTTGGAAATGCATTTGTCCCAGTGTATGGGCAGTTTTTTGATGCCCTCATCATTAAAAGAACAGGGTCATGTCACCAGCCAGTTGCGCATGAAGTCTTTCGCGCTCTCGTCATCTTCAAATCATTGCCTCCTAGACCTTCTTTAAGCGGTCCGAACAAATGGAAATCACAGGGCAATAATCCGGGCTGTAGGGAGGATGATCAAGTCTAGTCCAGTGCATTCTCTGTAGCTTGGAGGCAGAGCTGAATTACACAGATACATCTTCAGGGCTGCCGACAGTGGGGATCAAACCACTATCTCCTGGCTGCAAACTCACAGCTGTGCACCCCCTAACCGCACAGCCAACTCGCCTGGTTTTGAAGTTTTTATCAACCAAGTTATATTCCTTAACACAGACTACAGTTCAGCTTCCAGCTTGGTTAGTTGTTACTCCCTTCTAATATAATTCAATTCTATTGGAATAAAGAATTGTGCCTTCTTTGAAATGCTCTCACCACCAATCTTTGGACCACTCTTATCTATTGCATTATTAATTTCCTCGTCTAATGTAGCAAAGTTTGGTGCTGAGGGAACTGTAAGCCCCTCATCGTGTGATACTGAAGCAAGGGATGACTTACTGCTATGATAAGCAATATTTATTTTTTCTAGTTTTGGTACTTGCATAATTTGTAACGCCCACTTTACAGATTCAAAGATATAAGCTTCATTGTTGTTTCTGTATTGAACCGAGATCACAAACTCATCTCTGTCACTTTACAAGTGTAACAGTCATCGTTTACATTTGTAGCCACACTCTATATTCAAAGATTTGCAGATGCTGTAAACTTTCTTGCACCACTTAGCCAACCCTTTAAAAAAGACCAACATTATCACAAAATACATGAGCAGCCCGCATTTCCAATCACTACTCCGAAGGAAGAATTGGAGGGCAATGTCCTGATCACAATTTTCAGTTTTTCTTGTTATATCCAGTATAGCTCCCACAAACATAACAAAATATACCTGTTAGCAATTTAAATTATCAATGGTATTTTTCATTTAAAAGAACAATTAACAGTACTGAAAATTGCACAACTTCAATTAACTTCACAAATAACAGACATTGTGTAGAAAAATATTTAATATATATATTATCTTTAAACTATTTGGTACTGGTCCTATGGGTAGCCCAGTTCCTGAGGGCTTTATAATACTGGGGTACTCTCTATGCAGGTGCCATAAATATGGACAGTCCAAGTTCAGAGCAATGGATGAAGTTTCCAGTTCCCTCTTAGCAGTGCTAGTGTGCAGTTGAGTGGAAAGTTGCTGTGAAGAGGTAGCGTGGACGGTATTGAGTAGTGATTCTACGAGTGTAATTCGTACGTTATGGGGGAGCAAAGTGGTGGTGAGGAGTCTCCTGATCCTTCAACCCTCACAGTTGCTCGGGAAGAGACAGTTCAAATGGACCAGGACGAGGATGATAGTCCAAGTGAGAATAGTGGTACAGTGAGTAAATCGAATACACCAAATGCGGTGGTGAATAAAGAGGCTGGTGCTTCGATTTCGAAGATTGAGTCGCAGGAACTTTATCCTAGTACTCATTATGGACCTTTCATTATTTTTGTGGAGTCCACAGAAACAGGCAATGTCGGTAACATGCATCCTATGACCCTGGGTAGAATTTTCTATGAGAAAAATATTCCAGGCATAAAATCAGTGGCCCGCAAGGGACGAAATAGGGTACAAATAGAATTTGTATATGCCGTACAGGCAAATTCATTTTTGAAGCACCCTTTATTAGTTGAGCTTAAGTTACGGGCATACATACCTAGCTCTAATGTATTGCGGGTAGGAGTTATCAGGGGAGTAGAGAAGACCTTGAAAGAGGATGCTATATTAAAGCACTTAAAGTCTCCTGCTGTTATAAAATCTGTAAAGCGTTTGAACCGTAGAATTGTTAACGAAGAAGGAACACAGTATGTCCCTACTGGATCTATAAAAGTTGTTTTTCGTGCGCAGAAACTTCCACAGTATGTGTCATTATATCAGGTGCATTTAGAGGTGGAGCCATATATTTTTGCTCCCATCATCTGTAAAAAATGCCAACGGTACGGTCACGTTGATAAGCATTGCAGAGCGACAAGTCCAAGGTGTGGGAAATGTGCTTTGCACCATACTACTGCGAACTGTACGGAAACTTTCCTGCAATGCGTGCATTGTCGCGGTACCCATTCAACTGGAGATGTTGACTGTCCAACTCACCAACAGCAAGTCCACATTAAAAAGATCATGAGCCATCAGAACTTATCGTTCAAGGACGCTGTACAAAGAGTCCAACCTAGTGAATATAATGTAGTAGACAATTCCCAAAATTTTCCCCCTTTAACTGGGGAGGAGCAGACTCCTACACAGTCGAATCCCCGTAAGAGAAAATTCACACAAGTAATTTTAAAATCACCGAGACCAGTACCAGCCCCAGGATATGATAAGGAAGGTTATCAAAATTTGGTTCGAGAGATTCCCCGCATGGAGATGACAGCTTCAAGAGTTACACCTGTTTCCAGTGGCGCAAGCCGGCGGATGGAAGCACCTTTGGACGACCCTGTTGCCACGAGTAGCGCCTCAATGGCGCAACCGCTTTCGTCATTTCATAGGCAAAGAGAATATCTTCAAAGTGGTCTTTATCAATCTATTCAGCAATTGGTACAATTATTGGGTGATCACCCCGCGTTAGCTCATAATGTATTCCAGTTAAGGGACAGGGTTTGCAGTTTTATTCAATTCTATGATCAGAATCACTCAATGGAACGCTAGAAGTCTCATGAACAAACGTCATGAGCTATTTAAATTAATTCAGGAAACAGTACCTCACTTTTTAGCTATACAAGAAACTTGGTTTAATCTTGAGACTCGCATTAAGTATCCTAATTACAAAGTTTTACGTAATGATGGACCCGGTTACGGTGGGGTTGCCTTTTTGGTCCACTCGTCCGTGACATATCGCATTCATTCGAATATTCAGGCCATACCCCATACATATGTTATAGGATTATATTATATGTATATTTTACTTGTGAATATATACTGTCCTCCTGAATTTTCCATTACTGAGAGACAATGGAACCAATTCTTTCAACAATTTACTACCGAACCATATGTTTTTATTTTTGGAGACTTTAATCTTCATCACACACTGTGGGGAGGAAATTTGGATACACTTCAAGGTACACAGTTCCTTTAATGCAGTAAATAACCATGCTCTTGCTATTTTGAATGATGGCTCTCCTACGCGTTTGACTGCGCCTTCTGCCCCTCCTAGCGCAGTAGATTTAACATTGTGTAAGAGAAATATGGTGTCTATCACTACATGGCATACTTTGAGTGATACTTATTCCAGTGATCATTTCCCTATTGTTATTTCTTATGGTGTAGGCAGACCCTTTTCTCCACCGCCGCACACATCGCAAAATAACATGATTCGATCGTTGAGGAGATTTAAACCGCAAATATATACTGCTTACATTGAGGATGCGTTACAAAAAATACCGGAAAATAATTTTTCATATCAAACTTTACTGCAGATTTTAACAGATTATATTGATCTTCACCACCCCATCATCGTTTCACCCCCTTTATCTTCTAGGAAACCTGCGCATGTTAAGTGGTGGGACGAGGAATGTCATTTGCTGATTCAAACCCGCAAAGTACTTTTTCGACAATATAGGCAGCACGCAACACCTGAAAATTACTTCCGGCTCAAACGACACATAGCACAAACTCGCCGAATTTTCCATCAAAAACGTCGTGTCGCTTGGAGGGAGTTTATATCGTCCTTCACGCGTCAGGGTCCACTTGCAGACTTGTGGAATGCCATCAGGGCAATCACACGAGTTACGCAGCACTCCCCTGCCAAGACCATCCCAGGTCAGGTATTATCTGATTTTCTTGTTAGAGAGACGCCAGATTTTGTTGTACCACAGTATGTTCATTCCCAAGACCCACTAGATGCACGTTTTTCCGTATTGCTACAACCCAGCGATTATCAGGAATTAGAGGCAATACTCCAATCGTGCTCAAATTCCTCCTCAGGTCCAGATAATGTATCATATCAAATGCTCAAATTATTACCTATTAGAGCAAAGAAGGCATTATTAAACAGGTATAATGATATTTTTCGCAATCATAGTACACCTGTTAGTTGGAATGATTTTTTTCTAATTCCCATTCTTAAAAATAAGCAATTACCCACTGAGGTTAGTAATTATCGAGGGATAGTCCTCGGTTCGTGCCTCCGTAAAGTCTTTCTAAAGATCTTACTTCGAAGAATCATATGGGTATTAGAATACTATAACTTGACGCCTCGATATCAATATGCCTTTTTTAAGGGACGCAGTACATCTGATGCATTTAATAGTTTTGTTATCGATTTACTATTAGCTCATCATAGAAAACATAGTACCATAGCGGTTTTCCTTGATATTCAACGGGCTTATGATTCCATACCTTTGAACATATGGGAAAAACTTGCAACTCTTAAGATTCCTGAGGGATTTATTATCATTCTCAGACAACTTCTGACTTATCGAACACTCAGATTTAAATCGACACCTTATACAATCCAGCCCCGGCAGGTAAGTAATGGGTTGCCACAGGGCGATATTCTGAGTGGTATTCTTTTCGCTCTTTTCATGAAAGATTTCGAAACGGTCGTGTTACGTCATGCTCGACTACAGGCGTATGCTGACGATTTTTTGCTTTATTATACACATGAAGATTTACAGCTCTGTAGACAACATATTAGTTTCACGCTTCATGAAGCTAGAGCCTGGTTAGAGGCCCATGGGTTAAATCTTTCCATAGCGAAATGTCGAGCGATGATATTTACACATCACCGAACCTATGACCGATCGCCACTTGCTTTTGATCAGTATGAAATACCAGTGGTTAGTCACCATAAATATCTTGGGTTATTTATCGATCAAAAACTTACATGAAAACATCATTTTTTATATTTGCGTTCGAAGAGTGAACGGTATATTCAGGTCATACAAGCTGTAACCCGTAGGCAATGGGGGGCAGATCCCGTTGTGGTGCTATCTTTGTACAAAACCACTATTAGATCGATATTGGACTACGGATCACATATTTTTGACTTGGCATCGTATACTAACTTGAATATTCTTAACACTTGTCAATATAAAGCAATACGCTCCTGTATTGGTGCTTTAAAGTCCACACCTACCAATGCACTTTTAGTCGAATCCTGCGAAGCTCCCTTACAAGTACCTACGTAGAAAAATACTTGCGACGAAATATTTCCTTAAAAAGTTTTCTTTAACAAGTCATCCTTTAATTCCGAAGTTACAGTTACTCTCGGAGTATTATTCCGTACGGCGTCAGGGTTTACGCAGATTGCCAGTACTGTTTCATGCTTTTACTACATTGAAGTCGAAACAGTATACCTTATTACACAGTGTTAATTTAATACCCTATACCTTACCCTATCAGGTTTCTTATTATAAGCCTCAAATAATATGGCCTATACGTAATGGCTCTACTAACGTTACTTGACTGCAGGAGACCGAGATTTGTCCTGTTAAAAGAGTGAAATTTTCTAATATTCCACGAAGTATAAACATTTTTACAGATGGGGCAAAGAACATTAATGGAGTTGGGTCCGCTTATTATATAGGCCTACCTTCTCTAAATGTTAAAGAACAATATGGTTTGCCTAGTGACTGTTCGATTTTTACGGCGGAGTTATTCGCTATACAGCAAACTTTACTTTTTGTTCAGCGACAGGGATATACGCGAGTTACAATCTATACGGATTCGCTGAGTGCATTACAATCTTTGGTTTCGTATGAGTTATCCTATAATTGGTATGTATACAATGTCAAGAGTCTCCTTTATATGCTTGACAACGTCGGTATTAACATAACTTTAGTATGGGTACCAGGTCATGTGGGTATCGAGGGCAATGAAAAAGTAGATTGTCTTGCAAAACAAGCTTCTCGTCTTCCTGTTCCGAATACTAACAATATTGTTCCAGCTTCTGATTATGTAGTTGTTATCCGACAGGAGGTGCGTCAAGAATGGCAGAATTTCTATAGACAGACTGCACAAGTCAAAGGTAACTTCTATTATCATTTACAACCAACACTTTTAGTTAAACCTTGGTTTATACGAGGATCTTATACGAGACGACATATTATTAACATCATTCGGTTACGGTTTAATCATGCCCTTACACCACAATATAAATCACGTTTCCATTTAACGCAGGATACAAACTGTTTGTGTGGTACAAATATTCGTAATGGCGACTCCAACCACATTTTATTTGAATGTTCTTTATATGCTAACCCCCGTAAAAAACTTATGACTAATCTCAAGCGACTCAAGCAGGTTTTTCCAACCAGTGTTTCTTGTTTGCTCTGTAATCCTACAGTCGAGATTATTCGAGTGCTAAATTTGTTTCTAGATGAAGCCAATATCGTGTTATAATTCTGTCTGTAATATAGGGTGAGATTGCTCATGCTTTTGAAGGTTCCATTTGAGTGATTCCTCATATCATTAGTGTATTACTTGCGAGTGCTATTTTGGATTCTTCGTGTGGGTGAAGCTTTAGACGCAGTGTGATTGCAAGATTGGAAGTTTCCCGTATGAAAACAGTCTGCTCTAGCAAACTAGGGTTGTTATGTGATATAGTGAAGATCAGTGTTTTGTGTTTTTCTACTTGCAAGCTCAAGCATCAATTATTGAACTGAAGTTTTTCATTTATTCTAGTGTGTTTACATGAGTAAGCGAGTATTGACTGGGTGAAATGTCGTAGACACAGCCCATAAGCATCAGCAAGCAATGGATGAAGACCTTGACGACAACAGGTAGAAGAGTACTTGCTTGCTTGCTGATGCTTATGGGCTGTGTCTACGACATTTCACCCAGTCAATACTCGCTTACTCATGTAAACTCACTAGTATAAATGAAAAACTTCAGTTCAATAATTGATGCTTGAGCTTGCAAGTAGAAAACACAAAACACTGATCTTCACTATATCACATAATAACCCTAATTTGCTAGAGCAGACTGTTCTCATACGGGAAACTTCCAATCTTGCAATCACACTTCTTCTAAAGCTTCACCCACACGAATAATCCAAAATAGCACTCTCAAGTAATACACTAATGACACGAGGAATCACTCAAATGGAACCTTCAAAAGCATGAGCAATTCTCACCCTATATTACAGACAGAATTATAACACGATATTGGCTTCATCTAGAAACAAATTTAGCACTCTAATAATCTCGACTGTAGGATTACAGAGTAAACAAGAAACACTGGTAGGAAAAACCTGCTTGAGTCGCTTGAGATTAGTCATAAGTTGTTTACGGGGGTTAGCATATAAAGAACATTCAAATAAAATGTGGTTGGAGTCGCCATTACTAATATTTGTACCACACAAACAGTTTGTATCCTGCGTTAAATGGAAACGTGATCTATATTGTGGTGTAAGGGCATGATTAAACCGTAACCGAATGATGTTAATAATATGTCGTCTAGAATATGATCCTCGTACAAACCAAGGTTTAACCAAAAGTGTTGGTTGTAAATGATAATAGAAGTTACCTTTGACTTGTGCAGTCTGTCTCCAGTAGTTCTGCCATTCTTGACGCGCATCCTGTCGGATAACAACTACATAATCAGAAGCGGGAACAATATTGTTAGTATTCGGAACAGGAAGACGAGAAGCTTGTTTTGCAAGACAATCTACTTAGGTAGAAGAGTAAACATTAAAGGTGTGATACAGTCTTAACAATTTGAAGGTGCATTCCAGATATCAAACAGTGCTAGTTTTCAACAAAAAAATCTTTGTAATACTTGCACAATTTTTTAAAGTAGATTCTCTCAATTCAGAGGTGAATAATCTAATGCTAGAGGAATTATTCTACGACTAACCCCAATCCAGCACAGAAATTCAGTACATTTTTTCGTATACCTTTTATCTTCCTTCCCTATTATTTTTATCATGGTCTTGATCTGTATTCATCCATAAATTAATTCATCCTTAAGCACCATACTATTTTTATTAACTTTTTTTTTACAATTGGCTTTACGTCACACTGACACAAATAGTTCATATGGCGATGATGGGATAGGAAAGAGCTAGGAGTGGGAAGGAAGCGGCCATGGCCTTAAGGTATAGCCCCAACATTTGTCTGGTGTGAAAATGGAAAACCACTTCAAGGCTGAAGACAGTGGGGTTCATTCAGAGCTGTGCACCCCTAACTGCAAGGCCAACTTGCTCAGTGTTTATCTCTTATGCTCAGCATCACATACTGCCTGTATGTTCACGAAGTAAATACGATGCTGAATAACAGCTGATGGCCATTTAACTCTTTCCGGTCTAACTGCGAGTACAGCTCGCAGCGGCCAAAATTACGCTCAGACCGCGCGGCGGGCATAGCCCGTAGTAAGGTTTGACAATTCACTAAAATGTTAATAAACTTAACCATGATAGGTTAATATTGTGTTTGGTCCGTATTGACTGGTCTGAATGTATAATATAACTATTTATAATAGTTTATTTAAATCCGCCTTGATCAATACACTCATTAAATGAAAGAAACATTATTAATTAAACTATACATGTTTCGGGAAATCTCAACCATTCCCTTCATCAGTGGTTAGATCAAAGAATAACACAATATGACACAATCTTTTGTTTTACAATTTGAAGGAGTAATGTGTCCCAATACATCATATCAAAGAGTAAAGAGAACTTATGAAATATTATAAAAATGATCAATACATACAACTTTGGTTGAACTGAATGAGAACACTATACAAATTTAGGATCTTCAAGTTTTTCTTCTTTTCTTCTTCTTTTTGTTCCTTAAATGATTATATGTTAGCCTAAACAGTGGGTTATCTTCTGTACTTTTCTCATTTAAACTTGATTCAGAATTACATTTTTGTGTAAGGTAAATTTCTAAATTTTCCAAAACATTCATCAGTTTTCCCTTTTTGGTCGAATGTAATAATTTCATGTCATTGGAAATGTCTGTAAATTTATGATTCATTTCAACCATATGTGCTCCCATTGCCGAATATCTTTTATGTTTGACCGCATTAACGTGTTCTTTGTACCTTATAGCCAAACTTCTTCCGGACTGTCCTGTGTATCGTTGTTTACATGTTTGGCATGTTAATTTGTAAATTCCTGATTTATTAAATATGCATTTATTCTCTATTTTATCTGAATTGAAAATTATCTTATTAGTATTATTATCCGTTCTGTATGTGACATTGATGTTCTTTTTCCTGAAAATTTTGGCCAGTTGATAAGAGTGCTTATTTCGAAAAGTTAGAACTACGAATTTCTTTTTCTCTTTTCGCTCTTTAATTAAAGTTGTTTTAGGTTCATTTTTCACTTTATTTATCATTCTATTAATAAATCTGTTGGAATATCCGTTGCTACGAACGATTTGATGGATTATATTTATCTCTCTATTATGATTCTTCTTAGACATAGGTATGTTCATAACACTATAAATTAAACTGTAAAATGTTGCCTTTTCATGTTGACCTGGATGATTGGAGTCATTTCTGATAATAGTATCTGTTTGAGTAGCTTTTCTGTTAATTTGAAAATCAAAATGACCAGAATTTCTAGTAACTGTCAAATCTAAATAATTTAAAGTCCTATCTTTTTCAGATTCCATCATAAAATGCACTTGTCTATCCAAAGTATTTAAATACTGTAATATACCATCAGGTTTAACCTATCGTTCATCGATAACAAATATATCATCGACGTATCTCAACCATGTAATCAATCCATCTATTTTATCCACTATTTTATTATATTCCATGTAATCCATGAATATGTTAGCTAAAATACCTGAAGCCGGCGAACCCATTGCTAGGCCTTTAGACTGTTTGTAAATTTTGTTGTCAAAAACAAAATAGTTATTTTCCAAAGTAAATTCTAGTAATGTTAAAAATTCTTCAATTTCCACCTTGCTTAATTTGCTGTGTTGCATTAAATTCTTTCTTACTATTTTTATAGTATCTACAATAGGAATGTTGGAGTACATATCTTTGATATCCAAACTATGTATCGTGTAGTAGTCTGTTAGCTCAATGTTTTTAATTCTGTCTGTCTATTTGTCTGGCTATAAAACTTATAGTGTTCTTTTAAAAATATTTGTATGAATTTGGCCGTCTTATATACTGGACTATTTCTGAAATTAACTATTGGTCTAATAGGAATTTCTTGTTTATGAATTTTCGGTAGTGCCTTTAAAGTAGGTATTTCTGGGTTCATGTTAATTAAATGGTTAGTATCTTTAGAGTCTAATAAAAAATTTATGTTATTGAGAATTTGTTTAATAATGAATTATATGAGTTACATCTAAGGATAACCAAAACAGCATCAAATATAGAATGGGACTGGTTACAGAAAAACACAGAAAATTCAATGTATAATATTTTGAGCAAGAAGCAAGTGATATTGGATAAGAAGTTCCAAACATTACTTGATAATAAAGTAAAACACTTTAAATGTAATAAGAAAGTAAATATTCTGAGTGATAATGAACACAAGTTTTTTGAACCTATTAGAAATCTAACTCAAGTTCAATTTGATAGTAATGAAATTAACATTTTAAGTAAGGGGCCTAAATTCAATTGGGAAAAGGAGAATTATAGTAATAGAAAAGATCTTGTTAAATTAATAGCTGAAACTGAAGTGGCCATAGCTAACCTACCAGTTGATGAACAAGTTCCTCTTAGATACGAAGTTAGTAGAACATTATCCAATATGATAGAACATACAGTAGAGAACCATGAGGAGTTGAATAAGAATATCAAATTATTGAAGAATAAGATAGATAATAATAATATTGTTGTGACAAAAGCTGATAAAGGTAATACTATTGTACTGATAGGAAGACAGGATTATATTGAAAAGACTAAGAGTTTTCTAACTAGCAATAATTCTGAATTGATTAAAAAAGATCCCACGTCTTCTATGCAGAAAAAACTTAAACAAATTCTCAATAATTTTTTATTAGACTCTAAAGATACTAACTGTTTAATTAACATGAACCCAGAAATACCTACTTTAAAGGCACTACCGAAAATTCATAAACAAGAAATTCCTATTAGACCAATAGTTAATTTCAGAAATAGTCCAGTATATAAGACGGCCAAATTCATACAAATATTTTTAAAAGAACACTATAAGTTTTATAGCCAGACAGATAGACAGACAGAATTAAAAACATTGAGCTAACAGACTACTACACGATACATAGTTTGGATATCAAAGATATGTACTCCAACATTCCTATTGTAGATACTATAAAAATAGTAAGAAAGAATTTAATGCAACACAGCAAATTAAGCAAGGTGGAAATTGAAGAATTTTTAACATTACTAGAATTTACTTTGGAAAATAACTATTTTGTTTTTGACAACAAAATTTACAAACAGTCTAAAGGCCTAACAATGGGTTCGCCGGCTTCAGGTATTTTAGCTAACATATTCATGGATTACATGGAATATAATAAAATAGTGGATAAAATAGATGGATTGATTACATGGTTGAGATACGTCGACGATATATTTGTTATCGATGAACGATAGGTTAAACCTGATGGTATATTACAGTATTTAAATACTTTGGATAGACAAGTGCATTTTATGATGGAATCTGAAAATGATAGGACTTTAAATTATTTAGATTTGACAGTTACTAGAAATTCTGGTCATTTTGATTTTCAAATTAACAGAAAAGCTACTCAAACAGATACTATTATCAGAAATGACTCCAATCATCCAGGTCAACATGAAAAGGCAACATTTTACAGTTTAATTAATAGTGTTATGAACATACCTATGTCTAAGAAGAATCATAATAGAGAGATAAATATAATCCATCAAATCGTTCATAGCAACGGATATTCCAACAGATTTATTAATAGAATGATAAATAAAGTGAAAAATGAACCTAAAACAACTTTAATTAAAGAGCGAAAAGAGAAAAAGAAATTCGTAGTTCTAACTTTTCGAAATAAGCACTCTTATCAACTGGCCAAAATTTTCAGGAAAAAGAACATCAATGTCACATACAAAACGGATAATAATACTAATAAGATAATTTTCAATTCAGATAAAATAGAGAATAAATGTATATTTAATAAATCAGGAATTTACAAATTAACATGCCAAACATGTAAACAACGATACATAGGACAGTCCGGAAGAAGTTTGGCTATAAGGTACAAAGAACACATTAATGCGGTCAAACATAAAAGATATTCGGCAATGGGAGCACATATGGTTGAAATGAATCATAAATTTACAGACATTTCCAATGACATGAAATTATTACATTCGACCAAAAAGGGAAAACTGATGAATGTTTTGGAAAATTTAGAAATTTACCTTACACAAAAATGTAATTCTGAATCAAGTTTAAATGAGAAAAGTACAGAAGATAACCCACTGTTTAGGCTAACATATAATCATTTAAGGAACAAAAAGAAGAAAAGAAGAAAAACTTGAAGATCCTAAATTTGTATAGTGTTCTCATTCAGTTCAACCAAAATTGTATGTATTGATCATTTTTATAATATTTCATAAGTTTTCTTTACTCTTTGATATGATGTATTGGGACACATTACTCCTTCAAATTGTAAAACAAAAGATTGTGTCATATTGTGTTATTCTTTGATCTAACCACTGATGAAGGGAATGGTTGAGATTTCCCGAAACATGTATGGTTTAATTAATAATGTTTCTTTCATTTAATGAGTGTATTGATCAAGGCGGATTTAAATAAACTATTATAAATAGTTATATTATAAATACACTAAAAATCGAGAACGAGTTATGTACGTATTCTGGTTGTTACATCGTGTTTCTTCATGAATTAATTACACGAGCATTTAAGCAGATGGCAGTATTATATGTCTAAGTCAGAGAATTTACGATATTTTCGATCAACATGCATCAGTAGATGTTGTCACTCAGTGAGCTCTAAGACATGACTTCTCGCGGCAAACATCAGCTTGACGAAAGTGATATTTTCGCTATTTTATGATATAAGTTTATGCACAAATGAACATATTATTGACATATGAATTCGAAACAACTTCTTACATTTCATTATGAATGGAGTTCGTTTTACGGCCTAGCGCATGTTCCCGCGTATTTCAAATTTGCGCGAATACGTAAGATTGTCTACATATTAGTAAAGTTGTCTGTTTTGAAGACTGTATTTTCTCTTTCTCAGAAGTCATTTGTGGTAAATGGAACAATATTTTTACATTTGAGTAACTTTTGACAAAATTTATTAATTAAAATAAAATTTCATAAGAGCTCCCATTTTCATTATTGTAAATATTACCATTATTATTGAAAAATTATTTTTATATCATACTCATTATTGTTATTTTTAATTGCAATGCACATTTTATATTAGCAAAATAGGGTAAATATAACAGTATTTCAGAAAACTGTACTTGCTTAGTTATCCACGAGACATTTTTTCCATTCGCAAAAAATGGTATAATATATAAAAAAATTAAAATCTCAAGTGATAGCTGACATAATAAAAACTGTCTTTCAAAACTAGATGTTCAAACAAGCACAAAGAAAAAAGAATCATGCAAATATCTCCTACAGGTACAGAGATATAATGTTTCAAATATCCTTAATGCCCAGTCCAGAATGTTTATTAGGGATATTAAGGCCCAGACTGGAATGGGTTAAACTCTCATAATGCTTACAATGTTTAAAGACAAAAGTGAAGATTAAGAAGAGATGTTAAATTTTATACAGTTTTCCAAACTGAGTTCAAAATTAAAATGAATACAAAATGATAGCAATGAAATGAAGTAGAATATGATCAGATGATGCATTAAGGTTAAGAATGAAATCATTATGGAAGTAGATGAATTTTTCTATCTAGAAAGTAAATTAACCAGAGACGGAAGAAGCAAGCTGAACATAAAATGTAGGTTGGCATGAACAATGAAAGCCTTCATGGAGTCAAGTCTCACCACAAACAAATATAAATGTCAGACTGTCATTTCTGACAGTCTTTGTCACTTGGCACTATATGGGATTGAAACATTAATAACTACAGCAGAAGAAAGAGAATAAAGGTCATTGAAATGTGGTCAAAGAGAAAGGTTTAAGATGAGATGAGTCGATCAGATCACAAAGAACTATTGAACTGAATACGAGTGAAGAGAACAATATGGAAATATTAGACTCAGAGAGAGGGAGTGGTGTATTGGTCACATTCTGAGACACGCAGGACTTGTTCATTCAGCTATGAAGGAGATCAAAGATCTGTTAAGACAAATCACAGATTGGGAAGTAAGAGGATGTACTAGTTATGTAGCAATGAAGAGATTGTTACAGGGTAGAATGATGTGAAGAACTGCATTAAACCATATCAACAGGGCAATAATTTAACGTTCAAGGTGCTACGAGTGATGTAGGTGAGTACGAAAGCTAGCAGGTATAATCTGGAGAACCAGGCGGTCTGTAGTGGGTAGCTTAGTATGTAGATTAATTGGAAGAGTAGAGTGGGATAGAGTATCATGAAATGGATTGGAGAACTACATCAGACCAGTTAAAGGACTAATGAAAATAAAGGGAAAAAAAACACTACTGTAATGTCTTGCAGTCAAATTTCAAAACATGTTTTCCAACTATTAAATCATCGTCATCATCAATGTCCCATTCCAGTTGCCCGGGTGTGGTTTATTAAATCATGCACACACAAAATGTAGACCATCACTTGATAGGATTAATGGGTTAAACTTTGATACTAAAAATGTACAACAGTTTTCTTTTTTACATTTTATTTCTAATATTTACAAACAAATCACTTCTTACATTTTAAATAAAATGTCCCAAGATTCAAATTATTTCATCCTAACACTGTTTTGTACAAACTGCACTTTCAGCAATGAATTCTAAGACCTAGCTTCAAATGCAATTACACATTGTAACCAACAAGGTGTCTCTTTCCAATGCATTCTCCAACGAAGAACCAACAGAGGACTTCAACAGTGACTAACGTGTTCAACCAGGCCTCCTGCAAACAGATAAAAGCACAAATACATAAATGGTCAATATTTTCTTGAAGGAGACAATCCATATATGCACTGGTTATAATCACTCTGTGGAAAGTGCTGCGAAAAATGCCATATTGTGGTGTATTTAAAAAGGACCAAAAGCATCACACAAATCAGTAAAGAATAATTTTTAAAAAATTTGATGTAATCATATTGTATATACCCTTTCGGGTACTTTTCCTATTAGTAATAATAAGGAATAATAGTTACGGTGCAAAAGTATTGACTAAAAAAAAGAGAGCTTCAGGGTATTTACATCGCACATTTAGTACTAAAATTCGTACATGGAACATGTTGAAGTGGCAGTGAGAAAACAAGCCTTCAATGCAGGCAACATCATAGATGAGCAGTCAGTGCAAAAGGGGAGAGGGAACATTACATACATTATTTGGCTGTTGGTCTTGAAGCAGAGAACATGTCAATATGTTTCATACAGAATATAAAAGGCTGCATACTAACATTTTAACCCTAAGATATTTTTGCAGGCTACAAGTGTAGCCCAGCGATTTATTTTGATTTGGTGTGCTATCAAATTCTTTATTTTGAATGCTGAATAACCCTGTTGGAAGTTTAAATCACTCTGTGATTAGATGAAAATGATAGTTTTAGCGATGGAAGTGATGATGAAGAGAACAATGTGATACACAAATACTAAATGGACACAAATGTGTCAGCGAAGGATTGTTTTTGGATACAATCGCTTGAAAGTTGATAAAAGCCATATATTGTTTGGAGGGCGAAAGTAATAACAATTCTGACTATTCTAATAATACATGTCAAGAAGGTTGTGAGTTTCACAAATAGGAAAAGTCCTTTCAATTTTAATTACTGTGTTGATGGGATCATGGGGATCATTGTAAGTATCTAGATGTTAACACTACAACAGCAGAAGGGGTCAAAATGACACCCACCTTCAATTTTTCTTTAATAACATGCACACTCTTGTATCATTTCTCTTCAAATATCTTGACTTTTCATCATTTTTCGTCCCATTCACGGTGATGTATCGCACCCAGCAAAATATTTACATTTTCATTTATTTCTGATATGGCGAACCCTGGACAGCGGGAGGGGTCATTTTTACACTTGTACAATATTCCCTATTACAGCAGTTTGCATTGTCAGACAACAGTATGTATCCGGCCATTATTATTAGTACTGTTGAGCTCTTACTGTCAGATGAGCCGGGCTGAGTGGCTCAGACGGTTGAAGACGCTGGCCTTCTGACCCCAACTGGGCAGGTTCGATCCTGGCTCAGTCCGGTGCTATTTGAAGTTGCTCAAATACGTCAGCCTCGAGACTGTAGCTTTACTGGCATGTAAAAGAACTCCTGCGGGAAAAGTTCCGGCACCTCAGCGCCCTAAAACCGTAAGAGTAGTTAGTGGGACGTAAAGCAAATAACATTATTACTGTTAGATGACCATTCCAGTTAGCGGGATTATTGTATTCATCTCATCATTTAGAAAGTGTTCTTCTCACAGGCATGTCGTGCTACGATCACCTTTCTGCTGACGAGGTGTCTCGTATGCTAGAAAATCCAGCCGTTGAGCCTGAAGTTGAACTATCTGATTCAGATGGTGATTTTTGCTTGAGACAAGAGAGACAAGCGAGGGCGAAGATCAGAGACAGAGGATGAATTACCCGCAGGAGAAGTTGAGAATGCTAATCTATCTCCGAACTTGCCCCTAATGTCTCAGTCTCAGTTAGGTGTTTTATCAGTGAAGATGGTTGCCCATGACTGAACCAAGTGGAGGTCTTGAATCTGAACTCTTCATCTGGAAGGTGAGCTTCAGTGAACGTCCTGATTGAGCAGGGATGTCCCACAACATATTCTTACCACCGAGTTTATGACTTTGCCATTAGTGCCTTTCATCTCCTCTTTTGAATCGATGCTTCATCTAATAAAACGACACACACAATCAAACACTCAGAAAGAACTTCACAGACTGGACCGTGTCGCTCGAGGAGTTGGAGGCTATGATTGCCATCATGTACACCCGCAGTGTCCTGTGTTCGAAAGGTGTGTCTGTGGATGAACTATGATCGTGCTCTTGTAGACAGCAATTCATGAAGGACACAATGTCAAGAGATAGATTTTGAGAGCTTCTCAGATTCCTCCGTTTCGACGAGAAATCAACCGAAGCTGAGCGCCTGCCAGCTCACAGGTTCGCTCTTGTCTTTGAAATCTGGGACAAATTCATGGAAAATTGCCTTCACTGTTACCGCCCAAGTGAAAATATTACAGTCGATGAACAATTACTTCCCAGCAAAACCAGGTGCAAATTTACCCAATTTATGATGACCAAATGTCCCGTAAGTATACCACCAAGGGTGCATGCAGGAGGTGGCCAATGGATGACTTTTACAATATCCTAGACCTAACAGCTATCAATGTTTGAGTCATTTACAAGCAAGTAACGGGTAGGAAGATAAAGCGGAAGAAGTACCAAGTCGGTGTGTGTAAAGGCAACAAGTCTATTGATGCCTGCAGCAAGTGCCTCAAAGCAGTGTGCAGAAAATGTGCACAAAAAGTAGAAATGTGTGTGCAAAATGTGTTTAGCATGTTTTTAATTTGCCTAAAGAATTACTGAAAATGTATAATTGTTACAGTATGAATGACTAAGAAAAGGTGTTCAATTGGTTAATTTTGTGAAAACTCCTTAGAGAAACAGAAACATGGTGCAGTTGTTTGTGATTATTCATGTGTCCATCATAATATTACAGGTCCATACACTAATGTCATGTCCTTATGTGTAAAAAAAGTTGTGGAAACCCAGTAAAAGAAAACACATGTTTTATTGAGTTCTATTTTGAACTTTTCCAAGCATTTCTTATGATGTGTCAAAATGACCCCTTACCGCTGTTCTAGGAATGTCAGATTTTCCGATGTTCTACTGTTAATATAAGGAAAGATCTTCATTGGGGTAATCACATAAATGGGATTGTAAATAAAAGGTACAGATCTCTGCACATGGTTATGAGGGTGTTTAGGGGTTGTAGTAAGAATGTAAAGGAGAGGGCATATAAGTCTCTGGTAAGACCCCAATAGAGTATGGTTCCAGTGTACAGGACCCTCACCAGGATTACCTGATTCAAGAACTGAAAAAAATCCAAAGAAAAGCAGCTCGATTTGTTCTGGGTGATTTCCAACAAAAGAGTAGCGTTACAAAAATGTTGCAAAGTTTGGGCTGGGGAGAATTTGGAGAAAGAAGATGAGCTGCTCGACTACGTGGTGCGTTACATGTGATAAAATTCATTTTTGGGCCCGTATTGAAAGTATTTGTATAAATAACACCTATTGAATACAATACAATCTTAAAAGTTAGGACTTCGTCCTTATCAAAATGTTAACATAAAATTAATACACTGGATGGTACATAAGTTAACATTTCAGCGGTCAAAGGCAATTTCATCACACACTTGGTTACCCACTGATTGACAACAACGTTCCCTTTCGACTAGTACGCTCACCTCAACACGTTCGGCAACGAAGAGCCACACCTATCACAAACTCTTCCCACAAATACTACATTAAAGAAGATGGCCTAATGACGCCTACACAAACTTCAATATAGCCTAAGGCACCAGCATTCCAACTAATATTATCTTAAAAAGAACCAGATCATATGAAAATTCTTCAAATTTATAAGCATATAAATGAAAATCAATACTTATTAACTTCAAGAACCAACGACCATTACCAATGCTCAACTTTCCTCAAGTTTTTAACACCAATTGATAATTATATGGAATGTACTTTCTGATTTTTATCTTTATTGTAACATCTTTTAATATCAAGACCCAAACACCTATGTTGTAATCTTCAAATAGTTGTCATGTTTTTGGACTCAAATAATAACACATATACTGTTAAGTATTAATATACCACATTTTATATTGTAATAGTTGTTTAACTATCTCTTATCCAATTTAGAAGACATAGTTTTTAACAGTATTCATAAGTCAACTGTGCTCAACTGTAGAAGTATTGTAAAGAAAGGAATAGAATTAAGTAATTTAATAGATATATACTTACCAGATATTGTAATAGGAGTTGAATCATGGCTGAGAAATGATATAATGGATGCAGAAATTTTCCCACGGAACTGGAGGGTGTATCGTAGAGATAGGATAGGAAAGGTAGGAGAGGGAGTATTCATTCTCATGAAAGAAGAATTTGTAAGCTACGAAAAAGTTAAAGATGACAAGCACGAAATTCTAGGGGTAAGGCTCATTTCTAAAGATAATAGGCAACTAGATGTCTTTGGGGTGTACAGACCAGGAAAGGGGAGCGCAGATGCTGATTCAGAATTATTTGATAAGATAATCAGCTATGTGGGAAACGATAAGGAAAGGAACGTGATCGTAGCGGGTGATCTCAATTTACCAAATGTCCATTGGGAAGGTGATGCGAACGACAGGAAGCACGACCAACAAATGGCAAATAAGTTAATATGGGAAGGGCACCTGATTCAGAAAGTGATAGAACCCACTAGAGGGAAGAATATTCTGGATGTGGTGCTGGTAAAACCAGATGAGCTCTATAGAGAAACCGAAGTAATAGATGGTATTATTGATCACGAAGCTATTTTTGTGGTAATTAAAAATAAATGTGAAAGAAAGGAAGAGATTAAAATTAGGACTGTTAGGCAGTACCATATGGCTGATAAAACAGGCATGAGGGAGTTTTTAATAAGCAACTATGATCGGTGAAATACGGTAAATAAAAATGTAAACAGACTCTGGGATGGGTTTAAAGCAATTGTTGAGAAATGTGAAAATAGGTTTGTACCTTTAAAGGTGGTAAGGAATGGTAAAGATCCACTATATTATAACAGGGAAGTAAAGAGACTAAGAAGGAGGTGCAGGTTGGAAAGAAATAGAGTTAGAAATGGCTGTGCAAGTAAGGAGAAATCGAAGGAACTTACTAGGAAATTGAATCTAGCAAAGAAGTCAGCTAAGGATAACATGATGGCAAGCATAATTGGTGGCCACACTAATTTTAGTGAAAAATGGAAGAGTATGTATAGGTACTTTAAGGCAGAAACAGGTTCCAAGAAGGACATTCCAGGAATAATTAATGAACAAGGGGAGTGTGTATGCGAGGATCTTCAAAAGGCAGTAGTATTCAGTCAGCAGTATGTAAAGATTGTTGGTTACAAGGATAATGTCCAGATAGAGGAGGTGACTAATACTAAAGAAGTATTAAAATTTACCTATGACAGCAATGACATTTACAGTAAGATACAAAAGTTGAAAACTAGAAAAGCTGCTGGAATTGATAAGGTTTCGGGGGATATACTAAAGACAATGGGTTGGGATATAGTACCATATCTGAAGTACTTGTTTGATATTTGTTTGCATGAAGGAACTTTACCAAATGAATGGAGAGTTGCTATAGTAGCCCTTGTATATAAAGGAAAGGGTGATAGGCATAAAGCTGAAAATTACAGGCCAGTCAGTTTGACATGCATTGTATGTAAGCTTTGGGAAAACATTCTTTCTGATTATATAAGACATGTTTGCAAAATTAATAATTGGTTTGACAGAAGGCAGTTTGGGTTTAGGAAAGGTTATTCTACTGAAGCCCAACTTGTAGGATTCCAGCAAGATATAGCAGATATCCTGGATTCAGGGGGTCAAATGGACTGTATTGCGATTGACTTATCTAAGGCATTTGATAGGGTAGATCATGGGAAACTACTGGCCAAAATGAGTGCAATTGGACTTGACAAAGGAGTGACTGAATGGGTGGCTCTGTTTCTAGAAAATAGAACTCAGAGAATTAGAGTAGGTGAAGCTTTATCTGTCCTGTAAAAAATTAAGAGGGGAATTCCTCAAGGCAGTATTATTGGACCTTTATGTTTTCTTATATATATATATATCAATGATATGTGTAAAGAAGTGGAATCAGAGATAAGGCTTTTCGCAGATGATGTTATTCTGTACAGAGTAATAAATAAGTTACAAGATTGTGAGCAACTGCAAAATGACCTTGATAATGTTGTGAGATGGACAGTAGGCAATGGTATGATGATAAATGGGGATAAAAGTCAGGTTGTGAGTTTCACAAATAGGAAAAGTCCTCTCAGTTTTAATTACTGCATTGATGGGTTGAAAGTTCCCTTTGGGGATCATTGTAAATACCTAGGTATAAATATAAGGAAAGATCTTCATTGGGGTAATCGCATAAATATGATTGTAAATATAGGGTACAGATCTCTGCACATGGTTATGAGAGTATTTAGGGGTTGTAGTAAGGATGTAAAGGAGAGAGCATATTTGTCTCTGGTGAGACCTCAACTTGAGTATGGTTCCAGTGTATGGGACCCTTACCAGGATTACTCAATTCAGGAACTGGAAAAATCCAAAGAAAAGCAGCTTGATTTGTTCTATGAGATTTCCGACAAAAGAGTAGCGTTACAAAAATGTTGCGAAGTTTGGGCTGGGAAGACTTGGCAGAAAGGAGACGAGCTGCTCGACTAAGTGGTATGTTCCGAGCTGTCAGTGGAGAGATGGCGTGGGAGGACATCAGTAGACGAATAAGTTTGGATGGTGTCTTTAAAAGTAGAAAAGATCACAATATGAAGATAAAGTTGGAATTCAAGAGGACAAATTGGGGCAAATATTTGTTTATAGGAAGGGGAGTTAGGGATTGGAATAAGTTACCAAGGGAGATGTTGAATAAATTTCCAATTTCTTTGCAATCATTTAAGAAAAGGCTAGGAAAACAACAGATAGGGAATTTGCCACCTGGGCGACTGCCCTAAATGCAGATCAGTAGTGATCGATTGATTTGATTGAGTCATTCCCAATCAGGTACCTCATCTATTCCTCAGGTAAAAAATGGCTTATGATGCCTACTATTGACAGGCGAAACATGTACCATCCAGTGTATTAATTTTATGTTAACATTTTGTTAAGGACGAAGTCCTAACTTTTAAGATTGTATAGTCCTAACTTTTAAGATTATATTGTATTGAATAGGCAGGAGAATAATAAAAACATACTAGCGTTATTTATAAGTGGTATGTTCCGAGCTGTCCGTGGAGAGATGGCGTGGAATGACATTAGTAGACTATTAAGTTTGAGTGGAGTGTTTAAAAGTAGGAAAGATCACAATATGAAGATAAAGTTGGAATTCATATAACTTATCAAGGGAGATGTTCAATAAATTTCCAATTTTTTGGAAATCGTTTAAGAAAAGGTTAGGAAAACAACAGATAGGGAATCTGCCACCTGGACGACTGCCCTAAATGCAGATCAGTATTGATTGATTGGTTCTTCTGTTCTGATATTCCTATATAACATTCACCTGCGGACCAAAGGAATCAAATAGGCAGACACTTCTTGTGTAGCCAATGTTCAAACCCCGGCCAATGCAACTGGGAATTTTTATCCTTTTAGGACCAGGTATGTTTAAGTAGATTGTACCCACAGAGACCAGCAGTTTATTAGGTGGTATGATAAAAATAGACCATGGGGTTTACTGAGTTCTCCTTTCATTAATATAACAGGTTGTCATTAGTGTTTTTGATAATCTTCAGAAAATCCTTTTTCACAGAAAATGTGCATATTTCAGGTTTATCCCATCAACAAATTATTTCCAGCTGGTCCTTTTAGCTACTTCAACCATTGGCAATATATCGTCAGCTGCTCCTATCAGGGTTAAAGAAGAAAAGCCAACATAGCTTTAGGGTTTTTGCCATGTTGGAAAACAAGGTGAAATTCTTTACACTTCGCAGAGAACTTTGCAAGAAGAAAACTAGAAGTCAAGTAAAGAAGCACATTTCAGCAAAAAACATTTCTTCAGGACCACACCACCAATTTTTTTAGTTTTTTAAACAATACGTGATTTTATTAAGCCTTTGGGACTTAAAATGATACCAAAGACATGTCCTGTTATTCTTAATGATTTTATAAATTGCCAAAGGCAAAATAAAAGAAAGGTATGGATTAGTTGGAAATATTGTCTTATATTGATTAGATTATATTATCAGTATGGCAATGAAGTGGAGAGTTTGTCAAACTGATCATGTACAAGATTATGAATCTTATAGCATCAGCTTGATGAAGTTCTCACTGCGTTTCGAAGAGTATGCGACAGTTTTGGAGCTTTCCAATAAAGTTCTTCACTTGGCAAAGGAAATAAACATCACACGGTTGGCACATTGGTGGAATAACTTTCACCATACAAATCGGCCGGCTTTTGTCGTCCACAAACATGGAACAATACACGGCCATATCAGTTTGTCCGCCCCAAGAATCCAGTAGTAAACAAAATTCTTTGTCTGTGACATAGGGTTTCAAAACATATCGCAAGTACAACTTATAAATGCCTGTCATCAATTTACCGGATTTTGAACACGTTTTTGCACATTTCTGTGAGACGATCTACTTTTTGTGCACTCTCACCAAATATGTCAGTATTTTCCTGTAGGGACAGAAAATCTTTCGGCAGCAATTTTCCATAAAGTTTTACATAAGATTGAGTCTCTTTATTAATACTACTGACCGCAAGAACAGTTTCTTTTTCACCCTTATAGGACAGAGTACGTCAGATATTTAATTGATATTTGCAACCCGTTTGGTCAGTATTGACGACATATTCTGGATAAAACGTTCTGACATGTGGTGCCGTCTTCTTGTGGAAAAGCTCTACTGCCTTCAGTCTATCTTCGTACGCCGCTGTATCCTTGAAAAAGACATATTTTGAGATGCGACGTTGGCGGATTCCATGTTTTTTCTTGAAATCTGTCACCCAAGATGAAGAAGCGGTAATTTTGAAGTCATTATCAACTGCACACTGAAGTGCTGCACTTACAGCCCACTGCTGCAACGTTCACGTCGTCACATTCTCATTAAGTCGTCTTGCTTCAACAAATCGATCTAAGGTCTATTTATCTATGGTGTCTTGCATATCCAAGTTTGTACCCCTCTGCCGAAATCTTTCTCCCATCGCGATAAGTCTTTTTTGCGTTTCAGGACAGATGTTGCTCCATTCTTCTGGAATGATTGGAGACTCCATTTCGGTTGCTCTTTTGCTAGAGTTGGTGCCATTACTTTAATGCTTAGTTTTAACCTTCAAATTGCATTTTCTTGATTTTGAGCAAATAGCTGTCATCAGTAAGTGACAAAGAGTTTGATGGCAATGACGGTACTTCCATCTCCAGAAGAGGCAGGGTGTTTTCACAGATTTCTATTTTGTAGTCTTCTTCATGAATCAGTTTTTCTTCATCAGCAAATGGTCTTTCTGTTTGCATATTCCACAATTGTTTCAAAATTTTCTCTCCCATCAGTTTCGAGTGCACGTAAGTACAGCTGCTTACTTCTGGATTTACAATGTATCTTTTTTCCTATGCCTTGACAAAAAAGTGGACAGCATCAGTCACTTCATAGGTTATGAATTTCATTTTAGTCCGTATTAACAACTGGTCACTATCAAAGGGTAGACAAAGGTCCATCTATTCAATACCATTAGCTTGTATAATGTCTTATATAATTGGGACTAGTTTCGACCCCGTATACACTGAGTTATCTTCAGCCATGATTCAACTGGAAAAACATACGCTCACATACAACACATAATAAATTAGATAATCCAGTATGTCACAACTTACAATCCAAATTTTTAAAAATTGATGAAATCCGAACACCACATCCAAAATTGAAATCAAATGGCACTTTAAAACTGCTGCTTTTGGTGCTGAACTATGTCGTCGCTCCTACAGCAACCAAACGTTCCTGAGTTGATCTGGGAGTTGGAATTCCCCATATGCATAGATGAGCCACTTGGTTAATAGATTATGTTTTGTACAATAGTAATATGGGTAATGTTTTGTTGAAGGGGAACATTCATATCTTGATTCGGTATTCCTTTTCATTAGATGTAGTAATCTATTGTTTAATTTGGTTTCAAGTGAATGTCTATGTTGCTTGTGAATTGTGTGCATTTGGTATTGACACCAACACCAGATTGACTGAGAGGCAGCAGGAGTCTAGCTGATCATGCATCCAACCTGCTCCTAACCTTCACTGCACGGGTTGCTTGCTACCAGGAAAACCAGTCCTATAGTCCAAGCCAAAAGTTTGTGGCAATATTTATTGGCTAGATTTGGTATACTGTATTATATTACTGTACTAAAATGAAATATAACATGTCTGAAATGATTTATTGAACATAATTACTGTGCAACATGAAAATGCAACTGTCATTTATTATTATTACCTCCAGCATAAAAAAAAATCAGAATTAGAAATTTGTTTCATTTTAATACATCTTTCTTTTTTTTCATAATTTCATTTTCTAAATTGTCCTTTAACATGTTAGAAAGTTCATTCATATGTTGCCCAGTTGTGTCCAATGGCTCAGATCACTGAATTCTCTCAATGCTAGACAAGACTTCTTGAAATGAAACTGTTTCATCATCATAGTCACCACCACCAACAACATATCGGTCACTGGATTTTCTATCATATAAAACAAAACACATTTATAAAATCTTGCAAGCAATATAAGTTCAGGGGTGTACCATTAATCAAAATCAATCTTCCAAGAATTCCTGCAACGCCCTGCCATCCCAGTTTTCCCCTCAGGTCAGAGCATGCCAAATTTTAATCTGCTGTACAGCTGCTGAATCAAAGTCTGATATTCTGGCCACTTCATTAAGAACTTGTTAGCCTTCTGATGCTTCTAGAGGCATTGGTACAGGATCTGAATCTCCAGGAAACATAGGTTTGGAAGCAATTCATGATCGTTGTTGCCTGAACTACTTCCCAAGCTGAAGTTTGTCCAACCCTTGTCCCATATGATAGTAGGGAGAGGGTGAAACCCGGTGCCGGCACATAGCCTACTCCTGTCGAATAGCACCAAGGGGTCTGCTCAAGGCTTAACGTCCCCATCCGACGGACGAATCACCATCAACAGCGCCATACGCCCTCACTCCATATGAGCACTGCGGAGAGGTTTGGAATTTAATCCAGGCTTTTGGCACGCAATCTAGTGATTAGAAATTGTATACCACCACCTCCCCTACCGGCCAACATTCTGATGGTGAATTTTTTTTCGACCAACGGGACTTGAACCGGCTAACCTCGGTGTTAGACCGTTTTTAGACTTCAGCGCCTTAACGATCATGGCCACCAGGCGGGCTACTTCCCAAGCTGAAGTGATCCAAGAAATAGCATGACTAATGTTTTATTTGAGCTAAATCTGGTGCATGGGCAATTTCATCTATAGATGGAATCAACATTATGGAGAACACGCTCCCGGTAGCGTAATTTACAAGCTTGAATAATTGCCTAATCAGGTGGCTGTAGTTTTGCAGTTGTGTTAGGTGGCAAGCACTGGAGTAGCCCATTTTCAAAGTTCAACTGACTGACATAGCAAGGAGCATTATCTAATTAAAGAACCTTTGTTTTGACTACACATCTTTTTGGTGAAATTTAGCACCATTCTTCAATAATTTCTTCTGTCATCCATGCTTTGTTTGTCATGTAAACCCACTCATCTGCATGAAGTCAGTGTTTTCTAAACGTCTAGGGCAAAGGGTTTTACCAATTACTATACGTGGTTCTTTTTGACTAACCCAATTTATGCAGGCCTAGTTAAGCATTCTTTTGAAATTCTTCTGCTTACACACCATTGCATCATCAATGGTTTAAATGGTAAAATTAAAATAAAAATAAAAAACACCAACCTGATTTCATCCATGTTGTAAATATCTTTCATACTGTATCCTTCAATAACCGAGGGGAGGCGTTCTTTCTAAGCTTCAGAAGATGTATTATGTACGTCGCCTGCCTCGCCAATGATTGACCAGAAACAATATTGTTGCGCACAGGGAATCTTACAAGCCAACTGTTATTGCCCGTGAAATCCAAACCCCAATTTGCTTTCAGATTTCTAAAACTTTATTTTATTAAAGGCCCACTAATGTTAATGTCCTTTGACCTGCTGTCCTAAACCTTCTACCAACAATATGTTATCATGAAATTTTCCTATCACTTCCTCCTCGTGCAACGATTCACATTTGAATTCCAATCACTTAAAAAAATTGTCCAATTTTAAAATCAAATTATAATCTGAGTTTTGTTATACTTGAATTTTTCTGCTTATTTCCATTCTGATAATCCATTCTCATGCTTGCAAATGCCTTAATGAACATGTTTCACAACTTCGCGCTAAGCTAGAAAATTTGAAATGGTTTTAACATTGGATCGCTAGTTAATTACTTTGCAGTGCTCAAGGTCTAGGGGCTGCCTGGCCAAGGCACTAAAGGGATGCTCAGTTCACCCGGAAAGACGTGAGCTCGATTCCCCATCAGGAAGTCGAGAAACTTATGAAAAAAGATTTTCACTTCCGGAGGTGCACATGGCCCTTAGGTTCACTCAGCCTGCAACAAAAATGAGTACCACGTTAATTCCCGGGGAGCAAAGGCAGCTGGGTGTAGGGCTAACCACTCTACCTCATCAAGTGCCGAGGTTACGGATAGTGGAATCCTTTACCTTCCCCCCCTCCAAGGAACTTCATGGCCTGTACGGAGATGACTTTGCTTTGCTTCATCAAGGTCTGTCATGCCACCACACCATCACCTTTTCTTCTTTTGTTAGAGTTGCAGCCTGCTGCATTATCACTGCTCAAAATTTCCTCTCCCTTTCCAGTCTGAAGATGTCATTGCTTCAGTTGCAAAGAATTCAGACCATATTTCTCTTTTCTTAGCTTGTAGCTCTGTTAGCAGATCTTGGTAGGCAGCTGTGGATGGTAGGTACATCTTTAGTATTATATCCTCTATATAAAAGGACTCCCTGGCTAATTCATAAGTTAGTCTGGACGGGGCGTATTGCGACAAATACAAAATCTCCTTCAGAAAAGTTGCTTTTGTTTTTCCTATTACTTTTAGGTTTTTTTTTTTTTTTTTTTTGCTAGGTGCTTTACGTCGCACTGACACAGATAGGTCTCATGGCAACAATGGGACAGGAAAGGGATAGGAGTGGGAAGGAAGCGGCCGTGGCCTTAAGGTACAGCCTGGTGTGAAAATGGGAAACCACGGAAAACCATTTTCAGGGCTGCTGACAGTGGGGTTCAAACCTATCTCCCGAATACTGGATACTGGCTGCACTTATGCAACTTCAGCTATCGAGCTCAGTTTTTAAGTTTTTTTTTTTTTTTTGGTGAGAAAGGGCCAAATGATTTGTATCACATAGGTGGCGACGTGACTTATTTTACCAAAGAAGATCTTCATAGCCGTGTCAACTGATAGCTTTCATAGCAGTTTTATATTGCTCATCGCTATTATTGCTGCTGTTGCCCAGAACCGCCCAACTATGACCTTTGTCTTATGGCAACTCTCTTTCAGTGCACAGATTCCACTTTTGAGTACGTAAAACCAAAACCTTCCATGAGCCAGCCTTTATGGACAGAAATGTTAACTATATCATGCCGAGTGGTGTAATAGGAGACAGGGGTCTCTTAAGGATTTATGTAGTGAATAACCTTTTATTTTCACTATAACTGCTTTCTGATTAATGGCTATTAGCTGCAATAAATCTATTAATAAAATTTCCTCAGCCGCATTCATACAGAATTAATAGCGAGTACATACAATATGAACAGTTAGCAACATTACCAGATTGAATTTGTGTGTCAATGGAGACTGCATAGTCATCATAAATCTGGTCTTTTAAAATGAGTAAAAAGTAAGGAAACTGCAGTTTAAGGATGGTTGGTGAGAGGGGTGGTCCTTAAATAGGAGTAAAATCTACATTGTTCTTATGGAGTTATGAACTGATTCTTTAAAAAATCTATCACTACGAGGGGTGGTCTTTCAGACAGGTTTTTCAGCAATTGTTGAATACCAAGTGGCACAAGTGGTAAAGCACTGGCTTTCTGAGACCAAGGTGGCGAGTTTCAACCTGACTTCGTCCAATGGCATTTGACGGTGCTGAAATACAACAGCCTCATGTCAGTAGATTTACAGGCATGTAAAAGAACTCCTGCAGGACAAAATTCTGGCACCTGGATGTCTCCAGAAACCGTAACAAGAGATGAGGGACATAAAACTGTAGTATAAAACAGTTCAAATGTTACAATTAAAAAATGACAGTTGCTCAACTCTTCTATCTGTGAAACAATTCCTATTCTTGGCCAATGTCCGTCCTGCCTTCGAAAATATCCTTTCACAAGGAATGGACATTGCCGCAATTGAAAGATGAGCCTTCGCCGACTTGTAGAGGGAGGCATAAAACTGCTTCCTTTCTGACCATGAGAATGGATTACCTTTCCTGAGCAGAAGAGATTCCTGGTCCTGGAGGAATTTATCCACATCCAGAACAGCAGCAGCTTTTGGGTTTGGATTACTTACGAGTGCAGATTAATTTCGCTCATCCCAATTGGCAGATCCTTTCTTGAGAATTGCTGTCAGCGCTGATGTTGACGTTTTACTGCAATGAAGAGATTTCTCACAGTGACTAATCAGCAACTGCTTAACCCTTTCAGCATTTCTAGGATGAGAGAAGCCATAACTCTTAAATCTAGGGTCGAGTTATGTGGCCTGTGCGAACACATTCCCTTCAATGCCCTTAACCCATATCTGACCAAATCATTTTCTGTGGAATACTGCATTATATATCATTAGGCCAGTTGTTTGTGACCTAAACAAGGTACAATATTCATTATTTATAAAATAACAGTTTGGTCTCAATTTCAAATGCATACTGTTTCAAAGAAAAATAACAATGTTTTACTTGTTATAAACAAAATACCAAATTTTTAGAAAGTATGGTCACTCTGGAAACAGCAAAAACGCATAATTACGAACAGAAATTCAGAAGAGTTTAGACTGCGTATCGAGGCTACACTCTGTTTTTCATAGTCCAGTCTATTTTATTTTAAGTGAAGTGCCTCAAAGCCAAGAACGTGGCAGCCAACAGGACATTTTTTGTCATGTTTCCTGGCCGTTTTCCACATTACGCACACCACACTTGCTTTAGTGGGATGCCCCATCGAAACGTACTTCTAGAAACATGCAAGGATACATACTTTCATTCTCGGTCTTCCTGCATCAGGACGCAGCAGCACAAGAACGAAAATATGCCATAACTATGCTCTTTGACCGTTGTGGTCCAACGGCAAGTTGCCATGTAATGTTCATGGAGATGTTCAGAAGCAACAAAATTACAGGCCAGTATTATTTGTTTTTGTTGCTGATGCGGTAAAAGTATAAAGTTTGACCCAATCGATTAATACCCCCAGTCCCCACGTACAAATTATATAAAATTATACATGCTGGCTGAATTACTGTTACTACTGAATTACTATTACATACTTCTTTTCATGGACAGAAGGAAGATTCATATACTGGGAGTGAATGAGAGAAAATGGAAAGGGACACATTCAAAATTGTTGAGGAGTTCACAAACTATACTGGCATGGTAACATAAAGGGAGTACGAAATGGAGTAGGTTTGGTATTGCACAAATCATACCCTTCACAGACACTATCTTTGTAAATGATAGAATAATGGAAGTCAGAGTAAACTTAGGGAAGAATAGTTTTACAATAGACCAAGTGTATGCCCCTCAGTAAGAGCAAATCAGATATAATGAAAGTTTGCAAGACAAATACACCTTGTAACCTCACCTTCAAGGGAGAGAAGATTGAATGTGCGAATACCTTAAAATATCTGGGGAGTATAGCATCAAATGATGGAAGTGTTGAACAGGGTGAAAAAAAAGGACTCAACTTCAATAATCAAGTACGGAACATAGTATGGGACAAGGGAGTTCCTCAGAGGGCTAAACAGACCATGTTTGAAACTTATCTCTTGCCCATCATGACATATACCGTAGTCAGGAGAGATGCACCATACAAAAAAGAGAAGTCGGTCAACTGCAAGCTTGAGAAATGAAGCTCCTGAGATCAGCTGTACATAAAACGGCATAGTCCTAGTGTACTCGCTCCACTCGGTGTACACGGAGGCTTGGCGGCGGGTGATGCTCTTTTATTTTTACTTCACAGGATTGCTGATACTAGCATCTTTACGATGAGACAGCAATCTGCAAACTGTTACGGATGTGTCCAATGTAATGTGACAATAGGTTACAACCACTGAATTAACTTTTTTCTTGCCGTGCGGGCAGTATACGACGCAGCAATAGTTCAGAGCCTCTCGAAGGGAGTGTGGCCCCCAGATGGGGTCACTGTTCTCCTGACAGAACTTGGCCTGGATTTGCAAAGATAGATTACAGCCACTAAATTACTTTTTTTTTTAAATTTCCAAGCCTTTTGCAGTGTTTTTATTTTGCGTGGGTTGGTGATGGAAGCAGCAAGTTAGGAATTGTGGGAATGACATCATGGCGGCCAATGGCTGTGCTCACAGCTGGCCAACTAATAGTCAATGGCGCGTAAAATTTTTAATTCGGTTATAAAAGTAAATTTACCTTTTTGGGTGGGTTGGGAGCACCCCTGGCATTGGTAGTGAACACATCTCTCTTCTACAAGGATTTTAAGATATGATTCCTATATATTTCTTCACGAAGTAGGGTGTTATAAGCTGGAGTGAACACACTACGACTATAGTGCGCATTGGTATCACCCAAATATCACTATAAAATTTGTCACAAATGGAACATAATAATTGCTTTTACACATATCGAGTGAAAAATCTGCAGCAAATTAAGAAATATTTGATTTTTGGAGAATATTATGTATACGTACTTTACCACTTTACAAGTACATTTGGTCTTGCGCTCACAGTGACACACGTATGTCTTTTGTCTTACACTTTCAACAATTTTGTGTGTGATATCTGTGTTCACTGAGGTTCTTTGCTTTCGTTTCATTGCTTCACTTGTCAATGACATTTCATGAATTGTATCGCGATATGTAATATTTAATAGGCGACAAAATGGTATGGCCAATGTACATAAGAAAAATTCAGTGGACTAGTGATTTATTGGTCCAAGGATCGAGCTACTTTCGTTCGAACAGAAATAAAAATATTTATTGGTCCAGGATCATGCTATTTTTCTGTTGACCTCCATTTTGCTTTTTGAACTGGCCGCTCTAGTCAAATGGACAAAGATAATGAGAATCAACAGACATAGCACTCCCATTCCACGCTGCTAGCCCTGGACCTGAAGAAAGTAACAAAAGACGGCACCAGCAGCGGAGTATGACAAACCAGTCCTGTCTACAAGCCTTAAGTCTGTTTTCACATTTCTCAAATAACGACGGTATTTCTTAATTTGCCGCAGATTTTTCACTTGATATGTGTAAAAGCCATTATTATGTTCCATTTGTGACAAATTTTATAGTGATATTTGGGTGATACCAATGCGCATCGTACCCCCCATAACACAAAGAAAGACACAATTAGGAATGATCAGATACAAAGAGACCTGCCAGTCACCTTGACGATGGAAGAAAGGCTGAGTGTTGCAAGATTGAATTGGCTAGGACACATTAAGCAGATGCAGGAGACTCAAACTCCAAGGCAGTATTCTGAGAAGATCGTTCCGGGACGAAGACCGATTGTATGCCCTACGAAAAGGTTAGAGAAGACAAGAGAAAAGAGACGCATGGGATGTCCTAGAGAGAGAAGTACCACACCAAGACATGGCACACCTGGCTTACTGGAAGGAATTTATGATGATGATAACGACTTTTCAGCATTACTCCATCCTCTACCATGTCCTACAAGCACTACACGGTGACGTGAACGCTACTGATCCACGAAATATCACTGTAATATTTGTCACAATGTGAAAGGTTATCATTGATTTACTCAAATAAAGTCTCAAATCCCAGGTAGATTAAGAAATACCGTCGTTACTAGCAAGAAATATGAATACGTACTTACGAGCTGTAAACAGGAGTCCATGATGTTGCATATCGCTGCTCGCGCCGTCTTTTGTTTGTTTCTTGAGGTCCAGGGCTGGCACCGATGAATGGAAGTGCCATGTCTGTGGATTCTCATTATCTTTGTACATTTGTCTAGCGCGGACAGTTCAAAAAGCAAAATGGAGGTGAACAACATTAAGGATGTTATCACTTTTTTTTGAGGACGAAAATCACCATGTAATAAGGAAATTACAAGACCTAAATCTCGTGCCGAAGCAACCGGAAAATAGCATGATCCCTGGACCAATAGATATATTACTTTATTAAAGGAACATCACTATTAGACAATTGACAGTTGAAGTGACACGACACCAAAGCATTACCGTGAGCAAAGACATGACACACGAAAGTGTTGTTACACACAAACAAAACACGGAAGCCCTGCGACGCAGAAAAAATTGTATATAGCTGTAAGGCAGTAAATTATGTATTCTGTAAAATTAAATATTTCCATTATTTCTTAATCTACCTGGGATTTTAGACTTTATTTGAGTAAATCAATGATTACCTTTCATATGTGACAAATATTACAGTGATATTTCGTGGATCAGTAGCGTTCACGTAACCCACTACACCAAACACAGTTGAGGTTACCATAACATTATCACCATAACATATGAACGTGATGCCCGAGTTACAATCTGTTAAGTAGTGATAACTACCACATTTCTCTCTTTTACACAGACAACCCTCAGGAAGTGGAGCATTTCCCATTGTACTCTGACGTAGGGTACCTGTATCTTCATGTCCTTTCTCCAGCAGCTTTTCCAACAATCGAAAGGATGTAAAATAATTTCCACTAAGTGGAGTACCTTCTGTTAGTTCTAAATTTACTTCCATAACATCTTAACCAGGTGGCTTCCCCCTTTGCTTGATCACAGTCCAATGGATTTGTCACTACCTGGACAATCCAGTCACTGGCAGGACCTAACCTATACAAATCAATGGTTTGGTCACTAACCAGACCTAACCAATCCAGACCAACGGCTTTGTCACTAGCTAGCATGCTTTCAGCTAACAATGTACCACTAGTTCATAAGTTCAAAAGTTGGCACCCTTGTGCACCAATCGATCACATCGACTGCGAGAAAATGACAGTGGGGTATAGTGCGCATTCGTATCCCTGAAATATCACTTTAAAATTTGTCACAAATGGAACATAATAATTGCTTTTACACATATCAAGTGAAAAATCTGCAGCAAATTAAGAAATATTTGATTTTTGGAGAATATTATGTATACGTACTTTACCACTTTACAGGTACATTTCGTCTTGCGCTCACAGTGACACACGTATGTCTTTTGTCTTACACTTTCAACAATTTCGTGTGTGATATCTGTGTTCACTGAAGTTCTTTGCTTTCGTTTCATTGCTTCACATGTCAATGACATCATTTCATGAATTGTATCGCGATATGTAATATTTAATAGGCGACAAAATGGTATGGCCAATGTACATAAGAAAAATTCAGTGGACTAGTGATTTATTGGTCCAGGGATCGAGCTACTTTCGTTCGAACAGAAATAAAAATATTTATTGGTCCAGGGATCATGCTATTTTTCTGTTGACCTCCATTTTGCTGTTTGAACTGGCCGCTCTAGTCATATGGACAAAGATAATGAGAATCCACAGACATAGCACTCCCATTCCACGCTGCTAGCCCTGGACCTGAAGAAAGTAACAAAAGACGGCACCAGCAGCGGAGTACGACATAAACCAGTCCTGTCTACAAGCCTTAAGTATGTTTTCATATTTCTCAAATAACGATGGTATTTCTTCATTTGCCGCAGATTTTTCACTTGATATGTGTAAAAGCAATTATTATGTTCCATTTGTGACAAATTTTATAGTGATATTTTAGGGATACGAATGCGCATTGTACCCTGACAGTGAAATTGCGCCTACATATCTGCACTGAAAAAGGCTGCAGATAAACTTTTGCCTATTGAAGAATTAAGGTTACCAACTGATGAATGGAGGGGCCACAAAAAGCAAAAAATTAATGCATACTTAAACCTAGCAAGTCTCACACTACTGCAATGGATAAGAACAACAGTTGAGCAAGGAGGTTCCATTGAAGATATGAAAGATAGTAGTCTAGCAAAAGTAAATGGCAGCAATGTCAGCAACCACTAGGAACCCCACAGTTTGTCATTCCATGCTTCTAACTTTATAGACCCTAACAAGGGCAACTAATTTCATCAATGTCTGTTAGTAGGAATTATCCTTTGTGTCCTAATGACAAGTCAACACTATAATAGTGATGTTCAACTGAAAATCCAGATGCATAGACCTACAGAAATGTTGGCTGAAATAGGCTTGGTCAAAGGTTGGTAATATACTTGTCAGTTCCACCATCAGCTATCACAGAAAACTCGGGTGCCAATGAAGATGCGAAGTTGGAAAATGAAATGTGTGCTAGTTTTCAGTTGCTTTTCACAGTGAGCCAGATGAACATAATGTCCACAATGAACTGTCCACTTGACAGGACAACATTCACAGTGAACGCTAGAAGGAAAAACCATTTAAAATGTGCCAAGATTCTCAGATCGGCAGCAACGTACTGCCAATAATGATAATGCACAAACCTTCACGGTAACATTCTTCCACCTTCCGGTGCGGGCTCCCGAAAGCAGTTTGCCGATTCCACTCCTGATAGCTGGAATATCACCAGGAGTTGGTGGGACAAGTTCCACCTTCGCATATTTGACAAATGTTTCTAATCTAGGTTTTGCAGCTTCCATCATATCTGCAACAGACACCAAATTATTTGATCACCATCAATTAGTTTACTTTCTATGCTCCCTGTTGTCTTTCTTCGCTTAGAAATACACCAGAATATTACTCACTCTTAGCCATCATTGGCCCTTTGACCGATAAAGCTTGAATTGCTTTAGACATATTAACTTTTTCTACTAAATAGGATAAGATACCACGACTCAACCCAACTCCAGTCCTATAAAATGGGAAGGTCGGCTATTCGCTTTTACCCAGAGTTCCGGATCTTTCCTTGGAATAAATAAAATCACAAATGTGGATTTTCGTGATCCAAAATCGAGCATACAAGTGAATAAGCGGACAAATTACATAAATAATAAAGATTTATTGCAGCCAATGGCCATATATAAATTGTTCTACTCTTTTTATTCATGCTTAGCCTACAAGGAATACAAAGTCTGCCCAATTACCACTCATAGCTGTCCGCCCTGTGGATGCTATATTTGCCGCTAGAGGCGCTGCAAGTCAACCTCACATGAACACCTCGGTTGGCGGTATTTCTACACGTTGTATGCTTACTGGTGACATTGTATTGTTAAAATACATCTATTATATTACAACTGTGTACTGTTGCGTACCGGTTTTTAAACAAGGCTCTAGAAATAAAGTTCCTGGAACTAGTTTCCATGAATTCCCTTGCCACGAGCCAACTAGGGAATTATGGATTAAAGCAATTAGCAGACAAGATATGGTACAGTAAATACGCAGATCATGTGACGGCAAAATTTAGGTTACTTATTATTATTGCTCCTGTTCTGATGATAATAATATTATCTTCGATATAAATCTCCTGGCCCGAGAGACAGTGTCACCGTCTAGGAAGCCCGCCTCCCTCTTCAGGGGAGGAATGAAAATATTTAGTAGTTACATGATCCGTCAACATTAGCGTATTATTTGGGAAGGTATAATCAATGCCAGACTCCTTGGGTCTCATGACCATCGTATTTGGCACAAATATTGGAGTAGGTGCCCCAGGACTTGAAGGCTCTCTCAAACTTTCATTATTTTCCGTGGTATACTCTACATGAAACTCACATTGAGAATTGCCAGTGTCGAAACTGTGATTTGAACCTTGGAATATTAGAAGAGTGCAGCTGCTCATTCTTATCACGGAGCGTAAGTTAATGTGCTCGTCTATGCAGGAGGAAGAGAGGAATAGTTGTGGAACATAAAGTGACATAATATATTTGTAGTTAATTTTTACATTTCAGTTTTTCGTGAAAAATAACCAGAAAGGGAATAAATGATTTCCTATAAGCTTCTAAATGGTTTTCTTCTTTTTTCGGAACAAAATAAAAAAAAGTGTGTCTTTTCCAACTTTTGCAACCGTTAGTTAGTGAACAAATCGCACACGCGGATGAACCGGCAGCAACGAATCCTGAATTAGCGAGAAATTTTCAAACACAACTGGAAAGCATCGAAAAGGAAGCCGAAGGAGCACCATGCGTTTCTATGGCATATATTGGAGGGTATTTGGTAAGAGTTGTTGAAGATCACATGCTATGTCAAGAGTGTGCTGATAAAATTAGTTGTATCCAGAGTCCATCTCCACTAACGTCATTAATACATTCAAAGACAGAGATGGTCTCAGGTATCCAAAGCCAAGTTTTGTTTCACTGCTGATGAAACTGGGGCAAGTAACGATATCGGTAACGCTGGGCAGTCCAAAAATATCACAAACATCAACCGAAATACTGTTGCACCATGTTGCTAAAAATCCTATTCTACAGTGTGGGATAAGTGATCATCCTGAGAACTAAGCAGAATAATACTGCAGAAGTTGCTGCGTCCCTCTGTCACTAACTACGCTAATGGCATGAGAGATGAGTATCGCCGAGAATACTTTTTGAGAACAAAAGCAATTTATGAGAAGAAAATATCAAGGAAAATGATTAAAGTCGTTCCTTTTCACTGAAAATCTACGGTGCGGTAGTAAAAATATCCAGTGCAGACCTTAGGCCTATATCCTTTGAAATGCCAGACATAAATTTCAACAGTTATGTGTGTTATCTGAAATGAAAATCCACAGCCGAATTGAACTCCTAGGGGTAAAAGGCGAACATTTATTATTTTCTACTTCATTCCGCTCAGTAACGTATATAATAGACAGGAAGTATAGTGTAGAGGTAAATTTGTGCTGGTTTTAACTCCCGTTAGCAATGCTAGTGAGGGCTGATGTGAGGTGGTATACTAGCGCTGCAGTGGTCAAGACGCGCACTGCCAGGCGGACATTGTTTCTGAAGAGAGCACTGCGAGTGAGCAGGCTTTGTATTCCTTGTAGGCCTAGGCTAAGATTCATGTAAGGTCTTTTCCCTTTTACTACACTTATTGAAGTGGTATCCAGGGGGGTGAAACTCTAATAGGGCTTTTGGTTCCAATCTGAGCTAGCTTCAGGTAGTTTCAGTCTCTTTTTCTAGATGGCGCTGGACGTCATTCATGACGTGTAAATAGTTATGTCTACGTTCTGTAGATGGCACGCAAGTAAGCATGAAATGAGCGATGTTAATAATTAATGGCAGTTTGTCTCGAAGTGAAGTATTTAAAGTATTTCAAGTCTAACCTCAATCAGTGGGCACTTCTCACAAATTAATTAGTCATAAAACGTCAAGCATTGTAGAGATAATATTGCTGAATTGCATCGAATTCGACTTTACCCAATCGATTAACCTTGTTCGAACTTATATCGATTCTAATCGATAGTTCCCATGATGGTACAGTAACAGTATTTGTGTTGTTTGAATTCCAAGTGCTCATGTGCTTGTGATGTAAATCTTAGTTCCTTGTGCTTGTTTATTTGAAATATATCTTCGCTAGTCCTCCTGAAATCCTGTATATCCTGTTTGAGTACACATCAGGGGCTGAAAGCTGAATGGTTCTATTAATGTAGTTCTATATATTTCCTGTCTCAGTGCATTTAATTCTGTTATTTTTATTTTCATGTGGTACTTGGATATTGATGTGATACCCCATTCTCTTGCATATGGTGTGCTCTGCTGTCTTGCTTTCGAAGGGACTTCTTATTTGCTATAATATCAGCTTTGTGTTAATGTGTCAATCATTCATTTGAAATTAAAGCTGCTTTGAGGTGTGTTGTTATGTTCTCAATAACATAGTATGCCATACGAACTAGGGGTATCAGATCATTATTTACAACGTAGTAAGTACGTGGAAATAAAAATATATGAATTACAATGTATTGGGCATGGAAATAGTAGAACTGCATTCTAATCATCGAAGGGGGCGGGGGGGAGGGTGACAGGGGAAGGGAGGGGGCTTTAAGCATAACCGGATGTGCGTCACTGCGCCGGATGTTAATTCTCCGCGCTATCTGTTGATAGTGATACTAAGGTATTGCACCAGAATGCACACTGTGGCGCTATCTCGGAAAAGAGACTAAAACTACTAGCGCCAAGTGGCTTGGAACCGAAATTTATCATTGAGTTTCATCTCTATTCTATTCTATCCTCTTTGGTGGTATCGTTCACATATTTTCCCACATAATTTGCACACGCATTCGTCGCTTGGATCGTGATATATCTCTTTTACACATAGCTTATGATGAAATCCGTGTACAGCCAGCCTGTTGATAGCACTGCGCATGTTCTTATTTGGGCCCATCCAGTCTCTGCCAGATTTCTTCTCCTTTGCTTAGCCTCAGATTTAGGTGAGCAATGGCTTGAGATGTCGATGGTACAGAAAGATATCTAAGGTCCTCGATAAGGAAAAACTCCTGAGCTAACTCATAAGCTAGTCTAGATGGAGATGTCTTAGAAATACCTAATATTCTTTTCAGAAAGGTAGCTTTCACTTTTCCAAGGGTAGTTAGATCTGATGTTGATAATTTGTCCCAGATTAAATCTATACCATATGTCAGAATGCGTAGTATCTTTGCATGAAAACGTTTCATTGCCGAGCCTATTGATGTTTTAATTGGGTCTTGTATATCGTAAATTCCTCTTATTGCTGCTGCTGCTCTTTCCCTCGCATGTATTTTGAATGAAGATCCTGACGTTTGTAGAGTGATTCCGATGTAACGAAACTTATTTACTGTAGTCAAGTCTACCCCTGCATATGAAATCTATCTGTCGCTGCTATTCTTCCTTCTTTTCTGAAAACCATACAGACCTCCTCGTCCTTGTTAACCTGGAAGTCGTTTGTTTCGGCCCATTCTTGTATTCTATCTACCGCGATCTGAAGGTCTTCTCTGTTTCTCGATCCTATTATCATGTCACCTGCGTAGGCATAAAGCACTGTCGATATATTATCTGTTATTCTTGTGATGTCTGTTGTAGCTACGTTAAAAAGCGTAGGGCTAATGGTGTCTCCTTGTAACACACCGTTTGTTTGAGTGATGGGGGAAGAGAGTGATACCCCATCATCTATTCTCACACTGTTGTAGGCTAGAAGGTTATTTATTACAATCTTAAGTTAATTGTCTGCTCCAATCATACCGTCTAATTTTCTCATTAACTTTGATCTGTTCAGCAAGTTCCTCTGCCTTTCATCAACCCGAATTGTTCCTCTGGAAGATGATCATCTATTAATTCCTTAAGTTTTTAATTAATTATTTTTGTATATACTTTCATGATGTTGTTCTCTAACGCTATCCCTCTATACGAGTTTTCATCATCAGGTTCTCCTTTTCCCTTATATAAGATTTTCATGTAGGACGTCCTCCAGCTCTCTGGGATTCTACACGTTTCCAAACATTTATTGAATTGGTCCATTAAGGTGCTTGCAACTGTAAAGTGTCTTTTAGATTCTCGTTGTCCCTTCAACACGTACTACATGTACGTAACACGACCTAATACGTTGAAAGTCTGTTTCGATTACAATGCGGTCGTGAAAATTCAATATTCATTGACATGCCCCACAACGGGAGACTTAAACGCACTCTACAGTGTGCTAGCAGCAGTGCCAGACCTGTAGCTCAGATCCTTTCAAACAGAACAAAGATGGCTTAGGCCACCATAGCTCAATTGGTAGAGCAACCGGCGCGAAATCGGGAGGTTATGGGTTCGGATCCCACTGGTGTCCGGCTGGCCATTTTTGTTCTGTACTTAACATCCCTTCAACACGTACTACATGTACGTAACACGACCTAATACGTTGAAAGTCTGTTTCGATTACAATGCGGTCGTGAAAATTCAATATTCATTACTCAACTTTTTCGCTTTTCCCTAGACCTGTTCCAAATATCCACCTGCCGCAATCTTTCTCGCCCTCTTCCTGGAGTTGCTTTAGCAGCAAGAAAAGTTCCGTCCCTCATTTTTCAATAAATTATGCCAAGGAAATGGACAACAAATCGCTTTCTCCTTAATGCACTAGGAATCCACCTATTATCAGAGTAACGCATATTGCCAACATACTACTTTAGAATTCTCCTGTCCGAGGTAGAAAGAACGGATAACTTGTCCTTTTACTTTAATCAAAATCCCCGTGAGTACGTTCAAATTATCCTCTGACAATCATATTGTTTTGTCTTCATTCGGGTCCATTGGTATACGGAAATCTCCAGTTAAGAGAAGATCGCAAGAGTTGGCAGGACTGCTAAACAAGTGACGTCATTCTTATTCCTCAATATATCTGGAATTTCTCTTTGGTTGATACACATAGAGGCTTTTGAAAGTAACTGGTGGTGGATATAGAGGATTTTCAATTTAACAGTGATTTTCAAGTAGCTCGTTCTATGTAACTTGTCGAGTTTTGAGACTCAGGGGTTCACCAACCGATCGAACTCATCCTTGGAAATCTACTGCTATGCTTACTTCAGTTTCAAAGGATTTCTAGGGTATTCACTTATAATTGGTGATTTATAATTGTTAATTTAAACAAGTAGATCGATAGTGACGGTTACTTGAAGCAGGACCGACTCCAATCCTTAATGCTACTCTCAATCGTTCAAAAATGGCGAATCGAATAGCCGGTATTGTTGGAAATGTGGGTTTGTTTTGGTTTGTTGTTATCGTATGCAGTCGGTGTAATTTTATGAAACCGAGCTCGATAGCTGCAGTCGCTTAAGTGCGGCCAGTATCCAGTATTCGGGAGATAGTAGGTTCGAACCCCACTGTCCGCAGCCCTGAAAATGGTTTTCTGTGGTTTCCCATTTTCACACCAGGCAAATGCTGGGGCTGTACCTTAATTAAGGCGATGGCCGCTTCCTTCCAACTCCTAGCCCTTCCCTGTCCCATCGTCACTGTTAGACTTCTCTCGGTGCAGCGTAAAACAAATAGGAAAATTGTGTGTATTTAATTATTCATGCCAGTTCTTACAATTTTAATATATTTTCACTTCTCTAAGTGCTGTTGACAGATTTTTGTCATTCTTAGCAATTTCATAAAAATCTTTGTATGGAATTGAAGAAACATTTGCAGAAATGAACAGCTCAGACCTAATCAATTCAACAGAACTTAATACAGTATAACTCATAGCTGACAATTTCACACGAACATGTGGTGGACTCGGGCTATCTTACGTAGTTATCCGCTATTACGCGTCTTAATGGCTAGGTTGGACAACCCAAGAACTGCAAACAATAAAATGAAATAAAAAGCAATTTTAAAATTCTACGAACTCACACCAGATTTAAAAAACCAAGAAGTGAAGAAATCTATCCTCTTTGAAAGAAAGAAAAACAGCTCTTGATACTTATCAGAGGTGGAAACACTGGCGTATTTCCCTCAAGGTTCAAAATATGGGATAATTGCCGTCCCGGATAGGAACTGTCCGGGTCGCAGACATTTAGCACGAATACGGTACTGTCCCATACATAGGGGCTATGACTGGAATCGACTGTGGCCTTAAAATAGGCTACAGCCCTAGTATTTGCCTGATGTAAAATGGGAAATTGCGGAAAACCATCTTTAGGGCTGCCGACAGAGGGTTCAGAACCTATCGTCTCTAAAATACTAGCTCATAGCTACATGACCCAAACCGCGCGGCGATCTAGCTTGGTACTCTAAGTTTCAGTCTGTGTATAAATGTTAAGGTATGCGTTAATAAATTTCACTATTATGTCAACATAATAACAAGCGTATCATTTTGAAACGAAGTTTATAACTTGTAGAATACGAGCCCGTTGATTTCCTCGATCGTACATTTGTGCCGTATTTTGATTTCAAGTATCCAAAATCCCTGCTTACATAGCTAAATATATTATTAAGTGATTGAGTATATAAACACAAACTATATTAAATTTTTTCATTGCGCTTGATGTTTAATGCCAAATAATGATTCACTTCAAAGAGTCAGTTATATCATCTGTTATAAACAAGCTCGAGACTTCAATACCGGTACCGTATTTAAAGTTTATATAAGGAGGGTGTCTTTGTTATCGCACCTTCTCTGACTTCTTGGTTCACACAACTGGCTAATTAGTAGTGATGGGCAGTCTGAGACGAGGTCTCGAGATTTCTCGAAATTTCTGGAGAATAGCGCAGACACTATTTCTCGCGAGAAATTTCGAGAGATCTCGAGAGCGTTGTCCCCGCATTGTGTGGCGAGCAGCGTGTCGTAGGCCTACAGGTAGTGATGGGCAGTCTGAGACTAGGTCTCGAGATTTCTCGGGATTTCTCGAGACTAGCGCAGGCACTATTTCTCACAACAAATTTCGAGAGATCTCGAGAGCGTTGTCCCCTCATTGTGCGTCGAGCACCATGTCGTAGGCCTACAGGTAGTCGGAGCTGAATATTGTTTGTGCCGAGTATGCGATTAGCCAACCGCGGGCCTTCTCAAATTCGTAAATACGTGTCAACAAGCGACTAGGGCGTTCATTTTTACCGAGGTCTATTTTGACGCAGCATAACAAAATTATAAAGGATACGCATTCTGGTATTGTAGGGCCTATGTACTGGTAGGTACACGAATGAGTGGTTTAAGTACAGAAACTGACGGCTACTGTAGGTACACGTACCTGGATACTAGAGGCGTGCATTATTCGAACTCGAGACGAGGCAAGATGGGCCTTGCTGCATATGCAACCACCATTACGCATGAGTGGAATGTGTAATCTCAAGTGCTTCAGTTTGCTCCAATTCTTTCGACATATAAGTGCACATCGTTAGTAGACCCCTACATTCAATAACATATGACCACTGCTTGTGTTTACCGATATTTTGGTGACGAAGGAAATAATTCCTTACAATGTTATAGAGTATTCCCGTCATAATTAGGTACTTCGATATATGACGGTTTTTTAATTTCGTATGGCTATTTCTAGCCGAGTGCAGCCCTTGTAAGGCAGACCCTCCGATGAGGGTGGGCGGCATCTGCAATGTGTAGGTAACTGCGTGTTATTGTGGTGGAGGATAGTGTTAAATGTGGTGTGTGAGTTGCAGGGATGTTGGGGACAGCACAAACACCCAGCCCCGGGCCATTGGAATAAACCAATGAAGGTTAAAATCCCCGACTCAGCCGGGAATCGAACCCGGGACCCTCTGAACCGGAGGCCAGTACGCTGACCATTCAGCCAACGAGTCGGACAGTAGTAGTAGTAGTAGTAGTAAAAATGTCCGTTACGGGTAAACCAGAGTTTAAATTCTCGACTAGCGGCCTTTCGCGACACCAACCTCAGTTAATTAAGATGAAATGAATGATGCTGAATGAATATGGGTAAGGAGGTGGAAGAATTCGGCTGTGTCCTATGACTAGGAACTGTCCCGACTCTTGCCTGCAGGTGAAAATGGGAAATCTTAGAAAACGGTTTTCATGGCAGCCGACCGACGGTGGGGTTCGAACCCATTCGTCTCCCGAACGCAGAGATTGATTCCATGGCTATCCCGCTCGTTAAAATAAATACGCGAAGAATCAGAGCCATTGTCAACTCACTATATACAGTAGTGCAATGATTAATTAATTCTTAACTAAGCAATGTGAAATTGTACTAGTTGTACGCGACAACTTGAAGACGATGTACGAAACGCAACGTAAGTCGTGGATGTCGGTTATTTTAAAGAGATGTCACATTGCACAGCCCGCTGTGTTGCTTGTTCAAAAGAAGTAAAGTACGTCGGCATAAATACTTCTGGGATGATCCGGCACTTACAAACGCATAATATCAATGAGGAGGAATCGTCACAGAACATCTACGGCCCGGTCTGCACCACAAGAAGCTACCCGTTCGACTAGTGATGGGCAGTCTGAGACCAGATCTCAAGATTTCCCGAGACTAGCACAGACACTATTTCTCGCGAGAAATTTCGAGAGATCTCGAGAGCGTTGTTTTCGCCGAGTATGCAAATAGCAAACCACGCACCTTCTCCATTCCGAAAATACGTGTCAACAAGCGACTAGGGCGTTCATTCCTCTCATTTCTAGCGAGGTCTATTTTGACGCAGTATAACGTAATTATAAAGGATAAGCCCGCCCGGTGGCCATGATCGTTAAGGCGCTGAAGTCTAAAACGGTCTAACACCGAGGTTAGCCGGTTCGAGTCCCGTTGGTCGAAAAAATTTTCACCATCAGAATGTTGGCCGGCAGGGTAGGGGAGGTGGTGGTATACAATTTCTAATCACTAGATTGCGTGCCAAAAGCCTGGATTAAATTCCAAACCTCTCCGCAGTGCTCATATGGAGTGAGGGCATATGACGCTGTTGATGGTGATTCGTCCGTCGGATGGGGACGTTAAGCCTTGAGCAGACCCCTTGGTGCTATTCGACAGGAGTAGGCTATGTGCCGGCACCGGGTTTTCACCCTCTCCCTACTATCATATATCACGTCATTCATTTCATCTCTCATTAACTCCTCTGATGAGGTTGACGTCAGGAAGGGCATCCGGTCATAAAAAACCGCCACGACAAATTCATCTCACCTCATACCCGACCCCGTAGGGAAACGGGACAAGGGCTGGACAAACATAACGTAATTATAAAGGATATGCATCCTGGCTTGTATGCAGTGGTAAGTACACGAATGAATAGGCTAAGTACAGAAACTGACGGCTACTGTAGGTACACCTACCTGGATACTAGAGGCGTGCATTTTTCGAATTCGAGACGAGGCAAGATGCGCCCTGCTGCACATGCAACAACCATTACGCATGAGTGGAATGTGTAACCTAAAATACTTGAGTTCGCTCCATTTCTTTCGACAGGTAGGTGTACATCGTTATCAGACCCCACATTCAATATCATATTATGACGACTGTTTGTGTTTACTGATATTTTGGTGACGAAGGAAATAATTCCTACTCTATTCGTGTCATATGTAAAGTTAGCATAATTACCCAACAACAAGAGTACAACAAGCAATTGCATGGAAAGGAAATATTACAAGAAGTACTGTTAATTTAACATTTTAAATCCGGCATCATCATAAACAAATTCAGTATTTCCAGTGCTTAACACCACCGCTTACAATACTATAGGTTGAGCTTTCTACTTGCTTGACATTACAAGTGATAATAAAGTGAAGTTAAACCATCATCACCCTATAACTATAACGACAACAACAACGAAAGGAAATATGACAAGAAATACTATTAATTTAACTTTCTAAATCCAACATCATTATACACAAATTCACACACAACTTAAGTATTTCCTTTACTTAACAGTATGGCTTACAATACTATAGGACCGGTTGAACTTACGACTAGCTTAACACTACAAGTACCGAGCTCGATAGCTGCAGTCGCTTAAGTGCGGCCAGTATCCAGTATTCGGGAGATAGTGGGTTCGAACCCCACTGTCGGCAGCCCTGAAGATGGTTTTCCGTGGTTTCCCATTTTCACACCAGGCAAATGCTGGGGCTGTGCCTTAATTAAGGCCACGGCCGCTTCCTCCCATTCCTCCTTTCCTATCCATTCGTCGCCATAAGACCTATTTGTGTCGGTGCGACGTAAAGCAAATAGAAAAAACACTACAAGTGATATTAAAGTTAAAACATTATCACCCAACAACTACAACAAGGGTATAACAAGCAATTCCATGGAGAGAAAATATTAGAAGAAATACTACTAGTTTAACATTCTAAATCCAGCAGAAAATCACAAATTCAGTGTCAGTCGTTTACAGCTTTTACTTTTCACTTTACACTAACACTAATCATCGTCTTAAACGATTTGATTCCGGAAGAGAATCTATCAAAGACTGCTGCAGGTAATTTATTCCAATCCCTTATGGTCCTGTTGACGAAGGAAAACTTGCCCACATCAGTATGCTGCTTATTATCGCATTACATTAAGTGACCATTGTCAACGGGATATTCCCATTTGCGATGTATTTGTTAATAATAATAATTAGGTACTTCGGTATATGACTGTGTAATTGTGTCTAGTTGTACGCGATAACTTGAAGACGAAGTTCGAAATGCAACTAAGTCGTGGATGTCGGTTATTTTCAAAAGATGCCACAGAGCACAGCCCGCTTTGTTGTTTATAAAATACGTGGGCAAAAATACTTCTGGGATGATCCGACACTTAAAAACATATAATATAAATCAAGAGGAATAGTCACAGAGCACCTCTGGCCCGGTCTGAATCACAAGACGGTAATCTGCCGACAACGACTGTGAGGCATCCAGGTAGGTTTACATCCTAATAACAGTTTAATTAACAAATGAAACAGGTTATTCAGCTAAGAAGTCCACCTGAAATAACTCGTGAACAGTTTAAGATACTGGCATTTTGTCTTCACTTTCGTTAATGGTATTAAGGAGCTCATAGTTCAACATGCAGTGCTTCCCTGGGCTTTTGACAAAATTTATCGTCACACACGTTTCCATATGAGAACTGCTGATAACTACACTCGTAGTTACTGAAATATCGCGTCGCACAGCTCGCAGCACACGAAAATCGATCTCGAGAACGTTGCCCATCAACCCTGCTGAAAGAATTGGAGCAAAGTCGGGCATTTTAGATTACACGTTCCACTCATGTGTAATGGGGGTTGCATATGCAGCAAGGCACATCTACCCCGTCTCAGGTTCGAATAATACACGCCTCTAGTATCCAAGTAGGTGTACATCCTATCTAAGGTTATTCACAAATTATGCAGGGTTATTCAGCTAAGATGTCCACCTCAAATGAGCCGTGAACAGTTTAAGATACTGAAATTCGCTTTTCACTTTCGTTAATGTTATTAAGGGGTTCATAGTTGAACATGCAGTACTTCTCCAGGCTTTTGACAAAATGCATTGGCTCACGCGTTTTCATTTGGGAAAGCTACTTCACGCAATAACTGCCATTGACATACTATCAAGTTTACAGTCGTAGTTACTTGGTAAGTCGCACAGCTTACACTACAGGAGGATCGGTCTCGAGATTCTTGCGAGAGTCTCGAGATCTGTTACGTCAGTCTCGAGAGTCTCGAGCAAGAGCGTTGCCCATCACTACCTACAGGTAGCCTGAGCTTAATGTTGTTTGTGCCGAGTATGCGAATAGCCAAGCACGGGCCTTCTTCATGCCGTCAATACGTGTCAAAAAGCGGCTAGGTCGTTCATTTGTTTAATTTCTACCGAGGTCTACTTCGACGCAGTATAACAAAATTATAAAGGATAAGCATTCTGGCATTGTATGCAGCAGTGAGTACACGAATGAGCAGGCTAAGTACAAAACTGACGGCTACTGTAGGTATCCCTACCTGGACACTAGAGACGTGCATTATTCGAACTCGAGATGGAACAAGATGCGCCTTGCTGCATATGCAACCACAATTACGCATGAGTGGAACGTGTAATCTAAAATGGGTGAGTTTCCTCCAGTTCTTTCGACAGGTAGGTGTGCATCGTTATCAGACCCCACATTCAATATCATACGACCACTATTTTTGTTTACCGAAATTTTGGTGACGAAGGAAATAATTCCTTACAATGTCATAGAGTATTCGCATCATAATTAGGTACTTCGGTTTATGACGGTGCAATGCGCAATTGTGTCTAATTGTACGCGACAACTTTAAGGCGATGTCCGAAAGGCAACGTAAGTCATGGATGTACGTTATTTTGAAGAGATGCCACATAGCACATGCAGCTGTGTTGTTTATTCAAAAGGAGTAAAATACATCAGCAGAAATGCTTCTGGGATGATCCGGCACTTGAAAACAGTAGCGGCAACAGGGAGGAGGCAGTTGCACTTTGTGGAGAAAACATTGCATTCTTATTCCGTTTTAGCCGGCTAAAACTGGTAATTATTTTTAAAGCAATTTATTCAAGCCCTGTTGTCTTTTCAGCTCTGACTATTTTTTTTAAACTATTACAAACGTTTTGGCACAAAATGTCGTTTCTCGCGGCTAACCGATTTGCATAGCGCCACAGCAAGTAGTGAAGACTTTGCGTTTGTATGTGCTGTGGGGAAGGGTAGCAGTCTTTTACTTGCCAAAGTTACTGACACTGAGGTATGATTCACCCGCTTGCCGTGAAGCATACATCAGTCTGACAGTCTGTTTAGTGACTGTCAGTATCTTAATGTAGTCAATTAATAAATGATTTTAATTGTTTCAACACGCCCTACTTCTGTTAGATTGTAATGCATGTGTAATTGTTCCTTTGATGAAAGTTTTATTGTATAGTATTGAATCGAAATCTTAAAAAAAACCTCTTTTTCTTTTGCTATTGGCTTTACGTCGCACCGACACAGATAGGTCTTATGGCGACGATGGGGCAGGGAAGGGCTAGGACTGGGAAGGAAGCGGCCGTGGCCTTAATTAAGGTACAGCCCCGGCATTTGCCTGGTGTGAAAATGGGAAACCACGGAAAACCATCTTCAGGGCTGCCGACAGTGGGGTTCGAACCCACTATCTCCCGAATACTGGATACTTGTCGCACTTAAGCGACTGCAGCTATCGAGCTCGGTAAAAAAACCTCTTATTATTGCACTTAAGTTCGTCTGTTACCTCTCTGTCGAAATTCGCACAGAGAGCTTCAAAAACTTACCAATTTGTAGATTTCTTTTTCACTTTTATGTACTCCCTACCGTCGCATTATCCCACAATCCCGGGTGCTTCTTGTTGTCTGTGCAGTTTTTTACCCCCTCACTTCTAATTCCCAATCGCCGCTTCTGCTTAAAACCGCGTAATATCTGTGAAGGGGAATCGTCACCGAAAAAAAACCCTGTGGGTGGGGGCGGTATAACAATACCCACGGTATCCCCTGCCTCTCATAATAGGCGACTAAAATTGGCTCCTAACTTGGGAGCGTGGGTTGGCGACCACAGGGCCCTCAACTGAGTCATGAAATTGCTTCCACTTACTTGTTGCCAGGCTTCTCACTTTCATCTATCCTGTCCGACCTTCCTCTGTCAACTTTTGTTCTTTTCCGACACCGACGGTGTTACAGCACTCGAGGCGTAGGGCGTTTTTAATTTTCACGCCCTTCGTGGCCCTCGTCTTCCTTTGGCAGACACCTTCACTTTTCGAAGTGTCGGATCCGTTCCATTTTTTCTCTCTGATTAGTGTTGTATAGAGGATGGTTGCCTAGTTGTACTTCCTCTTAAAAATAATCACCACCACCAATTGAAGACATGAGTGAAAGAACTAGATAATGACCACATTTAGCGAAAATTAGCTTTTGACTTCTATTTGTAGCCTTAACTGCCCTCTATCAGTTACTATAGCAGTTAATTTCAGAAAGTGCCTATTTTTCTCGCTAGATGGCCTTTAAGTTTCAACTGGTTCCTTTCTGAGTGCAAGACTTGGATAATAACCGGAATTATCCAGTTCTTGCTCTCAGTTGCCCTCGTGCTGAAGAAGAGTAAGGAAGGTGGCTGAATGCAGTGAGTTATTTAGTGCTGCAAATGCAAGCTTTAAATCAGAGGTAGGTTACATTAAGAGCTGTATTTTAGTGCTAAATGTATAGAATGTATATTACAGAATATTCAGTTTAATGTTACATTGTATTATACAACAATATTTTAGACTAAAATGTTATATTCAAATAAATGTGGAAGTTTGAAACCCACACTTTATGCTTTTATAAATGATTGTAATTTTTAGATACCGCTACCAAGTTCTACTGATTCTTCTCCGGTAAAGAGTAAGAAAAGGACAAGAAAGGAATATAATTGGCAAAGGAATGTTAGGAAACGAAATATGTTGAATGGAGAAGAATATATATCAACAACAGGGAAAAACTTGTGCCTGCAAAGACAGTTGCTCCAGATTTTTTTTGTAAAAGAAAATGTACAGCCAAGTTCTCCAAAGATATTAAAGAACGAATTCTTAGGAATTTCAACGAAATGAGTGAGAAGAATGTTCAGGATGAATATCTCATGGGCTTAATAATCTCACATAATATTCAAAGGTTAACTTTAAATAAATATTAGTTTTAGACATATATTTTGTAGGAGCATTGAACACACAACAATGCAATATATTTTTGTTGCGGAAGGCACCCTGATTTCAGCATGAAGTGGAGAAGGAAGAAGAAGCTTGCTGCTAGAAACAATGAAACTGAGAGTGAAGATGAGGATGAAGAAATAGGTGTAGAACCATTATGTAAAGAACTACATTCCGCATGAAATTAAAACACTGCACATTTTTACTGACAACTGTGCAGGGCAAAACAAGAATATTTTGATGGTTCAGTACTTAAGTACACTAGCGGCTTCGGGCAGATTGGTCAAAATATATCACCATTTTCCAGAACGTGGACATTCGTTCATGCCCTGTGATCGTACCTTCGCACAGATTGAGAAGCTAAAACGCAAGAAAGAGTATGTGTTTGTCCCTCAGGAATGGCACGATATTGTTTCATCTGCTTCCCAAAAATTTGCTGTGGGAAAGTACACCAGGACATGGTATTTGATTTTAAACATCACTTGGTGTCACATTTTAAGAAAATAATAAAGAATGGTACCGAATCATTCAGAATAAGTAGGTACTATAATTTTTTTTATGAAGGGAGAGAGCTGTCTGTTTCTGCTGGTCAAAACACTTTTGTTCATACAAAATTTTGTCTGTTCAAGACGAAACGTACTCCAATATTGCATCCCGCCAAGTTGTACCAAACTCCACTGCCTTTGAATAACAAGAAGTACAGAGATGTGATGAAATTGGCACAGAAGTATATTCCCCCTGTACACATGAAATGGTATTCTGATCTCAGATGTGAACGCGAGGATGAAGAATATGGCTCTGAAAGTGAGGCATCATGCCACGAGTTCTAAAAACGGTTTTCAATCATATTTTTCGTAATACTTATTATGTATGTCATGCACTGACCTTTTAAAATTCAATATTTCATCATTTAAACATTAAAACATGTAATGGCATTCATTCTCCAATTTCTATTCCCGTTTTTACATTCCTTAAAACATCTGAGTGCAAGATATGGATAATTCCATCACACATTTTCTCGTTTTTTTATTATTTCTAAATAGAGTAGTGGGTTAAAAATTGAAATAGTAGTGTATATTCATATATACTTTCACATTAAACTGAAATATTTAATGAATTATAGGATTTATATAGTTTTCAATGTTTTTCCCGTTTTTCTCAGAACTTAACATTTGGTTATTAGCTTGTTCTTGCACTCAGGTCTTCAATTGTAACAGAACACCTCCGGCTTGCTCTGTACCACAAGAAGCTACCCTGCTGACAATTGCGAGGTATTTAGGCAGGTGTACGTCCTATCTACAGTTATTAACAAATTATAACGTAAGGGTTATTGAGCTAATATGTCCACCTGAAATAACTCTTGAACCATTTAATGTAATGGCATTCTGTTTTCACTTTCGTTAATGGTATTAAGGGGCTCATAGTTCAACATGCAGTACTTTACCAGGATTTTGACAAAATTTATCGGCACACACGTTTCCAAATGAGAACTGCTGATGATATATTATCAAGCTTACGCTCGTAGTTACTGAGACGTCGCACAGCTCGCAGCGCAGCGCAGAAGAATCGGTCTCGAGAGCGTTGCACTGTCGAAAGCAAATCGGGCATTTTAGATTACACGTTCCACTCGTGTGTATTGGAGGTTGCATATGCAGCCACGCACATCTTGCCCCGTCTCAAGTTCGAATAATGCGCGCCTCTTCTATCCAGGTAGGTGTAGGTACATCCTATCTGCAGTTATTCACAAATATACGGGATTATTCAGCTAAGATGTCCACCTAAAATAAGTCGTGAACAGTTTAAGATATTGACATTCTGTTTTCATTTTCATTAATGGTATTAAGGGGTTCATAGTTGAACATGCAGTACTTTTCCAGGCTTTTGGCAAAATGTATCGACTCACACGTTTCCATATGAAAACGTTATTTCACGCAATAACTGCTTATGGTATACTATAAAGTTTACACTCGTAGTTTCTGGGACGTGGGCACAGATTGCAACACAGGAGAATCGGTCTCGAGAATATCGAGCGAGAGCGTTGCCCATCACTACTAATTAGTTCAAAAGCCTTGTTTTTGTTGCGAGTGGCAGCTAGGCATGGTTATTATTGGAACAGGTTGAGAAACCCCTCATTCTTTCAGAAATAACTACCGTAGGCTACTCCTATTGACGAGAGAAGCTCTGCACTACGATGGCTCAAGTTTGGAATAATAATATAATAATAATCGTATGGCCTCAGCTACCGTTTGCAGACATTTCGATTTGACGCCATCTGGCTGTCTGCTCGTCAATTTCGACGTTCCGGTTTACCGGATCTCTCTTGGGCGTCTATGGCTGAGATTTAATTAATTTTGTCGGGTAAATACTAAATGTATCACCAGAGTTCTTTTACATGCCGACATCGTACGACATGGAGTGTCGAATGGACTTTTTTCCGCCCTTCAAAAATCCGACTACCTCTGCCGGGTTTGAACCCGCTATCTTGGGATCCGGAGGCCGACACTCTACCACGGATCCACAGGCAGTTTGGAATAACCCTCTGTAATACAAATAATACTGTGTTGTGTGCTGTAGCTTTATCAATATGTAAAATCACTCTTCAGCTACTGAATTAAGAAACAGTCATGGGCCCCCGGCCTCGCGGGGTCTGCAGGGTCCTTATCGCCGCCAGTGCTTCAAAGACTTTTCAAGAAAGGTATAATCCACCTTGATTTCCTGGAAGCCTAATAATTCTCAATTCTTACTGCACTGCAATGAAGAAATAATGTATTTGTACTTCCTACAATGATAGGCTTTCTAAATCTGACAAAGTATACCATAACACTTAAATATTGAATGCAGAATAACCCTCCACCACCAATTCATTGTCCTCTATTTATTGCAAATTCAATGATACAAAGGAAACAGTCCAAAGCATTGGTTTGGTACAGGTGGAAATCACTTGTAATGGATTATTTAAAATCCCTTTTTCACAAAATCGTCGTTTGAGTCATCAGTCCATAAACTGGTTTGATGCATCCTCCATTCCACCCTATGCTGTACTAACCTTTAAAATGAACACATGACTACATATTTATGGAGATAAATATATATTTGACTCATTTGCCGAGATATATATTGCTCTGAGTGGTGCTGCGGAGCCAGCTAAAAAAAAGACCCTGCAGAACCAAACTGCTGAAGTACCGTGATACAATTAATATAACTTAACGAAAACAAAAAAACCTAATGGAATTTTATGGTATTGCATTAGCTTTCATCACTTTCATTGTGATTGGTCTTATCAGCATTGGATGGTAATATTTAAATTACAAGGACAGGATGCCTTTTATCCAGTGGCGTATCCTGGAATCTCCACTGAGGCATGCAACTAGTAACACAATGTATTAAGTAAATTTCAATTCTACTCACCCTAATTACATGTAGGTGAACTCGAACCTAGATTCTTTTTGCGAAATTCCTCGGTGACGTCACTGTATAAGTCCTCACGTGTTTTCATCTTAACAAGAAGATCTTTCTCTACAGACATCATTCCTAATGCAGAGAGACGACTTTGACTTTGAGAATTGCGGACGAAAAATTTTATTCGCTTTAGGGCCGAGAAAGAGCGTTCTACAGATGATGTAGCGGGAATAATAGTAATCAATATGCACAACTTATAAAGCTCGGGAAGACCGCTGAGGAGACCACTGGTCAATAGGAATTTCTGGATTTGAGCCACAGTCTTATCTTTGAAGTGTTCAGAAGCGAGCATTGCCCTCAATTCGGATATAAGTCGTACTATATCAAAATATTTTCCATAAACTTCAATCAATTTACTGAATTGCTCTTCAGGAAAAAAATGAAAATTTCTTACAATCAAGCATTTCAGTGAAGTACAGATCTCCTAATGAATAAAAGTGATATTTTAACTGTGCTAGAATAATATCATGTATTTCCAGGTAAACCCTCCTATACTCATCTTTAACCGAAAATGAAGTTTCATCCTTTATTCTCTTCCTTAGTGGATCAAATTTCTCTTCTGTTCTATCCGAGATGTTATCAAATCCACTGTTTCGCATCATAGATACTTTTGTTTCTAAATAATTCACTTCTCTGGTGCAATATGCAATGTCTAGGGTCTTAGATTGAAGGATAATATATGTAACAACAGTCAATGAAAGTACTTCATTAAAAACGTTCAGAAGAAAATTGCCTGGTGTGAAAATGGGAAACCACAGAAAACCCATCTTCAGGGCTGCCAACAATGGTGTTCGAACCCACTATCTCCCGAATACTGGACACTGGCCGCACTTAAGCGACTGCAGTTATCCAGCTCAGTTTACTAAGATATTTGGAATGTTACTAGGTGCCCTTACCAAACTATGTCTTGTTGTGAACAGCTGAAGATAACAGTCATATCGGCCAAAACTAGTACTATTCAATGAAGAATTGTGTATTGATTAGGTGGTTAAATAAAGGCCTTTAGTAAGAAAAGTAAATATTTCCGAATGTTGAATAATGAATCATTCTCATTAAACATAGAGCTGAACAATCAAAAATCTTGTCCAATGGTCATACTGACCTGCAAATGTACTGTAGGCAGTTTGATTTTTGTCAATGTCGTGAAGAATTAGCAGAAGGCACCTTAAATTACTTGTTGCAACATATTTGCTTCATATTCTTTGATTGCATGCAGCATGGCAATATTAACAGAATAAAAAACAAGATTCAAATTAATCCCTTTCAGTGTCATGTTTTGCAGCATCCGAGTCAAGTATTTCTAGCTGAACCTGAAATCTCTTCCAAGCATATTGGAGTTTGGGAAACCTAACTTTAACTTCAAGAATGTCTTACAAACTCTCATGAAAATCCACAGCCTGTTTCCAGTCATTCAACCGGGTCAGGAATGGAATGAATGAAGCCCCCATCTAGGAAACGTGCCAGTTGCCGAAGCCTGTCGCACTCCTCTGGGACAATGATAAATGACTGACAGATGAAATGTTAATGGAGAGTGTTGCTGGAATGAAAGATGACAGGGAAAACAGGAGTATCCGGAGGAAAACCTGTCCCACCTCCGCTTTGTCCAGCACAAATCTCACATGGAGTGACCGGGATTTGAACCACGGTATCCAGCGGTGAGAGGCTGGCGTGCTGCCGCCTGAGCCACGGAGGCTATTCTTGCAAACTCTCATACTGTTCAATAAACTTCCACAAGCAGGTTACACTCACCTTAATAATGCTATTGTTTTTATATCCCATTAACTACTTTTCGATTGTTTTCGGAGACACCGAGGTGCTGGAATTTAGTTCTGCAGTTTTTACGTGCTAGTATGTATACTGACACGAGGCTGACGAACTTGAGCACCTTCAAATACCACCGGACTGAGCCAGGATTGTACCTGCCAAGCTGGTGTTAGAAGGTCAGCGCCTCAACCATCTGAGTCAGCCCGGCATTAATGGTGCTACGAGCTTTTTTTAAATCTTTCATTTGCTTACCATATATTGTAAATACTGTATTTTCTCGCTTAATTAACGCACATTTTTTACGAAAAATAGAGGCAAAAACTTTGGATGTGTAAATTATTCAAGGATTTCAGATATTTAAAAAATGATTGATGATTCATTTACACTTAAAAGGGGCATCAAATATAATACACCCACAATTGGTTCAACTCATCCTTGGTTATCGTCATTCAGCGCAAAATTCCGACGTGAGGTTTTCTTTCTGAAAAGTGAAGTAGGGTACATCCTTTAAGTTGTACATGTGGGTTTGAAGTATCAACACTAGAAAAATATTCTTCCTGTTACGAGCTGGCAATACGACCTGAAGTGAAATAAACATGAAATAATTAAAGTACAATTCATCTAAGTGCGTACTGATATACTGGCAAAAATGAAAACTGTCCAACATGAGAAAGGTCGGGCATCGAAGGACGGACCGTGATAGATTTCCCCAAATCCTTCGTATCCAATCCTGTACAAGTGACGTGTCCATCCACCCTTTTTCTTTGATATGAACGTTGATCCCTCAAGGAAATTTTACTTCAGGCATTGTTTTTCGTTTTAGAACAACGTAAGATGTAAACTTTCTGCCTTCGTTTTAGAACAACGTAAGGTGCAAACTTTCTGCCATCACCTGTTGCAGCAAGCATTGCAATACATCGTTTTCACTTCCGGTAATGTGTACGATAACATTTGATGCCCCCTTCTTATCGACTGTTCGACTTTGTGGCATATGGAAACTGAATGGCGCCTGGTCTGTGGTTTCTATTTGGGAGAGCAAATATTCCTTCTCTTTTAGCTTCTCAATGACAAAGTGATGAAAATCAATTACTTTTTGGTTAAAATCATTCGTCATTTTTTGGCATAAAGTTGTTCTTCGTCGAAGAGAAAGTCCATCTCTCTTCAGAAAAGTTATCATCCCGCCTCGGCTAACCTTCAAATCCAAGATACAGATTCCATGTGCAACGGCTATTTCTTGTCCTTTAAAATACAGCATTTCATGCGAAACTGCATATTCAACGCTGCGAAACAAAATCATATATTTAAGCAGATCCTCCTCTACTTTCGGAAACTTGCCGCCTTTTGGTCCACAAAATGCTTTGAGAGATTTGTTGGTCGCTTGAAGTGGACTTCTCTGTTAGTGCGGTAGCGCACGTTGCATTCGGACTCTGAATATTTGTGGCCCACTGACCTATGCCCGCATGTTTCGGCGTAATTGATCACCGCAAGTTTATATGATGCAGTATTACTCAAATTCTTGCTCACTGTGGACTAACAAACAATTCTGAGATCACAGAAAATGCATGTCCTGTTCCCAAAATACACTTAAAATAAGTTTGTATCAGACTGGAATAGCGCGTCACTAGTCACTTCTGTGCTGATTCATCGGTGAACTAGTGCAGTGGCATTTCCTACCGGCTGATAACAGCATAGAATGCCCGATTTCACAATAGGAATGCTGCTACCTGAGTAGTTGAGATCTTTATTTTGAAACGCATCAGGAACTGCGTGATGAATGTTTGAAGAAGTGGGTGCGTCAAATACGTGAACATTTCTTTTTCTCTACTTTGGGCCCAAAAATATTGGGATGTGTAAATTATACAAATTACGCAAGGAAATACGGTAGATAACACTGGAGAGAAAGGAAACTGAATAAACTATTATACCTTGTAGTAGAACAAGCTCGAACAGGCATCGCTCCGAGTATGTATACTCGGTACATTGCATCAGGCTGCACAGTTCACAACGGTTTTACCAAAATTATTCACAGAACCTTTCACAATCCAAAAGTGGTGTGATAACTGCATGTGTATGAAAAATACAGAAGAAGGGAAGAAGAGAGAAAATCCACAAGGGATAGCTGCCCTACAATGAGGGGTATCGTACGGTAACATCAAATTGATAGTAATTTTTACACTATTTATCTTAGGATAAGATGAGCTTACATATGTCTTAATTTTGAAATTGCCCTGTTGTACAGCTATCCCCGATCAAGAAACATACAGGTGGTAAAACATTTAGACACGGGACACAAAAGGAGAAACAGATCTGATTATAATCAAGTATTAGAAAGGAACAAGCAAGTGTCAAATCAAAATATATAGAGAGATAGGAACAAGAAGAAGAACACACAACAGGACGAACACAATGGCAAGTCTGTGCAGGAAGAATGAACAATGAAAAGATGAGGAAAAACATAAGAACACAAAAGGATAAGGGACGATCTCCACATAATCATATACTGCCATCTTTATTTTCTGCTACTATTGGGATCCTTCTCACCTTTCACGTTTGTCCTGTGTTCTTCAATTTTTATCCATCTTATTTATCTTATGTTTCTCCCGTTATTGTATGTTTATCTGGTTCTCTTCTTATCCTACACTTCCACCACCAAGAACAAAATCAGTCAAGATGACCCATCAATGAGCGTTGATGCCTGCCCTCCTGATGAATCTGGCACGCAGAAATGAACTCGTCGGAGGCGGACAAAGGATAGGTGTAGAAAAAGTGGCATGGATGAGGAGGAGGAACCTAGCTATTCAAAGACTGCAGTACATGAAGATGTTGCTTCCTCTTCCAACACTGATCTGCCATAGTGTTCGTCCTAATATACACTGACTGACAGAGCAAATGCAACACCAAGAAGGAGTGGTCAGAACTTTATGCCAATTGCAGGGTAGACTGACGTCACTGAGGTATGCTCATGATGTGAAATGCGCCGCTGTGCTGCGCACGTAGCGAACGATAAATGGGACACGGCGTTGTCGAATGGCCCACTTCGTACCGTGATTTCTCAGCCGACAGTCATTGTAGAACGTGTTGTCGTGTGCCACAGGACACGTGTATAGCTAAGAATGCCAGGCCGCCGTCAACGGAGGCATTTCCAGCAGACAGACGACTTTACGAGGGGTATGGTGATCGGGCTGAGAAGGGCAGGTTGGTCGCTTCGTCAAATCGCAGCCGATACCCATAGGGATGTGTCCACGGTGCAGCGCCTGTGGCGAAGATGGTTGGCGCAGGGACATGTGGCACGTGCGAGGGGTCCAGGCGCAGCCCGAATGACGTCAGCACGCGAGGATCGGCGCATCCGCCACCAAGCGGTGGCAGCCCCGCACGCCACGTCAACCGCCATTCTTCAGCATGTGCAAGACACCCTGGCTGTTCCAATATCGACCAGAACAATTTCCCGTCGATTGGTTGAAGGAGGCCTGCACTCCCGGCGTCTGCTCAGTAGACTACCATTGACTCCACAGCATAGACGTGCACGCCTGGCATGGTGCCGGGCTAGAGCGACGTGGATGAGGGAATGGCGGAACGTCGTGTTCTCCGATGAGTCACGCTTCTGTTCTGTCAGTGATAGTCACCGCAGACGAGTGTGGCGTCGGCGTGGAGAAAGGTCAAATCCGGCAGTAACTGTGGAGCGCCCTACCGCTAGACAACACGGCATCATGGTTTGGGGGGGCTATTGCGTATGATTCCACGTCACCTCTAGTGCGTATTCAAGGCACGTTAAATGCCCACCGCTACGTGCAGCATGTGCTGCGGCCGGTGGCACTCCCGTACCTTCAGGGGCTGCCCAATGCTCTGTTTCAGCAGGATAATGCCCGCCCACACACTGCTCGCATCTCCCAACAGGCTCTACGAGGTGTACAGATGCTTCCGTGGCCAGCGTACTCTCCGGATCTCTCACCAATCGAACACGTGTGGGATCTCATTGGATGCCGTTTGCAAACTCTGCCCCAGCCTCATACGGACGACCAACTGTGGCAAATGGTTGACAGAGAATGGAGAACCATCCCTCAGGACACCATCCGCACTCTTATTGACTCTGTACCTCGACGTGTTTCTGCGTGCATCGCCGCTCGCGGTGGTCCTACATCCTACTGAGTCGATGCCGTGCGCATTGTGTAACCTGCATGTCGGTTTGAAATAAACATCAATTATTCGTCCTGCCGTCTCTGTTTTTTTCCCCAACTTTCATCCCTTTCGAACCACTCCTCCTTGGTGTTGCATTGTCACTGTCAGTCAGTGTATGTTCCTATCTTTCTATATACGGCAGGGCCTCTCAGAGTACAAGGTGCAAAAGACGACCCAGAGTGGAGATTCCCACTCCCTGATTTGCAGCAATAGTGCTCTCTCTCTCTCTCTCTCTCTCTCTCTCTCTCTCTCTCTCTTTCCCTACGCCTGCCTCACTCGCTCCACCTGGTTCCCCTTTCCTCACTCACTCTGCAGTGCCCCACCACCCGAGCAGAGTTGAGCGAAGCTTAGCTGAAGTTAGTCGAGTAGCCCCGAGACAAAATGCTGGTCCAAACAAAGCAGAGTCAGACCGATACACTGTGCGCCTTGGTTTGCACGCGTGAGATTTTGGGCGTTTGAGAGGCCCTGATATACTGTATGGCTTGATTTGCACTTGTTGGTTCCTTTTCATTACGATAGTGTTTTAAGAGTTTCAGAGCACTCTTAGTGGTCCCTGATTCATGGTAATGGGTAAGAGATGTTCTTACCCACATATGAATTCTTTCCAGAGCTTGTCATTTTCATTTTAAAAAAATAATTTAAAAAAATGTGTAAGTCTTCTCACTGGATACAATTTTTAAAACAAGGAAAGAACCAAAACCAGCAGAAAATGATAACTTTGCACTGTATTTAATAGCAGCAATATAATACGCAAAATGTTACATTAAACATATCATAGCTAGAGCTCTTAATATATCTAAAAATGAGATTTACTTTAAGCCCACTCAATGTTCTGTTCATCTTCTTTCATAATGTGCCAATTAGGAGATGGCTTATCACTGGCAAGCCAGTTGAAATCATCCACAAGGTCCCAATTGTTCCTATTCATATCTAGACCAGCCAATTGAAAGTGCTGAGAAATATTTTCATATTTCCAGTTATAAGGTGCAAATCTAACTTCTGTAGTGTCTTCAATGATAGCCCTACTTGTGACATGAAGATAAAAATCGCAATGTTTTGTGTTGTGTACACGAAGCTGTTGACATGCTAGTATAAAGGTGCAGTTGGTGCAATCGTCTACAAAGATGGAGGTTGCTACAGGACCAGACATGATACGACAATTACGTAAAGTTGACATGTGAAGTGTGCTGGGAGCTCCTGTCAGTTCTACAGTGCAGCCCTCTAATCCTGATAGAACAACATCCTTCTTGAATATCACATCGTGTGACAGGGAGAGCGTTTCTCCCACTCGACTTGAGTACCCACAAATATTATCACTAAGTCCAGATAAAACTTTAGAAAGAGGTAATTTTCCTGGACTGTTAGAAGAGTCGACAGTATCTTCAATCTTCTGATTAAAACTGCCTTTCTCGTGAGTAGAAGATTTACGAACTTTAAATCCAAACTTCTTTTTTGGTAACAACTTTTCTTCTAACTCCTGCATTTTCTGCTGTAATATCTGGATTGCTTCCTGAGCTTTTCTAATATCATACACTCTTAGAAAGTGAGTGGAGGTGGACACAAAATGCTGTAACGTTTGAAGATCTTTATTGGCTGTTTCAAAAATATGGGTCAGTTCACTTCTATCGGCATTTCCAGATGCTGCCTTCTCCAAAATATCTTCAATCTCTCTTTGCTTCGTTGCGAATGTCTCCAGGAAGTAACTCACCTGCTCAACACTTGCGGAGCTCTGCTCCCTCTCCTCCTTTCTCTTCACGACGAGCTGCTGCCGCTCTTTCTCTCGCCGCTTCAGTCGTTCCGAGATGTGGGACACATCGTGAGAGTCCTCGAAACCCATCTTCTCCATATTAACTATAATTTTTTGATATTCGTTAGGCATATATACTGTTTGTTCGCAATACACTCAAAAGAAGAAACCTAAATAGTCTTCAGATACTATGTTACACTAGTCCTGCACTATATTTTTAGGAACTTTGATCAAAATTTATGACTTTCCAGGTCCACTCAGGAACTGATCACGTGAAGCATCAATCTGTTCTTTTGTCTGCCGATACATTGGCTCACGAGCTCCAGCTGCTCCACTAAGAACATCCACTATGGCTTGACGTTTCCTCAAAGCTTCGTCTCTATAGTAAGGTTGTCCTTCTGGGAGTTCCTAAAAGAGAAAGAATTCAATGGGTTATGGCAAGAATATCCCCAGATAAGCACATATGCAGGACACTGAAGATACTTTACTACAATAGTTAGATAGCTTGATCACTGAAGGTTCCAGCTGTATGCATAAAAATTATGTTTATATGACCGATATGCTGCTTTCACAGAGAAACAATAAAAGACAGTTAAATGTATGTAATATTTATTGACTACTCAAAGGCTTTTGATTCAGTAGATTACTGGAGAACTATATTAAAATAAGTGACAATCGCTGCACATCAAGGTGGATTCGGCAGATAAATGGGGTATTACAGGGAGACCCATTAAGTTCTCTACTGTTTAATATCTTCACAAATGATGCAATCCAAGAAATCAAGAAGCAAACACAGAAGGTTAACACATACATATACATGGCTTCTGCTTCTGAGAGTAAAGAGGAAGTACAAGTTGCCATGGACTTAATCATGGAGTGGGCAGAGGAAAATGAAATGGACCTTAATGCAAACAAAACTGAATGGGGTGTTTTCAGGAGGGGATTCAAAGACATAAGCTTCACTGAACTGAGACCTCTGTTCAGGAGGGGAAGAAAATTATCGAAGCATGATTATATTCTATGTAAAGGACAAAAGCTACGAATTAATAACCAATAAAAATATCTAAGAACAACATCACAGCTATACGAAGCATTAGTGATATTAAACATCTTCCACAGCTATCTTTGAGGTCTCATTCGTGTAAATGAACTGCATTATGCAGATGACATTGCTTCTCCAGCTCATACATCTGGTGGGTTGCAACAGTCAGTAAACTGCTTCAGTAGGGTATTTGCATAATTTAGCCTGACCATCAACATTCCAGAAACGAACGTGTTTGCATAGCCAGTTCCTGGAACTGCCTTCCCGTCTTCAATATTCCTCTGGAAAAATCTTCAATATTCTTCTAGAACAAGTCTATCTAGGAAGTATTCTTTCAACCAACTGTTCATCGGAGGAAGACTTTGAGAACAGAATTTGTGCTGCTGAAGTAGCTTCTGGACGTCTCACACATCAGGTCTTCCTGAATAAAGATCTAAGAATATACACCAAACTAGTGGTATAATGAACAGTTGTCACGTCCACCTTGCTTTATTATGGATGTGAAACCCGTACTCTATATTGCTGTGATATCAAGAAACACTCCCACCAACAGAAGCGGAGATCCATTATGAACAACAAATGGAATGACTACATACCAAATAAAACAGTTCTTGAAATGGCAAAAATGAACAGTAAAGAGACTACCATTATTGGTCATCAACTCGGACTGCATGTCCAATATATGAGGGATGATAAGACTTCCTTGACAAACTATAGTGAACTTGATACAGGTAGGTGCCCTTCTGAAATACTATAAGGTTTAACTCAAGAAGACCTTGAGGAGCATAAACACTGATCCAATTACTCTGTGTGCCATTGCATAAGGTTGTACTTGCTGGCACACAGCCATTTCAGCTGCTGCACAATTTGAACATGAACATTGGAGACAGGAAAAAGAGAAATTAAGTTCAATCAATGCAGCCGCATGTTTCATGCCACGATTGGTTTGCTAAGCCATCAATGACATCTGCATAGAATTAGCAGATAATGAAAAAATTGCAGGACAGAAATGAGAACTCTGATAAGAGCATCAGCAGGCAATACGTGAATTATGGGAAACATGAGGACTAAAAACAGGCAGATTACAGGTATAGTATAACAGGAGTTTGTGGAACTAAAACTAATGGAGACTGGGTATATCAGTTATTAAAATGTAAGATCAAGCAGTACTGACACAAAAGAAGATGCCCAACAGATAGGAGATGCAGCTGAAATAGACAATGCTATAGCAGAAATGGAATTGTAAGTTAACAAGATGAAAGAGAGGAACACTGTACAAACAGATGAAGTTGTAGAAGAGAAGATGATGGATACTGAACCTTTGGATTGCAGTAGACGTACACACTGCTGAAAAATGCTGATCATCAACGTTCGTTAACACAGAACGATCGAACCACGGTGGATGACAAACTGTTCACTCGGAAAATAAGTATTAAAAAAAGTTATAGGTTTTGTGTCTAACTATATATTTATAGTCTTTGGATATGCCAACAGAGAATACAATAACCCTCAAACTCAAACATGAAACTTTCAACAGATTTACACAGTTAAACAGTAATATAGAATGAAATATATAACTATACTCCACTAGCACAAACATTTCCCCACAGAATTAGTTTTTTTAAACAAACTGTTTTTATGTCACACTGACACAGGTAGGTCTTATTGTGATGATGGGATAGACAAGGGCTACGAGTGGGAAGGAAGCATCCGTGGCCTTAATTAAGATACATCTCCAGCATATGCCTGGTGTGAAAATGGGAAACCATGGAAAACCATCTTCAGGGCTGCCGACACTAGGGTTTGACACAGCATTAGTAACACACATATTTAGATTATGACTATATTTTTTTTTTTTTTTTTGCAAAACTGTGATTAAGGTTTTATGAGGAAGTACAATTGGGTAATTACCCTCTATTAACACTAAGCAGAGAGAGAAAATTCAAGGGATCCAATACTTCAAGAAATGAAGGTATCAGCTGAAGAAAGACAAGGGCACGAAGGGCATGAAAATGAAAGAATCCTTAGGCCTCAAATGCTCTAATACCATTAGGGTCAGAAAAGAACAAGAGTTGACGAAGGGAGGTCGAACAGGATAGATGAAAGTGGGGAGCCTCGCACAAGTGAAAGCAATACTGCACCAGGACTCTGCTAAGGGTCCTGCGGTCGCCAACCCACACTCCCAAGTTGAGAACCCCTGGGACTGGAGATACTAGCGCATTTGGTTATCTTTGAGTTCAGATTTTCCTCTCTCCTCTTCTTCCCTTTCATTTCTATTTATAAACCAAGTACAACTTGAGTATAGGGAAGAAACAAATACGTGTCAAATCAAGCCAGAGAGAGAGAGGTGGGGTGAGAGGAATATGAAAAGAACACATGTAATAGGATAGACACAATGCCAGGTCAGTGTGAAGAGAGAGAGCAACAGAAATAGAAGACAAGGACAAACAAGGACAATTTCCACATCTTCACAAACTGCCGTCTTCAGTCACTGCCCCCTGATGAAACTGGGAAGCAGAAACGAGCTCGTTGGGGGCCGAGACGAGATGGATGTAGAAGAACTGCGATCGATGAGGAAAGAGCCTATCTATTTGAGGATGGCAGTATAGGAAGATATGGAGATTGTCCTCGTAATTTTGTGTTTCCATGTTTGTCCTCTTCTTTTGTTTCTGTTGCTCTCTCTTCCCATACTGATCTGCCATTGTGTTCATCCTATTACATATGCTCCTTTCATCCCCCCCCCCCCCCCCCCCCCTCTGACAAGTACAGTTATCTGGCTGATATTCAAAATGGTAATTACATATATACGAAGCCTTTGAGATGTTGCCAGGATGATCTCCACACAGTTAACAGTTGTACCCACCGTTGATGGAACTATCACTTAGCCTGTGCATGATTACATATCTGGGCACCTCTAACACTGTTGCTGGGATTCTGAGGCATGTAGGTGACACCCTCTCCCTATTACTGGCTTTGCGTGAAAGTACTAGTTTGGAATTATCCATTTCCCTCGTCTAGCTCCCACCAGTTCCAGAAATAAGAACCAATAAGAGAGAGTTTTATGCTTTAGGTCCTCTCTGAAGTCTCTGAAGTCTTATAGCTAAGAAACCACGCACCCCTATCCTAAACTTAAAACACCAATCTCAAGAAAATCCCCCAATCTGTTTCCCGTTATGCTGTAACAAACCGAAAAAAACTAAACTAAACCCAACACAGGCCGTTGTTCGTCCTGTCGAGTATACAAACCGCATATCAGATTAATATTTAAAAACTTACAGACATAAATACGTTTTCATACATAGAGATTTTAAGAATGCAGGAGGGGGAAAAGGCACTAAATATGTGAAGGACAAAAACTGATACAAATAAGGAAATGAAATGTAGATGATGCAGATTTTTAAAAAGACAACATATGCAGAAATTTTCCCAGCTAATTGGTTATTTAACATGTCAAAGCCACCGTTAAGGATTTCACTGTAACTAGTCAGGGCCCCTTACATGCTGCTACCAGCCAGATCACATAGGGGTGTTAAAAGAGGTTATTATTTTGTCGCTCCCATCTGTTGCAAGTTTCATACTATTGGTGTTATATTACAAAATATTTGAAAAAAATCACTTTACAATACATAAAATGTTTTTAAATAAATACAAACTGTGCACTGATGACTCACTGAAGCTAGCAAAGATAACATGAATTTCAAATATGACAACTGTACAAAAATCTTCAATATGCTAGAAGCAATAAGTTAGTAAATTACATACATACATCAATCATAGACCATTAAGCCTTGCAACGTTAATCAGCAGGCCTCTGTAAATTAACGATATGCCACCACAATCCTTTATTTGCAACTAACTCTATGCTTTGTTTAGTTCCACATCTCTAATCTTAAAATTATTTAAAAACCGAGCATTACCATAGTTATCATTAGGGGAAGGATGTTGTTGACCTAAAAAGAAAATTTAAAAAAATCACTGAAGATGATCAATATGCCTTTAAATATATGTAAAAATAATATAAAATAAGAAAAAAATTGACTTTAAAATATTTGACCAAACCGAATTCTGGGACTGTGTAACAAAGATTTTACAATAAATACATCCCTGTTCTATTCACTGCTCAGCTCTTGTTTTTACAGAAATAATTATCTCGTAATTTACTTGAAAGTGTATATAAATATGGACACTTCGCCACAAATAAAGACATCAATAAATAAAATAATTTGCTGGATGTAGTACTTTGCCCCCCGAATAATCTGGGAACTTGTTCTTCGCACTTGTTACGGCTTTCCAATGTTTTTTCGTTTAATGTGCTGTTGTATAACGAACATCCTTTCTGCACTTTACCACAGCACAATTTACAAAATAAAACACGTCCATCTGTAGTATATACGTCTTTTCTAAATTCATTCACTAGCTGAATTAAAAACAAACTTTGTGATACCGAGCAAGTGGCTGCGTGGTTTGGGTCACGACAGCTACCACCTTGCATTCGGGAGATAGTGGGTCTTACGTGATTTTTCCATTTTCACAAAAGGCAAATGCTGGGTCTGTGTGTCTTAATTAAAGCAATGGTCACTTCCTTCCAACTGCTAGCCCTTTCCTATCCCATTGTCAGCATAATACCTATGTTTACAAGTAATGCAAATCACTGTAGGTCGGTATTAAAAGTATCATAATATACGTAAAAAATACTTTATTTTACTACCACCTATTCAATTCAATATGAGTTAAAACATTGTTAAAATATAAATTGAGACATGTTTCGCCCCTTCTTATGGGGCATCCTCAGTCAATATCAAAACCTCAATTTTACCAGGTACCTGGTTAAAAATTATTCTAAAATATGTTGCAAAATGACATATGTTAAAGCAAAATTTACAGTTCATCACAAACAATATTTCTAAATTAATTAAAACTTGAATACGATAACGAATACTTGTACAAAAATTCACTTGAAAAAGGTGTCGTGATTAAAAATAGCAATATTGATGGCTTAAAGCCGTAGTCGATGTTTGATATGGATGAAGATTTACATGTTAATACAAAATACAAAAGCGAATGCGATTTTAAGTACGAAATGGTGAGGAAAAGTATTCCAATACTGTGCCGATGTCTTAGTATTTGACCTTGGCGCATTTTACTCGATACAGTGTAGGTAAGATTATTCAACAAGTTCTAAAGTTTGTCTGTGGTTTATGTCTAGCCCAGAAAAATGTTGCATTCATGTTGCAGTTCAACAGATTACTTATAGTTGGACTAATCTATTGTAGGCCAAACTGTGCGAGTTTGCCGAAGTAACATTAGCCCAACAACATTAAAGAACTTAACACTGACAAGATATTGTACCACAGTTCGACAACCCCCATTCAACCATTAACCATCAACAATATTCCTCAACAACAGAAGCTTACATTCAACATAAAATTTGTCAGTCAAATGAAGATAATGACTATTCAACAATCCTCTTCAAGATATCAATTCCATTACTCAACATCGTGTCCAATTTGTAGCAATAAACATCATCGCTCTCTTCGCGTCATATTACACCATTAATCAAGAAAGAGCACAACGGCGAGGGATGGTCTATTGTTACTTCGGCAAACTTACACAGTTGCATGATACTATCCTCATTTTTCCATACTGAAATTCAGTTAAAGTAGAACAATAAAAGTTTGATTTCCACCTATTCAATATTTTACAAGCAATTATAAAATTAGGATCTCATCCTTATTTTATTGCTAAATTATTAAAAACATAGGACATGTTTCGTTCAATTATTGAACATCTTCAGCTACATACATTTTTAACAAGGTCAAAATCGGTAATACTATTCTAATAACCTGCAACTTATTGTTTACTGCTAACAGATTTAATCATAATAACTATTAAAATACTTTTGAATATAAAACATTATATATTACGTCGTCATTGTTTAAACAATATTACTATTTGTAGTGTTTGATATTTTAAATTCTTGTTCTAAATTTGAATACAATGTCACAAGTTAGTCAGATATAAATACATTTACAATCTTTTGAAGTTGTTGAATATCTTAAAACTATCAGTTGGATACACATTAAAATCTTTTTGCTACTATTGGCGCGAGCATTACCACATCTTGTACTTTATGAACACAAAATCTTGGTGCTCTCTCAAAACAGTTGAGTTTGGGTGTGACTAATAATATTTTCATCCATAAATTAACAAAATGAAGCACACTGCTGATTATTATTTATTAATTTGTCGTATTTTAAATCTTTAACGTCCAATTGTTCAAATTCACGACTTGCTTTTAAACTTTACCGGTGTGGAGCAATTCTTCAAAAGTTTATCATTAACTCTCTCAAATGGTGACAGTCCAGTTATGATAAGCAATTAGTAGCTTACTCTAATTTTACGAAAGTAAGTTTGTTGACATCTCTGTAACAGGAAAATAATTTCGTTAAATAATGTTAGATGGTATTAAAAGTTGAAGAAGCTAATGTTGAAGGATCAGCACTTACCCTTTCTACTTCTGCCTGTATTTACATTAGTGCACTCAACTGTTTGACAACTACTTGTGCTCCTCGTGTTGTATGTGTGTCTCCGTATCTGCGGGGCATTGTGAGGGGAGGTAACAGAGGGCGGCGTTCTAGCGAATGACGTGATTCTTGGAGGGGAATGTTCAGAATTTGTGTGGAGGGGTGTTTGTATATTCGTAGATTGACTGTTATTGTTATTCAGGATAAAATTGTTTGTCAGTTTTGTATTATTGAGTTTGAATGTTTGTATTAACTTCGGAATTTGTTCCATTAATGGGTTTTTGATTTCTGTTTCGTCGTTCAGGTTTTTATCTTTATTGAAGTATTTGTCTAGGTAAATATGTATGTTCTCTAGCTCATTCATTAATTTTCCTTTATCGATCTTTCTGATTATTTTTAAATCCTTTTCTATTGTGGTAAAATGGTTCCTTTTTCTTGCATATGATGACAAATACTTCAATGAAGATAAAAAGCTGAACGACGAAACAGAAATCAAAAACCCATTAATGGAACAAATTCCGAAGTTAATACAAACATTCAAACTCAATAATACAAAACTGACAAACAATTTTATCCTGAATAACAATAACAGTCAATCTACAAATATACAAACACCCCTCCACACAAATTCTGAACATTCCCCTCCAAGAATCACGTCATTCGCTAGAACGCCGCCCTCTGTTACCTCCCCTCACAATGCCCCGCAGATACGGAGACACACATACAACACGAGGAGCACAAGTAGTCGTCAAACAGTTGAGTGCACTAATGTAAATACAGGCAGAAGTAGAAAGGGTAAGTGCTGATCCTTCAACATTAGCTTCTTCAACTTTTAATACCATCTAACATTATTTAACAAAATTATTTTCCTGTTACAGAGATGTCAACAAACTTACTTTCGTAAAATTCAAGTAAGCTACTAATTGCTTATCATCATAACTGGACTGTCATCATTTGACAGAGTTCATGATAAACTTTTGAAGAATTGCTCCACACCGGTAAAGTTTAAAAGCAAGTCGTGAATTTGAACAATTGGACGTTAAAGATTTAAAATACGACAAATTAATAAATAATAATCAGCAGTGTGCTTCATTTTGTTAATTTATGGATGAAAAGATTATTAGTCACACCCAAACTCAACTGTTTTGAGAGATTACCAAGATTTTGTGTTCATAAAGTACAAGATGTGGTAATGCTCGCGCCAATAGTAACAAAAAGATTTTAATGTGTATCCAACTGATAGTTTTAAGATATTCAACAACTTCAAAAGATTGTAAATGTATTTATATCTGACTAACTTGTGACATTGTATTCAAATTTAGAACAAGAATTTAAATATCAAACACTACAAATAGTAATATTGTTTAAACAATGACGACGTAATATATAATGTTTTATATTCAAAAGTATTTTAATAGTTATTATGATTAAATCTGTTAGCAGTAAACAATAAGTTGCAGGTTATTAGAATAGTATTACCGATTTTGACCTTGTTAAAAATGTATGTAGCTGAAGATGTTCAATAATTGAACGAAACATGTCCTATGTTTTTAATAATTTAGCAATAAAATAAGGATGAGATCCTAATTTTATAATTGCTTGTAAAATATTGAATAGGTGGAAATCAAACTTTTATTGTTCTACTTAAACTTACACAGTTCGGCCTACAATAGATTAGTCCAACTATAAGTAATCTGTTGAACTGCAACGTGAATGCAACATTTTTCTGGGCTAGACATTAACCACAAACAAACTTGAGAACTTGTTGACTAAACTTACATACACTGTATCGAGTAAAAAGCGCCAAGGTCAAATACATTCACAATAAAGTATTTATTTATTTTCCACTTAGTCGATACAATGATTGCTTAATGCAATTTAATGGTTAAAAGTGGTACATGTTTCGTATATTATCAACATCTTCAGCCACATAACACTGTTTAGATGAAAAATATATAAATTGACAAAGTAATGCTTTAGAGGAAGTGTCCTTAAAATTAACATACGATTGATAACAATCACTCTTATCATTTTGTATTAACATGTAAATCTTCATCCATATCAACAATCTTATGTTAATTTTAAGGACACTTCCTCTAAAGCATTACTTTGTCAATTTATATATTTTTCATCTAAACAGTGTTTTGTGGCTGAAGATGTTGATAATATACGAAACATGTACCACTTTTAACCATTAAATTGCATTAAGCAATCATTGTATCGACTAGGTGGAAAATAAATAAATACTTAATTGTGAATCTATTGAAGTGCGATACGGACCATGAAGCTGATTTTATGCAAGGTCAAATACTACGACATCGGCACAGTATTGGAATGCTTTTCCTCACCATTTCGTACTGAACACCGCATTCGCTTTTTACCCTCTCTACCATTTTGTATTAACATATAAATCTTCATCCATATCAAATATCGACTACAGCTTCAAGCCATCAATATTGCTATTTTTAATCACATGACACCTTTTTCAAGTGAATTTTTGTACAAGTATTCGTTATCGTATTCAAGTTTTAATTAATTTAGAAACATTGTTTGTGATGAAATGTAAATTTTACTTTAACATATGTCATTTTGCAACATAGTTTAGAATAATTTTTAACCAGGTACCTGGTAAAATTGAGGTTTTGATATTGACTTATATTTTAACATTTAACTCATAAGTTAACATTTTAAATTGTACTGAATAGGTGGTAGTAAAATAAAATATTTTTATGTATATTATATAAGACCTATGTGTCGGTATGATGTAAAGCAAACTGAAAAAAGAAAAAAAAAAACCTTTGTGATGGTTTGTTGCACAGAACTACTTGGGAGGATAATTCAGTACTGAAGCAGAAAGTTATAACTGTCGTTTCCAATTCCTTCTCGTTTCCATTTGTTCTAGGTCTTGAGGTACGTGGGGGTTAATGACTAGCTGTAGGGGCGGGGATGATGGCTGGTGCATTCCTTGGGTTTTGAGACACGTTAGGAAATACTTTCTCCTAATTATCACAGTTCTGTATTGTGCTCCTGGACATATCTTGGAAACAAGACTCACAGGTATAAATCCTTTCCTTACCCTTCCTTTGTCACCTACAGATGCTGTCAGTTTACTTGTTCCTGAAAGATATATAGCAAATTTAACCACAGCAATAGCTGCAAACTTATGTCTTGTCTCACTTCTTTGCCAGCATTATGATATGATGTTATCGTCTGGGTTATTTAGCAAACTGTTGGGAGTATCTCAATTGTTTCTGGATTAAGAGAGGAATTTATACAATTTTCACAACAAATTCTGTTTGCAAGACACAGTGCAAGTCTAGTGTCAGACCTAAGACGAAATGCTGGTTAATAGAGCAAACGCCTGAAAAGCCAACATCTAATTTTTGATCTGATTTTTGATATGCTCTATTGGTGGAAAAATATCTAATTCCCTCCATGGGAATTTAGAATTACCATTAAGACTTGAATCTATCACACAAAGCTGGCCGTATAATGCTTGGTAATTTTCAGTAGGCAATAAATCTGAAATGTATCAACAAATCATCCCCTGAATCTTAAAACAGTAAGGACCTAATTCTGGAATGTGGGTATTTATTTATTTATTTATTTATCTATCATGCCTTTATAGGTGGCGAAGTTAGGGCTCTTGGCCCTCTCTTACACTTAACCACTGTACACATCATTGAGAGCAGAGTTTGAGTACATATTATATAATAAAATGATAACCTACACAAAAATACCTTACACTTTTCTAATTCACATTCATACGATCATTCATTCTTTCCAGTCATACAAGTTAGTCAGCTGCATTCAGCAGGTAGTCTCGGCAAGCAGTCTTAAATTTAAGTAATGAAGTGGAATTTCTGACACTGACAGGCAGGGAATTCCAAAGTCTAGAACCCGCCACAACAAAGGAGTTGTTGTACATGGAGGAGCGGTGAACAGGAATAGAAAGGGAGGAACCAGAGCGGGTATTACTGCAGTGAAAGGAGGACAAATACTTAAGCTGGGATGAAATGTATAGTGGTCTGTCTTCAGAGAGCAGTCTGTATATCTGTATCAGTATGTGATACATCCGTCGTTTGTCAGGTTTTAGCCATGAAATAGTGTGATAGTATGGGGTGACATGTGTATCATAACTCAGACTGTATATAAATCTAAGGCAACAATTAAGCGCTCGCTGAAGTTTCGAAGTCTGCTCTTTTGTTGCATCTACCAGAATGACGTCACAGTAGTCGAGGACGGGAAGCACTAGCGTTTGTATGAGTTTGACTCTCACAATACAAGGTAAAATATCGCTGTTTCTTTTAACCGAATGAAGTATCGAAAATATTTTTTTACACACATTCTTAATATATTCAGACCAATTTAAAGTTTCGTTCATTGTCACTCCTAGATTTCTCACAGTTTGGCTGAATGGGATAACTCTACCATTCAGTATAACTGAAGGAATAGTTTCGTATCTTAGTGTGACCAACAATTTTTGAGAGCCAATAATGATTGCTTGCGTCTTGGAGGGATTAAGGAGGAGGGAATTTTTCAAGGAGTAAGCGTTAAGTCGCTGAAGGTCAGCATTGATGCCTGCTATGGCATGCGGCAAATCAGAGGTCTTACAGTGACAGTAAATTTGTAAGTCGTCCGCAAAAAGATGGTAGCTACAATTCTTTAAATTAGAGGAAATGTCGTTTATATACAAAATAAAGAGCAATGGGCCTAAAACACTACCCTGCGGCGTGCCTTCCTTCCTGGTTCGCCAGTGAGAGGTTTGATCAAGGGTTATAATTCGTTGCGCGCGATTTTTGAGGTACGATGAAAAGAAATTAATAGTTCGTTGATCGAAGTAGTAAGATTGCATCTTGTTTAATAGAGTCTGGATGTTTATAGTGTCAAATGCGCTACTGAAATCGAGGAGAGTAAGTATTGTCACTAGTCTTTGGTCCATTGCGTGCCGTATGTCATCAGTCACTTTGAGCAGGGCAGTTGCTGTGCTGTGTCCCTTCTTGAAGCCAGATTGCAGTGGGTCTAGGAGAGAATGGTTGTTTAAGTATTCCAACACCTGCTCGTGAACCAGACGCTCGAGTGCTTTGGAAATCGCTGGTAAGATAGAAATTAGTCTGTAGTCGGATGGTAGGGAGGGGTCGGGTTTCTTAGGCACAGGGATAACATTAGCTAGTTTCCATAGTGAAGGAAAGGTTCCGTTTTTAAGGCAGTAGTTGAAAATGTGGGTAATAATTGGTAAAACAGCACCAATAATGTTGTGTAAGAAAGTTATAGGGATATCATCCACTCCTCTGGCTTTTGATTTGATAGAATGGGTATGGTTAGCAGAGAAGGATGCAAAGGACACTGTACTATTATAATGTCTTATATGGTTCATGAAATAATTATCATGTGGCATCATCCCTTAAAGTACATAGTTTACTTGAGATTGTGAAAAATAAACCAAACCATTGTGTCAATATGAATTAATGTCCATTTACCATTTCTGCAACGAAATGTCTTGCTCAGCAGTGTATACAGATTTCATTTAATAAACCTTCCCTGCATAATTCAATGGAGAATTCATTCTAAATAGTGTTCCGAGTCAATGGATTTCTTTCCTATTGCGGAAAGTATTAACTTGATCCCTAATTCGAGCTCTGACACCTAAAGTGCTTCGTAAAACAGCACATCATCTTGGGCACCCTCTCCTAGGACAATAACTCATTTTATATTTTACAAAAAAAAAAAAAATTAAGAAAATGCTTTTAAAAAAATTGAGGAGAGAGCATGGGTGCGCATGCGCACAGGGCAGGCACAGAATATCTAGTTACCAATAATACGTCCTTCCGTCACTGCATTCTAAATTTAACGCAATGGCGCTTTTGCAATGAAGAAATAATCAAATATGCATAATGGTGCTGTGGAATAAAACAGGAAACTCCTGACGTTCTTATTTATCCAAAAACAGTAGTTCATTTGGTACCAAGGAGAAAATATGCAACCATTTAAGTGTGTCCCTGACTGCTAAAAATGAACAAAATCAATAAATTGGTTTCTGTTAGGTGAGGACTATGAGATAGGTAAGCAAAGTTAGTTGTATGCACTGAAGGAACTACAAACAAAACCACCATCTCACAGAGAGAGAGAGAGAGAGAGAGAGACTCATGCGGTCATCTACCGGCAAGTGCAGTTAATGAAACACCCAAGCATCGTAATTTGTGAATAAACAACTATTCGAATCAAACAAAGGACTTTTTAAAATACTTAATAACCTGAGGCGGATTTCTTTCTGTTTCTCCAACAACCTATGTGTTTCTTGCTTATTAGAACCAACACAAAGCAACAACTTACATTCTGGTGATAACATGATTTCAGAGAGCCATATATCGGACTAAGAAAGATCTGCAAAGACAACTTTCACAGAACCCTCTACCAGGCTGACATAGAAATATCAGCGGAGACAACTTTCATAGAGTCATTTGCCAGTGCATACAGTTAACTGCAAAGGCGAAAGCATCGTATTATTCAAATAAATTATTTTTTTTGCAAATTAATGAATGAAATATTTTCTTAGTAATCTTGAGATGAAGACCTTTTGTTTGATATCTAACACATAGGCATTAGTATTGTGGGTTTCTCACAATACTGTGCTATACGATCAAATTCTACATATATCATAAAAATGCATAAATTTAAAAAAAAATATTTTGACTTAAACATTCTTCAAAATGCTATATACTGACCTCAAACCTTCTAGAAAGTTGGCATAATGAGTGATCATCCCAAATCGGCAAAAAATGCAAAATAATGCAATATAAAAATGTGTTATTATGGTTTGTTATATCATGGAATGAATTTCCATACTACTGACTAATGCAGAGGGGGAAAAAAGATGACATTTCAACATCTTCCCCCAAGTTATGGTCTAGCTGTATCTCTCGGCATGTAGACGAAAGTGTATAAAGTTCTAGCACATCTGGTGAGGAGACCATGAGTTAACACTAGGAGCATGTAACTTGCTGTCACAGCAAGAAACAATCATGGCAAACAGAGAACAGAATCTATTATTGAAGAAATATCAATGAAGGCTAAAGAAATAACACACAAGAAGTATTACATAATTATTATGCCAAATTTAGCTGATTCCTGTCCAGGATGAAAATAAAATTTCTGAGAAGTATCTTAAAAGACTTACACAACAGTTGAAATCATATCATAGTCAATGGACTCCATTTTTTAATTATTTTTTTTTTTTACAAGTTGCTTTATGTTGCACCGACACAGATAGGTCTTATGCCCACGATGGAAGAGGAAAGGGCTAGGACTGGGAAGGAAGCGGCCGTGGCCTTAATTAGGGTACAGCCCCGGCATTTGCCTGGTGTGAAAATGGGAAACCATGGAAAACCATCTTCAGGGCTTCCGAACCCACTATCTCCCAAATAGTGGATACTGGCCGCACTTATGCAACAGCAACTATCGAGCTCGACGAGACTCCAATTTTAGCTGCAATCCAAGTGACAGGGACGCAACTTTATTTTTAAAATCTTGCATCTAGCGGCCGGGATTCAAACCTCCAAACCAGTGATAATGGCACCTGGCTAACGTCCCCTGAGAAGTATCTTACAGAAGACAAAGACAGATAGAGTGAGAAATGAAAGCAAGATCAAGATAATGCTACATGGATCTGGTTAAGAATAGCATAAAAAATAAGAAAAAATGCAGAAAGCAGAGGAACCACATTTGCCTCACCCTAGCTGTATCGCAATACAGGAAAATGATTATCTTTTAGGCAAATATACTTGAAATTGTATAAAATCTGGAGTTAAAAATTGTATATAGACTTCCATTAAGTAATTCTATATTCCATCATTATGACAAAAAAATAAAGAGCACAAATATTTATTAATATAAGGTCATCTTCATACAAATTTCTTGTAACTTAAGACTAGGACACATTTAAAAATATATAATTATCTTAAAGAGCAAAACTTAGACGAGGAGTGAGATTAGCACTGGGATATTGCTGGCTCTCCAAACTAAGAGCTAAGGTTTGAAATCAAGAGAGTTCTAGGGCAAAATTTTCACTTTAAAAATAAAATGACATGAGGAAGGACATCTAGCCTTAATTATCCATCCAAATTAAGTAAAGATGATCAGGTGAAGAATTTTTTAAAAGAACAAAATTTAGGGCTTTTTTTTTTACAAGTTGCTTTACGTCGCATCGACACAGATAGGCTTATGACAATGATAGGACAGGAAAGGTCTAGGAGTGGGAAGCTGCCATGGCCTTAAAGTACAGCCCCAGAATTTGCTTTGTATGAAAATGGAAAACCACAGAAAACCATCTTCAGGCCTGCCGACAGTGGGGTTCAAACCCACTATCTCCCGAATGCAAGCTCACAGCTGCATGTCCCTTACTGACACACGATGGGAATGTCAACCACTAGGTGAGAAGTTGGTGACGATCTCAGTAAACTATCAACTTCATTTTTAAGGAAATCTGATAGAATCACCTTTCTACTTGTTCATGTCTTGCAAAAACGTACCTTTCTTAATTTGTCCTCATCAGGCGTAACAATTTTCAGTAGTGCGTAACTGAATGTTCCAAATCCCACACAGTAGAGTATGGTCTTGCCTGTAGCCATTCTCTTAAGAGTCTTGTGAAATCTGTCTGTCCTTGGTCCAGACAGCCATATCCATCTGTCGGATGTTGCTAGAGGACATGTACTCTCCTATTTTGTAGTAACCTGGGAGAAAAATAACAAACGTCTATATAAATAAAATTATAATTTTTTCTGTATACTTCAAACTTTCCCTTACTTTGTCTTAATCTCAGATTAGGAACACAGGGGTCGAAAATAGGTTCAGTTCAGTTTTAGTATGTCTGTTGGTTTGTTAGAACATCACAGGCTAAACAGAATTTCATTATTAAATAATTAAAACTGTTACAAGTCACCATTTGTATTAATTTGTATTCCAAAATGTGTTTTAGAGCTTATACTTAAGCATCAGGTGGTGATAGGGTGACATTTAATTGTTGCTCTATATGATACACAATTGTCTTCAAAGGAGATTAGACTATTTCATTGAATGACCATTGACCCAACATAGCTGTAAAAGAATGATAATGCACACAGCCCCTATTCAAAGGCAAGATCTTCAGGAAGAATAATAATGTTATTTGCTTTACGTCCCACTAACTACTTTTTACGGTCTTCGGAGACGCCGAGGTGCCGGAATTTAGTCCTGCAGGAGTTCTTTTACGTGCCAGTAAATCTACCGACACGAGGCTGTCGTATTTGAGCACCTTCAAATATCACCGGACTGAGCCAGGATCGAACCTGCCAAGTTGGGGTTAGAAGGCCAGCGCCTTAACCGTCTGAGCCACTCAGCCCGGCCCTCTTCAGGAAAGAAAACAAGGGGATGACCAAGGATAACTGGAATGCATTACCTGCAGCTATCTTAGAGCCTTTTCTGTAAAATGCTTCAAGAATAGAAACCAGTATCTGGAAAATTTTGTGTAAATTTCTATGTGATGGTGTCCTATTTAAATGTTAAGCTCATGCCCAGTTTCTTCATTGAACAATAAGTGTTAACACTGCTGTTAAAGTAGACTTAACACACAATTTAACAAAATGACCGCTTCATCAAGAATTAACACGAATAAATTGTTAATACTTGTGTTATAGGATATCTCTTAACAGCTGTTAAAATGTCAAAATGGCATATCTAGAAGACATATATTTAAAGCTTTACTGCTCTATGAAGAGTGTTTTAGAGCTGTCAGAAGAAAGTTTTCTACAAAGATTTTAAATTTTGCAAAGCCATACTGAACAAGGTACTAGAAGAAATTGAAACTAGGTTGGAGTTTCCCAAAGACAGAGACTTATCAGTGTCTTCAATGTAGCTGCTGCTTATAGACTTAGATACCCTGGGACTCTTTCCAGATAACTGTAGGCGACTATATTCATGTGTGCTAGGCAAGAGCGTGTAGAATTGTGCAAAGAGTTTCTGCTGCCATTGCAGCATTAGTTTTCCCTGCAGTAAAAGAATGCCTGAAAATCCTTCAAGACTTGCATCAATTATCTCATTTTGCCAGCATTGTAGGAACTCTAGATTGCACTCATAAGAATATATTAAATTTGCATACTTCCAAATCAAATCTATAACAATGTTAGTCTCTTATCATTGTAATAACGCTTTTTTTTTTTGCTCATGTTTACCTATTCAAACTCTCTGCTAACCCTAACACACAATAACCTAAACCACGTATGACAAAAAATACAATTCCAATACTCTGCTCTGGGTGCTTTATGTAAAGAAACAAAAGGTGCTCACTGTTAACAGCATTCAGAAATACCACAGAAACGCACTCATTTGTCTCCGACAATTACCTTGTCACAAATGTTGTAAATGTTCCCATGAAACAGGAGATTATTTTTTTTTTTTTTTTTAGTTGCTTTACGTCGCATCGACACAGATAGGTCTTATGGCGACGATGGGTCAGGGAAGGGCTAGGAGTGGGAAGGAAGCGGCCGTGGCCTTAATTAAGGTACAGCCCCAGCATTTGCCTGGTGTGAAAATGGGAAAACACGGAAAACCATTTTCAGGGCTGCCGACAGTAGGATTCGAACCTACTATCTCCCGAATACTGGATACTGGCCGCACTTAAGCGACTGCAGCTATCGAGCTCGGTCAGGAGACTATTAACCAAAGTGTTAAATTAAAAACAAATCTTAGACAACATTTGTTAAGTAAAATATAATACAGAGTTGAAGAAACCGGGCATCAATCTACTGTAAATCATAGTGATATGGCACCACAAATATTTAAGTTACCTGTGAATTTGTATGTGATGGTATTGCATTATACCACTCACTCTCCTGTTAAGTTGTAGTGTTAAGTCCGGCTCCATGGCTAAATGGTTAGCATGCTGGCCTTTGGTTACAGGGGTCCTGGGTTCGATTCCTGGCAGGGTCAGGAATTTTAACCATCATTGGTTAATTTTGCCGGCACGGGTGCTGGGCGTACGTGTCGTCTTCATCATCATTTAATCCTCATCACGATGCGCAGGTCACATATGGACCTCAAATAAAAAAACCTGCATCTGGCGAGCCAAACATGTCCTCAGACACTCCCGGCACCAAAAGCCATATGCTATTTCATTAAGCCGTAAGAAATATTTAAGTTGTGTGTGAATTTATTTTTACAATTTGTGGCATGGGTTACCGTTAATGTAATCCACTGTTTTAATTAGATATTTTATTAAGACGCTATTGCTGAGGTGGTCTTCAAAAGAAGACTACACATGTACCATATTATGCGTAAATAATTTAAGAATAAACTATTTTCAATTGAAAAGTGAGGTGTACTGACTAGGTGGACTAGTAAACTAAATGTTCCTAAAAATAATAAAGGTGTCCAGTTGAAAATTGTCACAGGGGTATGCAGGATGAGATCACTGAATCCTTGATGAGATCTATTCAACTGTGTAGTGTGAAGTGGACCAAGGGTCTTGTCACTCACTGGACCTAATGTATGATCAAACCAGACCCACAGCCTATCCAAAGCAGATCACTGGCTTCTGTTTGTGTCAGGGGATACGGCTCTAACCTAAGGGCTTATGCCCCCCAGACCTCCTTTGCTTATTGTCCAACAAATGGCCTTGTCACTGTCACTTTGCTTCCTGTGCATTTGTAATCCAACTTTTATCCTGTCTGGAATATAGAATGCACTGTTGTCCAATGTTTTTTCTGTGTAATGTAGGATAAATGCACCCACATCGCCTGTCCTGTCTACTGAATTGTGACCATCTGAGCCGGCTGCACAGTGTTGAACTTCTAACCCATCTTTTGCCTATCTGCAATACAACCTTTTACATTCTGTACTTCCCACATTAAAACTGAAGATCTGTCAAGATAACCCCTCCATGAGTGTTGAAGCCTGCCCTCCTGATGAAGCTAGGAAGTAGAAGTGAGTTCCTTGTGGGATGAGACGAAACAGATGTTGAAGAATTAGGATTGATGAAAAGAGAGCTTATCTATTTGCAGATAGCAGTGTGTCTTTGTCCTATTTTGTTTTCATGTCTGTTCTTGTCCCATCTTTCTACTGCTCGCTCTTCCCAAACCTCTCATTGTGTTTATTCTATGTTCCCTTCATGTTCTTATCTTTCTGTATATTACTACAACTGAAGATCTTACAAGTTGAGAGAGCAACAGAGAAAAGAGAACAGGATAAACAAACACACAAAAAGAACAAGAATAAACTCCACATCCACACACACTGCCCTGGTGCAAACGTCCGAATATTCCAATACAGTCAACACCTCAAACACAACCTAATAAGTTGAAAGTCTATTTCGAGTACAATGTGGTCGTGAAAATTCAATATTTATAGTCAACATAATTTCTATAACAGTGAAGTTGAAATTCAGCTCTGTACCCAGTTCTTGGATCACAATTCATGAAATACGAGGATAGCTGATCAGAAAGCTCTCCATATCTTGCTGATGCTTGTTGTTTAAAGGGGCCTAACATCTAGGTCATCGGCCCTTCTCCATAGCTTGGCATCACATCTGTGTAGGACGTGTGAGAATGCATGGCTTGCCTTTCAGGTTGTAGTCACTGTTGAAATCCCTCAATTTCACTGTGCTAACATTCACTGTTTGGTTGCCATTTTGTTCAGCCAGGAATTTTTACCACATGGTGGAATTTAATCATACACCTACAGCAAATATGAACACAATGTAGGCAATGATTATACTGCAGAGATACCACAACTAAAATAATGAAATAGGAATCACTTCTAGTAACAATCACTTCAAGTACACGAGAAGTTGAGAAAAACATATATATATTGTTGTCTTCAAATAGACAAAACTCTTGTCATCAATCCCAACTCCTCTTCTTCCACTAGTGGTGTTTTAAGTAAGATGATACAAAACTGCTTTGAGAAAAAATGTAAATTCTTGACCATGGTTTTCAGATTTAGATTTAATGTCATGTTTGAAGTGAATCCTATGTATCAGTAAATTATTAACTCTAATAATACAAGAAACTCTTCTGAAAAGAAAACCTTCCTACAATGTTTTGGTAGATTGTATGCTGGAAATAATTTTACGAAAGTAAAGTGGACCTTAATATACACTACGTCATTCTGAACACTAGTCTTCCACAATTGCCTTAGGTTCCATAACACAAACTGCATCATCCTTGAAAGTGGATAGAAGTCGTCTGATTTCCTAAAATGTTCAACAGCCAACAGTATTCTTCAGCAATGTTCCCTCATGAGTGAGAACAGGTTGTGGAAGGAGAGGAACATCTGGAAGTGTCTGCGCTCTTGATGGAGCTTCCAAAAAGACTGACTAAAGAGGTAAATTTACTTACATCAGAAATTGTGATCTGATCTGGTCCACTTCTCGGGTGACACCATGAGCTAAACATGTCACGAGGACAAGAACGGGGAAAATACCTTAAGAGTTTGCATAGCAGGCATCATGTATGAAGCAGCATCTGTAATAGCTTTAAGCACTTTGTCATCAAGATTTTTAATTTTTAGCCCATTGTTTAGAAAATGAGCTACTGTCTGTCTGGTGAATATCAGGTGAGCTCTACAGGGTCCATCAGGATTAAGCTTTCCTGCAATTAAGTTGGCAATGTAACAACGAAGACTGTGTTGTTTCATCAACAGATTTAAATCCAAAAGTGCACATCCTCAAGATCTTCCTTTATCCTAGAAACAGCATCTTCCTATGCAGCTTGCAGTGAACTTGTTGACTCTGAAGGGTTGTTTGGTGGCAGTACTTTTCAAAGAAATTTCTGAATTCTACATTTTGCATGGCTTTGAATAGGATATTTGCTGCTATAACAGCAAAACATTAATTACTATTAAATTAATTTTTTAATGAAGTCCCTGATGCCTGCATCAGTAGACTGTACTTCATTTTAGTTTCTTGTTCCACACTGTCTTTATGTAAAGTATGTTGTGCGAGACTGCTTTTTTTCCTCACTGGACACAGGACGCCTGAAAAGTAGTTTTTAAATTTTTATTACAATTCACTCCCGTTTTTATAGCGAGTGATTAATTTCAGTATACTTAAAAACTCGTCTAGATATCCAGGCCTACTCGTGTGGAATTCATGCAATCATTTTAAATTATAAAGTTAAGTTGTATCAGAAGCATTAATACTATAAATACATATACATATATACTCTTACTGAATTATATACATTATATACAAAGTCACACTTATCAAAAAACAAAGGTCTATACTACTTTTGCCCAGAAATTGGCGACATCCAGTGCATTTTCTGTTGCCTGAAGTAGATCTTGTACTGTGCATGTTTTAGGGCACTTACTACACTGCAACAAATGAGACGTCGTCTGGATTGCACCACACTCACACAATGACGACTCGATGTTGAAACCCCACTTCTGCAGGTTGCTTTTACATCTAGTCACGCCTGCCCGTAATCTGTTCAGTGATCTCCAGGTACTCCATTTCTCCATGTGACCAGGTGGTAATTCTTCACTTGGTGTCAACCATTCTTCGGAGCGAGTGCAGCTTGCGCGCCACATATCAGTTCGGGATTGCTGAGGTGTCCCATTAAGAGCCTCTGTTGTTCTGAGGAAACTTTTCCTTGATTTGAGTCTTGAAGTAACTGGCCTGTATCCATACAGAGGGTGAGCTTCAGAAGTTTCCGCCTTCTTCCTCTCGTTTTTTGCTGCAACCTCTCAACGGATATCAGGAGGGGCAATACCAGCAAGACTATACAATTTGTTCAACGGAGTTGGTTTTAGACAGCCGGTAATGATGCGACAGGTATCGTTTAGAGCAACATCTACCTTCCTGGCATGACTTGACTTGTACCATACTGGGGATGCATATTCCGCTGCAGAGTAACATAGAGCAATGGAAGAGGTTCTCACAGTATTGGGATGTGCCCCCCAGGTAGTACCTGTTATCTTCCTTATAATATTGTTTCTGGCTGCCACTTTTTGCTTGGTGTTCGAGCAATGTTTCTGGTAAGTTAGAGCACGATCAAGGGTAACTCCAAGATATTTTGGTGTGCTGCAATGTTCTAATGTGGTTCCTTCCCAAGTGATTTTGAGAGTTCTGTTTGCCATTTTATTTTTGAGGTGGAAGGCACAAGTCTGAATAATAACAGTAATAATGTTACTTTACTAAACTCTTTATTGAAAGCTTAACAGAAAATGCTGCCATCCGATGTGTAATTCTTGAAGCCAATGTCGAATTGAAGATCTGGATGTCGTCATTCGTAGCATTTTCAATATAGTTTGTTTCACTGGTGTGTACACTTCGAGATCAAAAGGAAAATTAAACAGAAGTAAGGCGCCAAGAGTGGAATTCTGGTGAAGTTTTAAAAGTTGGCGACAAAAGAAGGAATGCTGTTAACAATGGGGTAGGAAAGACTTGTTAATCGTACTGGCTTAGCAGGTTTAAGAAACGTTGGGGAAAGGACTACATTAAGTCTGTTTCAGAACGTACAAAGTCGCTTGTTGTTCAAAAGTGTAAACCCAACGGTACAGCTGTGACCTTGTGGCAGGGTGAAAGACCAAACAAGCAGGAGCTGACTGGGGACAGTAAACAGCAGATATCGAGGTGACAATGGTCACAAAAACTTCTGAAGTTGAGGAATAATTATTTAAATATTCTCCACATTTGTAATACATATTTATAATCACCACAGTCTTACAGTCCATTCCTTCATTTTTAATACAGCAAGCTTGTTACCAGTGCCAGAACCTTACGCTATCAATAAGAAATCACGTAAACTCTTGTGGAAAATGTTAAAAAAGCTCTTTATGGCCAAAAATACACAGCAAGGCAAAAACAGACAGTAAAAGTGAAATAAGCAATTTTAGGTGTTATAAATGCCTTTAATTGAGGTCTCAATGTGTATGAAAGATATAAATACGAAACCATGATCTAATATATATACTGTGGGAGAGGAGGGTGCGGTGGGGTGGTGGGGTGGAACAGGCCCTCTGCCAAAAATCTGCTGTCTAATTATCACCCTTTAATAATTTAATCAAGTGAAACATATCTGTCCAATGTTAAGGCTTCTCAATTTATTACAACAGTAGATAACGGGCAGGAGGCTAATACAATAGCAATACAATGGTTCAACCAGTTTCTGTGATACAGACATTGTTTCTTCAGTTTACAGAATTGTAAAATTCTCTGGCTCTCTTCAATGCAAAGATCAAGCCAATCTTAACCTACGGACTAGTGCACAGTTGGTTAAAATTGACAACAAAAGACTTAACCATAAAAGAAAATATAAAAGCTTGTTACTTGAAAGCAGCCTTAGACCTATCCTGATCCATGCTCTCAAGACTCGTCTATGAGCTCACTAGAGAGACTTTCTTTACAGATACACTGTAAGCTACAATCCACCGATGCGACCAAGAAAATAGAGGAAAGGGAGAAAAAAAGGTGAGAAATATGGTCAGAATTTTTTGCTACAGATGCAATGACAGGGTGCCCACTAGTAACCTTAATCTATTTCCCCTGTCTTTTCCCTGGAATATTCCAGTTTTCCCAGCATTAAATTTAGTGGGACATGGTTCTTCAGAGTGACACTAGATAAGTTTGCCATACTCTGGAATCATCATCTTTAAACATATTTTGCATGAAAACTTACAACGGCTTGTACTGGTACGTATGTTCAAAACACCGCCGTCTCGATCCTCCTATAATGCCTGCTCTATGCCACTACTTTAACATAGGAAGGCGCGAATACCAATATTTCTCCAAGTCGCTATATGAATGCAGTAGTAGATGCACAATCTTCTCGGTCAGGGTGGGTGTTGCATTGTGTTATTGATGCATGTATGTGCACAAAAAGCTGAGTTATTTCATTCATTGAGTAAACGTGCCTGTCCACTCCCATTTGTACAAGTGATATTTTGTATAGAACTGTGAAATGAATTAATCATTATGCCTATAGCTATTTTCAAAGTTCTTTTAAAGTGTACTTGTTTCCTTTCGTCCTTGCAAGTTTTTATAAAAAAAACTGAAACTTCAGACTTTTCCCTCAAAATATTCAACTGTTGTGTACCATTTCACAAATCTCGTGAAGGTGGTTTGCAGCCCGACGTGATACGATTCCAAAAAATACCATCTGGAGGGGAATTAAGAGAAAGTGGATGTCGGCTACATCTAGGGCAAGGTCCTAATAAAGGAAGGAGTTTGATATGCTCGGATTACTCTCGTCTCTGTACCCTTTACACCTAATTTCAGAAAGTGATTAAAGCCGTGGAGAATAGTGGATACCCTGTGATAAGAATTGTGACGGACAATCACAAAAAAAGGCCTTCATGTTTAGACATTTTAGACCACCTCAAATATCCAAATGATAATGTGACAATCAATCTAGAAACAGAAAATCAAACTCTAATTCGCGGGTACTTTGTTCGTATTGTTGAAGAGAGGACGAAGTGTGACATTTCCGTCAGCAACATCTCCCTGCCTAGAACTTCGACACCAATAAATGGAACTGTTTATGCATCAGGAACCGGAGGGATTTTTACCTGGACCTGAGGGCTGGTTCGAGGTCCATTCAGCCTACGTGATTAGAATTGAGGAGCTATCTGATAGTGACATAGCGGCCCCGGTCTAGAAAGCCAAGCATAACGACCACGAGAATTTGTCGTGCTGACCACACGACTCCTCGTAATCTGCAGGCCTTCGGGCTGAGCAGCGGTCGCTTGGTAGGCTAAGGCCCTTCAAGGGCTGTAGTGCCATGGGGTTTGGGGTTTATGTATCAGGACAAAGGGGGACTTTGATACCCAAAACCTTGTTTTGTTGCTCTGATGAAGCATGTGCAGGAGACTGTAGTAGCTGCTATGTCCTGCTGTCAGAAGTCCTTCAAAATTATGAGCATAATACGAGGACTTGCTACTTCTTCCCTTTCAGAATGTGTTCTGTTACAGTGTGAGGTCAAAGAATATCAGCAAACTACAGTAAGTTCTTAAGACCTCTATTAACTAATATTGTGTTGGCCAGAACACAAAATCTTAACCACCCGGTGTATCACTCCGAGCCTTCGTCCAGGAAAAATCTTTAAATTGTGACAAAGAGGCCAACTGCGACTTCGTACAGGTAATTTTACTGATATTTAATATTACCGATGTAATTTACGAACTTAAGTGAACGTATAACTATACTGCATAACGTTTTGTAGGCTGTCGTCATAATAACGCATTGAGAAATTCGTGTGTCTATGCCTGTCCTCTAGTGGAGAATTTGTGTCACAGCTTATTCACAAAATGCCTCCCATAGAGCAGGCAGTATAGGAGGATCGAGATGGCGGTGGTTCAAGAGAACCTGAAATAAATGTCTCGTAATTCAAGTAACTTACACCTTGTCATCAAGTGCCACTCTGTGAAGTGGGTTAGCAGTAATCCCAGAGACTCTACACCAACAAAAATGAACTACATTAATCACCGCGAGCCATCAGTCAATCGCTCTTCAAAGTAACACCTGTGCTCATCGGCGACCTTATTGTTGCTATTGGCATGAGTAAGAGTGCTAGTTTCTAAACAGAAGCATATGGATTAGTATTCTAAAACTCAGGAATAAGATCCCAAGTCCTATAGCAAATGAAGTGGTGTTTAAATACATATGCTGGTCAACTACTGTGCATACAAAAAGCACCACTGACACATTCCTTTCTTTGTAGAATCTTGCTGTGATAATTTTGCTTTTCTATAATAATTTTTTCCTTAAAAGTGAGGCACAATTCGTAAATATGGGCAATCAATAATAATAATAATAATAATAATAATAATAATAATAATAATAATAATAATAATCACCTCTACATATATAAACTAGCCTACATGGGTAGGTTTTATAACACTGGGCATTTTAAAACATACATACATACATACATACATTATCATTATAGACTGTTATGCCTTTCAGCGTTCAGTCTGCAAGCCTGTGAATTTACTAAACGTCGCCACAATCCTCGATTTGCAACTAGTAATGTGGCCTCATTTAGTTCTATACCTCTTATCTTTAAATCGTTAGAAACTGAGTCTAACCATCATCATCGTCTTGGTTTACCTCTACTTCTCTTACCCTCCATAGCAGAGTCCATTATTCTCCTAGGTAACCTATCCTCCTCCATTCGCCTCACGACCCCACCACCGAAGCCGGTTTATGCCTACAGCTTTATCCACCGAGTTCATTCCTAAATTAGCCCTTATCTCCTCATTCCGAGTACCATCCTGCCATTGTTCCCACCCGTTTGTACCAGCAATCATTCTTGCTACTTTCATGTCTGTTACTTCTAACTTATGAATAAGATATCCTGAGTCCACTCAGCTTTCGCTCCCATAAAGCAAAGTTCGTCTGAAAACAGACCGATGTAAAGATAGTTTCGTCTGGGAGCTGACTTCCTTCTTACAGAATACTGTTGATCGCAACTGCGAGCTCACTGCATTAGCTTTACGACACCTTGATTCAATCTCACATTACCATCCTGGGAAAACACACAACCCACTTGAAATTATCGACCTGTTCTAGCTTTGTATCATCAATCTGACATTCTATTCTGTTGAATTTCTTACCTACTGACATCAATTTAGTCTTCGAGAGGCTAATTTTCATACCATACTCATTGCACCTATTTTCAAGTTCCAAGATATTACACTGCAGGCTTTCGGCACAATCTGCCATTAAGACCAAGTCGTCAGCATAGGCCAGACTGCTTACTACATTTCCACCTAACTGAATCCCTCCCTGCCATTTTATACCTTTCAGCAGATGATCCATGTAAACTACGAACAGCAAAGGTAAAAGATTACAGCCTTGTCTAACCCCTGTGAGTACCCTGAACCAAGAACTCATTCTACCATCAATTCTCACTGAAGCTCAATTGTCAACATAAATGCCTTTGATTTATTTTAATAATCTACCTCTAATTCCATAGTCCCCCAGTATGGCGAACATCTTTTCCCTCGGTACTCTGTCATATGCTTTCTCTAGATCTACGAAACATAAACACAACTGCCTATTCCTCTCGTAGCATTTTTCAATTACCTGGCGCATACTGAAAATCTGATCCTGACAGCCTCTCTGTGGTCTGAAACCACACTGGTTTTCATCCAACTGCCTCTCAACGACTGATCGCACTCTCCCTTCCAAGATGCCAGTGAATACTTTGCCTGGTATACTAATCAATGAGATACATCGATAGTTGTTGCAATCCTTCCTGTTCCCTTGCTTATAGATAGGGGCAATTACTGCTTTTGTCCAATCTGAAGGTACCTTACCAACACTCCATGCTAATTTTACTACTCTAGGAAGCCATTTCATCCCTGCCTTCCCACTATACTTCACCATTTCAGGTCTAATTTCATCTATCCCTGCTGCTTTATGACAATGGAGTTTATTTACCATCCTTTCCACTTCCTCAAGCATAATTTCACCAACATCATTTTCCTCCTCCCCATGAGCTTGGCTGTTTGCAACACCAGGATGATTTCCTTTTACATTGAGAAGACGTTTAAAATATTCCCTCCACCTCTCCAGTGATTCCCTGGGATCTATTATGAGTTCACCTGAATTACTCAAAACACTGTTCATTTCCTTTTCCCCTCCCTTCCTAAGATTCTTTATTACTGTCCAGAAAGGTTTCCCTGCTGCTTGACCTAGCCTTTCCAGGTTGTTACCAAAATCTTCCCACGCCTTCTTTTTGGATTCAACAACTATTTGTTTCGCTCTGTTTCTTTCATCTACGTACAAATCCCTGTCTGCCTCGGCCCTTGTTTGAAGCCATTTTTGATAAGCCTTCTTTTTACATTTACAAGCTGCTCTCACTTCATCATTCCACCAAGATGTTCGCCTCTTCCCATCTTTACACAGAGATGTTCCTAGGCATTCTCTTGCTGTTTCTACTACAGCATCCCTGTATGCCACCCATCCACTTTCTATATCCTGAACCTGCTGACTGTCTACCGTTTGAAACTTCTCACTAATCATATCCATGTACTTCTGTCTAATTTCCTCATCCTGGAGATTTTCTACCCTTATTCGTTTGCAGACAGATTTCACTTTCTCTACCCTAGGCCTAGAGATACTTAGTTCACTACAGATGAGATAGTGGTCTGTATCATTGAAAAATCCGCAGAAAACTCGTACATTCCTAACAAATTTCCTGAATTTGAAGTCTGTTAAGATATAGTCTATTATGGATCTGGTACCCCTAGCCTCCCATGTGTAGCGGTGAATAGCCTTATGCTTGAAGAATGTATTCGTAACAGCTAAACCCATACTAGCACAGAACTCAGCAAACGCTTCCCATTCCCATTAGCTTCCATATCTTCCCCACATTTACCAATCACCCTTTCGTATCCTTCAGTTCTATTCCAAACTCTCGCATTGAAATCGCCCATTAGCACTATTCTATCCTTGTTGTTGACCCTGACCACGATGTCACTCAATGCTTCATAAAACTTGTCAACTTCATCCTCATCTGCACCCTCACATGGTGAATACATGGACACAATTCTAGTCCTAATTCCTCCAACTGACAAATCTACCCACATCATTCACTCATTTACGTGCCTAACAGAAACTATGTTGCGTGCAATGGTATTCCTGATCAAGAGCCCAACCCCAGACTGTGCCCTTCCCTTTCTAACACCTGTCAAGTACACTTTATAATCTCCTATCTCTTCCTCGTTATCTCCCCTTACCCCAATATCACTTACCACTTACTCCTAGTACATCCAGATGCATCCTCTTTGCTGACTCAGCCAGTTCTACTTTCTTTCTTCCATAAGCCCCATTAATATTGATAGCTCCCCATCGAATTCCATTTCGTTCGCCAAGTTGTTTCCAAGAAGTCCCTCACCTGTCAAATGGGAGTGGGACTCTGTTACTCACATAGGTCGGAGGCTTGCTTAAAATGTTCTGAGCTCAGTAAATTCATGAAGCAGGATGCTACCCTGCTTGCACATAGTCCAAGTGAGGATCTCTCCTCTAACGGGTTATGGACCACCGGTGAATTGTATAGTCCTAGCCGCCTGAGCACAAGGAGGGCCATGACTCAGAATATGTCCGAGATGCCCACTCCCATTCCAAAGCAACTGGTATCCCGACTCTCAGGACCACTTACTAGGCCACTCAACCGTTGCCCATGGTCCACGAACTAGGACGTGACTACAGTGACCCACAAACATTTTAAAAGGGACATTGAAAAGTTAAGAGCATTTGACTGATATAGATTAAGTACGGTAACTTTTTATTGTATTGTCAAGATAAATTTAGATTTTTAACACTGACTTTCAGTGATGTATTATTCTACACATCAGTCTTGCTCATCATTCTGTTTGGTTCCAGTCTTAGAAGTCTTACACAGAAAGCTTAATTGTGACATGACAAGCAATTTCCCTGTGCTTTCCCTGTTTTCCTAGAAAACAGGTACCCTGAATGATAGACCGAACCTGGACAAGACTACATCAAAAGTTCTGCCACATACTGAACAGGTTAGCAGTACATGGTTACCACCACAAGATTTGTGTAAAGATTCACTTCCATGAGCCAGATGAAACTTGCGTGTGCAGCCTGTGCCATTGTGTGTGAGAAAGGTACCACATAACTTTGTGCCAACAAAGAACGATCTCCATCACAGAGTACAGTGAAATGTGAATGGTAAATTCTGTTCTTGCACCTTTGTGTGCAATTATATTATTATTATTATTATTATTATTATTATTATTATTATTATTATTAAAACTCTAGTGAATTAACATGCCTAGGTCTTGTATTATTATTATTATTATTATTATTATTATTATTATATATCTTTGCACTAAGGTGAATTCCCATACCATGCACAAATAAGCATTAAATGCTGTAATGACTGATGGTTGCAATATTCTTAAAGTAATAAGAAAGTTTGAAAAATTAAATGAAATCAAATGCTTCGTAACTCGAATAAAAATGACGTTACTCACCATCCAATACCCAATTGAAATTGTTGTGCATGTAGAAACGAAAATCTAGAAAAGGTAAAAAGAAAATAATGTTACTGTGACTTGAAAGTTTCAATACACATAAATAACTACTGCACAGTTCTCAAAGCTAGAAATATTTCTAGAGGAAGAAAATACAGAGCATTTATACAGTTATATTCTTGAAATATGTCAACACTCGGAAAAGTCTTCGAAGCTGTAGAAGTAACATCGAACTCCACAGTAATTAAAGCTATATGATCATACAATACATCACTATATCTCATATTTATTCAGAGGAATAACTAATTACCCAACCAAACTACCGTATCATTTATTCACAGGAACAACCAATTGTATAACCAAACTACCTTTAACCTTACTCATCGGAACTGATGTGGGCGAAGTTAGTTTCATGAGACATGACCTTAAATAGCAATCTGACCTCTAAAATAAAAATATAATTCCATATTCCATTTAAGTAAAGAAATCAGACATTAAAGTAGTAGTATTCATAGTTTCTTATCAGAACAATATCCAAATAGCTCTGTTCTTGGAAATAGTCCAGTCACTTAGTCGATTCTATCATTTCGATCGGACTTTTCACCGCCTACTTACCGCGAGATGTATTCAGACGATACCATACACCGTATGAAAGAGCAAAGATGACAGCTTCAGCAACAAAAGCAATCTTCGCTCCTGTACGTACGTATTTCAGGACCGTTGACTTGGGGCGTTTCTTCAACATAATTTCATACAGAATTTTGAAAGGGCCGAAATAAACAGATGTGTCTTCACGCCCATCCTACTGTTTTCCGACCTTCTTTTTCTCTAAGTAAGTTTAATGCCAACTTTTCTCTGTGTCCTACCAACATAATAAACATTAGGCGTATAACAATCCTCCTTTATATCTATTTTTACTTTATTTTTATTTTCGTTCTTATTTCTGTTTCCCCAGCAGTGGTTGTATAACTTCGAAAATAATTTTAGAAGACTACAGTTGAAGACTGAGGGGGAAGTTATCCGTTCTGAGGTTGAAAAATACTGCATTGCAGAGATATGGTGACTTGATGACTGCATTTTTTCCCCCTTCCCTTTGAAGTTTGAACCGAACCGAAAGAAGTTATTTCAGTTCCTACTCTGTAATGTATGGTAAGATAAATGGGGCGTCAGCTGATCGAGTAGCTCTTGGGCCATAGCTGTGGAGTTTTTGGCTAACTGGTTTTTGTTTGTGAAAGGTATATCAGTACATACGTGGAGGAAAAATATACTTAGGACATCTGGCGCAGAGATCACACCAGTCCCATGTGCCCCCAACCGTAGTAGAACCTATTTGATCTGAGTACACTTCCCGTATTGAAAAAGCTATGTAAACGGGGACTCAGTTCGGATTGAGTCTCAAGGTCGATACGGTAAAATCTGCGATCGTATCGTACTCAGTTCGAATTGAGTTCCATGTAAACGCGGATCGTACTGAGATCGTATTGAAAACGACTGCGCACACACTCCATGTTTGTTCTGCCAAAAATTATCATAATTAAAGTTCAGCCGAAATAACAAATATAATAAGCCAGTAAATATATTTACCCGTATAAATGATCAGCAACTGCAATCATATTATAAGACGGCCAGCCCTGGCGATTAAGAAAATCACCATAACGTTCTGTTGGGGGGGGGGGGGGGGGAGGGGTAAATATGGAATGTGTGTTCTATCTATTGCACCAATTACCGTACATTTGGAATACCACACATACTTTCAAAGTTGAAAGTTATCTCCTAGGCTTCTACTTCATTTGGCGTTTTTAAATTCTAAGAGGTGATATCGATTTGACTACAATTCTGCATCGTCTGTATACGTCGATGTTGCCTGGCGGATTCAATACGATATTCAAATACTACATGTAAACGGGGATCTTAAATGTAGTAATGTGTCGTTGCGACGTAAAGCAAAAAAGAAAAAAGAAATACAGTTTAGACCTCGTAAATATTATTATTAGCGAAAGGATTTTAAGGTGAAGCACCTTACCAAAAATATAGCTACTTTCATACAGATGTGTCGTATATGTGTTTGGGGGGTATGAAATGAAGCGAAATAAACACAATTTGTTGCACCTTTTAACCCCCCGCCCTCTTTTTTTTTTTTTTTTTTTTTGTAAAATTACCACATGTTGCCACCTTTTCCCTTCTACACTAGTGTCCAAAAGTGAAACATAAGTTGCGAGTAAGCAGGGCAACAGGAAATAGACCGCAAATAGCACCAAATACAGTAGAGACAATACACGACACTGAGCGAGATATCGAGGGACAGCTATTGGAGCTCACTCTAGCGGATAGACCTGAACGGTACTGATTCTGTCATAAGAGCACGTGTATTTTTGTGTGACGTTTTTGGTGTTATTTATGCGTTTTCAGTGAGTTGGCATAATTAAATAGTAGCGTGTGTCATTCCTTGATATCTCCTCTCAACATGAGGGGAAAGGTATGTGCTGTGTTTGGCTGCAGTAATTACGAAGTAGAGAAAAATGCGCGGTCGTTCTTCAGGTTCCCTCGTGACAAGAACATGTAAGTAATATTGTGTTTGCATATATATTCTTCCAGTGACAGTGATTTTTATAGTACTTCATAATCTTCTGACCTGCTCGACCCATATTTTAACGGGCTTAAAATATAATACGCATATTTGATTGTGTAGTGCAGCAGTTAACCTTCAATACCGATGTGTTGTTGTAGGTGTGAACTGTGGGTTTTGAAATGTCACAGAAGCGATTTGGATAAAGTGTACAAGAAAGAAGGGACGTTACGCTCTTATAAGAATTATAAGATCTGTTCAGATCATTTCCAGGCCAGCGACTTTAAAACTCCTCGACTATACAGCCAAGGGTATGTTACATTTTTACTCTAATTGTACGTAAATATTCCTCAAAGCATCACTATCGACAACATTTTCAAACTTTTCTTTCTTTTATCCCTCTTCTCAGATTAAAGCCGAGATTTTATAGATTTTCTTTCTGTTAGTAGGTTTCATGTTAAGAGGAAAATTGTCCAGCTATTAAATGTTAATTCATTGCATCATATGTGTAAGGAATGTGCCGATATTTTTATTGACAAATGTCTTAATGTGATAATACAATGTTTTCAAATGAGGAAAAAAGACAAATCCAACCGTAAGATTTCAGGCAGGTATGCTAAAGCTAAAAAAGTAATGCATAAATGGAAGATCAAGCCATTTCACACCTTGTTTATATGTCTAATTTCAGTCTTTGAATAATAACCTTTTAAATAATTCTTCATTCATTTATCCAGAATTGCTTTAGCAACTTCGAAGTTAATATCTCAATACCACTTTCTTTCTAGACGTAATTTATTTATCCATTTCCGTATATACATTTCCATTGATATTTGAATTTAGCGCGATTTGTTCAGGTCAAGTCACTAGGAGCGCCACCGTCGAATTGTCTCCCATTTTAGCAAGGCGAAATCCGTAAGTGTCGTGTATTGTCTCTACTGTATTTGATAGCACGACATATGCACCTGCCAACTTTACGTGTTCGCTCTGTATAGGAAAAGAGTGTTCGCTGCTTTGACTAGCGGCGTGACCGCAAGATAAACACAGCCATTGCCTGCGCCCCATATTCCCTAAGTCGTGTTTGCCCTGTTATAGTGTGCGGAGTGTAGCCTCGTAGTCATCGTGGCAACATAATGACACAACGACGTCATTTGGACCCCGTTTTGCAGGATAGAATACTCGGCCGCCTGGAAGCAGGCCAGACACAGACTGAAGTCGCCGTAACCTTGAATGTGCCACAAAGTGTCATTTCCAGGCTTTGGAGACGATTTCGAGACACAGGAGATGTTAGTCGTAGGCCAGAACCAGGTCGACCAAGGGTAACCACCCCACAGCAGGACCGATATCTGGCCTTAACCACCCGACGAAATCGGAGTGCTCCTGCAAGACAATATTGTCGGCGGAGCTTGCAGCCGTCTCAGGGGTTGCCGTTTCCCGGCAAACTGTGTACCGGAGGCTCAGAACAGCAGGGGTGTTTGCCCGACGTCCAGCGGTGTGCATCTCGCTCACTCCAGCACAGAGACGGGCCCGTTTAGTGTGGAGCCGCCAACATCGAAACTGGATCATGAATGAATGGAGGCATGTGCTCTTCACAGACGATAATAATAATGCTATTTGTTTTACGTCCCATTAACTACTCTTTTACGGTTTTCGGAGAAGCCGAGGTGCCGGAATTTAGTCCCGCAGGAGTTCTTTTACGTGCCAGTAAATCTACCGACACGAGGCTGACGTATTTGAGCACCTTCAAATACCACCAGACTGAGCCAGGATCGAACCTGCCAAGTTGGGGTCAGAAGGCCAGCGCCTTAACCGTCTGAGCCACTCAGGCCGGCGTTCACAGACGAATCCCGCTTCAGTTTGCAGAACGATTCCCGTCGCACATTAATCTGGAGCGAACCGGGTAGCCGATACAACCACAGGAACATCGTGGAACGGGACTAGTATGGTAGTGGTGGCGTCATGCTGTGGTGCGGCATCATATTGAATGGCCGTACGGACCTGCACATCTTCATCGGTGGTCCGAGGAACACTTAACGCTCGGAGATGAGGTACTGAGACCACATGTTCGACTCTTCAGAGGTGCGGTTGGTCCAGACTTCCTCTTAATGGACGATAATGCCCGACCGCACCGCGCTGTTCTGGTAGATGAATTTCTGGCTGGGGAAGACATTCATCGCATGGACTGGCCAGCGAGGTCTGAGGATCTGAATCCTATAGAACATGCCTGGGATGCATTGGGGAGGCGGATTGCATCCCGTCAGCCTCCACCAAGGACCTTCCAAGACCTTCGCATTGCCCTTTCGGAGGAATGGGATTGACTGCCACAAGAGCTCTTGGACCATCTGATAGAGAGCATGCCACGTCGCTGCGAAGCGTGTGTGGCCGTAAGGGGTAACCATACACCCTATCAACAGCATATTTTATTGTGGAAGACATTGCCAAGTTTTGTTAGTTGTTGTCAAAGGTGTACTTTAGCTATCAGAACCTTCCTGACACAGTTTATTTTTTGACAAGTCGTGTGACATATGGTGTGAGTCAGCTTTCGTTTGTTCAGCAATCCGTCTGACATTCCTGTCAGGCGGTATGGCCTCGTTTAGTGATTATGCTTAACTTTTGGACACTAGTGTATTTCATGCTTCAACATCTATCCCCCCTATTTTTATCTGCGTTTTTAAAAGATTAGACAGAATCGCTTTTCTCTTCAACGCGGTTTGGGCGAAAACTTTGATAAAATCGAATGCTTCATTTGTGCCCTAGACTCAACGGACGCAGAAGTCATCAGGCAGGCCCAACATTTACTCAACAACAAAGACCTAGAGCAACCTAGAATTGGAACTTTTTGTATTGCATGGCTACAAGTCGTTGCCTGATGCGATTCAGAGTTTGGAAGAAGTTGATGGGTCTTAGGGAGAACGTTGATGGATTTGCTACAGACAAATTCGATTTAAATTTGAATAAACCTCCTTTACGAGTGCTGACAAGATATGCTCCATTAGTTTCTGAAGATGTCGAGCGGAGTATATCTCTCTCTATATTTAAGAATCTACCGAGCTCAAAGCGGCAGCGACTTACTGTCAAAAACATTGAAATGTTGAGTGCAAACCAGTACAACAAGTTTATTAATTATTCGAATCCAGTAAATGGGATAAGGAAAGTTCATGTGACTGGTTTAAAGCTTAATAACATGATTTCATCAACACCTTTTTGTATATATTTTCAGAACTACTTTTCCCCCTTTTATGACAATACTTTGCACCTTAAAACCCTTTCCTCATTATTATTATTATTATTATTATTATTATTATTATTATTATTATTATTATTATTATTATTATTATTATTATTAAAAGAGTTTGCTAAGAACAGGTTTGGCAAATCAGTCCGACTGTTCTAGTGGACAGATTTGCTTAATTTTTGTTTACTTCTCTCCGGAATTACCTGCCGGTGAATCATGAGACATTGATAGGTCTCTAAGTTCAGCCAACATTGAATAATTATAAAATCAAATCCTTAAATGATCACTCCAATAATTGGAGGCGAAGGGTTACCCTAAACCCCAATACATTCTGTATTTAGCAGGTTGGTAGGCGACTAACACTTTCATTAATATTCTGATATATGTGATTGTCATCGTTAGTAATGTCATTGCTTGCAGCCATGTTTGATTACTACCTGTCAAGCCAGATAGTAGGCCTATATATAATACTTCCTCTGATCACGGAAGAATACTATTCGCTGTTATCTTTGATTATCTAACTTTTCCCAGCTTCCAAATATATTCAACAGATGGTAGTGTGTTCCTAATAACTTACATGCTGCTAACAGGAAAAAACGTCTGCGAACAAACAGACCCCATCATGACATACGCCCTAGACATTGTCTGGGAACACCTGTTTCGACACTAGAAAGAGTGAAGGCCATGTATCTTAAGGCTGAAGAAAACATAGTGAAGCGGGGAGTAAAGCAGAGAGCAGAGCAGCGAGCAAAGCATTTTATTATCAACGCGCCGATGAAGGAGGTTGGTGGTCATAGTGAAGCGGAGGGCAAAGCAACGAGCAGTGCGCGCCAACAGACTTCGCAGTCAGGTAGTGAATAATGGACGAGTTGTTTATGCTGGAAAATTCTGCATTAAAATCTGGCATGTGATGCAAAACGGAGATACCAGTACCAGTAGAAGTTGTAATGTGCACCCAATAACCCAGTGACGAAAGAGCCTGGTGAGAAATATTAGATTAGCTGTCCTAGATATTCTCGGAATGAGTTGATTTTAGTCTTCAGTTGTTTAGGGCTAGTCAGAGTATTAAATCACAAAATACATTCCTACGTTTCCTCGTGCATATATAAGTCAGTAACGAAACATTCTGGTGAGAAATATTATCCGGGAAGCCTGAATGTGTCTCCACACACGCAGCGTCTCAATACAAAACGATTACCGGTACCGAAAAAGGCAAACGCAGGCTAAATACCATTTAAATGTTATTCTAAAATATATTATTAAACCTTTACTACAGGCCACGTCCGTAGCTGCCGCCCTCGAAAGCCCGGATTATTCTCATAAGCCAAAAATGTAAGATGGCAAGAGGGCCGGTATGTGTTTTAAAACAGTACATGCATCTCATCTCCTTTGACGGTGTACCTGAGGAGGGCTGCACAACTTCGGAATGAGGACAACGAACGATTTAACTACAGCGGAAAGCCAGCTATTGCTACGGTCAACCGGCTTACGAGAAGTCCCGTAGAAATGCCGCTTCGCAACGCGATAGTTTTTTTTTTGCTAGGGGCTTTACGTCGCACCGACACAGATAGGTCTTATGGCGACGATGGGATAGGAAAGGCCTAGGAGTTGGAAGGAAGCGGCCGTGGCCTTAATTAAGGTACAGCCCCAGCATTTGCCTGGTGTGAAAATGGGAAACCACGGAAAACCATTTTCAGGGCTGCCGATAGTGGGATACGAACCTACTATCTCCCGGATGCAAGCTCACAGCCGCGCGCCTCTACGCGCACGGCCAACTCGCCCGGTACGCGATAGTTTAAACATTAGCATAGTTAGGGACCTGCCCTAACAAAACTCACCTCATCTCCTATAGGCGCAAAATGTCAATACACTTTACACTGATATCTCAAAAACCAGTTACGGTAATACAGTACATATTCTGTAATGGGAACAAAGATTCCACAACCTCGCTCTCGGATGAAAAAAATAAAACTACCAGTTATTACCGGACGATTTGAGATGTTACGAATTTTTAACTAACATACCAAGTAGAACAAGTAATAAAAGCTTATTATATTGGAATTAGTCAAGTTTGCCCAGATTCCTTAAATTTATGGCACGTGTAAAATCATCTAAAAACTACTACAGTAATTTAGTATATCTACATACTTGTTTTCATTTCTGCAGCAACTTCATCCCAAAGCTTATCTAAAACAAAGCGATTGTGGTGTTGTGCGTCCTTTTAGCCCCACAGACCATTACGAATATAAACAGCACTAATTAATTGATCGATATCCATGTTGGATCCAAGGTAAGAGCAGCGAGCAAAGCAGCGAAATCAAATTATTTTGAACGCCCGCTTTGCTCTCTCCTCGTGATAAAAGTGACGCTCTGCTCTCCGCTGCACTATGCAAGCTCCCACTTGCAAACATGTGTATGATTTCGCTGCTTTGCTCGCTGCTCTACTCTCTGCTTTGCTCCCCGCTCCACTATTTTTTCAGCCTTAAAGAAGTTCTCTGCATGGCAAAAACGCTCCTTCAAGACTAACCTATGAGCTCACAAGACATCCGTTCTATGTAGAAGAACTGCGATTAAAAATCCCATTGCCTTCTACGACACAATACAAGCTTTACATTAAGAACTGCAGGATTAAAAAGCGAATAAATATGGATTGAATTTTACCAAACAGGCGGCATGATGACGTTAGAATGGATGAATTCTGACTACGAACTGCGGCATACCATAACGCGCTTCTTATTAAATGTTCATAAGGGCAGGCAAAACAATATGACAACGATAGGCATATCAAGACGAGTTATCTGACCTATTTACAGTATAACGAATGCTGCGGAGCAGTACGGGTCCTCTAATTATTATTATTATTATTATTATTATTATTATTATTATTATTATTATTATTATTTGTATCAATTTAGAAAGGCTCGGCTTGTGCCGGTAACATAATGGGCTGACTCGGCCTAAGCAAGGAGTCACCCTCTTGATTATGAAACTAGAGGTACATATATGTACAGATATTTACAACAGAAATAATTACAACATATACATTTCAATCAATCAATCAATCAATACTGATTTGCATTTAGGGCAGTCGCCCAGGTGGCGGATTCCCTATCTGTTGCTTTCCTAGCCTTTTCCGAAATGATTTCAAAGAAATTGGAAATTTATTGAACGTCTCCCTTGGTAAGTTATTCCAATCCCTAACTCCCCTTCCTATAAATGAATATTTGCCCCAGTTTGTCCTCTTGAATTCCAACTTTATATTCATATTGTGATCTTTCCTACTTTTATAAATGCCATTCAAACTTATTCGTCTACTAATGTCATTCCACGCCAACTCTCCGCTGACAGCTCGGAACATACCACTTAGTCGAGCAGCTCTTCTTCTTTCTCTCAATTCTTCCCAACCCAAACATTGCAATATTTTTGTAACGCTACTCTTTTGTCGGAAACCACCCAGAACAAATCGAGCTGCTTTTCTTTGGATTTTTTCCAGTTCTTGAATCAGGTAATCCTGGTGAGGGTCCCATACACTGGAACCATACTCTAGTTGGGGTCTTACCAGAGACTTATATGCCCTCTCCTTTACATCCATACTACAACCCCTAACCACCCTCATAACCATGTGCAGAGATCGGTACCCTTTATTTACAATCCCATTTATGTGATTACCCCAATGAAGATCTTTCCTTATATTAACACCTAGATACTTACAATGATCCCCAAAAGGAACTTTCACCCCATCAACGCAGTAATTAAAACTGAGAGGACTTTTCCTATTTGTGAAACTCACCACCTGACTTTTAACCCCGTTTATCATCATACCATTGCCTGCTGTCCATCTCACAACATTTTCGACGTCACGCTGCAGTTGCTCACAATCTTGTAACTTATTTATCACTCTATAGAGAATAACATCATCCGCAAAAAGCCTTACCTCCGATTCCACTCCTTTACTCATATCATTTATATATATAAGAAAACATAAAGGTCCGATAATACTGCCTTGAGGAATTCCCCTCTTAATTATTACAGGGTCAGATAAAGCTTCACCTACCCTAATTCTCTGAGATCTGTTTTCTAGAAATATAGCAACCCGTTCAGTCTTTCTTTTGTCTAGTCCTATTGCACTCATTTTTGCCAGTAGTCTCCCATGATCCACCCTATCAAATGCTTTAGACAGGTCAATCGCGATACAGTCCATTTGACCTCCAGAATCCAAGATATCTGCTATATCTTGCTGGAATCCTACAAGTTGAGCTTCAGTGGAATAACCCTTCCTAAAACCGAATTGCCTTCTATCGAACCAGTTATTAATTTCGCAAACATGTCTAATATAATCAGAAAGAATGCCTTCCCAAAGCTTGCATACAATGCATGTCAAACTTACTGGCCTGTAATTTTCAGCTTTATGCCTATCGCCCTTTCCTTTATACACAGGGGCAACAATAGCAACTCTCCATCCATCTGGTATAGCTCCTCCGACCAAACAATAATCAAATAAGTACTTCAGATATGGTACTATATCCCAACCCATTGTCTTTAGTATATCTCCAGAAATCTGATCAATTCCAGCCGCTTTTCTAGTTTTCAACTTTTGCATCTTATTGTAAATGTCATTGTTATCATATGTAAATTTCATTACTTCTTTGGCCTTAGTCTCCTCCTCTATCTCGACATATTCCTTGTAACCAACAATCTTTACATACTGCTGACTGAATACTTCTGCCTTTTGAAGATCCTCACATACACACTCCCCTTGTTCATTAATTATTCCTGGAATGTCCTTCTTGGAACCTGTTTCTGCCTTAAAATACCTATACATACCCTTCAATTTTTTGCTAAAATTCGTTTGACTGCCAATTATGCTTGCCATCATGTTATCCTTAGCTGCCTTCTTTGCTAGATTCAATTTTCTAGTAAGCTCCTTCAATTTCTCCTTACTTCCACAGCCATTTCTAACTCTATTTCTTTCCAGTCTGCACCTCCTTCTTAGTCTCTTTATTTCTCTATTATAATAAGGTGGGTCTTTACCATTCCTTACCACCCTTAATGGTACAAACCTGTTTTCGCATTCCTCAACAATTTCTTTAAACCCATCCCAGAGTCTGTTTACATTTTTATTTACCGTTTTCCACCGATCATAATTACATTTTAGAAACTGCCTCATACCTGCTTTATCAGCCATATGGTACTGCTTAACAGTCCTACTTTTAAGACCTTCCTTTCTATCACATTTATTTTAAACTACCACAAAAACAGCTTCATGATCACTAATACCATCTATTACTTCAGTTTCCCTATAGAGCTCATCTGGTTTTATCAGCACCACATCCAGGATATTTTTCCCTCTGGTTGGTTCCATCACTTTCTGAATCAGCTGTCCTTCCCATATTAACTTATTTGCCATTTGTTGGTCATGCTTCCTGTCGTTCGCATTTCCTTCCCAATTGACATCTGGCAAATTCAGATCTCCCGCTACAATCACATTTCTTTCCATGTCGTTTCCCACATAGCTGACTATCCTATCAAATAATTCCGAATCCGCGTCAGTGCTACCCTTTCCCGATCTGTACACTCCAAATATATCAAGTTGCCTATTATCTTTAGAAACGAGTCTTACACCTAGAATTTCATGTGTCTCATCTTTAACTTTTTCGTAGCTTACAAATTCTTCTTTCACCAGAATGAACACTCCCCCTCGCACCATTCCTATCCTATCTCTACGATACACACTCCAGTGCCGTGAGAAAATTTCTGCATCCATTATATCATTTCTCAGCCATGATTCAACTCCTATTACAATATCTGGTAAATATATATCTATTAAATTACTTAATTCCATTCCTTTCCTTACAATACTTCTACAGTTCAACACTAACGATTTTATGTCATCCCTACTTGATTTCCAGTTCCCTGTTCTCTTATCACCGCTCCCTAGGCCATCCCGTTTCCCTGAATGTACCTCCGTATTACCCTTCCAAACAAATTTCCTAACTTATATGTACCACTGCGGTTTAAATGAAGGCCATCTGAGCGCAGATCCCTATCTCCTACCCACCCATTAGGATCTAGAAATTTCACTCCCAGTTTCCCACATACCCACTCCATAGTCTCATTTAAATCCCCAATCACCCTCCAGTCAGTATCCCTTCTACACAGTATTCCACTAATAATAATCTCCGCTTTCTTAAACTTCACCCGTGCTGCATTTACCAGATCCCACACATCTCCAACTATGTTGGTACTTATATCAGCTTGCCTTACGTTGTTGGTACCAACGTGAAACACTACCACCTTCTCCTTCCCCTCCTCCCTCTCTTCTACTTTCCTCAACATCTGCCTCAACCTAATTCCTGGATAACACTCTACCCTGGTATCCTTTCCTCCACACACTTTCCCCACGTGTCTAACGATGGAATCCCCCATGACCAGAGCCTCAACCCTACCCACCTCATTTGATCCCCTCCCCTCCTGGTCAGCCCTATCTTTCCTGATAGCTGCAGAAGTTACTTCCTCCTCCATTTTCTCCTTCCCATGACCCTGTTCCACCTGTATTTTCCTATCCTCTACTCTACGTTTTCCTTTCCTACCTTTTCCCTTCCTCCTACTTCCACACATCTCACCAACAGTTCCCTGTCCCTCATCTTCCCTCTGTTGTTCTACCTGGAGTGACTCGTACCGATTTCGCACAGACACCTGTCCTGAATTCTGATCCTGAATAGAGCCCTTAGCCTGCAATCTCCTTCCCCTTAGAACATTAGACCACCTGTCTTCTACAACTCCTCCCTTTCCTTCCCCTCCCTCTTGTACACCTACTGTAACCTGTACATTGTTTGAGGGAGTCCTATCTTCCTTCCTGTCTTCTGTGAGACAATAAATACAAACAACTTCAGACTTCTTATGTCCCCGTTTTGGGAATCTGTTCTTCAGTATTACTGGAACTGCTGCCTGGATATTCATGCTCTTTGGCGTGAGTCAGAGGAAAAGTCGTTCCTAGGAACTTCCTCACAATATGGCAAGTGCTCAGGAGGGTGGCTTTCTGTAGTTCTACGTATGTGTGATGATGCAGGTTTAATGCGGCCAGAGAGCTGTGCAAGCATTTTGGAATAACACCGGTACATGATATTACTATTGGAACTGCGGTGACTGATTCTAGTTTCCACAGGCGTTGTATTTCTATTGCCAGTTCTGTGTATTTTGATATCTTTGTGGCTATTGTTGTTTGCAGATTGGAGGTATTTGGACAAGCAATTTCTATAAGGGATGCGGATCTTTTTGATTTGTCGATTAGAATAATATCTGGCCTATTGTTGCTGAGCGTGACATCGGTTATGACTTCTCGGTTCCATTGTAGTTTATATGAAGAGTTTTCGAGAATGGGTGGAGGTGTATATTTCCAATATGCAGTTGATGACTGAAGAAATCCACATTTTACAGAAAGTTTCAGGTGAATGATTTTTGCTACCTGATCATGTCGGTGGGCAACCAGAGATGATGTGCTGTATGCTCTCTGTAGTTCTGGAACAGCGGCGGCAGTTGTCTGAGACAACTGTTGGATCCTTCATGATAAATCTGCGGTAGCAATTACTTGATGTTGGAATGGCCAGAACAAATCCTTCTGTTTCTGGGAAAAGACCGGAGTAGGTCAGCCAAGCGTGCGACGCAGGTTTTTCGATATGAGGCTGATCCAATTCATGGGGGTATTTCCCGTGAATAGGTTTTTGCTTCCACATGGCCATATTCATCTCTTTTGTAGGTGGGGTAGAAACAGGCATTTCTGGTGACGACAGATTGAGAGGTGTATAGTTTATATCAGCTCTGCAAACAGCATGATGAAGACATGATGTATCAGCTCTCGAGTGGAAATATTCTCTTAGACTTGATATCAGATTGCTATGTAAATTGACAATGGATAAGAAGCCCCTACCACCTTCTGATCTTGGGAGTGTAAGACGTTCAGTTGCAGATTTAGGATGGTGCAAATGGTACCGGGTGAGTGAAACTGCTGTTTTCGTTTGTAACTGCTGGAGTTCTGTTTGGGTCCATTTTATGATACCAAAGGAGTATGTGAGCAGTGGTACGGCATACGTATTGACTGCTTTGGTAAGATGTTTAGCTCTCAGTTTTGATGATAGTACCTTGTTGAGACGTGTTATATATTGCTGCGTGACATTTCTCTTGATGTCGGCATGTTTCATACGAGTGCTCTGATGAAAACCGAGGTATTTGTACATTTCTTCTTCCTCCAGCTGTTGTATGGATTCGTCGCTTAAACTCGAAGGTGTCCCTTGTGCTGAGTAGGATCCTCTGATGACAGTTTGGGTTCTGCATTTGTCCAATCCAAACCGCATGCCTATATCTGAAGAAAACGTCTTGGTAATTGAGAAGAGATGTTGGAGATGGGGTTTGGTAGAGGCATACAGCTTAATGTCATCCATATAGAGTAGGTGGCTGATTTTGAATAGCTCTTCTCGCTTATTCTTAATGCTAAATCCATACCCATTTGTGTTCAGTAGGTAGAATAGTGGATTTAATGCCATGCAGAACCATAATGGACTCAGTGAGTCCCCTTGGAAGATCCCTCGTCGTATTGGTATGGGTCTTGTTGCAACACTGCAGTTTCTTAGAGAAACGTGAAGTGAGGTGTTCCAGTCTGCCATTACCGTCTTCAGGAAGTGAATGATTGAGGGGTAAACTTTATATAGTTCCAGAACATGTATGAGCCAAGTGTGTGGTACTGAATCAAAGGCCTTTTGGTAGTCAATGAAGCACGTGTATAGGTTCCTGGATTTATGGTGTGCTTGTTCCAGGACCACAGTGTCGATAATCAGTTGTTCCTTGCACCCCTTGGTATTCTTCTTGCAACCCGTTTGCTCCTCGGCAATGATGTGGTTTTCCACGCAGTGTTTCAGAATTATGTTGGCTATTATAAATGTAAATATCTTATATAGAGTAGATAGACATGTTATAGGCCGATACTTCGCTGGATTTTGCAGATTTTCATCCTTTGGTTTCAGATATGTGATGCCAGTGCACAGGAAAACTGGGAATGTTGCCGGGTTGTCTAAAAAATTCTGGAAATGTTGAGTCAGAAGGAAATGAGTACATGTAAATTTCTTGTAGTAATAATTGTGAATACGATCAATGCCTGGGGCCTTCCAATTCTGCAGTTTCTTGATGCTCTGTTGTATTTCTCCGATCTCAACAGCCTTGGTTGCCACATGCTTCACTTCATTAGTTCTATCTTTCAGTTCACTGATCCAATGGGCTTCCGCATTGTGCTCTATTGGGTTCGACCATACTCCCGACCAATAGCTGTGAATTTTTTCTTCGCTGGGCGTATTTCCATCTTGTGCTGCATCTTGTGTTCTCTCGTTCAGATTGTTGTAGAACTGTTTCTCATTTCTTTTGAACATCGCGTTCTGTGATTTTCTCTCTGTAGTGTTTTGGTACCTTTTGAGGCGCTTGTATAATGGGGCCAACTTTTGCTTCATGGTTTCGAGGGTTTCTTGTAGTACTGTGCTTCCAGGTTCCTCCAGACTCTGCCTTGAATTGATTTTCAGAATTCGAATAATTTTCTTATTTAGGCGTTTCTCTCTTACTCCATTCTTGTATTGCTGCAGGCGATTTACGTCCTGGCGGATTTGGATGATGCGTTCTTTCAGGCGCTTTGACCAAGGTGGTTCTCTCAATTTTTTCTTGACAGACTTATTGTTAGGCAAAACTGGCTTTCCATTGTTCAGTCGTACTGCGGCAAGTGCTGCACAGTATATAGCAGTATGTACTTCAGGGAACGTCTGATGCTCTTTCAGATATTCTGGCAAGACTTTCGAATTAAGATCTTCAATGATTTTTCCAAACTTTTTGGATGATTGCTGCCTTGGCAGTATGGGTCGTTGTGTAGGATCGGTACCAGAATATTCTAGCAGGGCCTTGTAGAATTCAACATGTGTCTTGTCATGGAGGTCAGAGTTATATGAAAGTATCACTTCGGGTGTACTTGCATGTACTGTTATATCAGTATCAGGTGGACTGTTAACCGTTGAGTCAGACTCGGTACTTTCAAGATGTGGAAAGAGTTCTTGTGTTACTTCTTGTCTGATTCTACTAAGAACAGGACCCGGGATCAAATTGTTCTTGATGATTGATCTTCGTTGATCTGCAATGCGCTGTTCAGTAACTTTCATTGTTGCATACTGATTTGTAAAGGCTGTGTGTAGTTGTTGCCTATATCCTGCAATTTCAGTTTCAAGACGAGTTATTCGAAGATATGCCTGCATGATAAATTCATTCATATCATTGTTCCATTTAATGCGCTTTTTTGGGCTTACTGATACGAGAGGTCGTACTTGGCACAAAAGCACTCGCACCAGGTGCGGTATGATAATCAGGTTCTTGTGTTCCGCCATGATCATCTTGAGCTACTGTAGCTTGTTCGGGTGACCCGATGGGAGGCCAGCAGCTTACGCTCCCACCACCACCGGCTCGCATGCTGTCATCTCTAGCGGTGGCTCCAGAGATGCCCTGGCGTACCCCAGTCAGCGGCATTTTCCGAGGCACAGTTTTAGAACTCTTCATAGTTGATTTTTGCTTTTTATAACCTACAGCCAGGTGATGTGATGTTCAGCCGCTCCATTGGAGACAGACACTGACCACTTTGCCGCTTGCTGCAAGTCAGACGCAAAGTGGGTTTGGGTCGGTTCTTCCGCCCTCTCTGCCATTGGGATATGTCCTCTTCTGCCGTTGAAGCCGTTGACCATTTTTCCTGACACTTCAGTTGATCCGCGGGTGCTTATTTGGCGAAGCCTTATTCGCACCTGTCCTGCATATCTACAGGAGCTTCCCCTAACAGCCATTGGGACGCACCGTGTCGGGGTTGAGGGCCCCCACACCAGTGTCTTACGCAGGGTTATGCCTAGCTCTTACTAAATTCAGAGCTAAACCCCCACGTAAGCTGACCGGGCACTGTTATTATTATTATTATTATTATTATTATTATTATTATTATTATTATTATTATTATTATTATTATTATTATTATTATTAGCAAGACCTGTGGTGCATGCATGTCTCTTATTCTTAGCCCCTGGGTTAGTTTTCTGGTCAACTGAAGGATTTAATTCTGGACTGAGTAGTAGAACGGTGTTCGCTTGATTCATTTTTCAAGCTCTTAGTTACAGGAAGAAACCACACAGTGTGAAGATGACGCTAGTTCCAGATAGACATCCCCCCCACCCCCTCAGCCCCCGAACATATCCATGTTAAAAATTAAAGAGGTCTGACATTTCAAATAATGAAGGTATCGGCAAAAGAAAGAGAAGGCCCACGAGGGGCGTGAAAATGAAAGACTCCCTGGGTCTCGAGTGCTCTAATACCGTTGGGATCGGAAAAGAACAAGTGTTGACCAAGAGAGGTCGGATAGGAAAGATGAGGGTGAGAATCCTGATACAAGGAAGTGGAAGCAATGTCATACTCAGCTAAGGGAATCGTAGTCGCCAACCCGCTCTTGTACCCGTTTTAGTCGCCTTTTAAGGACAGACAGGAGATACCATGGGTGTTTCGGATTTCGTCCCGCTAGTAGCTAGTAGATGGTGTCCAACTCCTTGGCTGAAAGGTCAGTGTTGATACCTTCGGTTCAGAGAGTCCCGAATTCCATTCCCAGTCGGGTCCGGGATTTTAATCGCGTCTGATCAATTCTTCTGGCATGGGGACTGGGTGTTTGTGTTCGTACCAACACACTCCTTTTCATCTTCACACACCACACTATCACCCACCACAGAAACACGCAATAGTGATTACATTCGTCAACACTGGATTGGCTCCAGGAAGTGCATCCGGTCGTAAAACAGGGCCAACTCCACATGTGCGACACTGTTCGCACCCGCAACTCCAGATATGAGCAAAAAACGGAAGAAGAGGGAGTAGCTACTAGTTGGTAAGAACTGACAATTTCAGAAATCTCATCAGATGAATGTGAAATAGTTACTATTACGCCTTCATGTTTGGTACTCAGCCCGAAGGCTGGTTTGTTCCTCAACAACTTCGCCATCAGCTGTCATAAACGACCTATGCGTCAATGAAGGGGCATTCTAGGGACATGCGAAGTGACATAGTTTCCCGTTACTTTCTTCATCGAGCCAGAAGTTGCTATTGCATATCAGTCTGCCCTCTCAAAATCACGCACCAAGCGATTCTATGAGCGGCATTTTCATACCATACATAACAGAGACTGACTACTAAGGAATGACATTACTAGTACCGCTCATACCTCAGTCACTTTCATATTGTCCAAGCCAAGGATGAGACTGGGACAGATAAATTTTCTAGCTCCTACCAGAAGACAAACTGCTTTCTAGAAACACCATAATATACCCAGTGATGGGAGAAGTACAGGAAAGAACCGGGATGAATTACAATTACCTGAGAAATATTTTACTCAATTACAGTTACAAATTACTTTTCCAAGAAGTAATCAGTAAAATTGCTGTGATGGACAGCAGGTAATGATGATAAACGGGGTAAAAAATCAAGTTGTGAGGAAAAGCCCTCTCAACTTAAATTACTGTTTTGAGGGGGTGAAAGCTCCTTATGTGGATCATTGTGGGTATGTAGGTGTTAATATCTACATAAATAAAGTTTTAGGGGGCGCTGTCTGTAATTCGTTTGTTTTGCCAATTTTTCAGATAGGTTGACAGTTTAGCCGGTCTCGAAAGCCAAGAATAACGGCCGAGAGGAATCGTCGTGCTGACCACACGACACCTCGCAATCTGCAGGCCTTCGGGCTGAGCAGCGGTCGCTTGGTAGGTCAAGGCCCTTCAAGGGCTGTAGTGCCATGGGGTTTTGTTTGACAGTTAAGCAATTTAAGTGCGGTAATAATAGTTTTTTTTTTTAGATTTTGATTCAATACTATACAATAAAACTTTCATCAAAGGAACAGTATTACACATTTATTACAATTAAAAAGAAATACGGTGTGATTATACAATTAAAATCATTTAGTATTTGACTACACAGTAAGAAACTAACAGACACTAAAGAGTAGTGATGTGCGCGAGTGATGCCTGGAATCGCGGTACTCGATTCTTTCGAGTCCAGGCTCGGACTCGCTTCGCTTGCGAAGGCTCGATGATAGCATGACGTCACACGTGCGCTCACTCGCCGGCTCGTAGATGGATGAAGCATGCGTACAAGCGGTCGCCGAGGGTTTATGGGATTGCGACAGCGCGGTACGATATGAAAAAACTGAATGAATGCGCAAAAGGAATAACCTAAATTTGATAATTACTTGAGAACGATAATAATGCCACTTAATACGCATAATAAGATATGAAAATATCCGTTTACGGCGTCTCGCACACACTTCACTGAATATGCCATCTATTCTAATATTGATAATATAGCTTATCTGGCCTTCATAGCCCAACTTGGCCGGTTCGATACTGGTTTATTCCGGTAGTATTTGAAGGTGCTCAAATACGTCAACCTAGTGTCGGTAGAATTATTGGGACGTAAAAAATCTCCCGGGGGACTAAATGCGGTACCTCGGCATCCCCGAAAACCATACAAATGTACGTACTTGGACGTAAAAGTTATATTATTATTATTGTTATTATTATTATTATTATTATTATTATTATTATTATTATTATTATTATTATTATTATTATTATTATTATTATTATTATTATTATTATTATTATTATTTCAAATCCCTGTCACGGTATGTATGTTGTAATTAGTGTATTTTAAACATGTGCTATTTGTAGACTATAGACGGTATTTCTGCACACATTGTATTGCTTCGCTACTGGTAAATTATATCTCATGTAGCCATTATGCATATACACGGGCGTAGATGTGCTAATATGATCGGTAGTATGACAGATTTATTGTAACCATAGCCTATTGCTAACCGCGCCAAAGCCTACAATCGTCCGGGGGAACAGGTGAATTACAGCAGTTTATATGTACATCATACTTTCGGCAGATATAATGTCGGGTATTAAGATGAGGCGTCCAGAATGTGACGTACGTTCACGCAGCAAATCAGCGGACAGAACGTCATTCTGTTCTAGCTAAACAGCTCACAGTTTGTTAGTAAGTCACAACCTTTAGGGCCTATGATGATGATAATAATAATCATAACAATCGAATTATTGACGACCGATGACTGAACAACATCAATCATCATCATCAGCAGACATATTGCACTCCACACCACAAAAATACTCTGTGGGTGACCCTGAATGCCGTGCACTCCAGTACAGTAGATTTTAGTTCTAAGGCATGTCCACAGATAGCGACACCAGTATGCTTGGACTCGAGTCTGGAGTCGAGTAATACCGATTCTAAGAGCACATTACTCGATTCTACTCGATTCCGTCGCTAGCCCATCACTACTAAAGAGACTGCCAGACTGACGAATGCGCGCGGCAAGCGGGTGAACCATACCTGTGTCCACAAATACAGTGGTGTCCATGACCTTGGCAAAAAGACATACCCCTGCTACCCTTCCTCACAGCACATGCAAAGTCTCCACTACTTGCTGTGGCGCTATACAAATCGGTTAGCCGCGACGAACGACATTTTGTGCGTATTTCCGCTAATAATTGTGTTAATAATTAAAGAAAATAAAGTGTTAGCTGATAAGATAACAGGGCTTGTACAAAATGCTGTTTTTAATGATCCCTGTAATTCCTCGTTTCAGCCGGCCAAAATGAAATAGAAATGTAATATTTTCTCCAAAAAGTGTGTGTGGGGTGTGGGGGCGACTGCCTCAACTCCTTGCCCCACTTCATTGCTGCTACTGGTATTGATACAGAAGTACACAAAAAACACTAACAAATTACTGTGTCAAAGTGTTACGCCACAGCCCATGCAGCTACATGTTTCAACCAGTACTTGTAGACCAAAACAGGTAACAGAGTCAGCAACGTGGAGAAGTACAAGCGGACTGAGAGGAAGAGACTTGCGTCCTTGTTATCGTGTGTATTTCTAGCACAGGCACTTGCGCTTACGGCGGCAAGCTTTGACACCCGTGAACTAAAGTATGGTTCCAATATATGGAATCCACACAGTAGCGTAGCCAGGATCGGCCAATGGGGAGGGGTTACAGTTACAAAATTAAGATATAACATAATGAAAGTGCTTGTGCTTGTGCGTGTCTGGTACGCGCATGCATGACTGTCATAAGGATACTGATACAAGAGTGAATTACTGTATGTGATATTCAGATTGCAATACACTACAAAATTCTTACTTTAAAATACAGAACAAGAATAATATGATCGAGGTCAGCAGTTTTATCTCAAACGGTATGTTCAGTTTACAATCTAAAATCTAATTTTCGAGGCTTCCTAGAAAATAAATTTAACACATCTGTTGGTTTTACAACTGTGTCTCTGTGAATGTTCAAGGGAGCCAACCCGTTGAGTCGACCTTCACTTGTGGTATTTCTGAGGTAGGTTTTAAGGCGTCTTAATGTTGAAAATGATCTCTCACTGGCTGCAGTGGTGACAGGTAGGGTGGCAAACTCTCTCAACAAGCAGTAGATTGCAGGGAGTTTATCTTGATCACATAAAAGAAGTTTATTGTTTACTGTCAGTTTCTATTTATTTTATTTTTGTGAAAGTTCAATGGGGGGGGGGGGGGGTTCTAACCCCCAGTAACCCCCCCCCTGGCTACGCCCCTGAATCCACACCAGGATTACTTGATTCGAGAACTGGAAAGAAATCCAAAGAAAAGCAGCTCGATTTGTTCTGGGTGATTTGCGACAAAAGAGTACCGTAGCGTTAGAAAATGTTGCAAAGTTTGATCTGGGAAGACTTGAGAGAAAGGAGACGAGCTGTTTAATTAACAAGGAAACCCTTCCATCTGCTAAACTCCGATCTGATTGAGAATTGGTACAACGAATCCAGTAGGAATGTTCCATTCGGCCATATTAAAATTAGATGCTCAGTCGTATATTTAGCACCTGTTTTGGGGTGTCAAAGTTTGCTCGTTCAAGCAACACATACGCGGTCCTGCGTACCTATATCTATATATATAAAATAAGAGTTTTGTCTGTACATTGCTCAGAATTTGAAAATAATGGTATTTCTGTATCGGTCATGTCCATAGTAACATGAAAATGCACTTTTTACTTTTCCGTAATTTCTGTCTATCTGTTTGTCTGTCTGTCTGTCTGTCTGTATGTATGTACACGCATCACGAGAAAACGGTTGAAGAGAATTTAATGAAAATCGGTATGTGAAGTCAGGGGATGAGCCTCTACAATCTAGGCTATAAATCATTTTACTCACGCTGAGTAATATGGTAGTTTAGGGGAAGGCCTAAAATTGAATTCTCAACCATTTATGTTATTAGTGGTCTAATGAAAATCGGTATGTGAAGTCGGGGGATGAGCCTCTACAATCTAGGCTATAAATCATTTTACTGACGCTGAGTGAAATGGTAGTTTAGGGGAAGGCCTAAAATTTAATTCTCAACTATTTATGTTATTAGTGGTCGTATTTTAAAGAAAATGAGTATGCAAAGTTGGGGAATAAGTTGCTACAATCTAGGCTATCAATAATTGTATTCACGCTGAGAAAAATGGTAGTTTAGGGGAAGGCCTAAAATATAATTCTCAAATATTGTTGCTATTAGTAGTCCTATCTTGATGAAAATCGGTATGCAAAGTCAGGAAATAAGTCGGTATAGTCTAGGCTGTAAATTATTTTATTCACGCTGAGTGAAATGGTAGTTTAGGGGAAGGCCTAAAATGTAATTCTCAAATATTTCTTATTAGAGTTGTAATCGATGAATGCTACATAACTAGGGTTATATAGTAATAAATTTCCTATTATTCATGTCTTATACATTGTTACCGTACTGGCTACGATCACAAAGATATTCATGATTTTGGATTTTTGTTACTAAGTCCATATCAGCGCCGAGTAACCAGAAATGGGTAAACAGTATTTAATGAAAATAGGTATGTAAAGTCGGAGAATAAGAAACTACAGTTTATGGTATAAAATATTTTACAAATCACAGAGTCGAAAGAAAACTAAATGTGAAGGCCTACAATATAGACAGTTCATAACATTGATCAACAATAACATTACATTGACCATTGTTTGTCGTGATGTGCTTTGTGTCATCTGTTGCCCTTCATCTCCGGTAGATAGGATTACTGCTGCGTACAGAGTATTTTTTATTTGATTTACGTCGCACCGACATAGATAGGTTTTATGGCGACGATGTGATAGGAAAGGGCTAGGAGTGTCTTAGGCCTTAATTAAGGTACAGGCCCAGCATTTGACTGGTGTGAAAGTGGGAAACCACGGAATATCATCATCAGCGCTGCCGACAATGGGGTTTGCATCCACTATCTCTCGGATGCAAGCTCACAGCTGTGCACCGCTAACCACACGGTCAACTCGCCCAGTCGTACAGAGTGTAACAGCCTGCCTGAATATTGATGGGAAGTAGCTGGGGAGTTAGATAACTTTCTTCTTTAGCATGACGTTCCCCTGGTTTATAAATGTTCTGATTCTACTGGTATGTAACACACTGGATCATTATAGCATTTGGGCTATTCAATCCCTACCCTGAGGCACTGATTGGAATGAACAGTGTGTATATTTAGCGGAATAATGGAAGATGAGTGTTCATGGCAATCTGCGGCCTGATCATCCCAGCTCTGGAACTTTGGACTGTTAGATTGGCACCGCAATCAAACCGCAGAACTGTTCGTTAAAAGTGATAAAACATGCGGCTTTCCATTTGATCGAGTATTTTATATGATAGCATTGCTTTTAATCGCTACATTCATACTTACGTTTTTGTAATGACCTATGTTGATTTCAGGTTAAGAAAACCACAAAGTCAGTCTTTCTGAGAATCCCGTAGCGAAGCACGGGTACATCAGCTAGTAAACAATAAATGAATTCTAAGTACAGTAATAAGTGTATGCAAATATACAGTACTAGAACAAAGAGATTTAACTGTATAATTTATCTTTATTTGAAACTAGACTCATTTACTATTGCTGCGTAGGAAATTAATTTCAAGTTTGGAGGCAGAATGTTCCCGCCATCACTATCATTAAATATTAACATAATTTAAAATTCTTGTCTAAATTTTTCGTTTTAAGATAATAGTTACAAACTATATAGGCTACTGTATATGCGTGATGGAATGTTCTAGAATGTTTTCACTAATGAATATGAGCGCCTTGAAGATAATCCGTTATCTATAGTAAAGTGGAGACGAATAACGGCAATCGCATGAAATAAATGGGGAAGGGGAAATAGGAATTGGTAACACAATTCTCCTTGGATTTACAAGGACTACAGAAAATGAACGTAGAGCATCTTTCTTTCTTTCTTTCTTTCTTTCTTTCTTAATCCGTTTACTCCCCAGAGTTGGTTTTTCTCACGGACTCAGCGAGGGATCCCACCTCTACCGCCTCAAGGGCAGTGTCCTGGAGCGTAAGACTTTGGGTCGGGGGATATAACTGGGGAGAAGGACCAGTACCTCTCCCAGGCGGCCTCACCTGCTATGCTGATCAGGGGCCTTGTGGAGGGATGGGAAGATTAATACTAATAATAATAATGCTTTTGGCTTTACATCCCATTAACTACTTCTTTACGGTTTTCGGAGGCATCGAGATGTATACTGTATTTAGTACCTGTTTTGGGGTGTCAGAGTTTGCTCATTTAAGCACGGCATAGACAGGAGTAGCGGCAGGAAGCAGATACAGGAGGGTGGCCGGCCAGTTCATGTGTTACGCTGTCTCTCTCTCACACACATTACTTCCCTAACGTCGGCAATCGCTGCCACTCCAAGAGGCTAAATGGGACGCCAGGCAAATGCTGAGGGGCCACTTCCTTCCCAGTCATAACACTTTCCTACCGTTACATCGCAGAAAACCTTCGATATGCTAATGCGACGTTAATTCACCATAAAAAACGACAATGCTTGTTGTTTTTCTTACACGGTAGTGTGTCGGTGTTTGCATACTATATATACAACTAGCTGATGTACCCGTGCTTCGCTACGGGATTCTCAGAAAGACTGACTTTGTGGTTTTCCTAACTGAAATCAACATAGGTCATTACAAAAACGTAAGTAGGAATGTAGCGATTAAAAGCAATGCTATCATATAAAACACTCAATCAAATGGAAAGCCGCACGTTTTATCACTTTTAACTAACAGTGTTGCGGTTAGATTGCGGTACCAATCTAATAGTCCAAAGTTCCAGAGCTGGGATGACCAGGCCGCAGATTGCCATGAACACTCATCTGCCATTATTCCGCTTAATATGCACACTGTTAATTCCAATCAGTGCCTCAGAGTAGGGATTGAATAGCCCGAATGCTATGATGATCCAGTGTGTTACGTACCAGTAGTATCAGAAAATTTATAAACCAGAGGAATGGCATGCTAAAGAAGAAAGTTATCTAACTCCCCAGCTACTTCCCATCAATGTTCAGGCAGGCTGTTACACTCTGTACGACTGGGCGAGTTGACCGTGTGGTTAGCGGTGCGCAGCTGTGAGCTTGCATCCGAGAAATAGTGGATTCGAACCCTATTGTCGGCAGCGCTGAAGATGGTATTCCGTAGTTTCCCACTTTCACACCAGTCAAATGCTGGGCCTGTACCTTAATTAAGGCCTAAGACACTCCTAGCCCTTTCCTATCCCATTGTCGCCATAAAACCTATCTATGACGGTGCGACGTAAATCAAGTAAAAAGTACTCGGTACGCAGCAGTAATTCTATCTACCGGAGATGAGGGGCAACAGAAGACACAAAGCACATCACGACAAACAATGATCAATGTAACGTTATTGTTGATCAGTGTTATGAGATTTCTATATTGTAGGCCTACACATTTAGTTTTCTTTCGACTCTGTGATTTGTAAAATATTTTATGCCGTAAACTGTAGTTTCTTATTCTCCGACTATACATACCGATTTTCATTAAATACTGTTTACCCATTTTCTCGTTACTCGGCGCTGATATGGACTTAGTAACAAAAATCCAAATTCATGAATATCTTTGTGATCATAGCCAGTACGGTAACAATGTATAAGACATGAATAATAGGAAATTTAATACTATACAACCTTAGTTATGTAGCATTCATCGTTTACACCTCTAATAAGAAATATTTGAGAATTACATTTTAGGCCTTCCCCTAAACTACCATTTCACTCAGCGTGAATAAAATAATTTACAGCCTAGACTATAGCGACTTATTTCCTGACTTTGCATACCGATTTTCATCAAGATAGGACTATTAATGACAACAATATTTGAGAATTAATTTTTAGGCCTTCCCCTAAACTACCATTTTTCTCAGCGTGAATACAATTATTGACAGCTTAGATTGTAGAAATTTATTTCCCAACTTTGCATACCCATTTTCTTTAAAATACGACCACTAATAACATAAATAGTTGAGAATTCAATTTTAGGCCTTCCCCTAAACTACCATTTCACTCAGCGTCAGTAAAATGATTTATAGCCTAGATTGTAGAGGCTCATCCCCCGACTTCACATACCGATTTTCATTAGACCACTAATAACATAAATAGTTGAGAATTCAATTTTAGGCCTTCCCCTAAACTACCATTTCACTCAGCGTGAGTAAAATTATCTATAGCCTAGATTGTAGAGGCTCATCCCCTGACTTCACATACCGATTTTTCATTGAATTCTCTTCAACCGTTTTCTCGTGATGCGTGTACATACATACAGACAGACAGACAGACAGACAGACAGACAGACAGACAGACAGACAGACAGACAGACAGACAGACAGACAGAAATTACGGAAAAGTAAAAAGTGCATTTTCTTGTTACTATGGGCATGACCGATACAGAAATACCATTATTTTCAAATTCTGAGCAATGTACAGACAAAACTCTTATTTTATATATATAGATATATATATGCCGGCCCCCGTGGTGTAGGGGTAGCGTCCCTGCCTCTTACCCGGAGGCCCCGGGTTCGATTCCTGGCCAGGTCAGGGATTTTTACCTGGACCTGAGGGCTGGTTCGAGGTCCACTCAGCCTACGTGATTAGAATTGAGAAGCTATCTGACGGTGAGATAGCGGCCCCGGTCTAGAAAGCCAAGAATAACGGCCGAGAGGATTCGTCGTGCTGACCACATGACACATCGTAATCTGCAGGCCTTCGGGCTGAGCAGCGGTCGCTTGGTAGGCCAAGGCCCTTCAAGGGCTGTAGTGCCATGGGGTTTGGTTTGGTTAGATATATATATATACTAGCTGATGTACCCGTGCTTCGCTACGGGATTCTCAGAAAGACTGACTTTGTGGTTTTCTTAACCTGAAATCAACATAGGTCATTACAAAAACGTAAGTATGAATGTAGCGATTAAAAGCAATGCTATCATATAAAATACTCGATCAAATGGAAAGCCGCATGTTTTATCACTTTTAACGAACAGTTCTGCGGTTTGATTGCGGTGCCAATCTAACAGTCCAAAGTTCCAGAGCTGGGATGATCAGGCCGCAGATTGCCATGAACACTCATCTTCCATTATTCCGCTAAATATACACACTGTTCATTCCAATCAGTGCCTCAGGGTAGGGATTGAATAGCCCAAATGCTATAATGATCCAGTGTGTTACATACCAGTAGAATCAGAACATTTATAAACCAGGGGAACGTCATGCTAAAGAAGAAAGTTATCTAACTCCCCAGCTACTTCCCATCAATATTCAGGCAGGCTGTTACACTCTGTACGACTGGGCGAGTTGACCGTGTGGTTAGCGGTGCACAGCTGTGAGCTTGCATCCGAGAGATAGTGGATGCAAACCCCATTGTCGGCAGCGCTGATGATGATATTCCGTGGTTTCCCACTTTCACACCAGTCAAATGCTGGGCCTGTACCTTAATTAAGGCCTAAGACACTCCTAGCCCTTTCCTATCACATCGTCGCCATAAAACCTATCTATGTCGGTGCGACGTAAATCAAATAAAAAATACTCTGTACGCAGCAGTAATCCAATCTACCGGAGATGAAGGGCAACAGATGACACAAAGCACATCACGACAAACAATGGTCAATGTAATGTTATTGTTGATCAATGTTATGAACTGTCTATATTGTAGGCCTTCACATTTAGTTTTCTTTCGACTCTGTGATTTGTAAAATATTTTATACCATAAACTGTAGTTTCTTATTCTCCGACTTTACATACCTATTTTCATTAAATACTGTTTACCCATTTCTGGTTACTCGGCGCTGATATGGACTTAGTAACAAAAATCCAAAATCATGAATATCTTTGTGATCGTAGCCAGTACGGTAACAATGTATAAGACATGAATAATAGGAAATTTAATACTATATAACCCTAGTTATGTAGCATTCATCGATTACAACTCTAATAAGAAATATTTGAGAATTACATTTTAGGCCTTCCCCTAAACTACCATTTCACTCAGCGTGAATAAAATAATTTACAGCCTAGACTATACCGACTTATTTCCTGACTTTGCATACCGATTTTCATCAAGATAGGACTACTAATAACAACAATATTTGAGAATTATATTTTAGGCCTTCCCCTAAACTACCATTTTTCTCAGCGTGAATACAATTATTGATAGCCTAGATTGTAGCAACTTATTCCCCAACTTTGCATACTCATTTTCTTTAAAATACGACCACTAATAACATAAATAGTTGAGAATTAAATTTTAGGCCTTCCCCTAAACTACCATTTCACTCAGCGTCAGTAAAATGATTTATAGCCTAGATTGTAGAGGCTCATCCCCCGACTTCACATACCGATTTTCATTAGACCACTAATAACATAAATGGTTGAGAATTCAATTTTAGGCCTTCCCCTAAACTACCATATTACTCAGCGTGAGTAAAATGATTTATAGCCTAGATTGTAGAGGCTCATCCCCTGACTTCACATACCGATTTTCATTAAATTCTCTTCAACCGTTTTCTCGTGATGCGTGTACATACATACATACATACATACAGACAGACAGACAAATAGACAGACAGACAGACAGACAGAAATTACGGAAAAGTAAAAAGTGCATTTTCATGTTACTATGGACATGACCGATACAGAAATACCATTATTTTCAAATTCTGAGCAATGTACAGACAAAACTCTTATTTTATATATATAGATTTATTTATTTTACAAAGAAGACGCCAGTTGCGCTTTGCGAAGGCTGGTAGACCAACCCTGTTGGTGACACAGAACACCCGCAACACCCGGGCCTGGTCAGAACGTTAACAGCTACCGAGGAACCAGCATGTGTTAACAAGCAGTACTCCTGACGTTCCCTCTTTCAGGTATGGACAATTCACATTGTTAACCAGTGATTACGATAATAATAATAGGCCTAGTTATTTTCAAAGCGCAATATTCAGTTAATTATTATCGGTTTATGGTGTTGACTGTGAAGCGATTTTCAGTGCTATAGATAGAACCTGCAAAGTATTACAAGTTGGTAAATGATAAAAGTATGTGTTTCGCCTTTTAAACCCTCCGTGAATAATTTATAAATCATCGGCATCTAAAATTGGTTTCTTAAATCCCCTTTCTTTAGGAATCCTTTCAAATTTACTGATATTTTGAAGTGTTAGAAACGGCGCCATTTATCCAAATCTGAAATACTTTAGAGATTGCATTACTTATTAAAAGAGTCCACGTTATCAGTTCTGTATTAAAATATAAACATAATATATAATGAAATTAGCTATTACTTCTATCAATGTGTGGTGAGCACTATGAATTAATTCATTATTGTTTTTTGAAAATATTTTAAATCTATTGAACGAAACCTTCCGCCCGCGTTTTATTGAAGGCGGTTGATTTACCCAAATAGTGCTATTAGACCTGTCGATGCCACACACATCAGTTCTATATTAAAATAAACATAATATATAATTAAATTAACCATTACTTCTCTCAATGTGTTGTCAGTACTACGAATTAATAGAGTTTTTGAAAATATTCGAATTCTAAACGAAACCCCTCATCCACGCTTTGTGAAGGTGGTTTGGTTGTCCCGCCAGTTATCACCTACTGTACATACTGTATTCTTTGATCTTGACGAACTTCGTACCAGGTGGAAGCAGCTTGTGTCTTATTAATGCTCCTAACATGTCATCTTTTTAGGTATGAAAACGTAATTCCTACTCCAGTTATTGTTCATAAGCGATCACAATAATGATCTCCATAGTCGTTTTCATTTAATATTCAATGTATTCTAGAATTCATTATGATTTTGCTGTCATTCCGTTGTGATTTTCAATTCTGGCTACTGCAAAGCGAGCAGAAGCTGTGCTTCGTCTTCTAAGCAATCTTTTAAAAATATCAACATTACCATTTAATTTCTAAATCCTGCTTTCGTCAAAGATACTTTTAAATACTCATATTATAGCCTCAGCTACAGTGTGTAGGCAGTTTAATTAGATGCATGGCATACATCAAAGCAGTGTACTACTCTTGTTGAAGGGCGGCTATGGATTTCGTAGATATTGCCGGTATTGCTTGTGTCCATTTCATTTCTGCGCGAGAATTCTGTTTATGCGTTGCATTTTATGATAACCCAGTTTCAAGAAAATAATTATCAGATGCAGCGTTTGGAATTCGCTGAAATCCACGCAATTGTGGCTATCTAATTATAATAGCTGCGATGTTCACTGTGGTTGCAATATGGAATTTCCAGGTCTGTAGTCAAAGTATACGCTATATGCCCTCTGCTTATCTCCACACATTGGATATATAATTTATTTGTACTTCCTACAATGACAGGCTGCCTAAATCTGACAAAGTATACCATAACATTTGAATATTGAATGTATGTGTAACCATGAAGAGTTTTTCTGGAGTTAATCCTTCACGTATGCCGTACTATAGATGTGATATCTAACAATTTGGGCGGAGCCTTTAATGGCCAAGAGGGCTAAATCGCAGTGCAGATTCTTGGGAATGCCCACACTTCTGATTTCTTGAGTATGTCTTCTACTTTGGTTTATTTTCTTTTTAATTTCGCCATTCTGTTTTAAATCTCCAGCTACGCATCGAAGGTTCAGCTTGACGAATAACGTTATTAGCTATCATTTATTTAACGAAGCCTCCGTGGCTGACCGCTGGATACCGTGGTTCAAATCCCGGTCACTCCATGTGAGATTTTTCTCCGGATACTCCGGTTTTCCCTGTCATCTTTCATTCCAGCAACACTCTCCAGTATAATTTCCATTTCATCTGTCAGTCATTAATCATTGCCCCAGAGGAGTGCGACAGACTTTGGCACAATTCCTATCCTCGCTGCAAGTTGGGGGCTTCATTCTTCCCATCCCCTTTTTTTTTCTTTTGGTTTTACGTCGCACCGACACAGATAGGTCTTATGGCGACGATGGGATAGGAGTGGGAAGGAAGCGGCCGTGGCCTTAATTAAGGTACCCCCAGCCTGGTGTGAAAATGAGAAACCACAGAAAATCATATTCAGGGCTGCCGACAGTGGGGCTCGAACCCACTATCTCCTGGATGCAAGCTCACAGCTGCGCGCCCCTAACCGCACGGCCAACTCGCCCGGTCTTGCGATCCCTGACCCGATCATTGACTGGAAAACAGGTTGTAGGTTTTCTTTCATTTATTTAAACTCATCACTGTTCGTTGCATACGTATCGCGCCTAATGTTCATACATTAAAATTCCTCACCAGATGACTGATTAACGCCCGAGAAATATACGAAGATGTGGCTCCAAAACCACCGTACTGCAACGAACACCAATCCAATAGTTTCTTGCAGTGAAATGTGTGATTGCAAATTACAAGAGGCACTTTGGAGTGTTTTTCTTAAAATAAATAGCTAGAATAGTAGGAAACTATTGTGTGAGCGAATTAAGGTTGTCAAAGTAGTGCATTAAGATATGGATTTCTTCTTTATCATAAAGTGTCTAATATAGGCTATGCGTGTTTTATGCCAACCTGAGGGAATTTTGATGTAACTAGCTGGAAGCCACAAATTTTTAACACCAGAGTGGTGTGGCATCTTGTTATTTGTCATACCCTGACTTAGAGTATACCGTACCCTCTGAACATTTTGGGACTACAGCGCTGGGAATACAGTACCATACATAGTCTATACTCCGGGATGGGTTGTTAAATGCATTGTCGGTAATTAATTTTGTACCGAGCTCGATAGCTGCAGTCGCTTAAGTGTGGCCAGTATCCAGTATTCGGGAGATAGTGGGTTCGAATCCCACTGTCGGCAGCCTTGAAGATGGTTTTCCGTGGTTTCCCATGTTCACACCAGGCGAATGCTGGGGCTGTACCTTAATTAAGGCCACGGCCGCTTCCTTCCCACTCCTAGCCCTTTCCTGTCCCATCGCCGCCGTAAGACCTGTCTGTGTCGGAGTGACGTAAAGCAACTTGTAAAAAAAAAAAAAAAAAATGTTTAAAATACTTTTACATTTCAAGTGTAGGCAATGAACAATTTAACGTAAGTTGGCCTAATTTCCTATTCCAGAGTTCTGCGATTTTGTGCTTGTCTCCCCCTTAGCCCCGTTTTTGTGTTACGGTGTCGGGGATAAGGTGGAATGAATTTTATGGCATGCTTTAATGGCCGGATGCCCTTCCCGACGCCAACCTCTGTTGAGGAACTAATGAAGATGGGATGAATGATGGTGAACGAAATTGGGAAAGAGGTGAAAGGAATCTGTCGTGCCGCGATGAGTACCTACCTCGGACGTTAGAGCGCTTGCCTTCCGAGCTCAACGGATCCTGGCTCAGCCCGGTGGTATTTGAATCAAATATGTGTCGGTAGATTTACCTGCACGAAAAATAACTCCTGCGGGACAAAATTCCGGCACCTCGGAATTTCCGAAAACCATAAAAATTTAGTTAGTAGGATGTAAAACAAATAACGTTAAAATTAGGAATATGCTGTTGCCCATGAATAGGAACCGGCCCGGCATTCAAAATCAAAATATTTTATTTGCAAATAAAGATGGGAAATGATAAAACAAAAATACATTATTCTCAACAACTACATTTTAAGTTAAAAAGAAAAGAAGACATTTTTCCTAAAATAGAGTATTATACAGTCATTAAACACACAGCTCGTCCTTAATAAATTTATATTATTTACAAAATTCTATTCATAATATCTTCTGTACTTACACATATAATCAACTCATACAGTATGTGGAATCACTTCAAGAAATACCATACAATATTGCTATAAGATTTAAATGTACAGTGCTTTAAAAAAAAAAAAATACACCGTAACCCATTTTGGTACCTAACGTGCACAACGACCTGCTGCGTCTTAACCAGAGCCCCTTTTGCCACTGCATTTCAGAGTTCCCGAAGGGCCCTCGCAGCTACCTTAGCGGTTTGCATGGAACTTCCGTGATTTTGTCAGTACGGTATCGTTTATTACAGTATATGTTGCGTCTCACCTCTCACCTACAGTTTTACACCGATGTTACAATGAGTTCACGCACGTAGTTTACAGAATGCTTACACGCCCCGTATGAAAACTACGACTTGTGTACAAGAAATGGACGACAGCCAAATAATTCATTTTACACATTTTCGCAATGCAAGGATATTCGTAAACGGTGGGTAACCGCTAACGGAAGTGATAAACTTAGAATCCAGCTGCAGAATACAATAATTATGTTCATCCAGTTTCGAAGAAAAGGATTTTGAAAGAAAACAATCTTCTGCGATGACCATTTTTTGTGCACTCCGACTGTAACATTGTCAAATGTGCCAGTACCAGTAGCGGGCGGCCGGACGATAAGGAAGCTGTTGGAGATGTGGATTACGAGAGATGTTTCTATGAAGCGAATTAAGTCTGTACCTTGTTCTTTGGCAGCATGGGGGTCCATATCATTCCACTGGAGTCGAGCTGAGTGGCTCAGACGGTTAAGGCGCAGGCTTTCTCAGTCCAACTTGGCAGGTTCGATCCTGGCTCAGTCCGATGACATCTGAAGGTGCTCAAATAGGTCAGCTCCGTGTCGGTAGATTTACTGATACACAAAATAACTCTTGTGGGACAAAATTCCGGCACCTCGGCTTCTCCGAAAACCGTACAAGTATTTTGTGGGACGTAAAAAAAAGCATTATTACCAGTACATTCCCCGAGAAGTACCGCCCCTTTCCCGCGCAAAAAAAAACTGGGCAAACTCTTGAAAGAAAAAGGGAACGCCAATACAGCCCCGATCAACTTTCGTCTAAAGAACGAAGTGCGAGAGACTTAGTGGTGGGCAGAAATCGTGTAATTTTATCCTTGAAACAATCGCCACCACCGCGAAAATACCCTCCTGTGAGTTACTATTTTGAAACAATAACTTATAGCCTACATCATTAATACATGGTAATCGTGAGAATTCCTTCGACGTTGCTCTCGACGGTGTCTTAAAAATAAATTTAATGTGAATAATAATAATAATAATAATAATAATAATAATAATGTTCGTGAGTCTATTTGAGGTACATTCTAATGAGTAGTAAAAAGGAAGGAAGGAAGAAAGAATGAAGGGGGGACAAGAAATTTTATGCTTCAGAAGAAGGGTATCACATAAAAAGTTTGCAGAGGACTTATTATTTTTTACAGTTTGCTTTAAGTCGCATTGGCACAGATAGGTTTCGTGTCGTTATGATTTGCGACTCCGTTTTACTCTGCCAAGCAAGGGCTTGAATCTTAGACCTGAAGGTTACCAGGAACACGTCATATGGATTGACGGTGATGTTTTATGGGAATAATAGGGCAAAGTACTTTATATGGTATAAATGAGGCCCATGGCGGTCTGTTAGTTGAGTTGGATATATTGAATGAGAAGTGATTCCTCACTCGTTATGTGGCTATTAGTTTGTCACGAGTAGACGGGGATAAAAGCCCTTTTGTGAAGTTAGTTCTGAGCGCACGAAATCAGGCCACGGGGCCACTGGCTGCCGTGTTTACATTTTTTTTTTTTTTTTGTAGCGAGGGGAGGCTTTACTGGCGAGACGAGGAGGTTATCGTCCCAGCCCTGCACGGCGGGGAGCCGTAGCCATTTTTAAAAGGCTAGGTTATAAGGGATTCTTTCTTTTTCAGGCAAAGACGTATTTGTGACAGCGATTCTATCTTTTTTTTTTTTACTTTCTTGTCAGTAGATATGTATTCTACATATGATATCTTGGCACTAAGGAATTAGTAGTGTTAGTCTATCTTGTAAATACAATGATTGCTTAATGGACATGAGTTCGCATCCATATGCATACTTCAATGCGTGGTAGGGAGAGATATACAGTAGCTGTAGTGGTAGGTTTATTTTAGCCGTAGTTGTCTTCGCACTACGAGTGCGATCCATTGTAATGGAGAGATTGTAATAAGAAAAATTCTTGTTTATCTGATTAATCGAATACGCTTTGTCTAGTAAAATGATGAATTATAACTGAGTTCCTCATTTCGTAATTAAAGTAATAGAGTAAATTTTCCTAACCCCATACTCTCGTCGCAAGAGCCCAGACATCGACAGTCTGCCACTTGCAGCTAGGCTGGTGCAGTTATTTAGTAACAGGTAAGCAGGTAAGTTCGTTTATGCATTGTTGCTTATGCCCTGTAGGGTATATTAAGTCGTATTTTGTGTGTGTTTAGAGGGCTTTTAAGGAACAAAATCAAATGACAAATATGCTAAAATAATTTTTAGGATGGGGCAAACATTTCGGCCAGGAGTGCCTTTGGGTGTTCCGACCGAGGGGGGGGGGGCATTTGGACATTAGCATTGTTTCACAAATGAGGTTCCAAGAAGGAAACCATAATTTAATTGCATCGATTCAGAATACTTACGTATTGAAGCTCCTTGGGTGTTTCGCCCCAGTAGCAGAGAGCTTGAATACATCGTTAATTTTGTGTTTAGTTTGATGTTAAGGTATGCGTCTCCGAAAACCGTAAAAGTAGTTAATGAGTCGTAAAGCCAATAACATTAATTAATTAAATATATTATTTATGTTAAGGTGCACTGTAAACACTAGGTTCCGCCAGCAAAGAGCAACCACAATGATATTGTACTGTATTTGTAGCTATATAAAATAACTCGCTTTTTTCTCGTTTGGGGCTACGCTCCTCATCACTCTTCATCAGAAGTGGGTGTTGACTAATTTCATTGCACTGTTGATGTACATTTTTTTCACAGGTTAAAAAATACTTTTTTATATCTAACGAACAGCTACATTCTTCAAACTTAGCAGACCTTGAAATCTCTCTTTTAAATATAAATATAAATAATAATGACTAATGGAATTTGGGAGCCATAAATATACAAATAAATAATTCTTAAACTTTGCCGGCTGTTGAAACTCATCTTCAGGGTCGTTGCCTTGTGACAAGGAGATCTGAATCACTTGATACCTAAAAAATTAATATTGGAAAAGGAGTCCATCTGGTAATTTCCCCCACCCATAGCAATTAAACAGAATATATATTAATCTCATACAATTTACTTAGTCAATTAAACCTGTATTTACCTAGAAATCCGAGCAGAGCTCGTCGTGATACACCCTTGAACATATATAACAAAATAAAGAGAATATTGATATAAATAATAAATGTCTTAATTTATGAAATAACTCTCTCTCAATAACTGGTACTCAGTTTATTCCGCAACGCAAAATATTCACACGCAGTCATGACTCATTTTTCAAGAATGGACTCCACTTTGCTGATGGCATTGGTATAGTTTGAAAAGGCCCAACACGTTACCTTACGTAGACTCTCCGTAGAATTATATATGGCTAACATTCATAACCATAGAATGTTGTTACACTCCAGCATCTTTCTCCCTGGTTCCTTCAACAGCAGATCTCGAACTCCCAACATGGCATGGGACATCTTCCCACAACTCGTACAAAACACCTCTCAGATTACCACCAGTATCACCTCTGCACACTGCAAGCTGCAACTTCCAACTACAGACGCGTGCTTGCACCACACTAGCCCAAGCCAACACAACAGCATCTTAAAATAGCCCAGTTCCTGGAATTTTCCACCTCAGCTCCGCCAACACGTAAACCCCCGCTCGGAGACTCGTCACGTACACAACCGGGAGATAAACTGAGTGATCGAAACACACTAGTCCCAAATAAAATATAGAGAGTATCCATAATAACGAGAGTTCCAAAAAGAGTTACTAAGCCGCGACGGCTAAATACACACATAATTGAAATATGCACATGAATAAATAATAATAATAATAATAATAAAATAATATCTGACCGGGGTTTGTCAGGTTACAACCTATCGAAGTTAGCCATATGGCATGTCATTGGATATCCTTTGATTACACAGTAGAAGATATAACTGGATTTTTAGATCTAGGGAAAATTGTGTACTCTTTTCATAATTATGTTTTCATCCCCACGTAATGAACGGCCTCAAAGTATACGCTACAGTTTTTAATGACAAGTTGTCTTTTGCGAAGACAGCATAATTAATTTACATCACTCAGTCATCATGATCGTGTTCAAAGGTTATAGTATTGATTGTAAGTCCTTGGACTTTACCTTGAAACGATCAGCGCTACACTGTAGCCATACTGTTACAAGCGCGTTGGTTGTAGTACGCTGTCTAGCAGGTCAACTGTGTTCTCGTGATTGTGCTCTCTGTTGTAGAGAGAAAATCATCTTGCGTTCAGCGTTCCTTCTTGCGGTATCAGCACACATGAATTGCGAGTTCGGACTACGTTGCAGTCACATCACAACTGAAACGGACGCTTGCTTTCTTTTAGTTTTCTTCACACTTAGAATTGTTCATCATGTATCTGTAGTGGTGTAGGACAAAGTGACTCCTTATTTTCTTACAGTTGATCGGTTGTTAGTTTAACGGCTGGTTTTCACATATTTGGATCCTCCATTCACTTCATCATTGAGTTATTTATCGAATGGTATTCAGAAACGATCTACTATTATATTTAAAATGCATACATATACATAACCATGTAAACCAAATGTTACCGTTGAATATCTGAGGCGTTCAGTGTAAAAAGAAGAAGCCCTTACCAGACCATTGTAATCGATTTGGTCACTATCGCATCATATGAGTAATATCGTCGTTCTGCTCCACAATCACAATCGAGTATACCCTATTATTGTGGAGCGACGTATTTCATATTCCATGACTCGTTCGTGCGCGGTGCAGTCAGCACCACGTAATTCTTGACAATTGAGTTCCTGGAAGAGTTTGAGTGGCTTCACTAGAGTAGACACTTACTCTACAGCTTCCCACTATCTTGTTTTGATAAATTTTAAAAGCAAGAAATATGAAACGTTTTACTCCCACCATGCATTTTTTTAAAACTAAAATTCAGATGTTAATATTTTGCAATTTAGAACTGACCGTTTTACGTCTGGAGATGTTCTTAATCATAACAATCATAGCATGAATCAATTAAGTGAATGCAGCCTTTGAAGTAGAATTCAGAATTAACCACTTCTCACTGAGGAGGATACATCAAACCAAACAAATGACTTCCTAGTTCTAGACCTGTGGCTGATGAATGAAAGTAAAGTTGTGTTCGGAGTATACGATACACTTTCTTCTATTTCAGTATAAGTTATGGCAGGGGCGGTAAACGAATGCTCTATTCACCCAGAAGGATATGGGTTCTATTCCCCGTCAGAAAGTCAAATAAAATAAATGTGATTTCCACTTCTGGAGCAGCACATGGCTTTATGTTGTCGGGGCTGGAAGAGTACCACCCCCTATACACAGAAATAATATCGAATTAATGAAATTGCGAAGGTCATTTGCAGCAGTCACTGATTGTTGAGCTACGCGTTCTTCGTTAAGGTAGTTCCTAGCTGCAGTCGAAGTTTTGGAAATCACTGTGTTGCGTTATTGGAACACTACATACTTTACCACTGTTCTTATATTAGTATATACAGAACTATTTTACTTATTCACGTATGCTGTTTTCTTGTTTTTTCTATAGACCATTCCATGTTAAGAAAACAACACTGCTCTTAAGGACCTACAAGGAGCGAGCACACCCCTTCTGAGACGCCCATAATTCCTCGTGATTAGGGAATATTGTAATGCACTTTATACTGTTGTATGAAAGAAAGAAAAGGGGGCGAGACATTTTTGCCCGTGCGTTATTAAAATAATTACTGAAGCCCCATTCACAATACAAACGTAACGTAACCTAAACTTAAAATTACTGTTAACTTAGAAGTTTGCGGCCATGTTATTTGATGGAACCATTCACAATGCGACGACATAAACTTAACTGCGAATCCGTAAAATTAAGGATTTGCAAACTCCAAGCTCTTGCGGTTAATTTTACGTTAAGTTTAAGAACCAGCCAATCAGAACAGACGTAAACATTGCATTTTGTGCGCGATATAATGACTTCTTTCGACGAAACACTTGTAATTCTCTTTCAAAACAATTCTTGTCTGTATGTATGATAAAACGAAAAATAATTAAAAAGACGCTGTACCGAAAGAGAATACGTGGAAATAAATATGCTGTAGCAATGAAATCTGACGGTAAATGCGGGGACACAAGCTTGCAGCGCTGGTTACCGGGCGAGTGACAATCCCCGTCATAGATAAAACACTGTCCCTGTATATTTCTTAACATTATGACAAATTACTAGTTTACGAAAACGATATCGAACCAAAACATTTCATCGGAGTGTGATAGCTAGGCGCATAGATGTCGGTAAAGCAGACCTTAAACTTCTTTTTATTAGAAAAGTGGACACAAATCGTAAGATAGTGTCAAACAGTGCAGGTTTCATCCGCATGTACAAAACGAAATTATGAGGATCATTTCTTGTGGTAGACCATCGAAATCGTCCTGAGATAACCTTCTTTGATTCAAGGGATGAACCCATTTTCTGCACCGTTGTTTAGTTCGTCTTTTCAGGTACACAGCCCCCAGGAGCAAAGCAAGAGATGTTTGGAGTCATATGAATTCTGCTAGCACGTTGTTTGATTCCATCGAGGTATTAAAATATAAATCTGCGAGATAGCCTAAAACCCGACTCCCGTGCTAAATAATGTGACAGTATTTTTATTGGCTGCTATGTGCTCTATATATTCATGTTACATTCCTCCACTGTGAATACTACAAATTGTACGTTCATTTTACGGTTACATTACGTTACGTCGTTAAGTTTACGGTTACATTAGCACTGTGAACGGGGCCTGAAGCTTTTCTATTTCATAAATACATTCGCAGGCAGTGAGCAGAATTGTGAGAACAAGCATCACTTGGTTGCCTTTCTTCGTTTGCCTTATGTCGCTCTGGTACGGGTAACGCGTAATTCGTTACTCTGTGAATCCTGGTAGCTTATTACTTTTGTGGAGAAGTCGTCTATGTATGTGTTCCGTATGATTTTCGTCTTTATCAGTGCGTACTTATCTTGTGTTGAGTGAGTGTTATACGATTAATTACCCCAGCCTAATATTAATACAGTGATTTTCTTTTTTTTGCTTTACGTCGCACCGACACAGAAAGGTCTTATGGCGACGAGGGATTAGGAAAGTCCTAGGAATGGGAAGGAAGCGGCCGTGGCCTTAATTAAGGTACAGCCCCAGCATTGACCTAGTGTGAAAATGGGAAACCACGGAAAACCATCTTCCGGGCTGCCGACAGTGGGGTTCGAACCCACGAACTCCCGGATGCAAGCTCAGCTGCGCGCCCCTAACCGCACGGCCAACTCGCCCGGTAGTGATTTATTTACTTCATGGATGAGGCTGAGGAAGAAACAAAAGTGAACTGTGTGTAATTTGCAGCTTACGTTCTGCCCCCCTTTTATCTGGAACTTAAAAGCCAAGTTTCACAAATTTATGATCGGCCGTTTTCTCGTAATGCTGTGTACATCAAAATGAGCCCTGTTAACCCCCACCCCCCCACCCCCGCCAGTAATCCCCTAGAGTTCACGAATATAATTTCCAGCTTAATTCCTTCTTTTGTCCTGCGCTTAAATACTGAGTTTCGCCTACGTATGTGCCACCTTTTTCTAGTTATGCTGTGAATACCAAAATGAGCCCCCTCTAAACCCTCAGTTCCCTTGAGTTCATAAAAATAATTTTCAACTTAGTTTTTTCCGCCTTTATCTTGAACTTAAATACTGAGTTTCAACAATTTACCTGCCAATGAAATGAAATGACATATGGTTTTTAGTGCCGGGAGTATCCGAGGACATATTCGACTCGCCAAGTGCATGTCTTTTGATTTGACTCCCTAGATGACCTGCGCGTCGTGATGAGGATGAAATGATGATGGAGATGACACATACACCCAGTTCCCGTGCCAGCAGTGGCGGCTCGTGGATATCAGCAGTGGGGGGCGCGCCTTAGTTTCATAATTCCATAATATATCTCAAGTTCTTCAAACCATGTTATCAAAATACACACTTCGAACACTTTACGGTGCAACGCATATGCAATTATTATTATTATTATTATTATTATTATTATTATTATTATTATTATTATTATTATTATTATTATTATTATTATTATTATTATTCGTGAATGGTCCCTTTCGGAACACACGAAGCTTTATTTATGATTTCGTTCACGGAGGATCCAGGATGCTTTCATCTGTTCACTAATGATCCTCTTCCTTTCTTCCGTCCACTCGGTACCTGATCTTTTTGGTACTTCATTCTCTGGAGTAACTTCCCACTTGTCAATTTTCTTTCTATATATATTTCGATTCAAAATGTCTTCGGGTTGAATTTGTGCGTTCTTCATGTCCGCTTTTGTTTGTGGTATTATTATTATTATTATTATTATTATTATTATTATTATTATTATTATTATTAACATTTGACTGTTCTTGTCCACGATCGAATTATGTTTACGAATAGTTTCACTGTAGTGATCACTCAAACAAGACACGACATTGACATTACCAAGCATTTCAGAGTCCATGGTACTATTGATATCACCCGTATGGTGATCCATTTATCTCCTTTCCTAGAAAGGGAGAATAGCAGGCAAGGAATGCAATAAAAGGTTTCTGAGATATCACTTCCACATATCCGCGCGTTCTTGTTATATACGTCAGGAGAATTAATTTGTCTTTGAAAAGCCCTATTTTCATTTTCCTTGGTCTCCGGTTTTTTCAACGAGAAGTCTGGTGTAGGCCTACCACACTCCTTCAGTGCGACTTTCTTTTCGATAGAAAGAGAAGAAAACGTTAGTGTTAGTTCTTTAATATGTTCGACGGTAATCATACCGTACGAAGTGCACACATAACACTACGCCTACATATAAGTCATAACCTTTCTCCTAATTTCACCTCGTCACAGTCACCTCACGAGATCATTCATCATCACACAGCTAAACATCGCGCTCTCCAGTGGGTATCGCCAACATGAGTCAAGTGCGAGGAGACAGTAGTTACAGTCGTTACTCGTTTCGTTAGTTAATAATCCTAAAAATTACAAGACTATTTTAAATATATACCGGCACATTTAACTCAGGTAAGTGCGTCAGTAAAATAGTTCCTAGTTTTGGGATAGAAATGGCACAAACTGACCCCTGTTAAATAGAAATCAAATCAGCAATGTTTCGTGTAGTTTGGCTACAACGATAGGCCGCGGCAGAAACGCGCCGGAATCTCCGTTAGAACAGCACATCTCTACTGTGCCTCTGATTGGCTCCCTCAAGGCCAGTCGAGCGAAACTCGGAGTATTTGGTCCGCTATGAGAGAGCGCCCTCCTGCGCAGGGCCAGCAGCGCATCGGGCCGCAGTACAGTACAACTCGCGCCCTTGATAATAATAGTAAAATATTTCCCTTGTTAACATTTAAGATTCCCTAATTTAATGGAACCCCGTGGGGGGCGCGCGCCTTAGCGCCTCTCAAACGAGCCGCCACTGCGTGCCAGCGAAATTAAGTAATGATGGTTAAAATTCCCGACCCTGCCGGGAAACAAACCCGGGACCCCTGTTTCCCCGTGATGCTGTTGAGCAGAGTTGTTAGATATGTCAATCCTGTTGTCAGAAGAGCAATACTGTTTTCTCAACATGGAATGGTGAATACAGTGTGTCGGAAACAACGTGAACCGGGTATATGAGCTTTAGAGGGTTGGTCATACTGATCTTGCGCCTTAGTCGTTTTATCAGCTGCTGAAGTTAGCCAATCAGATCACTTCACGAGTGGATTTTGTGAGGCGGTGTTGCTAAATCTGCACGTGGCTTGGACCGGCTTGAGAGCGATGCCGAGAAATGAGCATCAAACACAAACACATCGTGGGTGTCACCGTTGTGTGCTTGCTGTGGGACGATCCTATCAGCACAGAGGTAGGCTACGTGTTCTCCTTCCCTGGAGAAATAAATTTATTTTACTGGCGCTCTCAAGCCGGTAATAAGCCACGTACAGATTTAGCAATATCACCTCATAAAGCCCGTTTAAATTCGGACGCGAAGTGATCTGGTTGGCCAACTTCAGCGGCTATAAAATTACAACTGCGCAAGATACCCAACTTTTTTCTCAAATTATCATTGTCACCAATCCTATAACGCTCATTCACGTTGTTTCCGACCACGCTGCATCTCTATGCACTTTTCCAGTAGTTCTTAGCTAAAATGGAATGTTGCAATTATTTCAGAGCGCAAACATTTTTTTGTTCTACAAGCGAGACACCTGATATTTTTCTTCTTCTGTGCCAGCCTGTCTTTACCGGGAATGAATAGCTTTTCCCTACGTCTCCAAGATTGTTTAAACAAGTGATAACTAATGGTGGTGCCTGTTGTATTAACTGGAAAACAGACAGATTGTTAGTCCCATATACTCAACAAAAAGCCATTGTTACGTACTATAACGTCTGTATGAGGATGCTCTTGAGTCGTGCCATGACATCAGTGTAGGTCCTACTTCACTAGGACCATAATAGTATTGTAGGAGGATTCGACGCAAAAGAACGACATTGCACAACATTAGGAACCAAAGATGGAAGCTAAAAAGCATTACAAGTAAGTTATTCGTTTATACATTCCACTTCGCGTATGTGTTCATGAAAGTCACGTCACGTCTTGTCTCTGTTAAAAGATATTTTACTATTTTTTTCATGTCTGATTATTGTAGAAGTTGCATGTTGCCAGAGATGATACAGGAGTTGTCCCCCCCCCCCCCCAAAAAAAAAAGTGAAAAGGGATATTTCATTTTAGAAATATTTCTTGGCAATATTTTACCTTGTGCCGCGCAACATTAGTACTATGGATCACCATTTGCATCGCCAACATCTAGCGCGGTATTAGTGTCGTTCGTTTCTTTCTCGCGGATGACGTGACTGCGCGGTGCACAAGGCTGCCAACCTGTCTACTTAGAAACTAGGGACATGATGATTGGTGTACACCAGAGGTGCTCACGCTGGGCGCACAGCACTGTAAGCGGGCGGGCAGGCGATGAGCGTATGCTATTCAGTCATAGTTACGTTGTCGCTACGTCACAGGCCATGAAGGTTGGGCGAAGTTCTCCCCGTCACTCTCTATCACTGTGGCGAAACCAGAGTTTGAAATGGAGGCAAAAAATAATGAAAGAAAGAGGGCAGATATCCAAGTCATTTTCAGTTTACGTTATGAGAAATAAGATGTTCATTGCAGTTTATGTATTTTGACCGAATACGATAAATAGTTAGGCCTACAACCTCAAATATTTTTGTAATGTACGTAATTAATTACCGTACAATTTTAAGAGGTGCTTTAGAAGAATTTAATCTATCGCTTGTGATTGCTTGGTTTTCTTATCTCACCAACTCACCAACAATTCAGTCATGCTTACCGGGAATAACTTCAGTTAGGTTATTTATTTGATGACATACTACATATATTTCGTAGATATATTTACAATGTTACACTTTAATCTGAGATAGTGAACGGGCTCAACGGGCGCCCAGATGAGCATCTCTGGCACACACTGTTATGTGAAACAAAAAGGCTAAATTAAATATTTTTCTTGCCGTGTGGACAGTAGGCCTACGTGGTGTGGCCATACAAAAAAGCTTCTGGAAAGGAGTGTGGCCCTGGCTCCTGTTTTCGTGACAGAGATTGGCCTGGATGTTCAAAGATGGGCTCTACTTACTTGTATTTTTATTCTGTGCGGGTTGATAACGGAACGTATTTCTCTTCATTGCTGGGAATGACGTCATATCCGATTATATGTCAGCCAATAGCAATGCTAGAAGCTACTTGAGCAATGGAGAATGGCGCGTGTTCCATTTAATTAGGTTATAAAAGTAAATGTATTTCTGGGGTACGGCCTGGTGGATCTCTGGACATCGCAATGAGCACCTTTCTCTAAAAGGAATTCACATAAGATTTGCATCATTTCTGCTTCCTTATAACTTAATGTTATAAAGCTCACGTGGCGCGTATTCAAGTTCTACCATTTACTAGACTCCTGAACTTGACTATGACGCGAGTCTCCCAGTTTAGCCAAGAGATGGTAAATAGCGGGTGCCAAATTATGGCTGTACGGCGGATGTGGCAATGTTTTGGACAACGTCCTTGGTTTTCTGACTTTTTTGTTTTGTTTTTAATTTTTCAAACTGATTTATTTACAAACAACAGTTAATACATGGATAGTACTTTCCAATCGTTTAACAAAATGAACACAGAAAAGAAAGAAAGAGAAAAATACAATCAAAACCATGTTTGAAACTTCCTGTTGCCTGAAATTCGTGAACTAAATATAATATGACGCTGTTATATATTTTTTTGCAGTGTTTTGAACTTAAAATAATATTTATACCTGTAAATTGACAAACAACAAAGTAGTAATTGAACAATAACCAACCAGAAAAATCAAAAGACTTTTTGTTTTTAAAGTTCCACACTAATTTCAAACAAGTAAGCACATTCAATAGATTCACTGTTCCTTTCGTCCATTCCTTTTTCACGTTCACACTGTATGCCGGAGCGCCCAGTTCGTGGAACCGCACTGCATTAGGTTAACATAGGCCAGCTAGTTTACTGGCATAATTCCCGAGGCACTTCCTTTTCGTTGGACAAGTAAGAGCGTTCCGTATCCAGACACTCATATCCGAGAAGATATCTTCTTCACTACCAGGACTTTTAGTGTGTAACACGCTGTGGCACATAACACCTAGTAGCAGCACTACTGCACTGTTCAATTCAGATGGCCTCAACCTGAAAGTGGGACGTATTAACCAGTCAGATGCAATGTAGACGTCTGACTGATTTATAACGGTTTGTAATAGCCCCCTAAATTTTCTCCACTCCTTTTGGATGATTTCACACTGAGCAAGTCTGTGATGTATGGTATCACTACAGTTCCTACAGAACGTGCACAAATCGCTTTCTTTCATGTGGATGCGGTGTAGCTTACTATTCGTGGGAATGTTATCATGGATTACCCTGTACCATGTGTCCCGAGGTGTTTCGGGAACTGCACGATTGGATGCATTCCTCCAGACATGGTACCAGTTGACAATCAGCGCCGTCTTCATGATGGTAGGGGCTTGATATTGTTGTCGGAGCATATGGTTGTACAACTTCTTCGTTGTTATTTCTGTATATGTGAGGAGGTCTCGGGGAAATAACTCAGTTCACATCTTAAGTATCTTGCATGCGGCGCGTGGTGATTGATATCATACACTGCCGGTGGATTACTACTTTCACTGGGGTTGAACCATTGCTTTAGAAACATTTTTGATGTGGGGTGTCCAGGTGATTGCATAAATTGCAAATTTCGTTTAAGGAAGAGCGCTTTGGTTTTTGTATGCACGTCAACAAGAGAGGGTCCTCCTTCAGATCGAGCTAGTGAAAGTGTAGCTCTACTGATCCGGAATATGGCACCCTGCCAGAGTACCATCCTATTGCTGAAGCTATCCGAATGCCTATCAGTCGTCGCATAGGCAATATTTGGCTTATATACCAGATTTTGCTAAGCGCATATATGTGTACATACTGTATTCTGTGCTGCAGGAGTTGTAATTTATACTTAGCTTGTTGTAGAACGCCTTTCACAGTGGTGAGGGCATGGGACCAGTTCTTCTGAATCATCTTCGGCACGCTATTGAAAAATGTCACTCATATCTTTATTTCCTCTTGTTACATTCATCCAGGGCAGAAGATCTCTGTACTCTCTACTTTTATTACCTATCAGCATGGTATTGGTCTTCTGAATGTTCAGAACTGCTCCAGAATAGTGACCGTAAATCTCTAGTTGCGTGAGTAGCTGTTGGAAATCTGTGTTGTGGTCGAAAATCAGAGTGACATCATCAGCATAAACAAATATATCCAAGGTTCCTGTTGTGAATGTGCCCTTTAAATTACTAATAAAGGGTTCTAACGAGATAAACATTACCATAGATAAAGGACAACCCTGCCGAACTCCTCTCCCAATTCTGATTGCACCAGTTAGGTAGCCATTCACATTAATCCTGGATGTCCCACCAATTACTATTTTCTCAATTATTGACGCAAATTGGGCGTTGAAACCCAGAGCTTTAAATACCTCCAGCAGATATTTGTGATTTACTCTATCAAAAGCATGGTCAAAATCCAGTGAAATGAGCTGTCGACGTTGATTTTCCGTCAATGATTTGCTTATTGTGTCTCGAATGTCACAGACAGTATTAAGGATACCGTACTACGTCCTTGGACTGCATCGGATTGATGACTGAATGTTGCGTCCTCAACAAAAGCGCTAAGTCTACGTTTCAGACATCGGGTGAGTATCTTGTAATCGAAATTTAAAAGAGTTATGGGACGATAGTCCGCCGTAGTCTTGGGATGCGGCATTTTTGGAACGAGTACTATTACACCTTCTTTCATCCGATCAGTATTCCTTCCCGGTTCAAGAGTATTGTTTAAAGCGTCAATGAGTTCATTCTTGATGACCGACCACAGCACGGCATAGAATTCTTTTCCCATTCCATCTATCCCAGGAGATCTATTTGACGCGCTTGTTATGATAGCTTGGTACACTTCTCCTTCTGTTAACAACATGCATAAGTTGTCTTGATTGTGAGGCCGTACTCGTCCTCGTATGCCGTCAAAAAACCGGTCTTGGTGATCCACAGGTGTATTGGAGTCATCCCCGTACAAGTTTTCAAAGGAGCGTATAATGGTGTCTGAAATTTGTGAGTGCTTTTGGATCGTCCTTCCTTCAGAGTTAGTAAGTTTTTGAATGCATTTCTGTCGCCCCCTACGACATGCTCGGATTAGATGATAAACTGAAAGCGTTTCCTCACTATTACATTGATTGTCTCGGGCGCGTATTTTTAGTCCTTCTTGGTACCTCCGGTGCAATGCCAGCAACTGGGCCCTTACTTGTTTTATTCTGCGATAAATTATGGGGTTGGTAGGGTCTTCTGCATATAGCTGACGTAAACATTGATAGTAAAAGTCAGTTGTATGCCTATACATGCGATGGCGCTGGGAGCCTTTAATGTCGTTCTGTCAGTGAAAGACCAAACTGGTTCTTATCAAAGTTGTCCAGCTTTGGCTGCTTTGATACAAGGACTACAACTAAAAGATACTTGGGAACTGAAAAGGCCGCCTTCATGAATTTCATAACTCGGGGTTTCGCATATAACAGCCACCAGTCCAAGGTGTCGTTATATCGGTTTATTTGTCGTCCCCATCGTTGCCATTCTGTGGAAAATTGTTCTTGTAACTCTGCATTTAGTAAGATAGCTTGATTTAGTTTCCACGAGCCTCTTCCACGGGCTGGGCCTAGAGGTGGTTGCCGTAATTTGCATACATATGCACAATGATTAGAAAATTCTGCAGGACATACATCCACTTCGCGTATTTCTCCCTGCAAATTATTGCTGACATAAATTCGATCTAATCGGGAGGCTCCTGTGTTGTAGAAATAAGTGTATGCGGCAGATGGCGACCTTTTGAGTTCCCAAGTATCTTTTAGTTGTAGTCCTTGTATCAAAGCAGCCAAAGCTGGACAACTTTGATAAGAACCAGTTTGGTCTTTCACTGACAGAACGACATTAAAATCGCCCCCAAGTATCATGTTATCTTGGAACTGTTGAATAAGAGGAAGGATATCTATTGTAAAAAAACTGTCGTTTTTCAGATCTGGCCTGCGAACCTGAAGGTGCATAGACATTAACAATCAGTAGATCTCTAACACGTATGCTGATCCCTCGCGCGTTCAAGAGAAAGATAGGGTCAGTGTATGGGATGCTGTCCAATGAATATAGCGGTAACTCGTTTATTCTCATTTACATTCACAAGAGTTTCGTAGTCAGGAATGGGCTGCAGATCGATTGAGGCAACTTCCTGTAGTAGAGCAATATCAATGTCCTGGTCTCGGATGAGTTGTTTTAGTAGCAGTAGCTTATTTAAAGTTTGTATACACTTTATATTCAGTGTCATTATCGTATACGTTAATAACATTGCCATAATAACAAAAGTGGTTAGTATATGTCCCATGTGCAGCATTGATCACCTGAACAACCTGAGAAGTGTCTACTTTTTTAATATGGGGTCCTTCGATCACCTGAACAACCTGAGAAGTGTCTACTTTTTTAATCTTGGGTCCTTGGGGCTTATGTATGGCTGCGTTGCCTTACGTGTGGCCTCTTTGGAGGACCGTGCTGTTTTTAGTTTAGAGGGGTTCTTCACCGGAAGGGGATTTGCGACAGAAGGCGAGTTACTGATCTCCCTCCCTGTGTTGTCCGACTCTTTCTCTTCGACGTTGTCTACATCCTCTAACCATCGATTCAGAGGCGCCTTAAGTTCACCAGTCTCTCCTGTTGGAGAGTATAGTGGGATATCAAGGGTTAGCTCTTTACGTATCCTATCGGAGATGTTCTGCAGGGAATCTTCACTAGACTGAGTTGACATGTCACTTGTGTGTTCGTCATCTATCTGTGTGTTCGCAATATCTTGCCTAGTACGAAGTTCCGTATTCATATAAATAATGTCCTGTTGGCTAACATCAGAACTACTTGTTGTTTGTAGGTGTATCTGTTCATTCTGATCTTAATTATTTTGTTGTGATTCAGGCTTTAATTCCTGGTCCCGGGACATGTTTGCCTACGTGAGCGGCCGCAGTGCCTCAGAGCTTTGTTTACTTTCTAGCGCCTGGGACTGGCTAACCGGCTCTGTGCTGTGTTGTGACTCGCTCGTATCTGGGGTGTTTAATGCAACTTTCTCCGTGTTGTGGTTATATTTTAATGGCGTATTCGATAACGGAGGGAAGTCTGCATTATCTAGTTGTCTCTGCTGTTCGTCTTGGCTATTAGTGGATTGAACTACCGATGGGGATAGTGGTTGACAAGTCGTACGAAGTGTTTCCGGGCGCCTCGTGGGGTATGAGCGCCGTGGACATGCACTACGGAGGTGATCGGGGGCATTATATATCACGCACTTCTTTTCTTGTCTGTCGTAGATAACTTAACCGCGAAACCCTTCTACAGTAATAAAGGATGGGATTTGTCGTTTTAATTCAATTTGAACTTGCCTTATTCCATTAGCTACAGGGAGTTTGTAGTGTTGGGACCAATATTCATCCGCGACCCTTTTACACTACCATACTTGGAGAAATGGGTACCGATTTTTTCGTTAGGAATTTCTGGAGGAATGTTAAAAAGTCCGACTCTCGTAGCCTCTACACCGACTTCAGTTATTTTCACTGGAACCCGTTCACCATTAAACAAGGAAACACTACTTTGTCCAGCATAGTTATTCAGCAACCTATCTAATATATTTCGTGAGATTACCTTTATATATACTGAGTTTGTGGTAGCATCCAGTTGTAGAGCTTCCAGCTGATCCATGTTGACCTTCAATGTCTCTGATATCCATACATGAATTTCGACTGCAGATGGACGAGTTTGATTCTGTTGAAATGTACATTTCAGCGTTGAAATGTACATTTCAGCGTATTCTTCCTGATTTGTTGCATTGTTTTTCTTACGAGTATTGTTTACACTTTCACTAGTTAACTATTGTAAGTGTTCAAACGTCACTAAGTGGTACGATACTCTAACACTTGGCTGTTTGACTTCACACGGAGCGCTGTGTAACCGGTCGATCTGCTCCGGCCACTGCTCGGACGGAACTCATGACTGATGCGTAGTCAAGTGTTACTGTGCAACAGCAAGTCATCCTGCCTATGTTGCCGTGGTCGAACGCGAATTAGTCAAGTGTGGTCATTCACATCGCAATTAATGATGGTTGCCTGACCCACAATATCCACAAGTAGGAGTCCGTCCGAATTCCAGAAACCGGCAGCCGTTACTTTTCCTGACAGGGTTGCCAGACTCTCTCATCAAAATAATGGACACTAGAGTAATATTAGCCTTTAACATATCTTCTTTCTCCTGGCCTTTATCCCAATTTATTGGTGTCATATTGATTTAGCCCAGTTTTTCATCCGGATACCCTTCATGATGCCAGCCCTATGTAAAAGGAACTATTCACTATTGTGTGTTTCTATGGTGATTGGTATGTTGTGTGTAGATCGAGTGAAATGTGTTAAAACGAACACTCTCTCCTAACCGGAGGCATTAACAATACGCAGTTTAAATCCTCAACCCGACCGGGATCGAAACCGGAGCCCTCTGAATAGGAGATTAACTGCGCTGATCATTCAGACAACGAACCGAACTGTATAGATTTAACATGCTCTGTAAAAGTGCTATTCGATCAAATAAATAACTGAATAAATAAATAAATATTAAAAATACTCCCTAGGCCTCGGAAACCTAATACTATCGGGTCGGAAAAGAACAAGAGTTGACCATGGAAGGTCGATAGGAAAGATGAAACGAAGAGTCTGAGAAAGGAAGTGCAAACAATGTCGGACTCAGCTCTGATCTCCTTGGGAGGCAAACGACACTTGCAAGTTGAGATTTTCTATGGGTTTCCCCTTTTAGTTATCTCTCAGGACAGACAGCAGATACCATACCGCATGTCCAGAATGTGCACACGAATGACTTCGTAATGAACTTAACATATTATTGTATGGGACAATCACAATTTGTAGCATGATAAATTCGCCCCTGAAACACCTACAACATTGGAAGTCTTCATGTTGCAATCATTCTGTTCGTGATTATTTCCCCTACCGATTGCAACCTTTGATCTCCGACTGCATCGTATATGGGATTGACTTCATCAAGGGAATATGGTTCCTTTCACTAAACTATTATTTCGTGGTTTGTGTGTATAAAATCAATTTGCAATGAACAATACTTATTTCCCTTAAAAGAGCGTCAAGTCCACGCTCGTAAAGAATATTCTGAACAATAAACATGCAAGTAGAGCCATAATATTATACTGCTAGGTATCTTACATATGATATTGATGTTCAACGAACGCGTACATGCCATATTTTAGCATCTGTTTTATTCATATCAATTCACAAAGTTCATACGTACCATGTACTAGCTCTATTGATAAAGTAATCCATCATAATGAAGTAGATCTAACACTAGAAGACTAAATGAACACGTTTATACCAAGCAGGTACTTCATCAAACCTGGACGTTTTCGACATAATCACTACCCTCAACGTAGTCAGGTGCCACACACACGGTAGCGCGCTGCTGCTCAACATGCGCTGTCTATCCAAGAGGTAAAAGCAAAGCTATGAAGGCACCTGGAGGAGCGGAAGTTAAGGCCTCCACCACCCGCAACTTTGGTACAACACTCTGTATGTTACCGATTTATTTGCACCCTGGAGAGATGACAGGACACTTCTAATGGTTTAGTTTAGGGTGCCCATACCTTCCCACCCCCACAGATTCACGATTATTGAAAATGGAGTCCTGTCAAGTAGTTATTATGAAACGCTACGAATGTGTCTTACGACAGCGCAGTTCTAAGGCGCGGGAATCACATTTTACGGATCCAGGTTCGAAACCCTTTGTCTTTTGTTATTATAATGTTTGTTCTTTATTATGTTTATTTTTGTTTCACAATTGTTACTCTTAATTCTCTTGTTTATAATACAGAAAACGTATTATATAAGTTTACAAATTTCATCAGAGACTGTAATCGGCTTGCATGTACAGTAGCGGCGATTGGAAATTAGACATTGGTAGAATATATATCAAAACTGAAAAAGCTACACAATGGTAAGTTATTTTATGCTCTTGAGCGAATTTCGATAGAGACATAAAGGTTGACAGTCTACCAACTTAAGTCGCTATATTTTTTGAGATTTTGATTCCATTCTCTACAATGAAACTTTCACCAAAGGAACAATATTACACACGCATTGCAATTAAGGCGATATTCCGGAGATAAAAATCGATATTTTGGTCATTTTAACGATTTTTTTATTACTGAAATTGAAAGGATTGAGCTTATTCTTCCTTGTCACAAGGTTACTCCGTTGAACAAACAATTTATCACGTTAATAATGCTTTGTTTGCCAGTCTGCACACCGTAGAGTTTTTTTTTTTTTTTTTTTTTTTTGCTATTGGCTTTACGTCGCACCGACACAGATAGGTCTTATGGCGACGATGGGACAGGAAAGGGCAGGACTGGGAAGGAAGCGGCCGTGGCCTTAATTAAGGTACAGCCCCAGCATTTGCCTGGTGTGAAAATGGGAAACCACAGAAAACCATCTTCAGGGCTGCCGACAGTGGGATTCAAACCCACTCACTCCCGAATACTGGATAGTGGCCGCACTTAAGCGACTGCAGCCATCGAGCTCGGTACAGTAGAAATTGGCGTGGCATCTGCTGAACTGCTTTGTTAGGTAATGATGCCATTGTCATGTTTCCATTCAATCAAATATGCTTGTTCTTTGGAATTACGCATCCATGGGATGGGCCAACAGCCCCCCCCCCCCCCCCTTCCTCACCACCACGATTTATTTATACAGAATCCAGCTGTACGATCTACGATATTTCTGAATGAATTTATAAAGCCTGTTATGGACTAACTCGACTGTCATTGAGCAACATTGTATTGGTATTTCTGATGGCACTACAGTAGTGCCGACAACTATAAGTTTTGTTATTCTTGTATTTTTTGTTGTGATTTCTGTGGTGGTAGCCAGTCTGTTTACGTTTGTGCAGTTCGTGGGCAAGTAACCTCTTGTGGTTCCATATCAAGATAATATTATTGTTGAAAAATAGCCTAGTTTGGTGTAATAATTTTAGCTTGTATCCAAGGGAATAAACAATATGCGTAAACATAAATTAACCTTAGCTAAACGACGAATTGCTAAACTTCTGATAGGAAAGAGATGGGGATCAGCTATTACCGAAAGCAGGCTCCATTGAAGAAACCAGGGACAAAACAAGACCGACTCCAATCCTCAGACCGTAATATAAAAAAACATAGCGGCCGAAGTAGCCGAATTGCTGGTATTGGCTAACACGAAAATATCACATACATATTATATAAACGGCGGTAAATTAACATGATAAATGTAACATCATAGGGAAAATCACTTTTACACGTATGAAAACGCTTCGCCAACATGTATCACATATATTCCACTAGAAAAGAGACCAACAAGCTGATTATTTTGAAATTTCAATTCGTCAAATAACGCTTTTTCTTAGATTTCACTTCGCTGGATAGATGAAAATACATGATAAAACTGTTAAAATTATACTTCTGACATCATTTTGAATGTTTCAAAATAAATTTAGGTACGAAATTCCTCGATTTATTCGCTCTCGTGAGAACTGTAAACAAAATGTGTTGCCTTAGTTTTGAAGTGGTGGACAATTTCTTAAATTCAGCTCGCAACGAATAGGAAGTACACCCGAAATAATAATGTTATTGGCTTTACGTCCCACTAACTACATTTGTTACGATTTTCGGAGACGTCGAAGTGCCCAATCTTAGTCCTGCAGTAGTTCTTTTACATGCCAGTAAATCAACCGACACGAGGCTGACGTATTTGAGCACCTTCAAATACCTGCGGACTGAGTCAGGATCGAATCTGCCAACTTGGGGTCAGAAGGCCAGCGCTTTGACCGTCTGAGTCACTCAGCTCAAGTACACCCGAAATGATTATGTTAACCCAATGAACCATAATTTTGACATATTGCATAACAGCACTTCACACAATGACAGTTACCTTAGTAATGAAACGTTCAGACACTAAAGATATAATAGGTTTTTACCCATTAAAGAACATGTGTGCAAAAACTCTATTGACTAAACATTGATATTTAAACACATACTCGAGCTTCAGTTCGGCGCAGTCTGCTTGATCATAGATAACCACAGCATGCATCGGAAGGTGTTGGTAGTGTAAAACCCTACGTTACAAGCCCAGCTAATCCCTCTAAGTCACTATTTCTTCTGTGTAACAGTATACAGCTTGCTCCAACTGTCACACTTATAAGTTTTGTTATACTCCATGATCCAGCCAAACATTTCCGCAGGCAAAGCACAGATTATTGTAAAATAAATTTGCATCTAAATCACTCGACACTTTGAACCACATAGGCATTGACGGAATAACACAATATCAATTATATTCTACCTAAATTAATATTTTTCGAAGAACACGAATAGTTTGGAAGTAGAGAAATGGCTTCCCTAACCTCAGACTTATTCTCAAAATGATGTACACACGCTACAGTTTTGTCATGGACTTCAAAATAATCACGATGTATATTCCTAATCCATTTCTACCTTAATGTTTTATTCCGTAGGAAACTTAAGAATATCTGTATGAGAGGCATTGCCATAGTTATACTAAAACGGCCGGGCTGAGTGGCTCAGACGGTTAAGGCGCTGGCCTTCTAGCCCCAACTTGGCAGGTTCGATCCTGGCTCAGTCCGGTGGTATTTGAAGGTGCTCAAATACGACAGCCCCGTGTCGGTAGATTTACTGGCATGTAAAAGAACTGCGGGACTAAATTCCGGCACCTCGGCGTCTCCGAAGACCTCAAAAAGTAGTTAGTGGGACGTAAAACAAATAACATTATTATTATTATACTAAAACGTGGTCCACCTAGTGCACAAATGTTCTTTAATGGGTAAAAACACGATCAAAACAAGTACATTCTCACATTACTAAGTGTAATTACAGATCGTATGTGTCCACTGACTCATATAAATACACTCGCATACTTATATTCTGCAAAGAAACTAACATTTATCGTCAACTTTCATAAAATTACACAGACTACATACGATAACAATAAACCAAAACAAACCCAGATTTCTAACAATTCCGGCTACTCGATTCGCCATCTTTGAACGATCGAGAGTAGCATTAAGGTCTGAGGATTGGAATCGGTCTTGGACAAAAGGTCATGAAATGTTATCGGAATCAGATTGATATCATCAAGAAAGTGTCACATCAACTTCAAGCCATGTTAAATCCTGCACCTATAGCCAACAATCATGATGTGACAGAAACTGCAATCCCCATAACTACGACTCAGGTAAAGTTGCATTGTGAAAAGCAAAATGCAGGTGAATAATTTTCCGTTTTAGGAGAAGGAGAGACAAGCTTCCAGAGTTACCAGTATTCGTACAGAAGCTCCTAAGAAAGAAAAGTAAGGGAAAACATAAGGTTCTGGTGACTTTTAGGTAATGAATCAGGAAGAAAACGTCACTTGAACTTTAATTTTTTCCGCTAATTGTAATCGATACGTGGTGCTTTTTAAAGAAGTATTATCTACCTAATTACAAACTTCCATTAACATGTTAATTAAATTTCATGAATAAAAGATTTAAAATTTCAAAAAATAAAAAAATTGGAAAACTTTAATTGTATATGAAAGAAACGTTCGTGATACTCTACATTTATGTAGGCGACATTCCCACAAAGTTTCGTGAAAATCCATGCATAAGGTAAAAATATCTGTTTATCTCAGGAGTGTCGCCTTAAATAGAAGTACGGCGTGATTATACAATTAAAAATCTTTTAGCATTTGACTTCGCACTAAAAAACTAATAGACATTAAAGAGAATGCCAGACGGGGGAATCATACCTCAACGTTCATGAATTTGGCAAGAGAAATATATCCCTGCTACCCTTCCTCAGAGCACATGCAAGGTTTATATGTTTCATAATGTCTTAAGTCAGGTGTCTGTAATATATGTAGAGTTTTTTTTTTTTAACCAAGAAATGCCTTTCCACAGTCACATCACCTACTTGTATTCTCCCTTGGTCTGATTTTAAAGGTTAGGACCATACCGCCTTTTAAAATAAAAGGATCACTTAATGAATACTTGCTGTGGTGCTATGCAAATCGGTTAGCCGCGACGAACGACATTTTGTGTGTGTTTCCACTAAACATTTTGTCAATAACTAAGGATAAGAGGAAATAATTAGGTGGTAAGAAAACAAGGCTTGTATACATTGCTTGTTTTAATAATTCATATAATTCCTAGTTTCAGCCGGATAAAATGGAATCAAAATGTAGTATTTTCTCGCCGCTACTGCGCATATATAAGTTAATAAGGTAACATTAGTTACTTAACAAAAATCATTATATGACAAAGGTATGTAAAAAGTAGTACTGTAATGTATTTCGTGGCAACATTTGGAAAATACGCTGTCCTTTTGATAAAGCAACTACCTACACGCGTTTGCTGCGTTGATTTCATTTTATACTGTGTATTTATTGGTAAGAATAATAAAACAGACTTACCTTAAAAAGTTCAAAATTATGTATAAGGCCTATACTGTATGCATTGTAGGCCGAAGTAAACTTTGTTTTATTTTTACATGTTGCTTTACGTCGCATCGACACAGAAAGGCCTTATGGCGACGATGGGATAGGAAAGTGCTAGGAGTGGGAAGGAAGTGGCAGTGGCCTTAATTAAGGTACCTTCCCAGCATTTCCCTGGTGTGAAAATCGGAAACCACGGAAAACCGTTTTCAGGGCTGCCGATAGTGGGATTCGAACCCACTATCTCTCGAATACTGGATACTGGCCGCACTTAAGCGACTGCAGCTATCGAGCTCGGTAAGTAAACAAATAATAAATTATCAGATTTTCCTTTCATTGCATTCCTTTTATATTTGCAATTAATTCACTAAAATCTGGATTCATTCGCCAGTCAGTCAAACGGGATCTGTATTTTGAGTTTTAGTCCACCCGGTGTCCACGACTTCGAAGGCGTCAAGTCTATGGTCTGACAGTGTGATTAGCCGATTCGAAAAATATTTCACCATCAGAATATTGGCCGGCAGGTTAGCAGAGGTGGTGGTATATAATTTATAATCACTAGATTGCGTGCCAAAAGCCTGGCTTCAATTCCAAACCTCTCCGCAGTGCTCATATGAAGTGAGGGCATATGACGCTGTTGATGGTGATTCGTCCGTCGGATGGGGACGTTAAGCCTTGAGCAGACCCCTTAGTGTTATTCGACAGGAGTAGGCTATGTACGGACACCGGGGTTTACCCTCTATTTCATTATCATAATTATCCGACATACAGGTGTGCAGGCTACCAAGGCCGTCAAATAGAAAGACCTGCTCCAGACAAGCCGAACATGTCCTTGGACACTCCCGGCATTCGTACCGAGCGAGTTGGCCGTGCAGTTAAGGGCGCGCAGCTGTGAGCTTGCATTCGGAAGATAGTGGGTTCCTTTTATTTTAAAGGAGATCTGCAAAGGCGGCATGGTCCTAATCTTTAAAATCAGACCAAGGGAGAATACAAGTAGGTGATGTGACTGTGGAGAGGCATTTCTTGGTTTTCCGTGGTGTCTCATTTTCACAGCAGGCAAATGCTAGGGCTGTACCTTAACGTCACGGCCGCTTCCTTCCCACTCCTAACCGTTTCCTGTCCCATTGTCGTCGGTGCGACGTAAAAAAACTCGTTTATTATTTCTAATAGTGTAACTTCCTGTGGCTTCTGCTAGACCGGTACAGCCCTTGTAAGACAGACCCTCCTACGAAGGAGGGTGGTATCTGCTGTGCATAGGAAACTTCGTGTTTTTGTGGTTAAGACTAGTGTTGTGTGTGATGTGTGAGTTACAGGGATGTTAGAACACAACTCCCCAATTCACGGGCCAAGATTAAAATCACCGACTCAGCCGGAAATGGAACCCGGGACCCTTTCAACCGAAGGCCACTACGGTGATCATTAAGCGAAGGAGCTGGACATATTTAATTATACTACACGATAGATGTAATATAGTACAGCCTGCCATACCTTTTTTATAACTTATAAACTGCTCTAATTATGTTAAAAATTGTTAACAGTATAATTTGTTGTTAATGCCGGACAATAGAGCGCTGGTCTTCTGACCCCAACTTGGCAGATTCGATCCTGGTTTAGTCCAGTAGTATATGAAGGTGCTCAAATACGCCAGCCTTGTGTCGGTAGATTTACTGGCACGTTATAGAATCGCTGCCGGACAACATTCCGGCACCTCGGCGACTCCGGAAACCGCAATATATAGTTAGTGGGACGTAATTATTTTTCTCCTCCCCCAAAAAATAATTCTTTTGTGTCAGATAGTGGAGAAAAATTGTTTATTGGTCACGTAACTGGTGCCACCTTTCGAAACCACCTATGCCAGAAATATTTCTTTTTCAGTCCTTCAAGCTATCCTAAGAAAATACACCCTTTCCTTAAAGAAAAAATCAACACAAATGTTCTCAGCTAACGAAGCGTTATATTGACAAGGACTGTAGAGACAATCCTTGCGTGAAAGAAGGAAAGGAATACGTAAGGGCCTGTCAAGCAACGACAAAAGAATGTTCTCCCCGCAATAATGAAGTGACGGGCGCGTTGGCCGTGCGGTTACGGCGCGGGCAACTGTGAGCTTGCATCCGGGAGATAGTGGGTTAGAACCCCAATGTCAGCAGCTCTGAAGCTGGTTTTCCGTGGTTTCCCGTTTTCACATCAGGCAAATACTGGAGCTGTATCTTAATTAAGGCACGGCCGCTTCCTTCTCAGTCCTAGTCATTTCCTATCATATCGTCGCCATAAGACCTATCTGTGTCGATGCGACATATAGCACATTGTAAAATAATAATAATAATAATCATGAAGTGTCCTCATAGCAGGCCTATAGTTGACGAGACGGAGTCACCTTGTCGAGCGCTCTCGCGTGCACAGCACAGGGACGTGTCATACACTTCTGGGAAGTGACCTATCAGTTCATCTGTTGCAATTACAGTGCACATGGAGGTCTATAACTCATGATTAGGGAGCGGATTCTTATCTAATTACACATTTCTTTCATTTAGTTGTGGACAGCTGAAAATGAAAAATGTCGGCGAGTTGTATGTTTTTTTTTTACAATTTGCTTTACGTCGCACCGACACAGACAGGTCTTATGGCGACGATGGGATAGGAAAGGCCTAGGAGTGGGAAGGAAGCGGCCGTGGCCTTGATTAAGTTACAGCCCCAGCATTTGTTTGGTGTTAAAATGGGAAACCACGGAAAACCATTTTCAGGGTTGCCGACAGTAGGGTTCGAACCCAGTGTCTCCCGGATGCGAGTTCAAGTTGTGGTTCTAATATGGTTATACCTGTGTTTCATTTTACATGTTCTTAGTAATATTATGTGAAGAATGTAAAATTTTTGTATATATCTAAGTAATTATTCAAAAGAATATTAAAAAAATTGTGTCATCTCGTTTAATTTTCGGATTTTCATCTCCTACAGTATATATTTCACTTGCGAAAGTTGGTTTAAAAATTTCTTTAAACTTGGGATTTCTAACCCTTTGTCTGTGAAATACAGTAGAGCCGAGTGCCTCGACTCCATACAACAGAATCTGGGATGGCTGGTGCCTTTCTTTGTTCCAAGTTTCTAAGAAACTCCACGCTGTCTTGACACGAAATCTAGATTATTCAAGCTCTCTATGTATTTGCAAGGTCATTAGTGGTGAACAAGAAGAGCCCCGGAATATGTTCCAACCAGCTAGTTTTCTTCGTTGTAGGTACAAGAAAATGTTATCGGATCAGCGCCAAACAATCACATTGGAAGACATGGAGAAGTACTCGGTGACACTGCGCAACACGATCAGCATTTACCGTACTATTGGTGTTACTTAATTGGTGTTTAAAGACAGATTATGTATTAACTTCATTTCGTAACTGTTTCATTTTCAGAGCAGAAGTGCTACAGGAAATTAGATACGATACATTGTGTAATATACTCCACGATTTACAGTGCATAACATTGTTTTTACATTTTTTAAGTATTTTGATTATGCCTTTAATTTGACTATTTAATACTGTCGAAATTAGAAAACAGTAGACTATATAAATTATCTTTGTTCCGGGGTTTCGCATGGAACGCAGAGGTGAAAGAAGGTGCCGGGGTGAATGGGTCTAACTACAATGTCAAGAATTGAATTTAAAACGTAAACTGAAGGTTATATTTTTGAAAAACAACAAAATTAACAAATTTTCACTTAGTGAGATAACAATGACATTTAAGGTACAAAATAGAAAAATCCAAGATTTCAGAACTTTAACACTCTTGGGCTTCAAGCCCCTAGTTTTACAATTTTTGAGCTCCCAACTCAAATTTACAAACGAACACAAATGTGTTCCAAGGGCAGAAATCCCATAATTCACGGAGCACTTGCTCCCGAAATACAACATCTAGCCTTTAAGAGTCATTCATTAATCTTACCAAACTTTTAAAAAGAGCTAACAGGCTCTCAGCTTGCCAAGCCTACTCAAGGCAACATCAACTTACAAATTCTGGCCTCTGAAGGCACAACTTACAATAGGAAAATGATTATACAGGGGTATTTAATACCCAACCTACTGGGCCTTCATGTCAAAGGAAAAAAAACGGTTAAATAAATGGCCCGAACACAAAATGGATGGAGGTGGATGCCTTGCACTCCTAGATAAGAACACTTAAAACCTAAAGGGCACTAGGCCAATGAAACGGGCTATTCCCAAACTATGGAGGTGACTCGTATAAGAATAGATTAGAACATTACGGAAAGGAAGAAAACCAGTTACCAAACGTAGTCACCTCAAACCAATATGAAGGGGAGCTCGAGAGGGCACATCACTCTCTATCCCCGATTTACAGTTAAAGAATTTATGAAGTTTTTACATTCGCCTCCAGAAAGTTACATTTTTAGGAAAACTAGGTTACATAGATAATGATTCGGACCTTTCCCTCAGGTTAAACTGCGGAGCTACCAAGAAATAAAGATGTTATGTGGCCCTTACCTTGTCGCTGAACTGCTGCCTGATGAAAGAGGCGCCGCCCGCCTCCTGCTTGACACATACACTTAGATGACGATCAAATGGCCAAGAGACGCGAAAAGCCGCAGTTTATAAACCCTCGGGGAAAGTTAGAGATCATTAATGAAAGATTAAGACACACCCACAGAATTTTATTGGTTGGGTACAAAAGTGACACTCAGAATCGGAGAAGAAGCCTGTGATAGGTGGAAAATTAATTACAGAAATTTCGGATTGGCTGGATTAAAAACTGGTGGAAGGAAAAGATAAATATTGTCAACCCAAAAATAAATGAACATCAATTAATAAAAAAACTTATTAATACAAAACTTTGTTAAATCAAAAGTTCTTTCACTTCACACCAGGATGCATGATCATGGTTTTTCTTGTAGTGACATCTATGGAAGAAAGTCCAAACTTTTGATGAATGCGAACAAAACAAGTAGAAATACAGTCGGTGCCGGAAACTGCATAATAACAAAATTATATCATATTTTAGTGGTGACATCTTCTGAGTAAATTTATAAGTTGGTCTAGTTTCAATTTCACGGTTTCTCCACTAGAAGAGTTATTTGCCGCTAGATTTAAATGCGCGGCGTTGGGGTGTACCTCCCGGGACAATCTTATTGTCAAAAAATATAGAGGTATTTAAAAACTATTGTATCATATTATAACCATAAATCATAATACAAAGAAATACGAACATCTTCATAAATTTAGTGCATTGTGTATTGCGTATTTTATGAAAGGTAAATTTTAATTAACTGTTTTCAGAATATTACATATTTCACAGATGTTGCTACATTTTATGTATATATAGCACGCCTGGTGGCCATGATCGTTAAGGAGCTGAAGTCTAAACGGTCTGACACCGAGGTTAGCCGGTTCGAGTCCCGTTGGTCGAAAAAAATTTCACCATCAGAATGTTGGCCGGCAGGGTAGAGGAGGTGGTGATATACAATTTCTAATCAGTATATTGCGTGCCAAAAGCCCGGATTAAACTCCAAACCTCTCCGCAGTGTTCGTATGGAGTGAGGGCACATGACGCTAAAGATGGTGATTCGTCTGTCGGAGGGCGACGTCAAGCCTTGAGCAGACCCCTTGTTGCTATTCTGACAGGAGTAGGCTACGTGCCGGCACCGGGTTTCGCCCTCTCCCTTCCTACTATCAGATATCACGCCATTCAATTCATCTCATTAACTCCTCTGATGAGGTTGACGTCAGGAGGGGCATCCGGTTATAAAAACCCGCCACGACAGATTCATCTCACCTCATACCCGACCCCGCAGAGAAACGGGGTACATTTTATGTACATATTTCGCACTTCCAAGAATGAAGGTATCTGGGAAAAGCCACGGAAAGTGTGAAAATGGAAGACTGCATAGGGGTGGAGGTCGAGAGAGGGCCAGGGTTGAGGAGACTGGACCCCGTGGTCCTCAACTCATGTTCCCAGGGGTCCCCTTTCATTCACCTCTTACACAGGCAGGGATCGCCCCCACAGCTGAGTCTGGCCGCTATACGATCTTCTTTCGTCTTGTTTTCTTGCAATCCCAGCAGCTTTAGGTTTGCGAGGCCTAGGGAGTTACACCCTGAATGGCTCTTCCCTTTCTTTGGCTGATATCTTCCTTTTATCCTCTGGTTAGTGTTTAAGAGATGATGTTCTTCCCCTTAAAACATTAATCACCACCACAGATCACCCAGGTCATCTAAGAACACCGCAGTCGCAGCCCCCTGGAGATAACCCTTGTAGCAAGACTGACTCCAGTACTCACACCGTAATATTAAAACAACATGGCAGCCGAAGTAGTTGGACTGTTCGTATTGGCTAGCACGAAAATGTCCTGTACATACGATAACAACGACAGTAATTTAACATCATAAGGAAAATCATTGTTGCACCTATGAAAACGCTTCGCGAACTGCCCATCACATATAAGTTGTGTGCGAATATATATATATGATGCTGGATTTAGAATGTTAAACTAGTAGTATTTCTTGTAATATTTTATAGTCATGGAATTACTTCTTGTACTCTGTTGTTGTTGTTGGGCAATTATGCTTTCAACTTTATTATTACACTACTGTAAATGATCAATGCCACCGGGATATTTCCCAATAGTTCTGATTACCAGAACGATAAAACATTACGGGCCAAATCGTGACGTGAGGTGGGTTTCGCTCGATTTCTTGAAAACTTGGGGATTTCCTTTCCCCCAAAAGTAAACATTGCGGCTACGGGAGCTGCGATAAATCACATATTCGACAGTGAACATGACTTCTGCCTTCTGGGTCATTGTTTGGAATTGTTGCAGCATCCGACCAAAAGCATCAACACGTCTCTCCACATCATCATCTGATAATTCACTGACACTCAATGGACGCCAACATCTCATTTTCAGATCCACTTTGATGTGTTTCCTCAGGGTTAATTCTGGTATCCCCAACTCTGACGCACCTTTCCGTGTGGATTTGACCGGAGATTGTTCGATAGATTTTTCCACGTCAGCACAAAGTTCAAGTCTGGTGGTGGTCTTCCACTTCTCGGCGCGTCACGAGCACTGCCCGTTAAAAAGACTTTATTTTCGCACGCTAACAACATCTTCTTTGCTGGTGCTGCTTTCACAAACCGTGCAACGTAATCGCACCTCATATTTTTAATTGATTTGTCACTAGTTTTATTCTCATAAATACACACAGCGGCCAGCAAACTTTCCTCAATCGTATAATCACTTGTATCAGCCATTCTTTCAACAATCGAAGCTAAGTGATAACAGAAATTAGTAACGAGTAGTTGTATACGGACTTTGTGCGCACTCTGTATTGCGTGTTCTCTCACAGAGAGAGAGAGAGAGAGAGAGAGAGAGAGAGAGAGAGAGAGGTCTTTTTCCTACATAGAAGAACAGCAACAACTTTATTACAGTCTCCGTTAACTTCCGAAGGGGAACAGTTTTCTTAATATTTCTTATTTCGTGCAGACTAAATCATAAGGGACAGGAGGAGGAGGAGATGAAATAAGTTAATTAAAACTTAATTTATAGTTTCTGTTTGATCTGAAAAGAAGTGACGTTCAAAGCAAAATTCCCGTGTGCGGCTCATGCACAATAGTTTGTACTTCCGATGAACGTCTCCAGAATGCTTATTAAAATAATGTACAGAATTGATTTTCAGACAGCACCACAAGAACTTTTAAATTATAACCAGCATGGCAGGCAGTTTCGCGTAATTCTGCCATAATAATCGTACATTTTTCTTGTAAAATACGCACAGAAAAATAAAATTATCTGCTAAAATTTTGTTTTCTCTCAAAGGAAAATGAAACAGTGCATAGTAATTTGTCACAGAAAATACATATTGGTCTACATTAAAAAGTATTCAACATAAACATGCTTTCGCAGCTGTATCTATATAGGAGTGTCCGAATTCACTCATTTTCAACAGATTCTTGAAACTTTCTCGCACTACAAACAGTACAAGACCGACTCCAATTTTCAAACCGTAATATTAAAAGATCATGGCGACCGAAGAAGGCGGACTGCTGGTATTGGCTAACATGAAAATATCACGTACATATAACAGGCTACCTACGGCGGTAATTTAACATGATAAATGCAACATCATAGGGAAAAATCACTGTTGAACGTATGAAAACGCTTTGCGAACAACACATACAATCAACTAGAATCATATAATTATATTTTACTAGAACAGATGGACAGCTCCGCAGCAAAAGAGAACACCGACCTGTTTATTTCGAAATTTCACTTAGTCAAATAACGTTTTCTCTTCGATTTTATATCGCTGGATAGGTGGAAATATATTATAAAACCGTTAAAATGATATTTATAACATCATTTTAAATGTTTAAAAATAATTTAGCCTCATGTGCGAAATTCCTCAATTTTTTCACTGACATGAGAATTATAAAGACGCCTTTCTCGTGGACAGTCGAGATTTTCTTCTGATGACGCAGAGCGCAGTTCTCTGCGAAACGTAAAGAATTTCACCTTATTTTCTTGACACGGCATAAGCCCAAAAGCTTATACAGTATCATGTCTAAAACAAAACTTGTTGACTTAATTTCGAAGTGGTGGACACTTTCAAATGTTCAGTACCTAATGAAAGGAAAATACACCCTAAATTATTATGCTAACCCAATGACTGGCCCTGGCAATGCTAAGCTTTCCTTTCTGGAAACTCTTAAAACATATGTTGACGTAATTATGGCCTAGCAGCAGCTCACACAATGACGGTAAACTTAGTAATGAAACGTTCAGACACTAAAGATAGGTCAACAGTAGTGAAAAAACTGATCATCGCTGTTAATCTGAAACACTGTATATTATCTCAAGAAGTGAGAAGTTTTTAGGAAGGATAAAATTGTTGATAGAACGTAACTCTTCGATAAGAATTCAAAAAATAATAAATACCATTGTAAAAATACATAGGAAACTATTGTGATGCAAATCATTTTTTGCAATTTGCTTTACGTCGCACCGACACAGATATCTCTTACGGCAACGATGGGATAGGAAAGGCCTAGGAAGTGGAAGGAAGCGGTCGTGGCCTTAATTAAGGTACAGCCCCGGCATTTGCCTGATGAGAAAATGGGAAACCACGGAAAACCATCTTCAGGGCTGCCGACAGTAGGGCTCGAACCCACTATCTCCCGATTACTGGATACTGGCCGCACTTAAGCAACTGCAGCTATCGAACTCGGTGATGCAAATAATTAAAAAACTCAAAATGATATAAAATAAAGTAGATATACGAGGCATCTGTATTAATTCATTCTCAGGTTATTTGGAAATCTAAAGTTTTGATACTAACTTCGTGTCCAAGTCATCAATCTACGAGGCTTTATCTTAACACATGAAAACATCAGAACCTTATGTCATGTCCAATTTGCGAAGTTTTGTATGCCCAGCTCTTGCCCCGTCTCTTTATGGAGTCGGGTATCAAGGTATATGAATCTTTCTCAGTTTACGACAGGATGTCCTCCTGACGTCAGCATCATTAAAGGATTTAATGAGATGAATACCAATATATATATATGCAAGTCGTTCGGCAAGGCGGAGTTGCCTGCTCGGTTAGGGGCGCGCAGCTGTGAGCTTGCATCCGGGAGATAGTGGCTTCGAATCCCACTATCGGTAGCTCTGAAGATGGTTTTCCGTGGTTTCCCATTTACACACCAGGCAATGGAGCTGTACTTAATTAGGGCGACGGCCACTTCCTTCCCACTCCTAGGTCTTTCATATCCCATCGTCGCCATAAGACCTGTGTCGGTGCGACGCAAAGCAAATTTTTAAAAAACCCTCCTTCAACTAACCCATCTGTTCCACAGCACCCACCATGGAGGAATTATTCTGTAGTCTATCTATGCTGTTTGCACTGTAAAACAAAGTGAGTGAAGAAGTATAAAGAAATGTAGACCGAGATTAACCAGAGAATGGCTGTTGAAGAAAGAAATGTTCTCATGTGAAACTACTACTAGAAGTACTTGATGGAGCAAGAGACTGGAGTAATTAATTGAGGATGGGTGTGGAGAATTACAGCAAATTGCTGAATTTAGGGGCGCCTTACTTTTTTTTTGGTAAGTGGTTTGTTGGCTGATATATCTACCTCTTTTCATTTTTCAGTCCTGGCCTCTTTTTATGATGGTCACTACAATCCTTGCTTTTCATTTGCTGCAAGCAACTGCGATACAGCTCTATACATTCACACAGAAATTCCCGAGAACACTGGTGGAGATCAGACAATAAATGTCATACCGGTACTTGTTAACGTTACGTGATACAGACAACATTACTCGGACTAGGACTATCTGTCAGAAAACAAAGAAGCTGAACGACAAGACGGAAGATACAGTAGTCCACACTTTCAGTCTTGTCGCATCAAATCTCGGAAATGTATGCTCTCACTTTCAGTCTTTCGTCTTGTCGCCCCACCTCATCAGCTCCGACATCAGCTGTTATAGACAGCCTAGGCATCACTAAAGAGGCATACTACGGAAATGAGGAGTGCGGTAGTTTCCCGTTGCTTTCCCAACCGAGCCAGAAGTTTTTGTTACATATTAGTCTGCCAAACCCACTGAAATTTATGCACCAGCTGACCCTAATGCGCAACATTTTCACACCATTCATAGCAGGGACTGGCTGCATAAGGAATGGCATGACTAGCATCGCTCATACCTCAGTACGGTACTTTCATATCGCCAAAGTCAAGGATGTCCACCTCTGTGGTGTAGTGGTTAGCGTAATTAGCTGCCACCCCCGGAGGCCCGGGTTCGACTCCCGGCTCTGCCACGACATTTGCAAAGTGTGCGAGGGCTGGGACGAGGTCCACTCAGCCTCGGGAGGTGAGCTGAGTAGTGGAGAGTTCGATTACCACCTCAGCCATCCTAGAAGTAGTTTTCCGTGGTTTCCCACCTCTCCTCCAGACAAATGCCGGGATCGTACCTTACTTAAGGCCATGGCCGCTTCCTTCCCTCTTCCTTGTCTATCCCTTCCAATCTCCCCCCCCCCCTCCACAAGGCCCCTGTTCAGCATAGCAAGTGAGGCCGCCTGGGCGAGGTGCTGGTCCTCCTTCCAAGTTGTATCCCCAAAACCAGTGTCTCATGCTCCAGGACACTGCCCTTGAGGCGATATAGGTGGGTTCCCTTGCTGCGTCCGAAGGAAAAAACCAACCCTGGAGGGTAAACAGAGTGAGTGAGTGAGTGAGTGAGTAAGTAAGTAACAAATTTGTTCTAGCCCACACCAGAAGACATAGTGCCACTGCAAATACTAGGACTCGCCAGAAAAAAGAAAAAAGAATAATGGGTTTACGTCAATCTAAGCACTTTGAAGGATTTTGAAGAAGCCGATGTGCCAGAATGTTGTCCCACAAGAGTTCTCTTACGTGCCAGTAAATCCAGAGAGATGTTCAATAAATTTCCAATTTCTTTGAAATCATTTAGGAAAAGGCTAGGAAAACAACAAATAGGGAATCTGCCACCTGGGCGACTGCCCTAAATGCAGATCAGTATTGATTGATTGATCTACCACAGTGAGACTGGCGTGTTTAAGCATCTCCAGATACCACCGGACCGAGCCAGGATCGAACCTGGCAACTTGAGATTAAAAAGCCAGCGCTTCTGACCGTCTGAGCAATTAAGCCTGGCTTCTGATTGGCTGCATTCTTCTGTGACATTTCATTATACTCGTACATTTTCTATTCTCTTTCATGAAGAATGGCGTTCCATGTTCGTGCAAGTCTGTACTTTATGTCGTTCTTACTTCTGCTACCCAAGTAGCAGTATTCATCTACTTTAAGACATCATTTCCTAATATGATATTTTCTACATCACCTGACTTTGTTCGGGTGCATTCTATTACTCTTTGTTTTGGATCTTATAATTTCCTTCTTGTATTCCTCTGACTCTTTCAAATGGCTACCATCCAGCAGTTGATCTAGGTTTTCTGCAGACTCTGATAAAATAACAATATCATTGGCAAATCTCAGAACATCGATTTCGTCTCCTTGAACTGCGATCCCTTTTCCAAATCAGTCTTTAATTTCCTTTGTAGCTTGTCCTATATAGGGGCCGCCTTGGCGAGGCGGTAAAGGCAGTCTAGTTTGATCCACAAGGGCGTGGGTTCTATTAACCGCAAGGAAGTAAAGAAATAGAAACTAGAATATACTTCTGGAGAGGCACATGGCCTTAAGGTTCACTCAGCCTTCAACAAAAATGAATAACACGTTAATCCTGGGGACAAAGTCGGCTAACTTGGTGCTGAGGTAGAGGAAGCAGGGTCTTCTTGGACTATATGGAGATGGCTTGTTCTATGAAGTCCTACAAAATTCAGTGTAACCTTGGTGAGTCTCTCTGGAACTGTTCAGCCGCTATGACACTGTGTCCCTATATTTATGAACGAAATGAAAAATTGATTCCAAGTCGCCCTGAAGACATTCTCTAGAGTCATAATGATCTAATCTATTTAAAATGTACGTGTTGAACAGAAAAATAAGGAATGTCAGAGTGAGTACGTGCTATGTTGGTTTATAGATTGTTGTTATCCATTCTTATCAAATTCTCCGAGCGTATTCACTCCACACACATGCACGATCTAATTAGCCGTTAAATATTCTCTTATCGGCAGGACAAGAATAATGACCTCAGACTGTTGAAGTACTGAACTATATATCCCACTAAGAACACTTAAAAATACGTATAAGCAATTAATTTCACCTCTCGTGACATTTCGTGTCCGCTCCACAAATTATTATTATTATCTGTATTTCATTTGTATATTTTGTAATTTATATTTGTAAGCTGGGAGATATTCACATATGTAGGTATGAGTAATTTGTTTTGCACGAGTGGGAAATCATTGCTATATTGGACTCTGGTAATTTGGATGACTCATGCGGACATCCCAGTGTCTGATGAGATGTGTTTGTTGATATTATTGTACTAGGAAAGTTCTATGAGTCATATGATATACGCCAACGTCTGTTTATTTCTTGGGACCAAGTATGAGTTCAGGGCATGGTCTTGACGAGAGCATCACTCATGATTGGCTGGCAGGGACCAATTCAGACGTATTATGTGAGAGGAAGGGGAATGCTGATGTCTATAAAGGTTGATCGTACGGCGGGAACCAAGGTTACACTGTATGAAGGAACGACAACTGACACACTGTACGGGAAGGAAGTGGTGCTGATACACGGTACTGGAGTGACACGGCTGCAATGGACTGGACTTCAAACGTTCGTGGAGCGTAGTCTTGTTATGTTCGTGGAAAGTGGCTGATCGACGGACTGTGGAGTGCTTGCGCATTAAGTATTGTAGCACTTGTGGCGGCCTGGCATTATATGTTGGTGAAAGCTATCTCAGATATATAGTTGAAACTCATTATTAATGCTCAACACTGTGATCAATTTAACACAGCAGTTTTAGTGTTCACGAGGAGTGTATTATAATGTCCTCGCCTTCTTATATGCATGCTCACAACTTAATCTTCTTTTATGAGCATCAACGGACAATGATAGATTAATGTCAATTTTAATTAACAAGTGTTCATCAAGATAAAAAATGTGTATGGACCATACTGAATATTTTAATTGTGTACATATGTGTGTTTCTCCGATCATGTTTGTGATCACATTTTATGATTCAGTTCTATTTCTATTTTAATGACACTATGTCCTTCTTTAAACTAACTTGCTAACAATAGCTGAAGATGACCGTTTACATCGGCCGAAACTAGTCCTAGTAAAAAAATATTGTATTAATTAGGTGGTCAATAAAACTTCCATTAAGGAAAGAAAACAACATGCGATATTGAGTACAAAATGACTTATTTCCGCCCTTTAAACATCCGACCACATCTGCCAGTTTTCAACCCGCGATCTTTGAATTCGAAGGCCGACATGCTACCACTTATCCACAGAGGGAGATACGTAATAATAATAATAATGCCACCCAGGTACACAATGGGCCGATTGCAGAAACGATGACTAGTTTTAAGTCTTAGACATCGTCTACCTAAATAACGTCTAAATCATTCACGATCTTCCATTGCATAAACAATGTTCAGTCGATGTTTAACTAGACATCCCTTAAAGTTTCAATTTTGGTTTGAAAATGGAGACAGAAGTATCTTTCATGCAACTCTTTGCTTGTCGTAACCAATGAAATTCGTCGGTGCGCGCGCCGAACGCCAGTCAGCTGTTTGTCTTCCTACACATTACTCAAATATGGCTGAGCATGACTTGCCCGCAGATAAGAGTATCGCTTTCGGTGCAAATTAAATCTCATAATATTATCGACACTAAAGCGACACGCCATCGTACGGAGAAGTGTAGCTTTCATTATAGCGTTGTTACAGTGAATGTAATTTACTCACAAATACAGTAGCTTCGACGAAGAGAAGATGAAGCAATAGTAATGTGTAACCGAGTGTGTTGTACGGGCCATATAGATGTAGCTTGCATTCTGGAGATCGTAGATTCGAAACGCATCATCGGCAGCCGTGAAGATTGTTTTCCGTAGTTCCCTATTTTTACACCAGGCAAATACTAGGGCTGTTATTATGGCCACGGCTCTTCTTCCCCAGTCCTCTTTAAACGATAATCACCACCACTTGCTTTTTCCTATCTGACAGTTGCCGAAAACCTATGCGATTATATATATAAAAATCCCATACAACCTACTTTTTAGTTTTCACTATTACCGGTATGTCTGTTTACTTGGCAGTAAATAAAAGTGAATCTCTCCCGGTTGATGTATATGACAGCCCTCAGACGATCGGGACACGTAATTCTGATATGTATGTAGTCGAAGTGACCTATAATTCCATGGAAATTATCCCATGTATATAATAAAATATATCAATTGCTAAGAATTGTATTCAAGTTGACAGTTACCGGACTGTCACTTTGTCAGTCTCAAGAAACAAGTCTCTCGTAAAGCGAAACCTTATTTTATGATTATCTGTCCGTGCATGTTAAACGAATTGCTGCGATTTAGCAGCGGGCGACCCACAGAGAGGCCGTCGGACTAACCTTTCTTCCCGAAATCGTCTCAACATGATAATACAAATTACATATTTCACGGTACATAACCTCTGACTGTGATTAACTCCTGTCATTTGAGGTTAAACAGTGCTCTCGGCAGTGTTTAAACATGACCGGTTGAACATCGGTTTTAGACAGTGTCTAAGTGATAAATAACGTCTCTGCAATGCGGCAGCCATACTTAAGCATTGTTTAACCGTAGACATCGTCTAAATGCCGTTTCTGCGATCGGCCCATTATGATCAATTCATTATCTGTGATCATACCATTGTGTTGCACATGGAACGTGAAACACATGTCTATCAGAATTTTTCACAGTTTATCATAAGAAGAAGAAGAAGAATAAGAAGAAGAAGTTCATAATCCTCAGAGTTTGTTCGCAGATAATAATAGTGCATAATCTTCAGAGAATGTTGAAAAATGAAATCTCGTATGGCTTTTAGTGCCGGGATATCCCAGGACGGGTTCGGCTCGCCAGGTGCAGGTCTTTCTATTTGACTCCCGTAGGCGACCTGCGCGTCGTGATGAGGATGAAATGATGATGAAGACAACACATACGCCCAGCCCCCGTGCCATTGGAATTAACCAATTAAGGTTAAAATCCCCAACCCGGCCGGGAATCGAACCCGGGACCCTCTGAACCGAAGGCCAGTACGCTGACCGTTCAGCCAACGAGTTGGACTCAGAGAACGTTTAAAGATAAGCATAGATAGTTCATAATCCCTAGAGAATGTCCAGATAATCTCAGCTAGTTCATAATTATCAGAGTGTCTCCACAGATAGACAGTTCATAATTCTCAGAGAATGTTCACAGATAATCATAGCTCGTTCATAATACTCAGAGAATATTCATAGTTCATAATCCTTAGAGAATGTTCACAATTTATCGCATCAAGTTCTAATCCTTAGGGAATTTTCACAGTTTGTTACAGCTAGGTCATAGTCCGCAGAGTGTGTGTTTTCACAGATTACCATAGCTACTTGATAATTCTCAGAGAGTACCAGAACTATTCATTAAGAGTCTTCACTCGCTGTGCTCCGGTCTCGTGCCGAATATCCCCTCTCCTCCGTGGTGCTCATACTGTCCAATGTAGCTGTACCGGTAGTTCTGCTATCTCCAGTCGATCCCTCGTCCTTGTTCATAATCTTACTGCGGTAGAGCAGATACACGCAGGTTGCTATCAGCAGTACATTGAGCACTATTAAAGCTGCGATCACCCACCACAGTGTTCCAGACGATACCCCAGAAGACGTTTCACTCATTCTTTCCGTTCTTTGTACAAGTTTATTGCGACTCACCTTCGTTTCGTTGTCTTGCTTTCCAGGCAGAGTGTATATTATAGGGGTAGTATTATTTTGTGGTACGCTTTTAGTTTCCTTGCCATCATAACTTTTTTTAAGTCTCAACATGCCTCCGGTTTCATACCCCATTTTCGTGAGCTCCAGGACAGCTCGTACGCTTGTGAAGCATCACGTCCTTCAAAGTGCAGATAGTCTCCTGAAACATGCAAAGACTTCATTGCAAAACCCGGCAAACTTCATTAGATAAAAATTTGAGTATTCTTGACAAATTGACAGAGTAAACCACAAAATAATTAAGAAAATGAGAAAAATAGGACTGAAGAACAGCAGATAGAATGAGAGCTTTCTCCAAGGACAGGGGGCAGAGGATGAAGTACAGGGGTTATTTTAACCCAACAGAATGACACCAAATTAACATACATTATTGGCAACAGACTTCTAAGTAACCTACCAGTTCACACAATATTTTCAGTAATTAATTATCTAGAATAGATACAATAATTTTCAGTGGTAAGGACGGGAAATATTTCCGTTTAGCTATGGAGTTCTTATGGCTATTCTGAAATAGAAAAAAGTTCTGAAATCTAGGACTGGCTTTTACGAACAGCCCTGGTGTACACAGCGCACAGCCTATGTAAGGCGAATTATTGTGTGAAGCAGTTCTTGCTACAGAGGTCTTCAATGCTGACATTGACCTTGATGCAATACAGGGGACATTGAAACTGAGGACTGATAGGAAGAGCTGATTATCAATTGTTGGAGCGGAGAAGGTTATCAGTGGAATACTGTGTAGAAAGGATACTGACTGGAGGGTGATGGGTAACTTAAATGAGACTATGGAGTGGGTATGTCGGAAATTAGGAGTGAGATTTGTATATCGTAATGGCTGCCTTAACTTGACCCGCTATGGTATGCCTAAGTTCCGGCTGTATAATTTAGAAGGGTTATTGGAAGGGGCATTCAGGCAAATGGGCTGGAGTAGGAAGCGGTAATCAAAATACAGGAAGGTCGAAACCCAATAAGGATGATAAAGTTGTTAGTGTTAAACTGTATTAGTGTTGTAGAGTAAGATACATAATGAAGTAATTTAATGGATATGTAAGTTACCAGATATTGTAATAGAGTTGAATCATGGCTAAAAAGTGATATTATGGACGCGAAAATTTTCTCACAGAACTGGAAGCTTTATCCTAGGAACAGGAAGGAACGGTAGGAAGGGGACTATTCATTCTGCTGAAAGAGGATTTGTAAGCTACGATGAAAAAGTGAAGGAGGAGAAACATGAAATTATAGGCGTGGCACATTTCGTAATCGGGAATCCTTGTCCTGTTTCTTTACAGGGTTGGGTATGAATTGAGATTTCTCTTCTTAGCGAGTTTTACGGCCGGACGGCCTTCCTGACGTCAACTTCATCAAAGGAGTTAATGAGATGAAATGAATGACGTGATGTATGGTAGTAGGAAGGGAAAGGGTGACACCAGGTGCCGGTACATAGCCTACTCCTGTCGAATAGGACAAAGAGGTCTTCTTAGGGCTTAACGTCTCCATCCGAGGACAAATCGCCATCAACAGCGTCATATGTCCTCACTCCATATGAGCACTGCGGAGAGGTTCGGAATTGAATCCAGGCTTTTGGCACGCAATCTAGTGATGAGAAATTGTACACCACCTCCTCTCTACCCAGCTGGTCAACATTCTGATGGGAATGGAACCGGCTAACCACAGAGACCACATAGACTTGACGCTTTAACGATCATGGCCACCAGTTGGGCTTGTAAGTCTTATCTCTAAAGGTAAAAAAAACTTGATGTTTTGGGGATGTACAGACCTGGTAAGGGTGGCGCTGATGCATAGTTAATTGATAAGTTAATAAGGAATGTGAGGAATGTCACAGAAAGGAACGTCATTGTAGCGACGATCTCATTTTCCAAATGTTAATTGTGAAGGTAATGCATATAACAGAAAGCATAACAAAAAAAAAAAAAAAAAAAAAAAAAAGTAAATAACTTAATCTGGGAAGGTCAACTGATTCAGAAAGTAACGGAACCGATTAGAGGGAAACATATTGCAAACGTGGTCCGGATAAAATCAGATAATTTCTATAGATAAACTGGTATTAGTGATTATAAATCTTTTTTTTTGTCACAGTCAAAAAATAAATCGTTGAAAACCAGGATTATTAGACAACACTATATGGCTGATAAGAGTGGCATAAGGGACTTTATACGAAAAGTAATTATGATCGTTGAAAATGATGAATAAAAAAAAAAAAAAAAAAAAAAAAAAAAAAAAAAAAAAAAAGCCTACGGGATGGGTTTAAAGCAATTGTTGAGGAGTGTGAAAATAGGTATGTACCTTTAAAGGTTGTAAGCTTGAAAAAGACCAATTTATTATAACAGAGAAGTAAAGAGACTAATGAGGTGCAGGTTGGAAAGAAATAGAGTTAGGAATAGGTGTGGAAGTATGTTGAGTTGGAAGGAACTTCCTAGTAAGTTGAATATAGCAAAAAAATCAGCTAAAACTATCATCATCATTTTCCAGCTCCAGGTTCCCGATTGTGGTGTACAAGCGCTCGCTACTTCTTCCTGTTAAAGAATAGTTTCTGTTCCTCTATGTCCTCCTCGACATTCCTCCTGCTGAACTCTGATTTTTTAGCTTAAAATAACATGATGGCAAGAAAAACTGGCATTCATGTGAATTTGAGTGAAAAATTTAAGGGTATGTTTAGGTACTAAAGGCACAAACAGATTCCAAGAAGAGCATTCCAGGGATCACTAATGCATAAGAGGAGTGTACAGGTGAGGACTTACGGAAGGCAGAAGTATTTAGTCAGCAGTAGGCTATGTAAAGATAGTTGGATATAAGGATAATGTCCAGGTAGAGGAGTTCACAAATATTGGTCAAGTACTGAAATTTACATATGATACGTTGTTTACTAAAAGATACAGCTTGAAAAGCTACTAGACTTGATAAGATTTCTAGGAATATAGTCAAGACAATAGGTTCGGTTATGGTGTGGTATGTTTATGTTTCTGACACAAGAATTTGCTCTCTTCTGATATTTTTGTTTTGTTTTTCTAGTGGTTTAATATCGCACTAACACATTGAAGGTTTGTGGCGACGCAAGGATGGGAAAGGAAGCGGCTGTGGCCTTATTTAATGTACAATCCCAGCATTTGCCTGGTGTGAAAATGGGAAACCACGGAAAACTGTCTCCAGAGCTGCCGACGACAGGATTCGAACCCACTATCTCCCGAATGCAACTCTCAGCTACGGGACCCTAACCGCACGGCCAACTCGCTTGGTGATGATTAGAAATAATAGATGATGGTTATTTAGTTGTACTTCCCGTAGAACAATAATTAGCACCATCACCTCCAGATGTGGTTCACAATTTATGCGGTAAAAATTTCTTACATGGATCGCGTTTTAACTGCGCATCATGTTCCGAGCTGTCAGTGGAGAGATGGCGTGGAATGGCATTAGCAGACGAATAAGTTTGAGTGGTGTAGCTTATTTAAAAGTAGGAAATATCACAATATGAAGTTGGAATTCAAGAGGACAAATCGGGGCAAATATTCGTTTGTAGGGAGGGGAGTTAGGGATTGGAATATATTACCAAGGGAGATGATCAAGAAATATTCAAATTCTATGAAATCGTTCAAGAAAAGGCTAGGAAAATAACAGATAGGAATCTGCCACCTGGGCGACTGCCCTAAATGCATACCAGTAGTGATTGATTGATTGATTGATTGATTGATTGATTGATTGATTGATTGATTGATTGATTGATTGATTGATTGATTGATTGATTGATTGATTGATTGATTGAACTGGGATCGTGTATAGCTGAACATGCACTAGAACAGAAACGAAGTCATTCGACTGTCAGCCCCTGAAGTCCCGCTTGGTTTTCCTGGAAGGGATGAGAGAGGAGCTCCCGGCTGGTCTAAGGGCATGTGATGGTCTCTGCTTCGGTTGTGGTTTTTGTCTGGTGTCTCCGTGGATTTTGTGAAAGGCGAAGCTACAACGCTCCTATTTCGGCTGCACCCCGGTGATACTACTTCACCACCAGGTATATATATATAAAAGCAGGTTTGCCGTGAACAGGCAGTTCGGCGGTAGTTAAGTTCGTGCAGTTGTTTTTATGTGTATTATTGTGGTGAGTGTTGATTAGTCAGTACGAGTCGTGAGCTAAGAGTTCAGTGTCTGGAGCCGAGCCAAGTGGACAGCAGTTGTGCGTTGAGATAGTCGATAGACGTGTGTTCAAACTTATCTGCATGGAGCTGGTGTGTGAAGTGACGTTGGTGCTTGCGAAGCGATGCAGAGTGAAAGGTGAAACGTGTAAATCAAGATTACGGAATGTTCACCCGTTTCAGGTAAAGACTGCCATGCGGTCACCCGCTATGAGGACAAGTGACTTTTGTAAATGGCCATTAATTAGTGTTGTCATTCATTGTCGAATATAATTTTGTATGCGTATAATAATTGGGTCATCCTCGATTAAATTAGAGTGTTTTATTCTTAACAGTATTGTTGAGTTCTGGACTGATGAAACCATTCAACAAAAAATATATATAGATTCCAAGTCCTCTTGTTTCTTCCACTTGCATCCTGCCAACGACGCAGTTGTGATTGAATCGCGATTCTTTATTATTTTTCTTAAAAAATCAAAAACAATCAATACTGATCTGCATTTAGGGCAGTCGCCCAGGTGGCAGATTCCCTATCTGTTGTTTTCCTAGCCTTTTCTTATGGTTTCAAAGAAATAGGAAATTTATTGATCATCTCCCTTGGTAAGTTATTCCAATCCCTAACTCCTCTTCCTGTAAATGAATATTTGCCCCAGTTTGTCCTCTTGAATTCCAACTTTATCTTCATATTGTGATCTTTCCTACTTTTAAAGACGCCACTCAAACTTATTCGCCTACTAATGTCATTCCACGCCATCTCTCCGCTGACAGCTCGGAACATACCACTTAGCCGAGCAGCTCGTCTCGTTTCTTCCAAGTCTTCCCATCCCAAACTCCGCAACATTTTTGTAACGCTACTCTTTTGTCGGAAATCACCCAGAAAAAATCGAGCTGCTTTTCTTTGGATAATTTCCAGTTTTTGAATCAGGTAATCCTGGTAAGGGTCCCATACACTGGAACCATACTCTAGTTGGGGTCTTACCAGAGACTTATATGCACTCTCCTTTACATCCTTACTACAACCCCTAAACACCCTCATAGCCATGTGCAGAGATCTGTACCCTTTATTTACAATCCCATTTATGTGATTACCCCAATGAAGATCTTTCCTTATATTAACACCTAGATACTTACAATGATCCCCAAAAGGAACTTTCACCCCATCAACGCAGTAATTAAAACTGAGAGGACTTTTCCTATTTGTGAAACTCACAACCTGACTTTTAACCCCGTTTATCAACATACCATTGCCTGCTGTCCATCTTACAACATTATCGAGGTCACGTTGCAGTTGCTCACAATCTTGTAACTTATTTATTACTCTATAGAGAATAACATCATCCGCAAAAAGCCTTACCTCTGATTCCACTCCTTTACTCATATCATTTCTATAGATAAGAAAACATAAAGGTCCAATAATACTGCCTTGAGGAATTCCCCTCTTAATTATTACAGGGTCAGATAAAGCTTCGCCTACTCTAATTCTCTGAGATCTATTTTCTAGAAATATAGCAACCCATTCAGTCACTTTTTTGTCTAGTCCAATTGCACTCATTTTTACCAGTAGTCTCCCATGATCCACCCTATCAAATGCTTTAGACAGGTCAATCGCGATACAGTCCATTTGACCTCCTGAATCCAAGATATCTGCTATATCTTGCTGGAATTATACTTGTTGAGCTTCATTGGAATAACCTTTCCTAAAACCGAACTGCCTTCTATCGAACCAGTTATTAATTTCGCAAACATGTCTAATATAATAGTCCGACTCGTTGGCTGAACGGTCAGCGTACTGGTCTTCGGTTCACAGGGTCCCGGGTTCGATTCCCGGCCGGGTCGGGGATTTTAACCTTAATTGGTTAATTTCAATGGCACGGGGGCTTGGTGTGTGTGTTGTCTTCATCATCATTCCATCCTCATCACGACGCGCAGGTCGCCTACGGGAGTCAAATAGAAAGACCTGCATCTGGCGAGCCGAACCCTTCCTGGGATATCCCGGCAATAAAGGCCATACACATTTCCTTCATTTTTCTAATATAATCAGAAAGAATGCCTTCTCAAAACTTACATGCAACGCATGTCCAACTTACTGGCCTGTAATTTTCGGCTTTATGTCTATCACCCTTTCCTTTATACACAGGGGTTACTATAGCAACTCTCCACTCATTTGGTATAGCTCATTCAACCAAACTATAATCAAATACGTACTTCAGATATGGTACTATATCCCAACCCATTTCCAGCCGCTTTTCTACTTTTCATCTTTTGTATCTTATTGTAAATGTCATTGCTATCATATGTAAATTTTAATACTTCTTTAGCATTAGTCTCCTCCTCTATCTGGACATTATCCTAGTAACCAACAATCTTCACACACTGCTGACTGAATACTTCGGCCTTTTGAAGATCCTCGCATACACACTCCCATTGTTCATTAATTATTCACCGGGCTCGATACCTGCAGTCGCTTAAGTGCGGCCAGTATCCAGTAATCTGGAGATAGTGAGTTCGAGCCCCACTGTCGGCAGCCCTGAAGATGGTTTTCCGTGGTTTCCCATTTTCACACCAGGCAAATGCCGGGGCTGTACCTTGATTAAGGCCGCTTCCTTCCACCTCCTAGCCTTTTGCTCTCCCATCGTCGCCATAAGACATATCTGTGTCGTTGCGACGTAAAGCAAATAGCAAAAAACTAGCATTAATTATTCCTGGAACGTCCTTCTTGGAACCTGTTTCTGCCTTGAAATACCTATACATACCTTTCCATTCTTCATTAATATTTGTATGACTGCCAATTATGCTTGCCATCATGCATCATCTTAATGTTCATTATGGGATACCCAATGAACCAGCGAGTTTTTTCTGATTAAAAACGGTGTTTTCATCATGCTTACTTTAGATTTCTAATTCAACCGACAAAGAAAGTGAGTTTCGATCAACACTCATTTTAATCACACCCGCTCACTTCAATAGACCAAGTACAACATGAAACTAGCAAGCAAATTTTCCAGAACTAAAGAATGTTTTCGAGAGAAGGTATAGGCTTAGAGAACGGAGATAACGGGAATATACTTTTCAAAATCAACAAGTTAGGAAGTGAATGCTTTATAGATTAATGATCCTAGCTAGAACAAGCAACGAATATTTAACTTTCCTTCCTGTCATCCGTCTAAATGAATTAAAATCTTCCACGAATTAAGTGTAATAGGTATGATTCAAGCGTTACATGTGAATTATATGCATGAAGAGGAAAAAAGCTCTTATTGTGCGGGATGATGTATTAAATGTGCGCGTATTAACGAGGTTTCACTGCAGTCCTAAAGGACAATCGGGAACAGTAACCGACGGTAGACCATAACCTAATGTGTCAGATGTGGTCTGAAAATAGTAATTAGTTGTTCAAAATATTGATAATGGTGGGAAGTGCTATTGAAATTCATAATTTTCAATGGAACACACACCCCACCCTGTAATATTGGATTGCAACCTAACGTGTCACTAATGTTACTTACTGATATATTTTCCATCTCTCCGATGTATTTTTGAGATTGCTGTTCATCATATTTATAGCAGATACCAATTTTCTGTAGTGGTGTGGGAAGTACATGATCTCAGTCCTTTTAATTAAGGACTGCTCATAAGTCTCACTTGTTCGCGTAAAACACGTAAGATCAGTAGCATGTTTCGAAAAATGTTAAGTACATACAAGCAGAATATTTGAATGGTGATGGTGATTATTGTTTTACTTTGTAACGGTGAGTAGCTAAATGAAAGTAAAAGGTCTGTGAAATTCTCACCAGTAGTCGAGTGAATTCCAGCCTGTAACTCTTATTAAGAAGAAACAACGGAAGTATTTATGATATTTTTGGTTTGGCACGATACGGATGCAGTAAGGATCGATATGAGAATGTAATCATACAGTACATAGTTGCAATATCTCTTTATTTCCGTTTCCGCTTCATAAGACAAAAACTGACAACATTCTTAGAGACATATTTAAATGGAAAGTTTGCTGAAGATGGCGCATATGCTCTCTTCAGCTAAATGGTATTGTTCTCCCTGAATGTTTCTTGTTAATAGGAAATTATCACCCGAATGGGCATTAGAAGTTATCTGACATATGTGACCATACAAATCACGTAGGCATCACTCACGGGGTTATGATAGTCTGTGCGTATCTTGTAAACATCGTGCATGGCGTAGCGTGGCAGGACGTGTCTTTGTTCCTGGCTCTCCTTGGTATAGTTTCTCTCCAGCATGGCATCAGCGATGTAGAAGCTTTAGTCAGTTTCTTTTCTCTCTAGAAATTCAGCGTAGAGTCCTGTAGATGACAGAAGCATCCACTTTTCCTTTAAGCTAGTTCCTAGACCATCCTCGGTGCAGCCGTTTTGACGTAAATATGTATTTTGACTGGGGGTCGTCTGAGAATTTGCGTTACGGAAATTAGCATCACATAATGTGTAATGCAAGTATGACCTAGCGACAGTGCAGGCTATGTCTTATGGCTGCTTGTTATCTGAAATTAGCAGCCGTTGATGGATGGCCGTGACCGGAAGAAATATTTATGATCCATTTGATTTTCGCAAAGGGAAAAGCGGTTTCATTTTTCCAAATCTCATAGCCGAAGGCACCATTCGTGATCTATTACAACCGGCAAGTTCACATTTGACTCTTTTCGACTCAAAATTTCGGTGCATTGACCACGATCAAAGTTGATCGAGGGAGATTGCCTGGCTACCACAGAAAACCAATGATAGGGCTACTAGAAAATGTGTACAACGTGCATGGAGAACAAGGAATATACTAACTACACAGATACGTTAATAACCTCTGTCTTTTAACGCACCCATTCCTCACGATAGCGCTTACATTTCTTCCCACACAAATCACAAATACGGTCTGCGTCTAGGTCGTGAAATGTTTTCCTTGTACACAGTCGACAAAGGAAGCCGAGTGACGTAGGTTGTAGTCTCTCCAGTCTGTAATGTCGCGTAAAGGTCACAAACTCTGGAAGGCGGGAATGGTTGCCAAAAGAGTCTGCATCCGTATATCCTCTATGAAGAAGGGCTCCCTGACTAGTTCGGAGACCAATCTGGACGACGCTTATCTCGAAAAACACAGGATCTTTTTCCTCTCTCTCTCCTGTAGATCTACACATTTCAGGACCTAAATCTGGTCCCTTTGCATGTATGTACCGGTATCAAAGCTAGGGACTTTTTAGGAAAGAGAAGCTCACCTAAAATAAGTCTCTGCTTACATTGAAGATATTCTGTATCAGGGGTAAATTCGAATCCGTTTATGTATTAAATACATAATCGGAATGAAAAGCTCGCACTTTAACACACATCAGTTTATCTTTTATATAACAGCCGCGGTCCTCGGGTGTTTCGCTTGGTGAGTGATTTAGAAATTTGAAAGAGTCTCCTATTAATTTAATGACGTGATCATGAGGACGGGCAGGGAAACGATCTAGCATACCTGTCTTACTAATCCTCTAAATTTATTTTTCTCAATTACTTTTAGGTTATCTTGATGAGGTGGGGCTAAATGACTTCTACTCCGTGTGTTGCGATTGGGCTTATTTTGCTACTGAGCATCTTCGTAGAAGTATCAAGGGATAACTTACGTAGTAGGCCTAGTTTAATGTCACACATTGCTACAACTGCTGCCGATGCCCTCTTCTGTACATGTTTCGTAAAGTGTTCCTGGAAGTTCGAAGGTTTATGCTGAAGTAATTGAAGTCATTGACTATTTTTAGGGGGTCCTGTCCGTAAAAATACTGGGCTTTGGCTGCAGCTTTGCCTCCCCTCCTGATGATCATGTGGACCGTTTTATCCACGTTCGCCTGAAATGTATTTCTTTTGGGCCTGGATACCAATCGATCCCAGCATATTTGTAGATCTTCTAGGTTTTTGATACTAACCTCAAGTCATCAGTACAGGCGTGAAAGGAAATTCGTTCTCCGAATCCATTTTGTATCTCCGCTACATCTGCATTGTAAGATTGAAAAAGAGACGGCTTATCGGACCTCAGATCTTAATGCTACTCTCGATCGTTCAAAGATGGCGAATCGAGTAGCCGGATATGTTGGAAATGTGGGTTTGTTTTGGTTTGTTCTTACCGTATGTAGTCGGTGTAATTTCATGAAAGTTGACGATAAATGTTAGTTTATTTGTAAAATATAAGTATGCGAGTGTATTTATATGAGCCAGTGGACACTTAGGATCTGTACTTTATTGTACTCAGTAATGTGAGAATGTGTTTGTTTTGATCGTGTTGTGAACCAGGTTTAACTATGGCAGTGCCTCTCATACAACTATTCTTAAGTTTTCTACGGAATAAAACATTAAGAGATAAATGGATTAGGAATATGCATCGCGACTATTTTGAAGTCGATGTCAAAACAGCAGTGTGCAAACATCATTTTGAGAATAAGTCTGAGGTTAGGGAAGACTTTTCTCTAAGTCCAAACGGTGAACCTATTGGTGTTCCTCGAAATTTTTTTAGATATAATATTGATATTGTTATATTAGTGACTAGGAGGGATTAGCTGGGTTTGTAACGCAGGGTTTTATACTACCAACACCTTCCGATTCATGTTGTGGTTATCTGTTATCGAGCAGACTACACCGAACTGAAGCTCGTCCATGTGGTTAAATGTCAATATTTAGAGTCAACTGAGTTTTTGCACTCATGTTTTTTAATGGGTAAAAACCTATTAAGCTATATCTTTAGTGTCTGAACGTTTTATTACTAAGGTTATCATTATTGTGTGAAGTGCTGGTATGCCATATGTCAACATTATGTTAGCATTACTAGGGTCGTTCATTGGGTTAACATAATCATTTCGGATATACTTGGGCTGAGTGGCTCAGACGGTTAAGGCGCTGGTCATCTGACCCCAAGTTGGCAGGTTCGATCCCGACTCACTCCGGTGGTATTTGAAGGTGCTCAAATACATCAGTCTCGTGTCGGTAGATTTACTGGGACGTAAAAGAACGACTGCAGGACTAAATTCTGGCACTTCGGGCGTCTCTGAAAACCATAAAAAGTAGTTAGTGGGACGTAAAGCCAACAGCACTATTATTTCGGGTGTACTTCCCTTTCATTTGGTGCTGAATGTATGAAATTGTCCACCACTTCAAAACTAAGACAACAAATCGTGTTTCATAGTTCTCACGAGAATGAATACGTCGAGGAATTTCGCACCTTAATTTATTTTGAAACATTCAAAATGATGTTATAAAATATCATTTTAACAATTTTATCATGCATTTTTCGTCTATCGAGCGAAGTGAAATCTAAGAAAAACTGTAAATGACTATTTGAAATGTCTAAATAATCAGCTTGTGGTTCTCTTTTCTAGTAGAATAGATGTGATTCTAGTTGATTTTGTGTGGTGCGTACTTGTTGGTGAAGCGGTTTCATACGTGAAAAAAGTTATTTTCCCTATGATGTTACACTTATCATGTTAAATTACCGCCGTTTGTATAATATGTACGTGATATTTTCGTGTTAGCCAATACCAACAGTCCGGCTACTTCGGGCGCCATGTTTTTTTTTTTATATTACAGTCTGAGGATTGGAGTCGGTCTTGATACTTGGCCGTGGATCGATGTCGGTTTTTCTCGAGATGATGCAGGTAAAAATTGTTTGAATCTAGACACGTATTAAGATGGCGGCGCGTTTCGATGTTTCGGAAGGCATTGAAGATAAATTTTCTATCTTGTCCATCTGCTGAATCGTGACCGAAATCGTATTGGAGTAATTGTTTTCCTTGGCAACCGTGAGAGGTGTTGTTTGAACTTCAGCAAATAGTTTGAAGTTTATTTACTGGTATATTTTGAAGAACTTTGTGCCTCCAGTCGCTACCTAATACTTACACATTACGATACGCTTAGTCGTGTGCTACGTGTTTTCAGTATTTGGTTGTGAGGATTCTTTTTTCTTGTTTAAGTGCTAGTGCCGTGTGTTATTATGGCTGCCTCCAGTGGAGGTGAAAGCCTTTTGTTAGGAGATAAGTTAGTTGTTGCGCAGGAGGAAGAAGTTCGGATGCAAGACGAATCTTCTGGAAACCTGGCAACTCAATCAATTTTGACAGACTCACAATTATCACAAAATTCTAATTCTAATGGTGTCAATGTACTGCCGCCTATGGAACGTGAACAGTATTCCCATTCACACCTTGGACCTTATATTGTGTACGTTGAATCTCTGGAAAACAAAAATTTAGGGCAACTCCATCCTATGGCCCTTGGGAGACATTTTTATGAACGTAATATTCCCGTCCAGTCTATCTCCCGTAAAGGTCGTAATCGCCTACAAATAATTTTTAATAATGCGGGCCAAGCCAACGATTTTCTGTGCCACCCTCTGCTCACATCTCTACATCTTAAGGCATACATCCCGTCATCTAATATTTTTCGTGTGGGGATTATTCGAGATGTGGATAAGAACCTTTCTGAAGACGACATTCGACTTTATCTTACTTCAACCGTACCGGTTAAAGCAGTACAACGTCTCAATCGTCGCATTGTTTCCAATGATGGAGTTGGTTATGTCCCCACTGGGTCAATTAAAATTACTTTTCGAGCCCAAAAGTTGCCTACACAAGTGTCTCTTTTCCAAGTCTACTTGCATGTTGAGCCTTTCATTTTTTCCCCTGTTCTTTGCAGAAAATGCCTCCGATATGGTCATACACAGGCCCAATGTCGTGCACAGGTAGCACGCTGCGGAAAGTGCTCAATGGAGCACGCCACCGATCATTGTACATCTCAAATTGCAAAATGTGTGTATTGCAAAGGCCCACATCCAACGGGAGCAATAACTTGTCCGGAACACAAATACCAACAAGAGATAAAGAAGGTCATGAGCACGGAACATATCTCATTTCAAGATGCTAAGAACAAGACTTCCCTCCCTCATTATCATCCGTCTCAACACCCCCAGGATTTTCCCCCCCTGGTACCAGAACAAGTCTCTTCTTCCCCTGTTCAAGATTTTTCTAGAAAACGTAAATTTACACAAGTAATCCAGAAATCTGCCCCTCCGCCTTTGACTCCGGGTTATGATAGAACTGGTTATCTTGCCTTGGTACGCCCTGACCCTGGTTCTACGGGCCGGGTTCCATTTTCTTCTCCTCCGCCTGCTACAACACCATCTTCTCTTCCCACAGCATCACCTCCCTCTACTTCGGGTCCTAGTTACCCGCCCCGATCCCACGACTCTCAACTGTTAATACAAAGAAACCAAGTACATCAAGAAATCCAACAAATCTTATTCTTGCTTCTTCAGAATGTGGGAGGAGAGTCTCCCATTTCACCGGTAATTTATCAACTACGAGATCGCATCGCTCATATCCTTACCCTATATGATACGCGTTTTGCAGTGGAACGCTAGAAGTCTTTTTCATAAAAAACATGAACTTCAACTGTTAATTCAGGAAACATGTGCTAACATCATTATAATACAAGAAACGTGGTTTTATGCAAACACCCTTTTTCATCTTCCTGATTTTCGAGTCGAACGCCTTGATACTAATGGAAGTGAAGGCCTTGCCATTTTTATTCATAAGTCTATTCCATATGTCCCCTTTCTTCTGACGCATTGCATTCCAAATACTCTTGCTTTAGGTATTATCGTGCGAAATATATATTTCATCAATATGTATTGTCCTCCTGATGTTTATATCTCTACCTCTCACTGGTCCCGCTTCCTTACCCAATTTGATTCCATAGACAATGTTTTTCTCTTTGGTGATTTTAATTGTTCCCATACTGCCTGGGGTAGTTCTAAAGATACATCTAAAGGGACAAATTTTCTTACGGCAACTCAATCCCATCACTTTACCCTTTTAAATGACGGGTCCCCAACTCGACTCACCCCTCCTGGTTCACCCCCTAGTTCTGTTGATCTTTCGCTCTGCCATGACCACATGACTCCTAATACCGTGTGGCATATACTCAGTGACACTCATCTGAGTGATCATTTCCCTATTATTATTTCTTTTGGTGTTTGTAAACCACCCTTTTCCTCATCCCCACCCTCTCAGCTCAGTAATATTCGGTCTTTCCGAAATTTTGATAAACAATCGTATTGTAGTTTCCTTCACACCCATTTCCTTCAATACACGCCCAATACCTTAGACTATCCTACCCTTCTACGCATTCTCTCCTCATATGTTGAGACTTTCCATCCATTCAAATTTATCCCCTCCCTCTGCCCCCATCCTTATCAGAAAATACATTGGTGGGACGACGAATGTCACAAGTTAATACTGCGGCGAACAGCTTTATTTAAATTGTATCGTAAGAATATGACACTAGCTAATTATTTAACATTGAAACGTCATAATGCATGTATCAAACGCATATTTAATGCAAAGAGACGCGAGTCTTGGAAGGCCTTCATCTCCTCTCTTAATCATCGCGTATCTGCAACATCCCTTTGGAACGCCATTCGCGCACTTACCCGTGTTACTTCTGTACATCCTGCGCATTCGATTATTCTGCCTAATGTCCTTCTTTCTTTTCTATATACTATAACACCTGACTTCACAATTCCGCCTCCCTTTTCTTCTTTCCGTCCCATATCCCCCCAATTTTCTGTTTTACTTCAACCCATCCAACTGTCCGAATTACAGTCCGTTTTACAAGTAGTTCGTAGTTCATCTCCTGGTCCTGATAGTATCACTTACACTATGCTCCGACTTTTACCCCATACCGGTCTTCTTGTCTTACTTTCTCTTTTTAATAATATCCTTCTCACCTTACAGGTACCGGCACAGTGGAACAACTTTCATTTAGTCCCAATTCTTAAACCTGGAAAAGATCCCTCTTCTCCTTTAAGTTATCGTGGCATTGTTTTAAGTTCCTGTGTTAGGAAACTCTTTCAAAAAATTCTACTACGGCGTCTTCTCTGGGTTATGGAGAAACATCAGATCCTTCCTAAATATCAGTATGCCTTTTTTAAAGGACGTAGCACACAAGATCCACTCAATATTTTGTTGACTGATCTCCTACTAGCTAGACATCGTAAACATAGCACTATTACTGTTTTTCTTGATATTCAAGGAGCTTATGATTCCGTTCCTTTACATCTATTATGGTCGTGCCTTGATTCGCTTGGCTTTCCCTCTGCTTTTATTTCTCTATTAGAACGCCTATATACTTCTCGCACTCTCATTCTCAAATCCCCCTTCCCCCCGTTTCCAGGAAGACACGTTTCGCATGGAGTCCCACAGGGTGATATACTAAGCGGTATCCTCTTTGCGCTTTATATGCGAGATTTAGAACGTATAATTACAAAGAACGCACGAGTTTTAGCTTACGCAGACGACTATGTTTTATACGTATCACATGATAGTGTTGATGTGTGTAGGAGAAAAATAGAATGTGTCCTTCATGAGGTTGCTATCTGGTTACATGAACATGGTTTCTCACTCTCGCCTTCCAAATGTGCTGCAATCCTATTTACCCATACTCGAGCACCTAACCGTTCTCCTCTCCTTCTTGATCGTCTTACTATCCCCTTTGTTAATCAGCATCCCTACCTTGGAGTCATATTGGACCACAAATTATCATGGTCTCCTTATGTGGTCTCTCTTCAACGTAAAACTGATCGTTTTATTTCTATTTTACGTACGATCACCCGTCGAAGTTGGGGCGCTGACCCCGTTACAGCTATTCTCCTTTACAGAGCAACTATTCGATCCTTGCTAGATTATTGTGCTCTTTTTATCGACACCGCTTCTGCTACTACCCTTGCACGTATAAATACAATACAATACCGCGCACTACGTGTCTGTTTAGGAGCACTTAAAACTACACCAACCAATGCCTTATTAATAGAAGCCGGTGAACAGCCTTTAAAGATTCGGCGACAGACTATAGCCGCTAAGTATGTCCTCAAACATTTTACTGTCACCCGGTCTCAGCTTATCCCCAAGCTACGACTTTTACATTCTTATTATTCTTCCAAATCTCCCCGTGGAAACCGTGTCCCTGCTTTATATACCGCATTTCGTTCTCTTATACCAAGAGAAGATGAGCTCCTCCGTTTACCCACATTGCCTTTATACTCTATCCCTTATGACAGTCAGTCCTTTTGTCCTCAAGTAATTATATCTTCTTCTGAATCATTTTCTTGTCTAACACATTCTACTCCTCTTTCCCCTCTTGCAACTAAACGTATTCGACTTTCCCTCTACATAAGGGAAGTAAGCATTTTTACTGACGGATCAAAATCAGCACACGGCGTTGGAGCAGCCTTTTATATCCCCCAACCATATACTCTCTCTGAGTTTTCCCTCCCTTCTGCCTTTTCTGTTTTTACCGCCGAATTGTTTGCTATTCGACAAGCCCTCATTACCATCAGGTCACATGCTTATGATAAGGTTACGATTTTCACGGATGCACAAAATGTTCTGCATGCCTTATGCTCGCCTCTCTCTTCCCCTAATTGGTACTTATATAGCGTTAAGTATCTCTTATATATCCTTACTCGTTCTGGTGTTTATATAACTCTAGTTTGGGTTCCCAGTCACTCTGGTATCATGGGGAATGAGACTGCTGATCAGGCAGCTAAACGAGCATCACAACAATCCCCCTCTCTTTTTCTTGCGATCCCCCCTTCTGATCTCATTCATGAAGTGCGGGATATAGCATATCAACATTGGCAGTCCGATTGGAATGAAACGTCACGAGAAAAGGGATGTTTTTATCATCAATTACAACCTGTTATTCCTCTTAAACCGTGGTTTTATTATGGTACGTACTCTCGACGCCATATCACATCTATTATACGTCTACGTTTTAATCATGCCCTTACTCCCCAATATAAAAATCGTTTTCATCTTCCTCCCCCAACTTCCTGTGCTTGTGGCTTGTCTGATACTGACAGTAATCATCTTCTGTTACAATGTCCTGCTTTTGATGTTCCCCGCCAGCGCTTCCTATCCTCTTTGCTTAACATGGGCATCCCCTTCCCCACAAGTATTTCGTGTTTATTATCCTCTCTAACTCCTAATCTTGTGAACAGCATAAATCAGTTTCTTGATGAAGCACATATTATATTATAATCCTCTGACAGTCTCTTTATGCTCTCTCTTCCATTGCAAAATGTTTATCATAATTTTGGTAGGATATAAATCTCTTTACCCTCTGTCTATATGTTATCATCGTTTTCTTGTGTGACTCCTATAGAATGTTTTTTTTTTCCTTTTTTTTTCTATCAATTACTTTTTAAAGTACAATACGAGTGATACATGTGTCAGTGTTAAGTAATTAATGTTTTCGTGACTGGACGATAACACATGAGTCCAACCACACCTTTCAAGAAGAAGAAGAAGAAGAAGTATTGGAGTAATTGTGGAAAGAGGAAATCATTTCAAGATTACGGTGACAGGAAGTTTGGAGAGAGATTTAATTTGTCTAGAGAAACGGTATGCTGGTGGTAAACCAAATAAATGATAGGTTATACTTTTCTACTGATCGAAATAAGCCTGACTTACTCATGAATAGACTTTTAAATACTTTAAGGACATATGCAGTTGATGCATTAACAAAGTAATTGGAGCCATCGCTAATGTACATCGCACAACTGCGCAACGTATCATGAGTGATGTATCGGAGATGATAGCTCGTTGTCTCCTCGCTACATAAAATGCCCTTCATGAGGAGAATTATGCTCTGTGATAGATGAATAATAGTCGTCCAATTCTAGAACATCATCCACTTCGTGCTTAGAAACCTTACGGTTTTCTTCCTTTTATGCAGTCTTTAAGGTCATGAAATGGACGTTATGAACATATTGAAGCGCATGTGACAATTGAACACGTCATTCACCAACGGTTATCAAAAGAACTTACGTATTCATAGCTCTATTATCATCCTTGCATCTTTAGGGTCAAATGCTCGGTTAGCTGATGGTGATTTACTGACCAGCGGACAACGTTGGAGCGCCGCACACATATTTTGAACGCGGTATAATCTTTTACCGCGTTGACAGGATCCTCGGTCATCCGGTTTACTGATAGATATTGGTGCAAATATTAGTGCAACAGCGTGATTTTAAGTGTTCAACGTTTGACGCAGACTACGTCTATAGTTTCAAAACCTTACTTGAGCCGGTGAGCGATACGAAAACATGCAAGTCTCAAAATCTTGACCACACCTTCAACGACAGTGCTTTATATCGCATTGTAACAGGAAAGGACAAATTTACCATAAAGTAAGTCTCGGCTGATGCAGGAGCGCCACCATCTTGCAAGTATACGGCAAAACAAATCAAAATGAAAAGTCTGAGAAAGTTGTGCTGCAAAGAAGTGCGGAAATGTCTTTCCTTCGCAAAATGTCGCGATATATGGCTTTAAAATTAGCCAGTATACATTTGAGTGGATCGAGTGGCCTGAAAAAATTTCTAAAAAGTCCAAAATCATCAATGTTGGGCGTCCAACGGCTTGTCGGGGGCATCTCAAAGTAACGGTGGAGCATCATAAGGCGAATACGAACGCAATTGCAGCCTAGCCGTGTACGTTTACTGCCCCAGTGGTGAATGACTAAGACACTTTATCCATCACATAGTACGTGTTTTACCATTTATGATTTTTTCAACGTCACTCGTTGTTAGTTCGTTACCAGAAAAATTCCAATTCGTAAGTCGCTGTGGGAGAGAGATTAGTGTTATAGAGCAGGTAGATACTGTATGGTGAAGATTGTTCTCGTAGCTGCTACTGTCCTTTCTTTTATGTGACATCTACTTTCTTTGATCTGTCTCTGTCTTATCCTTGACTTTAACAATATGAAAGTGACTGAGGTATGAGCGATACTAGTAATGCCATTCCTTCTGCAGCCAGTCCCTGTTATGAATGGTGTGAAAATGTTGCTCATAGGGTCGGTTGGTGTACGCATTTCAGTGAGCTTGGCAGACTGATATGTAATAGCAACTGCTGGCCCAGTGAGGAAAGCAACGGGAAACTACCTCACTCCTCATATCCCTAGTACGCCTCTTCAGTGTTGCCTAGGCCATGCATGACAGCTGATGGCGGAGATGTTGAGGATCCAACCAGCCTCAGTGCTGAAGACTGAACATACATACTATAGTAACTTCATCGTATTTAGCAGGGTTATTCTGAAGAATCTGAACTTGTTGATAATTTCCAGAGGTTTAAAGCGAGGGTATCTTTCATCGGGGTTTTCCTTCCTTTTCTGAATGTTATTTGGACAGTCTTCCCTAGGTTCATTGTGAGTTGATTTTCCTTCACCCATTATTTTCAATTCTGTCTCAGAGTTACACGCAGTTCTTCTATGATCGTAAGATAAGTGTATTGTCCGTCGTGTCATGTAGGGTGTCCGTGATGTCTGCTGTGGCGATGTTGAACAAGAGAGAGTTCCAATAGTGTGACCAACCGTCCAGCATGTTATGTCCCGCGCGGGACGTAATTTGTCCCGCAATTCTTTATTCTTTATTATTATTTTTCTCTAGATTACAGTAAACAAATACCAAATTGATCCGTTGAATGAGAAAAATAACAGCGTTCAACTTTAGCCACACACACAAACTTCTACTAACTTTAAAACAAACAGACATAGTTAATATACATACAAAGAAAGAAAAGAACACCACAGATTATAGGCAAAGACAAAAAGAAAAGAACACCACATAAAAACCTACTGTCCGGCCGAGTCATCATCCCTGCTGAGAAGAAGGCCGCCCTCCCGATGATGACCCGACCGGCCCTGCCCGTGGAGACCTCCTGAAGGCCCCAAGATCTAACCAGATGACAATGTTTTCCCTCTCACCATTCCATTTCTAAACGTACCCCTTGGACATGCCATGAAGTCCGTCGGATACTCCGGATATGTGACTCCCTCTGATAGGGTCACCCAGTAGTCATCCTCAGTGTTTCCATGTCATGTCCCGCCTAAGTATATTTGTCTTGGGCCCTTCCCCACCCCGACTTCTTACGGATGAGTCCTCCTCACCCTTGTCCCTCTTTCCTTGCCATCTACACCATCATTTCTCTATACTTCTCCTGCACCACCTTCCAGCATAAAATTCAGCCTTAAATAATCACTTCAAAAATACCCAGCCCTTACCATTACGACCACCCTTACATAATAAACGACATATAAACAAACAAATGGCCCACGGTCAGTTCCCTCGAGGAACCGTTAGCCCTAGAAAGAAGAAAAAAAGACAAAAAGAAAGGCCAGCGCATACTTAAAAATAAACATAGAATACCACATATGCAATCCCGGAGCAAGACTACACCTTCTACCCAACTGTCCTTGTCGACACGGCACATTCCATCACCGTCATTGTTCTTCTGCTTGACCTACTCCGGATTGCTGAGCCCAGACAACCTTACCTCACCCGCTGTGTCTGTGTTTACATTTTTCCTCTCCTGTTGCAACTTCATCCTTGCTTCATCCTTGCTTAACCATGCTTGATCTAATTCAAATACCAATCCATACTCAACATTAAATTTGCCATCTCGTCCACAAAACCACAATTTCCCAACTCTCACAAATACATATAGACCCCTATGTACTCATCATCATCATCATCTGTTTACCCTCCAGGTTCGGTTTTTCCCTCGGACTTAGCGAGGGATCCCACCTCTACCGCCTCAAGGGCAGTGTCCTGGAGCTTCAGACTCTTGGTCGGGGATACAACTGGGGAGTATGACCAGTACCTCGCCCAGGCGGCCTCACGTGCTATGCTGAACAGGGGCCTTGTGGAGGGATGGGAAGATTGGAAGGGATAGGCAAGGAAGAGGGAAGGAAGCGGCCGTGGCCTTAAGTTAGGTACCATCCCGGCATTCGCCTGGAGGAGAAGTGGGAAACCACGGAAAACCACTTCCAGGATGGCTGAGGTGGGAATCGAACCCACCTCTACTCAGTTGACCTCCCGAGGCTGAGTGGACCCCGTTCCAGCCCTCGTACCACTTTTCAAATTTCGTGGCAGAGCCGGGAATCGAACCCGGGGCTCCGGGGGTGGCAGCTAATCACGCTAACCACTACACCACAGAGGCGGACCCCCTATGTACTACTTCTCTAAAATACCATATAGTTAAAAGATATACCTCTACCATCTATTCTCGATCTCCATATTATAGCAATAAATACACCACACACCACTCCATCTCCACAATTCCGCCACAAATTAACATCTTACCCCTATTTCCAATACCTACACATCAATAAATCCTACAACAACAATACATATACCACCTCTTGCTCTTAAATTCCATACAAACACATCTACCATCACTCTACCAACATCCACTTATGACTTCATTCCTTACTAACAATTTACTCGTAATTCAACACCCACACATCGTTAACTCATCACTCTCACACTCCTATCTTCACTCATTCATACCAAGCTCTCTTATACCATCACTTCTCCATCATCACATTTCAACCTCGACAATCATGACTCTGCTCCCTCTCCACACTCCTCAGTATACATCCAATTACAACATCACTTCTCCATCACCACATTTCAACCTCCACAATCCCAACTCTACTCACTCTCAACACTCACATATTTCATCAATAAATAGCCCTCCACAAACTACACATTATACAACCAATTTCAGCTTCTGACATCACTATTCAAAACTCTAATGTTTTTTACTTCGCGTAATAACACCCCCTTCATTTCCACCTGTACCCCACATGTCTGTCAATTTTTTATTCCTTCCTGCTTCTCTACCACCTCTCTTGGCCGCCATTTCATCACTATCTTCACTCTGTTGACTTCCTTTGCCACCAACTTCAGGTCCCTTAAGCTTCTGCTCCTCCCTCTGCTCCTACTCAGGTCAAGACTCCCCCAAATTGTCTCTGACCTTGCCTTTTTGCCCTGCGCTTCCCTTACTACACTGCCTTCACTTTCCTGCCTTTCCTCTTCACTGTTTCTGGTCACATTTTCACTTGGTACCTCTCCCTGCCTCTGTTCACACAGTACACTGTTACTTTTGGTATTTTGCCTCTCTTCCTCACTGATCGCAGCACTTCTCTCTTTTTCTTCGTCTTGTTTTATCTTCCTTTCTAAGTCCATCAAACTATTCACAGTCCAGATTCTCTTCCAGTTGCTGGCTGACACCACCACTTCTTGTCCTTTGATAGTTGCTCGCAGCCCCTGATTTATAGCTAGAATCCTGTGCTTTCTAAGTATTTTTTCATTCCTAATCGCCTCCCTTCCCACGTCTCTCTTAATCCATATTTATTTCCCCTCTGCACATTACCCGCATTTCCTATCACAGCATCAGCCATCAGCGTAGAAAATAGTTGAACTTTGATCGGCCTGTTGCCCCTAATTCTTCCCACTCTCTGCACATCGTCTATGTCCACTTCACTAAAATTGACTTTCAATTTCCCCTGTATTAAGTCCTGATATAATTTATTTGTGTGATTTCTTTGACATGTCTTAATCCAGCTTTAAAGTTGCCTTATTTGTATATTTTCTCTGACACTTTCTAGTCAGATGTTACTGTTGCCACTGAATTTGTTTATGCACCAGTTGGTCGTCTTAAGTTTAATAAAACCTTATAAAAGGTGATTACATGTTCTTTCACATCAATTTATTAAACTTAAGAAGAAAGCAAGATAATGGAAAAATTACTTCGTCCGGAACGTTTAAGCATTGACCCAGAATCCAGTAACGCTCAACAAGAATGGAAACATTGGTACAGCACGTTCAAGAACTTCATTTTGGCGTATCAAGTAAGTGACGCTGACAAATTACGCATATTGATCAACCATGTTTCACCTACCGTTTACGAATATATCAATGAAGCCAAAACTTATAATGACGCCATTAGTATCCTGGTTAGTATTTTTTCCAAGGCCGTGAACGAGATATTTGCCCGACACAAATTGGCAACTAGGAAGCAGCTATCTGGCGAAACTGTATCGATATATATACAGTCTTTAAAGCTTCTGAGCAAGGATTGTAATTTTAAAGCTGTGACGGCAGAAGTGACAGAGACGATTGTATTCGCGATGCTTTCATTGCCGGCCTTCTCGACTCAAGCATTCGTCAGAGGTTATTGGAGAATCCTAATCTTACTCTCGAGGAGGCTTCGATGAAAGCAAAGGCTTTAGAGTCGGCATTGGAACAATCCATTCAGTACCAAGGACCTGCTTTAGTCAATACTGTCCAGGAGCATCGTTCCTCTCGTTCATCTCACTCAATCGGCGAAAGACGTGAATGTAGCTCGGCGGGTAGTGAAATATCAGGCGAGGTTGTCGCTGCAACAACAAAGAAATGCTACTTCTGTGGACTTAATTATCACAATAGAAACTCTTGTCCAGCAAGGGAGGCCATTTGCCGTGCCTGCTCAAAAATCGGCCACTACGCAAAGGTGTGTAAGAGCTCAAAATCTTCAAGCTCCAACAAATCTTGCCATTGTCATACCATACTTTTAGCTTCTATTTCTCCACTGGGTTGTTTATCTAAAGCTATAATACCCATCCGTTTGAATGGAATGAAGACCAACACTCTAGTTGATACGGGCAGTTCAACAAGTTTTATTTCCGAGAAGCTGGTCCAAAAGCTCAAAGTACCTATTTCTGCTAGCGGCCTCACTGTTACTATGGCTTCAACGTCGCTTAGCTCTCTAATGAAAGGAGCCTGTTCTGTAGATATAAAAATTGAAGACCACATTTACAAAGATGTTGAACTTAACATTTTGGCAGACCTTTGCTCTGACGTCATTTTAGGACATGATATACTTGGCCGTCATTCATCTGTAGAGATTAAGTTTGGGGGTCACAGAGAACCTCTGAGTATCTGCGGATTAACAGTCGCGAAGGTCGAACCTGTTCGACTTTTCCGAAATATACCTCCAGGTTGCAAGCCAATCGCCATAAAGTCCCGACGCCAAACAGCAACTGATACCAAATTCATTGAACAAGAAGTTCAGCGACTTTCGAATGAGGATGTTATAGAAGAAAGCTTTTCTCCATGTCGTGCTCAGGTTCTTGTTACCCAATCAGAAAACCACAAACGCCGTAATATAGTTGACTATTCACGAACAATAAATCAGTATACCGAGCTAGATGCTTACCCACTCCCACGTATCGAGGATATAGTCAACAAGGTAGCAAATTATGAAGTGTTCAGTTCAGTTGATTTGAAAAACGCCTATCACCAGATCCCCATCTGTGAGGAGGATCGCCCTTACACAGCATTCGAGGCATGCGGTAAACTTTGGCAGTACAAACGGATTCCATTTGGCCCCACAAATGGGGTACCTTGTTTCCAAAGAACAATAGATACGATTATCAAAAATGAAAGACTTAATGGGGTTACTGCTTACCTAGACGATATCATTGTGGGTGGCAAGACCAAGGAAGAACACGACTTCAATTTGAAGAAGTTTCTGAAAGCCGTGCAAAAGTGTGAATTCACGATCAACGAGAAGAAGAGCGTTTATTCGGTCAAAACAATAAAGCTACTGGGTTATATCATCTCGAATCATGAAATTCGCCCAGATCCCGACCGATTGACACCTTTACAAGAGCTCCCATTACCAACTGACACTGTTTCTCTTCGAAGAGCGATGGGCATTTTCGCTCATTTCGCCAACTTCATCCCAAGATTCTCCCAGAAAATACATAACCGTTCAAGTGGTAGTTTTCCATTAAATGACAAAGCTATTGAAGCATTCAAAGCGCTGAAAGATGATGTGAAAAATGCACTAGTATCAGCTATAGATGATAAAGCTATGTTCACTGTAGAGACTGATGCTTCAGAACACACAATTGGAGCAACACTAACACAAAATGGACGCCCCATTGCGTTCTTCTCTCGCACACCAAAACGATCTGAACAACGACATTCATCCGTGGAGAAAGAAGCGCAGGCTATCATTGAATCCGTGAAAAAATGGAGACATTTCCTGCTAGGAAGACATTTTCGACTCATCACTGACCAGAAGTCAGTAGCCTTTATGTTTGATACTAGACATCTTGGTAAGGTGAAGAATGAGAAGATATTGCGCTGGAGACTTGAACTCTCGTGTTTTGATTATGAAATAGTTTACAGACCAGGACAACATAACGAAGCTGCAGATGCCTTCTCCAGAGTTTGTTTGGCTATTGAGTGTTGCGGACCTAAACTGAAAATCCTCCATGAAGATTTATGTCACCCTGGTATAACACGACTTAATCACTTTATTAAGTCGAAGAAACTTGCCTTATTCGCTAGAAGATGTAAAGAAGGTCATATCAGCTTGAAAAATTTGTGCTGAATTGAAACCTAGATTCATCAGGCATGAAGGTAATCTCGTCAAAGCTACCCTTCCCTTTGAGCGCATCAACATGGACTTTAAGGGACCTCTACCATCCAAATCTAGAAACCGTTATCTCCTCATATTAGTTGATGAATATTCCAGATTCCCCTTCGCCTTTCCTTGCCCATATGTCACCTCGTCCACTGTCATTTCTAAACTTAAGCAACTTTTCTCCATATTTGGATTGCCTTCATATGTTCATTCCGATCGAGGCTCAGCATTCATGTCCCAGGAATTGAAGACATTCTTCACGGCTGTTGGTGTGGCGACAAGCAGAACGACTCCATACAATCCAAGAGGTAATGGCCAAGCAGAAAAATATGTTGGAGTTGTGTGGAAAACTATAGAACTAGGTTTGAAATCAAGGGGAATGCATAGCCAACAGTGGGAAGAAGTTGTACATGATGGCCTCCATGCCGTCAAATCACTGCTGTGTACTACTACCAATGAAACTCCCCACGAGCGGATGTTTAAGCACCAGAGAAAATCCAGTTATGGACACTCAATCCCCTCGTGGCTTCTGACTCCAGGTCCAATACTCCTAAGGAAGCATGTCAGGCAATCTAAGTACGGACCACTCGTGGAAGAAGTTACTCTTCTTGAAGCAAATCCCGAGTATGCTCATATACAACACCAAGATGGAAGGGAAACTACTGTTTCGACTAGAGACCTGGCACCATTGCCTACTTCAATAGGCATTTCTGAAGAAAGGGGAGAAGATGCCGGAGGAGTAAATGATGGACAACGTTCCCATGGAAGCCCAGAACATTACCAGACCCCTGTCTCCTCACCTGGATCCTCAGATCCAGCTCCATGCGAGACGGAATCTCCTGAATCATTAAGGTTAGAAGAAAGGGGTCCAACCGCGTCTCCCACTCCTGACCAGCTACCGAGACGGAGCACAAGAATCCGTCGCTGTCCCGCCCACCTTAAGGACTATTATATAGGTGGGGGTGAATGATATAATTTATTTGTGTGATCTCTTTGACATATCTTAATCCAGCTTTAAAGTTGCCTTATTTGTATATTTTCTCTGACACTTTCTAGTCAGATGTTACTGTTGCCACTGAATTTGTTTATGCACCAGTTGGTCGTCTTAAGTTTAATAAAACCTTATAAAAGGTGATTACATGTTCTTTCACATCAAGTCCACTACTTTATAGGTTGTAAGCACTCTGTCTTCTCTCCGCTCCTCCGGCACACCATATATAAATAGGCACTTCTTCCTTCGATTTAAAGTGTTAGCCTCCACTTCTGCTTTCAGTTTCTGCGTCTCCTCTTCTAATCGTCCTATTTTTTCTCTCAATGTTGCCACTTCTTCGGCGTTACTCCTCACTTGAGATGTTATATCGTCATACCTTCATTTTCTCAAACTCCCTAGTTTGTTCTTGAATCATATTTTTCAGTTGCTCAAAGGGGCAGGCTTCTTCAACCACTTCTTTTACGAAGCTTCTGAATTCTTCAAAGTCTACCCATTCCTCGTTTCTACTAGATGTCGGACCTGGGTTCAGCTCGATCCCCCCAATCCATAGCAACATCATAACCACCGCCGCTGAAAGCAATAATTCTCCATTTCCATTTTACACCCACCTGATTTCACTTCTTTCCTCTTTCTCCCCTGCCATCTTCCTATAGTAGCTCTATATTGTTCCACACCAATCATTGTCGATGCAACTCCACACAATCTTCCAGCACTCAGCACTCTCTCTCCCTACTCCCACTCCCGGGACCCACCACACTATACGTCCGCGCTCGATCGTGGCTTAAGCTGAACTGTGTCCCGCAATTGTTTCGTTTTCTCTCTGAACAAATGTTCGTGTTATTGTCATCGGTACGAATTTTCACAGTACGCAAGTGTCCTTTTAACTTCAGCTAAACATAGAGTCAGTCCCAAATATCATGTCCTGGGTTGCCATCGGAGGGAGGTATTGTTTAAAGTCAACGGCGGAGGATCTATTTTGAGTCTATTAAAAGTCGTTACAACCGTCTTCGTCCCATTTACTTTAACACGGTTAACGTCGCACCAGTCTTCAAAGAGCTTCATATATTCAGATAAATATTTAAAGCTCAGATGTCGTTTAGCTAAAACGTAAAGTGCAACATCATCTGTGTATTGCGCTATACGTACGTGGGTAATCTTGGAAGATCGTTCACCATGAGTCCGTTGAGCACCAGTGAAAGTGTGCTGCCGTGGGGTACTCCCGCTTCTTCTCCGTGAATGGAGGAGCGCTCACCGCCTACACTCACAACGAACGATCGTCTGTCCCGTAAGCTGGCTACCATTTGATTCAGGTAGGGCGGTTGATGGGCATCAAAGCGCATTTTACCTATATAACAACAATGGGTGCCAAACTGTATCAAAAGCGTGCTCGATGTCCTTGAGTACCACCGGCTACTTGATGCCCATGGCAGTTATGTCTTATACCAGTCGTAGAACCTGGAATGCGGCACTACGTTTTGTTCTGAACACGAACTGCTCAGTCGTATTACGTCACGACCACTGAGGTGAGAATTGCTGCGTCTTAAGAGACATGACTCTCTCAAGCATCTTTGAAATGCGGGACAGCAGTGAGATCTTCGAGCATACAGACAGAAAGGGCGCTCCCTATGTTTCTACCAGCCAAGCGTGGCACCAACATCAATCTCTGAGCGATCAGCTGATGTAGGGCAAAACAAGGCGGTCTTCCATAAGAAAAGCATTACAAAGTGTTTTTAAATCCCGATTTAAGCATGCTCCTTATGATTAATTGATTTAAACTATTGAAGATGGTGACAAATGCAATTCCCTTGAAATATTTCCTGTCCTTTTCGTATGAAAAGCGTCAAGTATCACTATATATACAGTATGTAATATTTGGATGTGTTTACATATCAGTTAAGCGATACGGTGGCGTGATTAGGCCTTGCGTGGTTAACCTATTTTAATTACTTGTCTTCTGATTTCATAAGTTTCATTTTCTCCGTAATATTTATCTAAAATAGTTATTTTAAAAATATGTTTACAGTTCTGGAAATGATAAACTCGACAAAACATATCAATACCCTGCATTTCTAATAATGCCGATATTTTGCTGGTTATGTCTTATAAGTCGAGAAACTAGGTAGATAATTACGCAGTCGGACCCATTACACCTAGAATAATTATCGTCAAAGAAACTTTGAAGGTACTAATACTTAATGTAGCTGATAACCTCAAGATTCTGCCCCTAAGAACAGCTATCACCACCACCACCACAATTATTCACATACCTTCACATTTAGTTTATAGATGTACCATGCAGTTATGCACGTTGATCATTATTGTTTTACAGGGCCTAATATCTGGCTTATCAGCCACTATCGTGCGTGAACGCAGACACAACAGCCTAATATCTAGGCTATCAGCCACTATCATATACGAATAAGCACACACACCACAAGTTGTTCAACACTTCTAAATGCTCAGGCTATATCAAACTATAACTGAGTTAATGAAGCCTAATTAGATGTACCATTCACAAAACTATCCTTAAAAATGTAACATAATTTACAATATGATGAAAAACAGGAAGCGATGTAGGCTATAACTCACCAAAATAGCCAGTCAATAAATGTATGATACAATGCAGGAAATAAATATTTACATGTAAGTCATACACCATTCTTCTCCAGAAATGTTGTGAAAACGTGGGAACTGCGTGTCTTGAAAATATTGTCCAACAGGAGTTTGAGTACCTTCAAATACCACTGGACTGAGCCAGGATCGAACCTGCGAAGTTGGGTCCAGAAGAACCAGCCCTTCAACAGTCTGAGTCACTCAGCCCGGCCATCTTACATTAAATAAATGATGCTGTCAATCATTTTGAGGGGCTTGGGACATATTGGCGATCATCCAGGTATACTTAGGTGTTTGTTGAATTTGTCTGATAACTTAGTGTGTATAACTATTTTTTAGGGTCTAGGATTAGGGTAGGTGCCCCAGGACTTCAAACAAGGTACCACTCCGGAAGTTTCCTGGAAAGAGTGTGGGTAAACCCAGGGAATCCACTTTCAGGATGTCCACTGTCAAGACCGGGATTCGAACCTTCTATCTCCGGATATCCGGCTCAGCCGCACAGTCATGGTGCGCGACTTACGGATATGCTTTGAGGTCCATAAATATATATAGAAAATGTTCAAAGTACGATAAGTCCACGATGTGAGTCCTGGAAGGGATTTCGGCCTTTGGTCTAAGCAGTATAAGTCAGAATTAAACTACATGTACAATATTTCATTCCGTCTTAGTGGCACAATTAAACATGTAAGGGATAAGAGTACGAGTCATTTTGTTACTTATACTCTCTAAATACGGTATGTAATCATGTCAGTGTCTTTTCGGTTACAGATTTGAATCCTTACCTGTGAAAATATATCTTACTCCCCTTTTCAAATCTCTGACTACAACTGTAAGCAACGCAAGATATGGATGGCCATTTTTCCGTATTCCTTCAAATTGGCGTACTTCATTTATCATATTTACGAAAATATGTACTTTTATATGTTAGTATTACATTACAATTATATAGAAAATGCCTCGTATATCGACAATGATTACTTGAAATTTCCCGTTGACGCCGACAGCCCGAGAATTATTCACCACAGGTGCCCAACATCAGCTGATTTCTATCCTGGCGCCGTGTTCTGCCGGCAGCGCCTTCTCTATTTATGTGTATGCTCGAAGAGTGAGACAGATCTATAATTTTGAAGGAAAAGATGGTCTGTTATCCCTGAAATCTGGTGATGAGTAACGCACGAATTTGGAAAACACCGACACGAAATAACGATCGTGGAAGGACAGGGAAGAGAACTACCTACGTAAATCCCTAATGGCTGGCAACCACGTATTACTTAATTTATAGCCAGTGTCCCTGTTGAAATTGTTAAGATTTCTACGTATTTCCACAGCTTCCCGTATAATCCTTGACCTGTAGTGTCTAGTGTGGGTAAGAGCTCGATCATCTTGGTACACGACTTCATGACCCGAGGTTAGGGTGTGTTCAGCTATTGCTGATTTGTCTGGCTGGTTGAGACGGATATTTCTCTGGTGTTCTTTGATGCGAGTACCAACTGACCGGCATGTTTAGCCATTGTATACCTTGGCGCAAGTACAGGAAATTTTGTGCACCTCAGGGTGTAATAGTGGGGACAATTTGTCCTTGGTTTTACGTAAAGTGTGATCAATTTTGGTGACGGTGCCAAACACGGTTTTTATATTGTGTTTGCGGAGGACCCTGGCAATTCAGTCTGTGGTCTTGTGGATGCAAGGCAGGTAGGCAGTTCCGTTCACTTCTTTCTGTGAGCTTTGTTTAGTTGTCCCTCTGGGATGCCGGGCTCTATGAATCTGTACATGGTTGTAACCATTACGCGAGAATGCGACACTCTCCACGGTAGCGACACGAATTTGTGAGCCATGAAATGAGGACCTGGACACAGTCATAGTCACTTAGCAGTCAGACCACTAGGAGCGCTGCGGTCATCTTTGTTTCCAAGCTCTAACATGAACTGTGCACTTCTGTTATATATTGATGTTCTGTTGTGTACATCAACCTCGATCGGGTTGTAATAATTTTTATTACACAGGACACCGTCTAGAATGTCTGGTCTACTCCTTGATGACCACGGATAGTAAGTGGGTTCATCAGAGGTGTAAATCAGAGCATTATCATGTTAAAAACGAGCTACAATTTTTCACTTTGGATTAGTAGTTCTTGTACTTTGAATTGACGTCGCCGGCTAAAATTATTGGAGCCCTATCTTTTTGTTTTAGTAAAAATTCCAAGTCTGCTGGTTGCAGAGGACTCTTACGTCTTGAGTAAATATACGGTAGTGGAGGGGTTCCGCTTTACCTCTTCGTACACCGATACATTCCATAGTCATGTTAGAGGACGGAAGTAGCAGTAAAGTACCTACTGTCTTCGATTTAATACATACGGCTATTACACCCTTAGGCGAGTCTGTATACTGTCATGTTATGCAGTTTAAAATTTATATAGGGTTTAAGACAGGTTTCCGACAGTAGTAAAACGTCGAGACGAAGGCTTCGAGCTCAAGTCTTGGGTCAGCCACTCCTTCGCAATTAAAAGCACATGTAGTCAGACAGTCGCCTAATCTGAGCCAAATAACTCATGAAGGCGTTAAATAGTTCCTCTGTTTAACTAAATATATCGGTACACTGTCTGAGCTTAAGAGCCGTTCTACGTAATATGAGAACTAACCTGGGGAGGTTTAGTTCCCATAATAAAGAAAATTTTTCTCGTATACCGGAGAGGTCACTTACAGTAGATTAGATTAGATTAGATTTATTATTTTTCTTTAGATCTACAGTAATAATACCCATTTGATCCGTTATAAAGAAAAATAACAATGTCCAGCCTAAGCCAAATTACATACTACTAACTTGGTGGACCCTACACAGGCGGAATACCGGACAACCATGCAAGGTTCCACCCCTAGCTAAATCTGTTAAGCTGCCTCTAACATGGACGGATGACCGGCTCACATGCTAGGGCACCCCCTATCTCTAAATTAAGCCTATAACTAATTACAACATTAAATCTATACTAATCTATCTTAAGCTGCCTCTAACATACTAATCTATCTTAAGCTGCCTCTAACATGGACGGATGACCAGCTCACATGCTAGGGCCCCCCCTACGTCTAAATTAAGCCTATAACTAATTACAACATACTAATCTATCTTAAGCTGCCTCTAACATACTAATCTATCTTAAGCTGCCTCTAACATGGACGGATGACCAGCTCACATGCTAGGGCACCCCCTACGTCTAAATTAAGCCTATAACTAATTACAACATTAAATCTATACTAGTTCTAAATCTATACTAATCTATCCTAAGCTGCCTCTAACATGGACGGATGACCAGCTCACATGCTAGGGCACCCCCTACATCTGAATTAAGCCTATAACTAATTACAACATTAAATCTATACTAATTCTATCCTAGTACCTCTTATCATTAACTAATAAATCAAAACCAATACTGTCTCAATATACATAAATACACCTTCACTTGAATAAATACCCTCTAAACTTCGCTATCTTTCCTAATATCCATAAATACACCTTCACTTGAAAAAATACCCTCTAAACTTCGCTATCTCTTTTAATATCCATCCATCGAACTCAACAATCATTCACTTCATTTCCATGCCACATATCATTGCATATCTACCTCTTATCATAAAGACACCTTTACTAGAATAAATACCCACTAAACTTCGCTATCTTTCTTATCATCCATTCGCCACCATGCCCCTGCTGAACATACACACAAACCTTTGCACATTCCATTCCTCCTACATTTCCTCTACTTGTCTCTCTCAGGGTTGCTGATTCCATGCTTCAGCGGTATTATGAATGTCACAGACCCCATACACGCTAACCTTAGCACATTCCATTCCTACTACATTTCCTCTACTTGACTCCCTCGTGGTTGCTGATTCCATACTTCCGTTGCACTCACATTCTGCTAATACGTATTCTACTCATGTTGCAACTTTATCACTGCACTACCTATCTATTCCTGCTCATCTTATTCAACCATGCTTAATCTAATTAAATAATCATCTAAAACCAACTTTGCTTGCCGATTTACCATTAACTAATAAATCACTTACCAATACCATTTAAACTTCGCTACCTCTCTTAACATTCATCCATCATCGTCATACTTAACACTTCAATTCCAGTCCTCATTCACTTAACAATTATAATACACATTAAGCCATCTTTACTTGAATAAATACCATCTAGACTTCGCTACCCCTCTTCTCATCCATCCATCGAATTTAACACTCTATCCATCTTATATCTCAAGTCTCATTACTTGAATAAGTACCATACAATTACAGTACACTTAAAAACACCTTATCACCTCGCTACCTCTCTTATCATTCATCCATCATACCATACACATGCAGATACCATCACTTCTTTACTTTAACCATTACAATGCCCTTCGAACTCAACAATCCATCCATCTTATATCTCAAGACACCATTATATGAATAAGTGCCATACAATTACAGTACACTTAAAAACACCTTATCACCTCGCTACCTCTCTTATCATTCATCCATCATATATCTATTATCATCACCTTTCATATTTAACACTTCAATTCCAGTAGATACCATCCAACCTCCTTTATATCTCCAAACTCGTAACAACTACACTACACATAAAAACACCTTATCACCTCGCTACCTCTCTTATCATTCATCCATCATACCATACACATGCAGATACCATCACTTCTTTACTTTAACCATTACAATGCCCTTCGAACTCAACAATCCATCCATCTTATATCTCAAGACACCATTATATGAATAAGTGCCATACAATTACAGGACACTTAAAAACACCTTATCACCTCGCTACCTCTCTTATCATTCATCCATCATATATCTATTATCATCACCTTTCATATTTAACACTTCAATTCCAGTAGATACCATCCAACCTCCTTTATATCTCCAAACTCGTAACAATTACACTACACCTATAGACATCATTACTTGAGTAAGTACCATCTAAACTTCGCTACCTCTCTTATCATCCATCCATCTAAACTCTGATCCAACTTCTAAACATCAATACATATCTACCTCTTATCATTCTTCACTTGAATAAATACCCTCTAAGCTTCACTACCTCTCTTATCATCCATCCATCGCACTCCACAATCATTCTCTTCAATTCCATACCACATATCCTTACATATATACCTCTTATCATTAACTAATAAATCACTCACCAATACGATCTCCGTCATGCCATCACTTGACTAAATACCATACACTTGGTCTATCCATCTTCTACCTAAAGACACCATCACTTCAATTACAATTATACTACACATACAGGCACCATTACTTGAGTAAATACACACATACAAACACCACCATAACTACGCTTCTGTCCTCCATCATAGGCAAACTATGTTACTTACTACTGTTACTTGACTTTTTACTTCTCGTAATTATTCCTTCCATTTTTCCTTTTTTGTCCCATAGGTCCTTCAAACTCAAGCTTCTCCCTTTGATCACGGCACTTCTTACTTCTGCTTCCTCCCTCAAACCATTATTCTCGCTCCGATTCTGTCCGCTTGTCTTCCCCTGTGGTTCTTTTTCTTCCCTCGCGCAGACTTCCGACACTAATTCGTCCATTAAATTCCTGACTACTTCCATCCTTCTTGCATTTACTTTTTCTTCAGCTCTTTTCATGATCTCTTCCCAGGAACCCCATCTACTCAGTGTTCCTTCATTTACAGTATGTACATCAGCCCTGGTAGTTTCTTCTTGCCTCGAACTGTCAGCCCTGCTAGTTTCTTCTTGCCTCAAACTCTCATCCATTAATTTCAGTTTCGATATTGTCCACTTTCGGGTCCAATTCCTGTCGCTCACCACGAGTATCTGACCACTAATATACGCTTTCAATCCCTGAATTTTTGCTTTCACAAGATGTTTCTTAAGAATTTTAAAATTTCTACTCTCTTCTCTTCCGAAATCTCTCTTAATTCTAATGTTCTCACACTGTAGATTACCAGCGTTCCTTATCACTATGTCTGCCATCAATGAAGATAGCAGCGACACTTTTATGGGCCTGTGCCCTCCCACCTTGCCAACTCTCTCCACATTGTCTATATCTACCTCACTGAAATTTATTTTCATTTTTTTTTTTTTGTATAACATCCACCACTTTGTAAATAATGTCCACTTTAGATTCTGCCTTGTCTTCCTCCACCCCATAAATAAATATGGATTTCTTCTTGCGCTCCTGTCTGCAGAATTCGATTTCTTTCTTCAGGTTTACCATCTCTTCATCCATATTTTTTATTTTCTCTCTTAGTGACACCAGTTCTTTCTCGCTGCCTTCTATCATCGCCTTCGTATTCTTCATATAATCCTGGATCCACTGTCTCGTCTTTTCTTGCTCCTGGCCTTGTTCTTGAAGCATTTTCTTTAATTGTTCAAACGGACATACCTCCTGTATTACTTCTCTTACTACTTTCCTCATAACCTCTACGTCTACCCAATTCATCGTATCTATCTCCTTGCCGACCGCTTGACCTTACCGCTTCCTCACTCTTAATCCACTCCACTCAGCAGGCGCACGCCACACGACACGTCCGTCCTCCTCACTGGCTTAAGCTAGACTGTGCACTTACAGTACCTCGGGGAGTAGAGGAGGCAGGAGAATTCGCAAAGGAAGTCACTAATGACTTATCTAACTTGCTGGATAAATGTCCTTGTTGCGCAGGCGATTTCTGTTTTTTTGTTTTTGTTTTTTTAGCCTCCATCTGCTTAACAAAAAAACTGACATCTTTCCAGGAGGCAGGATGGTCGCCACCACAATTTACACAGTGCGCCTTTTCTTAGGGTTAAGGGGAAACTGATTTGGTGCATGTGCCGAACCACACTTCACACACATCAAAGGCATGTAGCAATAGTTCGCTGAGTGGCAAGGTGCTTTACGTCGCACCGACACAGATAGGTCTTATGGCAACGTCGGGACAGGGAAGGGTTAGGAGGGGGAAGGAAGCGACCGTGGCCTTAATTAAGGTACAGCCCGAGCATTTTCCTGGTATGAAACTTGGAAACCACGGAAAACCGTCTTCAGGGCTGCTGACAGTGGGGTTCGAACCCACTATCCCCCGAATACTGGATACTGGCCGCACTTAAGCGACTGCAGCTATCGAGCTCGGTAAAGTTAGCTGAGTAGCTTAACCGTTGGCACTCACGACACTGTACTGGAGTATTACCACTGCTGAACGTTTCAATTTTCACTTTACAGCCGCAGATATACCGCGCGCTGTAAATCACCTGCGAGAATTTCCCCGGGGGAGTGTCAAGAATACTGGAAGTTTAATTAATGTCTTACTGTTGTCTCTTTTTGAGAACCGATGCATGTCTGTAGGTTCATATCCTAATTCTGTTAGTTCCATTTTTTACATCGTCAATATCGACGATTTCAGTCAGATTTCTTATAATTTTAAATGGTCTGAGGTGTGGTAATTGATGGGTGTAGTGGGAGCAGTTGAGTTTTCGAAGTATATTTCCAACTTCGTGTACTCCTCGATGTTATCACTGTGATATTTCAAGCAATCACGTTGATTGATTACTCGTAACTCCCCACTGAGAATACCTTCAAGGTATTTAGTATCACGAAAAAAGAAACTCTGTCCAAAACAATTTCTGAGGGGAGGGGGGTGGCTAGCTTTTCTAACTACCGAAGTGGGTGCTTCATAGGTGAGACTTGACTGGGGACCGATTCGGGGTCCCGGTAGTGTGACGTTGTGGGCACAGTCTCCGGTTCAGTTGTAGCGTGAGTCGCTTCTGTCTCACCTGGCTGAAGAGGACTGCTTACTACCATACGGATGGTAGATCCCAATGAGAATTGAAAAAGCGTTACTTAATTGAATGGGCACATTTTTCTGATTGATTGTGCCGTCCGTCTAAACTTTTCGGGGAAAGTAGCCTTTCTGATGGTTTGGGATTTGACTATTTTGCACTCAAAGGTGGAGGGGTGCTTTTAGTAACTTTAGTCGTAAAAGGTTGAGGTTCACAATTTGTCACTATAGACGGCGGTAGTGACTTGAGGAGGATGGCTGCAGTATTCGTGACTAATTTAAGAAGCTGGAGGATCTCTGGAATGAAGCCAAAGGTTCCAGGGTTGACTGACTACATAGGGGAGTAGGTTTCGCTCCTGGGGTAGGGAGAGGAGGGAACTCGTCAAATGGTGGAGGTGGTGGGATGTCATCTCCCCGCCACATTGGGGGGACTTCCTGGTATAAATATGCCACCACGCAGGCAGTAGAGCAGCACAACACACGAGTTCGGTAGGATTTAGGGGCACTGGGAACGGACCCTTAGTTTACTGGCACAGGCGATATCGCGGTCAGTTCCAGAATGAAGCGAATACGGTATTGGTTCACATACGAATGGCACTGCGATGTAATCAATTAGTTATGAGTCCCTGAAGGACTTATTATGAAGACATAGTGGTCTATTGAATAAGCACAATATAATTTGACCACTCAGTCACTTCACTGTTTAATATTTTTTCGGCCACTTTTATTTGTAGATTAATGGGACACACATTCTTATCATGTAATACAGTCTTGTGCATATTAATATGAACAGAGATACAATTTTTTTGAAATACAAATCATCAAGTTTACTTCTTATTAAACAATGTTTTAGTAATTAATATGTCCACCCTTGGCTTTAATTAAATTAATAATAATAAATGTTTTATTGCGCACAAATGTGCATGAACAATCAACTGTACAGAATTAATTAACATTTCCACTCATTTCGGCATAGAGTCAACGAGTTTCTTACACATTTGCCTTATTTCTTGATCACGAAACCACACTTCCACTATAGCACAAAACATCTTTTTCTTGGTAGTGCAGTCTATTTTCCTCATCCTGTGACTACTCCTACCACTACTCTTATACCTTCATCTCTTTCACACAATATACATAACATTTGTTTGAGCGCCAGTTGCTTTAAAAAAAAAAGGTCGGTAGAGCATGCCTCTTATCTCAATTATCTCAAGGCGTTAGGTGATAAGCTCACACATCTGGCAATATACAGGGATATGGATCAGGACAATGGTAGATTACGGTTTCATTTCCACAATTGGGGATTGTACTTGGAAATAGAATCACTTATTATAATTAAAATAAAACTGAGTTTATGACTATAATTTACGTCACAATGAACAAGCATTGCCGTATTTCAATTTAACAAAAAAAAATGTATTGTGAGATTTGCTCTTACAATCAAAAAGAAAATTTAATCGAAACAAAGAAAGCTATTGGCATGAACTTGAAGAGTAATATGATATCGCCGCTGATTACATTCTTCTTCATGTTATTAATGCATAACATGTCTGATGCTTTAATTACCTGATGTCTGCATACACCGCTGTTGAACTTGAAATTCCTGGAAAAACCAATGAGCTGAAGTCGGAAGCCGTCTGCTGTTATCTTCTTATGTAACCGGGAGTTGACCTACATTCCCCGTACGAGTGTAGTAAGCTCCAATGTAGTTACGTCTACTCAATAGATTGTAAGAAATTGAAAAATATTATTGAAATACCTTGTGAAGTCCATCCTCACAAGTAAATTATGTTTCATTATCAGCACAGTACCAGTCTCTACTCGGATACAACCACCACTCGTAGTCCTCTTCGATGATTCCAAGACCTCTTCAAACACACCTCTTAGCTCTGACCACCACTCTAAGACCACTGACCATCACTCTTCCTTCACTACTTCCATCGCTCTCACCACCGTTGCATCGACGTTTATAACCTCGTGATGACCACTCCTCTCCCTACTCTCTGGTCATCCCTTCCACCTCAACATACAGTAGCTGGCGAATACAGACACTTGGTCGAAATCAAGTGCCCACGCACTGATGTCATCAGTCACGTGTCGTATAAGCTTGCCCACGCGGACTACCGATGACTACCCTGCATGTGTCAGCGGGAAACCTACTTGCTCAATACATTCTCGGTTAAACATAGCCTCGATTGCAAAATACTATGCCAGCTCATCTGGTCAGAGTTACAAGCCACAGCATGACTATTTGAAACCAACAAATCTCACTTATTAACATACAGAATAATAACAAACCAAATTCCCATATCCAATGATTAAATAATATAATATGCGTGATACCTAATTATTACAGTCTAAATGATGAAAGACAGAATATAAAATCTAGTGAATCGGATTAATAATAATAATAATAATAATAATAATAATAATAATAATAATAATAATAATAATTGTTACCGTGTTTTGGTGGATCAGCAGAGGTGAAAGAAGGTGCGGGCTGGAATGGGTCTAACTACAAGTCCGAAAGATGAATTTAAAATTTAAATAAAGGTTATATTTTCAATAGACAACAAGGTTTAACAATTTTCACTGGGCGAAATAACAAAACATATCAGGTACAATGTAAATTTACAAACGAAAGTACAAGTTAAGGGGTCTTGACAAATCCTGGGCTACGAGCCCCAAAGTTAACAATCTGAGCTCTCAGCTCACAGCCTCATATTTTAGAAAAGGGCAGAAATTCCCTCAATACAATGGAGCATTTGCTCCCAGTAATCAAAATGTCACGCCTCCCCGAGGCACCTTTCAAAATACCAGAAAGAGCTGATCCGCTCTCAATCTTTCAAGCCTATTCAAGGCCATACCATACATTGCGATCGCTTGAAACAACTTACAAGAATTAAACAGGGGTATCTCGTACCCAATCTACTGGGCCTTCTCAGGAAGGAAAACAAAACGGGTTAAATTAATGGCCCAAAATACAAGATTGAATGGAGGCGAGTACTTGCACTCCTATATGAAAGCTTGTTAAAACCTAAGTGGTGCTAAGCCGATACACAGGGGCTATTCCCACACTATATAGGTGACTTGTATAAGAAAATTTACACACATTAGGAAAGATTAGAAAATCAGTTACGAAAACATAGCCACCTCAAGTCGAAATGAAGGGGAGCTCGAGAGGGTAAAGCACTCTCTATCCCCGATTTACATTTAAAGATATATGAAGTTTTACAAAGATGGAAAAAGATTTACATGTTTTAAGTTTAAAGGTTACATATTACAGGTTTCGGACCTGCCCCGTGGGTTAAACTGCTGAGCTAGCAAGGAAAAAAGAAATATGTTAAACGGCCATTACCTTGTTGAAGAGCTGCTGCCCGAAGAAAGAGGCGCTACCCGCCCCCTGTTATGCTTCTATACACTAAGCAAGATGTTGAAGTGGCCAGGAGACAAGAAAATCAGCAGTTTTTATACCCTCGTGGAAGATTCGTGACCTTTCATGAATAATTAAGACACACCCACAGGCGTTTATTGGTCGGCTAAAAGTTACAAGTCTAAAATGAAGAAGAAACCTGTGATTGGAGGAAAATTAATTACAGAAATTCCTGATTGGGTATATTCAAAACAGGCGGAAAGAAAGGATTAATATTGCCAACCCACCAACGAAAGAACGAAATTTAGTAAAGACAACAACCTATGAATACAAAATATCTTCAAGAAAAGTTCCTTCACTTCGCACCAGGGTGCATGATCATAGTTTTTGGTAGAGTCATCTGTGAGAGAATGTCCACACTTCTTGATAATTAGTAAACAAAAACAATTCGAAATTAACACCGTGACATCTTCAGATAAATGGTTGAATTAATTCAGTTTATAAGGTTCAGAGTTTCTCCAGTAGAGGAGTACTTTAAGGCGGAAAATTCAAATGTGCGGCGTATGGGTGTACCAACCGGTACAACAACAACAACAACAACAATAATAATAATAATAATAATAATAATAATAATAATAATAATAATAATAATAATAATAATAAATACTGAATGGAATCTGTAACCCTGTTGTACGGTTTCAATCAGTTTCTTGATAATTGTCCAAAGATTTTCTATAGGGTGAATTTCCAGGCCAGTCCAATCACTGGAAACCATTTTTCATCTTAAAGTATTTGACTGTTTTCGATACGCGGCCGAGGTTTTGTTGGAAAATCACTTTTTCGACGTAACAATCTCTTCGGTTCTGGGCAGCTTTTCTCTTTAAAATTGGGATGTACTTGTCGCTGTTCATCATTCCATCAAGAGGAACCAATCATTTAGGGTCCGTGAATGTAAAACAGTCCCAAAATATCTTCTTTTGTGGAAAATTTACTGTTTGGGTGATGTTCTTCGGCGAGACTTTCTCAATATCGCTTCTTCTTGCATGTGAAGTGTTACAACCTTGTACTTCAAAAATTACTTTCATCACTGAATAGGACCCTTCGCCACTCTTCCTGTGTCAATTTCTGATATTTTGTTGCCCATTCCAATCTCTTTTTCTTCATGGGGCACGTTAATAGCTGTTTTCTGACAGGTTTATTCTATTCTTTCCAGGATTAATTCTGCTTGTTTTGGTGAGATAGGCATCATCTTTCCTCGAGGTTTTCTGTTTTTTGCCACATCGCCTTTCTTTTGAGGTGAAATGGACTCTCATTTTTCCTCCTAATTATATTACAAACAGCACCCAAACTTATATTACATTCAGCTGATATTTGTATCTGAGTCATATCACTAAATTCGTGGAGGGTTTTAATTTTACTTCTATTCTTTGGTTTGATATCCATGATGACTGATTAAATATACTCACTGAATGCAGTTTCAGACAGCTACAAACACATGCCGTGCCAAGTGTGAACTTTCAAACGCAAACAATAAGAGCATTAACTACAATTATATATCACAACAATAGGTATCCACACTGTTGGTAAGAATTGGCGAGAGGAGCAGTTGTTACCTCTTTATTACATACAAAACTAAATTTACCGGATATTGTATAGGCTTTTGGGCTTGTGCCGTGTCCAAGAAGCCTTTCTCGTGGACAGTCGAGAATTCTTCTGAGGACGCAGAGCACAGTTTTCTGCGAAACGTTAAGAATTTCATCTTATTTTCTTGACACGGCACAAGCCCAAAAGCCTATACAATATCATATCTGTAAGTACGGGCCATGAAAGCATTAATGGCAACATTAAATTTACCTGTTTGTTCACATCAATATGCAAAAGGATGAATGTTTAATATGGCTGACAACAATATCTAACTACTATAGGTAAAGGAAAATAAATCAGGTCTGAAACATTTGACTTTCTAATGGTAAAATGAGTTTGGGTAAGGTCATTGTGTCTATAATTAAGGACAATTCGGTTCTGGGCAGCTTTTCTCTTTAAAATTGGGATGTACTTGTCGCTGTTCATCATTCCATCAAGAGGAACCAATCATTTAGGGTCCGTGATTGTAAAACAGTCCCAAAATATCTTCTTTTGTGGAAAATTTACTGTTTGGGTGATGTTCTTCGGCGAGACTTTCTCAATATCGCTGATTAAATATACTCACTGAATGCAGTTTCATGAGCTAACTTTTTCATGAATGATGTATGATCAGTATGACACGCAGCGACATCGTTCCTGCGTGTCGTATAGCAATAAAACATCACACATTAAGAGCGTGCTTTTGTTTCTTCGATCGCGGTATCTCGTGCGGTTTAACAGGCGGCCGTGCATTAGGTAATGAAGTACGAAGCGATACGAAGGATAGCGTCTAGGTCTAGTCTGGGGACTTGTCGAGACGCGTTATCGAGAAAAAAAAAATCATTAATTTAAATGGGGTCAACGGAACGTTTGACACAGGTACAAGTGTTAAGTCAGTGTGTTGATCTCCCTTACGGAGTTCGTGACAAAGGTAGTGTTAAACAAGTCTTAGTTGAAAAGGTTACATTTTCTAAGATGCATGACAGGTGAGCGTTATAATAGTATGTTTTAAAATATGCGAGCGGATGTTAAGACTCCCATACACGATGATACTTGTATGGATTTATCAGTCTCATGATACAAATCACAACGTGTATTTTGTCTGTCTCGATATCGATGTATCGGTACCAGCTTGTATCGTTGTCTGCATCACTGTCCTGAAAAATTGATACCTTGAGCGTGCAACTGTTATGAATTTGTGCGTGCTTCATCAAATACAGTATGTGTCAACAACTCTTTGTAGTGTGCTAATGAAATAAGCCATGTCTGCAGCCTTGGCCTTTTGGGAGGAGTTTGATTCTCACAAGTCGTTTTACTTATTTCTAAGCGTCGAGACTCCATCCTGGATGGTTTTCAGCTCTTCTTAAGGTCTGCTCAAAAAGGTAAACCAGTGATCTTAATTTTGTCGTCCTTCCCTGTGGCCTTATACCTTCCATCTTCCCTTGTGTGATGCATTCCTCAAGATTTCTTGTACCACTAAAATGTTTTTATTCCTCCCCTGATGGGGGACGGTGACGCCGTCTCCCAGGCCAGGAGATTTGTACTGGAAAAATGTACGGAGAAGGTGAGAGGGTTTCCGGTCGTGGCCTATATTAGGAACTTGTCCTGGCATTCACCTCAGTGCAGGAGAATGGAAAACCACGGAAAACCATTCTCAGGACAGCCGACGGTGGGGACCAGCCCCTCTCCGTCTCCCGAATATAACAGAAGCATAGGGCCAAGGTGGCAGGGGCGTATTCTCCTTGAATGCAAGGCATTCATTGCATGCGTTATGATAACACAAAGAACTGTCTGATTTACGATTTTAGGTTGTTTCAGGTCAAATATTAACGATTTCATCTCTCAGAAGTTCAAAAGGTGCGCGCAACTGTACTAGTTCCGTTGCTTGATTACGTGTGGTGCTGGTGTAGTCTCGCCGTCTACTCCACTCTCGGAAGAAAGAGACAGCAAATGGAGGAGTTAACGACGTAAGGCATTCAATCTTAAAATTGCATTCAGTGGCAGACGTAGTTCTGAAACCCTCCGAACGATGTCGCTGCAATTGAAACTTGGTCAGAATTTGTCACCCCATACCCGTGCTACCCTCTGCCATCTGTTAGCAACTTGGAGAAAGTCGACATGTTTACAGCGAACGGGACACACAGATTACCCCCTAGCGAGAACCCAACGTGACGAAACTGACCAATGCCACTGGGGTGACTTATCTCCAGTGCTTGAGTTGTGGCTATCTAGTGAGTTAATTCATTGTGTGTTTTGCTGATTAGTGAGTTCATTCCGTGTGTGCTGTTCCTGTGCTATTCGTCGTTTTCGGAGTTTTATTATATTTTGCGCAATGTGGTATTAACGATAGATGAGTCTAAAACGGATATAATTGTAAATCAGTTTGAAAAGCCATTTACTGGCCGTTCGTTTGATGAAAAGATGCAAATAGTTAAAGCCGCGAGACCTCTACCTTCCCTCGTAAATTTCTTCTTCTTCTTAATCTGCTTACCCTCCAGGGTTGGCTTTTCCCTCGGACTCAGTGAGGGATCCCTCCTCCACCGCCTCAAGGGCAGTGTCCTGGAGCTTCAGACTCTGGGTCGGGGGATGGAACTGGGGAGGATGACCAGTACCTCGCCCAGGCTGCCTCACCTGCTATGCTGAACAGGGGCCTTGCGGGGGATGGGAAGATTGGAAGGGATAGACAAGGAAGAGGGAAGGAAGCGGCCGTGGCCTGAAGTTAGGTACCATCCCGGCATTTGTCTGGAGGAGAAGTGGGAAACCACGGAAAACCACTTTGAGGATGACTGAGGTGGGAATCGAACCCACCTCTACTCAGTTGACCTCCCGAGGCTGAGTGGACCCCGTTCCAGCCCTCGTACCACTTTTCAAATTTCGTGGCAGAGCCGGGAAGCGAACCCGGGCCTCCGGGGGTGGCAGCTAATTACATTAACTACTACACCACAGAGGCGGACCCTCGTAAATTTAAAAAGAGAAAACAAGAATTGTGTACGCACGTTCAATCCAGAAACTTACAGTAAAACTGTTTGGCTCGAGTTCACCTACATGTAATTAGGGTGAGTAGAATTGAAATTTACTTAATACATTGTGTTAACTGCATGGTTACTAGTTGCATGCCTCAGTGGAGATTCCAGGATACGCCACTGCAAGGTGGAGCCGTGGCAACCCCTCCTCTGCTCGGTTGGCCGGTCGGAGTGCAGAGCTGTCGGACCAGGGACCAGCCGTGGCCACCCCTCCTCTGCTCGGTTGGCCGGTCGGAGTGCAGACCTGCCGGACCGCAGACCTCAGGATTTCCTCGATCTCTTTCTCATCATGTGTCTGGAGAATTTGAGGATTTTCTGATTGATTCAGAAAGAAAGACGTTTTCGAGTGTTGAGTTGCTCAGTGATGGACGTATTCCTTCCTTTACAGCCCACAACATTCTGCACTAACACCACATCTCGAACGCACTGATGCGTTGTTTGTATCTGGCCTTTAGAATCATGTTTCACAATCTTATCGAAACACGGAGAAAACAAGAGGTTTAACAAGGTGATTCTTGGTGTTGTTTTAGTTCTGTTCTTCCTGATCCTGGCGAGTTTCTTTTCCCCAAGTTGATCGATCTTGTTAGTTCTGCCTCACAACTTCCCATGTCGCAGATAACTGATCCAAGATAGACAAAATCGTGTACTACCTCCAGTTCCGTGTGAGGTGGATATCTTCACATGTCGTGTGCCGATAATTCCAAGTGATTTTGTGTGTGTTTGGTTGTTTTGGATTTCCTTTCCTTCGAATATTTTGTGGTTAAGTGAAGAAAATGGTTTTCCTGACCTGTAAGTTGTCAATATAGAAAAAAAAGAAAAATGTTAATAATGGGGACAGTTCGCTGCTGGACTCTGCTGTCAGAATTTTAAACCATGCAATTTTTTGACAATATTTTAATTTCTTTTTGTTTCAATTTTTTATGCTATGTTTCAGTATTTTGGGGCATATTTCCAGAATTATTAGGTCATACAATTCCGAGCCATATTTATGAGGTAAAACAGCTCCATGCTACTCCACATGCCCCCGCGCACTGTATAACGCCCATGATTCACCAGACGTTCCGTTGTCCCGAGAAAAACTTAACGAGACATACAACTGTCCTGTTTCCTTCTGTCTGTCTGTCTGTCTGTCTGTCTGTTTTGACTGAAGGCAATAATGACACTACATCTAAAAACCGAAATTGCAATGATGCATCACTCTGTTGGCAATTCTTTTATCACGGCCGCTTTTACTGATCAGGCAAGTATCTCGTCAAGATGAAAACCATCGTCATTTAAAAATTAATTCTCAACATGTTCCTGCTTCTTGGTAATGAATTTCATGAAATTCTGTTGCAAAACACTAAGGTTCCGAATGACATACACTCAGCAGAAAAATACGAAAATGTGACTAAGTCAGCCGAATTAGATTTGCAGCCATCCACATTTTAAATAGTTGGTAAAGGCATTTCTTAAACGATGTTCAAGTTGGCACGTCTCTTTATTTTGTGAATAAGGTATTGTTTAATTTTCTGTTAAATTACTTCGCGTAGGATTATTCGTTATATTTTCAGCATTCTGTATAGTGATGTAATATGTCGCTGACTTCGTGAAAGCATTTTTCATCGGATTGTTCGAGAAAATTAACCCATTTTTTCTGTTTCTAGATTTCGCCACTCTCCTCACGAGTTTAGTTTTGGCTAGCTCTGATATAAAACAGGTCTATCTCTGGGGAACTAGAATGAATGAATGAATGAATGAATAGCATTTATTGCATGTATTGTTACACGTACCTTAACGGAATACTACAATTACAACATATACTGAGAAGCCAAAAGTCATGGGAAGACACTGAATGTGATGTTAATAACAACTTGCTCCTCCGTGAGTCCTCAAAACGGCAGCACTACGGCGAGGTGTTGGAATCGTTCTGGAGGGATCTGGTCCCACACATCTTGCACTACTATCCACTATTTGTCATATGTAGTTGGCGCAGGGTTCATGGAGCGTACACCAGCAGCAACAGCATCCCATAAAAGCTCGATTGAATTAAGATCGGAGGATCTAGAGGGCCAAACCATGGTCGTAACTTCACTGAAATGCTCCTCCAATCACCTGCCTGCCGCCAAAGAGCGGTGACATGGCGTATTGTCCTGTTGAAACATGGCATCTCCATCAGGATACTCTAGGGCCGGAAAGAGATGTGCAGATGGTCTGAAAGAATGTCCACATAACGTGCACTTGTCAGCGCTGCCTGTTGGCGGACTATGGGGCCTAATTGCGACCATGAGACCACCACCCAGACCAGAACTGAGCCACCTCCCGCTTGGACACAACCTTGTTGACAGGCAAGGTTCATAGCTTCATGGAGCATACGCCACACTCTCACGCGCACATCAGCTCGATACAACTGTAACCGGTATTCATCGGCCGCCATTATCCCATGGTCCATTGCCGATGTTCGCGGGCCCATGCACGTCGATGAACTCTGTGTCGAGGTGTCAGCAAAGGGACACGAATTGGTCATCGGCTGGTGAAGCCTATACGTGCAGTTGCCTCCTTACAGTCCTGGTTGAAATGGGTTCCTGACTCCCAACATGCAACTGGGCGGTGATCTGGCTCACAGTAGCCCGTCAGCGCCCAGTATGGTTCTGCGGAGGCGACGTGATGTCCGTTCGTTAAACACCTGTGGCCTTCCCATGGGGCGGTTTACGCGGGTGGTAACGCTCTCTCAACGATATTGAAGTTCCACCCTCGACACGGTTGACCTCTGGAACCCGAATTTGCGTGTAATCTCCGCAATGCTATGACCCATGCGCCGTGCGCCGATGATTATCCCACGTCCAAAGTCGGTTAACTCGCGACGTGTTGCCATCTTCACGACACTGGTGTCTGTGACAGAATGCTCAGCTATGCCGCAGCTAGCTCAGGGATCGTACACGACATACTTTCTAATGGGACACCCCTTCCTGTGACTTTTGGCCACTCAGCGTATATTTGAATGGAAAGAATGAATGCCTACATGAATTGGTGGATGCATGATTTAATGATTGTGTTCGTGCATGACTGAATGAATAAACAGTCTTCTCACTCAGTCACGGATAGTCACCAACTGGGGAGGGATCATTCATGACTGAGTGGATGAATGAGTGGTTGAAAGAATGGTATGAATTTAAAAAAAAGTCCTCTTTCCCAGTCACGGATAACCACCAACTTAGGAGAGAGTTTCATGAATGAATGAATGTTCTCATTCAACCCACATGCAATTAATATATACAGTAAGCCGGGCTAAGTGAGTCAGACGGTTGAGGCGCTGACATTCTGACCCCAACTTGGCAGGTTCGATCCCGGCTCAGTCCGGTGGTATTTGAAGGTGCTCAAATACGCCAGCCTCGTGTCGGTAGATCTACTGGCACGTAAAAGAATTGCTGTGGGACAAATTCCTGCACCTCGGCGTCTCTGAAACCCGTAAAAGTAGTTACTGGGACTTAAACCCAAAAACAATATATAAGGCACATACCTATTTGAGCCAAAACAAACACACCAACAGACAAACAAACAAACAAACCTAATTAGAAATGAATACACTACGGAGAACATATCAATGAACACAAATACTACTAATTAGAAAATATACAATACGTAAAGAACATTAACTAAACTGCACAAATATTAAAAGAAACATAACAATATACTAAAATTATAATTATTGTCGCCCTTAATTGACTTTGACTCCATGCTGTTCTGTACCTGTGGGTCAAAATTTGTGTTACGTACATACATGGTTACATGCCTCGTTGTTATTATTACCCCCATACAGAGATGAATAATTTTCCATTTTTCCTACTCAATACGACATATTGTAAGCTGCTTATTTAATGCACGGGTAAAATCTCTGAGGAACTAACACAGTCAATGAACTTAGCCTGGATCTGCTGTTACAGTGGACCCATGTCTTTCCTCAACCTGAAGCAGGAGTACCGTGAGACCCAGGAGGAGGAGGAGGAGGGGGAGATGCCAGCTGAGGGTGTGTTTCACGTCTCCCGAGCCCGAGTTCTGCAAGTCCGACCGCGCGACGAGGAACCACACAGGCTGTTCAACAACTCAGTGTACTCGGAAGTGGACCACGAAAACCCGGATCTGTTCTTTGACGAGATCAAGCCCATTTGGTACCTACTGAGGATCCTAGGACTGTTCCCCATCAGCAAACCGAATAAAGGTGAGGACAAATCAGTGACGCCTTTGCTTCACAGAGATTAAAGCTATCTGGTACCTCTAATATCTGAGAATGGCAAGTAATTGTTGAATATTATGCACACAGCTCTCCCACACTCTTACTCTTAAAACGGGTTCCCCCTACATCACCTACCAGATGAGGAAAGGCCATCACATGCCTTAGCTCAGCCAGGAGGTCCCCGACCTAACTAACTAATTCCTTCCGGACAATAGAGAAGGGGACTTTTAGAGGGCTAACAAACAGTGTCGTAGGATCGAGTATTCCTGTCATTATGAAGAAAGGTATTTACACAAAATTCTCAGGTAGTATAATACATTTTGTGAAGTGCCTTGTAGGTGTGTTGCCCGTCAAACGAGGCCATGGTAGTCGAGTGAACGATGGCGATACGTGGTCTGTGTATTTCAAGATACACGGTACCGAGCTCGATAGCTCCAGTCACTTAAGTGTGGCCAGTATCCGGTATTCGGGAGATAGTGGTTTCGAACCCCACTGTCGGGAGCCCTAAAGATGGTTTTCAGTGGTTTCCCATTTTCACACCAGACAAATGCTGGGGCTGTACCTTAATTAAGACCACGGCTGCTTCCTTTTTACTCCCAGCTATTTCCTGTCCCATCGTCGCCAAAAGACATGTCTGTGTCGGTACGACGTAAAGCACCTTGCAAAACAAAAAACAAAAACACCATGGCATGTCGCACACATTCAGTAATTTATTGATGGAAACCAAAATCCAAACCATGTTCATAAACTTGTTCTCTGCCAGCACAGCTTGATTGGAGTGAGGGCTTGTTTGATTTCAAAACTTGTTTTTCTCAAAAGAGATCAACGGGTAATGTCGATTCCATCCAAGATATCAGATTCTGATTCCCTCTCCAGAAAGTATACAGTTCGATGTTTTCGTATTTTATTGTAATCTGATTTGTAATATTCGTAATCCAGGCTTGCTTGCTCAAATGTTTTCATTCCCCACCCTGAAGGGGTGGGGCGGGCCACCTAGAGGGTTACGCCTTTTCTCTGGCCAAGAGATGCGGGCGGGTCGGGTAGAGGTGAGGGAAGAAGGAGGTGGGTATTTCGAAGTAAGGAATGACGAGGTGTGCGCGTGGATATTATTATTTAAGAGGATGTGTGCAAGGATTGAAAATTCAGAGAAGAGTACGAGGGTGGTGTTGAAAAGGTGAAGTGCAAAGTTGTGGTAGAAGGACGAGAAGTTTAGAAGGAATGTGAGCAGTAGGCAAAGAATGTCTGATGAGGGCTGAGGTGGAGAAAAGTAATTGGGTGAGGGTGGATGAAACCGCATATTGGGAGTAAGAGGAGGAGGAGGAGGAGGAGGAGGAGGGGGGGCAGGCCAGGGACGCTGATGTGGTGATGTAGGTCGAGTCAAAGGTTGGGGAGGTGAGCGGGAATGTTCTACTCGATGGTAGCAACCGTGGAGATGGATTCCATGAGCGATGAGGCGTTAATTGTCTGCAGACGTCGGAAGTTGGAGGCGCACGAGATATGTGGGTCCGTCGGCGTTTTGGATTCTGAACGCTCTCCGCACGAGGATCCGTGCCAGGCAAAGTTCGTGGGCGATAACCTCAGTTCGGAGATTTGGATCCACGCCGCAAACAACACATCTGTAGATGGTATGCTGATTTGTCGGCGGTGAGCACGCTGTATCTTGAACGGCGGCAGTTTCCTCAGCTGGCTGCTGGTTTGTTGCATGTTGTTGAGTAAGGGAGGGTGGGATGGGGAAAGGAAACGTCATGAGTGGGGAGGAATGGGGCATAACGGTCGTAGTTCGAGTAATAGTAAAGGAAGCATGGACAGAAGTGTTGGTGGTAATTGTGATGGTAGAAGTGGTGGTGGTGCAGGGGGTTCGTAGGAAGAGAGCGATGTCAGAAGAGGCGGGAGTCCTTAGGGTAGTATGGGTGCGGCGAGGGGCTCAAAAGCGTTGTCAAAATATGATGGGCAATGTTCCACACGATGCGTAGAGAGAGGTCGAAGTACACACCATCTTGGAGCAGTTCTTGTACAGCTTCTTCTGTTGGAACTTGAACGAGGAACCGACGAGTGGGAAGGCAATCTTCCTGTACCCGAGATACGTTGGCGGTCGGTAGTTGTTCTTGCGGAAGTAGTCGAGAAGTTCTTCGCCCGAGTAGGTGAGCTCGATGTCGTGAAGGATGCAGTTGGGCATGGTGGTGAAGGGAAGGCCGACTTCCTACTTGGCGTCAGCCTATATGCTTTTTTGACGCGGCTGGGTGCGTAAGTAAAGATGCAGCGTCACCTGGCCGAAAGAAAGAAGTGATGTTGGGTATGGAGTAATCCACCTTAGCGACGTGTGGTGCGATCAGCGATCGTTGCGAGAAGTGTTGCCCTAATCCAGGCGAAGTGAAGCGAAATAAGTTATTTCATTCCTGCCACCGCAGTGGCAGGCGGGCCTTCAGTTGAACGAGCAGCTCTTTGACCGTAGAAGGAGAAATATTTGGAGTAACGAAGCACACATTGAAAAGTATGTGTTGTACATACATCATGGGAGAAGTACGTGAAGTTGGCGCAGGGGTTAGGCAACTACAAGGGGACCCCAGGGGAGAGACCCGCCATTGCAACCCCCCAAGCATTAAACCCCCACTAGGTCCCTGTTTATTGAAAAAGAATGCACATTGGTTTGCGTATCTCGGGCGCGCATACTAGAAAGAGAAGGAGTACATAGAATTACAAATTAGAGTTGTACATGTATGGTGCTGGGACAAGTTTGCGGGTTCGATGTGAAGTGCGAGGAATTAGGGTAGTGTTGCGACAGGTGATAGTAGAGGGCGGTTGTGATGTTTGTTAATGAGGTGGCATGAAGGCGAAGAAGGTCCAATATCGGGAGAGGCGGCAAGGAGTATGTGGGTTGCATAGCAGATAGGTTGACAGGTTGCAGAGGTGGGGTGGGTGGCAGGGCGGATGGGGGGCTGTGAGGAGGGTTAGGAAGAGGGGAGCGTACAATATGGGGTGGGGAGCAAGAGTGTTCCACTCGGTAGGTTCGCCCGTGGAGATGGACGCCGTTGGTGATCAGGCGGTCTACATCGGCTGCAGATGAGAGTTCGAGGCAAATCATGTATGTTGGGCCGTTGGTGTTGAATATACAATACGCATGACGGGCCGGGACGCCTGCCAGTTGGAGTTCAGTCAGTATGGTCCGTTCGGTGATGGCAGGGTCAATGCCACGGATGACACAGCTCTGGGTTGGTAACTGCTGTTGGGCTGTAGGTGAGGCGTCTTCTTGCCCTTGGGAGAGTGTCTGAGCTGCGACAGTGGCAACTGTGAGGTTGGTAGGGGGCTGCTGGGGACTGGGTAAAGTGGCAGATAGGGAGATGACGGGTGTGGACATGATAGGGGAGAGGTGGCTAGGCGTAGGATTAAGAGTAAAAGTGAACAGGGTAGTATTGGCAGAGGTGATGAGGGTAGTGGTAGTGGTAGTGGTAGTAGTAGTAATAGTGATGAGTGTGGATGTTATGACGGTGGGGGGCGCAGGAGACTCTTGGGGTGTGCGAGGGTGACGGACATGACCAGTGGAGATGGGTTTAGGATGATGGCGCCGTGCCTGTTTGAGGTCCTCGGGAGTAGGGACCACTTCATGCAGTCTGCCGTAGATGGTCGCGCCATTGGTGATCAGGGCTGCCATGGCATCTGGATAGAGGAAGAAGGCCAGAACATGCGGTGAAAATTGTTTATTGGGTCCTCTTCGGAGCCGGTGAACATCGTGGACTGGCGAAGTTCGAGGCGAATGAATTGGTCGTCGAAAGTGGTGTCCACATCCTTGATAAGGCAGGTATAAAACATGGTGGAGCGGGGAGGCGACAGCCAACGAGGCATCTGCCTATGGATTATTCTTGGGCCGACTGAGTAGCTGATGAGAAGAGCGCCACCCAGCCGAAAAAATGAGATGTGGAAGTGGAAGTGTAAGTGTAATCCAGGCACATAATTTTCCGTTATATTTTACACAGACTGCGGACTGTCAAGGGGTGTTATCATGGCTATGCTGGCCGATTTCTTCCATGATCACTTCATCGTCTAAATTAGTTCTTAAATTGCGCTTACTGGTTTTCAGTACACATGCCCACCTTGCAATACCATCCTTTAGAATTTTCTGAAACAACATTTTTAGTTCCCCAACAGAATCAAATCCTTGCCTACACCTTCCATGGTCTACGCACTGCACAGTGCAATACAGAATGTGTGTGTATCTGACCCCTAGTCCTATTTCTTGATACAGGGTTGGGGATAAGGTGAGATGAAGTTATATGGCAACATTTAAAGAAAGATTTTCTCAAATGCAGATAAGAAAAATTGGATTACAACTCCTCTGATAAGGAAATGCTTAGATTGTAAGGTACCCACCTGCAAGTGTGATTCTAATATACTCCACTACGGTGATTACTAGGGCTGGGATTCTTACGTAATAACATTTTCCACTCCTCCTTGTAGACAACTGGAAATGAAGATGTCTAACAATTCTGATTCTGATATGGTCATACCTGTGTTTCTTCTTCTTTTTTTGAGAATGGGTCACCTAGGACCACGCGGAATCAACGTTTTTGGCCTTCTTCTTTTGCCCAGTAGTTCTTCATCTTCAATGATTGTGCACATCTCCGGTCCTCCGACCATGCTGATCGTGTAAGTTTCTTTTCTTGTTCCTCAAATCCCCACGTTTGCATGAAGTTTTGTATTTCCTTTCGATCTTGTAGATTTGGTGATCATAATTCAGTGACGTCCTTCTCTAATAATTTGTACAACTTTGGTCTAGTGGCCTTGTTTTGTAGAAATTTGTACATTTGATGTGAAAGTCTGTTAGGGTTCATTAGTTCCAAATGCCCTGCCAATTGGATTCTTCGCATTTGAATTTCATCTGTCATTTCGGAAATATGCTTGTATATTTCACTATTAGGTTTAGGGTAATGGGTTCCGTTTATGACTCCTAAGATATTTCTCATGATTTTTTGTTCTTTAATTTCTAATGGTTCCTTTAATCCCTTTTGTTGTAGGTTGAGAATTTCCACAGCATAGAGTGCTTCTGGTTTAACTACTGTATTAAAATGTTGCATCTTACTCTTCTATGAAAGTCATTGTTTATTGTAAATGGTTCTTGTTAGCTGGAAACCAGTTCCCATCTTTCGAATTCTTGAAGTTATGGATTTTCTTTCATTACATTGTTATGTAATCCATTCACCTAAGTATTTGAATTCATTCACCCTTAAGATTTTGTTAGTACCAATGATAAGTTCTTGTGGTACACTTTTGATGTCAGTTATATATTTAGTTTCTTCGTATGATATTTGAAGTCCGATTTTTGCTGCTTGTTCTTGTAGAATATCAAGTTGCTCTTGTGCATCTGGTATGTTTTTGGCTATATGTGCCATATCATCAGCAAAGGCTAGACAGTTAATTTTTATACCATTATTCTTAGGTCCTAAATGGCGAGATGGTGCGCCTGCTTTCCTCCTGTATTTCATTTAACATACTTTTACATATTCTTAGTAATATTACATATTTTTTACATATTATTTGAAGAATGTAACATTTGTGTACACATCTTGGTAATTATTAAACAAAGTAAAAAATTGTGTCAGCTTGTTTAAATTTCAGACTATAGTAAAGTTGTATAATTCAGAAATAAGCATTTCCTGGCCCACGTTTATATAACATACTTATATTCTCGACATCTGTAGAAATCATTTCTGAAATTTTGCCTAAAATTTTCGTTATACCCTGTAACATAACAAATGAACATCCCCCTCCTCGCTCCCTTTAACTTAATCAGAGCGCCAAATATTATGCGATCACTTCGATTTGTGACTTTATTATCTATGGCTGTTTTCAGCCAACAGTATATTACATACTCTAGTATAGTAGAAGAAAAAGGTGCTTTATGGAAGGGAGCCAGCAGGGTGCAAAATCGCCAGACTGAGTGGTTCAGGCAGTTGCGGTGCTGGCCTTCTGAGCCTAACTTGGCAGGTTCGATCCCACCTCAATCCGCTGATATTTGAAAGTGCTTAAATACGTCAGCCCTGTATCGGAAGATTTACGGGCACGAAGAGAATTCCTGCGGGACAAAATTCCGGCACCTCGGCGTCTCCAAAAACCGTCAAAAGTAATTGGTGGGACGTAAAGAACAATATCATTATCAGGATGTGAAACCACGGGGTGGAGTGCGGGGGAGAGGAGGGTTTTCCTCCCACCAATGATTTTTCTCAAAGGTTCCTCCCCACTTAAATTGCCCGGTGGAGGTGGCGGGGTTCTTTCATTATATAATAGTGAGAAAAATGTAGAACACATGTAACTGAAATTAATGTTCTTTACTATGAATATTTTTATAGAAACATCAGCATTTTTCTTCTTTCTTCTTCTTTTTCTAACGCTTTTCCCACACCTGTGGGGTCGCGGGTGCGAACTGTGTCGCAATGTGGATTTGGCTCTGTTTTAAGGCCGGTTGCCTTTCCTGACGCCAACCCTATATGGAGGTATGTAATCACTATTGCGTGTTTCTGTGGTGGTTGGTAGTGTAGTGTGTTGTGTTGTGAGCTTGCACCACTCCTGTACTTCTTAGAGAAGATGTGTTCCCAATAGGTAGCCAATAGGACAATATGCACTTAAGGAGTGCACAAGTGGAATAACTTTCCAATTTTTAATCATTCTTTTTATAACAACAAAATTCAAACAAAAAGATCTGGGGGGAGGGGTGATTTACTTACTGGGGAATTATATATCCCCTGCCCCGCCGGGTACTGCCTGAAGTAAACACTAGTAGTTAAACCCTACGATCCTTCTTCCCTCCACCATTTATTTCTGATTTCGTACCCTGAAGCCGGGCGTTTTAAAATCTTGCCTACTCCTTTTGGTGAGGAAGGAATTGGGATATTTATAATTTTTGTCCTGGAGGGAATCGAGAGTGATCAAAGACTGATATACAGTACATCCTTTCTCCAGGTGCTGCTACATTCTGTTTCGCCTCGTTTGCCTTCGTCTACTCCCTGGCCGTGTACCTGGCTATGGGTGCTGTGGTATACCTGGTGACAGTTGACCGCTATAACATCATCAAAGACAGCAAGCATTTCGACGATCAGGTGTTTGCCATCATGTTTATGGTGAACATGCTCCCTCAGCTTGTACTGGCGCCGTGCCATTGGCGCGAAGCCTACAAGGTTGTCGACTACCTCACCAACTGGGGACAGTTACAGGTGAGCTTCTCTTGTTACAGGAAGTCATAAATGTTGGTGCAAACGCATTCACGTACAAGGAATTGAGTGCAATGTCTAGTTAGGGCCATCTGAGAACGTCAGTACTAACAATCATCTTCTACCTAGCGTTGTCCCACAAGTGCAGGGTCCTCTTTTCGAATCCTTAAAAAGCCATTTTGCACGGTCGTGGACATCGTTTGGTCTCAAGCCAACAACCCTCATATCATCTTTTACCGCATCTAGCCAGCGTGTTGGTTTTTTTCAGGTGGGCGCACTCCGCTGAGGTTAAAGTGGAACACGAGGTTGGCAACTCTGCCAGGTGGTGCACGTAGGACATGGCCATACCAACAGATGCGCCTTTCCCGCATTTTCTCCATAATTGGCGCGATGCCCATTTGCTGATGAATTGTGTCATTCCCAATGTAGTGGATTAAAGAGATGCCCATCGAGCAGCGGATCATTTGCATCTCCATGGCATTCAGCAGCACACAGCGGAGCTGGATGTACTATGGCTTGGTATATATTCGACTTTAGGCACAAAGTACGCCAGTGACATCACTCCACCGCATCCAAGTTCCATTTATCCGAGCTCGCAATTCCCTGTTAATTCAACAGCCACTCTGCAGGCAAGATCCAAAGTATCTGAAGCTATTTGTTATAGCTAAGCTTTCCCTTCTGACTTGCATGGTGTCATCACGTGGATTAGTTTCCTTCAGATTGGACAAAAGCAGTAATTGAACCTATCTATAAGCAACGGAACGGGAAGAATTGCAACAACTATCGAGGTATCTCATTGATTAGTACCGAGCTCGATAGCTGCAGTCGCTTAAGTGAGGCCAGTATCCAGTAATCGGGAGATAGTGGGTTCGAGCCCCACTGTCGGCAGCCCTGAAGATGGTTTTCCGTGGTTTCCCATTTTCACACCAGGCAAATGCCGGGGCTGTACCTTAATTAAGGCCACGGCTGCTTCTTTCCAATTCCTAGACCTTTCTTATCCCATCATTGCCATAAGACATATCTGTGTCAGTGCAACGTAAAGCAAATAGCAAAAAAAAAAAGAAAAAAGCATTGATTAGTATACCAGGCAAAGTATTCACTGGCATCTTGGAAGGGAGGGTGCGATCAGTGCTTGAGAGGAAGTTGCATGAAAACCTGTGGTTTCAGACCACAGAGGGACTGTCAGGATCAGATTTTCAGTATGCGCCAGGTAATTGAAAAATGCTACGAGAGGATTAGACAGTTGTGTTTATGTTTCGTAGATCTACAGAAAGCATATGGCAGGGTACCGAGGGAAAAGATGTTCACCTTACTGGGTGACTATGGGATTAAGGGTAGATTATTAAAATCAATCAAAGGCATTTATGTAAACAATTGGGCTGCAGTGAGAATTGATGGTAGAATGAGTTCTTGGTTCAGAGTACTTACAGGGGTTAGACAAGGCTGTAATCTTTCACCTTTGTTGTTCTTAGTTTACATGGATCATCTCCTGAAAGGTATAAAGTGGCAGGAAGGGATTCAGTTAGGTGGAAATGTAAGCAGTTTGGCCTATGCTGATGACTTGGTCTTAATGGTAGATTGTGCCAAAAGCCTGTAATCTAATTTCTTGAAACTTGAAATTAGGTACAATGAGTACGGTATGAAAATTCACTTCTCAAGGACTAAATTGATGTCAGTAGGTAAGAAATTCAGCACAATTGAATGTCAGATTGGTGATAACAAAGCTGGAACAGGTAGGTAATTTCAAGTATTTAGGATGTGTTTTCTGCCTAGGATGGTAATATAGTACGTGAGATTGAATCTAGGTGCTGTAAAGCTAATGCAGTGAGCTCACAGTTGTGATCAGCAATATTCTGTAAGAAGGAAGTCAGCTCCCGGACAAAACTATCTTTACATTGATCTGTTTTCAGACCAACTTTGCTTTACTGCAGTGAAAGCTGGGTGGACTCAGAATATCTTATTCATAAGTTAGAAATAACAGAGATGAAAGTAGCGAGAATGATTGCTGGTACAAACAGGTGGAATCAATGGCAGGAGGGTACTCAGAATGAGGAGATAAAGGCTAAGTTAGGAGTGAACTCCCTGAATGAAGCTGTATGCATAAACCGGCTTCGGTGGTGTGGTCATGTGAGGCGAATCGGAGGGAGATAGGTTACCTAGGAGAAGGACTCTGTTATGGAGGGTAAGAGAAATAGAGGGAGACCAAGACGATGATGGTTAGATTCAGTTTCTAACGATTTAAAGATAATTGGTATAGAATTAAATGAGGTCACAGTAGTAGTGGCAAATAGAGGATTGTGGTGACGTTTAGTAAATTCACAGAGGCTTGCAGACTGAACCCTGGAAGGCATACGGTCTATAATGATGATATATATATACATGTATGTTTTTAATTCTTCTTCGACAATTCGACTACGAATATATGAACATTTTTAACATGTTTTTATACCCACAGTAACAAATAAGAACTATAGTATTCCTCAACTTCAAGTTTTTATAGACTATCTTAAAACTCTGCTCAACATTGTACAAACATACTACAATTATTTGCGACCTGGACCCTAGGACATTCTTTAAATTGTAATGTGTTTTTACGTCATATAACCCATGCCAACCATTTTAAGTGTGTTTAAAGGCAGATTTCATGTTGATTATGTTAAGATCCTTTTCATTTATTTACTGTGAACTGATGATGATACCAAGGGAATCAAAACTGGTTTTAACTTAATAAATGTTAGTTATATATTATATAAAGCGTCAAATGATGGAACATCCCTCAACTGACTCCCACTGAGCACTGTTGCGATATGACGTCAATGTGTCCTTGTTAATCCAATACTCCCTTATCAAAATCAAATTGGGTCATATTAAAAATAATATAAAATGGTGTAAACCAAGTTGTCAAGCCGATCCCCTTGGGTAACAGATGATTATGCTGCTGGGTTGACATGAACGTTACATGAGGATGTGCAAGGCTAACATGCGACTGTCAGAGGGATATAATGGCAACACCTAGTATAGATGCAATTCTTTGGGTTTCGATGATAATTACAACAAACTGCAGCCACAGCAACAGAAGACAAACTATGCTCCCAGATCAAGTGACTTTCTTAGCATCTACCGGAGTGGGGGAGAGTAAAGAGTTCACAAAATCTGCTGCACGTCTGAGATATACTGGATTTTTTTTTTTAGTCGCACCACTACCCACAGGTCTTACGGTGACGATGGGATAGGAAAGGGCTATAATTGGTGAGGAATTAGCCATGGCCTTAATTAAAGTACAACATTTGCTTAGTGTGAAAATTAGAAACAACCTTCAGCGCTGCATATTAAATTTGTTTTAAAGACAGTGTGCAAATCTACAAACCAGAAGCTCTCATCCGAGTGCCTCACCAGATCCATCCATTCATCTGATCTCTCAAATGAAACATAACAAAAATCAGTCCAGTGTTTTAAATATACAGATGATGATGATGATGATGATGATGATGAAAACAATCATAACTGTGAAGTAGATAATTGACAGTCCCCGGCAGACTATTATTAAAGGAAGAGCAAAAAAGAAAGAAGTAATCTTCTAGTTTTACGTGAAATCCAAACCACAGGGAAATGACTATTCATATAGTTGACCGCCTTTTTTTCTTTTTTGAGTCGCACCGACACAGATAGGTCTTATGGCGATGATAGCCGCAATTTTAACAGCAGCTGCCTTGGCGAGAAGTCAGAGACAATGCCACTCTACTATCATGCCCCTTTTAAGGATAAGTTTTGTACCATATACTGAGAACTATAAATGATTTTCTAGTATTACACACGATCAGAGAAATGTTAAGAGGAGTAGGGGAGGATCGGGAGGTATCAGACGGCGGCTGGTGTCCAACAATCACAGATGTCTTTGACAGCAACATGTGGCAGAACTTGTTTAGTTACTCACAGGTCCGCCTGCATGTTTGAAGGGAGAGTACATCCTATTCAGTCAACAGGCAGGGTCGTTTATGAGTGGTGTTTTATTTTCGGCCGGCACGGATGTATTTTTACCAAGAAGTAGCAGCAACAAGGATAAGTTGTATTGAATTTTAAGTGCATTAGCAGAAACGGTATTCCTTACTCTGTAATATTGCGGGTTTAGCATCAGTTTATTTTCAAACGTTCTTGTTCAGTTCCTGTTGTTTAAGGGAGTAATTCGGGTAGTATCGGACATCATAGGTTGCAGTTCCTTCCAGGTTGCTGATATTACTATCCTTTGTTTTAGGTAAACATGGGGAAGATACACGGGCAATGGGAAGAAAGCAATATGATAATAGCCGTGAATAGTGGCTGGGATAATAAAATGAGTATTATAGAGCCCAGTCAACGTTTCTCTGTTCCAAAAAGCACGTTAGGTGCTGGTAGAGAGATTCCAATAAAAGTGTGTACGGCGAATAGTGGGACTTATTTATTAGAGAACATTCTCAGTATATCAACACTCTGGACAGCCAGCTCATGCCACTCAGCAAAACAGAATTTTTAAAACTTGTGTATCAATTTGCTGAGGAATTGAGAGTCGAACATAGGTTGAATGAAACTAAAATCATGGCAGGAAAGGACTTTATTATGATTTTATGAAGAGGCACCAATATCTCCGTTTGAGGACATCTGAGTCTACTAGCTTGCAGTGAGCAGTAGGCTTCAACAAGGAGCAAGTGGACAAATGTTTTGGTAAATTAAATGATCTTATGACAAAATATTTGTTTAGTCCATCAAGAATCTTCAACACCATTGAGTGTGATATTTGCAGAATGGCTAAGCGTTAATTAGTTTGTATTTTGAATGTGAAAAAACTCTTTAATAATAATAATAATAATAATAATAATAATAATAATAATAATAATAATAATAATAATAATAATAATAATAATAATAATAATGTTATTTGCTTTATGTCCCACTAACTACTTTTACGGTCTTCGGAGATGCCGAGGTGCCAGAATTTAGTCCGGCAGGAGTTCTTTTACGTGCCAGTAAATTTACCGACACGAGGCTGTCGTATTTGAGCACCTTCAAATACCACCGGACTGAGCCAGAATCAAACCTGCCAAGTTGGGGTTAGACGGCCAGCACATTAACCATCTGAGCCACTCAGCCCCCCAAAAAAAACTGCTTGTTAAAAAGATTGACCGTCCGATACCACCCTCCATTTTTCAAACACACGAGAGAGTAATGACCTCATAATTTGTTAATATTGTCCATGTTTTTAATTGTGATTGAATATATCACAGTGAATACGTTTTTACATGAGTCAACTTGTCCCACAGACACTGGCCACTGCAGTCGTGCATGACAGCAACTAGTGTGGTAGATGCTGGCCACATGAGCGAGAACGGCAAGATGATGTTCCTTTGTACATTGTGGAGAAAAACCGACAAAAGCGAGCAGTTCATCTTCATCCTTTATTTGTGGTCTGATTATTACAAGTACTATTCCACACACTATTCGAAGTAATTCTGCCGAAGTGGATGAAAAGCTTGCTTGTTTTTAGAAAAGGCAATGTGGAGTGTAATGTTTCAACATCTCATTGCAGATCCAGTTCCAGCACGCCATTCACGCCCCTATGGTGCTCAACATACGCCGGAAAGCAATGACTCTAGCAGTCATCATGCCCGTCTTCTCCACGTGTGTGGTCGTGTCGGAGAGGTACATGATCCCAGAGATGCCCATATTCATCACGGCCTTCTATAGCTACCTGCTAAGTGTGGTCCACCTGCACGGAGCATTCTGGTACCTGGTTTGTGCTGCCCTGTGCCAAGTGGGGAATATTCTGACATGCCACTTCACGGGGGTAAGTCTCGCAATAGTTCACAGAACAGAAATTCCAAATCAAAGAATTCTCGTTAGTAGTAACAGTGATAAGGTAGAACCAAAGGCAGATGGCGCTCAGATCAGCAATGATCCTCATTTTTCTTTTACGTGAATAAGTTTTATAAATCAGGATCTCAGTTTGAAAAGCTGAGCGAGATGAGCATAGTGAAGGTTTTAAGCAGCACATACACTGAGTGGCCAAAAGTGACCGGAAGGAGTCTCCCATTAGAAAATATGCCGTGTATGACTCCTGAGCGTTGCGGCTAGCTGCGGTATAGCCGAGCAGTCTGTCACAGACACCAGTGTCGTGAAGATGGCAACACGTCACGAGTTAACTGACTTTGAACGTGGGACACATGGGTCATAGCATTGCGGAGGTTACACGCAAATTCGGGTTTCCGAGGTCAACAGTGTCGAGGGTGGATCTTAAATATCTCAGACAGAATATTACCACCCGCATAAACCGCCGCACGGGAAGACCACAGTTGTTTAATGAATGTACATCACGTTGCCTCCGCAGAACCATACTGGACGTCGACGGGCTACTGTGAGTCAGATCACCGCCCAGTTACATGTTGGGAATCAGGAATCCATTTCTACCAGGTCTGTAAGGAGACGACTGCACTACATAGGCTTCACCAGCCGACGACCAGCTCATGTCCCTTTGCTGACACCTCGACACAGAGCTGAACGACGTGCATGGGCCTGCGAACATTGGCAACGGACCATGGAACAGTGGGGCGTGGGGTATGGTCCGATGAATCCTGGTTCCAGTTGTATCGAGCTAATGGGTGCGTGAGAATGTGGTGTGTACCCTATGAAGCTATGGATCCTGCGTGTCAACAAGGTTGTGTCCAGGTGGGAGGTGGCCTAGTTCTGGTCTGGGCGGCGTTCTCATGGTTGCAATTATGCTGTTTGGCTGCAGGGAGCACTGACATTATGTAGACATTCTGTCGGACCATTTGCATTCCTTTCTGTCCCTGGAGTATCCTGATGGAGATGCCGTGTTTCAACAGGACAATACGCCATGTTACCGCTCTGTGGTGCAAGATGCGCGAGTTCAGATTCCTCCAGAACGATTCCAATACCTTGTAGAATCGATGCCTTTGTGTATTGCTGCCATTTTGAGGGCTCGCAGGGGAGCAACTCGTTATCATCCTCACATCAGTGTCTTCCCATGACTTTTGACCACTTAGTGTATATTCTACATAGAGCAAGAGAGTACACGTCAACCAGTAACAACGGTTCTCGAAAATATTCTAAATTACGACGAGGAATCGACGCACTTCTCTAAGGTTCCCAGCAGTGGCGGTTTCTCCCACACAGCACTGGAGCTATGAACCTCCATTCTCTGTGCTTATACAGTGTTATATATATTTATTGATTCAGTCCCCTGGCCGGAAACACATTTGAAATACGCGTCCGAAGAACTTGTGATTTGAGGCTGTTGACATCACACAGCAGGAACAATGCAGGAACATATCCATGACTGAACTCCCATAGACATGCGTGAGTTTGTTGTTGGTGGTGGTGGTGGTGGTGGTCGGGGGGGTTAAGCTAGGTCAAGACGAGTTGCTCAGAGGTAGGCATGGGGTACAGGAGGCAACTCGTGACATGGAGCCAACGAGCTGGAAAGTAGTCTTCTTTTATAGCTTGTTTGGTTCAGCTTATTGTGTTGAATATCAGAACACTGAGCACGCGCATGAACTTTGTAAGGCACCTGGCCAGAGTGAGTTCCAATATCTGTCTAGAGATCAAGTTCCATGTTGCGAGGTTCTTTCTGACCGCTATTGGTCTAGTATGGTGTTCCAACTGCCAGAGCAATATTTTGAATAACAGAGGACATGTATAGCTATAATAATGCCACGGCATTAAGCAACAAAGTTAAATAATACGTTAGGAACTGTTGGTAGATACAGCAGGTTAATAAAGTGCTACATTATGTACATTGTATGGTTTGTCCCGCCGAAATCGAGAATACTACCCCTACCGTGTATTGTCCAAAACAAAGTGGTCATTTAATAGACATAATCTCAAGTTTCCATTATCTTATCAACCAGTAATAAAGTTTCTATTTATAAAGGGAATCTGCATTCTGGCACAGTTTCCATTCCAATGTTTGATGGTGTTGTGAGGGTGAGTTTATTCTGACTAGAGTTGCATTAAGTTTTTGGCGATTGTGACTTCATATTGATGGTATTGTGATGGTGCGCACATTCTGAGTAGAGTTGTTTTTAGTTTGTGGTATGTGTATGATTTTTAAGTAGTTATAAGCAAACTTAAAATCAATGAGTACGCCTAGTAATATTAAAAGCGTGCGGACTACTATGAAGACAAACTTCTCATCCTTATCTCTTGAAAACAAAATTGGAATAAAAGCTGTCGGTAGACCTACGCCAGTGCTTCCAATAATTAGAAAAACAAAAACAAAGTAGTAACACGAAAATTCTATATAGATATTTATCAAATCATCAATTTATTTATTATTATACAATCTTCCTGCAACAGCTGCAGGTTGCCCAAAGACAAAAAGTACCTTCACAACAATAATGGATGTGGATACAATAGATAATGTGATCGTATGATGTTAAATGTAGGCAGTTGAGTGAGGCATGTCAAACATTTATTTGATGTCTGCAAGCATGGTTCTTGAAGATCATGATGGACTTATTGAGTGTGGTAATGGCGATGTTATAGATAAAATCTCTATTTAGCCCAAAGGAATTGCAGAAGTTGACAAAAAAATGTAGGTATGGTTCCTCGAGCACCTAACATCAAACCGATTACAGAAATGGATGAGAGCTTATATTTTCACTTGTAGAAGTCCGCCGTTTCTTCATAAATTCTTCTTTTTTCTGCATCGACCTCTTCCGGCTCGTTTTCGTTGGTCTCAAATCTAATTGTTGGATCGATGATGAAACCTTCAGAACAGGATGGCTTAAAAGCAATAATGTCAATGCGTCGGTTGCTTCCTCTGTTGGAGAGACCGTGTACTTCTTCATAGACATTATAACCTTGTCCTCTAAAAGCATTAGCTATCATTGATCTGGCTAAATTATGACGTGGGGTGCGTAGTAATTCACCATGTGGACAGGCTCCCAAGACGTGTGAAAGAGTTTCGAACTCTCTGTGGCAACGCCGACAGAGGCTGTTGCCCTGGGATCTGCCAGGTACAGTACACACAGCAGATTCCCTATCTGTTGTTTTCCTAGCCTTTTCCTAAATGATTTCAAAGAAATTGGAAATTTATTGAACATCACCCTTCGTAAGTTCTTCCAATCCCTCACTCCCCTTCCTATAAACAAATATTTGCCCCAATTTGTCCTCTTGAATTCCAACTATCTTCATATTGTGATCTTTCCTACTTTTATAAACGCCACTCAAACTTATTCATCTACTAACGTCATTCCACGCCATCTCTCCGCTGACAGCTCGGAACATACCACTTATGTCTCAAATATTATTACAATATTTATAAGTCCACCTGTTCAATACAATACAATATAATCCACTATTTCATATGGTTAAAATTTATACATAATACATAAAAGTCAATGGTACATGTTTCACCCTCCTTTACGGGCATCATCAGCCTATATCAATCTTAAATATAATACATATGGAGTCTTTCTAATCTTATAAATTATAGGGTAAAATGTTGGACAATGATTTTATAAAATATTATACAATAACATCTAAAACAACGATATTGCACCAAAGTGTGCTTAAAAAAAAAAAAAAAAAAACAGTAGTAAATTAACAGAACCAAAATGAGAATAGTTACTTGTAACATACCACTTAGTTGAGCAGCTCTTCTTCTTTCTCCCAATTCTTCCCAACCCAAACATTGCAACATTTTTGTAACGCTACTCTTTTGTCGGAAATCACCCAAAACAAATGGAGCTGCTTTTCTTTGGATTTTTTTCAGTTCTTGAATCAGGTAATCCTGGTGAGGGTCCCATACACTGGAACCATACTCTAGTTGGGGCCTTACCAGAGACTTATATGCCCTCTCCTTTACATTGTTACTACAACCGCTAAACACCCTCATAACCATGTGCAGAGATCTGTACCCTTTATTTACAATCCCATTTATGTGATTACCTCAATGAAGATCTTTTCTTATATTAACACCTAGATACTTACAATAATCCCCAAAAGGAACTTTCACCCCATCAACACAGTAATTAAAACTAAGAGGACTTTTCCTATTTGTGAAACTCACAACCTCACTTTTAACCCCGTTTATCAACATACCATTGCCTGCTGCCCATCTCACAACATTATCGAGGTCACGTTGCAGTTGTTCACAATCTTTTTTTTTTTTTTTTTTTTTTTTTTTTTTTTTTTTTTTTTTTTTTTTTTTTGCTAGGGGCTTTACGTCGCACCGACACAGATAGGTCTTATGGCGACGATGGGATAGGAAAGGCCTAGGAGTTGGAAGGAAGCGGCCGTGGCCTTAATTAAGGTACAGCCCCAGCATTTGCCTGGTGTGAAAATGGGAAACCACGGAAAACCATCTTCAGGGCTGCCGATAGTGGGATTCGAACCTACTATCTCCCGGATGCAAACTCACAGCCGCGCGCCTCTACGCGCACGGCCAACTCGCCCGGTGTTCACAATCTTGTAACTTATTGATTACTCTATAGAGAATAACATCATCCGCAAAACGCCTTGCCTCTGATTCCACTTCTTTACTCATATCATTTATATATATAAGAAAACATAAAGGTCCGATAATACTGCCTTGAGGAATTCCCCTCTTAATTATTACAGGGTCAGATAAAGTTTCACCTACTCTAATTCTCTGAGATCTATTTTCTAGAAATATAGCAACCCATTCAGTCACTCTTTTGTCTAGTCCAATTGCACTCAGTTTTGCCAGTAGTCTCCCATGATCCACCCTATCAAATGCTTTAGACAGGTCAATCGTGATACAGTCCATTTGACCTCCTGAATCCAAGATATCTGCTATATCTTGCTGGAATCCTACAAGTTGAGCTTCAGTGGAATAATAACCTTTCCTAAAACCGAACTGCTCTCTATCGAACCAGTTATTAATTTTACAAACATGTCTAATATAATCAGAAAGAATGCCTTCCCAAAGCTTACATTATGTTGCGAGCTGTTTGTGCTTACCTTATATAAAAAAAAATTCTCCCCTTCGAATTGGTGCTCTTTTCTCCGTCTGCTGTTACGAACTGTCGGCTTCCCGGCTGCTTGTACTACTGCTGTCACTGCTTGCCTGCATGGCGCATCCACTCTGACGTCATGCCTATAGTATGTTCTCGATCTACCCCTCTGGCATATATATATGTCCTTGTGTCGTTCATTCGGCAGGTCAGTTGTGGTATAACCTTGTTAAAGACAGTGGGAGCTGGAACTCTGTACACGGCTGGACCGTGTCCATTTTACTTATAAACTTAGTGCTGGACTTCTGTCAAGGGTGAGCAGACTCCGTTTCTTTCTATCATTTAACGTGCCCTACCTTGCTATACTTGGGCTTCGCCGTAGTAATGAAAATTGAACTTTGGTCCCTTCAGGACACATCTGAGTATTCGTGCAGTGCAAATGTTCTGCCTTTTGGACATTTATATTCCTAAAATGTGGTGTAAATGGTGTACTGGACAGCTGTTCTAAAATTCTAGCCCATACACATTCCTACCTTCTGAGATGAACTTTTGCATCGCGTCTGTTAGTGCTGGGGACTTGGCGGCTTGATCCTTATCCTATCCCATTCCTCCGTTTCTTATTTCCTTGTTTTATTTTCTTATCCCATCTATCTGTTAACTTTGCTTAAAAATGGTGCTTGCTCAAAAGATGTGGTCTGCTAATTTAATTTGTATGTTCATCGGTTAGCTTCAATTTTATTGTCGCTTCTGCGCATGCATGTGTGTTTTAATCCCTTCTGGGATCACTTGTTAGAATTCCTTTTTTTTTTTTTTTCTCTAATCTACCAAAAGGATCACTCCCTGGATTGGAGATTAGTTTATTTCTATTCTGAATCTCTAGAATATTTTGGCATGAGGTTACATTTTTTGATGTCCTATTGTAAACATTGTGTCAATTTGTGAGCTTATCTAGCAAGTGTATGACACTACCAACTTTGTATTCTACTGGCACGAGCCTGAAACTTTATTTTATGTACCTCCCTTCTAGCGTATTGTGTAATATAATGCAAAGAAAATGATTTCAGAATCTATAGGTTCCCTCCCCCTTTTTTCTCTTTCCCCTAATTGAAGTGTTGGAACATATGTCCAAAGATTGTAGTGACTGGTGCTTAGGAATTCGATTATGACGATGTAATCAAATTTTGTATCACCTACATGTTTTAAAATCAAACTTTAATGCTTTTATTACGCCATATGCTGGTTCATACTATTTGTTCTGATGTAAAGATAATATGTCACCCCTTTGAGATTGGTATAATATATTTGTTATTTTCAAACTTGTTTTCCAAAATTCTCTTTCACGAGTTCCTTTCCCCTATTACTTCTGTTTTTACGTGCACCTACCACGGCAATTCTCTTGGGTAGCGGCCCTTTAACTTCTTTATGCACATGTATGGAGCTCTGAATTGCACTGTTTACGGTAATGTTGACACGATGTATTGAACTGTTATATTCTCGTGTTGCATGCTTCTCGGCACTCTGCGCGCTTGTGTACTGCCAGTTCTGAATACTTTGATGTCTTGTTGTCTAGTATCCTGATCAAGGGCACTCTCCTGAAAACAAATCTCAATTACAACGCTATTTCTAGCAAGTTGATAGTAAGCAAAGACACTATCAAGTACAAAGAGCGTTACAACATACAATGCATGTCAAACTTACTGGCCTGTAATTTTCAGCTTTATGTCTATCACCCTTTCCTTTATACACATGGGCTACTATAGCAACTCTCCATTCATCTTGTATAGCTCCTCTGACCAAACAATAATCAAATAAGTACTTCAGATATGGTACTATATCCCAACCCATTGTCTTTAGTATATCCCCAGAAATCTTATCAATTCCAGCCGATTTCTAGTTTTCAACTTTTGTATCTTATTGTAAATGTCATTGTTATCATATGTAAATTTCAATACTTCTTTAGCCTTAGTCTCCTCCTCTATCTGGACATTATCCTTGTAACCAAAAATCTTTACATACTGCTGACTGAATACTTCTGCCTTTTGAAGTTCCTCACATACACACTCCCCTTGTTCATTAATTATTCCTGGAATGTCCTTCTTGGAGCCTGTTTCTGCCTTAAAATACCTATGCATACCCTTCCATTTTTCGCTAAAATTTGTATGACTGCCAATTATACTTGCCATCATGTTATCCTTAGCTGCCTTCTTTGCTAGATTCAGTTTTCTAGTAAGTTCCTGCAATTTCTCCTTACTTCCACAGCCATTTCTAACTCTATTTCTTTCCAGTCGCACCTCCTTCTTAGTCTCTTTATTTCTCTATTATAATAAGGTGGGTCTTTACCATTCCTTACCATCCGTAAAGGTACAAAACTGCTTTCACATTTCTCAACAATTGCTTTAAACCCATTCCAGAGTCTGTTTACATTTTTATTTACCATTTTCCACCAATCATAGTTACTTTCTTTTTTTTTTTTTTTTTTGTAGGGGCTTTACGTCGCACCGACACAGATAGGTCTTATGGTGACGATGGGATAGGAAAGGCCTAGGAGTTGGAAGGAAGCGGCCGTGGCCTTAATTAAGGTACAGCCCCAGCATTTGCCTGGTGTGAAAATGGGAAACCACGGAAAACCATCTTCAGGGCTGCGGATAGTGGGATTCGAACCTACTATCTCCCGGATGCAAGCTCACAGCCGCGCGCCTCTACGCGCACGGCCAACTCGCCCGGTAGTTACTTTTTAGAAACTGCCTCATGCCTGCTTTATCAGCCATATGGTACTGCCTAATAGTCCTACTTTTAAGACCTTCCTTTCTATCACATTTATTTTTAACTACGACAAAAACAATTTCATGATCACTAATACCATCTATTACTTCAGTTTCTCTATAGAGCTCATCTGGTTTTATCAGCACCACATCCAGGATATTTTTTGCTCTGGTTGGTTTCATCACTTTCTGAATCAGCTGTCCTTCCCATATTAACTTATTTGCCATTTGTTGGTCATGCTTCCTGTCGTTCGCATTTCCTTTCCAATTGACATCTGGTAAATTCAGATCTCCCACTTCAATCACATTTCTTTCCTTGTCGTTTCCCACATAGCTGATTATCTTATCAAATAATTCTGAATCCGTATCAGTGCTACCCTTTCCCGGTCTGTACACTCCAAATATAATACACACCTCAAAAACTTTTTGCACCACCTGGAGTTTTCCCGGTTTCTAGGTTGCTGATGACCCAAGGGAATGTACGGGATGCACATACACACTTTATGTCAAGCATGACACGATTGATGAAAAAGAAAAATCAATGACAGGCGCAACACAAACACTATTCTTCAGCAACGTGCGTCCACCTATCAAACATGGGGATCTGATTCTACCTCTCTGTATGGTGTTACTTCACCCCATGCAGTGAAGCATGATCGGACCTGTCGTGTTATACTGTCTGCAAGGCGGTTGAGGCTGTCCTGGTCGATCCTGTCCCATACATCTGCAGCAGTCCTTCGGAGGTCGGCCAGGGTAAGAGGTAGATTTGTTCGTCGTCGTACTGCCTGTTTCAGCATATCCCAGTCATGTTCAATGGTATTCATGTCCGGAGACACCACAGATCAGACCATCCGATGGATGTGGGCCTCCCTGAGGAAGAGGTTCACAATATCGGAGTAGTGCGTGCGCGCGTTGTCATCTTGCAGAATTGATCTGTCGCCGAATGTTATCGGTATGGTTGAACAATGGACTCGAGGATTCTGTTCCGATATTGTGTACCAGTCGTATTGCCCTATACGACGATGAGTGGCATCCGACGTCCGTTCATAAAGCCACCCCAAAACATGACGGATCCGCCTCCCTGATGGAGGACTCATCTGGCGTTACCTCGCCCTCTCCAAACCCTTCCCGACGATTGTCTGGCATCAAACACATTTGGCATTCATCCATAAGGGTGGGTTTCCAGTTGAAATTAGCTGGGAGAGTAACTCTCGATATCCGCTCTCAGGTTGTTGTCCATTTGAGAGTTAATTTTGGCCGGGATAACTATCAAGATTACCCAGCGAGTCCCTCGCCAAGATAGCTTTCACAAGTTCTCGTCACACCCTGTCCACTTGTCCACCTGTAGAGAGTGGAGAGTAGTTGAAATGTAATCACACTAGTACACCACAAGTCTCAGCAGCTGTGATTATTCTATGTAAAAAAATCTAAAGGAAAAAGGTGCTGGGTTAAGCCATGGATTGAAAGGAGAAGTGCTCTAGGTGCCGGTCATATGCTAATTCGGAAATTACAAATGGAAGACTCACAGCAGTTTCTAATCTTTTGTTGATTGACGAGCTCTGAAGTTGAGTTTATTACCGAATCTGTGGGACTGGTAATCTTCAAGAAGGGCACTAAAATGAAAAAAGCTATATCAGTGCGTGATCACGTGGTGGTTACTCTAAGATTTTTGCCACAGGTAAGTTTATTTGAATTATTTGTATTTATATCAAGGTGCATTCTATTCATGCTAATTGTTTACTGTATACAATGCAATTCTTTTCAGGTGATTCTTTTAGCAGTCTTCGGTATATTGTCCGTATCCCTGTATGTACGATAGGAAGAATAGTAAAAGAGGTTGCTTCCGCTATCTACAGTGCCCTCAAAGGTAAATACTTACAGGTAAAGAAATCACTTATGAAATAATATCCTTATGTAATCTTATTTATTCGTGAATGTAATTACAATAGTTCTAGTAAAAACAACTGATAATTCAAGGTAAAGAAACCGAAAAGTACAATTTTAGGCATACTGTACATAAGTTTTTACTTCGTAGAGGATGGAAAGAAATATGGTGTACATAATTTTGCATTACAGATCTGCCAAATTAAAAGTATTAATATAATCTCTTGCTGAATTCGACTCAGAAGTCAGTGGTAATGCAGGAGGAGATGAGATATCCTGGTGAAGTGCTGTTGCTGGCACTCACTGAAGAGAATGAACACGTTGCTTCTTCATCCTCATCTGCCGCACGAACTATGGCTTTTCTTATTTCATTTTTCAACTTCCTTCTAACATACTCATTTCAAAGAGTGCGTAGTTCTAAAGCAACTTATTCCCCAAATCTGTCGTATTCGTCTGGTGCTCCTTTTGCCCGTATGTCTAATGCAGTTTTTATTGCAATGTCATCTTCCTTCTCACATTTCCTTTTAGACGACTTCCAAGTTGTTTTCCTTTTTGCTACATTTCGAGTAGTCTCCTCGTATTCGAAAAGCTTTTCCGAAGTTTCAAAAATTTCTCCATCCTTTGGTATGTCTCTGTTGGAATTTGAAGAACTCTCCACCTAAAATTAAATGCCAAATTACCAAATTAAAAACAAATCTAATCATAAAACAATAAAATCAACTGTTGTTGTTTGAGTCATCAGTCCATAGACTGGTTTGATGCAGCTCTCCCATCCACCCTATCCTGTGCTAATCTTTTCATTTCTAGTAACTATTGCATCCTACATCTGCTCTAATCTGCCTGTCATATTCATACCTTGGTCTACCCCTACCGTTCTTACCACCTACACTTCCTTCACAAACCAACTGAACAAGTCCTAGGTGTCTTAAGATGTGTCCTATCATTCTATCTCTTCTTCTCGTCAAATTCAGCCAAATCGATCTCCTCTCACCAATTCGATTCAGTATCTCTTCATTCGTGATTCGATCTATCCATCTCACCTTCAGCATTCTTCTGTAACACCACATTTCAGAAGCTTCTATTCTCTTTCTTTCTGAGCTATTTATCGTCCATGTTTCACTTCCATACAATGCCACGCTCCACACGAAAGTCTTCAAAAACATCTTTTTAATTCCGATATCAATGTTTGAAGTAAGCAAATTTCTTTTCTTAAGAAAGCTCTTCCTTGCTTGTGCTAGTCTGCATTTTATGTCCTCCTTACTTCTGCCATCGTTAGTTATTTTACTACCCAAGTAACAATATTCATCTACTTCCTTTAAGACTTCGTTTCCTAATCTAATATTTCCTACATAACCTGCCTTCGTTCGACTGCACTTCATTACTTTTGTTTTGGACTTATTTATTTTCATCTTGTACTCCTTACCCAAGACTTCATCCATACCATTCAGCAACTTCTCGAGATCTTCTGCAGTCTCAGATAAAATAACAATATCATCGGCAAACCTCAAGGTTTTGATTTCCTCTCCTTGGACCGTGATTCCCTTTCCAAATTTCTCTTTGATTTCCTTTATTGCCTGTTCTGTGTAAACATTGAAAAGGAGAGGGGACAAACTGCAGCCTTGCCTCACTCCTTTCTGGATTGCTGCTTCTTTTTCAAAGCCCTCGATTTTTATCACTGCAGACTGATTTTTATACAGATTGTAGATAATTCTTCGTTCTCGGTATCTGATCCCTATCATCTTCAGAATCATAAATAGCTTGGTCCAATCAACATTATCGAATGCCTTTTCTAGATCTACAAATGCCATGTACGTGGGCTTGTCCTTCTTGATTCGATCCTCTAAGATCAGACGTAAAGTCAGGATTGCTTCACGTGTTCCTACATTTCTTCTGAAGCCAAATTGATCTTCTCCCAACTCAGCTTCAACTTGTTTTTCCATTCTTCTGTAAATAATACGTGTTAAAATTTTGCAGACATGAGATACTAAACTAATGGTGCGGTAGTTTTCACACCTGTCAGCACCGGCTTTCTTGGGAATAGGTATAACAACATTCTTCCGAAAATCGGATGGGACTTCTCCTGTCTCATGCGTCTTGCACACTAAATGAAATAACCTTGCCATGCTGGTTTCTCCTAAGGCAGTCAGTAATTCAGAGGGAATATCATCAATTCCAGGTGCCTTGTTCCTATTTAGGTCACTCACAGCTCTGTCAAACTCTGACCTCAAAATTGGGTCTCCCATTTCATCAGCATCAACAGCCTCTTCATGTTCCAGAACCAAATTATCTACATCTTTACCTTGATACAACTGTTGGATATGCTCCTGCCATCTTTCTGCTTTGTCTTCTTTCCCTAGAAGTGGCTTTCCATCTGAGCTCTTAATATTCATACACCTAGATTTCCTTTCTCCAAAGGTTTCCTTGATTTTCCTGTATGCAGCATCTACCTTTCCCAGGACCATACAGCCTTCGACATCCTTGCACTTCTCCTTCAGCCATTCTTCCTTAGCTACCTTGCACTTTCTATCCACTTGATTCTTTAATCGCCTGTATTCTTTTCTGCCCTCTTCATTTCTAGCATTCTTGTATTTTCGTCATTCATCAATCAGGTCTAGTATCTCCTGAGTCATCCACTGATTCTTAGTTGATCTTTTCTTCCTTCCTAACATTTCTTCAGCAGCCCTACTGACTTCATTTTTCATGACTCTCCACTCTTCCTCTATTGTGTTTCCTTCAGCCTTTTCATTTAGTCCTTGTGCAACATGTTCCTTGAAACAATCCCTCACACTCTTTTCTATCAACTATTATTGTTTATTATTATTATTGTTATTATTATTTACTTTTATCATAATATTATAACAGTAATGTATTAATACATTTTCCTAGTAGTAGTAGTAATAATAATAATAATAATAATAATAATAATAATAATAATAATAATAATAATAATAATAATAATAATAATAATCGTATGGCCTCAGCTAGCGTGCGCAGACATTTCAAGTTGACGCCATCTGGCTGTCTGCTCGTCAATTTCGACGTTCCGTTTTACTCTAGGCCCACTAGATGGCAGACCGAGTAAAAGGAAACTCTCTTGAGCGCCTACGGCTGAGATTTAATTAATTTTGCCGTACGACATGGAGTGTCAAATGGACTTTTTTCCGCCCTTCAAAAATCCGACTACCTCTGCCGGGTTTGAACCCGCTATCTTGGGATCCGGAGGCCGACAGTCTACCACTGATCCACAGAGGCAGCTTATCTTCCTAGTTATTCATTGATTGACTAAGCAGATTATTATTCTATCTTCCTAGTTATTCATTGACTGAGCAGATTATTATTCTATCTTTAGAGTTTCCACAAAACACGAATGGGTGGCTTAAATTTGCAGAAGATTTTGAAAGACGATGGAATTTCCCTCATTGCCTGGGTGTTTTGGACGGGAAGCATGTAGTTATACAAGCTCCTAATAACAGTGGGAGCCTGTTTTACAACTACAAAGAACGCACAGTATTGTTTTGTTGGCAATCGCAGATGCCAATTATAAATTTATTTACATAGACAGCGGTTGTAATGGCCGAATTTCTGATGGAAGTGTACTTTCTAACAGCAGTTTTTTCGATAAATTGGAACAAAAGGCACTACATTTACCCTGTTCTGAACCACTTCCAGGAAGAAATATGTCAGTGCCATACTGTCTTTTTGGTGATGATGCATTTGCAATGAAAACATATCTTTTGAAACCTTATCCCTTTCGTGATCAACCAGTACCCAACCGAATTTTTAATTATCACCTGTCAAGGGCCCGTAGAACTGTGGAAAACAGTTTCGGAGTTTTAGCAAACAGATTTCGAGTACTAAGAAATCCTATGCTCTTGGATCTGAATACTGTTTAAGACGTTGTGTCGTCAATATGTGCCCTTCATAATCTCCTACTGAAAGTAAATGAGTCAGCCTATTTAGGAAATGGAATGATTGATTCAGAAGATGCGGTAAATTGAGATGTGATATCTGGAGTTTGGCGTGATGAAGATAACCCTGGAAATACACTTTTTCCGCTAGAATGGGGTAAAAGAAATAACTATACAACTTCAAAAAAGGATGTGAGAGATGAATTTAAAAACTATTTTATGACTACTGAGGGTGAAGTGGACTGGCAGTATAGACACATCGCAACCCACAACAGAGAATAAGAAACTAGTGTTGAAGAGGGAACTTCTTAGAATATGAACTTACCAAATTTGATTGTGTTGAACAGGGAATAAGTCCCGGAGTGACGAACTTCAGAGCATTGAAATAAGACCAACTACTTTGGTTGTCATCTGTCCCTCTACCGCTCTTTCTGTTTTTCATTTTTTTCAGTACTTGAGATACCTTAGTGGTGGTGGTGATTATTGTTTTAAGAGGCAGTACAACTAGGCAACCATCCTCTATATAACACTAATCAGAGATGGTTATGAATTTCATGTTTTTGGTCCGTATTGAACTGAGAATAATATATAAGTAATAATAATAATAACGTAAACGTTTCCACCTTTTCAATACTACAATATATTCACAAAATTACAAATTATACGGTACTAGTTTCGACCCATCTAGGGGTCATCATCAGCCGTATTGGAGCAAAGATCATTTGTGGCGAAATCCTAAGACAATGTTATTTTAAAGAATAACAAGTGAAATGAGATGTTATGGTAATAGTTAATAATACAAGGAATATACATACTAAGGTTTTTAACAAAGAATAAAGTATAAATGGGGTGTTGTAAAAATTATAATCATGGAAATCAGTAAGTTCTTGTATTGAAATGAAATATGGCTTAGGAAGAGGGCTTAAGGTGGGGCTGAAGGGTGCGGGAGAAAGTGTAATTGTCTTGGAAAAGTACCTTTGATTAAATTTAGGATTGAGTTTAGGTTGGTTGCATTATTGTTTCTGAGGAAAGTGATAAATAGATCGAAGAGTATGTTGGGTTTCTCTGAGATTTCATTGAGATTGTGACTGGCATTAAAGTATTGGTCTAGGTGTATGTAGTAATTTTCCATTATGTTCAGTAAAGGGCCCTTGTTTGCTAATACGAGGATGTCCATGTCTTGTTCAATATTGGTGAAATTATGGTTATAATCTTGCATGTGTTGGCCGATGGCTGAAAACTTGTTGTATTTTATTGCGTTAGTGTGCTCATGGTATCTGATAATGAAGTTTCTCCCGGTTTGCCCGATGTAGGTATTTTTACAGGTGGTACATTTGATCCTATAAACTCCTGATTTTAAAAAACTGCTGGTCTTGTTGATGTGTGAAGTATTGTATAAAACATTCATGTTCTTATTGAACAGTTTTTTAAAATCAGGAGTTTATAGGATCAAATGTACCACCTGTAAAAAAACCTACATCGGGCAAACCGGGAGAAACTTCATTATCAGATACCACGAGCACACTAACGCAATAAAATACAACAAGTTTTCAGCCATCGGCCAACACATGCAAGATTATAACCATAATTTCACCAATATTGAACAAGACATGGACATCCTCGTATTAGCAAACAAGGGCCCTTTACTGAACATAATGGAAAATTACTACATACACCTAGACCAATACTTTAATGCCAGTCACAATCTCAATGAAATCTCAGAGAAACCCAACATACTCTTCGATCTATTTATCACTTTCCTCAGAAACAATAATGCAACCAACCTAAACTCAATCCTAAATTTAATCAAAGGTACTTTTCCAAGACAATTACACTTTCTCCCGCACCCTTCAGCCCCACCTTAAGCCCTCTTCCTAAGCCATATTTCATTTCAATACAAGAACTTACTGATTTCCATGATTATAATTTTTACAACACCCCATTTATACTTTATTCTTTGTTAAAAACCTTAGTATGTATATTCCTTGTATTATTAACTATTACCATAACATCTCATTTCACTTGTTATTCTTTAAAATAACATTGTCTTAGGATTTCGCCACAAATGATCTTTGCTCCAATACGGCTGATGATGACCCCTAGATGGGTCGAAACTAGTACCGTATAATTTGTAATTTTGTGAATATATTGTAGTATTGAAAAGGTGGAAACGTTTACGTTATTATTATTATTACTTATATACTAATCAGAGAGGAAAAATGGAAGGGGTCTGACACTTTGAAAAATGAAGGTATCGGCCAAAGGAAGACAAGGGCCACAAAGGGCGTGAAAATGAAAGACTCCCTAGCCCTCGCAAACCTAATAGCGTCGGGGTCGGAAAAGAACAAGAGTTGACCAAGGGAGGTCGGATAGGATAGATGAAAGTGAGAAGCATAGGATAGATGAAAGTGAGAAGCCTGGCACAAGTAAGTGGAAGCAATGCCAGGACTCAGCTAAGGGCCCTGTGGTCGCCAACCCACGCTCCAAAGTTCAGAGCCCCTGGGGCCCCTTTTAGTCGCCTGTTACGACAGGCAGGGGATACCGTGGGTGTTATTCTACCGCCCCCACCCACAGGGGGGTGAGGTACCTTAACAATAGAGAGCATCACATTATTACTAATTTAAATATTGTATATATATTATATACTGTACTTGTTATTATAATAATGACCAGGCTATAATCATTATAATATATTTATTTTCATGAAAATTGATGTGATTATAATAAAATATAAACTAACAATTTACTCTTAATTCAACTTTATTAAACAGTCTTACCTGATTCCTTAAGTTGTGAAGTTTCCTTTCAACTTCAGCTCCGGAATACGAAAACTTCACTCCTATTTCCTCTAAAGTTTTATGTTTTCTTTTTCACTCTGTCATGGTAATCGGTACATTTCACATTCCACAAAATTTCTTGACTTTCATACCTTTCAATTAAGAGGGTTTTTTTTCCTCCGGTGACCAATTTTTAGCCATCTTGCAACTGAAAATGTAACCAAGCTCTCGATAGCTTCGCCACAATTCAAACACAGTTCGTATTTGGAGAGGGCCGGGGAGCACGTATCGACTAGCAAGCACGTTGAGACAAGTTAGCTCTCGGAGAGTTGCGAGGGAATTTCCGATAGTTGCTCTCGGCACTGTGTCCATTGGTGAGTAACTGCTGTCGAGAGTTTCTCGCCAGTATTTACTCCCAAGTGTATGGGCACCTTAAAGAGGACCCGCCACCATTCTTCCAGAGTCCAGTCCAAATGCTTCCTTGTCCATCTGTACCTGGCAACACGGTGTTGTGGTGTACGTGCAGGTACTCACCTAGGAACTCTTGAGTGTAGGTGGTCCCTATGGAGATGATTTCTTATTGTCTGTGTAGACACAATTGCCAGCCGTAAGACATTGCGCAATTTCTGTTGCGGTGTCTGACGGGTTCCTGTGAGGCAGGATTTGCACGTAACGGTTGTAAGCTGCTGTTGTTGACTGCGGACGACCACTTCAAGGAAGATCTTCAACATTTTGTGTCACACGATAGCGACTGTATGTCCTGACAACCAGGTCAGCAATTGCCCTCACAGAGAGGCTTTGCTAATGCAATATCACTATGCACGTACAGTCAAAAGTGGTTATGACTCGTCGAGGCTTGTTTGCATACTGCTCAGCGCTGTTGTTATGTTGTGTCCACAGGTGACAGTCTTCTGAACTGTCCTGAGACTGCGTCTATTACCTCAACGTCCACTAACAAGTAGAGTTACACGTCATTCGGATGCCTATTTGCCATGGAACAACTCTTGGAGCGAACATGGTTCACCAAAAAAAAAAAAAACAGGTGGTGCCAAACTGCTTATGAAGTGTGTAGAAATGAATGATTCTGTGGATGTGAAATTGCAAATAATCTGTTTTGTTTTCCATGCTTATTGTTTGGGACGAAAACACTCAGAAGATAAAATAAGCACGTCACATAAATGTTGTCACAGACAGGTTTTTCATTAGTTATTTTTAAAAATTGTATAACAAGAACTTATCTTCTATTTATTGTCTAAGACTCAAAAAGGCTTCCGTTTTTGTAAATATTTTGCTACCTTGTTAAATTTCTTTATGATGAGTCTGAATAAATGACAGATGAATTTGTACGTATGTTGTATGTTGCTTATTCAGCCCGAAAGCTGGTTGGATCCTCATCAGGTCCACCATTAGCTGTCATAGATGGCCTAGGTGTCACTGAAGAGGCGTACTAGGGAACTGATGAGTAAGGTAGTTTCCCGTTGTTTTCCTCACTGAACTAGAAGTTGCTATTGCATATCAGTCTGCCAAACCCACTGAAATGCGTGCACCAACCGACCCGATGAGCGACATTTTCACATCTTTCATAGCAGGGACTGGCTGCATAAGGAAAGGCATTAGTAACATCGCTCATAACTCAGCCACTTTCATATTGTCAAAGCCAAGGGTGAAAAGGGGAAGTATCCGGAGCGAAATTCATGTCCGTCATTCCGGATGGAGCAACTGATATCGCGGCAGTTTCCCGGTTATTATTTGTTTTGATATTAAATTTTCCTTCTTGGAAACATGTAGGAATATACTGGATTTTTAAAACTCCTCTGACTATGATGCAGTATCATTAGCTAAGTGTATAAAAGATGTTTTGATGGGAATTATAATAAAGCAAAGTCACCTCTGTACAGGCCATGAAGGCCCTTGGAGGAGCGGAAGGTAAAGGCTTCCACCATTGTTAACTTGGCACGTGATGGGGTAAAGTGGTTAGCTCTACGCCCGGGCGCATTTGTCCCCAGGGATTAACCTGGTACTCATTTTTTGTGAAGGTTGAGTGCACCTTAGGGCCATATGTACCTCCAGAAGTGGAAATCTCATTTCTTAAATGTTACGACTTTCTGACGGGGATTCGAACCCACGTCCTTCCGGGCAAACCGAGCACGCCTTTACCGCCTCAGCCAAGCAGCCCCTGGGAATTATAGACAACTCCAGTAAAATAATTTCACAAAGCTGTGATGGGGCAAATATAGTTCAATGAGTGGTCGCCATTCAGGTCCCACCAACCTGGACCCAATGTTTGGGAAGCTAGGCTCTGCCTGTCACAAGTCAGGACAAAGGGCGAGTGATAGAGGAGTAACACCTCTTTAAAAAACCTTGGTCCAGCTGATCCAACTGGTAGTCCCATGTAAGTGTTCCTTGCCAGGGTTATGGTAAAGACCTCAATAGTAGTGAAGGCGGAGAAGAGGGACTTCAGAACGGTGGAACTGGCGGAAGGGGCAACCCTCCTATTCTGGGTAAATAGAATAGGAACTGCTGCCTTGCAATAGAAGTGGGAGCTTCAAAGACTAAGGGAAGAAACCCCAACAGAAAATCAGCCTGATGCCTCAGGCTTAAGATGACAGCCCCGTCAAGGCACTCGGAAGCAGTGGGTTAATCACTCGCTCTTCTTAAATAATCTGATTATAGAAACTGAAGCGAAATTACAAAACCAGGCAGATTACCTGATGACGACCTTTGGCATGAAGAGGATAACGAAAAGTGGTTTCTGGAATGTGAGGACCTTGAGGGAGAAAGGCAGACTGAAACAAGTGACACAGGAAATGAAGAACTACGGGCTGAATATTCTGGGATTGAGTGAGGTAAGGTTGCCAGGATTTGGTGAGATACAGACAACAGATGGAATTACATTTCTATATTCTGGTAGTGAGGATGAAGAGCACAGGTATGGAGTGGGGTTGCTGCTCAGTAGAAATGCAATGAGAAGTCTTATGGAGTCGAAGCTGATTTCCAGTAGGCTTCTGACTGCTAGGTTCAAGACCAAGATCAGAAATGTGGCTATTATCCAATCCTATGCACCTACAGAACAATCGGATTTGGAGAAAAAGGAAGAATTCTACCAAATGTTGCAAGATGCCACAATGAAAAACAGTAAGAAGGATATTCTCATAGTTATGGGAGACTTCAACGCGAAGGTTGTCTCAAAAAACGAAGAATTGGAACAGATCGTAGGTATACACGGTCTTAGCGAGATGAATGAAAATGGGGAAAAGTTTATGGAATATTGCGCCAGCCAAGACTTGGTGATAGGTTGCACGGTGTTCCCACATAGGCGGTATCATAAGGTCACGTGGGTGTCTCCTGATCAAGTCACGGAAAACCAAATTGATCACATTGCGGTGAGCAGGAGGTTCAGAAGGAGTTTGGAAGATGTTAGGAACAAGAGAGGAGAGGACATTGGCAGTGGCCATCATCTTGTTGTCGCCAACTTTTGTATAAAGATCGTGGCAGTCCACGAAAAGTTCATCACTCAGCACAAGAAGTTTGCTGCTGGTAAGCTAAAGAATAAGCAGACATTGGAACAATTTCAACTGGAACTTAGCATCAAATTCGAGGTGTTGGATCCTGAGACAGAGAAGGATGTGGAGACTGTATGAAACGAGGTAAAGAACATCTATGTGGAAACAAGTGAGAAGCAGCTCGGGTACAAAAACTACCTGCGGAAGGAATGGATATCTGATCAGACCTGGGACAAGACGAAGGAGATAAAGACCAAGCTAAATATACACAAAACCAGACAGCAGAAGACTCAAACACAAGCTGAGTATTTAATAGCAGATAGGGAAGTAAAGAGGAGTGTGCGAAAGGATCACAGGAAGTGGATTGATGAACAGGCAGAGAAAGCAGAACAGGCGCCAAATAGGGGGATATAAGGGAGCTTTATGTCATCACAAAGATGCTTTCGAAGAAAGGTTTTAATAAAACTAGGCCTGTGAAGAGCAAGACAGGCGTGATCCTCACTACGTGCGAACAGCTGAGTAGATGGAGGGAACACTTTGCGGAGGTTTTTAATAGAGATGTTGGACTAGAAAATGAGCAGCAAGGAGGAGATGAAGAAGAAGCAGAAGGGGATCCAGGCATCAGCCTTGACCCTCCAACCCAGGGTGAGATACGGACAGCATTGAAACAAATGAAAAATGGGAAGGCACCTGGTCTGGACAACATTCCAGTGGAAATACTGAAAGCAGACCTTGATACTACAATTAAATTGCTGCACCCACTGCTGGAGAAGATATGGAAAGAGGAGGAAATACCGACTGACTGGAAGAAGGGGCTGATAGTCAAGTTACTGAAAAAAGGGGATATAACAAACTGCAACAACTGGAGGGGTATCACCTTGCTCTCCATTCCAAGCAAAGTGCTGTCACGAGTCATCCTGAATCGCATAAAGGATTCAATAGAAAGAAGGCTTTGAAAGGAACAGGCGGGATTTTGGCAACATCGCAGCTGTGTGGATCTTATAAATACACTCCGAATTATCATATAACAGAGTGTGCAATGGCGGAATATCCTCTATCTCGCATTTGTGGACTTCGAGAAAGCCTTTGATTCTGTAAACCAAAGAATCGTGTGGAAGACTCTCAAGGAATACAGAATTCCATCAAAATTATCAAGATCATGAAAGAGATGTACGAGGGGTATGAGTGTCAGGTTCTTCATGAAGGGAAACTAACAGAAAAGATAAACGTCAAGTCTGGAGTGAGACAGGGGTGTGTTCTTTCTCCACTCTGTTCCTGCTGGTCCTAGACAGTGTGATGAAGAAGGTAATAGGAGGACAGAAGAGGGGTGTTTAATGGGGGATGAGAGACAGGCTTGAAGATCTTGACTTCGCAGATGACATTTGTCTTATGGCACAGCGGTACAGGGACATAGAAGATAAACTGAATAGGTTGCAGAAGGAAGCGGAACGTGCAGGTCTCATGATCAACACAAGCAAGACTAAAGAGATGAGGATTAATTTGGATGTCATGACCAGCTTGACAGTAAATGGAAAGGGAATTCAGCAAGTTGAGTCCTTCCTCTACCTTGGAAGTATAGTTACAATGGATGGGGGAGCAGAAGAAGATGTTCAAAGCCGTATCCGGAAGGCAAATGGTGCGTTTGTCCAGTTCTACCCCACGTGGAAGAATAGAAACATCTCCAGGAAGACTAGGCTTCGCCTCTTCAACAGCAATGTAAAGTCGATTCTTCTATACGGCTGTGAAACGTGGAAAGTTACAAAACAGATCAATAACCAGCTACAGGTGTTCATTAATAGATGTCTGCGTCGCATAACAAATGTGAGATTGCCGGACATAATCTTGAATGAAGATCTTTGGACCATGACCAATCAGCAGCCGATTGACATCCGGATCAAGGAGAGGAAATGGCGCTGGATTGGACACACATTAAGGAAGCCGGATGGAGCCGTTGAGAGGGCAGCGCTGGACTGGAACCCTTAAGGCTCCAGAAAGCGAGGTCGGCCCAAGAAGACCTAGAAGAGGACGATCGAAAAGGAAATTGCAGAGGTTGACAAGACCTGGAGTGAAGTGAAGAGAATGGCCAGGAACCGGACTGTGTGGAGAAATTTCGCCAAGGCCCTATGATCCAGAGGGACCAACAGGAAATAAGTCAAGTCAAGCCATTCAGGAGTTCAAGCTTTGTTGAAGGAAGATTTTAATTATGTTTCATGTATTCACTGCTAGGCGCATGCCTTGAATCTAACACTGGCTCAGATAACTAGTCACAATACAGACATTCGTATATATTTCTCATATCTCAGTGATATATTTAATTTTTTCTCAAACTCTCCACAACGAATAGCAATTTTGGACACCACAGTAGGTATAAGAGTGCCACGTTCTCTCAAGACCAGGTGGAAGTAGTTTATGAAAATACACAGTCTCTCATTGAATGCCTTGAAGAAACTGAAATAACGTCTTGACAAGGTACAACAATATTACAGGCATGGTGATAGCACCTTAAAAGACATCATACGTTTCAGTTTTGGCTGTCTGTATTTGTTTTAATAATGTCACATATTGACATTCTATACAACCAGTTGCAAAAGAGAATATCAGACCCAGTTGAAATTAAAAAAGCAATTTCTAACTTTGATGTGTCATCCAAAAGTTAGGAATAGTAAAATGTACTCGCTTTCCAATGCATGTGATTCAGTGTTCCATCCAGTAAGGCCACCACACGCAGATACGTGCATCTCCAAAAAGGTAGCAGCCAAGGAAATTTGCGAAAGAATTTTTCTCCAGGCCAGGGAACATTTTCAGTTCACCAATCATCTTGCGGTGAACTTGTTTCATGCTGATAGTTTTGAAAATTATGAAAGGTAATTCTCATTTGTTATGTTGAATAAAGTGTGTGAAGCTTGTCCTTTTATTGAGCAAAATGAACTTAAAACTGAACTGGAAATTCTATACTGTATATGAGAGTTTATTTTCCATTTGTGTCTGGTGCTGTACATCATCTTCCATTTCTGCTTCAGCATAACTAAGGGACCACATTTCGTGAAATCATAAAATTCCTGAAACTCACTGTAACAATGCCGATGACTATATCGGGATCTGAACGTTGTTTTTCAACAACGAAGGGGATAGAGACTTTCTTACGTACGATAATGACTGAGGAAGGACTGACTGCTCTTGCAGTGCTCTCGATTGAGTAGGAATTAGTCAGGGATGTATTGTCGCGGCCACCAAATTAGGCGGGTGAGGAAAACTGCGCTGTCGTCAGATATGGGAACGGCGAAGCGACAGATGGTCGAGAGTCGCTTACCCCTGAGCACGGATTGGCAACGCTGATCGTGCAGTGCTGTCAATCTGAAGCCCATCCGCTCCAGGCCACCTTATCCGAGTCATTCCCTGTCAAGCAGCTGTTGAGTGCAGTTAAAGATGGATAGTGAATGTGAATTGATTTGGGCTCAAGTCAAGAGAGAAGTGACAGAGAGGAACAAGACATTCAAAATAAAGGGCGTAGAAAAACTCACGTCAGAAGCCATCGACCTTGTGACTGCTGCAGATTGGGAAAAGCGCTTCAATTCAGGAGCCATTCATCATGTGTAAAAGACGACTCGACAGATAGCGAAATGAGTGATGACAGTGACTGCCTTGAAGCCAGAAACCGATTCTTACTTCATTGTAAATTAATGTAAACCTATTCTTTAAAGTAGTTCTTTTCCTATATTACTCGGTACAATATACAGTATTCAAATATTTATAATGTAACAAAACTGATACGGATTAATATGTAATCCGAAAGTATTTACAGCCTGTGCTGATGCGCGCGCCCCGAACTGCCTCAGCTAGCGACATTTACATGATCGCTTTCCGGGCCATTTTCCAGGAAAATTACAAGACTCACGGAAATATGTTTCAGATAAAAAATATAAGTCAGGCGATTTTTTACATTTTTCCCATAGACAAAATGTTATTGGCTGAAGAAATAAAAACTTGGCTGCTTACTGAAATTTTCAATACATGATTCTACGGATTTAAACTTACTCGTTCAAGATTTTATTTTTCATAATTATTTAAAGTGGTTTATATGGAAAATAGTTATACCACTGGAATCAGCAGTCTTTTCTGAAGCTTGTAGTATAATTTGTCTCGAAACATTGTATGAAGTAACATCAGAAGCTTGAGAGAGAACAACTTGCCTCGCACTCCGAAATGATGTATTCAGTTAGACATTTCTTCGCCAGTCGCTACATAACCTTGGCAACAGAGTAATATCTCTGACCCGCCTAATTTTGTGGCCGCGACAATAGTGGGTTTTAACGAATTTGCTGCAGTGAAAGAGAGAGTGGTGATGGTGGTGGTAGTGGTGGTGGTGCTGATTATTGTTTTAAGAGGAAGTACAATTAGGCAACCATCTTCTACATAACACTAATCAGAGAGAAAAATGGAAGGGATCCAACACTTTGAAAAATGAAGGTATCGGCCAAAGCAAGACGAGAGCCACGAAGGGCGTGAAAATTAAAGACTCGATACCTAATACCATCGGGGTCGGAAAGAACAAGAGTTGACGAAGGGAGGTTGGATAGGATAGATGAAAGTAAGGTACGAGGAAGCGGAAGCAATGCCAGGACTCAGCAGGTCCCGTGGTCGCCAACCCACGCTCCCAAGTTGAGAGCACTTGTGGTCCCTTTTAGTCGCCTCTTACGACAGGCCGTGTGTGTTATTATGTCGCTCCCACCCACAGGGGGATGAAAGAGAGAAGAATAGACTTCATATATAAGCAGTCTGCACAGGTGAGTGTATAGTTTATTGAAATTATTGTTGTATGATTAGCAATGTACTTTTGCAGCTTTCTTGAGGAGATCCATAAGCTTTACGATTTGCAATATTAAACCCCCAGAGTTACTTTGAAAGTGCGTAGCGAACACGCGCTAACCGATTTAAGTGAAGAGTCATTTTGTGTAAAATATAGTGAACTATACTGTCCTTTTTTTCACGATTTGCTTTACGTCGCACCGTCACAGATAGGTCTTATGGCGACGATGGAAACCATGGAAAACCATCTTCAGGGCTGCTGACAGTGGGGTTCGAACTCACTATCTCCCGGATGCAAGCTCACAGCTGCGCGCCCCTAGCCGCACGGATAACTCGCTCGGTACTATAATGTACATTACAAGACACGTTTAAGAAGTTATAACAATATAACGCGAAATTACACAAAAAGCAAAAAACAATAGCGCAAACATTTGAGCATATCGAGGCGTATTGATAATTTATTGGGGTACAAATGAACAATTGTACATTTCATGACTAGCATTCTGTTTCTCGCACGTTGTCCTTTTACGCTGCAAAGAAAAAGGAAACCCTTCTTTTATATCTAAAGATGTCACTTGTATCTGTGCTTCATTTTTGAGTTTTGATTCAAATTTACTTTTGTAACTTTGATTTTTACTTGCCTTTGTGTTCTTCAAGAAAATTTCTGTTTTGAAGCTTGTATTTCAGTTGCTGGTGCATTTGTCTGAAGTTACATTCGTTTCGTTGTTGGGTATCTAAAGCTCCTTTACTGAAAGCTGCAAATTTGTTGTTGTTGAACCAGTAAAACTTTCGGTCTCTTCCTGTCTTCATAGAACGCTTCACACCTTTGCAATAATTCTTCTTTTTATGATGAAAAGTTTTGTAATCCCGTTGTTGTTTTTCAAGATTTTTGTAAAGTAGATCATTTATACCTCTTCGTAACATATTTATAATTTTCTTCGTTTCTTTCAAGTACGTTATTCTCTGCTTCATTTCTGTTTTTACTCGTAGTTTTTGTCGCTTCCTTTCCTTCTTTATGGCCTGCATACTTCTTCTGTACATGTATATAGGTGGAGGTTTCTTTACTATTGGTGGTTTTGGAACTGTCTTGGGAGGAATAGTCCATTGCGATGTGTTTGACCTATCAAGAAGTATTTGGAATTTCTTTGCCAAGTTTACCTTTCTTTGTGCAGCTTCTATTTTCAACCTAGCTTTAAGTGCTGCCTTTTGTTTTTGCTTAAGTATTTGTATCTTAGCTTCATGAATTGCCAATTCTTTTAGGAATTTGGTCTTTATATCATTCTTAAGCCTGTCCATTTTTTAGTGTGTGACTAAGTCTCTTGAAATGAATTTAGTTGTTTTCTGGTAGTTCCTCGGATTGGCTGTTCAGTGTTCAGTTTTTCCTACAGCTTCAATTGTTTTAAGAAGAAAGACTGGTTCGTATTGCGTGTTCAGTTAGGTCACGAATTTGTGAAAGACAGTCACTGAATTTAAAAATATACAGTGTTAACCTAAAGAAGAAATAGGTTTACACTTACGGTAATATTAGTTATGTATAGTGTCTAACAATACAGTATATATAATTATACTGAGGAAATTTCAAGTGTGAAAACAGGAGAGTGGCAGCCATCTTATCTTATCTTAGCCTATTAGATTGGATACTTCTGACACCATGCCTGACGCAAGCACAGAGAAATCCACAGAATGCGAACAGAAAGTCGAACAATCATAAATGGCAGTAGAATGTGACAGAGCCTATCAGAAATGACTTCACCAAAAATGTGCGCGGAACTTCTTCGTCTTCTTCGTATGTTTATTGGGCTTCGCTGGTGCGTTATACCAAGACCGACTACAATATATCAGACCGTAATATCAAAACCAAGATGGTGGACGTCTTGGGCGCAGTAGCTGCCGACTGATGAAGGCTAGGGTAGCACGCAATAACTTCATTTCGACGATAATACAACTCATGGTTTTCGGAGATGCCGGAATTTAGCCCCGCAGGAGTTCTTTTACCTGCCAGTAAATCTACCGACACGAGGCTGACGTATTTGAGCACCTTCAAGTACTACCGGACCGTGCCGCGATCAAACCCGCCAAGTTGGGGTCAGAAGGCCAGAGCTTCAACCGTCTGAGCCGCTCAGCCCGGCGTCACATTAAATTACTTGTGTTAATACCGCTAAAAGAGCTACACAATGTCTGGTTCAATCCGCCAGAAATTACGAAAAGATCATGTGCATATTTTGCCAACGGTGGTAACTTAACATGATAAATGTAACATCGTAGGGAAAATCACTGTTGCACCTATGAAAACGCTTCACCAACAACTACTCTTCACATATAATCAACCAGAATCACACATATTCTGCTAGAATACATGAACAAATAACTTAAACAGCAAAAGAGAACAACAAGCCTATTATTTATAAATTCACTTAGTCAAATAACGTTTTCTCTTAGATTTCACTTCGCTGGATAGATGGTAATACACTATAAAACTGTTAAAATGCTATTTATAACATCATTTTGAATGTTTAAAATAATTTAAGGCGCGATATTCCTCAATTTCTTCACTCTCATGAGAACTATGAAACATAACGTGTTGCCTTAGTTTCGAAGTGGTGGTCAATTTCAAATGTTCAGCACTCAATGAAAGGGAAGTACACCCAAAATGATTACGCCAGCCCATTGAACGGCCCTGGTGATGTTAAGCCTTCCTTACCGGAAACTCTTAAAACATATGTTGATGTATGGTATAGCAGCACTTCCAACAATGATGGTAAATGTAGTAATGAAACGTTCAGACACTAAAGATATAATAGGATTTTCCCCATTGAAGAATATGAGTATAAACACTCTATTGACTCTAAACAATGATGTCTTTAACCTACATGAACGAGCTTCAGTTTGATGTAGACTGCTTGATAACATATATCCACAGCATGAATCGGAAGGTATTATTACAATAAAACCCCTACGTTACAAACGAAGCTATCCCTGCAAGTCACTATTTCTTCTGTGTAACTGAACAGATTGCTATACTCCAAGATCCAGCCATATGTTTCCGCAGGCAAGCACAGATTCTTGCAAAATATAAATCATGCGACACTTTAAAGCACATAAAACACTGATAGAACATCATTGTATCAATTATCATCTATCTGAATGAATTTATTTTTCGAGGAATACGAATAGGTCCACCATTTAGAATTCGAAAAAAGTCTTCCCTAACCTCAGACTTACTCTCAGATGACATATGCACATTACTGTTTTGTAAAAATATTCACGATTTATGTTCTTAATCCACTTCCCTCTTACTGTTTTATTCCTTAGGAAACTAAAGAATAGTTTATGAGAGGCATTGTCATAATTCAATTTATATTCGGTTCACAACACGATCCAAACAAACACATTCTCACATGACTCCGATAAATTACAGATTCAAGTGACCACTGACCCATATGAATACACTCACGCACTTATATTCTACAAATAAACTGATATTTATCGTCAAATTTCATGAAATTACACCGACTGAATAAGAAAACAAAAACGAATAGACTCACTATTTTCGGTTGGAAAGAGATTTCCCCAACCACAAATTTTGGATACACACATACGATAGGTTGGTCTTTGACTTCCAAATTTTACTAATGAATATTCCTTATCCATTTCTTCCGTAAAGATTTAGCTTCAGGGAATTTAAAAGCTTCAGCAACGGTATAATTCGATCTACAACCACGAATGCAGCAGGAACGACCCATTTTGTGAAAAGCTACAGCACGGCAATATAAATAATATTTTACACTAAAATACAATCATATACGGTATTATTATTATTATTATTATTATTATTATTATTATTATTATTATTATTATTATTATTATTATTATTATTATTATTATTATTATTATTTACTCAAGAAAGGGCACCTGAGCCGAGGCTCTTATGGCGCAATACAAGATATTGGCAGAGTTACAAAATATTGACAATACAATATAGCTTATTTCTAAATACGTTACAGTCTTACAAATATAAATACAAATATATAATACCACTGTACATTACTTGGTTGTAAGATTTACTGCTCACTTTCTTTTGTCCATTGATTCTTCATTTTTTGTTTAAATTTTGAAATTGTTGTTGCCTGTTGTATATGTTTTGGAAGAGCATTGTACACCTTCGCAGAGTAGTGCCATAAGGAGTTACAACCATACTAGTTTTTACAAATTCGGTATGGACTCTCTTTGTTCCTCGAGTGTTATATGAGTGTATGTCAGAATTTATAATACAGATAGTGTTTGTATGAACCAATTTATGCTTAATTTTATATACCATTATAGCTGAAGCTCTATCACGTAAAATGTGGAGTGGTAGAAGTCTGCATTTCTTAAACAAATAATCTTTAGGTGTTAAGGGTGGTAAATTAAAAAGTATTTTTAGTGCTCTTTTTTGAAAAATGGCAACTTTCTCAAAGAGTTCCTTATTGCAACATCCCCAAACATGAATCATGTAAGTCAGGTGACTTTCAATGAGAGCCTGATAAATAGATTTTAAAAACTTATGGTTGAATTTATATCTTAGTCTGTGAAGCACTCCAATTGCTGGAGTTTTTTTTGCATATGGTTTTAACTTTCTCGTTCCAGTCAAGCATTTCATCTATTTTTAAACCTAGAAATTTAGTAAATTGTACTCTTGGTAAAGGATTATCGAAGAATGTTAATGTAAGATCAAGAGGAGTTGCACATGTGGGCTTGTGAAAAATCATGTAGTTGGTCTTGCTAAGATTAATGGATAGTCTATTGTTTGAAAGCTAAGTTTGTAGTAATCTAATGTCATACTGCATTTTTACCTCAAGTTCTTTAGCAGAGGTACCAACATAGAAAATATTTGTATCATCTGCAAAAAGAGATAATTGTCCTTGTATTTTTAGGGAGCATATATCATTCACAAATATTAGAAATAAAATTGGACCCAGTACTGATCCCTGAGGAATTCCAATTGATATAAGAAGACATAAACTTTTAGCATTTTTATATGAGACGAATTGTGATCGATCACTGAGATAATCCTTAGACCAGTTCAACGCTACACCTCTTACTCCTGCGCCTTCCAGTTTTCTGACCATGATCTCGTGATCAACTGTGTCAAAGGCTTTTCTTAAGTCTATAAATAATCCAGAAGCTAATATTTGTGAATCAAGAACTTCCTGCAGTTTAATCAACAATACACCATACTAATAAACCGTTATAGATTACCATTTTACCAAATACAGCATATGCTTCATACTTCAATAACTCGATCAAAATAACACTCTTTAACAGAATTTAAACACAGATATGTACCAACCTCATGTCTCAAACGTTCGCCCAAAGGCGCCATTTTCCTCCCAATCGATAGTAGCATTAAGATCCGATATGTTGTAGTCGGTCTTGGTTATACCAAGACGAACTACAATATCTCAGACCTTAACCGACCTATCGAAACTGTCCATAATGGCGGCAGCTGGAGTGCTAGCATGCGTTTGTTTTGATTTGTGTAAGCCGTGTTGTTACCAAATATTTATGGAAATTTGAATATTATTAATCGTACATGATATTTATTTATAGTCTTAAGAAGATTATACAGGGTGAAGCGTAATTCGCGCACTCGGGCGTTGCATCGCGACTCCTCACATGCTAGCAATAAAAAAAATGTCTCTTACAAAATTTCGTCTTGCGAGTATATCCGGCAGAAAAACGACGTTGAAGAGTAGCAATCTGGCAACACTGTAATCACGTGTAGGGTAAATGCCGCAGTCAGCAGTAGTTAGCCGTACTGTACAGTTGGTGAAGTGGGTAGAGTTTTGGGTTAGCATGGAGGAGGTCGATGGTTCGATCCCGGGTTGAGGCGCATTTTTTGTTTGCTAATTTCCATCTGACATTACCTACTGTAATACAGTAAGACACCGTTTCTGAGGTCACATGTATCCTACATTTACAACATTTTGTAACGCTGAAACAACGTAACGTAACGTAAGGCCCTAACGAAATGTAATGGACCTGAACGAGGCAAGTATAATAGTTGGTACTAATCTATGGGACCATTGGAGGAGGGTACAAAGAAAACAGGTTTCACATCTAGTAGATGAAGTGGTGCGAATAAATTCACGCCCACGGCGTGGAAAGGGCGCCTTTCAAAGCTGACCAATGAAAACGATTGTTCGTCCATTTCTAGGATCGTAGAATGTAAGGGCAAATGGTTTCTAGAGGACCCACTGCAATCGCTGTTGACGATTAAGATGCCAGATACCATACCACCTGGTCTACATTTACGAAATAAAAAACATACGCCTCAACCCAGGATCGACCACTCGACCTCCTGCATGCTAAACCAAACCTCTACCCACTGCACCAACTGTACAGTACGACTAACTTCTTCTGACAGAGGTAGTTACCCTACATGTGGTTACAGTGTTGCCAGATTGCTACTCTTCAACGTCGTTTATCTGCCGGATATACTCGCAAGACGAAATTTTGTAAGAGACATTTTTTTATTGCTGGCATGTGAGGAGTCGCGCTGCGACGCCCGAGTGCGTGAATTACGCTTCACCCTGTAGATCCTCTTCAGTGTCGTAAGAAGCTGTTTGTTCTCAAAGAGCTTATTTATTCCAACAATGTCGGTGGTGATTAGGTTAATTTTGTTTCTCGGGTTCTTCTCCGAAAGTACTTTCTTTATTTTTAGTTACCTATGCAATATGTTTATAGTTCAATGTGCTGTGTGCCTGGATGTAAGTAAGAGCTCAGTGTTCCCGTTTCCAATAGACCTAGTATTAAGGCAAAATTGGGTTAAGAGCATTCGTAAGGAAAACTTCGAAACGAATCATAGGACTAATAATGTTGTGTGCATTAATGATTTTATCATTTTTAAAATCAAATGTATTCTGAGGGAAGACATATACCTATAGAAGGTGGTGATCTAATTCCAGTGCCGTGCAAACTTCCGAAGTTAAAACTAATGATGCCTATCCTAGCATTTACCCTATCAGCCAACGTACCTTACTACAAAGAAAATTAAATCAGTCCCAGAAAGATCCGGAAAATCGTGACCAAGATTTATGATTTAGAGACTAAATTAATCTTAAACGGTGGTGCAAGAATGATGTAACTTAATTAATTTTTAACGTTTTACAGTGAACATGCGTAAACTAAAACTAACCCCATTTCCCGTGAGTTAACGTGAGGATTATGTTCTTTTTTATATAAAATACAATTATGCCATCAATTCTGATGAGTTTTAAGGTGACGAGTGCTTTAGACGGTCAAGTTTATCATACAAATATCGCTTGTACCTACTCAACAATACAGGTGGATTTTGGAGGGTTGAAATTTTGTTGGGGAAATTTGTTTGCGTGTTTTACATAATGGGCTGTGATTAATGGTGGTGTTACATAGTATTTCATGTAAGGTTAATAATGTACTTTGTTGACATCTATATATCGTATTTGCTGACCGGAGTTTCATATGTGAAATATTTTTATACTCTGTGTTTCAACCTGACACTGATACAATAATTCTCCCTTCGTTTTTACCCTCTGAAATTTCATTTAGACTTACAATACGCGATAACGCTACTTATGGTGTTTAATTATTCATATTTTGAGTTAGTGAGTTGCATTTCATGAGGTTCGACTTGTGATATTTTCTTTAGGTGACTCGGAATAAACATGCATAACCTTTCCCTCAACCTCTCATATCGCACGCCGATGTCCGCCATGTTTTTTTCTGCATTAGGGTCTGATGTAATTGTAGTTAGTCTTGGTTATACCCAATCGCTAATCGTATTATCACTTGGGTTCAAATCTATGCAGGATGTTATGTAATTGTGAGTGAAAGATATAAGCAGTGAATAATAAGATAAACATGGATAACATGTATTGTACCGAGAAAAGGAAACAAAGAAGACAAAATCCTAGGGATTAAAATACACTGGGATACAAAGTTCTAATCTTCACGCCAGTGTGATCCATCACGGCGGCCATCTACAGCAACAAAACAAGACCTGATCAACATATAGGGAAAGAGGCCTTAAATTATAATATTAGCTTCCGACAAAACATAGAGAGGGATTCAGCAATATGAGGTGTAGGGCCCATTACCGGACAAGAGATTTGAATAGGAAGAGGGAATTTTTTAACTAGGAGTGGATTTAGAATACGTTTGCGAATCGGTTTGAGCAAGGGACATCGAAAAATAATGTGAATAATCGTACATATTTCTGTTCCACATTTACACACGTTTGACTCCACCATTTTTATTCGAAACGAATGATGATATGACGTCTAGTGTATTATCGGTAGTGAAATAAAATCCAAGTTTTTAAAATCGTTGGTAGTATCTTATACAAGTGATGACCCTTCTCCATCGCATGTCCACTCCAATCCGATTGCCACATTTGCCAAATATGCGATTTACAAGAGTCCCAAAAACGAGTGTATGGTACAGCCAAATTAATGGGTACCCCGTGTCCATTAGCTGCTGGGTTAGCTAAGGTATCGGCCTAACAATTACCTGTGATGTTTGAATGACCGGGGACCCAAATTAATGTTACAGTAGGTCCCAATAAGTGGATATAAAAGCAAATCTCTCATTCTAACGTAACGCACTAAAGGAATCGGTTGCAATGTATGCTTGCTTTAAATGTGAATACTTTATTGTTAAAAGAGGTTGTCGATGGCAAAAACGTCAGCATTGAAAGAGAACGCGACGATGGTAGGACCAATGACTTGGAAATACTGTATTTAATTCCAGCGCGTATTACAGTCGCTCCAACTCCTAGTGGATTCGTGTGTTTGGAGCCATCGGTGCAAAGGACTAGACCCAAGTAATGGATATCGTTGGAACATGATAATCGAATGGTTGTAGGCGGAACAGGTGAGGCACTAGGAAGAAATGGCTTTTTTGTGACCACAGGAGGAAGTATTAACGGAGTGTTTAAAAAATAGCACGAAAAGTGTGTAGATTTTCAGAATTGGATTGCAATTGAATGATCGAGGTGTGTAACTTCGAAAAGGTTTTGAATGCCCAAAGTAGCGCCGGGTAGCGGCGTACCGGGATGGTCAGTTCATGATAACGTCGCAATAAAAGAGTTAGTTTAGGAAGTATGGGGTGAGACGCAACCGAACATAATCATGTATTTAGAAGCGATAAAATTCCTTCTAAATTGGAGACGGAATTCAGCTACTTCAATTAGTATGGCGTTGTTTGGTGAAGAATGCAGGACTCACAGGATAATTTTAATACATTGGGTTTAAATTGAATCAAGTTTGGCTATCGTCGTTTTTTGCCACCATATCCAAAAACATAAATCCATAATCCCCTACAGAGCGAATGATATTCCTGTACAAAATTAATAACGTACTGGAGTCTGATCCCCTATTTCTCCCCGTTAGAGAAGTAAACAGGGTTTTTAGGGAACATTTTGGTCTCTAAGTCGCTTATGTGCCGTTCCATAACCGTTTCCTATCCAACAGTATACCTAAATATTTTGAAGTTGTAGTTATCGGGATGGAAAAGCCATTTTGATGAACGGTGGGTAGTTGGTAGGTGGGCTCGAGAAAAACACAGAGCCTTGCATTTTTCATGTGCCACTTCTAACCCATATTCTCGTAGCCGGTCAACCATTTGCGGTAAGGTAGTATTCAAGGCGTTGCATATGCTGTCGATGGACGAATGACTCAAATCTGCCACTAGATCATCCGCAAATTATAAAAATGAGCCTGACGCTTATAATATTATCTAATGAAAAATAACTGTAGAAGGCAGTGGTGTATGCTGATATCCAGACGTGGGCTACCACTAGGCTTAGGTTACCCCTTTTCGGTGGTTGAGCTGCAGCAAACAGCCAACGGACAAGCCTGCTGTGTTGTCAAGGCTGCTTCGCAAGCTACTGCCCTGGCCTCTGCTACTGCCAATACTTAATAACTGATCAGTGGAGATGTTAGCCTAAGGTTTAGCAAATTAAAGTCCGGCTTTGTGGCTAAATGGATAGAATGCTTGCCTTTGGTCTAATAGCCCTGGTTCAATTTTCAGACTCAACCCCTTCACACTGTTAATTCCCCTGGCTTGGGGACTGGGTGTTTGTCCTCACCGTTCACCACCCTCTAGGTCCCCGGTACGACCTAGGGATGATGAAGGTCAATAACCTTACCCACCAGGGTGATAGTAGAAGAGAGAGGAAAAGGACAGGGAGAGAGAGGAAGAGAGAGAGAGAGAGAGATAGATAGAGACCCTTGGTGAGAAGGTTGCTAGCGTGTCCGCCCCAAAATGGGAGTTATAGCGAACACGAGGGAGAATGATGGGCACAAGAAGGACGACAACAAAGGTTCAAGCACAAAAAATGAGAAACCATAGAAAAAAACAAAGGATGTAGTTACCACACTTACCGGGAGCAGAGGAGGAAGACGACTTAAGGCCGTGGAAGTAAATACACAAGAAAATCGGTGACAGTGCTCCACCGAACGTGGCGAATGAAAACCAGCACTCAAATGAAGTTAAAGAATTTTAATTGAAGGGCAAATTGTAGGTAACAAACCAAATCATTAAGTTGATAAAACCTATGTTTATTTTAAGAAGTAAAGCCAAAATGTAAATAAATTCAACGTAAAGTTGAAAAGTGGAAAAGTAATTAACAATAAATAAAATAAATCAGAATATACCCAGGTATGGTTTAAAAGAAAAATTAATTCATTATTAATTAGCAATTAATGGTAAATAAATACTCTTTAACAGATAATAAATTGAAATTTTTATGAAAACAACCAAGAAAAGAAAAGGATGACCTCCGTACCTAATAAAATGTGATCAGAAAACAACGGAAATACCAATTGACTTCCTTACATAAATACTACCTTGAAATAAAATGTGATCAGAAAACAACGGAAAACCAATTGACTTCCTTACATAAATACTACATTGAAATAAAATGTGATCAGAAAACAACGGAAAACCAATTGACTTCCTTACATAAATACTACCTTGAAATAAAATGTGATCGATCACGGATAGTTAATTAATTAAAAAACATACTCAGTTAACAAGTTTTCAATAAATGGATCTTCAACGCGGCCGCTTCTCATAATTACCAAAATTAAAAACGTTCAGTTTCCACCAAGGACAGTTTCCAAGACATATAGAATTTTACGTAAAAATACACACCACCCGGGGCAAGAAAATGGTAACACAACCTTAAAGGGTGGTCAAAATTAATAAATTAACATTTAAAACAGTAAACGATACACTCAACTCAGAAATATATAATTCAAGATCCGCACAGGCTCCATGCGCCAGACAACATTAAGACCCGACAACAATACCCACACAAAACCGTTGCCAAGGTAACCACAAAACAAAGCAACGCCTCCAAAAACAAGGAGAAAAACAGGCAAGAGAAAATTTTAATTCACCAAAAACCCCAGAAGGGGGAGGGGAGAAGAAAACATACCAAACGAATTGGAAAACAAAACACAGGAAAGCAAACAGAAAGCCGAAGAAAGTAAAGCCCGATACCTTGGAGACTGTACCTTGGTTCACAAGGAAGGTTACAATTTAAAGTGCCAAAAAGAACTCATTTAAATTTTAAATTAATAATCCCAATTCAGTTCACTGTGAACCTTCCACATTACTGTGATTAGTTGCCGAAACTGGTTTTCAGATTTTCACAACTGCACACGTCAAATAGGTACCAATTTAGCGACGAAGTTCAAATCGTTATTATTATTATTATTATTTTTTCCTGAAATCCTCGAAAATATCAAAATCCTCTTCGGGACGACGTTTAAAATGTTTCAAACACTGGTACATACCTTTGGTGGTGAAGAAATTGTGAGAATTTCAAACCTGGCCATTGTTGACGAAGAATGCAGTCACACGACCAGCATCAGACCTTGTTACCGAGTATCCAGACGAAATATAGATGCTAAAATATGATCAGAAGAAATGGCAGGAGGTCTCCAACTGGTTCCACCGGGGAAAATCCCCGTTAATGAAGTAATTAAGGAGGTTTTCTGGTAATCCACCACTCCATGGCGCAACACACAATTACACAAGCGCTCGCCATGATTGCCTCAAGCGAACAGGCTCTCGCGTCAGACGCGAGGAAGCAGCAAGTCTCTCTGGTAGTAGGCCGGCGCATGCGCAGTTATGCGCAACCAGACACAAGGCCAGACAATGGCGCGCTGTCTACAGTAACTTAAAAAAGTTATGCTGGCGAAAAGCCGATTGACACAAATACTCCAGGCCGCAAGGCCAGTCCAAAAGGTTATAAAGGGGAGGCTCACACTATTTAATATTGTCTCATTATGATGTCTTCACCATTCATTTTATCCTCATTAGGTAACTCCCAAGTCTATACAGATGCCATGCACTATTCTTCTTCTTCTCATTATTATTATTATTATTATTATTATTATTATTATTATTATTATTATTATTATTATTATTATATTAAATAAACATGTTGAATTTTACAGCGGTCGTGCCCATCGTTCACTGGTTAATTAGCTTCCTGGAGATCAGTGGTGGTGTCCGACCTATGATAACGGGTTCGATTGAAAGCAACAAAAGAGAACACTATACCTGAAAGAATGCATTTCATTTTAGCAGATCTACCTATAAAAAAATAACAGCAGCCCTGCAGTGTCTTTCTACAAGGATGTAGAAGTAAACGGGAGTGAAATACCAGTGCTCTGTTATCTATGTAATTAAGTCAGAAGTATGAGGTGAAGTATATACGATAAGTAACGCATGGCTGATAGTTGGCAGTGGCGATCTAACGGAACGAAGCCTAGCACAGCTATCACCCCGGTCCCAGCACCTATCGGACATACGTCAGCAAACCGCACGAGGTGGGTCGAGGGGAGGGGGACGAGAGTCTGGGCTGCAATATTAGTCTCCGATGCCTTGCTCTCAGAAATACGTGTGACGTTTTTTGTCACTGCTTTCAAGTTTTATAAATGGAACAACGTGTCAGATGATTACATTATAATGTACTTTAGAATTCCATCATTCTCAATTGAGGTTTGGGCTTCGCCGATAGCCTTGGTAGCCCTCAGTTTATGTCACCGGTAGAAGGTAAAAAGAGTAGGGCTTAAAATATCACTTTGAGGCAAGCCTCGTGAGGTCGTACATTCCTGAATGTTGAGAACGTATTTGAGCTCAGAGAGCATATTATAGAGGATTGCGATAAATGGTGGTGGAAAATGATAGAAAAGTAGTTTTGCAGCAGTAAATGAATATCATAAGCCCCTCTCAGATAAAAAAAATAGCCGTCAATGACTCTACGAGAGCGAGCTAGTAAGATAACCGTTAACAAGATATTGATAGCACACTGAACTTCAGCAAGGTCAATTGAACGTTTTGAAAGATACCAAGGAAAAGAAAGCAAATTTAATATGACTATGCTATCACCGCGAAGAAGTCCTAGTTCCATTCGAAAGAAAGGATCCAGGCCATTCAAAAGAATCAGGGCATAAGAATTGTATCCATCATACTGTGGAATATAGAAGTGTTTCATCAACCAACATATTGCAGTCCGACATTATAATTTTAGTGGATATATGTTTGACAAAGGACACAATAATACGCTACTACAGGTGTCATTACTTTGCAATGCAGGGAGATTACGGGCGGCCAAAGCAGTGGTGTACATTGGCTGACTCACCAAATATTCACACTGTCAGATATCTCCTTGTTCTAGAAACAAATGACCTGTTTGTAATTAGTGCATATTTTCAACAAGAAAATTTCTGACGCAATGGGAAAAATCACACACCAAAAGGCTATCCTAGCCGGCAACTTTAACTGTCGTATAGACTAAGGTGACCAGATTTTCCAAACAGAAAGAAAGATACTTTTTTTTGAATTTATTGACTAAAAGAAGGGTCGAAACGAGATACAAGTGATTAAATATTCAGCAGTATACGATTAGAATATAGCATGTCTGAATAATTTATTTCCCACTTGAAACAAAGAACTCAATTGTATTATCTACTTTTGACAGATTTATAGGGTTTTAAGTGTTTAACAAATTATATTTTCCCAAATATATTACTCAGGTGTATAACGAACTATAAACATTGATATATTTGCCTTATAACATGACAACATGCAGAAATACAATAGACTTCGTCACGGGCCGATGACCTCGATGTTAGGCCCCTTTAAACAACAAGCAAGCATCAGACTTCGTCACCAGAACTGCGAATTGCACACCACTTATGATCGCCAAGAAATGTTTTCTTCCAAACGTTTTGATCTTTTCAACGCGACATTTTTACCGTTTGTTGTTAGGACAGCTGATAGAGCTGTGCTGCGTCACGTTTGTTGCTGCATCAGGTTTCGACGTATCGAAGAGAGAGAGTTTAGAATACCATATTGTGGAAACTCTATTATTCGGAGCTCCGGACGTGAAGAGGCTTTATCTTTTCTTCTACGTTGATAAGTTACGTAAGCTCTGGAATCAGTTTGAATTACAGAAAAACCCTTTCTTTTAAGTACATTCAGTGTAAATTACCGATACTCGAAAGTAAACATTTTCTACAATTCAAAACGATCCCAGCGCCACAGTTTTAATCTAATTGCCTTCAAATGAACAGGCCTCACAAAGCATTCATCATTTGTGTTGGTAACTTTCAGAAAGAATACCTCATATAATAATGTTATTGTTAAAATATGCGGTCTAAGTTCTTAAACTGAATGTAACCTTTGATTCAGAGGATCTTGGGTTCGACTCCCGGTAGGGATGGGGATTTTACTGTGTCTGCTTAATTCCTCTAACTCGGGATTTGGGTGTTCGTGTTTGTGTTAATACACATCTCCATACACACACAACACATCCTTTCGCTCGCCCAGGTCATATGATCGACACAGATTGAACCAGGGTGCAAGAGAAGAAGAATGTTAAAAATATATAGATCGCATAGAAACTATAAATTATACTATACTTTAACTTTTCTTGTGTATTCAACTAAGTTTCATAGTAATAAGCCAACAATTAATGCATCTAGGACTTTTTAAAGTAGACCATATTGTTTTTAAAAATGCCGCAATTTCGGAAAGATTACCTTTCGCCCAGCTGGCAGATTCCCTATCTATAATCTTTTCTTAAATAATTGCAAAGAATTTGGAAATTAATTGAATATTTTCCTTGGTAAATTATTATTCCAATCCCTAACTCTTCGTACAAACGAATATTTGCCCCAGTGTGTCCTCTTGAATTCCAACTTTATCTTCATATTGTAAACTTTCAGTCGAGTCTCCCTTTCATCGTAGAACACACTTATTGTGTCGATAGAGTAAACATCATGTAAGATCTGGTGTTGCAGAAGTCACAGCTCGTAGAATGCAGTAACGTGGCAGAGTACCGCGGGATGTGGCTTCGGTTGGCATCACTCACCCGCCAGACAGGGGAGTTCATGGGCTACACCTTCTGTCTGTTGTGTGTCATCTGGGCCGCCCTTGTCACCGTCTGTGTGTACGGCTGCTTCGCCGGCCTGCAGTACGGCGTCTCCTGGAAGGACGTTGGAATGGGAGCATACAGCATCATGTGTTTAATATTCCTGTACGTCATCTGCGACGCTGCACACCAGTCTTCCCAATACGTAAGTGACCGTTGGAGCAATTCGACTAATTTATATATACAGGGTGTACCAAAACTCAACGGCAAAAATTTAGGAATGGATTCCTCACATAGAGAGAAGAAAAAAATGTTATGGCAATATGGGTCCGAAAACGAATACTTAGAGATTTATTCAAACTTTTTGTACATTTACACCGTACGTCTGTAACGGCAGCTGAAACCCTTTGAGCATGTATCAGAGGAAATGTACGTCATCAAAAATGCCTGATGTATTGCGTACTACCTGACAGGTTGTTACAATGCGCTCACGTAAAGCTGCTTCATCAGGGACAAGAGTCGCATACACGAGGCACTTAACGTGTCCCCACAGGTAAAAATCCAGGAGCTTCAAATCAGGAGTGGTGGCCAAGCAATCGCTCCTCCTCTACCTGTCCAGCGCTCAGGAAAATGGGTATTCAGCTACCTACGGGCAGGCAGACTGAAATGTGCGGGAGCACCATCATGCATAAAAAAACTTCTGTTGATGGGATGCAAGTGGCATGTTTTCCATGTAATTAGCAATGCAGTTCGCAATAAATTCGTGTGGTTCTGTTCAGTAAGCCTATTCGGAGGAACGTAGGGTCCCAACATGGAATCACCAACACTGCCTGCCCAGATGCTAATGGCGAACCTCCGTTGATGAGAAGATTGGATGATTGCATGAGGATTTGTATCATTGATTATGGAAATTCGGTATTCCGTCTCTTGTGAATGTCACAGATGCTGCGAAGTTAGGCGTCATGCTGCATTGTTGCAGGAACCACCGGCAGAACATTACTCTTGGAGGGTACTCTGCAGGAGACAAAGATTGTACACGCTGTAGATAATACGGATACAACAGGTTTTCTCGTAGCAGTCTCCAGATCGTCATGTGCGGCCTATTCCTCTGCAAGCCTAACCTCCTCGTGCTGATGTCGGAACTTTCATCCACAACGCTGAGTACAGCTTCCTCCTCCACAACGGTTGTACTGGTTGACCGTCCCCCGGTTCCTGGTGGACGAGCGAAACTCCTGTGTTCACAGAGGTGGCGATGGATTTCTTCAAATGTCTTTCGGTCCGGCAGTCTGCGCCTTGGGTGTCGTTCCTGATACAAGCGACGTGCCTCCAATGCATTACCATCCGCCAAACCATACATGTAATGAATGCATGCTCGCAAGCTCTACGTTCGTGTACATGAGCACTTCAGAGCAGCCTGCAAACTACAACTACTGTTAACCAGCAAAAACACACACTATGCACCAAATCGCATACGGCTACGGCTAGTTAACTTAACTTCACTTACTTACGTAAGCAGACTGCAAAACACAATCACTAATCACAGATGCCAGACGTGTTAATCAAACTGAAGATGTCGGAAAGGGCGAAGATGATCGGATATCATGTGTGAAACCTTAGGCATTTTAAGACTCACATCAGATTCATTCACAACATGATTACTTATGTAACAATTGTACCCAGTGTCCCGAATTCTTTTTGTAGCAAACAGGACATGTAAATTATTACTAACATTAATTCGTGTCACAAAGTTTGAATAAATCTGTAAGTATACGTTTCCGGACCCATGTTGCCATAACCTTTTTTTCTTTTCTTCTCTATATGTGAGGGATCCATTCCTAAATTTTTGCCGTCGAGTTTTGGTTCACCCTGTACCTCTGAACGTGGGAAAGATCTAAAGGATGCTAGAAGGAAAATCAGTTGCAGCAGGGCTCATTTTGGTGGCCATAGATTCCTGGAACTTAAAAATAAACTTGATGGAAGACTTGGGTCCCTAAGTTTTCAGGACGTTAACATAATTTCTAGGGTTATTTTAAACATAGAGGTTCCACGAACCTATTACGCTGGCGTAGCAGGGGGAGAGGTGATACTCCCACGTGGCGCGTCCCAGGTGGCGGATAGGTGGGTCCTAACCGGCTTGCCGGTGGACTTGAGGGAAATAAAATATCTCTCGCGGACCAAACACACAACCCCTGTGGGTATGGGACGCAGATGAAGAATACACTCACGGTGTGCCCTGCCTGTCGTAGGAGGCAACAAAAAGGGGCGACGAAGGGATGGTCAAGTTAGAACCATGATACTACTTGTAATTAGTACCACCACGGAGGGAACGGCATGGGTCGCTTTTTCTTGCGCGTAGTACCACTACATGAGGTACACAATAGGTTTGTGATTAACAGTGACAGTGTGTGCTCAGGATGCATTTTACAGTACCTGTGATTTGTACCACTATATGAGCGACACCATGGGTGAGCCATAGTTCTGCCTTGCCTATGATTAGTATCCACTATGTGAGGAACACCACAGGATGGTGCGAGTCCCGGTGGTTAGTCCACTTATGTGAAGAACACCATAGGTTTGCGTTGCGTATATTGGTTTGCGTCGCCTGTAAATAGCGACATAATGTGCGAAACACCATAGGTCTGTGTTACATGTGCGGATTACATTACCTCTGAGAGTACCATAATGTGTGGAATACCGGGAATCTTCGCTACTTTTGATTAGTACCGCAACGTTACAAATACCATAGTTCTACTTTCCTAGCGACTTGGATTTTGGACCTGTTTAGACTACAAGCATCATCGATTCAGTATTGTGCTTTAGAAGCAGTCCCTTGGTCAGTAATACTATTGTTTAACGCTAGTTTCTGGGAATGTGGGGCATTGCGAGTCGGATCCACTTTAACTTCATATCCATCCATTTATTCTTCGTCCTCACGTTTTGAATTCTAGTCAGTGGAGGATTATGGATTTTAATTGTCCTTACATTTCGTTCCATTAGTGGCCGATGACCTAGATGTTAGGTCCCTTCAAAGAACAAGCATCATCATCATCATCAAACATAGGGGATGGGAAGCAGGGTCACAATGCAAGTGACAGTGAAGAAGGGAGGACTAGGAGAGGTCTTCACTCAGCTACATGATTAGCTACAATGGGATGTTTTATTAATGCCCTAAGTACACATGGGCTCCAGTTGAAAGCGGAATACCGTGGAGATTCTTTTCATTACCAGTTTGAAGAATAGGGTTGCCAGGTGTACGGTGCGCCCTTTAAACCGTACGCTGTTTGTTCCGTTTCCAGAAAACAGATTTTCTATTTTAAAATCTCGCTCTTTAGTATTGTACCGCTATTAAAAAGTGCGGAGTTTTGATCGAAGAGTAGAAAATAATATTCTGCACTCTTTGGTTCTGAGCAAATACCACCAGGCAATGATCGTTAAGGCGTCAAGTCTTTGCTGTTTGACACTGTTGTCAGCCGGGTCGACTCCCGATGGTGAAAAAAATAACCATCAGAATGTTGGCGGGTAGGGTGGGAGAGGTGATGGACTCAGTCCCATATATCTCCAAGTGTTCATAAGGAGTGGGGGCATATGCTTGTTGGCTAGCCGCGGTGTCAGTTTAGACTTGATGTCTTATTGATCATGGCCAGCAGGTGGGCTCACTAAAAGCCATACGCTACATAAATATTTGAAAAAGACAGCGGAAACTTGTTTAAAACACGGCGCCATTTGTACCTGCCGGGTGGGCAAAATAAAACAGGTCCGGAAAATATTTTCAATAGCACTGATGCGGTATTCACCCTTGTTAACGAACATCACAGAGGATGGTGGAAACGGGTTCATCTGATGACATGAAAAGCTGAGGATCGAAAAGTCCTCATTCCACTTCACTCAGAAACCTCCGGGAGAACTCAACACGCGAAGGTTCGTCTGGACGCTTTCACGCATGAACAACAGTAAATTTGTAAGGGTACAGATGCAGGTCCTTTTAGATCATGTTTCGACACAACGATCTCTTAATTTCCACTTGCACAGATAAACGGCGTTGAGATTTCGCAAAACATCGTTCCACGCTTTTCTTCACTCGAGCAATGTTTTCTGCTGTTCGAACTCTTTTCGGATAGGCTGATTTCGGTTTTTATTCGCTACAGAGTCCGCTTCACGCCATTTTCCACTAAGTTTTGCATGGCCTGGAGGTTCTACCCAAACTCCTGCGGAAACAGTTTCGCACAGGTTTTCCACGAATGGTGCTTCGCATAACACTCGACGCTGTTTAATACTGAGCACATTCTGAGTTGCACTCAACTGGTCACTAAACACGTCTGCTCCTCTCACTCACCCACACGTAATGACTCGCGGGATGCGCACGCTCGGATATGTAACAGCAACCGATTGGTGCCTCGAAATCACGGTTTCCAGTATTTCATGTGATGGGCACTTCATTAACGAGGGTCAATTCCGCGTCAGTTTTATAAAAAGTTTCCGAGCCAGATTTATTTTGCCCGCCCTGTAGAAGGCAGTGTTCTGGCACACGGAAATAACGCGATGAAGAAGATGACGAAGACGAACTCAACATTGGTTGTCGTGGTTACCACGATGTCGGTTTTCAGTCTACGTTAATTTCAGATAGACTTCCAGCTCAAAACATATCCATGGAAAATATATATATATATGTATTACCAAAGGTCACTATAACTAACGGTTCCAGTCACTGTGATCTTTACGTCATATCGTTGAGAATAGCGTCTCTGGTAGCGAGCGTACTTGTTTTTGGATTTAGTTTGTATTATTAGTTTAATAAATATATCGTTACACTGGGATATTATTATTTGTTAGTATACTAGAGAGGGCTGCCTGGCCGAGGCGGTAAAGGCGTATTCGGTTCGCCCGGAAGGACGTGGGTTCGAATCCCCGTCAGGAAGTCGTAAAATTTAAGAAATGAGATTTCCACTTCCGGAGGTGCATATGGCCCTGGGGTTCACTCAGCCTACACCAAAAATTAGTACCTGGTCAATTCCTGGAGCAAAGGCGGCCGAGCGTAGTGCTCACCACTCTACCCCATCACGTACCGAGGTTACGAATAGTGGAAGCCTTTACCTTTAGTATACTAGTACTACTTTTGATTTTGTACGAAGATGAACATACACGTAAATAAGTTTGGACCGGGCGAGTTGGCCGTGCGCGTAGAGGCGCGCGGCTGTGAGCTTGCATCCGGGAGATAGTAGGTTCGAATCCCACTATCGGCAACCCTGAAAATGGTTTTCCGTGGTTTCCCATTTTCACACCAGGCAAATGCTGGGGCTGTACCTTAATTAAGGCCACGGCCGCTTCCTTCCAACTCCTAGGCCTTTCCTATCCCATCGTCACCATAAGACCTATCTGTGTCGGTGCGACGTAAAGCCCCTAGAAAAAAAAGTTTGGGCCTACACAAAATATTTCTCATCGAACCGCCACTGCTTGGGTGATTTACCGCACTTACTCTTGATCCAGATGAAGAGAACTCGTGGTGCACGTTGAAGGCCTCCTTTGACGTGTTAACATCAACATCGGCTTGCAGCGTTCCGAAGGGGTAGGTCTTATTTTATACACTTGTAGCTTCCTTCGTTTACATAAGATCCCAATACATATAAGTCTATATAAATAGCAAGAGTGTCACAGTTGTATAAAATAAAATATTTTCGTCCGAATTAAAATTTGTAAATGTGACATCACAAATTTAGAACGAAAATCTGAAGGGCCATAAATTCTAAAGTTGAAAACAGAGAAATGAGTGAGGATTTAAATTAGAGGTCTCGGGATATTCTTTGATCTGGGACTGCGTGTTAAAATTTTGGAGTACAGACAAAGGAGGACATCATTAAGATAAGTTATTTAAAGTTCCTAAGTATTAAGCAGAAATAAACATAAATATTTCTTTCTAAATATTTGAGTGTGTTTGATAGAATCTGTTGATGTTCTTTCAAGAACGAAACATGTCGTTCTATTTTAATCTAATTGTTTCTTTTGCAGTTGTAATACAGTTACCATAAGTTTTCAGATGGTTTATAAAAGTATTTACTCAAAGTTAGTTTCGGCACACAAAAGAGCCTAACACTTATAAAGTTAATGTTTGTTAAAAGCCTCAAACATTTTGAAAAAATGAAAAATATCAACAACATTTTTACCATTGATGCTTTCACGGCCCGTGCTTATAGACCTTCACCAGTGTTATCTCGTTTCGGTGTTTTCGTACGTTTCATTCAATGCTTGAGTCAGTCATAATGTGTGTACACCTGTTATGTGACCCACTTTCCGACTGATTCTGATGGTGCCGCACGGTGAGCCATCTGGTGACAAATGAACGTACCTCTTACACTTCTATTAGAACGTCTACATTCAGACTTTCATTCTTGATGAAGTCTTCCTCGTGAACAGTCGAGATTTTCTTCTGAAGACGCAGAGCAAAGCTCTCTGCCACGGCATAAGTTCAAAAAGCCTATGTTATGTCTATCAACAAAATTGTTCGTCGCATTGAAAACGTGGCTCCCATAAAGGTTTCCAAAAATCAATAAACAAAAGGAATAACAAATAAAGGACAAGTCCGGTACAGAGCGCATACGCGATCTCAGGTAACGTCGGATATCCGCTGCGTTCGGCTCGCCATTAGGACTAAAGAACGTTTCTCACAGGGGCGTATTCTCCTTGAATGCAAGGCATTCATTGCATGCGTTATGATAACACAAAGAACTGTCTGATTTACGATTTTAGGTTGTTTCAGGTCAAATATTAACGATTTCATCTCTCAGAAGTTCAAAAGGTCCGCGCAGCTGTACTAGTTCCGTTGCTTGATTAAGTGTGGTGCTGGTGTAGTCTCGCCGTCTACTCCACTCTCGGAAGAAAGAGACAGCAAATGGAGGAGTTACGGACGTAAGGCATTCAATCTTAAAATTGCATTCAGTGGCAGACGTAGTTCTGAAACCCTCCGAACGACGTCGTTGCAATTGAAACTTGGTCAGAATTTGTCACCCCATACCCGTGCTACCCTCTGCCATCTGTTAGCAACTTGGAGAAAGTCGACATGTTTACAGCGAACTGGACACACAGATTACCCCCCAGCGAGAACCCATCGTGACGAAACTGACCAATGCCACTGGGGTGACTTACCTCCAGTGCTTGTGTTGTGGCTAACTAGTGAGTTAATTCATTGTGTTTTGCAGATTAGTGAGTTCATTCTGTGTGTGCTGTTCCTGTGCTATTCGTCGTTTTCGGTGTTTTATTATATTTTGCGCACATGTGGTATTAATGATGGATGAGTCTAAAACGGATATAATTGTAAAACAGTTTGAAAAGCCATTTACTGGCCGTTCGTTTGATGAAAGATGCAAATAGTTAAAGCGCGAGACCTCTACCTTCCCTCGTATATTTCTTCTTCTTCTTCTTCTTCTTCTTAATCTGCTTACCCTCCAGGGTTGGCTTTTCCCTCGGACTCAGCGAGGGATCCCTCCTCTACCGCCTCAAGGGCAGTGTCCTAGAGCTTCAGACTCTGGGTCGGGGTATACAACTGAGGAGGATGACCAGTACCTCGGCCAGGCTGCCTCACCTGCTATGCTGAACAGGGGCCTTGCGGGGGATGGGAAGATTGGAAGGGATAGACAAGGAAGAGGGAAGGAAGCGGCCGTGGCCTGAAGTTAGGTACCATCGCGGCATTTGCCTGGAGGAGAAGTGGGAAACCACGGAAAACCACTTCGAGGATGGCTGAGGTGGGAATCGAACCCACCTCTACTCAGTTGACCTCCCGAGGCTGAGTGGACCCGTTCCAGCCCTAGTACCACTTTTCAAATTTCGTGGCAGAGCCGGGAAGCGAACCCGGGCCTCCGGGGGTGGCAGCTAATTACACTAACTACTGCACCACAGAGGCGGACCCTCGTAAATTTAAAAACAGAAAGCAAGAATTGTGTACGCACGTTCAATCCAGAAACTTACAGTAAAACTCTTTGGCTCGAGTTCACCTACATGTAATTAGGGTGAGTAGAATTGAAATTTACTTAATACATTGTGTTAACTGCGTGGTTACTAGTTGCATGCCTCAGTGGAGATTCCAGGATACGCCACTGGTTTTTCAACTTCTGACATATCAACGTGTGCGTTTCTGACCGCACGAAAACGCTGTGATTTTTGTTGAAATCTGCCGATGACCACTTTGGGAAATGTACGTTCCCGCCCCCACTTCTAGATCATCTTTCTACCCAGAGGCAACTTTTATACCATCAAAAGTTTGACTTTCAGTTGTTCTGTGTACAAGGGTTTCCATGAACAACTAGTATTGTGCAGGACATTGAGTCGTGCTGTCAACATTGTATTCTCTCGACCTCGAAGAGGAACAGATTGTTCATCAGTAGATATAAGAAAAAACTAAAGAAAATAGTTCTACAACACGAATGGGATCTGTATAGCATAACAAAAACTAACCGTCAGTTTTTTCTCTTAGCTTATCCGTGTGTGTTGTTTCCAGGTTGGTGAAGTATGTCTGCAGCAGTTACTGGACTTGAAGAACGCGAACAAGAAGACGCAGCAGCAGGTGAGAATGTTGTTTACCTAACAAATAGTGTTCCCTGTGTGCAGACCAGTGAACCACATGTCACATGTTCCAGATGGATGCTCTGGTCCAGATCATCGCGCTCAACCCACCAACCATGAGCTTTGCGGGATATGTTCAAGTCAACCGGGGCTTCCTTTCTTCGGTACGTAACCGCATCTTTCATGCAAAGGAACGAAGTGGAAGGAGAATCTGGAGCATTGTGATTTTCTGCATTGAATTATTCTGTTCCGCGTCATATGTTCCGTTACTTACTTTTGTTAGCATTGCAGTAGTGATTGTCACCGAGTTATGTACTGGTTCTTTTGTTTGTTTTGTAATTATGCTTTGTATTTCCCTGCATTGAATTATTCTGTTTCGCGTCATATATTCCGTTATTATTATTATTATTATTATTATTATTATTATTATTATTATTATTATTATTATTATTGCATTGTAGTAGTGATTGTCATTGAGTTATGTACGGATTGTTTTACTTGTTTTGTAATTATGCTTTGTACTTCCTTGGATTGAATTAAACTGTTCCGCGTTAAATATTTCCGCCGTGATTTACATTTCCTACGTAAACTGTTTATCGTAGTTAGTTTTTGAGGAAAAGTAATGCGAAATATTTGAAATTACAACTCAGTTTTAATCTCGCGTTAGACTTTAAAATTACAACTCAGTTTTAGTCTCGCGTTAGACTTTAAAAGTATTTTTATCATGTTCTCGTGTGCGCTTTAGTATTATGCAATAATAATTCTTTAGAGATTGAATCATGACATTCAAAGCGGGAGTCCGCAAGAGGGGCGTGACACAGCCTACACTTGATAATAATGTTTGGTGGCGGTTGTATATTATCTGTAAATCAACACTTTCCAACTCAACAGTCAGACTCTTAACTCTGGAAATAGGACCTATAATTTGAGGGGTATTGCATTCGTGATCTCTTATACAGTATACCTCTAACTTATTCTGGTAGGTTGTCAGGGCCCATAACACTGCAATTTCTGATCAGAAAGGTAGCGTATTTTATTAAATTACTATTTACAATGTCCAACTCGTTGGCTGAATGGTCAGCGTACTGACCTTCGGTTCAGAGGGTCCCGGGTTCGATTCCCGGCCGGGTCGGGGATTTTAACCTTAATTAGTTAATTCCAATGGCCCGGGGCCGGGTGTTTGTGATGTCCCCAACATCCCTGCAACTCACACACCACACATAACACTATTCCCCACCACAATAACATCGGAGGGTCTGACTTACAATGGCTGCAATCGGCTAGTAATAGCCACACGAAATTATTATTACTATTTACAATAATGGACTCTTCTTTGTGGATATCCCAGCAATTCAGAGGATTCATTAACTCAATATGAGAAAAATGATTAAAATCGTAAATGGCCCTTTTCAGAGCCCCACTGAAAATCATGATTCTACTTTAAACATTCTGCAGCTCAATATCGAAGGAGCAAGTCGACCAAAAAGTGACTATCTAACAAAAATACTGACTGATCACAAGGTGGATATTGTTCTATTGCAAGAGACCCATTGTGAAAACCAGGACCAGCTTTATGCCAGATGTAGGATTCCCGGATACAATCTGCTCAATGCAACGTTTCATAAACAGTACGGAACAGCAACATATGTAAAAATGATGTAGAGGAAGCTGAAATAATAAGCACAAATACTGATAACATGTTTTGCTCTAAAACAAAGATTGCAAACACAGAAATTGTAAACATCTACAAACCACCTTGTCAACCTTGGAGCCTAAACGAGACCATCCTGAATATACAGCACCCAGCCGTAATCCTTGGAGATTTTAACAGTCAGAACACTAAATGGGGTTATAACTATACCAACAAAGAGGGACAAGATGTGTCCGGATGGGCTGATGCCGAAGATCTTTTTCTATTGTTTGATGCCAAAGAAAAGGGCTCCTTCCACTCTACCAGATGGAATAAGGACTATAACCCTGATCTGTGCTTTGTATCAAAAGACTCTCTTGGAAGACCTCTACACTGTACTAGGAAAATTCTGAACAACTTTCCCCGAAGCCAACACAGACCAGTGCTTGTCAAAGTCGGCCTGGAAATACCTGCCATCAGATCAGTCCCACTTCCCCGCTGGAATTTTTCCAAAGCCAACTGGTCTAAATTCACCAGCGAACTGGAACATAATGTACAGTGGATTCCTCCTACAACAGGAAATTACGAGCGCTTTGTCAAACTAACATCCGCCATCGCGAAAAAGCATATCCCAAGAGGATACAGGAAGGATTATATTCCTGGATGGAACCCAAAATGCAAAGAACTATACGAGGAATATATGCTCAGCAGTGACCCTGAAATTGCAGATGAACTGATCCAGTCTCTAGATTCATCTAGAAAAGAAAAATGGTTCAATCTCATGGAAAATATGAGTTTTCAACATTCCAGTCGAAAAGCATGGTCACTTCTAAGGAAACTTGGCAACAGCACTCCCAAATTCGGTCCCAAGAGCTCTAAGATAAAACCAAACGAGGTGGCAAACAGATTAGTTAACCTGACAAGAAAACCAGTCGGCACAAATAAGAAAGAGTCAAAAAGAATTCAACAAGAGCTAAAATCGAGGATAACCCAGGCCAAAGCAGTTTTCCTCTGATTTCACAGCTGCTGAGATCTCAACTGCGCTAAAAGAAATAAAGTCAGGAAAAGCAGCCGGATTGGATGGAATATACCCAGAATTCCTTATACATTGTGGCCCCCGAACAACCGAATGGCTTGCCAAATTTTACAGCAATATCTTACATGTTGGACAACTACCATCAATACTCAAAAGAACAAAAATAGTAGCAATCCTTAAACCAGGGAAAAGTGGAGACAATGCAGAAGATTACAGACCCATAGCCCTTTTAAGTGTCTGCTACAAACTACTGGAGAGAGTAATATACGATAGAATCTCAGCCAAAATCCTAGAGCACATACCACTTGAACAAGCTGGCTTCAGACCAAGCCGCAGCTGTACCGACCAGGTGTTAGGCCTAACCACCCATATTGAGAGGGGATTTCAAGATCGAAAGAAGACCGTAGCAGTGTTCGTAGATCTGTCATCAGCATATGACACAGTCTGGCGAAAAGGAATGATCCTCAAATTCCTGAAGTTAATCCCTTGTAAGACGCTTGCCACCCTGCTGAATAATATGTTGGCTAATAGAATGATTGAAGTACACCTACATGGCAACATAAGTAAAACTTACAAACTGAGTGACGGATTACCACAGGGATCGGTATTGGCCCCATTACTCTTCAACGTATATACAGCAGATCTACCTTCAACTAATGCTAGGAAGTTTATATACGCTGACGACATCTGTTTGGCAGCCCAGTCTAGTGATTTTGCTGGAGCAGAAACCACACTCACTAAAGATCTCTGCAGAATTGATAATTATTTTAAAACCTGGCGACTGAAACCAAACATAACAAAAACAGAGGTCAGCTGCTTTCATTTGAGCAACAGACAAGCTAATTATGCCCCTCAGGTTCAATTCAGAGGTCATATACTGAAGTTCAATCCTCATCCAAAATATCTAGGCGTTACCTTGGATCGATCTTTGACTTACAGCGAACATGTACGCAAAACATCTGCCAAGATCAAAACCCGCAATAACATCCTGCACAAACTCACAGGAACAAGCTGGGGCCCATCTGCATCCACCCTCCGAACTACAGCACTTGCGTTAGTATACCCAGTAGCCGAATAGTGCTGCCCAGTATGGCTCAACAGTGCCCATACAAAGATGATAGATACTCAGTTAAACGATACAATGGGGGCTATATCAGGAACCATCCAATCCACACCTTTGGAGTGGTTACCAGTTCTTTCAAATATTCCACCTCCTCATCTCCGAAGACAAATGGCACTGAAGAAAGAATGGGTTAAATGCTGTGACAATCCTCTTCTACCAATACATCAAGACTGCCTACGTGAAGATCTCAGACTGAAATCTAGGAAACCTTGGTTACTAGGAAAGAGGCTAGTTCAAGATGAATTTCATACTAACACTGCCTGGCGCTATGGGTGGGCAGCTTCAAACCCTGACAGATTAGGTCTAATTTCGGATCCAGTTATGCAACCTCCTGGTTTCAACTTACCCAGAAAAATCTGGTCATCACTTAATCGGATCAGAACTCAACATGGCAGATGCAACTTCTGGAAACACAAGTGGAAGATTACCAGCGATCCTTATTGCGACTGCTCTGATGTGCCTCAGACCGTTCAACATATCGTCACAGAGTGCCCACTCCGAAGATTCAGTGGGACAATAAAGGATATCCACGAGGCCAGTGATGAAGCTGTGAGTTGGCTAACAAAACTGGACATTCAGCTTTAGCAGCAATGCAGATATTGATGAGCTCAAATGTATAAATATAGTTAATAACCAAATTGTAACAATGTATCCTCATGCCATACGAAATAAATAAACAATAATGGACAAGTTAACTCGTTTTCCGTGCTGTGGACGCTGGAACAGTGTCAGGTCACACTATTCTGAACACCGGGGTAAGTACTATCTGCGCACTTTTTAGCGATAGATTTACACCATAGTGCTGAAGCGGTCGACCTCGGCAATCTTCGAGACTCGTACTGGCAATCTTTGAAACACAAACTATGAATCGCTTATGCATCGCAGTGCGACGTCTGGCGTACACTTTACGTACTAGTACTCTTGTTATTTACACAGCAAAGCCAAGCTATCGAATTCACTCTAAGAATACGATTCGCATCGGGAAATGTTATATAATGTTATATAGTGTGTGTGTGACACAGTTGTTGGCTTAAAATAACAAAAATTTAGAAAATTCATATCGAGCGATCATATTATCGATTCAATTCAGATTTCATTTCCATTCAGTTGGCAGTACTACCGGAACCGGAAGCGCTCCCTCCTTACTCATCAAACCAGTACACAAATCTATCGCTAAAAAGTGCGCAGATAGTAACAGTAGGGTTTCCAAACCTTTTATACAATGCCTACGGCCCATTGTCTTTAAAAGATTTTCTATTTTTTTTAGATGTAGGCCAAAGGAAGATCTCGGCACTAAGGAAGAATTGTGTACGTCCCTCAATGAACAGTCATCATTACCTTATTATAACGACAACCTTCCTTATTTATTCGTGCAAATATTCAAGCTACATTGCAACACACTGATACACCAAAGACATCGCATGAAAGAGGAACGTATTTTGTACAATAGAAAACCATATGAAATATAATCCAAATCGGAGAATGATGCACTGAATTGCACAACGACAGCCCAGTACTGCACTATTTATCTGTACCATCAGTTGAATCTTCCTGGGTGCAGGTTGCAGGAGCCAAAGGGCTGGTTCATAGTTTGGGTTTATTCACATTTACATAGTGCAGAATCGCCCAATATCCTCGTTTCTGAAAATTTACTCTGGAACATCCCATCTATGTTTGAAACCGTTTGTAAACCATACACGCAGCTGCGTAATTTGGTTTCCCCAAAGTTCTATGTTTGGCTTTTACTGACCTTTTGTGAAGAACCTGAGTATTGGGGATAAAACTGTTTCGAGAGTTTAGTCTCGCATGTGGTAGAATTTATCCAGACAGAGGGTGCTTTTCAGTTGTAATAGCCTAGTTTTTCTCATGATATGCTGTTACTTTCTTTCTAATTGGGTGGAGCTATTTCAGCCTGTCGTTGAACTTTGCCAAGTGGTGTTGGTCTGAGGCAGCCTATAACTCATTTGGGCTTCGGTGCACTCAACGACGTGCGTAATTGGAATACAGGCAAGAACGTGATCCCTCACACCACATTACGTTCCGCCAGTCAGCTACCGTTCATGTTCGATGATTTCTGTCCCATTGAAGGCTCGCAGCTGTATGTGCCTGTGTGAGCGTAGCCTCTTGCATGCAGTTCCCATCGCAATGTTATCTCGCCAACAGGTTGGAGTGGACCTTTTCTCACTGACTGCAGCAATCACCCGCAATTTTGATTCACAAGGTGTGAAACGCGTCTCCGGCCCCTTTCAGTCAGGATCTTTCTGCGACCATAATTCTGACGCCATATTTCGTGCCCATGTATAGTACACCACGGCTTGTAGACACATTGAACAGTCCGCTGCGAAACGCCAACAAATCCAGCAACTTCACGCACTGTATTACCATGGGCACAACCAAACATGATTGCCCCTTTTTACCACTCTGTCTCATCCTTACATCTACCCATGTTGACATACACTGTCCGCTTGAAACATCAATATCTCATTGATCATTACTGCGGTATGCTCACGTAGAGGTAGTGCTCGTGTGGTTGAGCACGGGACCGTTCGATGCGCCATCTATACAAACTTAACGATCCATATGTGTGTGCGCACTAGGATGACTATTGTTTTTTTGTCCAGTGAGGTTATGTTATTACGTGCAGGAGCCTTCTGCTTTGTTTTAACAGTGGTTCTTGCACGTTAGGCTACGATCAAGTCTTACTCCAAGGGTAACAGAAATATATGTTAACCACTAAGAAAAGTTGGATCAAATGTTACTTATCAACAATAATAAAAGTAGCAGCAACAGCACACGCACTCAGTAATAATGTTATTTGCTTTACGTCCCGCTAAGTACCTGTTTTACTGTTTTCGGATACGCCAAGCTGCCAGAATTTAGTCCCACAGGCGTTCTTTCACATGCCAGTAAATCTACCGTCACGAAGCTGACGTATTTGAGCATATTGAAGTACTACTGGACTGAGCCAGGATAGAATCTCCCAAGTTGGGGTCAGAAGCGCCTCAACCGTCTGAGCCACTCAGCCCGGCTACGCACTCTAAACAAGACTGATGAAGTAGTACGAGTAATAGATCACATGACGAACTGATGGTATTTCTTTCTATATCGATAGTATTTTTTTCAAATTGTAGCATTGTAACTACGAAGTGATCAAGTGGTACAAGAAGCACGCTAACAATTCATAAGAACCAAGTGAACGGCCATTCTATTCTCTCCCGCCAAGTCGGACATGTTCTTTCTTACGAATATCAGACCATGTACAATTTCCCAAACATTTCACTGTCGGCAGAGGAATTGTCTATTGACTGTGACTTTGTTCTTTTGATTTCAGTTCTTCTCCACTATGGTGACATACCTAGTGGTGCTGCTGCAGTTCAGAATGGGGACCGATGTACCTTGTTCTCCCAACAGCTAGAGCTGTGTTGTCGAGCCGGAGGAAGCGAATATAAATCAAGTCAAACTTTCAACGGTAATTGTCCCTTTATAAGCATCGTGTTCTCCGGAGCTAGTGGGACAAAATAGGACTAAATATAAGAGAAGATTGGAGCATTTGCTTAATTTATTAAGTATTTCTCCCTTTCCAAAAGAAAGTGTATCCATCACCTTGCTCCTTGAGATGATTCCCTAATGCCTGTGTAGTTCCACTCAGAGTAGATACATCAGTGTCAATTCACAAGCCACAATTGCTGTTCGACATTGCGGCTGAGTGTCGGTGTTAGTGTCTATCAGAGTTCGAACGTTCCATGTAGGAAAACGCATTTTCTTTGTTAATTTCCGATTGCATACGGATGCTGCTGTCCAGTCGAATAGAGGTTAGGCTGACCTTTCCCAGTCCTCTCCCCATAAGGGGTGAGCAGAGTAGGCTCAAGATAGGATTGCTCAGTCAAAGTGCAGCAAAAGCGTCGCTCTATAACCGACTTTTGAGGAAAACGGTGAACCCACACTCACTGCCATAGTGCCAGTTTTTCACTAAGAGCTCCTAGATCAGACAATTCTGCTCCCATGGCAACTCTCAAATCTCCGTAGACCTTTGTTATGTGTCAGGATCTTCTGTTATTGTCCCTTGGAAGATAGTTCTTTTAACGTGAATTCTCAATGGACGACAACAATCACATGATCTTGATCAGATTCGAAGCCCGATCCTGTGGCATAGGATCTACGACAACTGGAGACTGCTGCAGCCGGGTTATGCGTAAATCGGTTAAACTTCTACCACAATTTTTGGTAGATTGTCTTTTCCAGTGGGACCCACAACATTTACAGCAACAATACTGGAGGCATGAGTCCGGTAAAAGACATTCTGAAAAGATTAAGAAAATCAAAGGAAAACTGATCGCCAGGTTCTAAAACAACAATGAGCTTTGGTAGACTGGAAGTGACAGCATTGCATCAGAGCTTGTGGTTCTCTTTTAGCATTGGCAAATCTATAGTCGGCAACACTGATAGACTGGAATGACAAATGTCATACTCGCCAATGAATGAATACCACGAAGATGAATTACTTCTACACAAGAAGACTGACTATAGCTGCGATCAAATTTCACTTCGTCGTTCAAAAGTTTGGCTTCATCTATGTTCTTCGTGCCGTATCTCAAATACGGTATGTAATGCAGGTAATAACGCGCTCCTCTGCAGCGTGCAGTAGAATTCGAGTCTTATTGAATTTCGCATGATGTAAATCTAGCTAGACACGTTCTAGACATCCGAACTCAAAATCAAACTTCAATCATACACACAATGATTGTACCACTAATAGTGCAGGTCTGCACCAACAATTCCAGACTTACATAATGATCAATACGGTAATTCCGCCTTGATTAGAAGTGTATTTACCGAGCGAGTTAGCTGTGCGCATACAGTCCCGTAGCTGTGAGCTTGCGTTTGGGAGATGTGGGTTCGAATCCCATCGTCGGAAGCCCTGAAGATGGATTTCTGTGTATTCCCGTGTTCACACCACGCAATTGTTGAGGCTACACCTAAAGTAAGGCCACAGCCGCTAACTTCCCAATCCTAGCCTTGAGTCTTCGAACACCTTCGATGTGTTAGTGCAAAAAGAAAAATAAATATTTGTGATCCAGAATGTCCCCTGATCTTGAACATACAAAAGCGTATAAACGAAAAAGACTGTGTTATACCGTGTTTTATGACAAAATTCACAATTCTAGCCCATCAGGCAAGCAATTTGGTGTTGGAAACGTCCTGGGGATATGAGCTGCGAATTTTAGGTAAATAAAATACAGTATAATCAAGTGTGAGGATATATTTTTTATTCATTCCTAAAAATTAATATCCTTTCCTTGTTATCCGGTCGATGAGATTAGCAGTTTGCTATTTTCTACAGTTACAAGCGCTAATGTGAGTCAATGCATTGTTTCACTGAAGCACCAGTACGAGCGCTAATGTGAGTCAATGCAGAGATTCAATTAAGCCCTTGTAACTGCATTCGATGTGGACATTTTTCAAAAAAAATAAAAAAACGCCTGAGGGTGCTGAACAAAGGAGCACAATACAGAAAGAATTATGTAAATTTGGCTAAGATTTGGATAAAAAAGGAAACGAGTAAATAAACAAGAGATTTAGGATGTTTTTCCGAAATTGCATTTAGGCCGGAAGTGATTTCTAAATATGTATTTTTAGTTTGATAGAGCTATGCAAGGCTCATAATTTGAAACTTTCCATGCCCTTTAGCCCTTCAACTTTCGGCACAATTGAGGAAATTGGTTAATTTTACATTTTTCATGGTACGGGGACTCCTAATTTGTCTGCTAAAGAAATGTTTTCAACATTAAAATATCATCCGCCAAAATCGGGGTATCTCGGAGTGTCCTATAAAATCTTGGGGACAGGGGGATCTCTGGTAACCTCCATTCACTGGCAGACTCCCCCTCTCTTTCCAGTAGAATCTACCACTACCTATATCACTCAGATCTCCCCTTCCTCATCGTCATGTAATTACAAGGTAACTTCAAAGAGAATTATGCGTACAGTTCCTGAAGTCACGTCATGGCGGCACGATGAATGGCCGTATCGTCGTTGAGTCACTTACCGCCCAAGTGCTTCTTCAATAGTAGCAGCATCATGACACGTTTTGAAAGAAGTCCAGGTTCGTCGTTTCCAGTGAATTGCTCCCCACAAAAGCTCCAGTGTGTGTGTCAGAAACTGGTAGCATTCATCGTCGCTGCCCTGGTGAGGATAAACCACCTGTAAGTTACCATAATATGTAATATATATTGCTGTGTTGAAATGAAATGGCGTATGGCTTTTAGTGCCGGGAGTGTCTGAGGACATGTTCGGCTCGCCAGGTGCAGGTCTTTTGATTTGACTCCCGTAGGCGACCTGCGCGTCGTGATGAGGATGAAATGATGATGAAGACGACACATACACCCAGCCCTCGAGCCGGCGAAATTAACCAATGATGGTTAAAATTCCCGACCCGGAATACCGGGAATCGAACCTGGGACCCCTCTGACCAAAGGCCAGAACGCTAACCATATAGCCGTGGAGCCGAACATTGCTGTGTTAACTGAATGGCAAGCATTCCTTTTTTCTATTATATGTTGTTATTATTGTAAGTTCGTATAAAATCAACGCACGATCCAAGTTTCTGTATTTTTGTTTATAAAAACACTAATTGGAGTGCTTCTAATGATGCTTAGTATGAATTCATCCGAGTTCTCGGTACAGATAAACCATTCCTTCGGGAAGTTAACAACAATTTTGTATTAATACAGATAAAAGTCTATAACTTCAGAAACGTGTTAAGAACACTAGAGGCTACGTTATATTAACATTTGATTACAATCACACGACAAGATCTTTTGTACGAGCTTTTAAAATGGTGATGCGTATACAGAGGTTCGAAAAACTGGATTTTTTCCGATCCCATCAAAATATCTGGAGCACTAGACAATGAAAAACTATTCTATACCACTTCTAAACGTAGAACAAAATGAGATAACTCTCAATGTATTTTAAGTTCATATCGGCCCAGTGATTTAATATTTATAGAGGTTTAAATTCGAGTCTAAATAATTTTGAATCCGACAGTACCGGTAAGTACTGCACGTGCTTTACTGGTTGTATGAATAAATAAAGTACTATTTTTATGCGCTTCACGGCACATTATTACCGGCGTCGTTTTCTTATATTTAAAATACTATTCATATTATGAAACTGGCATATGTTATAAAACACTGAAGACAATATTTAGTTGAGCTTCCTTTAAATCACTGCTGTATCTTTCTGCTGAGTATTTCCTGCAACACACAAGTCCTCTTTAAACTATTCCTAGAACGTAGCCCTGGTTAGTCCATCATCATTTCAGTCCTTAGTTGATACTTGTTTCCTGCCCATAAGTTCTTTATCAAAGTGAATACTTGTACTATTGGAGCGTTTATCTCAGATTTTCTCAACCGGTAAAGAGCTCCATCTTAATCTGAGGAATGTGTCTGTAGTGAAACTGGTTGAACGCTTCCATTCATTGTTGATTGATAAGAATTTAAGGTTACTACATTCCTTAATTTTCTCCTTAATAAAATACTTTTTTAAAGTACCGGTAGGGTATGTTAGTTCATTCAAACATTCACTACTGATCTGCATTTAGGACAGATACCCTATCTGCTGTTTTCCTAGCCTTTTCTTAAATTATTGAAAAGAAATTGAAAATTTATTGAACATCTCCCTTGGTAAGTTATTCCAATCCCTAACTCCCCTTCATAAAGTCCATTGTCATCAATTGTAACACTGCTGAATGTATAGAAGGTCGTTCGGGATCTCTGGGGACGATGTTTGAAAGTAAATAGCTTATGGAAAGCCATGTCTCTACCAACGATCATGCTCAGTTGGAAAGCCAGCATTTCTAGCTACAGCCTGACAACGTAATTTCTATTGCAGCAGACATTTCTGCAAAGCTAACATGTTTCATCTTATCCCACTCTTCCTGACAAGCTTTCCAGAGGCCATCGATAGTGCGTGGACGTCTATTTGCTAAGGCCTTTTTGGGAGTCGAAATGCATAGAAGTCCATGGGTGACCCATCGGGTGTCTTCACCGGAATGTCAGTAAAAGGAATTGCACGAATTCCCGTTTCCATCTCCATTCTCTCTAAGAACAGACCAGCCGAACGATGGATGCTTCATCTTGATATACTCATACCTGATTTTTCGCCCTCCCATACTTGCTGATAGTATGTAGAGTTCACTTTCATATTATTAGCGACACGGCGAATGGTTAGCTTGCCATTGTAGTATCCAGTGGTGATCATGAAACCCCTTGGAAAACTTTCGTGGCATTCTTTATACAATGATTCATAATTTGTGTGGTCTCTAGGGCGGTAGTAAATCGTCCGGGGTTTGTTACAGTCACTAAGGTACACATAAGCTTCGTCTAATGTCACCACATGTTTCCATCTGTCTCCTGCCAGATAGCCTTCATGCAACTTTATTGCGGTAGTGCGACGTTCCGAAATGTGACGAGACTACAGCTTGTGAACTCGGCGTGTATGGCGCTTTTCTAATTGCAGGTCCTTGTTGATTATGGTGTTAACTGTTGAAACAGACATCCCCAACTTACATGCGATAGTCCTTTGGTGGCGGGCGGGGGCAGGGTTACTAACTGAGACAAGGGCTTTCACTTTCCTCACCACTTCTGGTGTACTGGCTGGTCGTGGATTTGCCTGTTCATTCCCCTCTGAAATTAAACCCAGTCGGCCTTTGCCTTTTTTATTCAATACAGCACTGATCCCGTTCTTTTATCAAGGAATCAATCTACTTGCACATCTCTTGGATTGCAAAATAGCTATATTCAGCATCAGAAAGGGCTGTTATGTAGCCTTCCCAGCAAGATTCAATCCGCTTCGGTATCGTTGCAGCTAATGCCACGAAACTCTACACACACGATCTCAGTACTGAAGTGAATTATCACTCCCGGTTTTGACGTGCTCAAGTTGATAACAGCGCCGCCAGCGGCCTTAAAACTCGTTACCAGAGATCCTGAACGACCTTCTGTACTGGAAAGACTTCAGTCGGAGACATTACATATTCTTAACATGGAATTTATTGTAATTTCAACCATTGGTCCTTGTAATGGCAGGGTAATTACTTAAGGTAAGTAATACAAGAATGATAGAAATTAATGTGGTGCTTCGGTACCATTTACGCACGTTTAGGAAACAGAAAAATGATGTTAAACGATTCCTGAAGTAGCAGACAGAAGAGACCCTTCCTTTACGCTTGCCGGGGGCGCAGTAACAACCCCGAGAAGTAATTTTACTTATATAGAAGAATTAAAATCAAGACTATGTAAACCTATGAAATGTGCTGCTATTCGCCGACTGCGTGCGATATTATAGCCTAATCTCCTTGTCAATATGTACACATTCATTACTTTTTAGGAAAAAATAAAGAAAGGTGGATAGAAGATAAATCGGCCAGAACTAAGCACACTCAACAACACTACATTTTTCTTCAATCCTCAAAACTGCAAATGAGTTAGATGACGCTGACGAACGAAGTGAAGGAGTGTGATATATTTCACTCTCAAATTGAATACTGTGATTTCGTAATTTCTTATAAAATCTTGGAGACATCTGGTCATAACTGACTACAGCGGGACGAATGACACCCTCCATCCACTGGGGTCACCTCCGTACATATCTCCAGTCCCAATATCACTCAAATCACCTCTTCCTCACGTCATTTACGGGTCACTTCTAACAAATTCCGAAAAGAAGAGAGACTAAAGAAGCGCAAAGAAAAGAAAGAAAGAGACTCTCAATCTTTTCCAGCTCGGTTTCACTCGCAAGTCTATGGAGGATCAAACCGAGGTCCACTCAAATGCGTGTGTCGACGAAGTGATGGTGATAGACCTTCTCTCCAAGAAGACTATTGAGAATGAGTATGAGAAGCGACGGAAAAATCTAACCGGACGTCCAGTTACTTTGCTGAAACCTAGACAAGAAGAGAACAGAAAATGATAATGGATCATTACTAGCAAAGTCCAGGATGTTTGGTGTAATAGAAGTCGGGTTGAATGTCAAAATTTTTATAGTGATTTCTCGGCTTCAAGAAAGCATTATAAAGATCATAAAATAGACTTTTCACGTTCCATTATCTTTCAAAATCATTTAAGTGGTGAACAGATCAAAATAAAGCAGCTTACGTATTATCCATACACGTGAAATGTGTACCGTACTGCTTTCCAGGCGTCCTGTTTATGTACGACGTAAAGCAAATTGTAAAAAGAAAATAGAGGCGTCCTGTTTGACGGGCCAGTAAAAGTCGCACTCATTGTTTCTAGGAATTCTCCGACGGGAAGAACGCCTTGTACATTTGTACAAACTGATCAGTACACGACATACACAAGATCGTCGAATCGACAGCTCTTTCGAAATTCAATTCAAAAAAGAACGATACTGGTTCAAAATTCTGCAAAGAGTAGTATCAGTGATTACGTTCTTCCCATTGCACGTGTTAGCTTTCCTTCGTTCTCAGCAAAATGTGATCTACTTGTAAATATTACATTTGATCGCATAGTATGAACATTCTTTAAAATTTAACTTAGCGAAATATGGCAACCAGGGTCGACGGAAACCCTCTTATCTGTCCTCCAGTGTTTGCGACGAGCTAATCGAAATAATGGGTGATAAGACTAGTACATTTATTACAGAGGAAAACAAGGAAACCAAATAATTTTCATAGAGCGTAGGTTCGACATCAGACATGTTTCATATTGCTCAGCTGGTTGTAATTCTTAGGTATGTCGGATTTACAAATGGTGAAGTGGTAATTCCAATAGCGAGCCATACTGGTGAAGCGCTTGCCACTGTTTTTTGACCATCCTAAACAAGTACACTGACATAATAGAACCAATACGACAGTCCTATAACAATGTTGCAAATATGTTATTTTTATTTCTTTACATCGCATCGACACATAGCTCTTATGGCGACGATGGGACAGTAAATGGCTAAGAGTAGAAAGGAAGCAGCCATGACCTTATTTAAGGTAGAGATAAAGCATTAGCCCGGTATGAAAATGGGAAACCACGGAAAACCATCTTCAGGGCTGGCCGCATTTAAGAGACTGCAGCTATCGAACTCGGTGTCAGGGTTTTCTAAGGTCTGCAAGCTTAAATTAGCAAGTTTGCACGTTGCATACTGTGCGCAACACGTTCAATTTAAATGGAGCGTGTGCTGCGGAATGCTGCGTTGTGCAATCTCATTTCTCAGACTTGTACAAGCAGCGAACACCTTTTTTCTCGGCATCAACACAGCGCTGAGTGCCATTATTTAACACCAAGCAAAGGAAAACGGAAAGTAATTTAATCTTATGTGGATCAAAGGCCATACTGGAACTCTACACAAGCAAACAGTAGGTCCACTGGCGAAGAAGAGCACCATAGAAGGCCATTTCCAAGCAATACCCAACATATGAAGGTTAGAGGGAAAGAAGGGGCTCAATGCATTTTTTGGAGAAAAAAAAAAAGGCCATCCACACTCCGTCTGCTGATGTTCATTTGAACTTCCTAGTAAGCAACTCTATCTGTGAAAGAAAGAGCTCCCTCCAGAGAAATGAGCTGAAGAAAGAACGAGCGTACAGGGAAAGAAGGGGCTCATCGACATTCCTGCAGGGGAAGGGGCAGCTCATTGTATTCTTCTCGCGATGAATGAACGAGCAGCAGGAGATAAGCTAAACAAAACAGAAGCATATTATTTAATAAAAATAAGACATAAGGAGAAATCAAAAAGTCAACGTGAATTTGAGGCGATTTGCTTCGACTGTGAGAAATTTGGCTGTTTCTAACATCTCAACAAATTGTCTACTACGAGAGACACTTATCTGTGTTTGCGTATAACGTCCACGTACTGTCCACTTCCCAGACCGTTTTTCATGTGTATCAGGAGCATGAAAGCGAAAAGAGAAGTTGAATCGCTTCATGTACAACTGCTCTAATATAAAGCACCTGATTATGTTCTATGAGTCGTATAGTGGACAACAGAAAATCTTCACTTTCTTCCAGTTTCTCTTCAACATACTGGACGTGATAAAAAAAACAGTAACTTTCCCAGTAAGGGGTCATTCCTATCTTGAGAACGATGAGAAAATAATTTGGTGAATTCGAAAGCCCAGCCAATTGTTCCCAGTGACTATCTGCTTATCAGAAGCCCTCGCAGTTTGACGTTGTAACAGATCACTAAACAATATTTAGGAGTTGGATGAACTTCTTGGATGAGAGGTATGCAAAGGAATCCCCATTTCCATCCCTGCCAGTAACAGAGATCAAGATTCAGAGAAGACCATTGTTGAGCTTGCGAACCAGTTACAACGGATCTTAGGAATCCGTCTCCATAGCAGCGAAAGAGAAAAAGACATGATGCTTCCAATCATCCTGATGGCCAGTTTAACCTGCGAGAGGAAGCTTATGAAGGTAAGTGTTTTAATTCTCTTCATGTTGTAATTCTCACTTTACCCCAAGATAGTACAGTGCTTTTCTTCCCTAGGACCTTTAGCGATATCTGCCAAGAAGTTCATAGACTGAGTTAATGAGATTCTGTGGTAATGAGGCAAGTGATTATTTCTCGTATATTCCTTACGGGCAATGAATTGTGCTACGGCATGTGATGGACGTAATAGTTAAATTGATAAAAGTGTGGCGTACTAACAACCGAAGAAAAGGACAATTAAACAACTGGCCGCACAAGACCGCAGCCCAGGTCTTTGATTGCAACACCACCACAAAAGAGACAAGAGGCCAACCCAGCGCGAAATCACGTCAACTACTCAAGGAAGGCCTCGATATAAACACAGCGATGGAAGCGATGGAATCTGAACAGAACCAAAGGTCGAAAAGGAACCTCAACAGAGGGTAGATCCAGCTGCGCGACCATAACCTCACGGCTAACTCGCTCGGTATCTAGGAGAGTAAGATGCTTTAAGCGGATTTGAAAAGCATTTGAGTATGTCGCGTGGTCAGAGCTGAGTAGCTGTGAGCTTGCATTCAGAAGATGGAAGGGTTCGAATCACACAGGCGGCAGTCCTGTGGTTTCCCATTTTCACACCAGACAAATGCTTGGGGGGGGGGCGGCCACTAACTTTCCCATCGTTACGTCGCCGAAAACCTCTGATATGTTAGTGCGACTTTGAATGACTGGCAAAAGAAAAAAAGTATTACAACAAACTTCAACTTATCAATACTTAAACAAATTTCAGTTAAGACATGAATACGGACTTAAGAATAAATTGACACAACACCAAGCAAATAATTAGTTTTCCGGTTATTAACACTATAACAGCATGCCTATTATGCATCATTCACCAAAATATTGAAATTGACTAAAACTAACACGACACACATCCGACAAACAATTCCTCTTGGTTCCCTCCTTTTGAAGTTTCGTGGCAATTTATTTTGATATTTTCTTTTCATTTGATATATTCGTATAATTGTTGATAAAAATACTGGCCAGAATTTTTACACACTCCTTTATAATTGTTGTCGAAGGAATACCACACTTCCACACATCAATTGAATTATTATCGTTACTTACAAAGGCTAACACAAGGCAAAAGCAAGGGCTTCATTTTTCAGGGAGTTCTCCAAAATAAAGACTATCACTCATTTCAATACTACTGTCTTCATAACTATCAAGATGAGTTATCAGAGTTTCCGCATTTTGTCTGTCACACTTCAGGTCGTCTTGTCCTTAAAATCCTAATATCAAAGTAAATTTTTCTGCTAGTAAAGCAATAATTGTAAAATAAATGTGCACTTCTAGGACACTCGTCACTTTCATATCGATGAATTTCGATAGTATGTCTTGAGAACACTATAATCTTTCGCAATCACTTTGAATGGAGTCACATTTTTGTCGTAAAAGATTGGAAATTATCTGTCTTAACTTATTCACACCAATGTTTAGACGCTTCTTCGTCTCTCAGTGGCAGTGATATGTGATATGGGAAAGCTGATTGTTGAATAGGTAGGTCTCAAGTGACAAGTTAAGATATTTGCTAGGGATGCGAATAGGTTCATTATTCCCGACGAGAAATATATATTTGCGGACAACAAACTTAGACGTCCGACTCGTTGGCTGAATGGTCAGCGTCTAGGCCTTCGGTTCAGAGGGTCCCGGCCGGGTCGGGGATTTTAACCACCATTGGTTAATTCCAGTGGCCCGGGAGCTGGGGGGTTTGTGCTATCCCCACCATCCCTGCAACTCGGAAACCACACACAACGCTATCCCCCACCACAGCAACACCCAGTTACTTACACATGGCAGATGCCGCCCACCCACATCGGAGGGTCTGCCTTACAAGGGCTGCACTCGGCTAGAAATAGCCACATGAAATTATTATTATTATAAACTTAGAGTTAAAATGTTTGATGCACACAACAATTTCATATTTACAGGAAAATTTTCGCTATCAATGCACCGAATCCATTTCTCTCGAAGACTTTATCCTTCGGTGAGAGCGGACAAATCCGAAGAATTTCCGTAATTTGACCTACAGTGAGGTATACAACACGATCGATCCATGTTAGCCGAATATATGCACACTGCATTCAAAGAAGACACCAATAATTATAACATCAACAATGAAACATAATGGTAAACAAACACATAACCTATACGGTAGTACGTTCAAACACGAAATAATAGCCTACAGGTATTTTAAGATTCCACGTAAAATCAACTGGCGACACAAATGCCTCTTTATTAGTACTGATAGTCACGAAGTACAATCACACGCGGACTCGAAATACCACTGCATTCGAGATATACAGGCCGTACTGTAACTCGGATGACGTCAAGCAAAGAGGCGAACGGTTTCCTCCGTCCGACCCGCACAATGCAAGCACATGATACGGCTGTGCCTTATAATTAAGAAATATTCCCAAATGTTGTATTCATATAACAGATGAGAGCTTTAACACCTGTAATCGCTTCATATCTCTTAAGTTAGGTCTAGGTAATTCTAGAAGTAGTAGGCTTAACATGTGACCAAAGTGGTCAATGATTTACTCCACCATCTACCCAACAATTCATAATTATTGTGCATTAATAAAAATATGGAGACAATGAACGTAAAAATAAATAAAAACAACAAAGCTTTGCCACCATACCTCCAGATGATCATACACAGAGCGCAGCTTTCTTGGTTTTTTTTCTTGGAACTTCTGGCACTATTCTTCAAGGAATTAATTTGCATTGTTTGTTACAACTAAATATTGTCTACCAGCAATAGTTTAATTTAAATTGTTTAAAGTGTATGTATAATAATGCCGTAATCATGTAATAGAAGGTTGGAGTTTATAAACTGCATTTAGTTCTACATTTTAGACTGGTTTCTACTTTTCCTTCGCACCTTCTCGAATTATCTAATCCAAAAAATAACATAAATGTAGGTTAACTTGGTTACTGATCATCTGGGTTACTGTCAGACATTGTATATTTCCACAAAAACTTTTTACAATTGGCTTTCGCACCGACACAGGTAGGTCTTATAACGGCGATAGTATAGGAAAGGCCTACGAGTGGGAAGGAAGTGGCCGTGACCTTAATTAAGGGAGAGCCCCAGCATTTTCCTGGTGTTAAAATGGGAAACCACGGAAAACTATCTTCAGGACTGCAGACAGTGGGGCTCGAACCCACTATTTCCCGGAGGCAAGCTCACAGCTGCACGCTCCTAAGCGCAGGGCCAACTCGCCGGGTCCACAAAAACATGCTATACAGTAACAATTCATTGGATAAATTCCACGAGAAGCATTACGTCCGTTGAGTTTACCTTATTCACCACGTAAAATTAATACACCTAACCTAAAAACGATGTGGTCTCATTATCTCGATAAGAGCTGTTTACGTAAATGCTGATGTGATAAATATAGAGAACAAGCAGGCAATAAACTTAAAAATAAAGGTCTGCCTTTCAATAGCCACAATTATACAAAGAATGCTCGCAATCACTATTGTATTCGGAAATGCATCTCATAACATTCGTTTAGCCGCTCTAATCGATCAGCTGATGGGTTTGGCGCGCTTTGTACCGTACGGCCTGTACATTATGAAGGCGGTGAAATTACCTATTTCACAATTATTACGTTAAACCCGTATCCACGGTCACATTAAACCTACGCTTGCCCCGCACCTACTGCCATGTTGTCACTAATCGACACGTGCCTTGAGCTCTGAGGAGTTGGTCTTGGACCAAGACCGACTCCAATCCTCAGATCGTAATATAAAAAGAACATGGCGGTCGAAGTAGCCGGATTGCTGATATTGGGTAACACGAAAATATCACGTATATATTATATACACGGCGGTAAATTAACATGATAAATGTAATATCATAGGGAAAATCAATTTTACACTTATGAAAACACTTCGCAAACAAGAATCACATATATTCTACTAGAAAAGAGACCAACACACGCTGATTATATATAAATTTCAATTCGTTAAATAACGCTTTTTCTTACATTTCACTTCGCTGGATAGAAGGAAAACATGATAAAACTGTCAAAATGATACTTCTAACATCATTTTGAATGTTTCAAAATAAATTTCTTTCTTTCTTTCTTTCTTAATCTGCTTACCCTCCAGGTTTGGTTTTCCCTCGGACTCAGCGAAGAATCCCACGTCTACCGTCTCAAGGGCAGTGTCCTGGAGCGTGAGACATTGGGTCGTGGAATACAACAGGGGTGGATGACCAGTACCTCGCCCAGGAGGCCTCACGTGCTATGCTGAACAGGGGCCTTGATGGGGGATGGGAAGATTGGAGGATAGACCAGGAAGGGGGAAGGAAGTGGCCGTGGCCTTAAGTTAGGTACCATCCCGGCATTTGCCTGGAGAAGTGGAAAACCACTTCCAGGATGGCTGAGAGGGGAATCGAACCCACCTCTACTCAGTTGACCTCCCGAGGAGGAGTGGACCCCGTTCCAGCCCTCGTACCACTTTTCAAATTTCGTGGCAGAGCCGGGAATCGAACCCGGGCCTCCGGGGGTGGCAACTAAACACACTAACCACTACACCACAGAGGCGGACTCAAAATTAATTAAGGTACGAAATTCCTCGATTTATTCTCTCTCATGAGAACTGTGAAACACTTTGTTGCTTTACTGTTGAAGTGGTGGACAATTTCTTAAATTCAGCACCCAACGAATAGGAAGTACACCCGAAATAATAATGTTATTACGTCCCACTAACTACATTTGTTACGGTTTTCGGAGACGTCGAAGTGCCGAAACTTAGTCCTGCCGTAGTTCGTTTACATGCCAGTAAATCTATCGACACGAGGCTGACGTATTTGAGCACCTTCCAATACCACCGGACTGAGCGAGGATTGAATCTGCCACTTGGGGTCAGAAGGCGAGCGCCTTAACCGTCTTAGTTACTCAGCCCAAGTACACCCGTAATGATTGTTAACCCAACGAACGGCCCTGGTAATGTTAACATAATATTGACATATGGCATAACAGCACTTCACACAGTGAAGTAACGAAACGTTCAGACACTAAAGATATAATAGGTTTTTACCTATTAAAGAACATTAATGCAGGAACTATTGACTAAACATTGATATTTAACCACATTCACGAGCTTCAGTCCGGCACAGTTTTCTTGATAACAGTTAATCACAACATGAATCGGAAGGCTGTTGGCAGTGTAAAACCCTACGTTACAAAACCAGATGATCCCTCTAAGTCACTATTTCTTTTGTGTAACAGTATACAGATTGCTCCACCTGTCACACTTATAGGTTTTATTATACTCCAAGATACAACCAAACATTTCCGCAGGCAAACACAGATTATTGTAAAATAAACTTGCATCTAAATCACTCGACACTTTGAAGCACATAGACACTGACGGAATATCACATATCAGTTATATTCTATCTAAATTAAATTTTTCGAGGAACACGAATAGTTTGGAAGAAGAGAAATGGCTTCTCTAACCTCAGACTTATTCTCAAAATGATGTATGTATGCTACAGTTTTGCCATGGACTTCAAAATAATCACGATGTATATTCCTAATCCATTTCTATCTTAATGTTCTATTCCGTAGGAAACTTAAGAATAGTTGTATGAGAGGCATTGCCATAGTTAGACTAAAACCTGGTCCACCTAGTGCACTTACGTTCTGGGTGAAAACACGATTAAAACAATCAATCAATCAATCATTCAATCAATCAATACTCATCTGCATTTAGGGCAGTCGCCCAGGTGGCAGATTCCCTATCTGTTATTTTCCTAGCCTTTTCCTAAATGATTTCAAAGAAATTTGAAATTTATGGAACATCTTCCTTGGTAAGTTATTCCAATCCCTAACTCCCCTTCCTATAAATGAATATTTGCCCCAGTTTGTCCTCTTGAATTCCAACTTTATCTTCATATTGTGATCTTTCCTACTTTTATAAACACCATTCAAACTTATTCGTCTACTAATGTCATTCCACGCCATCTCTCCGCTGACAGCTCGGAACATACCACTTAGTCGAGCAGCTCTTCTTCTTTCTCTCAATTCTTCCCAACCCAAACATTGCAACATTTTTGTAACGCTACTCTTTTGTCGGAAATCACTCAGAACAAATCGAGCTGCTTTTCTTTGGATTTTTTTCCAGTTCTTGAATCAGGTAATCCTGGTGAGGGTCCGGTACACTGGAACCATACTCTAGTTGGGGTCTTACCAGAGACTTATATGCCCTCTCCTTTACATCCTTACTACAACCCCTAAACACCCTCATAACCATGTGCAGAGATCTGTACCCTTTATTTACAATCCCATTTATGTGATTACCCCCAATGAAGATCTTTCCGTATATTAACACCCAGATACTTACAATGATCCCCAAGAGGAACTTTCACCCCATCAACGCAGTAATTAAAACTGAGAGGACTTTTCCTATTTGTGAAACTCACAACCTGCCTTTTAACCCCGTTTATCAACATACCATTGCCTGCTGTCCATCTCACAACATTTTCGAGGTCACGTTGCAGTTGCTCACAATCTTGTAACTTATTTATCACTCTATAGAGAATAACATCATCCACAAAAAGCCTTACCTCCGATTCCACTCCTTTACTCATATCATTTGTATATATAAGAAAACATAAAGGTCCGATAATACTGCCTTGAGGAATTCACCTCTTAATTTCTACAGGGTCAGATAAAGCTTCACCTACTCTAATTCTCTGAGATCTATTTTCTAGAAATATAGCAACCCCTTCAGTCACTCTTTTGTCTAGTCCAATTGCACTCATTTTTGCCAGTAGTCTCCTATGATCCACCCTATCAAATGCTTTAGACAGGCCAATCGCGATACAGTCCATTTGACCTCCTGAATCCAAGATATCTGCTATATCTTGCTGGAAGCATATTCTCACATTACTGCGTATAATTACAGATCGCATGTGTCCACTGACCCATACAGGTACACTCGTACAATTACATTCTACAATAAAACCTAACATTTATCGTCAACTTTCATAAAAATACACAGACTACATACGATAACAACAAACCAAAACAAACCCAGATTTCCAACAATTCCGGCTACTCGATTCGCCATCTTTGAACGATCGAGAGTAGCATTAAGGTCTGAGGATTTGAGTCGGTCCTGCTTGGATCAATGGCGGTCATTTTGTCACGTATCGATATATGTATTACGGTCTGATCATATTGTAGTCGGTATTGCTCGATCTATGGCGGGACCGCGGTGTAATGAATAAGACTCTTTGCAATCGAGACGGATATAATCGACTCAAAGCGACGTAATTCTTCGAGCGTGTCGATTCATATTAATCATCTTTCTTGTATTTTATAGAAGTGTCCAAATAATTCAACGTCTATCAAGTACAATCATGCGAATAAGATAATGTAAACTTGTTGAATCAATGCAATTATTTTCATTCTCCTGTATTTCATGTTTTATATTCTCATTTCATGGAATTTACCCAATGACAGTTCTTTCTTTATTACCACGCCCACTGTGATGAACAAATTCCATACTACATCAGAAATAACGATTTTTGATACGGGCCATAACCGGGAAGCCCCTCGCCGAGACCCTGACCTTACGGAATACCGTTATTCTTGACCAATTAGGGAATCAAAGTATCAAACTGTCAGGCTGAGAAGACTTCGACAGAAGCTGGTATTTCTACCCCGTTCTACTCCTCAACATTCAAGTAAGTTATCAAATAGGTTACGAATATCAGCAATAAGACTGTGAATATTGTGAGCGAACATGCTGAATGTTTTCTAATAATTTATTCAACCACTACTGATCTGCATTTAGGGCAGCCTTTTCTTAAATGATTGCAAAGAAATTAGAAATTTATTGAACACCCCCCTTGGTTAGTTACCTAGGTATTTCAATCCCTAACTTCTCATCCTTCAAACAATTTTTTTTTTTTTTTGCATTGTATCAAGTCTTATCAAGAAACATGAATACCACTCAATATCTTCGACCCGAAGGTTTGTACGATTTTCGGGACTCAACACTCCTGTTTTCTGTTATTGCACACAAGGCCAGAATACCTCAGGTAAATAGTACTAAATAGGCATACCAAGTTAAGAGTCGAATGTCTTAGGGTGGTCCCTTAATATCATTCCCTACTCTATATACATAACTGGTTAGCAATAGCAGTTACTAGAGGCCTGCCTTCTCTTTACATTCAGTTGCTCACAGAACACCCTAAGTACAGTACGGGTACCATACTTAATTTCCTAATGGTAAAATCTGGAAGGATACCGTATTGCTGGTTATTGAACTTCCTTCGCTTAGAGCCTAAGGGAGCTATATTCAGCTTAGCCGAGTGGTTCATTCTGCTGAGTGAACCAGCAAAAGCTTCTAAAATAGCCCTCTGCAGGATTCAAGTATCTTTTACATATACTTGTTATAGTAACAGTCTAAAATGTGTGTACAATCGCAGGTAACATTGTTATGGTTCCCCACGAAACAAAATTTTCTCAAGTCTTCCATTAGGAAACAAACTTGAAATTGAGGATTTTGGAAGGCCACTTGCAGCTCTGAATATTTTCCAGAACCAATCTTGTAAAGGAAATCATTTTGTAGAATATTCAAGCCTCAAATTAACTTTTGCTACAAACACTTAACAGGAAAAGCACTGACTTACACAAGGTCAATCTGAGAGAGGGGCAATAAGAAAAGAACACACACAATAGGACGAACCTAAGGGCAGAGGGGGCAACAGAAATGGGAGGCGAGGACAATCTCGACATCTTCAAATTGATAGGCTCTCTCCTCATCAGTCCAGTTCTTCTCAGCCCCCGAGGAGCTTGTTTCTGCTTCAGCAGGAGGCGAGCATCAATACATATTGAGGAGTCACCTTGACAGACCTTGAGTACTCGTATGGGAAATGTAGGATAAGAAGAATGCCAGATAAGTACAGAAAAACAGAACAAACATAAGCAAAGATAAATAGAGGTGGTTTATTTATTTACTGTATGTCAGAAGTACAAAATATGAAACACAAAAACAAACAAATGGACACAAGTGCACAAATGTGTTCATTAAGTGACTTCAAACAGTTCCCGCCCAAAACTTAACCATTTCGAGAGCGCTTGAATTAGCTTGAGTCAAATCACTCATTGCACATCTGGATGGGCACAACGGATAACATAAGAGATGTGTTGTTTGAAATTCGCCACAATCATGTAGAACTCTCTTGGTCAGAAAATGCCACTTCCTTCGGTTCCATCCATTCAAATTAACTACTGTACTTATCTCCTTCCATATGGCAACTCGTGCTTTTGTACTATTGCTTGTAACAGTATCCATAGAGTGGGTGTGAGATCATAGTAGATGAGTTTCTCCTTTCATTGTTGGCAGCCACTTCTCTTCTGATATCAGATGGAGCAATTCCAGCCAGATAGTTCACTTCATTGATTTGAGTTGGTCTCAAACAACCTGAAAATAACCTGTAACTCTCGTTTAAGGCAACATCAACCTATTTTGTATGAGCTGACTTATACCACACAGGACACGCATATTCTCCTGCTGAATAGCATAAGGCCAGTGCTGTTGTTCGTAACATTTGGGAATGGGTGCCCCAGTTAGCCCCTCCCAGTTTACGAAGGAGGCAGTTCCTCGAAGAGACCTGCTTCAGTTTAACCCATGAGTGGTTAGTAGTCGTATTGCAACACAAGTTGTCGCACGTGAGGCTTTCTCTCACATTAAACTTCATTTAAAATAAATATATCTTCCACAATTTTGCGGGGCGTAAGAGTGAAATGAATTACTAAAATGATACGCAAAGTATGCGTTATGCATTTTTAATATAAAAAATTAAATGATAAGCTGTATATTACAGAAACAAATTACTACTGAACAAAAATTAGTCATTAGTTCAGTCACTTGTCAGTACGTAATATTCACAAGAGTGCTGGGCCAAATGGATCGCGCTGGCCGGTTCAATCCTGGCTCAGTTCGGTGGTATTTGAAGGTGCTCAGATACGTCAGCCGTAGATTTACTGGCATGTAAAAGAACTGCTGTGAGACAAAATTCCGGCACCTTGGCATCTGCAAAAACCATAAAAAGTAGTCATTGGGACGTAAAACTAATAACATTGTTATTAATATAGAACTTTCTGACAGATGCAATATGAATGCAAGAATAATACAATACGTCTTCTAACATTTGAGTTAGTTGGAGTTTGTAACAGTGCTTATTACTCAACATTCTTCCTCGACTCATAATTTTTGAAGACTTGTTTATCAGTACTGCAAATGGAGAATGTTTCACACATGACTTAAGACAATTACTAACACCTACAACAGGATAATATTTCCCTCTCGACTTCAACATAACACCGCCACTGATCGCGTGATGAGAGAACCTGTCACACACGATGCACAAACTCACACGAATCTTTGTTCCAACTATAGGAGGGGATGCTTACCGTTCAAATAAAATGACTTGTTTGTTTCTTTCCTATACTTACATGATAATCAACTAAGTTTGCTTTTATGTAACCTGTCATAACAACATGAGAATCAAACATCAGAAAAGTTGTGGTGCACTCAGGAGTTCAAATACCACTGTCGTCATCCCTGGAGATGGTTTTCCGTGGTTCTCCATTTTCAAACCAGACATGCTGAGACTGTACCCAGCATTTGCCTGGTGTGAAAATGGGAAATCACAGAAAACCATTTTCAGGGCTGCCGACAGTGGGGTTCGAACCCACTATCTCCCGGATGAAAGCTCACAGCTACGGACCCTTAACCGCACGGCCAACTTGCCCGGTCAGAGGAAAATAGGAATGCTTCTGAAATACGGAGGGTTGCCCCACTTAACACAGGACGTGACCTTGAGCACATGTGCTGCTCCTGGAAGCAGCTGTATGTTGATTTCTTTTCCTGTCTGGTCAATGTGATTTTAGAGTAGTGCCACGTACAGTCATATCATGGCCTGCCGAATTGCAGATATATGGCAAAACCAACACTAGGAAGTCCTCTGTAGGCAATGTGACAAAATTACATCAGAATGGTTTCCCGCCAGAAACAATAACTTCGCGAAAACTGCTGCAGAAGAGAATTTGAGCCTCCAGGACTCCGGACATCATTAAGAAGGTGAAGGCTGCTGTCCTGAAGGAAAATCCACCAACTCAAAGACACCTTACCAGCCACACAAGCACATCTAAATATACAGTCCACCGTATAATTAAAGAATATGTGAACCTGGTAAAGCAGCATAAGGCACGTGGATATGCTTTACTAATGGCTTTACGTCATACCAACACAGATAGGTCTTATGGCGACGATGAGACAGGAAAAGGCTAGGACTGGGAAGGAAGCGGTCGTGGCCTTAATTAAGGTACAGTCTGGTGTGCAAATGGAAAACCACGGAAAACCATCCTCAGGGCTGCCAACAGTGGGGTTCGAACCCACTATCTCCCGATTATTGGATACTGGCCGCATGTAAGGGACTGCAGCTATTGAGCTCGGTGGATATGCTTTGAAAGCAAGGCACGTTAAAGAACGGTTCACTGATGCCAGAAAATTATGCGAAAATTACCTAGCAGGGGATAAATAGCAGTCTGTTGTTACTCAGGATGACACCAATAAGCCCAAAAGGCAAAAAAGGGACACTCAAATGTTGTCAAGGAAAACAAAGAAAAGTTTGCTAGGGAGGTAAACTCAGAATCCTCAAGACTGAAGTTATAATTAAAGCCCTGCACAGATGCAGATATCTGCGAAGTTAGAGTCTTGGTGGATACAAACTGTATGCCAGTGCGGATAATTTTGCTGCTAATTTTTAAATAATGATGATTATTGATTTTCACTCAGGTATACTCTTACTTTTGCTTGTAGTTGGGTGTCCCTTAACATTGGTATTGGAGAATGGTGATACAGTATATAGAGCCTTGAGATCATAAAGCCGTAAATCTGACCTAAGCCTAACTGGTTTTTGCCCGCAATTAGTGGAAGAAAGGAACAGAGGTCGATACGTCGATAGTTGTCACAAGAGAAAATCCCTCCTAAATCTGTGACTGTAGGGGTTGTGGTGCCAGTTGTCAAGCCTATTGTATTATGTTAACAGATCTGTTTCAATATCTTGGGTGTGAAATACTGTAGGTAAATATTTATAATGTCCGCGGATAACCATTTGCGAATGCTATTTTGTATATCTGCGCAGGGCTCTAGTAATAATTTGTAAGTATGTCAGCTCTCCTTACTTTTGAGGCTTCAGTTCTTAAATGACACGTTACAAACATGACCGTGGAAATTCTGTAGTAATCTTTTATCCGAGCGAATTGGCTGCACATTTTGGGTTGCGTACCTGTAGGCTTGCATTTGGGAGATGGTGGGTTTGAATCCCATTGTTAACAGCCCTTAAGATGGTTTTCCACAGCTAACAACTGCTAGAGCTATTAAAGGCTACATTTGCTATCTTTCCCACCTTCATGTCACCGGAAGTCTTCCCTGTTATGTTAAATCACTAGCAAAAAATTGAACACGAAAAAGCAAGATGATAGGTTGTACATGGTATATCTGCAGAGCTATTGATGCGAAATTTCTGTTTTGTGTTGTACGTAGAAGTAATAAAACGGTGTAAAAGCATCAGTGTGCTTATTTATTAATTAAAATTTTTATTTGCATAATTTTTAGCAATTGTCAAAAATGTTACTGAACAATGGTGAATGATGCGAGGAGTTGGAAATGTTTGTTTTCAAAAGACGTCAGATTGCAGGCTCAGGTTTGCGGTGCTGCCGTAGCCGCCTCGTTTGTTCTGCAGAAATACTTCTGGTCTTCCTCGATGCCTTATCCTCTATAGGCTTTTACCCACTCATTAGCAATGTACAGGATGGCTGGAAACAACGTGAACCGGGTACATGAGCATTAGAGGGCTGGTCATACTCAAATAATTTGCAAGAAATAATTCGATATCTTGCACCGTTATCATTTCATCAGCTGCTGAAGTTAGTCAATCAGATTGCTTGTTAGGCGAGTTCAAATGGGCTTTGCACAGTGTGTTGCTTAATCTGCACATGACTCTGAATTTCTTTTTACCTTGAACCAGAACACACAGTTGTTTTTCTTTTTTTTTTACACTCCACTTTTCGTCTCATCAACACAGATGGGTCTTATGGTGACAATGGGATAGGAGAGGGCTAGCAGTGGGAAGGAAGCGGCCTCAATTGAGGTACAGCCCCAGCATTTGCCTTGTGTGAAAATGGGAAACCATGGAAAACCATCTTCAAGGCTGCTGACAGTGGGGTTCGAACCCACTATCTCCCGAATGCAAGCTCACAGCTGCGCGCCCCTAACCGTACAGCCGTACAGGTGGAGAACAAGTAGAAGAACTAGCACCATCAAGCACGCCACCAGCCTAGGTTTTGGCAACTAAATCATACCACATCCTACTGTCAGTTGTTCACGTATTTAATCAAATACAATATTGTGTGTACTTTAAATGCTTAAATACTGAATTTACAAACGTTGTCTTCAAGAAGGCATAGTCAACCTTTCCCCATCACCTCTAATTTTCACTGAGAGCCTTTAAAAATAGGATATCAGTAGGAAATGGATATTAGAAGCAGTAGCTGGTTCAGAACTACTCAAACAGAACAGAACAAGATATTCTGCTTAAAAGTACATGGGTTCTGTTTTAACAGTATTGGTGAGCAGGGCAATCTGATGTCAGGCATTGCACTGTTTAATCAGCTGAGTTTGGTGTCTCGACAGTTTGACCTACTGTACAAATTTTATTAAAATCTGGAGAACAAAATTAGTTCTTGAGACTGTGAGGTAGCAAGATGAAGAGCGAGCCGCTTCCTTCCTGTGATATTTATCTGCCTACTGGATGTCTCTGTCAGTGAGAAGTACATTCCTTGTCCATAAGCAAGTGGTTGTACCTCATTATCCCATCTGTCACAAGCTTCCCCTTCACTATATACTGCCATGAAAACATGCCCTGGCACTTCAAGTAGGTCCGCTAGCTAGTTTTGTTCTGCATTGAAAGTACAGTTACCAACACCATACGTGGACCTGTAAACATCCTGAAATCCCATTCGTCTGGACCTCCATATTTTTAAAAACCATACCACTATATATCTGTAAGGTAAAAATGTCTGAATCTTGGTACGCTAAACTCGGTGAATTACAGCAACGCGTAACTGTGGGAAGTTGTTGATTCTTTCAATAAGTAAACAAACAAGCAAATAAATAAATACATAAATAAATAAAGAACACAAAGAGTTTCCAAGAAAAAGTTAGTTTGCGGACCCAAACACCATGGACGGAAGAGAGGAGGAGGTTGCAGAGTGAAAGAATGAAGGATTACTGGGTGCAGATCACAGCCCAGAAGCAGCTGAAATCGAATTAACATGGTCCACAGTTGGCCAAAATGAAAGAAAGAAAGAAAGAAAGAAAGAAAGAAAGAAAGAAAGAAAGAAAGAAATGGAATAATATTACCAGATAATGTAATGCCTCAGAAGTGATGTTATGGATGCAGAAACATTTATCTGGAACTGCAGTGTTTATCATAGAGACAGGATGGATTTCATAAGAGGGAGAGTATTCATACTAGTGAGAGAAGAATTTGTAAGCTATGAAAAAAATAGTAATACAGATACTGAGGGACCCTCTGTAAATCATTCATTTCCATCTATACCTGAGAACGTGACTAACATCCCCCCCCCCCACTAACCCTGGAAAAAAAGAAGAAGATAACAGCATTAACGATCACATTTTTAAACTCAATTGAAATTGAAACTGTATTCCAGATCCAAATGGTCACCCTCATTGGAGGACAGATGATTTATTTCTTTAATAAATCTCTCTCCCTCTCTTTAAGATTAAATTCTAGCTGTAAAGCTCATCTCTAAAGATAATAATAAACTTGATGTTTTTGGTGTGAACAGACCTGTAGATGGTGATGCTCACACAGAATTATTTGATAAGATAACCAGCTATGTGGTAAACAACACAGAGAGAAAGAATGTGATTGTAACAGGTGATCTCATTTGCATAAATGTTAACTGGGAAGGTAATGTGAATGCATGACAAACAAAAATTAATGGTAAATACATAGTACAGTCATTAAGTTCTGAGACTGAATGCATGATGGCAATGCGGTGCACTATAGCGCATAGGTAGCGCCGTCGTATGGTACCATGTCAGTCTCTCGTCTCTGCAAGAGACAGTTGAGTCCATGCATTGAAAGCAGTTGTTGCGGCTGTGATTTGAATGCGCCAGTCGGACCTTGACATGTCGCAGTTTGAGTAATGGGAAAACATCAAGTTCTGCCAGAAATTAAGCAAAACTGCTGCCAAAACGTTTGAAACGATGCAGCAGGTTTACGGTGAGGACGCATTGAGTTGCAGTGTTGTGTTTAGGTTGCACCGATGTTTTGTGCAAGGACAGGACAGTTTAGAAGATGATGTGCGTACTGGTTGACCACAAACAGTTCGAATGGAACGCAGAATCCAAGAAGTTGCAATGTTGGTGCGTGCTAACCACTCCCAAGCGGTAGACGATCTCGCAGCAGCAATAGGGGCCAGCCATGGTTCTTGCCACAAAATTCTGATGGATGACCTCAACATGTCTCGTGTTTCCGGATAATAACTGGAGACGAAACATGGCGTTTCCTTTAAGATCTGCAACTGAAACGACAATCCGCCACCTGGAAAACGCCATCATCACCACGACAGAAAAAATCACAACAAGACAGGTCAAAAAGCAAGGTGATGCTGGAACTGTTTTTTGATTCAAATGTAATTCCTCCCAGACGGTGCAACTGTAAATAAAACCCGCTACAAGGAGATCCTTGGCTGTTTATGCGATGCAATTCGCCGTAAGCAACCTGGGCTTTGGCGTACAAAGAACTGGCTGTTGCTACACGACAACGCCCCTGCACATCGCTTTGTCCTTGCCCAAGAGGAACTTGCAAGGCAACAGGTGACAGTTTTGCCACACCCTCCGTACTCACCTGATCTCGCACCATGCGATTCTTGCCTTTTTCCTCGCCCTGAAAGCACTATGTGGGCGCAGATTTCAGTCGTCCGAAGAGGTCATGATGGCCACAAGAGAAGCCATACGGGACCTTCCTGCCAACTGCTTTCAACGGTGCTTCCAGCAGCTATACCAACGTTGGCAAACATGCATAACGGCCAACAGCGACTATTTTGAGGGTGGATGTGGTTCTGTGTAGTGTACGCCATGTAATGTGGCATTGTGTGCAACATACAGAGTCTTGTGGGTGCCTATCCTCCAGGCGTCAAGTCTCAGAACTTAATGACTGTACTAGGTAATTTAAACAGAAAGGGATGGAATCAACTAAAGGGAAGAATATTTTACATGTGGTGCTGATATTATAACCAGACGAGCTCTGTAGAGAAACTAAGTGACAGCTGATAAGTGATCACAAAGCTGTTTTAGTCGTAGTTAAAAAAAAGTAACAGAGGAAGCATGTAAAAGTAGGAATATTAGATAGTACTGTATGGTTGATATGACAGGCATTATGGAGATTTTGAAAAGTAATTATGATCAGTGGAAAGTGGTAAATGAAAATGTAAACAGTCTATGGGATATGTTTAAGGCAGGGGGGAAGTGTTGAATTTGGTACCAAAAATAGATTTTTTGGAAACATATTTTCTGTAATCTGCATAGTGTAATAATTTAAATTTAAACTGCTGAAAAAAAATCATAGCTCTGGGATTTATAACTTTTTGAGAAAAGGCTAAGCATTTTACATATTTGAATATGGTGACCAAATTTTTAAAAGCATTTTTCTCTAATATACATTTTTTGCAGAATGTGAAGCCTTTTATCTAAAACTATAAATCCCAGAGCTATGATTTTTTTTTTTTAAGGAGTTGTTCATTACACATTGTAGAACATACAGAACTATAATTGTAATGGTTACTCTATAGCGTATAATATGATGAAAAATACCTTATTTTTGCAATGATAAGTTAAAAATTTAAATTAAAATCTAATATGCATATGTAATTTATTATATTCCAGTATTCACAGTGTAGTGATAGTTTCATACACTAAAAAAAAAAAAAAAAAAGTCAAAAGAATTGCATGACTAGAATTCCTGTTATGGCTTTCAGAACTTACTAGGAAATTGAATCTAGCAAAGAAGTCAGCTAAGGATAACTTAATGGCAAGCATTATTGGCAGTCATACTAATTTTAGTGTACAATGGAAAAATATGTATAGGTACTTTAAGGCAGAAACAGGTTCCAAGAAGGACATTCAAACACCTACATTGATATTCTTCAAGGCAGTATTATTGGACCTTTACGTTTTCTTATATATATCAATGATGTGTGTAAAGAATTGGAATCAGAGAGAAGGCCTTTTGCAGATGATGATATTCTGTACAAAGTAATAAATAAGTTACAAGATTGTGAGCAACTGCAAAATGACCTTGATAATGTTGTGAGATGGGACAGAAGGCAATGGTATGACCTGTAAAATATTATATATTCATCTACATGCCTTACATCTAGGTTTCCCATTATATTTTTTCATTTATTACAATTATTATTTATCTATACACACACCAAGTTTCATGCCACTAATTCAATAACTATGGTTGTAATGATTTTTTAACGAAAAGCTTACATTTCCAGTTTCATCCCCCCCTTAAAGCAATTTGGTAAGGAATGATAAAAATCACTGTCTTATAACAGAGAAATAATAAGATTGAGGAGGAGGAAGAGTTCAGAATGGTTGTGGAAGTAAGGAAAAATTGAAGGAACTTCCCAGGAAATGAATTTAGCAAACAAGTCAGCTAATGATAACACGACGACAGGGATAATTGGCAGTCGGATATGTTTAGATAGGCCCTTATTATAGCTGTTTATCCTTCTAGTTCCTCTCTAATACATTATTATTATTTTGTTGTATTGTTTCTGAAATAAATGAATTTATTAATTGCTGGTTCATCTTTTTCATTGCCAGAGACTCACCGGACAAAAAATTAATCACCCTAGTGAGCAAGCACAGATGGATTGTTAAGTCTCTACAGATGGCGCAGCAAACTAGTCCCATGCTCAAATGCACGCATACTGCCTCTACGTGAGCATAATGCAGTAGCGATCAGCGAGACATTGATGTTTCAAGCGGACAGTGTACGTCAACATGGGTAGATTAGTATCCACTGTATGAGGAACACCACGGGATAGTACGAGTCCCTGTGGTAAGTACACTTAGGTGATGAACACCATAGGTTTGCACTGCCTGTCAACTTCACGCACCGAATGGCCATAGCACGGCCAAACACAATTGCCTCTTTATGCCACTCTTCACGTCCTGACATCTACCCATGTTGACGTACACTGTCCGCTTGAAACATCAATGTCTCACTGATCGCTACTGCATTATGCTCACGTAGAGGCAGTGTGCGTGCGTTTGAGCACGGGACTAGTGCGAAACACAGCAGGTTTGTAATACATGTGCGAATTTCATTACCTGCGAGTAGTACCATAATGTGTGGAATACCGCGAGTCTACGCTACTCTTGATTAGTACTACAACATGACAAATACCATGGTTCTACTTTTCTAGTGATAAATACCAATATGAGGGGCCGATGACCTGGATTTTGGACCCGTTTCGACAACAAGCATAATCGATTCAGCATCGTGCTATAGAAGCAGTCCCTTAGCCCGTAATACTATTGTTTTGTGCAAGTTTCTGTGCATGTGAGGCACTGTGTGTCAGATCCACTGGTCGTTTTAAATTCATATCCATTCATTCTTCGTCCTCACGGTTTGAATTCTGGTCAGTGGAGGATTTTGGGTTTTTAATTTGTCATCTCATTTCATAACATTAGGCACCGATGACCTCGATGTTAGGCCCCTTTAAACAACAAACATCAATCATCAATCAATATCCTCTTTTTACGATTTGTAAGCACAATCAGGATCTTGATTATTCACCTTACAGGTTTGAGTTTGAGGCTGACGATGCCCTAAAAATGGGCAAAACATGTCACTTGTAACCTTTTTTGATAAGATTTAATTCTTAATTTACTAGATCTCTTTGTATTGAATAGGTGGATATTAAAATAACACTTGTAACATACTTTGTATTTAAAATTCTGACGTCTTGTTTTGTCGCCACATGTATTACACCACTACTTGTAGACGCATTGAACGGTCCGCTGCGAAACACCAACCAGTCCAGCAACTTCACGCACCGAATGGCCATAGGCACGGCCAAACATGATTGCCTCTTTATGTCACTCTTCACAGTCTAACATAAAATTATAAGAATGTCCTTTGTTAAAACCACAGTATCGTGCTGCTTGTCACAAGTTCACACAAGATTACACTCTCCGGAGCGCTGAGTCAATGCGCCTAAAACCTGTTGAGGGTGGAGCGATTCTTCTTCTTCTTCTTAATGTGCCATCTTCTAGCGAAGGTTGGTGTTCAACATGGTGATCTTGAATTCGGATGCAGCGACACGGAACAGAGACATTGTGTCCAACCCATACCAGTCTATGAGGCTCTTCATCAATAGAGTTCGTCGTCTACCAGGACTCCTACATCCTTCTATCCTTCCCTGTATAACAAGCTGGCAGGATTCTGTATTTATCATTCCGCATTATATGGCTGAAGTATTCCAGCTTCCGCCTTCTTTTCAAGTTGATCCAACACCTTGGAATTCTGGATTCTGTCTGTCCACGAAATGCAAAGGATCCGTCTGTACACCCACATTTCGAATGCTTCCAGTCTTTTACAGAGGGCTTGAGTAAGTGTCCAGCCTTCCATTCCATAAAGTAACGTGGGAAAGATGAAGGCACGGACCAGACGGAGCCTTAGGTTTAGTTGTAGGTTGAGGTTGTTAAGCAGTTTCTTCATCTGCATGAAGATGCTTCTCGCATGTTGAATGCGGACCCGTATTTCTTGGCTGCAGTCCCATTTCTGGTTGAGGTAACATCCTAGATACTGGTATTGGTGAATCCTAGCGATGGGTTCATTGTCGAGAGTGACCTGCATGTTGAAGTCTTGCTGTTCACTGACGACCATGAACTGGTGGAGCGATAAACAGCTCAATCTTTATAATGAAGTAGAAATAAAAGGTATGTTAAGATAAGAGCAACAGAGTTCTTTAAGTAGCTGTGGAGCAAGGAAGGGTGTTCAGTTGTCTATAGTAGTATTTATCTGGCTTGTAATGTGTCTGAAGACACGTTCCACTGCTTGTGAATCACCCGACAGGAATTGCTGCAGTCAGATTGCTCACACAGGCGCATAAAGCTACGCGTCTTCAGTGGGCTGGAAATCATTGAATGTGGAGAGTAGCTGACTAGCAAAACGTAATGTGGTCTAACAAATCATTCTTTTGCCTGTATTCCAATGATGCACATAACCAAGTGCACCAAAGGCCAAACAAATCATTTCAAACATTCTGGATGATCAAGTGTTGCCTTTCAGTCAACATCTGCATGGTGAGTATAGTATTGATGCCTCGATTTTTCAAGACGACAACAGCAAAGTTCATTGCGGTGGGCACATGGTTTTATGAACCTTCCCCCTCCATATTACATCTGGGTTGGCTTGCAAAGTCACCTGACTTGAACCTCATTGAATCTGTGGGACAGGTTGGAACAGCAGGTAAAACACCGACATCAGCATCCCCGCAATTTAGTGGAATTGCGCGATCAAATCCTCAACAAGTAGCTTAACCTGGATGCGACGTACCTGCACAACCTCGTGGACTCGCTTCCTAACCAAATCCAGGCGGTATAAAATCAAGTCCAGAGGTAGAGTTTCATGGTATTAAATGATGCTTGTAATGATTTCTCCAGGGATGACTAATTTTTTTGTCCTGTGAGCATACTTTACATTACTATTACTTGTATAGTATGGATTAAACAATGAAGGATTTTACCAAATGTTTAGTCGGAAACTGAGAGGGTTTCTTTACAGAGTTAATTTTCTTGCTAATAACTATATATTCATTTTTTTCAGATGGAGATGTTCTCTATGTCAGCACTAAATGACAATCCATTGGCAATAGCAGTCATTTGTGGAGACAATTATAATGTGGAGAGACTCTTAAAAGTAGGCGCCAATCCCAACAAACGAGACATGATGGGTAGCACTCCGATTCACATCGCTGTCCTTAAAAATAATATTGTAATTTTAGAGCTGCTCTTAACTTACGGTGGAAATCCTCGATGTAAGAGCGAATTAAATTTCGGGGGAACACCACTGCATACTGCTGCTGAAGAAGGTCATTATGAATGCATGGCTTTACTACTTAAAGTTGGAGCTAATGTCAATGATCTCAACACAAAGAATGTAACACCCCTTCAGCTTGCTGCTAGTAAAGGGTTTTATGACTGTGTAAAGTTGTTGTTATCGTCAGGAGCTATAGTAAACAACAAAGATTGTATACGAGGCTATACAGCTCATTTAATAGCCTCTTTAAATGGCCATGCTAAATGTCTAAAACTGCTGCTCGATAATGGGGCTGATATTCATGCAACGAATGCTGATGGCAGCACAGCGCTTCACTTGGTAGCACGGGAGGGATTCGAGGACTGCATGCGCATCCTGCTTGATGCAGGAGCGGATGTCAATGTTACAGATATCAACAATGCCTCTGCTCTTCATGAAGCGGCTGAAAGAGGACAATTTGGTTGTGTCCGTTTACTTCTGAATCACAATATCGACATAGAAATTAAAGACGATAAGGGCCAAACAGCACTCATAGTGGCTGCACAAGAAGGTCATTTCAATGTCGTTAAGCAGTTGGTCAGAAAAAATGCCAATGTGAATGCTTGTAATAAGAATGGAGCATCTGTATTACTTTGTTGTGCTAAGAGAGCGCACTTTGTCTGTGTTCGTTACTTGCTCGATAATGATGCGCGTATTTAAATATTACTTTCCCAGAGACATACTGATAGAAATTTTAACCATGCTTAATATTTGATAAAAGTTTCTCTTCAGAGTTCTTTTTGTTTCATTTTCAAAAGTGTGAACTACTTGGATTATCAGCTTATTTTGGATTGTGAGTGACTAACATAGGTCCTCCTGGAATAACTGAAGAGGGATTGGACGAACAGAGAGTATTATTTAAAGTCCCATATTGGGTGTACTTAATAGGCAGCTAATTAAAGTCTGCAATCATTAAGGTAGAGGGTGATCTCATTGAAATTTTCAGTGTATCAAAAGGTGTAAGAAAAGCCTGTATATACATCGCCTCAACTGTGTAACATCTGCGTCATCAGAAGAGCACTTAATGGCTGAGTTTAGTGGAATTTCGTTTGGCGGCTGGAAAATCACCAACTTACACTTTCCCATTGCTAACAGGGAAGAAGAGCTTACCGACTTGTTGGTTCCTCAGTGGGTCAATGATACTGTGTCCGACTCATGATCACAAGTTCACAGATTCAGTCCCGGCTGAGGTTAATTTTTGGACGGTCAAAAATCTTGATATGGTTGGACAGTAAAAAATCATGGCAGTCCATGTCATTGTTAAAGACGCATTGTTAAAGGCGCATTAGTGTCACTCAACAACATTAAATTTAATTAACTTGGTCATTAGTATCCTATCCAATAAAATTATACTTTCATTGCCAGACAGCACCACTTCTGAAGGTCTGCATCACGGTAGCTGAGGCAATACTATTATTATTGTTACTATTGATAAGAATGATAAATGTTAACCTAAATTACAGTCTAAATATTTTTATGACAAAGACCGGACTAATTCCAAGTGACTGGCAAGCTCAAACTCAACTTACAGGATGCTTCAAGGGCTTGCAGATTGTCAGCGATTTTGTATACCTTGGTTCAGTCATCAGTGGTGCGAGAAATTGCAAATAGAAGACTAAAAAAGATGTTTTGTGCTAGGTAGAGTAGCCATTGTCAAACCAAGAACTGACAGACCTGGGCAATATAAAAAACTATGAGGGTACATCTGTTTGAATCTCTGGCGATCTCCATGTTTTTGTACAACCATGAGGCTTAGACTATGGATGATGCTACAAATATCATGGACTGAGAGAAGAGCAGAACAACTACACATTGCATGTGAGTGAAAGCTACCTCCAGTTCTTTGAGCAAGGAAGAGCAAAATTTAGAAAATTTACAATTTACAAAGCAAAGTAGAAGGCAGAGGATATGGACGAACAGCAAGTAGATACCTCTTCAGCTGAGGACTGCTCTCCTTGGTGATGCCCCCTCAGGGATGTGATATTAAGGGAGGAAATTAAATCACAATGCTCAGTAATGAGTAGAATCACTGATAATGAAAATGCATCAATATTACTATTATAATTATCTATGTATAGATAGATAGATAAGAGATGGGTGAGCCCTGTTTTCGCAGAGCTCCACACGTAGGTCTATGAAGACCCTTTGTGCCCCTTGAACGGGTTTGCCTAGTCCAGACCTAGTGCTCCTATAAAGGATACCAGTGTCCGGATTTTGGCGTTCCTGATGTCCTCCAGGCTCACAAAATGTGAGCCCAGGTATCGATGTCTAGTGCCTGCAAAAGCCTCGCACTGACATAACACATGCGCGGAGGTCTCCTCCTCCTTACCGCATCTTCTACACATCGGATCGTGGGTGATTTTCATGATGTGTAGGTGTCTCTGTAAGGTATTGTGGCCTGTTAACAGTCCAACTACCATTCTCATTCTGGTCCTATTCAAATTCATTAGGACCTTTTTATAGCTTTGACTAGGCCCTTTGATAAGTTCACGTGCCTGTCTTGCTATGGTTAACCTCTTCCAAATATCTAGGTGAGACTGGTTTATCCATTGGGATATTGCCAGTCTCACACTTCGGAGTGACACTCCCAGGAAGGGCTCTGGTCCTGTGAAGGAACCCATTGAGCCCTGTTTCGCTAGTTTGTCAGCTTCTTCATTTCCACTGATTCCTGTGTGCCCAGGAACCCATAATAAGGTAACTGAGCTAAGCTCACACAGCTGATCTAACATCCTTTGGCATTCCCAAACCAGTTTTGATGTTGTTTTAACTGCACATAGTGCTTTTAACGCTGCCTGGCTATCACTACATATAGTGATGTGTCTTCTGTGTCCAGGCATTTTCCATATATTTAAAGCACAGGCTAGTATTGCGTATACTTCAGCCTGGAAAACAGTAGCATATTTACCCATAGGAAGGGAGAGCCTTGTCTTAGGCCCCCAGACCCCGGCGCCTGTGCCCGCCTCCGTCCGCGAGCCATCTGTGTACCATGTACAGCCCCCAGACTTAAGACGGGCCCCAGCGTCCGCGGCCCACTCCTCCCTTGTGGGTATCACCACTGTGAATTTATAATTCAAATTAAAGCTAGGCTTCATCAGATCCCCGATCATCATTGTCATAGGGCAAGTCTGGTGAAGCCTTGTAAGAATAGAGGCATGACCTCTATTCGGGTTTTTGAAGGACCATCCTCCGAGTGACCAAAGGCGATAGGCACTCATTCCCGCTATTACCTTAACAATTATCTATGTATTAAAAGAGTTTACTAAAAACAGATTTGGCAAATTCGCTCGTCCATTCTACTGGACCGATTTGCTTCATTTTTGTTTTATTCTCTCCGGAATTACCTGCCGGTGAATCATGAGACACTGATGGTCTCTAAGTTCAGCCAGCTTTAAATAATCCTGATATCAAATCACTAAATCATCACTCCAATAATTGCAGATGAAGGCTTACCCTAACCCGCAATACATTCTATACTAAGTGACATGTGATTTTCATCCTTAGTAATGCCATTAAATGCGGCCATGTTTGATTACTACCTGTCAAGCCTCTGATCACAGAAAAATACTGTTACCTGCTAGATACTCTTTGATTCTCTAACCTTTCCCAGTTTCTAAATATATTCAACAGATGGCAGAGCATTCCTAATAACTTACATGCTGCTAAGAGAAAGAAGTCTACATACAAATAGACCTCATCGTGATCTACGCCTTAGATATTATCTGAGAACACCTATCGAAGGATAACCTAGCTACACTAGAAAGAGTGAAGGCCATGTATCTCTGCCTGGCAAGAAATGCTCCTTCGAGACTAACCTATGAGCTCACAAGACAATCATTCTAGATAGAAGAACAGCGATTAAAAATGTCATTGCCTTGTAAGACACAGCACTAAGAACTGCAGGATAAAAAAGCGAATATGTGGATAGATTTTTACCAAACATGATGAACATCAGAATGGAATGAATTCTGACTACAAACTGCGGCATACCATAACGCGCTTCTTATTAAATGATCATAAAACCATTAAAAAGGGCAGGCAAAACAGTACGACTATGACAGGCATATCAAGACGAGTTATCTGACCGATTTATAATGAATGCTGCAGAGCAGTAGGGGTCCTCTAGTTTATTTATATTTTATAATATCACATACACCTACAATACTGAGAACATCTTCTCAACATCTCTTCTACACCAAGACTGGAAACTCCTGTCATATTCAAGTTCATGAGAGGAACAGGGCTCGTACACATATTTGTGCCTCTTCTTCAAGGTCAAAAATGTCCGGCTCCATGGCTAAATGGTTAGCGTGCTGGCCTTTGGCCACAGGGGTCCCGAGTTCGATTCCCGGCAGGGTCGGGAATTTTAACCTTAATTGGTTAATTTCGCTGGCCCGGGGGTTGGGTGTATGTGTTGTCTTCATCATCATTTCATCCTCATCATGACGTGCAGGTCGCCTAAGGGTGTCGAATCAAAAGACCTGCATCTGGCGAGCCGAACCTGTCCTCGGACACTCCCGGCACTACAAGCCATACGCCATTTCAAGGTCAAAAATTGAACAGGTAAAGGAGTACTGTTATCTGTAAAGACAACAGATGCATGATGGAAGAGGAAAGAAAATTAGCCCTGGCAAAATAGGCATTTATGGAAAAAGAAAAATATTTAAACCAGGAAGCATATGAACGTAAAACAAGCAGTGATCAAGTAATAGATAGGAACATGAGGAAGCACACAATAGATAAACACAACAGGTCAGCATCAGAACAAGGATCAGCAGAGAGAGGAAGCCAGGGTAAACAAAGTCATCTTTCTGTCTTCCTATAAACAACTTGAACACAGAGATTAGGAAAACTTCTGCAAAATCATTTGTATGAAGTGTACTTCTTTAAGGAAGGGAAAGCTGGATACGAAGAAAACAGGTGAAGAACTGCGTTCAAGCAGCAGAAATGTGCATGTGACAAAAATGACGAACAAAGTAGACTGGAAGAAAAATAAATTGAGAAGGATTAGTGGTAGACGTGGTAATTATTGTTTTAGGAGGAAGTACACATGGGCAATCATCCTCTCTTAACACAAAGCAGAAGGGAAAAAGAATGAGGTCTGATACTTCAAAGAATTAGGGGAAATTGAACCATAAGAATAATAAATTATAAAAGCAATTTATTGGAATGAATAAAATAAAATTGTGGAAAACCATTTTAAGAATACCGAGTAGGGTTAAATGGTAACGTAAATACAAGAATAGGAGCAAAATTTTACCAATAATTAACTAGGAACAAGACAGGCTAAGCTAGGATATAAAAATAAGCATAATTAAGGAGCTTATTTAAATCCTTGCTGATTTACAATTTTGTAAAATTGTACAATAATAATGATTTATTATTATTATTATTATTATTATTATTATTATTATGTGCGTATGGGCCCAATGGATCACGCAAAGCTCTAACGATTCTGTTTTCTGAGTTGCCAAACAGCTCTCATCCTTTCTCCGTGGATCCTTTTTCGTTCTTCTGTCCACTTTGCTCCAGTCTTCTTTTTCACTTCGTTCTCTGGTTGCACTTTCCATCCATTAATTTTTTTCCTGTAGAGGTTTCTGTCCGCGGTATCAGTTGAGTCCATATGGGCTTTTTCCAGATCCTTCTTCACTTCCAGTACCCATGGAATATTTTTTAGATGTTGTATGTAGGTGAGAATCTTGTGTGTCAGTCTACTTGCCGGCAGTCTGCGAACGTCCCCATTAAATTTCAGACGTCTTTTGCGGATGTCTGCTGCAATGTTGGAAAGCTCTTCTGTCACTTTGCGTGATCTCAGTCTATATCCATCTTCTGTTTTTCGGGGGCCGAGAATTTTCCTCAGGATTCTTCTTTCTTCTTTTAAAATGTTTTCTAGGTCACCTTTCCCATTTAGTGTAAGGGTCTCACTGACATATAAGACTTCGGGCTTCATTACTGTATTATAGTGTCGGATCTTTGCATGGCGTGACAAGCACTTTTTATTGTATATGTTGTGAACACTACCGTAGGCTTTCTGAAATTTTTGTAGGCGAGTTTTCTGGGCAGTCTTCTCACCTCCCGTTGGTTCAAGTATTTCTCCCAAGTACTTGAAGTGTGGTACTTGGCTGATTTGCCCATATGTCGTGTTCAAATTTTGAATGTCAAGTTTTGAACAGAAGAACTTGGTCTTTTCGAAGGAAATTTGTAGACCAACCTTTCCAGCACATTCACTAAGGGTTTCAATTTGTTTAACGGCTGTGACTACATCATCTGTCAGTATGGCAAGGTCATCTGCAAAAGCGAGGCATGATATCTCAATACCGTCTTTGGGTCGTCCTAGTCGTATGGGGCGCCAGGATCCCATGTCTTTCAATGCCTTCTCCCACTCGCGGATAACTTTGTCTAGGACGAGGTTGAAAAGAAGCGGAGATAAGCCGTCACCTTGTCGGACGCCAGTTTTAATCGGGAATGGTTCAGAGATCTCCCCCATGAATTTAACTTTGGAGATAGTGTCAGTCAGTGTTGCCTTGATGAGGTTGAGGGTCTTGGAATCAAGCCCCAGTTCCTCAAGAATAACGAAGAGAGACTGTCGATCAACTGAGTCGTATGCTTTCCTGAAGTCAACAAAAATGCAGATGACCGGTTTGTTCCTCAATGCTGTGTGTTTAAAAGTTGCCTTCAAGTTGAATATTTGTTCTGCACTCGAGCGACCAGGGCAGAAGCCTGCTTGATATTCGCCAATACCTTTTTCAAGTTGTTCCTGCGTTATCTTCAAAAGGCAAGCTGAAAGAATTTTGTATGTCACTTGGAGAAGAGAAATGCCCCTGTAATTGTTCACGTCAGTCTTATCTCCCTTTTTGTGTAATGGGTGGATGAGGGCACACTTCCAATCCTGAGGTAATTTCTCCGATTGCCAGATATCTGTAACGATTTGAGTGAGTTCCTTGAGGGAGTTAGGTCCAAGATTTTTCAGAAGTTCCGCAATGATGCCATCTTCTCCGGAGGTCCTATTGTTTTTAAGTTTCAGGATGTGGCCGCAAATTTCTTCCTCTGTCGGTTGTGGAGATTCTGGGAAAGTGTGCCTTGGGGGTTCTTGATGGAATCTTGTAAGGGGCTCTGGACAGTTGAGGAGATCAGCGAAGTAAAGTTCCTAGTCCCTGACAATTTTCCTGATTACTGAGTGCAAGTTTTCCATCTGATCTTTTGAAAGCCAGGTTTTGAGGAGCATACCCACGGACTTGTCCTCCGAATTCCCTGTAGAAATCTCGTACGTTGTAGTTACGAAAGTTATCTTCAATCGAATCCAGTTGTTGCTTCAAGTGTTTTCTCTTGACCTGCCTGATGATTTTGGCTACTTGTTTTCTGGTTTCATTGAAATATGTTTGGTTTTCTGGTGATTTCTTGCTGCTTTATTTCTGGAATGCTTCTTTTCGTTCCTTCAAGGCACGTTCACATTCAGAATTCCACCAAGGGTGTTTAGTATTTATTTTTTCAGGGGAATTTGTTCTCGAGCTTTCTGGATGATTTTGTTGCAGAATTTCTCCCAGGTGCCTGCATGTTCCCTTTCCCACACTTATTGCAGATTAGTGTTTCCAATCTGTGTCGTGTCAAACTTCGGTATGTGTGACCTCTTATGATGAATTTTCTTCGGGGTGAATTTTACCTTTATTCTCACTAGGTAGTGATCGGAATCTACGTTTGCTCCTCGGCGTACCTGTACATCGTGTACCTCTCTCTGCATGGGATGAGATATGGCAATGTGATCGATTTGAAATTCACCGATACCTGGAACAGGAGACCTCCAGCTCTTCTGTTTCCGTGGAGATTTTAAGTTGACATGATTTTAAGATTGTTTTGTTGACACAGTTCAATGAGTCTCAACACGTTTTTGTTAGTGAATTTGTGAGCGGGGAATTTGCCAACAGTTTTCTGGTGTTCTTTTTCTTTACCAATTTGTGCGTTACAGTCGCCCAGCAAAATTTTTGTATCCTCTTTTGGAATCTTCGCCATGATTTTCTCAAGTTTAGCCCAGAATGCATCAGTTTTTTGTGGTTCTTTCTTATTGTCAGCGTTAGTGGGTGCATGTACGTTCACTATTGTATATTTCTTATTAGCACATTGGATTCGCATTGTCATGAGCCGGATGCTGATGGGAGTGACTTCTTTTACTGAGCCTACTATACTTTTATGTACCATGAAGGCCATTCCTAGTAAGGGAGTTCCCTAACCAACTCTCCTGTCCGTTTTACTCTTGAAGATCCGGTAGTTTCCATAATCATTTGTGTCCTCATCATTGAATCTTGTTTCCTGCAGGGCAAGTAACTGGATTTTCTGTTGATCTAGTTCTGTCACAAGATTGTGCAATTTACCAGGTTGGATTAAGGTATTTACATTGAACATGCCAATGTATGTGAAGGTTTTGGATGTTAGTTTGCCAGAGAACTCCGACTTTCTCTGTGTTCGTGACTGCCTGGGTTCCCCAGATTCCGAATACCCAGTAGCCGTCTCATGATGGGTGGATTGGTTACCACCTGGGGTAATGCTGATTTTACTCTCACGAATCATCATAGCTTATAATCAAAGAATGGTCCAGTGTTTCCACTGGGGAATTAGGACCAGGGATTGCTAGTTCCTGGAACGTAACTATACAGCCATACCTACTAGGTAAACAGACGCTGACCACTTCGCCGCTCGATCCGAGTCAGACGCGAGGTGGATTTTATTTTTGGTTCTTCCGCCCTCTCAGCCATTGAGACATATGTCCTCTTCTGCCATCGAAGCCGTTGACCACAGTTCTAGTTTCCTCAGTTGATCCACGAGTGCTTATTTGACTACGTCTTATTCACACTTGTCCTGTATATCTACAGGAGACTTCCCCTATTAGCCATTGGGACGCGCCGTGTCGGGGTTGAGGGCCCCATCCCAGTGTCTCATGCAGGGTTATGCTTAGTTCGTACTCAGTTTGGAACTAAACCCCCACGTGAGATGACCAGGTAATAATATTATTATTATTATAGTGTGGAATAGGAATGAAGAGAGAAATCCAATAGATTTAAATAAATAAAAAAATAAATAAATTTTAAATAAATAAATCATTAATTAAAGAAATTAACAGGGAAGTGATTGAGATTATACTTGGTGAGGTGAACTACTTGGAAAAAGGGTAGAATGCTCAATTTCAAGGTGATGTATTATGGGCAAATGGATATGTTTTGGATACCCTATTATCCAATTGTAATACACATTTTCCCTAATACAGTTTAATTTGTTTGATGTTACAGTCATATTGAATCAACAGTGATACGAGAAGAAACATTTGAGCATAATGAATACAAGAAATACTCAAATTGTAATTTAAGGAAACCAAGATGTACAGTGCATTTTGTAAATAAGCTTTTTTTTATATTCTTTGGAATGATTCCAGAGGTGTACTCATATTGTTTGTTTTTTATCCTGATGTCCAGACTGTTATTAATAAATGTTTATTGTTATTTTGTTACATATTTCATTGTGCCAGTGTTACCTATCCAATCACCTATGCCCTGCGAAAAAGAAATTTTTAAAGAACTGTCCTGATATAGCCAAATCGGCCCTGCGAACGTTCCACCCGTGGGACTTTCGCTCCGTCGACTGAGCGACCCCGGAAAAGGGGACAGTACATAACATTAAAAAGTAGGTGTGACATACCCGTCACTTGTGAGACTCCGCGTGATTTGTAGTTAGGGTTCATAAATTAAAATACTGTTACGATGTGACTGTTTATAGTAGCAGCTAAATACATAGCTGCCAACTTTTAGAAATAAAAAAACAGGAAAGTTTCTTTTCCCCCTTGGATTTCATCACATATATTGCGCCACAGTCTATAAATGAAAAAAGGACAGGATAAAAGGCATACATATCTACAGTTACAATGTGAACTGACCATTAAATTTACAATCTTAAACTAAAAATAACATTAAAATGGTTACAAGAAAATGTACCTAATCACTCCCATTTATGACACATAGGTGACATACGAATAATAATACAGTCGAACATCGATTACTCGAATTTTCAGTATCTCGAACTAACTTAGATTTTCTGGCCGTTTGTCCTATTCTTCAAGTGTATTTATTTCTCTATTCTCGAAATTCGGTTATACGAATTTCTCGATTTCTCTAAGCAAACACTTCCTCCCTTGAAACAAAAAAGTACCCTGTAACTCGAATTTTGTGCAACATTAACTGTGCAATACGGCATTTGTGGTTTGTGAGCAACAGTTAACAAGTAAAGAAAGGGTTACAGTGAAGCTGTAAACTAATATGACGAACCGAAAAGCTCAGTGATCGGCAAAGACTCGCCGTTTCTCGGGTGTCAATTAATTACCGGTCTCATACGACAGCAAGCCCAGAAGTCGCGGATGACAAGCTCCATTTACGAAACTGATGCGTGGTATTGACGAGAAGTTTCAATGTGAAGGGACGAAAGGTTAACCACAACAAACAGAAGAGACTAACGGATTTTTTCCAAACGTGTTAACGGAGGTGTGTTTCTTGTTTCACTACTGTATATACTGTATCCTGTCTTCTAGAAAGTTACTATAATAAGTGTTATAATTAAAGTGATGCCGTAAAATATATATTTAAATACCGTTAAACATAATGTATTCAGTAAAAGCCCGTAGATACATATGATTCAATCATGTGCTATACATGCTCAAAAACGGTATTCTCTATCTCTTAATTCCGATAACTCAAAATAAAATTTATCTTCCGAGGTGTTTCGCTTAATAGTTTCCTTTATTAGACTGTAAAATGACGGAAATTTAATTTTATAGGTATCTCTGAACACTTGGAGATAACGTTTGTTTTTTTGCCATAATGTGAAGAGAAAATACCACACCAACACAACTCCCTGAAATACATTCAACTCATTAAAATTATGAATTAAGAATAAACAAAAATGCACTGAAATACACGAAACTGCCACATACAAAACAGATCCCAATGTCTCATACATTATTAACATACGACTTTCACACGGGGAAAAGCACAGAACCACTAGAAAAAACACGTGGCATACAACTCCAACAAAATTACGCACAGAAACGATGCTAATAGTGCGCGAACCACACAATATGAAACTCATTCTTTCGTCCCGATTAACTGAGACGCTAGCGCTCACTAGCCTCTCTTGCTCGTAGGACGATTGCCATCCCGAATCCCCAGCCGTAAAGCACACATGCTGCTGTAGCGAGCAGGAAACATAATACACGAAGGCGACGGACAATACACTCTGTAAATAAAGAATCAAATAAAAACACTTGAAAATGAGGTTGGGTAAATTACACAAGCATATAAGAATTTATCCTTTATCCTATGGGAGGAGTATTGACCGTACTGGAGGTTATATTGGTCAAAAATAGGAAGAATTAAAAATAAATCAGAAAATCGGAAGACGAGTTAAAAAAACGGAAAGTTTCCGGGTAAATCGGAAGGTTGGCAGGTACGTAAATATAAGAGGCGATCAAAAAGTTTCTGTTCGACGGCCGTAGAGTCCTGAATCGGGATATCAATCAGGCAAAATCGTCGTCAGCATTGAGGCACTCATCCCACTGACGTACCAGGTTGAAGATCCCATGTGTGAAAACACTATCCTGCTGTGTAAATAAGTCTGTAACCACATGCTGCACATCCTCGTCCGACCCTGCTGGCCATTCAAGGCCTTTTTTGAGGGGACCAAAGGCTTGATCATGACTATAGGGTGGGTGGTGGTTGTTGTCCGTAATGGACAAGGCTGGGCTCCCAAATCAACCGGTGTCCTGTGTCAAAACACGATCCGCACGGAACTTGCTGCACCACTCCACGACAGTAGTTTTCGACAGACATGCTGCCCCATACACAGTCTTCATTCTCCAAAGGATGTCCACTGGCGTTTGTCCTACGGTAGCCAAGAACAGAATAACAGCACATTGCTCCTGTTTGGACACATTTGTTAATAATGTCGCCATAGTTCACGTTGCTGCATTTTACGCAGGCATCTCGGTACGATACGACTGCCTTTGCCTACATGCCGTGCTTATATACCCACATCGGAGTTGTGCTACAATGCATGTCGGCTGCAGCAATGCCCTTAAATGAAAACTCTTTGATCACACCTTACTTTCCCTTTTATATTGTCCGTTATTATGTTATACTTAGATCCCGCAACTACTGAGGACTGCAACTTGTTCTTGACAGATTTTTACAGTCTTTTCCCACCCGCTTCCGTAGCGTAACTGTTAAGTGTTATTAGCTGCCGTCTTCGGGGGCCTGGGTTCGATTCCCAGTACTGCCAGGAATTTAAGAATGGCAGGAGGGCTGGTATGTGGTTGAAATGGTACATGCCACTCACCTCCATCGGAGGTGTGCCTGAAAAGAGTTGCACCATCTTGGGATGAGGACACTAGTTTACCTTACCTTTACCGTTTCTCCAGCATATTTCTTCATCGTAATGAACAGCACACCAATCACCTGTCTGAGAATTAGATGCATGAAAAGAAGGAATTGCACAAACATCTTCCCTTTGCGACTTCAGTCCATAAGCCACAACCAGAAATGGTTCAGATTTCCCATCAGCTAATGAAGCCCAGCAATGGATCTCATTTGTTTCATAAGGAGATTTCACAGAAGGAACTTTTTGGATTCCTGCTACTTCTGTCCATAGAATTTCTTCTTTTTTTCACTGTCAGTTTATTTCTAATGGTATTCTACGGTAACAAGGTTATTGGGATGATGGCAAAGACCCTCTATGTGAGACTGAAAACTAGAGATAGGGAATCTGATTCATTTAGAAGAATCGATTCATTTAAAATAACTCACCAAAAGATTTGTTCATTTGATTAGTTCATTCAATCACTACACGACTGAAAGCAAAACTATGGAATCACATGAACCGTTATATTCTTTATAACTGCCACTGCTTTACAATCTGCAAGAAATGTTCAAAGTAATTGTTAGCAATGAATATTGAATTTTCACAACCACACTGTAATTGAAACAAACTTTCAACCTATGAGGTTGTGTTTCATACATATAGCACGTGTTGAAAAGATGTTAAGTACAGAACAAAAATGGCCGACCGGAGACCAGTGGGATCCGAACCCACAACCTCCCAATTTCATGTCAGTTGCTCTACCAATTGAGCTCTGGTGGCCTAGGTCATATTTGTTCTGTTGGAAAGGATCTTAGCTACAGATCTGGCACAACTGCCCTCACACTGCAGAGTGCGTGCAAGTCGCCCATTATGGGCGAAGTTGATGAAAACTGAATTTTCACGACCACACTGAAATCAAAACAAACTTTTAACCTATTAGGCCGTGTTCTGTACATGTAGTACGTGTCGAAGTACAAAACAAAAATGGCTAACCATATATACTAAAGACAATGGGTTGGGATATAGTACCATATCTGAAGTACTTATTTGATTATTGTTTGGTCGGAGGAGCTATACCAGATGAATGGAGAGTTGCTATAATAGCCCCTGTGTATAAAGGAAAGGGTGATAGACAAAGCTGAAAATTATAGGCCAGTAAGTTTGACATGCATTGTAGGTAAGCTTTGGGAAGGCATTCTTTCTGATTATATTAGACATGTTTGTGAAATTAATAACTGGTTCGATAGAAGGCAATTCGGTTTTAGGAAAGGTTATTCCACTGAAGTTCAACTTGTAGGATTCCAGCAAGATATAGCAGATATCTTGGATTCAGGAGGTCAAATGGACTGTATCGGAATTGACCTGTCTAAAGCATTTGATAGGGTGGATCATGGGAGACTACTGGCAAAAATGAGTGCAATTGGACTAGACAAAAGAGCGACTGAATGGGTTGCTATATTTCTAGAAAATAGATCTCAGAGAGTTAGAGTAGGTGAAGCTTTGTCTGACCCTGTAATCGTTGAGAGGGGAGTTCCTCAGGGCAGTGTTATCGGACCTTTATGTTTTCTTATATATATAAATGATATGAGTAAAGGAGTGGAATCGGAGGCAAGGCTTTTTAAGGATGATGTTATTCTCTATAGAGTGATAAATAAGTTACAAGATTGTGAGCAACTGCAACGTGACTTCGAAAATGTTGTGAGATGGACAACAGGCAATGGTATGTTGATAAACGGGGTTAAAAGTCAGGTTGTGAGTTTCACAAATAGGAAAAGTCCTCTCAGTTTTAATTACTGCGTTGATGGGGTGAAAGTTCCTTTTGGGGATCATTGTAAGTATCTAGGTGTTAATATAAGGAAAGATCTTCATTGGGGTAATCACATAAATGGGATTGTAAATAAAGGGTACCAATCTCTGCACATGGTTATGAGGGTGTTTAGGGGTTGTAGTAAGGATGTAAAGGAGAGTGCATATAAGTCTCTGGTAAGACCCCAACTAGAGTATGGTTCCAGTGTATGGGACCCTCACCAGGATTAGCTGATTCAAGAACTGGAAAAAATCCAAAGAAAAGCAGCTCGATTTGTTCTGAGTGATTTCCGACAAAAGAGTAGCGTTACAAAAATGTTGCAATGTTTGGGTTGGGAAGAATTGAGAGAAAGAAGAAGAGCTGCTCGATTAAGTGGTATGTTACAAGTGATGAAAATCATTTTTCGTCCGTATTGAAAGTTTCATAAACTGTATATAGGATAATATCTTTTGTTTATTTCCACCTATTCAATACATTACAAGAAGTTGGCATTTACTTTAAAACATTATTCAGATGAGACATGTTTCGCCTCTCACTGTGAGGCATCTTCAGTCATTATCAAAAATCTTATTATTTTACCAGGCATCTGGTTAAAGATATTCAAAAAAGTGTTTGATGATTATAAGAGAGGTAAGATTTACGTTAGTTATAAACATGTTCATGAAGTAACTAAAAATTTAATATATTGATAAAAACATATGTAGTTCTTTGTTGAATAGGACTTGTTTGATTGTACTATAGTAAAAGAAGGTGGCTTGAAGCCGTAGTCATTAAAAGATGTCTAATACATAGTGGAAGGCATAAAATATCAGTTCTATGAGAATATACATTACATTCAAATGATACTAAAAACTAGTGGATTCAAAGGTAGTACATATAAAATGTTCAATGAAATAACTATAGATCTAATAAAATGATAAACACGTATGTAGTTCTTTGTTAATTAGGACGTCGTAAGAATGTACGGCTTAAAGCCGTAGACATTAATAGATGTCTAATACATAGTGGAAGGCATATGAAATCAGTTCAATGAGAATATATAATACAAACAATTGATACATAAAAACTGGTAGATTCATAAGAGGTACATTTAAAAATGAAGGCGTCATGTGACTATAAAAGACAGTTGATGGCTTAAAGCCGTAGTCAAAGTTTGAAATGTAGGTCAAATAACTGCTAAATATATGGTAAAAAGATATAAGTCAAAATATACAGCTTAGTATAAAAAAATATATGAAGGAAAAACATTCCAATTGCTTGACAAAAGTTACTTGACGTTGGCATGCGTTTGTCCGTGATATTTATTGTTCGACATTCGTAGGTTATTTTAGATTTATTCGGCAAGATTGCGTTGACAAGAAGTTCACCAGATGTTTATAGTTGGCCTAATTTGTAAAAAGAAAGTTGCAGAGATGATGATGGGTGGAAATTCTCAGCATTGGTATGGTTTTCTGACGTGAAGGTTGGAGAGCTGTTGTGTTCTTCTTCGATGACAATATATTTTATAAAACGTTGATTGTAAATAATTTATACTATTGAAGAGTATTATGGAAGTTTGATGAAGCTGTTGAATTATTGTTGATATAGAATGGTTCTATGGCGTTATAGGCCCATTTAACAAGCTGTGTGAGGCGTTATTAGGATACTAATGGTCACTAACGGTTTTTACTCCTTGTGTTGTACGTATGTCGTCTGTCTTCACGTCAGAAAACCATACCAATGTTGAGAATTTCCACCCATCATCATCTCTGCAACTTTCTTTTTACAAATTAGGCCAACTATAAACATCTGGTGAACTTCTTGTCAACGCAATCTTGCCGAATAAATCTAAAATAACCTACGAATGTTGAACAATAAATATCACGGACAAACGCATGCCAACGTCAAGTAACTTTTGTCAAGCAATTGGAATGTTTTTCCTTCATATATTTTTTTATACTAAGCTGTATATTTTGACATATCTTTTTACCATATATTTAGCAGTTATTTGACTTACATTTCAAACTTTGACTACGGCTTTAAGCCATCAACCGTCTTTTATAGTCACATGACGCCTTCATTTTTAAATGTACCTCTTATGAATCTACCAGTTTTTATGTATCAATTGTTTGTATTATATATTCTCATTGAACTGATTTCATATGCCTTCCACTATGTATTAGACATCTATTAATGTCTACGGCTTTAAGCCGTACATTCTTACGACGTCCTAATTAACAAAGAACTACATATGTGTTTATCATTTTATTAGATCTATAGTTATTTCATTGAACATTTTATATGTACTACCTTTGAATCCACTAGTTTTTAGTATCATTTGAATGTAATGTATATTCTCATAGAACTGATATTTTATGCCTTCCACTATGTATTAGACATCTTTTAATGACTACGGCTTCAAGCCACCTTCTTTTACTATAGTACAATCAAACAAGTCCTATTCAACAAAGAACTACGTATGTTTTTATCAATATATTAGATTTTTAGTTACTTCATGAACATGTTTATAACTAACGTAAATCTTACCTCTCTTATAATCATCAAATACTTTTTTGAATATCTTTAACCAGATGCCTGGTAAAATAATAAGGTTTTTGATAATGACTGAAGATGCCTCACAGTGAGAGGCGAAACATGTCTCATCTGAATAATGTTTTAAAGTAAATGCCAACTTCTTGTAATGTATTGAATAGGTGGAAATAAACAAAAGATATTATCCTATATACAGTTTAAGTGGTATGTTCCGAGCTGTCAGCGGAGAGATGGCGTGGAATGATATTAGTAGACGAATAAGTTTGAATGGCGTTTATAAAAGTAGGAAAGATCACAATATGAAGATAAAGTTGGAATTCAAGAGGACAAACTGGGGCAAATATTCATTTATAGGAAGGGGAGTTAGGGATTGGAATAACTTACCAAGGGAGATGTTCAATAAATTTCCAATTTCTTTGAAATCATTTAGGAAAAGGCTAGGAAAACAACAGATAGGGATCTGCCACCTGGGCGACTGCCCTAAATGCAGATCAGTATTGATTGATTGATTGACCAGTGGCTCTAGAGCAATCAACGTGAAATCGAGAGGTGTGGGTTCAGAATTCCTCCCTCAAGCAACAGCATATTCCATTACAATAGCTTTTGGTTATACTTGTCATCCGGGAAGTTTTCAACCCCTAATTACAAAACAGAGGTTTCCAATGCTAGGGGTTACCTCACACAATTGGTTGACTGGCAGATTTCCCAAGCCAGTAACTCTAACCCTAGACTCCCCACGCAAGCAAACCCAATACTCTTCATAACCACACATCACTAAACTTGAAAAAAAAAAAAAAAGGGGCGGGGGGGGCTTGCAGTCAAATTCAGGCCCCCACTAATCGCCATCCATTTCTGGCTCTTTCCTTTTAAACATAACCACTGTACCAAGCTCGATAGCTGAAGTCGCTTAAGTGCGGCCAGTATCCAGTATTTGGGAGACAGTGGGTTCGAACCCCACTGTCGGCAGCCCTGAAGATGGTTTTCCGTGGTTTCCCATTTTCACACCAGGCAAATGCTGCGGCTGTACCTTAATTAAGGCCACGGCTGCTTCCTTCCCCGTCCTAGCCCTTTCCTGTCCAATGATCACCATAAGACCTATCTATGTCGGTGCGACGTAAAGCCAATAGCAAAAAAAAAAAACAACAAAAAAACATAAATAACCACTGTAAGACCTGCTGTCTACCTGTAATCCTGTTAATCTGATCATTCAGTTCAGGAGTCCAACTTGAAACTGACATGACAGATTTGATTAAATTACAGTTTTATCTCATTTTCTTTTCAGAATATCTAATCTTTTTAATACGATTTTCTTAGGTTTATATCTGATAAAATCTCTAATATCTGACACATCAACAAAATATAATTTCAGTACATATGTAACACAATAATACAATGGAAATTGGGAAGTTTCACATACCAGCTTTAGAAAAATACAGACTGCTGTGAAAATATTTCTTAAATATTTCATTAAAAAATAACTCTTCGTTTCAGCTTTAGTGAGAGGAACATATAAACAGTATATCGTTTTACAGAGGAAAAAGGTAAGGTACTTTTAGTTGTGATTTCAACATAATTTATACACTATTTAAAAAGGGAAATTATCACAGATACAACATTTTTAAGAAATTTTTTTTATATATAGACATTGGTTCCCATATGGAAGCTGAAATATTTGTCCTGAATGAGAAAATTCTTAATTACAATATAATTGGTCCATTATTGGAAATTATAAATTTTCAGGCTAACTCATTCTTGTTTGCCAGCATTTTGTTGCAGTATGCCAATTTGAATTTGCACAACCACATTGAAATCAAAATAAATTTTTGACCTATTAAAAACAAAAATGGCTAATTAAATACTCACAAAAATTGATGCCTGCTAGGCTATTAGATGATATATACTGGTTCCCATAAGGAACCTGAAATATTTGTCCTGAATGAGTAAATTCATAATTCTAACATAAATGGTCCGTTATTGGAAATGACAAGTTTTCCAGCTAACTCATTCTTGGTTGCCAGTCTCTCATAGTGCATTGGTACTACTTGTCCTAGTATCCTACGCAGTGGCCTCCACTATATGCACTAGCCATGCGTCTTGGTAGGTGTGCTTGTTACCAACTGATGAGCACTAATTGGCACACCGGAGTGAAATGCTGGCAAACAAAAATTAACAAACAAATCATTTCATAAATTTTGGTGTTCCGTGGCACCATAAAATACTTGTCAGAAAAGTGAAGAAACTGTCATGGACATGTAAGACAGGTGGGAACAGTACACCTGCAAGTTCACAAGATCACTCACTACAAAAGCTAGTAATTTGTAAAGCATTTTGCAGTAGCTTCCACTGAAGTCCCAGTCTCATGGGTGGTGCTGAGTGATGACATTCACAGCACGATCAACAGTTCTGCAATAGCACTTTCTAACCCAGTAATGAGTAAAGCAGTAGCAAACTACCTCACTCTTCATCATACCTTGTATGCCTTATTATGGCACCACCATTGCTTTTTGAGGTTTCGTTTATATATGCTTTCAAGGATCTAATCTACCTCCATGCTGAAGACTTGACAGCCATATATCGAAGAATACTCTTAAAAATAGTTGTTAAATATAGCATTCTAAAGCGCACAAAGAAGGAACAAACTAATACGCCAACCTTCTATATAACACCACAGACAAAACTGCTAAAGATCCTTTGCAAGCACAAGACATAAATTGATCTGTAACATTTTTTCAAAAGCTGGTTAAGTTTCAGGCTTGAACGAAGAAACATCCTGGGATGTGTGATAGTGTGTGTACTGCAAACTAAAGTCTGATGAATGGTAACACTGTTTAGGAGATTTTCTTGAGGTCCAGTTGGTAAGATACAACAAAGTATAAGCCTAAAAGAAAATTCCTTATTATGATACAATATTTTACTTTTCAACCGGTACCAAGCAATAACATTCATATAGAGGTATTTTAAAATACATTGCTAAACAAATTGCTTCTGCCATACATGAGTTCAGAAAAAATCACTCGGACATCTTTAACATAGGTATGCGACTTCATCCCACTTATACAATAAAAAGAGTTTATAGAAGTATCAAAAAACTAAAGTAAAAACTGTACATCAACCCAGCTCCGTTCTATAGGATTGGGTGCACATACTCTTGCCGGCTTCGCAAACTGTCCATACATACACAAATCTTGCAAACCACTGGAACACAAAATATTCAATCGGGACAGCCACTCGCCCAATGACCACGTCGACCTAGAAAAGAAAGCACTGTTCATACAAGCAACAATAGTTCCTTCACAACATGACATACAGGTAGAAAGATTTATCCACAATAACAACCAAGTGCAAAATAACAGTAACAAGGTGATGTTTACAAATAACGAACAGTAACATAATTGCTCACAATTATTTCTGAATATGTGTTTTCAGTATCCAATTATTTACTGCTAGTACATACACACAACATGCACCAGGCTGAACATTACCTATACTTTTAAAATATATTTACAACCTCCTTCCTCCCTCTCCCCCCCCAAAAAAACACACACACAATATGCATCAGAACAGCTTTCCAAAACCTCTGTGTTGAAACAAATGTAAAAAAAGAAAAGAGTATCGATTCATAAACATATTTTTCAGGATAGTAAAATGAAAATATATTTGAGGTTCCCGTGTTTAAATATCTTTCATTCCATTTGTTTTGCTTCTCGAAACAGAACATTCTTCCATCTGGTGTCTGCATTGGTTTTCATGCCTTGTGGGAAAAAGAAATACACTCACAGGCAAGGAGATTTCAGCTCAATGGAACAGAAACCATCCGACCCTTCAGAGATCATCTGAAATTCAAGAAATGCCCAAGGAAATATGTAAGATTTAGCACCCTCTGAATGCAGCAGCTATTTCTTCCAATGAGTGTAAAATGAGATCTTTCCAGAAGACCCTCACATGACTCCAGAAGGTTTTGCATGTTACTGAAAACATTAACCTCACCGTTGTTCATAACATTTGTTGGACCTCCTCTAACTGTGTTTGATCCAACTAAGTACGTTAAAACATGACTTCTTGACAGACACCAAAAGGACGACCTGGAAACAAGCAGAGGAGGATGGCGATATGTTAAATATTCAATACACTGTTACGTTGTACTGCATTGGATACTGGCCGCACTTAAGCAACTGCAGCTATCGAGCTCGGTAAAGTTCCTTTTGGGGATCATTGTAAGTGCATAGGTGTTAATATAAGGAAAGATCTTCATTGGGGTAGTCACATAAATGGGATTGTAAATAAAGGGTACAGATCTCTGCACATGGTTATGACGGTATTTAGGGGTTGTTGTCATGGTTATGACGGTATTTAGGGGTTGTTGTAAGGATATAAAGGGGAGGGCATATAAGTCTCTGGTAAGACCCAAACTAGAGTATGGTCCTGGTGTCTGGGACCCTCACCAGGATTACTTGATTCTGGAACTGGAAAAAATCCAAAGAAAAGCAGCTCTATTTGATCTGGGTGAATTCAGACAAAAGAGTAGCGTTACAAAAATTTTGCTAAATTTGGGCTGGGAAGACTAGGAAGAAAGGGGACGAGCTGCTCGACTAAGTGGTATGCTCCCAGCTGTCAGTGAAGAGGTGGCATGGAATGTCATTAGTAGATGAATAAGTTTGAGTGGTGGCTTTAAATGTTGTAAAGATCACAATATGAAGATAAAGTTTGAATTCAAGAGGACAAATTGGGGCAAATACTCATTTGTAGGAAGGGGTGTTAGGGATTGAAGTAACTTACCAAGGGAGATGTTCAATACATTTCCATTTTCTTTGCAGTCATTTAAGAAAAGGGTAGAAAAATAACAGATAGGAAATCTGCCACCTGGGTGTCTGCCCTAAATGCAGAGCAGTAGCGATTGATTGATGAAAATAACGTACAGTATATTGTTTAAAAAGCCCTGAGACTTTCTCTTAATCCCCTCCTGATAGCCTGGAACCTCCTTTTCCTTAGGGGGAGCAGGAAAAGAAATAAAGGGAAAAGGCACTGGTTATTACATTGATGAACAATTGTCATTCAGGTTAAACTTGATGATGATGATTATGGGGCCTAACATACAGGTCATCAGAACCTAGTGGTATGAAATGAGACAAAATGTAATGACAATTTAAAAGTCCAAAATTCATCTACTGACCAGAATTCAAAATGTGATGATGAAGAATGAATGGATGAATATGAATTTAAAATAATCAGCATATCCAACTCTAAATACTGAAGGTTAAAAATAATTCCAAAATCAATCCACTGACTAAATAAAAAAAAAAAAAAAAAAAGAGACGAGCAATGATTATGAACTTAAAACAATCAGTGGATCTGACCCGCAATGCCCCACTTTCCCAAAACTTAAAACAATAGTACATACTGGCCAAGGACTGCTTCCAAAGCAGAAATCTGAATCGATGATGCTTGTTGTCTAAAGGGGTCCAAAATCCATGTCAACAGCCCCTCATAATGGTACTTATCACAAGTAAAGTAGAACCATGGTATTTCTCATGTTGTGGTTCTAATCAAAAGTAGCATAGACTCATGGTAATCCACACATTATGGTACTACTCACAAGTATTGTACATCGCACAGGTAATGCAGACCTATGGTGTTTCTCACATAATGGCACCACTCATAGGCAATGCAAACCCAGGGTGTTCCTCACCTAGGTGTACTTATCACGGGTGCTGGTATTCCTGTGGTGTTCCTCACACAGTGGGTACTAATCACAGGCAACAAAGACCCATGGTGGCACTTATATAGTGGTACTAATTACAGGCAACGCTCAAACCCATGGTGTTTCTCACATAACGGTACAATCAGGAAGAAATGCATTTAATTTTTTGGACATCTAATCAGGACACCAAAGAACAAGATCATCAAGAGAATAACAGAAAAATTATGGAATAGTTAAGTGCAACATTAAATGGATTACAGAAATCAAGGAAGATATGGACTACAAATTACAGAGGAAGACCTAAGAAACAAAATCAGGAAACTCACAGACAACCAAACCAGACTGCAAACCAGAATCAACAAACAGACAATAGGAAGAGTGATTTCTGATGAAGAAAGAAAGATAAGATCTGGGAGAATGAAGAACTACTGGGCTGACAGGAAACTGAAAAATTCTTTGTATAAAGTTGGCTAGAGTGGTCCAATGAAGGCCATAAAATGTAAATAATAATAATAATAATAATAATAATAATAATAATAATAAAAAAGGAACTAATCACAGGCAACGTAAGCCCACGGTGTTCCGCATATAGTGGTATTAATAACAGGTACTGTAAACCCACAGTGAACCACTCCCTGCTGCTACTAATCACAAACCTATTGTGTACCTAATATAGTCGTACTACTCGCAAGTAAAGGTGACCCATGGTGTTCCCCGCATGATGGTACTAATCACAAGTAGTTTCATGGTTGTAATTCAATCATCCCTTGGTCGCCTCTTACGACAGGCAAGGAATACAGTGGGTGTATTCTTCGCCAGGTTAAACTCAGTCCTATTTGGAAGTAATGGCATTAGAATTCACAAATATTGGCTGTAAGGAAATGATTCTAATGGTTCCGTCAGCTTCCGCTTTGATCGCTAGCGCTGTACAGTGTCCTGGGAGCCATCTGGTGACTAATGAATATACCATTTCCACTTCTATTATAACGTCTAAATTCAAAGCTCATTGTTTAAGAAGCCTTTCTCGTGGACAGTCGAGATTTTCTTCTGATAGCGCAGAGCAAAGTTCTCTGCGAAACGTAAAGAATTTCACCTTATTTTCTTGACATGGCATAAGCCCAAATAATATGTCTATAAGTATGGGCCGTGAAAGTATCAATGGCAACTTTTAAATTTATTCCATCGACAGAATATCACCAGCTGACGTTACAGCTAGTGGAGCCAATAGCGATGTATCATCAGTCGGTCTTTTTCACAAACGTGGGTACCGATGATATATCATCACCGGCCCTACAAGGGTTAAAAATATTTACTTATATACAAGTTTCTATTGGACAAGAAGTTTCCCCCACTTTTTGGCTACTTGTTTAATGTTGCACTAATACATCAAAGGTTTTTAGCGATGCAAGGATGGGAAAGGGCTACGACTGGGAAGGTAGCGGCTGTGGCCTTAATTAAGGTACAGCCCCAGCATTTGCCTGATGTCAAAATGGGAAATGACTGAAAACCACCTTCAAGGCTCCAAAATGCAAGCTCACAGCTACGCGACCTTAACCGCACGGCCAACTCACTCGGTGGCAAGAAGTGTTACAAAAACTGAAGTCATGAAAGAAGTGGAAAAATTTCATATTGCCACCAAGGAGAGTCAAGCTGGTTTTGTCAGGAGAAGAAATTAAAACCAAATCCACATAATCACAAGTCGAGAAAGGCATATGAAAAGAACTACATAACATGCAGAACTTATGGTAATTGACTTACCACATCGGAAGCAGCTCCCATACCCTCCATAGTATGCTCCATCTATGCCTTCTACCGACGATTCTGATTCATCGGAAACAGAAGAACCACTGGTGTGCGAACCAGATGATACTGAGTCGTCGTCGTCATAGTACTCGTCATCATAGTACTCGTCGTCGCTACTGATGATGAGGATCTCGCTGTCATTTTCCCTGTCAAGGAAAAGAGGAAGGTTCTTTAATGAGAGTGACAAATAGTTACTTGTGCTCCTTACATTGAATTATTAATTAAAGCAACAAAAAAAAAGATAATCTCCGTTCACAACATTTTATGTAGTATGGAGTGAAAAGCTTACTATTTACACAAAGGATAGCTGAATTAAGAGTAATTAATTTTGTATATCTTCCTTATTTGGTAGTTGCAGAAGATGAGAAGATTGTGATGAGTTACATATTATTTATGATAATAATAAACATATGACATTATGTGGATCAAACAGAAAGTGAAAACAATACATAAAAAGTATGTAATTTATAAAAATGAATGCGCGTAATATAATCAGGGAGAACAATGATGTAGATTTGCACGTCCAAGTCTTCTAGCCACAAAACCAACCATGTCTTCCTGATAACCATGATATGCACACAGAGCACATACTGTATATTTGCAATGTGCCAAATGGTCTGGAACTCTGCTCCACAATCATATCTTGGAAAGATTTTGAAACCGCACTTATGTAATGTGAAGACGCATCTTCCACAGTTGTGTGGATCCAAAGAAACTGTAATAATAATTTCGTGTGGCTATTTCTAGCCGAGTGCAGCCCTTGTAAGGCAGACCCTCCGATGAGGGTGGGTGGCATCTGCCATGCGTAGGTAACTGAGTGTTATTGTGGTGGAAGATAGTGTTATGTGTGGTGTGTAAATTACAGGGATGTTGGGGACAGCACAAACACCCAGTCCCCGAGCCAAGGGAAATTAACCATTTAAGGTTAAAATCTCTGACCCGGTCGGGAATCGAACCCAGGGACCTCTGAACCAAAGAGTACTGCGCTGACCATTCAGTCAAGGAGCCGGACGGTGGTGTGGTGTGTTGTGTGTATATGACGAGAAGTGCATAAAATGAACACAACACCCAGCATCGGAGGAATTAGTCAAATGCATTTAAAATCCCCATCACGGCTGGGAATCGAACCTAGAGCACTCTGAACCGAAGGCCTCAACGTTGACCATTCAGCCAAAAATATACATGGAAAAAAAAAAAAACTAAGTGATGAATTAATGCATTTGAAGTATTGTATATTGAACACATATTTGGCTTTGACAATAAGAAAGTGACTGTAGTAGTAGCAGCAGTAATAATAATAATAATAATAATAATAATAATAATAATAATAATAATAATAATAATAATAATAATTGTAATAATTATAAGAAGAACAATAAAACAACACTAGACTTGATTATTTTTCATCAAGAGAATCAATACTTCTCCAGTTACAGATGATACGTACAAATAATAACAATACTACTACTGTTAGTAATATAACTAAGCAATATACCATATACATATTCACAAAACACATACAGGAGAAGACAACATGAAAATGAAGAAGGAAGTTTAACTTTCAGTTACTAAATATGCACAGCATAATACCATGAATTCTCGATCTATGAGATGTCCATAAGATGTCTTCAAATGTCACTAGGTGACGATTGGAATACATTCACCATCCCACTAATTTCATTCAGGGATCTTAGGGCCTGTATAAACCAAGAGTTCCTGCGTGATTCAGTTCTGCACTTGGGTAAGTGAAAGGTGACAGTCAGTCTGGTGTTACAGGAAGGAACATGAATTGGTAGCAACTGGAATAAATTAGGACAGTCAAGGAAATTACCGATACATTTGTGTATGAAACATGCATTCACATACTTGTACCAAGTTTAAAGCGACTCAATATGCATCATGCATCCAAGAACTTTCTTAAAGTGCCAAGCATTTCATGTCATTGTGTATAAAATTTGTCATTATGTTGTGTGTCAACCTACTGATATGTGTTTAGGCAATTCTCATGATGATTGTTATCAGATTCCCTTTGATTTAATTATTCTGCAAGAACTGATGATGACTCCAAGGGAGTCGAAACCAGTCTTCGCTTATTTAATTTCAAATATTTTACATTGTGTTGAATAGTGGAACATTCCTCAACTCCTATTATATCAATATGCATCTTTGTACAAAACAGATCACAACCTATCGATGACAACATGGTATACAAACACACTGTCTTTTGAGAATCTGATATGAACTCACTCTAAGGCATTAATTAAATATTGCTGTTAAGGGGTCCACATCTCAGAGCAGTACTCTAGACCTGAGAGAAATTTCTTTTCAGGAATCACAACTGTTGAGATGTCTTATTGATAGGGACCTGCGTTTTTTGCGTATGCGATAACACCAACATTTTAAAAATATTCCCTAAAATGCTTTGGAAACAGTTACCTATAATTAACGTTGTTAATTTGAAAACTAGACAGCTTTATTTCGCAAAATAAAATGAAATGAGACAATAACACGATTATGTCAACTTTATTAATTTTATATGCATAATAATGCAAATTCACAGTGTCTGCTTTCAAATAAAGGTTTTTCCACTGCCAGAATAGACCATTGTGTCCATCACAATCTTATAAGGTCAACTTGTTCTCCCACTATATCAACTCGACTCATGCGCCATTCTGCTTAAGAAGCTGGTCAGTAAGTCATATTTTCTCTCTGCGTTCTGTTAGGGCTAGTATTATGGCTTTAAAACCCCAAAATATGATAAGATGATAAAAAATAACACAAAATACTTTTCTTGACCCTTTATATAATACTTGACTGCATTAACTGTTGCCTTCTCGTGAAGGCCATTGAATTGCACTTTGAAATATTTAAGAGGCGGCCGGAGTCAGTTCTAGATTCACATTTTATTTCAAAATATCGCCACTAGTCTCGTTGATGTCGACAACTAACTCCACTGATAGTTATATCGCGGGTGCATAGATGGCAGTACGAAAGGCCAAGGCCGAACGAGCGATTCCCCTCTCACCCTCCAGCGTCACATAGTCTGTCACCAGAAGTTGTGATACAGTACTTGCACGGAGCTGATGGTGTTGACATTTGTACGGAATGCGAAACATTCCAAGAAATTATTGAGCATGAGTTAGTGCTGAACAAAACAGTCAAAATAAGGTACTGTTTCCGACAAATATAAATGAAATGGCGTATGGTTTTTAGTGCCGGGAGTGTCCGAAGACAAGTTCGGCTCGCCAGATGCAGGTCTTTTGACTTGACACCCGTAGGCGACCTGCGCGTCGTGATGAGGTTGAAATGATGATGGAGACGACACATACACCCAGCCCCCATGCCAGAGAAATTCAATTATGGTTAAAATTACCAACCCTGCCGGGAATCGAACCCGGGACCCCTGTGACCAAAGGCCAGCACGGCGGACAGTTTCCGATGATGAAATGAAGTAGAGCATCAATCCCGTCCCCGCCTCACGTCTTTCCCTGTACCGGCCAGTCAGTGAAACATAAGATAATTCTATCCAATGAAAATACAAACTGATATAACAGAAGAATTTTTTAGTCACACAGTGATACTTTGGACATACGATGAATATTGTAACGCGACCAAGAACGGAATTTTCCAACAACCATGAGTAAAAAAAAAGAGCCTTACAAATTTATAACAGTTTTTTCCTCTTGGAAACAAACAGTTCTGAAATATATAAACAATGTATAAAACATCCCTTTGCATATTGTGTTAAAATTTGAATTCGATCAAATAACTTGTTTTCGGAGACACAGAGGTGCCGGAATGTTGTCCCGCAAGAGTTCTTTAACGTCTCGACCTTCCAATACCACCGCCCTGAGGCAGGATCGAACCTGCCAAGCGGCAGAAGGCCTGCGTTCCTGAGCCGTTGTGAGAGTCTCTTTGTCTTTACAAAGACGGATTTGAAGTCGTATGTTTTCGCATAAGTTTTAAATAATAAATGTTACAGCATCTAAATATCCATTAGTTCTGTATTTCATGACTTGAGTGGAGTGTAATTAGAGTAACTACTAAGCTCAAAAATATACCACTTCATTCTCGCTCTCGGTGACGTCAGGCGCTTTAGCCAATAGCAACGCTGCTCACCGGAATGACCTATCTGACCTGTGAGTTATTCCAGTTACGTTGGATAACCCAATTTCCAAGAAATACAAGGACTGTAAACGACGGTTTTGTATACCTACCCGTTATGAAACTCGGAAACGGTGCTGGTAAAGAACGCAACAGCTGAGGGGCACTGCAACTTCCCTCTGTAGGTGGGGGGTAGTAGAATAACACCCACAGTATCCCCTGCCTGTCGTAAGAGGCGATTAAAGCGGGCCCCATAGGCTCTGAACTTGGGAGTCTGGGTTGGCGACCACGGAGCCCTTAGCTGAGTCCTAGCTTTATTTCCACTTACTTGTGCCGGGCTCCTCACTTTCATATATCCTTCTTCCTCAAGTGACATTTTTTTTTTTTTTGCTTTATGTCGCACAGACACAGATAGGTCTTATGACGACGATGGGGCAGGCAAGGGCTAGGAGTGGGAAGGAAGCGGCCGTGGCCTTAATTGAATCGATTATTTCAGAAAGCAGTCAAGTGCCAAAAAATGGAAAAACGAGTTATACGCACATTTTGGTGCTGAAACCAGTCAAGAAACGTCGTCCTTAATAGTCAGGTATTACGTTGAATTTCGTATTTATTTCAGAAACCAGTTAAGTGACACCGCTTGGTTGGTTTCTGCGATAAACTGCTGGTACCTTTCCGGTTGGCGCTGCTGTTCTGAATCCAGAATAACCAGCTGTTCATCTGTTTTTGTTAACATTGTTGTGTTTCTGGAATCGCATGTTCCTAGTTTTGTGAACAACTGATTCAAAAAGTGTTTCTTTTGTTCAGTGCAGTGTTTTTTATATTCTTACTAATATGTCTCGCCTCTGTGGTGTAGTGGTTAGTGTGATTAGCTGCCACCCCCAGAGGTCCGGGTTCGATTCCCGGCTCTGCCACGAAATTTGAAAAAGTAGTACGAGGGCTGGAACGGGGTCCACTCAGCCTCGAGAGGTCAACTGAGTAGAGGTGGGTTCGATTCCCACCTCAGTCATCCTAGAAGTGGTTTTCCGTGGTTTCCCACTTCTCCTCCAGGCAAATGCCGGGATGGTACCTAACTTAAGGCCACGGCCGCTTCCTTCCCTCTTCCTTGCCTGACCCATCCAATTTTCCCATCCCTCCACAAGGCCCCTGTTGAGCATAGAAGGTGAGGCTGCCTGGGCGAGGTACTGGTCATTCTCCCCACTTGCATCCCCCGACCCAAAGTCTGAAACTCCAGGACACTGCCCTTGAGGCAGTAGAGGTGAGATCCCTCGCTGAGTCCGAGGGAAAAACCAACCCTGGAGGGTAAACAGATTAAGAAGAAGAAGTGATATGTCTGAAAATTCAGAAGCGGGTTCGAATCCCACTGTCGGCAGCCCTGAAGATGGTTTCCGTGGTTTCCCATTTTCACATCAAGAAAATGCTGGGGCTGTAACTTAATTAAGGCCATGGACGCTTCCTTCCAACTCCTAGGCCTTTCCTATCCCGTCGTCGCCATAAGACCTATCTGTGTCGGTGCGACGTAAAGCCACTACTGTAGCAAAAATAAATCAGAAGACGAGCCTGTATCTAAAAAGGAAACGAGGAGTGGTAGACAAACAAACTCACACGCGTAATATTATTCAGAATGCAAGGGTAAAAGGAGAAGGTTATATTTCTTACTCAGACAAGGAAGTACCTGGTCTGAGCCCTATATTATTCTTTCTTATTGTTTGTTTTAGGTGCCCATCAATATCAAGAAGATACGTGAACTAAATGCCTTAAAACCTTACCTGATGGAACATGAATACTTTTATGACAGCATTTTACAATGACCTACTACAGAGACAGAATGTGCTGTGGAGTTTGTTTATGCGGATTGATTACCTCCTGTCATGATGAGCAGGCATTGCTGATTTCATCCTTTTGTATCAGCAGTACAGTCTAAACCTATTAAAATATGTTTTTTTAACAAATATGGGGTTTATGACAAAATCCCTTCAAAATTCAAGAACCATCCCATAAAAATATGTTTGCAACACTCGTTTATTTCAGAAACCAGTTAAGTGGAAATTTCTTCCGGTTTTTTTACGGCGAAGTTAATAAGCACAACATATTTCTCCTTAGATAGAAATTATTAAGAGATATAATACTTTCAAGCTAAAATATTAAAACCCCTACCGTCAGGCCCCGATTTCAAATAGTTAGCGCTCTGGGCAAACAATATTTAGCCGCCCACCCCTCTGCTCGTTCTAAAAAATAATTAAATATTACAGTTTTCAAGATTATGAGTTTTTAAACAGCACATTATGCAAATACAGTTAATTCTCATAATTAAAGTTATCAAGCCAAATAAAGATAACAGCCAAATAAGAATGAGGCTGTTTTTATTGTTATTTAAAAAGCCGTTGGTTCAGTTTGATAATTTGTATGTAAGTAAATAATTTTAGAAGTAAGACACGTTTTCTTCATAAAATTTAAATATATAGATTAAATTCAGGTTTTAAAGTTAGAATAGTTTAAAGTGTTTTATATAGTCTAATAAAATAATTGGAATAATTTGTGGAATGTAAAAGTAATTTGAGTGTAATGAATTTAAGACGAAATTCACGCAGGCCATAATTACTCGATCCACCAGCCGCCGACCCTCAAAAACTGGCGCCCTGGGTAAATGCCCAGTCCGCCCATTTGTAAACTGGGGCCTGCTTACCGTAACATATTGTCTGATGCTAGACAGTTTCTTTCATTTTCCCAAAAATGACAGATTTGGCGCTTGACTTGTTTCTGAAATCATAGATTCAATTAAGGTACAGCCCCAGCATTTGCTTGGTGTACAAAATGGGAAACCACGGAAAACCATCTTCAGGGCTGCCGACAGTGGGGTTCGAACCTGTTATCTCCCGAATACTGGATACTGGGCGCACTTTAGCGACAGCAGCTATCGAGCTCGGGTTTTAAGTATCTAGAACCGCCACTGCCCATATTGTAATAGGCTACAACTGAAAGAGGAACAACATATATTTATAGCAATTTATTCTTATTCTACTAAACCTTAAAATAGTTTTATAAATGTATACACACAGAGATAATGCAGAAACATTAGTAGCAACTACTATTCAGTATGCGGATTCTCAACCATTACTACATCTCTTTCTGTAACGTTACGCCATTTAGCCATTCTTTTAGTGAGATATGTTGTAGCTTATTCGAACTGACGATTCACCTCCGACCTATTCACCTCGACCTACAATTACCAATAAAAATAAGTTAATTGTCTTAGTGTGAATAGTAAACATCATTGCGTCACTAATATAACAAAGACAATTCAATAAAGTCGGATCGGCTGTGAGCTTGCATCCGGGAGATAGTAAGTTCGAATCCCACTATCGGCAGCCCTGAAAATGGTTTTCCGTGGTTTCCCATTTTCACACCAGGCAAATGCTGGGGCTGTACCTTAATTAAGGCCACGGCCGCTTCCTTCCAACTCCTAGACCTTTCCTATCCCATCGTCGCCATAAGACCTATCTGTGTCGGTGCGACGTAAAGCCCCTAGCAAAAAAATAAAATAAAAAATAAAGTCGGATAACACCTACCTCAGATAAGGCAGCTGTTCTAAGTTCATTTGCAATTTCATGGTGTTCTTCACCAACATATTTGTCGTATTCTTCGGCGTGTTTTAAAGAATAATGTCAATGAATGTTATTTTTTTTTGCTAGTGGTTTTACATCGCACCGACACAGATATGTCTTATGGCGACGATGGGATAGGAAAGGCCTATGAGTTGGAAGGAAGCGGCCGCGGCCTTAATTAAGGTACAGCCCCAGCATTTGCCTGGTGTGAAAATGGGAAACCACGTAAAACCATCCTCAGGGCTGACGACAGTGGGATTCGAACCCACTATCTCCGGGATGCAAGCTCACAGCCGCGTGCCTCTAACCGCACGGCCAGCTCGCCCAGTGTTAACATTTTTAATAAAGTTTAATGTCTTATTACAAATCAAGCATTTTGCCATTCCATTGCACTCGGTAAAAAGATACGGCATAATAAAACACGACAAAATATAACGTGCTATTGAAAGGTCATACCACAACTAGCGAGTAACAAAGTATTGTCAGCGTGTCCACTGCCGCTTGTTATGAAGCACGGGCGAGGAAGAGACTGATAGCAGCTAAAGGTCTCGCTCACCACATCCCTGCATGGGTAAGAGCTAATCTGTCATCATCCCTCTTCAAGGACAAGGCGCTGCGGCATCTGACGGAAACTGGCTGAACTACCAGCACTAGAATTCGGCCGACACTCGGAAGTCAATAAGCAGAGCTTTATTAAAATCACGATTAAATATATAAAGAAACCCTAATTTTGAAGTATGTTAAAGTAGCCCCTTAGAGAAAAATATAAACTTCGCTACGGTATAGTTTGCTTCCAATTTGAACACCATCTTGACTTAAAACAAGTTTAGGAAAACCACGGTTCAGAGCTCAATTTCATATGGAGATTCGTTATTTTAATTACCATTTTATAACTATATTTGCATTTCTTTTTGAAATGTTTTTGCACTAATGAAAAGTGTATCACAGACTACCGTGCGCTATAAAAACAAAATAATTTTACCTTGTTCCCTTTCCTTATAAAAACTCTTACAAACTTTTGACCCATGTTACAACAACTACTGAGCTGGTGGCCGGCCGTTCCAGCTCCGGCCGCCTCTTAAGGTTGAATGCCACTCTTTGCACCCATAATTACTATTATTTATATCTGCCTGCAGCGATTTGCAGTCACTCATGTTTTCAATCACCCTGGAAACTTCAAGGTTATCAGTATAGAACAGGTAGTTGCTCAAATGAATTTGTGATGGCAGATCACTAACAAATGGGAGGAAACACAAAAGTTCCAATAATTTACCTTGTGGAACTCCACATAGGTCAGTAAGAAAGAGAAATGAGACCCTCATATTTTACTAAATACCTTCTGTCATAAAGCACTTAAACCATTCGAGTGAGCTTCCATGAATGCCAGACCACTTAGTAGAGTGTTATGCAACGCAGAGTCAAAAGCGTTGGAAATATCTGTCTAGGTATGAAGTAGGAGTAAACAGCAAGATTGGTGGTTGTTGAATGTTTGTTTCTGGACAAAACTATGGTGGTTAACATTAATTAAACCACTGACTGCACTGTACAATGAGTTGTACACGTCTCGTTCTGCTGCTTTGGAAATGAGCGAACGAACAACTTCTGGTCTTACATTTTACAAACTTTAGTTTATTCTCCACCTAATCAATACATAGTTTTACTCTCAAACAGTACATCCTCAGCTATTCATCATAAAAATTGGAATTATTTTGTTATTTACTTTATGTCGCACCGACACAGATAGGTCTTATGGCGATGATGGGACAGGAAAGGCCTAGGAATGGGAAGGAAGCGGCCATGGCCTTAATTAAGGTACAGCCCCAGCATTTGCCTGGTGTGAAAATGGGAAACCACGGAAAACGATCTTCAGGCTGCCGACAGTGGGGTACGAACCCACTATCTTCCGGATGTGAGCTCACAGCTGCACGCTCCTAACCGCATGGCCAACTCGCCCGGTAAAAATGGAATTAGAAGGACTTAATGTCATAACTCACGTAACACAATTCCTAGAATGGGGTCTGGACCACATGATTTCTTCGTATCCATACACTTAAAGATTTTGCAGACTTCTGGTGCTGAAGTTACCAATAATGACAAGTTAATTGCTCTGAACTGTTCGGTGTGGGAACTACAAGAAATTCCAAGGAACACTGGGTGAATGAAATTTTTGGAAAGTTATCCAGAATTTCTTTCACTGAACTAATTGTGTTACACTCACTAATCATCGTAGAGGGTAGGCAACTAGATTTTGATTTGTAATCAATGAATTTCTAAAATATTTGTGGCTGTCCGCTAACGTCTTCCTCAACAGATACAACATATTCCCTGCATTTTCTTTGCTGCATTTGTCTGTATTCTTTTCTTAGTGCCGCAAATTCAATGTAATGTGAGGGAAGTGAAAGCCTCGCAACTCATTTCCCTGCTCTCTTTCTTTTACCTGCACTTTGTCTGCAAGTTCAGAATCATACCAGCAGTCTTCTTTATACGAGAAGGTATGGTGTCTTTAAGAGCATTGTGCACTAAATCATAAAACAGATGAACTGCAGCATCAAGGGATTTGAGCAAGTTCCATGGACAGCTGGATAAAAGATTTCATTAGGTGAGGAAAGTCTGCTTTTGTCCATACAAATGATGATTTAATAGCAAAGCAAAGCCATCTCCGTACAGGTCATGAAGGCCCTTGGAGGGGTGCAAGATAAGGCTTCTACCCCATCATGTGCTGATGTTGCAGATAGTGGAGCGATCGACTCTATGCCCAGCCGCTTTTGCCCCCAGGAACTAATCAGGTACTCATATTTGGTGTAGGCTGAGTGAACCTCAGGGCCATGTGCACCTCCGGAAGTGGAAATCTTGTTTCTTAAATTTTACGACTTCCTGGCGGGGATTCGAACCCACGTCCCTCCAAGCGAACCGAGCACGCCATTACCGTCTCGACCAGGCAGCCCCTAATGATGACTTAATACTCTGTGGAAAACAAGGAACATGGGAAAGATAAAGTCTGAGTTTAAGGGCAGGAAGATCAGATGGCACCAACTGTCATTTTGTTGCTTCACATTATTAGAGAATTGTTCAGGTACGAAAGCGAGGTCCAGGAAGTTTTTTCCTCGTGCTGCACACTTAGTGGAGGTTAAACCCATTATCTCTAAAAGAAAACTGACTCTCTCTTTAACATGGGTAGGATAGGATTAATAGATACTGAACACGATAATAGTGTCATTTTGTTTTGCTACATGATGAATTCGACCCAGGGTTTTTCGGAAGTCTGTGAGCCGTATTTACAACTTGTCTGAGGGACATGAAGCAGCAGACAATGTATAACGCTCGGCAAGGGGATGGGATGGGATGGATTTCACAACAAATTCCCAGTTTCCTGCTGGATCGGGTCGTTGCACTGGCCTGTAAGCCGAGTTCACTGCTATTAAAACTCCACCTCCCTTGTTCATACAAGTACGAACATTTTGCCCATCTTGAGGGTAAATGACAATAGGGAACATGCATAATTTTCAAAAATATTTTTTTTGAAAAGTACACCAATGAAACACTAAGTAAACGTATTACAATGTGGTAAGTTGCATTGTTTTCTACCATTTAAAAAATGTTTAAAAGTGCCTTTCCGCAAGGCGAGTGAAACGGCCTCTGACGTAAGCGGCGCACTGTGACGTCACGATCCAGTACCGCATGCAGCTCTACCAGCCATTGTGCATCAGCCGTTACTAAAAGCCGATTGTTTATTATACGTGATCGCCAATAACTTCAAAATGACAGAAGAAAGGTTCAAAACAGCACAGTCAGACAATCTACCATGTGTAGATGTCATCATTCTTGAAAAATAGTGACTTTTGTGGCCGAAGAAATTTGCGGATAAAAAGCAAGTTTGTAAGTGGCATCTTTTATATACATGCAATGTACTGTAACTTATAGTATTAAGATAACAACGAAATGGATAGAAATCACATCACTTTCAACATTTCCTTCTAGACTGATTGCCATATTAAAGAATAACATTGCATTTTCGGGCTTTCAGCATTAGTAAAGTAAGAAATCGGATTTCAGCACTAACATAAACATATAGGTAGCATTATAGTACTAGTCCGCTTCTGTGGTGTAGTGGTTAATGTGATTAGCTGCCATCCCGGAGGCCCGGTTTTGATTCCCGGCTCTGCCATGAAAGTTGAAAACAAATAGTACGAGGGCTGGAACGAGGTCTACTCGGCCTTGGGAGGTCAACTGAGTAGAGGGGTTTCGAATCCCACCTCAGCCATCCTCGAAGTGGTTTTTCGTATTTTCCCACTTCTACTCCAGGCACCTAAGGCCACGGCCGTTTCCTCCCCTCTTCCTTGTCTATCCCTTCCGATCTTACCATCCTCCAACAAGGCCCCTGTTGAGGATACCAGGTGAGACCGCCTGGGCGAGATAATGGCCCTCCTCACCAGTTGTATGATCATACCCAAAGTCTCACGCTCTAGGATACTGCCCTTGAAGCGGTAGAGGTGAAATCCCTCACTGAGTCCAAGGGAAAAACCAAACCTGAAGGATAAACCGATTAAGAAAGAAAGAAAAAAGGAAGGAAAGAAAGATCATAGTACTAAAGGTCTATAACCTATCATTTCCGAAAAATATATATATTTATGGTTGTGGCAACTGGCCTACCCACTCTCGGGGCCCATGAAAGAGAAACATTAAATATCCTGGTGGAGGGAAAAAGTTAAACATGATAAAGATAAATATGACTTCATCTAGTTTTCACAAGTCGGGCTGAGTGGTTCAGACGGTTGAGGTGCTGGCCTTCTGACCTAACTTGGCAGGCTCGATCCTGGTTCAGTCCGGTGGTAGTTGAAGGTGCTCAAATACGTCAGCCTCGTGTCGGTAGATTTACTGGCACGTAAAAGAACTCCTGCAGGAATAAAGTTCTGCACATCGGCGTCTCCGAAAACCGTAGAAGTAGTTGGCGGGGCGTAAAGCCAATAACATTAATTACATTTGGCTTTTAACAAGCTGAGCATATCATGCAAGAAAAGTGTCTTGGTGACATTTTAGTCGTTCAATACAGGAATGTCTTTGGGTACTGTGACTTACTTTTTTTTCTTTACGTCGCACCGTCACAGATAGGTCTTATGGCGACGATGGGACAGGAAAGGCCTAGGAATGGGAAGGAAGAGGCCGTGGCCTTAAGTAAGGTACAACCCCAGCATCTGCCTGGTGTGAAAATGGGAAACCACTGAAAACCATCTTCAGGGCTACCGACAGTGGGGTTCGAACCCACTATCTCCCGGTTGCGAGCTCACAGCTGCGCGGTCCTAACCGCATGGCCAACTCACCCGGTATTTTTACCTTCGGTTTATTGACTTGGCTTGTATAACCTAGAACTTAGGCTAAGTTGGATAATATTTTAAACGCCAGCATCACTATTTTCACCTGTGTGCAATTATATTATTTATTTCATTAATCTTATAATTATTATAATTGAGCATTGTTAACTTATAAGACTCCAACAGACAAGCATTGGTTTTGTGTAGAGATATACATTTGTTAAATTCACGTTGTTTTCTTTCATGATGTACACACCTATTTTTGTTATATTACAGAGTATTTAGCTATAGCCAAAATTTCTTTAGAAATGTAAGCTCTTCAATAAAGACATAAATAACTGTCGCATGCCAAGATAAATTGGTATAATTAGAGCTGTCAATATGGTTTATAATCCCTTTGATTTATTACCTTGACATGGATCACCCAAAACATAGGTTAGGTTTGGAGAATACTTTAATAATCAGCATTAATTAATGCACTGTTTATTACTTTCATATTCCAAGGTGTAATCGAAGCATTTAGTTAAAGCATCAAACATTAAAATTTACAGTTTTACCACTAGAACAGCTGACATGGAAACGTGATTGAAAATTCAAACAAATTCAAATTACGTTAAAATGATCTTCTAAAAAATAAACTGTAGACTTTTCCGATATATCACCAGCATTTCTCCCACTCGCCAAACTCCATTTCTCCCTAGTTTTTTTTTTTTTTTTTTTTTTTTTGCTAGGGGCTTTACGTCGCACCGACACAGATAGGTCTTATGGCAACGATGGGATAGGAAAGGCCTAGGAGTTGGAAGGAAGCGGCCGTGGCCTTAATTAAGGTACAGCCCCAGCATTTGCCTGGTGTGAAAATGGGAAACCACGGAAAACCATTTTCAGGGCTGCCGATAGTGGGATTCGAACCTACTATCTCCCGGATGCAAGCTCACAGTCTCCCTAGTTTTAGCGTCTTTGGAACATTTATAAACAATTTGTTTGGGATGGTATGCAAGGTGCTATTGCACATCGGAACTATACACCACTTATAAGTTTTCTGTCTCACTGTCTGCGCAGGATTCATTTTATATCTAAAATATACCACTCAGATTATTATCCAATGTATAGACCTCGAATTTAACTATGCCAGACACTAACATGAAGTAGAAATACGCAAAGTGTATCCTGCTTCTCACAGCACACTATGTGTTTTTCCGTGTGTTGCTAATTCAGTCAACCTGTACGATGACGTCAGACCAATGAGATCGCGAATTTGCGTCACGTCACATTTTCGTACTTTAATTTAGATTTTTATCATGTTTGGAGTTATTATTTGTACATTCTGATAACTTTTTTTGAATTCTGTATGAAATTTTGAATCAGATTAGCATATTTTTAATAAAAACCCCGGATCATGCATGTTCCCTATTATTATACAGTATTTCACCATTGTCAATATAAGAGTCGAGCTATTCTCCGCTAGACACACACAAAGTAATAACGAGGTGGTGGCGATTACTGTTTAAAGAGGAAGTACAGCTAGGCAACCATACTCTATATAACACTAATCAGAGAGGAAAAAAGGGAAGAGATCCGACCCTTCGAACAATGAAGGTATCAGCCAAAGAAAGGCAAGGGCCACGAACAGCATGAAAATGAAAGACTCCCTAGCCCTCGCAAACCTAATAGTGTCGGGGTCGGAAAAGAACAAGAGTTGACCAAGGAAGGTCGGATAGGATAGATACAAGTGAGGAGCCTGGCACAAGCAAGTGGAAGCAATGCCAGAATTCAGCTAAGGGCCCCACGGTCGCAAACCCACGCTCCAAAGTTCAGAGCCCCTGGGGCCGCTATTAGTCACCTCTTACGACAGACTGTGGGTGGTATTCTACCGCCCCCACCCACAGGAGGTTGTTTCACTCAGAGTGGTGCGAGTGAATTTTTTCAGACTAAAAACATCCAGATAGTAAATGCCAAGGTTAATAATTTCCTCCGGTCATGGGTTCAAGTGGACCTCACCGGCAAGTGTTAGTAATAAAATACTCAGTGTCAGGCTGGAGGTAGAAGTACCACTGGCCAAAAGTTCGTGCTTCACACGCTGACTGGATGTCATTCACGCTACTTTCTGTTCATACACAGGATGTGGGTGCTTACTTTCAACGTATGGAAAGTATGTATCTCCCCATCAAGTTATGCCACACTTAACATTGAAGTACAGTACACTAGTCGGTTCATTTTCACGCATACGTAACAAGGATTTTTAAAAAACCTGAACAACAAAACTATTAACATGAGTGCTCTTACTACAGGCCTACCACCACCTGCCATCTTGTCAAACACAACATGTACATTTTAGATATAAAAGGAGCAAGATTTTTAATAAGATGGTTTCAATGTGTTATATACAGGTATATGTGTTTTAAAATGTCTTTGTATCCAGTTTATTTTAACTTTTATTTTTTGTGATTTTTAATATATTGGCCAAGGACGATCCCATAATGACTGAAATATGTTCTAATATAAACAAACCTAAAATGATGATGATGCTTGTTGTTTAAAGGGGCCTAACATCTAAGGTTATCGGCCCAAACATAAAATAAACTCTTTATTGTAATTGAATAGTTGACAACAGGGCAACAGGGATATCCTTCCTCCTCAAGGTGGTTTCAGCTATTCACACCATGTTGCTATTGGGCATCCTTGTTTCTGCGATGACGAGAGTTTTGTGTACAGGATGATCATCACGCCGATTGATTTGCCCTTACCAGCGGAGTAGTCTCTCCTCTATTCCTCACCAATGACAGAGATTACGCACTTAGCCAGTTCGAGTAACACCCGCAGACAACCACACCGTATGCATCTCTGTAATGTGGATTTGCGAATCGTACTTCTTCCGCCTCACCCAACATTTAGAGCTGTACATGAGGGCAGGTCTGACAACTACCTTGATGAAAACTTTCCCTTTGAGTTCCATAGGCACCCATCGGTTGCACAAGACACTTGTCACAGCGATCTCTATTTCAACCAGCTGACATTGATGTGATGCTTGACGTCATTGTCGATTGTGGCGTTGGTGATTCCTGTAGTGATAACGAGGGGGTTGGGTCCTTATATCTTTTATGTATAAACCAGTTTCAACTGTACCAGGTGTATGCATAAGTCTTTTCCAGTTTCATTAAGAGATGGCATCAGCGAACAGTACGCAGCATATGAATTTGACACATACGTCAGTTGGTTCGTCTGACATTAACCTACCAAAACACACAAGTTGAGTCCGCCAAACACTAGCATCTGTGTGTTGTATCGTTCAGTGTTCATGTCAACGTTTGTGCCTGAAAAAGAATATTTGAGGCACGCATTGCTTTTCTTATTTAATCAAAAGAAAAAAGCTGTGGAAAGTCATAGTTTGCTGGTAGAAACATATGATGAACACGCAACATGCGAGACATGGTTTCGACAATTTAAACCTGGTGATTTCAATTTGAAAGACAGCACGCTCTGGTAGACCACAAAAGTGTGAAGACGAGCAATTAATCGGCAAATCCGTTAATGCACAAAGCTATCGCCAACAAATGATTAATTTAAATCACTCTTTGATCGAAAGATGACCAGAATGAGCAAGAAGACATGACAAACTGATTTTGTTGCATGACAATGCACGGTCTTGCACAGCAAAACCAGTGAAAGACATCTTGAAATCGCTTGGATGGAACATCCTTCCACACCTACAGTGCTGCCCCGACCTGGCGCCATCTATCACCTCTTCACATCAATGAGGCACGCGCTCGCAGAGCAGCACTTCAGCAATTTCAAGGAAGATGGAAAATGGCTCGACGAATGGTTTGCCGCAAAAGACAAATAGTTTTTCTGGCATGGTATTCATAACTTACCTGAAAGATGGGCGAAATGTGTAGAAGTCAATGACCAATATACTAAATAAACAAAAAATGAATTTCCCTTGAAAATTATGTGTTTTCTTTACCACAAAAACTGGCAAAAACTTATGCATACACCTGGTATAAGTAAATTTATATAGGTCCCAGCAAAATATAACTTAAAAACATGTAAATAAAACATTATTTGTATGCAACTTATTTTTATGTAATTCAGTGTTATACGTACTATCGTCAAATACAGTTTATTTTTCATAACAAAGGATAAATAATATCACAGACATATTAATCTCCTCTTGTCAAAGCATAGGCCAGTTAGAAATCTGTTACATTAGAGCTGGCATTGTTAGTGGTGGGACTTTGGCTGCAGATGTCAGAGGGTTGCAGGACGGTGGCGTAATGAAGGTCATGTAGAGTGACCAGGCAGCATAAAGCTAAAGTAGAAGGATTTCGACACGTGTTTGGGCCATAGGACAAGCTTCCATTTTAAGTGAAGCAGAATACAAAGGAGAGAGACAGTAAAATGATGCCAACATCTAGTGTTTGCTGTATTCAGTAATAAAAACTGTGATTTTATCAGTAGAAATTATAAGTTGTGGTTAGGCAGCCATGAAGAAAAGAAAAGGTTACATGCAGGATGACAAAGTAAACTTTATAAGTGGATGATAACACACACAAAACTCAAACTGAAGTAGCTACAGACTGAGGAACTGCTTATACCACACTTTGAACAGTCACAATGCTATTTTAGACATAACAGGGGAAATATGCAGATTTACAAAAGGCTCTCCTTACAGGGTTTCAGTAAAAATGTCCTGGCACTCTCCCAGTTAGTGGCAACATGCTGAAAAGTAAAGCAATAGATTTAGCTAAACTGACAAACATTACTGAAGACTTTTCAGGCCTTGTCAGAATGGCTGTAAGAATTTAAAGACTGTCGTGCAATCACCAGAGGAACAGTTCACGGTGCAACCAAGTCTGTGGACAAAGTCATGGTGAAGCATTGGAAAGAGATTCTACTAGAAATCACACGAGAATATCAGCCGCAAAACAGTTACAACTGTGATGAGACCAGGCTATTCTACAATCTCCTTCCAAGTAAACCACTAGCCGAGAAAGGTGACCATGCCATGGAAGGAAGAAAAAGCAATATTTGTCTTACAGTTCTTCTTGCCTACAACGCAGATAGCTTTGATAAAGTGTGCCTACATGTAATAGATAAATCTGAGGTGCTGTAGGATTGTCAAAACAAAACCTACTGATGGGTAGGAGTCCAACAAAAATTTGTGGTTAACAATGGTTGTTATTGAACAATGGCGAAAGTAAATTGGACCTTAGAAAGAAAAAGGAAATAAAGATAAAACTGCTTCTAATGGATCACTTTGCACCTCATCAACCCAAAATAGCACTGAAAAATGTTCAAGTGGAATTTTTTGCCTCAAATTGCACCAGTGTTCTTCAGCTACCTGATCTGGGAATCATTGCCAACTTCAAAGTGTATTAAAGCAAAATGTTGGTACAACATTTAGTAACACTCAGAGATGCAGGAAGGAACATTTTTTCATTAACATACTACAAGCCACGAACAACACCTTCTTCTATAACAAGAAGAGGCCTCCTTTTGCGAAGGTATCAAAGACATGCCTGAAAGAGAGCACTTTCATTTTCCAGAGGGGATTAATTTCAATACCTATGTACACTTTGATGATGATCTGGCTATACGCAGAGAAGGACGCCTGGGAGCCAAGTCTTTAGGGTCTGATACCGTGGTTAGCCAGTTCGAGTCCCGTTGGTGGAAAAAAAAAAAAAAAAGTCACCATCACAATGTTGGTGGCATTAAACAGGAAACATTAAATAAATCCTTTAATGTTTACTTGGTAAGTCACTGCTATGATGGTGCTATTGACTGCCATTTTAATGTCCAATCATCAAGGTCATCAGCTCAAGTTCCGGCTTACCATCTGTTTCTTTGCATGCTTATTTCACTCCTGGTAGCTTTCTTACCTGAGTCTTTATAGAATAAATCACTAATACAAGTAATGAACTTCATTCCAGTTCCGTATTGACTTTAAATATCTAAGATGAAATTCTAAAAGAATTTCATTATATAAAATTCAACTGTTCAATACATGTTTGCCATTTAATAAATGGTCTGCTTAAAAAGCTACATAGTTGTTTAAAAAACTACCTAGGCCATGTTTCAACCTAGCCTAGAGGTCATCAGCTAAAATAAATAAGAATGAAGAGAGATAAAAAAAGTGGTACATAAAAAAACAGATACAATCAACAAATGCAATGGAAATCTGTTAAAAATGTGCACAGATTCAAACTTGGACAAATTTAGTTGTAAGTGTGGGTCCAAATGTATTTAATACAATATTGGTTGGCTGGAGGAAATACTTTTGTCCGATATAGCTGGTGTCCCACTGGTTACAAGTCAACTTGCAGACCCGACTGCAAATGTTTGTCGGATTTGTTGAGAGTATGCGTTATAGAAAAGTTTAGAAGTAATGTTGTTAGTTCTAAAGGTGACATTGTGGTTTTTTTTTTTTTTATGTTTGAGATCTGGTATAGATTATTGCTGTTGAAAGTGAGGGTGATAAAATCAGTATTCTCTTACTTTTGTTTTTTAAGTGTGGTGGTGGGTTTATTTTTTATCTTATTGAGAATTCTGTCAAGAAAATTGCTATTAAACCCATTAAGGTATGCTTAAGGGTGGTGTTAATTTCTTTCTTATAAGCTTTCTTGGCCATGGGAATGTTCAAGGCTCTATATATCATACTACAAAACGAGGCTTTTTTGTGCAAGCCAGGGTGCAGTGAATCTTGTCTGATCAAGTTGGCTGTCTAGGTGGGTTTTCTGAAGATTTCAAATTTTAGATGGTTGTCACTTCTCTTAATTTTAAGATCTATCCGTTTCAGATTCAACTGTCAATTTTATGTAGGGTTCACAAGTATTTAGCTTATTAAGGAGGGTTGTACTGTAAGTGATACATTGATCGATAATGTTGAAAATGTCATCTACGTATCTTGACCAATACATGGTAAATCCTTGAGTATCCTTTTCTTTTTTTTTCCCCACATTATCTCTATAAATTTCTGCCAAAATTCCAGAAATAGGGGATCCCATAGGGAGTCCTTTCTGCAGATAAATCAATTATTATTGAGAACAAACTTCAGAATATGTAAAAGTTCTTCTACTTCAAGTTTAATTATAAGGTTATGTTTGTTTAGGCTGTCATTAATTAGGTTAATGGTTTCAGCTATGGGAATGTTGGTGTACATATTTGTAATATCAAACGAGTGCATAGTGTGATTTGGATTTAATTTAAGTTTATTTGTGATGTTAGTGAATTCTACAGAATTTTTGACAGAGGTTCTATTGGGAAATGTATCATACTTAGCCAAGAATGAAACGAGCAACACTGTAATTCGGACTACTTTTGAAACTAATGATTGGCCTGATTGAAACATTGGTCTTATGAATCTTTGGTAAAGCTCCAACAGTGGGGCGTTTTGGATTCATGAAAATAAGTTTGGACATTTGTTGTTCATTGAAATGGGTTACAATATTTTTTTAAATTCCTTTAAGGCTTTTTTTGAATTTTATTGGTGGGATCTTTAGTTATGACTGAGAAACTCTTATCGAAAAAGAAAAGTTCTGTTTTACTGATGTAATCATTCTTATTCATTAGAACCATGGTGTTTCCCTTATCTGCCTTTAACTATTATGTTGTTTAAAAAAAAAATTCAGTTTTAAAATGTGTTTAGTTGGGATGCTGGGTTTTTTAACATGTTTTTCTGTGAATGAATTCTGCAGTTTTTTCTTTATTTTATATCTAATCTCATCTTGTTTATCATAGGGTATTTTGCTGATGGCCAATTCTGATTCTGCTACAGAGTTGATTATGTTACTTTTGTTAAGAAAGCTGACCCAGTTATGTTTAGGTCCCTTGCTGAGGATCTCCAAGTCGATCTCATTCAAATTTAAATTCGTGAGATTCATAACTGGTGAGTGAAAATCGTGGTTGACATGTTATGTTGGGGAGTGTGAATGTTTTTTGAAAAGGATGCCGAATTGTTGGTTTTCAAATTAATTAGCTTTTTATTCAGTGTGTCGTGTTTTTTAAAAATGATTGGTTTGATATTGGGTGAGTTACCAGGCCAAGTGAGCACTTGAATATTTTTTTTTTCTTCAAAGAATTTGATCCCCTTTTTGGATGTGAAACACGGTAAGATCTTGCTGAAAAACATTATCACCATCTGCAGAGTGTTTCGTAACTGAGCCACTACTGTACCCTCCTTCGAAGGTTTTATAAGTACTGGTCACAGTTCATCACACCCATTACAGAGACTAAAGGTCCTGGCCCCCTTTAGGTAAAACATCCCCATAACATAACTTCTGGAGGATATTTAGGTGCTTGTTTAATATGGGCCAGTGATGCTTTCTCTGATGTTTCTTTATGCATGTAAAGAATGCATTAACCATAAACTTCAAAATGACTCATCTGAAAATATGGCTAGCTTCCTATCTTCCAAAGTCCAGTCTATATAGAGTTCAGCCCATATCAATAGTTTTTTTGCATACTGCATCCACCAGAAGCTGCTTCTTTGCTGGTTAATGAAACTTAAAACACTTATTAGTCTGTCAAAAACAGTCATTTTAACACACATAAACTATAATAAAAAATACGAACTATTAAACAAAGAACGACATGTTTTGTTCTACAAGAACATCCTCCGATTCTATCAAATCACTTTAAATCATGCACATATATATGTACAATATTGTTTACGTTGCATAAACTTGTCAACAATTGTGAATTAGTGACGTTATGAACAAGCTAGACAAATTATGATCGTGGCTGTCCTCCATCATCATTTTAGTAACTTTGAGAGAGTTAGTTTACTTATCTAAGCTGCTAATTGTCTGTTACCTTCTACAACTTATTTGGATTGAAGCTAGTTCCCTTGCTCGGATTCTGATAGTCACGAACGGGGAAGAGGACAATGACTCTTAACGAATCTTTGCTGATTTGCACGCTCCTCTTCCTGCTTCCAACAGTCTGCGCCAAACTGTTGCAAACGAGAACATTTTGCCCACTCTAACTGAAATCTATAATTACGTCAACAGCTGAGCGATAAAAAGGACATAGTTTCTCAGATCATTTCAAAATTGAATTTACTACAGCCACACCAACACCATATTGTGTAACGATTTATAATTGTGTCAGACATTTCAAAATTGAATTTACTACAGCCACACCAACACCATATTGTGTAACGATTTATAATTGTGTCAGACGTATGTTCAGGCTACCATAATTTTTTTAACATTTCCTCAGGGTGGTATCCATTAATAATATGCAGTACAGTAACACTATACAATAATGAAAACATTAACAACTTTACTCGAAGACATTCAACTGTGTTAGAAAGAACATACAATAATGTTAACAGTAATACTGCTATACCCCTACAATGCAATTCGATTGAAAGCGGGAATACTATTTAAAGGAAGCTCATGATTCTGACAACATTAGTTGCAAAAATCTTAGAAACGATTGTGTTCGGATTAATTTGTATGCTACCATAGCATAAGCACAGGTTTAGAGGCTAGCAATAATACAGATAACTTCATAAAAAGATAAATTAGGTGAAGAAAAATAATCTCAAAATCTCTTATCATTAGCAGTCACTCTTGTTTCTCACTCTACATTCAAGAGAATATTTTATGGTCTGCCTCGTGAAGCAAATAAGAAAGAATCTAGACTAACCTTTAGATTGAAGACCTTGGACATACCTTCTTTGACGACTACGACCCGAGGGCTGAGGTGTGTCAGACAGCAGCTCGATAACTGAAATTACACCATTATGATTCTAGGTTTCTGTATACGTACAGCTGCAAAGCATTCATAAGTACACTATCTGATCAAAAGTATCTGGACATTCCTCTGTACACATAAACTAGAGCCTAAATGTCACTACTATCGCTGCTGCAACGATAGGCAGCTGAAGGCTCAATATTGTTCAGTATGTGAGCATGGGAGCAAGGGTTATGAGTTGCCGCATCAGTAAGCAGTCAGTCGGGCCCATTTCCATCATTCTCAATTTCCCAAGTCTATAACTGGGGACATGATTGTATAACTGGGTACATGATTGAGAAAAGGAAATCAGAAGAAACAATCACAAGAAAATCTCAGCCAGATAAGTCGTGGGTTAATCAAGCATCGAAAAAGGTAGTACGAAAATCTGCACAACGCTGTGCAATACCATCAGACATACATACTGCCGTGCCACTAATTGTATAGCTGGCATCATGACTGTGCCAGGATAAGAGGACTGGGGCTCAACACAAAGGCACCCCGCCATAAACCACACATCTGACCTATGGGTTCCTATCAAAGGGTAGAGAAAGCACCACCTATTCAATACTATTAGATTAATATAGTATCTTATATGATTGGTACTAGTTTTGACCTTGCTACATTAGGTCATCTTCAGCCATGATCAAACTGGACACACATGTATACATATAATAGTAAAAAAATTACAATTCGGTATGCCCTCGCCAGTTGGGAAGGAGGATTTTCGATTGGTGGGAAGAGAATTAATAACCTCCATTTTGCAGATGTCACACTTGTAGCCAGCAGTGTACAGGAGCTTGTTGAGATAATGGATCGTGTACAACAGGAAAGTCACGATCTTGGCATGGAGATTAATTGGAGCAAGACAAAACTAATGACTGTCAACAAAGGTGCAGAGATTCAGCTGCCACAACAGCTGAACATTCTCTAACGAGTTTGTCACTTTCCTTATCTTGGTTCAACAATTGAGGATACAAGTAGCTGCGAAAAAGAAATCAAACGTCGTACCACTCTAGGACGTACAGCTATGGCAAGATAGAAGAAAAGATTAGTCCATTCGCTTGTGTTCTCAATCTTCCTGTATGGATGCAAAACTTGGACCATAAAAGCTAAAGACAGGAAGCATATCAACGTAGACAGCCAGGTGAGCAAATGATTCTGTCATTCGGGAAATTGGAATAGAAGAAAGTCTATGCCAACTGGTGTACCAGAGAATCCTGCAATTCTTTGATCACATTATGAGAAGAGAGGATGACAACCAGGAAAAATTAATTGTCCAGGGAAAAGTTTCTGGCACAAGGACACGAGGACAGGTCGCAAAAAGATGGGCTGATCAAGTAAGAGAGATCATGAGCTTACCATGGAGAGTTAGTGTTCGGAGAACGCAAGTAGGTACAGAATGGTATATCAGCTCATAAAAGAAACAACAAAGTCCTTGGGTCATGATAGTCATGAGTGGAATGACTGGAGAGAGAAGTAAAAACTAAATCTAAAACAGTGATGAAATGTCAGACTACACATTTAAAACTGAAACTAAAACAACTCATTAAAACTGTTGTGTCTGGTTTAACTAGAACATACAACCACTATTGCTTAATTAAACAATAGACCATTACATCTGAGGAAAGGCCACTTATTCAAGTTGTGAATGTCCCCTTCAAGCTATATATAAACTGTTACTCATACTTGCTATTCAACAAGGAATAATTTGTAGATCAAATGGGTTCACTATACAGACAATGAATATCAGCTCCAAGATCGACTCAACAATACTTGGTTATTACAAAGCCATTGACATAGTCCAACACCAGTCACAACAGTTTTAATGTGTCATTTTAGTTTCAATTTGAAATGTGTAGTCTGACATTTCATCACTGTTTTAGATTTAAGACATACCAAATTGTAATTTTTTATTTGTGGTTATATGTACACATGTGTTTTCAATTTGATCATGGTTGAGGATGACCTAATGTAGCAAGGTTGAAACTAGTACCAATTATATAAGATACTATATTAATCTAATGGTATTGAATAGGAGGACCTTTCTCTACTCTTCGATAGTGATCAATTGTCCATACGGACCATAATGAAGTTCATAACTTATGACCTGTGGGTGCTAAGCGCTGCATTTCGACAATGTGACCACTGCTCACACTACAGCATGTGGAAGGGTTTGGATGTAGTGACTGATACATGACAGCCTGTACAGTGCCCACAGTGAAATTTGGCAGACTAGGGTGACACTCTGGGGGTGTTTTGCATGGAAGGGACTTGGTCCTCTCTTATTACTGCAGAACATGTTAAATGCAGAAGGGTACAAGGACATTTGAATCAGCTGCATGTTGTCTATGGTAGAAGACAAGTTTTTTTTTTGCTTCATGTCGCGCCGACACAGATAGGTCTTATGGCGACGATGGGATAGGAAAAGCCTACGAGTGGGAAGGAAGCAGCCATGGCCTCAATTAAGGTACTGCTCCAGCATTTGCCTGGTGTGAAAATGGGAAACCACGGAAAACCATCTTCAGGGCTGCAGACAGTGGGGTTCGAACCCACTATCTCCTGAATACTGGCCGCACTTAAGCGACTGCAGCTATCGAGCTCGGTAAGACCAGTTCAGATGAGATCACTGTACGTTAATATCCAGCTATAAAGCGGTGTCAGTTTGTGAGTGGTTTGACTTTTGTACAATCCCATGAAACACCTCTGGGATGAATAAGAACTGCAACTACACTCCAGACCACAATAACTCCAATGCTTCCTGCAGTATTGCAAGAAGAATGGTCTGTCATTTCCCGAGACACTGAGATACCTGGTAGACAGTCCGCCAAACAGAGTTCGAGCTGTAACAAAGATCACGGGTCGGGTGGCCCATCTCGTATTAATGCTCTGCCCAGTAGTGGGCAGTATTTCTGAAGAACCCTTAGAAGACAGTTTTGAGGTGTCTGGATTTTTTTTTTTTTCAGATAGTATAATTGCAAGGAGCATATGTGCAAAGTGTTGAGCAGCAATACACCTATAGCAAAACTTAACAAGTGTAGAAATGCACGATTTCTGATATTATGTTCTTCAAGAGAAGAGGAAGTGCTATATTGGTCTGAGAAGCTTATTTCAAGAGGCGCTGACAAATCAATTACTTTATGGGACAGTTTCATCTAAGGCGTGTATAGAACCATCTTTCGAAATGAACTGTATTCTATTCATAGAAATTGATCAATACACAATCACTACAATTTGTTTTAAGTTAAAAATGGTGTTACTGCAGCAATCCAGGAGCTACTCATCAGATCCATGTGTTAAACTTGTAATACAATAATTCTTTATTCTAGAAGGTGTATAATGTTTAAGTAACAATGGGAAATGTATCATATCAGCATTTTTCTGATGGAGCTCAGCAACTCCAACTGAAACTCCGCCAAGAGTGTGAACTTCAGATTACTCCCCCCTGCCCGTATACCTCCAATATCTAAAATTGAGATCTGATATTTCTTAGAAGGAAGTCCATTTACTGCCTGCCAGGGTGGGATAAAGGGACTGTGGTTGCCATGGAGATAAATCTTCTGGCCAGCTTGTCTTGCTTGGAGTTGCCAAACCTCTCACTTCTGAGTTAGATCTTGTCGCAAGCAGTTCAGTGTGAGTGGTATTCTATTTCTGTTTTGTGGCTGTTAGTAAGTATGTAACAGTATTTTAAACACTAATTACGTACAATCATTGTATTTCAATATATACTTCGAGTACGATGAATACTCCTCGAGGCAGAGGGAGGCCGAGGACTCGTCCACCTCGTGAAAAAAAATACCGCCGGCCTTGGTGTGACAATTCATCAGCAAGGAAGAGAAATTGTTTTACGTCCTATGTTTATGCCAATAAGGTGTACAGAGACAAAGTATAGGACATAGGGCATGTTGAAGGATTTGTCAGGCTATAGGTACCACTCCTGTTAAAGAATAATAATGCTATTTATTTTACGTCCTGTAGCACTTTCAAATACCACCGGACTGAGCCAGGATCAAATCTGCTAAGTTGGGATCAGAAGGCCAGCAGTCTACTGTCAGAGCTTATCAGCCCGGTCCCTGTTAAAGATAACGGAACATGAGACTCAGTCACAGTCTGGCCAGGTAGTCTACAACAGAACACAGTGGTTTGAATGAATGAAAGAACAAGTGAGACAGAAGCGAGGGCTAAGAGAAAAGAATGCTGAAATGTGGCAACATCGTGAAATGGCATGTGAAATGCTCCTCCCTTCAGCCCTACTTGTCAGAATTCATCTTTAGATATTAGAGGTATAGTCATGCAAGATCAATAGCTTTCTAATCTGTACAGGGGAATGTCCCGTTACAAGCCGACAGAAGTGAAAAACAGTCAATGTTGTTGAATAGTGACCGCAGGTCAGTGCTCACCCAGCTGTCACAGAAGGCGTTTGCATTAAGCACACTAGCTCCATGCTTTGGCTCTCACTGCGCACAGCTTGGCGACACTGAGGTGGATGCTACTGTGAACCAGCTGAAATAGCCAGTGCCATTGCTGTCCTGTGGAGTGTTGCATTGTGTTGAATGCGACACTTTCGCAGATCTCCATGTGTTAAATAATAGTAAGTTGTGATGATGATGCTTGTTGTTTTAAGGAGCCTAACATCGAAGGTCATCGGCCCCAATATTAGTAAGTACTAGAAACAAAGTTGTTCATAGTGAACATAGTTCATAGTGATTCGGAAATGGCTGCAAATTTTTTTTTTTGACAACAAAATGAAAATCTGAGACCTTTATTAAGAAAATCAGTCAGGTGATAATGGCTGAAATTAATGCGGCAAAGTTATCCACTTCATATAAAGGTAGTGAATTTAAAAAAATAGATGATATGGATTAAGTGCATCATCAGATGGAAGGTTCACAAGTATTACGAAATGAAGGACATAGCAACATTAAGGAATTCACGATTTCAACTCCGTGGTGACATAGATTATAAGGGAAGTCACATAGATCTGAGGTAAATCTTGTATTTGATAATATTTAAATATACGAGGTCTCAAAATAAAAGGAAAAATCTTGAAGGAAAGATATTATATTGTATTTAAGGCTGAAAACATAGTGAAGCGGGGAGCAAAGCAGAGAGCAGAGCAGAGAGCAGAGCAGCGAGCAAAGCATTTTATTATCAATGCGCCGATGAAGGAGGTTGGTGGTCATAGTGAAGCGGAGGGCAAAGCAGCGAGCAGTGAGCGCCAACAGACTTCGCAGTCAGGTCGAGTTGTTCATGCTGGAAAATTCTGCATTAAAATCTGGCATGTGATGCAAAACGCAGATACCAGTACCGGTAGAAGTTGTAATGTGCACCCAATAACCCACTGATGAAAGAGCCTGGTGAGAAATATTAGATTAGCTGTCCTAGATATTCTCGGAATGAGTTGATTTTAGTCTTCAGTTGTTTAGGGCAAGTCAGAGTATTAAATTACGAAATACATTCCTACGTTTCCTCGTGCATATATAAGTCAGTAACGAAACATTCTGGTGAGAAATATTATCCGGGAGGCCTGAATGTGTTTCCACACACGCAGCGTCTCAATATAAAACGATTACCGGTACCGAAAAAGGCAAACGTAGGCTAAATACCATTTAAATGTTAATCTAAAATATATTATTAAGCCTTTACTACAGGCCACGTCCGTAGCTGCCGCCCTCGAAGGCCCGGATTATTCCCATAAGCCCAAAATGTAAGATGTAAGATAAATGTGTTTTAAAACAGTACATGCATCTCATCTCCTTTGACGGTGTACCTGATGAGAGCTGCACAACTTCGGAATGAGGACGACGAACGATTTAACTACAGCAGTGACCAAGATGTTAAGCCCCTTTAAACAACAAGCAGCAATCTGTAGGCCTAAAAATGTTTCAACCGCCGGGACTCCGTATTTTCCCCGTCCGGAAAGCCAGCTACTGCTACGGTCAACCGGCTTACGAGAAGTCCCGTAGAAATGCCGCTCCGCAATGCGATAGTTTAAACATTAGCATAGTTAGGGACCTGCCCTAACAAAACTCACCTCATCTCCTATAGGCGCAAAATGTCAATACACTTTACACTGATATCTCAAAAACCAGTTACGGTAATACAGTACATATTCTGTAATGGGAACAAAGATTCCACAACCTCGCTCTCGGATGAAAAAAAGAAAACTACCAGTTATTACCGCACGATTTGAGATGTTACGAATTTTTTACTAACATACCTAGTAGAACAAGTAATAAAAGCTTATTATATTGGAATTAGTCAAGTTTGCCCAGATTCCTTAAATTTATGGCACGTGTAAAATCATCTAAAATCTACTACAGTAATTTAGTATATCTACATACTTGTTTGCATTTCTGCAGCAACTTCATCCCAAAGCTTATCTAAAACAAAGTGACTGTGGTGCTGTGCGTCCTTTTAGCCCCACAGAGCACTAATTAATTGATCTATATCCATGTTGGATCCAAGGTAAGAGCAGCGAGCAAAGCAGCGAAATCAAATTATTTTGAACGCTCCGCTTTGCTCTCTCCTCGTGATAAAAGTGACGCTCTGCTCTCCGCTGCACTATGCAAGCTACCACTTGCAAACACATGTTTGATTTCGCTGCTTTGCTAGCTGCTCTGCTCTCTGCTTTGCTCCCCGTTTCACTATCATACCTGCCAACTTTACAAAACCAAAAATCAGGAGATTTTGATATGAAAATCAGGAAAAATCAGGAGATACAATTGATCAAAACTGCTTATTCTACATGTCTTGCACAATACAGTACTACAATATATTTATAATACTTATTGTCTCAAAGCCCGATTGTAGCTATACGAGACTACAAGGCTAAAAATTACACATCTCTATTCCCTCACAGAAAGTATGTGAGTGAGATGATTGGTCCCTGATAAGCCTGCTGAAAATAGTATGAACACATGTGAGAATCAGTCATGCACTTAGATGCCATTAGGCTACTTAGCAAATGCATAGATTAATATATTGCACCAAGTGCCCGTGCGATTATGCAAAGCGCAATGCTATTTGGATCAAATAACTAGCTGATGAACCCGTGCTTCGCTACGGAATTGTCAGAAAGACTGTCCTTATAGTTTTCCCAACTGAAGTCAACATAGGTCATTACAATGACGCCAGTATGAATGTTGCGATAAAAAGCAATGTTGTCATATGAAATATTCGATAAAATGAAAACAGCACATTTTCTCACTTTTAGCGAAATGTACTACGGTGTCGATCTAACAGTTCAAAAGTTTCAGAGCTAAATGACCAGGCTGCAGACAGCCGCGAATACTCCTGTGTAATTATTCCGTTTAAGTGTGCACACTGTTCATTCCAATCACTGCCTCAGAGTAGGGATTGAATAGCTGGAATACTATGCTGATCCAGTGTGTTACATAACAGTAGTATCATAAAATTTATGAACCAGAGGAATGGCATGCTAAAGAAGAGAGAGATCTAACACCCTACTTCCCAGCTACTTCCCGCCAATATTAAGGCAGGCTGTTATACTCAATACGCAGCAGTAATCCTATCTATCGGAGATAAATGGCAGCAGAATACACAAAGCACATCACAACAAACAATGGTCAATGTAATGTTATTGCTGATCAATTTTATGAGCTTTCTATATTGGAGGCCTTCACACTCAGTTTTCTTCCAAACCTGTGATTTAGAGCATCCAATGTCAAGTGAATCCTCCTTTCTTTCATGACAATCTCTTGTGTTATTTAAACAATTGTTCCTTCATGACTTTTTTCTCATTCTTATAATTATCTTCACAATTTAATCACCATCACCACCAATATTATTGTAGTCGGTACAGTAAAACTTAATAACACATAAATAATCGGAAATTGTATTCTCTGTAACTTTTGTTATGTAGTACTTTTCAATATGACCAGTACGATAGGTAATTAAAAATTAAATTTTTGGCACCTTCCCCTGAACTACCATTTTGAACAGAGTGAATAAAATTATTTATAGCGTAGACTGTAGTTCCTTATTCCGCGACTTTACATAAAATTCTGTTCACCAATTTTCACGTACCCCGGCGCTGATATGGACTTAGCAAAAAAATCCGAGTCCATGAATAACTCTATCATCATAGCCGGTACGGTAAAAATGTATAAGACGTAAATGATAGGAAATTTTATAATATATAACTTTAGTTATGTAGTATTTATCGATAGGGCCAATAATAACAAATATTTGAGAATTAAATTTTAGGCCTTCCCCTAAACTACCATTTCACTCAGCGTGAATAAAATTATTTATGGCCTAGATTGTAGCGACTTATTCCCCGACGTTATATACCGATTTTCATTAAATTCTCTTCAGCCGTTTTCTCGTGATGAGCGTGCGTACGCACGTACTTCCAGACAGAAATTACGGAAAATTAAAATGTGCATATCCCCTTGTTACTATCGATGGTCGCGACCGGTACGCAAATATCATTCTTTTTAAATTGTGAGCAATGTACGGACAAAACTCTTGTTTTATTTATATCGAGATAAATAAAAATTAGTCTGAATTGTCTCCAAATGGCTCGTAAAATCTCTAGAAAAGTCACTAGTAGTTATAGTAGTTATCATTGAAATTCTGTCACTAAATTACTAAGAAACACTCAATATCTAGCGACGAGTCTCTAGAATCGACCAAAGAGAATGGAATCGACTAAACTGATGTGAACGAACACCAACATAGAACGCCAGAACGAGAGAATGACAATCGATACACGCGTCGCGATATAAAGGTTTCAATAAACATCGTACATTCGCGAACATTTCTCGCATTCATAAACGTCGATGTTTCGTTTGAAAGCGGCCAATGAGTGAAGGATTTCCGGCCACTGGCGTAAAAAAGCTGAAACTGTGAGATTTAAAAATAAATGTTTGAAGTTCACCAAAAAATAAGCTAAAATCGGGAGAAATGATAGAATAATCAGGAGGCGGAAAAAACTGTCAAAAATCGGGAGTCTCCCGCCTAAATCGGGAAAGTTGGCAGGTATGCACTATGCTTTCAGCCTGAGAGATCAGTGGGTGTGAGAACTTTATAAGAGAATGACTAGCAAGGTAACGAGAAGTTATCATGTTTTTGGACGAAACGTATACCCATCTATCATATAATGCAAAAAAGTGTTAACAGGACAATTCAACCAAACGTGTTCTCAGTTCTACAGCGAGGTCCAAGGTGAATCACTGTTCATGCGGATGGTTAAAAAAAAAAAAAAAAAAGTTTGTATCGGGTGAACCAAGCAAGTTCAAATCAAAAACTAAATCTGGTGATGAAATGAACAGCACAAACTTCATCACTTGGCTTAAAACACTGCTGGTACTGAATATATCAAGAACTGTATCATAGTTGTGCCACACCCATCATGTTAATAAAGCACTTACAGTACCCAAAAGGAAATAAGAATTTTTGAGACCTGGCTAATGATAAATAACATGCCTTTTGTTAAAAACTGTGCAAGTGTGAATTACTTGGTGAAATTACATAAACCAACACCAGCATACGATATGGATGTTTTTGATATTTATTTTCTTTTTACAATTTGCTATAAGTTGCACCAACACAGATGGGTTTTTAAATTTATTATTTTAACCATTTAAGAAGAGATGTTTTTATGTAATTTTAAAGATTTTATTTAGACGACAATTCTTGTGTTTTAATTTATTTGATAATATATTGTTAATCATCATCATCATCATCATCATTATCATTTTACAGTTCCAGTTTTCCGGGTACTGTTGGCGAGCCTCTTTCACTTGTCTTATTGAAATACATTTTGTAGTTAATAAATCCTTTAGAGTCCTTCGCCCGACTTGCAATGATCATCTTTAAGATGTCCATCCAGTAGGTTATGATCTTATTTCCCATTTATGTGGTGTTTTTATTACTTCTAAAGTGTTTTAAATGAGCAGTTTTGTGACTTTGCAGCAATTTTAAAAATCTAGTAAGTGAACATGACATTTTTTCCCAAATGCTGCTGTCAGAAGTTCAGAGTGCAGGTCTTATGTGGGATTATACGGTACATACTATAGACCTACTGAAGTCAATTTAACAATGGAAACAGTCTTTTAAAAGAGGTGAGATAAAGAAAACGTCTGGTTATAGTCACAAGTTATGACTTTCATTATGGTCCGTATTGACAATTTATAATTATCAAAGGGTAGAAAAGGGCCCACCTATTCAATACCATTAGCTTGTATACTGTCTTATACTGTAAAACTGGGACTAGTTTCGACCCCATATATATTGGTTCGTCTTCAGCCACGCTTCAATTGGAAGACATATGCACACATTAGACCAATAATAAATTAAACAGTCTGGTATGTCACAATTTACAACCTTAATTGTTGTTCGGACTTCATCAATGTTTTAAAATAAGACTGTAAATTGTGGTCTGTTATTTATAAGCTGACTTGTGCTCAATGTAAAAAAAACTTACGTGGGACAATCTGGAAGGAACTTCTCAATTAGATATCAAGAACACGTCAATGCTGAAAGATACAAAAGATTCTCTGCCATGGGATCCCATATGAAAGAGTCCAACCACAAATTCACCAATATAAAACAGGACCTTCAAATTATCTGTATGATTAATAAAGGTAATCTTATGAACAACCTGGAAAACATCCACATCGTTCTTGATAAATTGGAAAACGGTGAAGAGAATCTCAACGAAAACAACGAGCATAAAAACATCTTATATGAGAATATTAGCAAATACTTAGAATGGGTAGACATGAAACAGACTAGACGAACAAGAGATATAATCAAACACGACATCACAGAAGCACAGCCCAATCTCCCTCCTCCCTCACATGTTATTTTAGATGACGATGAAACTCTACTTCCCTTATCTCCAGAGCTTTCCATGAACTGACAAACTGTATCACATCGTTACTTCACCAGGTCGCGCTCAAAGACAGACCCTCTAGACAGCGCAGAATAAACATCTTTTCCAAACAAGAACGAAAGGCAAGATGACCTATTCTGACGACCTCCATTTTTTTTCAAAGGAGTCTCCTAAGAACTTTTATTTGTGCTTATTGTCAATGTTTTTCTTTTCAGTTCTTTATTTATAAAGCTGAAGAGGACCACTAAGTGGTCGAAACATGTCCTGTAAGTTTTAATTTTATTCAATTTTGCCTGAGGCATTAATAAAGTATCGATTAGGTGGTTATTTATACTTCTTCTTTTCAATATATATGGGGTCGAAACTAGTCACAATTTTATAAGAAAATATACAAGCTTATGGTACTGAATAGGTGGACCCTTCTCTACCCTTTGATAGTCTGGTCATTGGTTGGAAATAGAGGGTATCCTTAAACAGACACAAGGGGGTTTCAAGGGGTTCTAGGAAGAATTATTCGCTAATAAATAGGGGTGGACTTTAAGACAGTCTTCAGTATGCTAGGCTCTATGAATTAACTACGCACTTCCAGAATCCTCTATTTGCAACTAGCTCTGTGGTCACATTACTGTAACCTATCCCCCTCCACTTTATATACACAGCTTATCCTAATTTAGCCTTTATCTCCTCACCTCGAGTACTCTGCTGCCATTGCTCATATCTGTTTGTACCAGCAATCATTCTTACTTTCTTCCTGCCTTATACTCCAAACTTATTCATAAAATACAATGGGCGCTAGGAAAGTTTTGCAAAGCGCAAAAACGGTTGGCTGGACACCCCTGTTATGGTGAGGGATGAAAAGAGGGGTGAAAACCGGTCTAGAAGACAGCAAAGCACGACTTTCACACCAGTTGTTACCAAACAGTAGGATTGAAAGCAAGTTAAGGTGTCAGTGTGGTCTAAAGGTGAATATTGCACAATTATCCGCTATAATTTTACTCGTGGATTAACTGTTGACCGGTGCCTGGAGGAAATGACTCCTGTGCTGGGGAAAGACTGTTCACACTGGTCAACAATTTTCCGCTGGTACAAAGAGTTCCAGAGGGGAAATTTTGGGTATGAAGACGATCCTCGTTCTGGGCGACCGTCTGAATCGGTGACTGAGGAAAACATTGAAGCTGTGAGGAAAATGTTCCAGCAAGAGAGCCTGTTGACATATCAGCAGGTAGAAGAGACCCTCCACATCCCTGCAACAGCTATTCATTCAATTCTACACGACCATCTCCATGTTAGAAAGGTTTGTTCCCTTTGGGTGCTCCATTCACTTTCAGAGGAACAAAGGGTACATCGAGTGAAATGGTGCCGAAAAATGCTAAAACAGTTTGAAAATGGGACTTCGTAATGTCAATAGCATCGTTACAGGTGACGAAACTTGGCTTTATTATTACGATGTCCCAACAAAATCCCAGAACAAGGTGCACTGTTAGAAGGTAGGGGTACTCCTGTGACTGTATAAAAGTCAAGGTCAGTGAAGAAAAGGATGATTGCAGTATTCTTCACTAAACGGGGCATCCTGACTCGGGTTGGGCTGGAAACACAAAGGACAGTTACTGCAAAGTGGTACAGTGAGACTTGTCTGCCTCAGGTCATCCAGGCTCTCAAGCAGCTCCGTCCAAGGTCACAGCTCAACACTTAGCTCTTGCATCACGACAATGCTCCAGCACATCGTGCTAATGTAACAATGGATTTTCTTGCCGGGTCAGGGCTGAGTGTGCTTGATCACCCTCCGTACAGTCCTGATCTTGCCCCATGTGACATCGCACTCTTCCCAGAAGTGAAGATGAAGCAGAAAGGGCAGTGTTTTGCATCTGACGAGGAGCTTCTGGCAGTATGGGATCAAGAGTGTGAAAATGTAACCGAAAAAAAGTGGTAGGGTTGGTTCAGTGACTGGTTTCGACGCATGGAGAAGTGTATTGAGAGTGGTGTAAATTATTTTGAAAAAGTCTAAAGAATTCACACACATTGTAAAACTTTCCTAGTGACCTTTGTATCTTGAGTTCAAACAGATTTCACTCCTGTATAGAAGAGAGACCAATATAACTATAATTTTGTTTGAAAACTTATTTCTTCCTTAAAGAATATCACTGATCACAATTGTGAGCTTACTGCACTAGTCTTGTTACACCTTATTTCGATTTTACTTAAAATCTACCATCTTGGGAAAATACACAGCCTACAGATACTTGGAATGATTCGCCTGTAGCAATTTCATATTCCCTTCTTGACATTCAATTGTCCTAGGTTTCTTTCCAGCCGGCCCTGCGGTGTATGGATAGCATGCCTGCCTCTTACCCAGAGGCCCCGGGTATTTTTTATTTTTAGATTTCTTCCTAACTGAAATAAGTTTTCTTTCTAACTGAAATCAGTAATTGGTAATTTTCATATCATACTTGCTATGCCTTTGATTCTCTATAGTTGTTTACTCTTGATCCTATAATTCCTCAGTATGACCACATTTTTTTTTATCTTGGCACCTGTCACACTATCCACAAAACTTTTAGTGACACTTCAGCTCCCTAGTGCTGAATTGGTAGACCTCGGTTATCTTTGAGATACGGATTGACAACCTAGGACACAAAAAATGAGTCCATTATACATTGCTGGTAAGACATCTGGTGGTGTAATCACAAAACTTCAAATACTATTGTTATTTATCCAGTAAAGCAAAGAATAATATAGCTGAAAACTGAACTTTTGAAACATATTAGAGTGGAGGAAAATCCAATTACATCACAGAAAAATAAAAGCAAAGACAGTAGATTGCTGTAATAGAGAAAAATAAAATAAACCATTGCTCTTCCCCCTCAGTAAGTCGATTGAGGTGCAGCATATACAGGAAAAGCCTTTTCCACAATGAAGAGGATTAAAACATTTTCTGCCTCTCATCCTAACAAATCTGCTGGCAACCCTGATAAGAAGAGGTAGGCCGAACTAATCATTTTATTATGGAAGAAAAAAATTCTCAAGACATGGTGTCAAGGAGTTGTGGGCTTAAGATAATAAAGGTTTGGAAAATTCATATCGATTATACTACCTAGTTATTGATTCAATTCAGATTTCTGCTCCGTTCAGTTGGCAGTCCTAATGGAACAATTGAACCTCTGCTCACCTCCATAAAACAAGGTGTCACTAAAAGTTTTGCATATAGTACTTAACAAATAAAAAAACTTTGTGCACAATCCTTTAACTGTCATATTTGATGTTCAACTTTCTGACTGATTAGGATTGTTATTGTGGTCAATGGTTACTATACCAACGTACTGTTTAAATGATACCAGGTTTCCTACCAGTACTGTAAAAGGATGGTGAATGGGTCTAAAACAGAGCAGAACTGGCATTATAAGAAAAATTCAGGTCCAAGAGCTTGTAATTTTATCTTGTCAATCAAGATGGTAATGAATGTTATGTGTACAGCAGTATCTCCTCAGTTGGGTTACAATGCTCAAGGGACCAAATATTCTTATTCTGAATCTGAAATTTTACGTTCATCATTATTGTAAACTCTGTAAACTTTCAAAAGAACACTGCAATTTCTGTTCAGAGTTCCAATACGGGTGCTATATTTTGGAGAACAAGGAATTTTAACAATAGAAGAAGCACTGATGGGCTAAAATATATTTCATTTTTAATACTGTAGATAGTGTTTACAATGTGTAAATCTCATTAATAAATAAAAATCTTATAGTTTTATATATTAAGGAAGATAATAAATTCCAATGAACAATATGCTCATTGTCTAAAATTAATTAACTAACAATAAATAATATCATTATTGCACTGGGAGATGTCGCCGATGATGCCAGCTACCGTCTCGATTTAGAAGTGGAAGGCTGACTGCTCGGCCCTGCAACATACAATACTGTCTCTACTATGTTGCAGAGTCCCAAGCAAAGAGTGATACAAAGCACAGAAAAGTCCTTATCATGGAAATTTCTACAGCAAATGAAGGGTCAACATATCCTCATTTCAAAATCCACATAGTGCTTGGAAATGTCAGTTCTTCGAACCAAGACTATTTTTAATTGACAGACCATCAAACTTTTGACAAATTATACCGGGCTTTTTCACAATAGGTAATCTATATCATACTGCTTACAGCAAGAATAGGATTGGAGTTTAGTTGCTTCCACTTAAGGTTTTCACTGCTGGATTCTCATATGAGGCTGTGCAACCCCAGTGCAGCATTATTTTGCTTACCCTCAACGGCCTATTTATAAAATTCGTTAGTTTCATCTGCAGCATTAGACAAAAAAATTTCATTCACAGAAAGATCAAAACAGTCCAGTTCTTGGATTCTAGGGTTAATATTAGTGTTCAATACACCTAGGTTCAGCTCCACGAACAAACATTCTGTCAGACAATGTGAAAGGGATATCCGAATTTACGACTACTTCTCTCCCTACCCAATGGCACTTTGTCATCTATCACTTTCTAAAATTTCAACAACAATCCCCAATTCACTTTCACCACTTTTGAAGTTCGCATCTCAAATAATCTCTTCCAAAAATGAAGTCATTTCCTCAGCGCGTATACTACAGTTGCATGTGGAAGACAAGCGGCACAACAGAGTACAGTGTTTTACATCCAAGTAACAGAAAATAAATGTATTTTTAACACTGCCATCTCTACAAATTCAAAGACTAAGTAGTTGAAAATGTAGCCAACAGATGCAAGCATGTTTCAAGTAAACAGAGTTTATATGATAGCAGAATGGACAGCACAACATTCAAATCAAGTTTAATCTGACCGCAGCAAGGTGGACCACTTAGCGTGGATAGAGTAAACTTGACCACAGGAAGCGAAACCGTAATTCTTAGTGAGAGGTTGAAAGAAACCTAGTCTGAATTGCATAACAATCAAGTCAAATCAATCAATACTGATCTGCACTTAGGGCAGTCGCCCAGGTAGCAGATTCCCTATCTGTTGTTTTCCTTATAGTTATGAATTTCATTGGGTTCCGTATTGAAGTGGGATTACAGTAAATTAAATTAAAATTCTTTCAAGGTCCACCTATTCAATACAATGACGTTTTATTTTGATTTAATCACATGTCAAATGGTCAAATGGTACTAGTTTCGGCATCTATATGCCATCAACAGCCTTAAGTACAAATTAAATAATTATATATATTCCTAAAACATGTAAAACACATTTCAACACATTATAAAATATATTTCTGTAATGATACATGAAATAAGTTAAAATGATGTTACAAATGATTGCTGTAATATAAAAATCTTAAAATTCCGGCTGTTCGTTATATAGTTCAGTCTACAGTGAAACTCTGTTAAGAAGTTCCCACATAAGAAGTTTTCCCGCCTAAAAAGTGTGATATTCTTGCTCCCTTGATCGGTTGCATTAAGATATATGTATATTTATCCCGCTTAAAGTGTTCTGTTGTAAATATATTTCCCGGTTAAACAGTTCAAATTTTAGAGCCCCTTGAGATAGAAAACGTCTGCTCAAAGCAGCTCATGGTTAGCACCCTCCAGTCCCCGTGCAAGTTGAACCCTGTGTTAAGACTGTTTGCGCCTGTCATGGAGCCTCTCCGGGATTGCCAAGGCCATGTGATGTTACGCTATGACATGACAACACCAACACCAGATGCTCACTCTCACCTTGTGGAATTGAATCGAACCCATCAGTCGTAATTTCCACTCCACCGTTTACATCAAGCAAAATGGAATCAAATGGGATTCTACGCGGGAAACACAAAGCGCGCAATGGAGGCTTTGATAAAACATTAATGCAGTAAGTTGCGTGTCGCGACAGGGTGAAGTCATTAATCGAGGTGGCATCAACATTAATTAAAAACAGAAAAATGTATTTGTCCACAACACAGCAGCTTCTTATGCATTACCGTACTATTTGTTAGGAATACATGAATGACAACCGTAGGGAATGCCACTTACAAAACTGTTCACGGTAAATACTGTACACGCTAAGCCATGTCAATTATCGTACTGACATACCGTACTGTATATGGACTCCAAAATGATAATATGATTCTGAAATAAGGTCAACAATAATTGCGAAATAAAGTACCGTATAGGCCTAATCTATGACAAAATTGAATATTCTAACCTGTTTGATTTTTCATTCCCTTGCTTATTTCCTTCCAGACATTCTCTCTTGCGTTGTTGTTGCAATAATGCTTATGGGTCTTGTCGTAGAGGAAATTATGTTTTGGAACTAAACTGATAAGATTTTCCGTGTCCATTATTAGTTAGGTAATTAAACTATTACAAAACAAAGAAACATCCCGACTCTATGCAGGAAACAGCTGACTTGCCAGCTGATACATATTATGCCGCCAAACAGCAGGCCGAAAGATCCCGATCGTCTACGAAGTTGAACAAATATTGATAACCAGCTGGGTGTTGGTGAGAGGGGGCCTGATACATGCACTCAGAGGCATTGCAATACCACGTATTGGCATAAAATTGAAAGTTATTTTTATTTTGACCATTATACGAGCTAAACATTGTATTATCATGTCACTCGTAATTATCACATCACAGCACAAGGATGAAGAGACATGAAATAAAATTCTCGCGGGGAGAGAAACTGTTTACGTTTAGATGTGCTAGTGTTGCTTCTGCGCCTTTATCACTCGCACGTAATACCCCAATACATTCCCATGCACTAATTTCTGCAACTTCGAACCTGCTTTTCTTTTCTTCATTATCTTTAGCATGAAGAGGATTAAAGCAGGAAAATAAACTCAATATCGGCTTATCCATGCGGTACTTGCGAAACAGCCAAAAACTACGACAGTCACCGTGACAACTAGTAGGAATGCAGGGGCGATAGGCCTATGAATAGGTTCTAAGAATCTCTAAGAATAAGTTGCCGATGTCCCGTCTGCTGCCGTTAACTTGAAGCAGATGTCGGGGGGGGGGGTGTGTGTGTGTGTGTGAAAAAGTGAGGTGGTTTATGGAAGGTTCAGTCAGTGTGCCTCAGAACACTTTGAAGGCAATGCGGGAAATGGAGAGGTTTATAGTTTTTTTTTTTTTTTTTTTTTTTTTTTTACAAGCTGCTTTACGTCGCACTAACACACACAAGTCTTACGGCGACGATGGGACAGGAAAGGGCTAGGAAAGGGAAGGAAGCGGCTGTGACCTTAATTAAGATACAGCCCCAGCATTTGCCATGTGTGAAGATGGGAAACCACGGAAAACCATCTTCAGGGCTGCTGACAGTGGGGTTCGAACCCACTATCTCCCGAATACTGAATACTGGCCGCACTTAAGCGACTGCAGCTATCCAGCTCGGTGGTTTATAGTTCAAGAAAGCAGTAAAAACCTAAAAATAGTCAACCCTGGACAATTTCTTTTCCAAGTAGGAGCCTAGACTTTTGTGTTTGGAAATGTATTTAATGTCTAATACAGTATGGAATTTACATAATGTATGTACACCATCTACCATTTTAATGTTCTTAGTATTTCTTATCTCTTGTGCAAGGTTTTATATTATATGTTCCTTTCTCTTATCAAGAATTTTTATAATACAGTATGTTCAATTATAGTATTACTTTATCTCTAAAAATACATGTCATGATAATCTAATACTGTATTTATATTGTGGCTTTCTTTTTAGCAGCTCTTATATATTAGCCTACTTTGGTATTGTTCAAAAACAAGGAAATCTGTTGGCTGTGTGTTTCACATGTATGTCAAAGTACAGAATAAGTTTTTGGGCATTACCCCTTTAAAGAAGTTTCCTGCTTAAGAAGTTTTTTTGTGTATGTGTGTGTGGTCCCTTGAAAAACTTCTTAACAGAGTTTCATTGTATGTACATCCGGGATAAGTAAATTTGTGCTGTTGTGTGCTGTCTATGTGAGAGGCACTTATTCACTTGAAAGTGTGAAAGTGAGTATTAATTTTATGCTAATATTTTGATAAGGACAAACTTTTAAGATTGTATTGTATTGAATAGGTGGGAGAACAATATAAACATTCTAGTGTTATTTAATACAAATCCTTTCAATAAGGACCCAAGAATGAATTTTATCACATGTAACATACCACTTAGTCGAGCAGCTTGTCTTCTTTCTCCCAATTCTTCCCAGCCCAAACTTTGCAACATTTTTGCCTGCTGTCCATCCCACAAAATTATCAAGGTCATTTTGCAGTTGCTCACAATCTTGTAACTTATTTGTTACTCATATCATTTATATATATATAAGAAAACATAAAGGTCCAATAATACTGTCTTGAGGAGTTCCCCTCTTAATTATGACAGGGTCAGATAAAGCTTCACCTACTCTAATTCTCCAAGATCTATTTTCTACAAATATAGCAACCAATTCAGTCACTCTTTTGTCTAGTCCAATTGCACTCATTTTTGCCAGTAGTCTCTCATGATCCATCCTATCAAATGCTTTAGACAGGTCATTCGTGATACAGTCAATTTGACCTCCTGAATCCATGAGATATCTTGCCGGAATCCTACAAGTTGAGCTTCAATGGAATAACCTTTCCTAAAACCGAACTGCCTTCTATGAAACCAGTTATTAATTCTGCAAACATGTCTAATATAATCAGAAAGGATGTGTTCCTAAAGCTTACATGCAACGCATGTCAAACTTACCGGCCTGTAATTTTCACCTTTATGTCTATCACCCTTTCCTTTATACACAGGGGCAACTATAGCAACTCTCCATTCATTTGGTACAGCTCCTTCAACCAAATAATAATCAAATAAGTACTTCAGATATGGTACTATATCCCACCCCACTATCTTTAGTATATCCCCAAAAATCTTATCAATTCCAGCTGCTTCACTGTTTTTCAACTTTTGTATCTTATTGTAAATGTCATTGTTGTCATATGTAAATTTTAATACTTCTTTAGCATTAGTCACCTCCTCTGCCTGGACAATATCCTTGTACCAACAATCTTTACATACTGCTGACTGAATACTTCTGCCTTTTGAAGATCCTCTCATACACACTCCCTTTGTTCATTAATTATTCCTGGAATGCCCTTCTTGGAACCTGTTTCTGTCTTAAAGTACCCTTCCATTTTTCACTAAAATTTGTATGACTGCCAATTATGCTTGCCATCATGTTATCCTTAGCTGCCTTCCTTGCTAGATTAAATTTCCAGTAAGTTCCTTCAATTTCTCCTTACTTCCATAGCCATTTCTATTTCTTTCCAATCTGCACCTCCTTCTTAGTCTCTTTATTTCTCTATTATAATAAGGTGGGTCTTTACCATTTCTTACCACTTTTAAAGGTACAAACCTGTTTCAACATTCCTAACTGCTTTAAACCCATCCCAGAGTCTGTTTACATTTTTATTTACCATTTTCCATTGATCATAGTTACTTTTTAAAAACTGCCTCATGTCTGCTTTATCAGCCATATGGTACTGCCTAATAGTCCTACTTTTAAGACCTTACTTTCTATCACATTTATTTTTAACTACAACAAAAGCAGCTTCATGATCAATAATACCATTTATTATCTGTGAGTGGACTAGCAGAGTGAGTTAAGCCAGTCAGCCCGGGCTTCAGAAAAAAGCAAGTAGCCAATAGTGATACATCAATACTGTTTATACTACCATTTATGTTACTATTCTGTAGCATGGATTTCAGTGGCAGTAATGTGAATCCAATACTATTCTTGTACTTTTATGGCTTTGGAAAACATCTGAAGTCTTAATGAAGAGGGGCATTAAAACAATTTACAAAGTTTTAATAATATCAGTACTAGCACAATGCTCCTGAAACATGGGCCCTGTCAAGATCTGATGACAGACAGCTTGGTATCTTTGAGAGAAGAATTTTAAGATACATTTTTGACCCAAAAGAAGAAAATGGAGTATGGAGAAGAAGATACCGCTATAAGCTTAGCCCTTTCGGATCCTGCATCGGACTCGGTCTAACACCCCCCCCCCCCCCCAGACTAATATGCAGTTCAGATCCTAAGTTCTACTTTACTTTAAGGTTAGATTTATCGTATACTGCGGCAAAGTGATGGACGTGCTTTATAGCTCGTTTACAGTAAATTATTCCTATATATAGTAGCAACATCTACAGTTCATTTGTTTCCTTTTAGAAGTGACATCTCTGGAACTACATCAGCATCGTCTACATTTTAATTTTTAGGTTTATGTTCTGCAGCAGCATGGTATCTAGTAACTGTGCCATGCAGATCAACGATATTTGTGAGCAGTTATAGGATAGTTTTTAAACTCAACAGGATGCCCAAGAGGAAAGGGGGGGGGGGGGAGTCATATGCTCAGACGAGAAAGTTAGAGTGGTAGAAGGAAGATGTAATTTATCTGTGGAACAAACCTGGACAGGTTACATTCGAACAAGTGCTTCCTAAAATATCACATGAAAAAATATTGCTAGTAGTAGTGTTGAGTGGCTTACAATATAAAATTGTGCACATATTTATTTTCAGTGTTACTTATATGAAATAAATATCTGGTTTTTTTCCTTCATATTTGCCCGATTTTAAATTAGATCAGCAGGGAATGCTAGAGCAAATATAATTGAGCTTCAAAGTGTATCAGGCTATTTAATGAACCAATAATATTGTTAACGCCCAGGTTTCTTTTTAAAAAAATTTAAGGAAACAATTTTTTCAGTCACCTCAGTTAATAGAACTGAAGTTTTCCAGTCTGTCAAAAAATGAAATATAATGCATAAAAACCTCTTCATGAAGTGCGATTTCTTAATAATAATAATAATAATAATAATAATAATAATAATAATAATAATAATAATAATATATTCGTTTAGCCCCTTAAGGAGCACGTGGAACCATTAAATAGCACTGGAATTCTTCATGTTCTTGTTCTTCTCATCTTCCCAAAACTTCCTCATTCTTTCACTATGGGCCTGCCGTCTTTCTTGTGTCCATGAGTTTTTGAGTTTCAAGCTTTTCTCAGATGGATTCTTGGGTGCAAATTTATGGCTGTTGATCTTTTGCCTGTATGCATTCCTTGTGGTTGCCATTGGATCAACGTCGACTTCTGCGAGGTCCTTTTGTGCATCCACTAGCCAGCGAATAATAATGTTAATGGCTTTCCATCATATTCGTCTGATTTTAAATTAGATCTGCAGGGAGTGCTAGAGCAAATATAATTGAGCTTCAAATGGTAACTACTTTTACGGTTTTCGGAGACGCTGAGGTGCCGGAATTTAGTCCCGCAGGAGTTCTTTTACGTGCCAGTAAATCTACCGACACGAGCCCCTTCAAATACCACTGCACTGAACTGAGCGAAGTTGGGATCAAGTCAGCGCCTCAACCGTCTGAACCACTCAGTCCGGCCAGTGTTTTCTTCGCAGGTATGTTACAGTGTTTCGAAGTGTTATTATTTGTGTTTTGACAAGCAGAGCACTTAAAAGTTATATGAAAGTCATTAAGATCAAGCGGCTAAAGCGGGCTACGTGTGAATCACAATAAGTTACAGGCACTTGTTTTCATGTTGTACTAAGGATGGACACGAAAGGGATAGGAATAGAAAGGAAGTGACTGAGCCGCAGCATTTATGATAATAGGATTATGAAGAGGATATTTAATACAGTAGAAGTCTGTTATAGCGAGTACCGCATATAACGAGAATCCCATTATAACACCGATTTTTTGCTGTCCCTTCAAAATGCCTATATTAAACTGTGTATTATCCTTTGGTTACAGCGAGAGCCTTATCACCGACGCATTCATTATTAAGAGCGCTTAAGCGCGTGCGATTTTTCCCATTACCAATATTTATGCACCCCCAGCGATTATGTTGCATCCGATCGATTACCTCCGGTGTCGTTTCCTCGCTATTTCCACTAGCGAGTTCTCTCGTCGACATTCGAAGGCTATGTCGGGGTCGAGATATGGCAGAGTGCATAATTTCAGAGGTTAGTTTATATTTTTTCGCATCTGGTTAAAATACGGAAAGGCTATTATCATGTAAATTTATAGCGAGAAGGTTATAATTTATCTACTTGCGCTTGAAGCATGTTTTCATCATATATATAGTACGGTTAAGTTAGGATAGGTGACGCTGTTTGAATAAGAAAACTGAAATGTTTGCGATCAATCATCTTCGGTACCGCACAGTACAGTTTTCTCACTATGTGCATTTGCGAGCCCTCTTGTCGAAATTCAAAGGCGATGTTAGAGTCGATTAGTAATACCCGTCGATTGTTGTAATGTAAAGAAAATTCAAAGTGAAAGAGGATAACAGGTTTTCGTAATAAATGCGTAAATAACGTGACTGATAGCAGTTGGTAACTCGTTAAAAATAAAGGCTGAAGTTAAGTAAGGATGTGATACACCTAAAGATATGGCCGAGTGCATCACTGATTTCAGAGGATAGTTCATATTTACTCGCATCTAGTTACATTTAGGAAAGGCTATTCACATGTAAATTTGTAGCGAGGTGGTTATCATTTCTGTACATGTATTACAAATATGTTTTCATGATACATATACCATACAGTTAGGTTAGGCAACGCCGTTTGAAGAACAAATCTGAATTGTTTGCCACAGAAACCTCTGCGTGATACCGCATTTCTCCAAATCCAAGGCGACGTTTTTTCTCAGAATTTCATGAGAAAAAATCAAGGGTTGTCTTGCATTCCCGGCCTAACAGTGACGAATACCACTGGCAAATATGCTGCTTCTTTTCACTCCCACACGCGCACGTATACACGAAACTTATTGACAATAAACGACCGCCTCTTTACTATAATCACTAGCCATGACAACCGGTTGTACAATGCCTGTGTGTAACGTCACTGGATCTCGGAAAATAGTGAAGAGAGAATGACGTTCTACTAGTAATATTAAAGTCTTTGGCCTCTACAAGTTAGGATAGGTGATGCTGTTTGAATAAGAAAACAAATGTTTGCGATCAATCATCTTCGGTACAGTATAGTTTTCCCACTATGTGCATTTGCGAGCTCTCTCGTCGAAATTCGAAGGCGATGTTAGAGTTGATTAGTAATATCCGTCTCTCAAATCTGCAGAATGGCATCAAAAACACGCGAGTCTTCGAATTCTTAGAAAGGCCACGGTTACTCAGTGGCAGAATTATAACGCGCCTACTGTACCTAACACTAAGTACAATTAAGTTTTATAAACAGCAGGAACATTTTTGTGATGGATAGTCGTTTTGCAAAGATACGGGGAACAGGTATTGCCGGCAAATTAACAACGGGTTCTTGTCGATATTATGATACCAATTTTAAGTTAATATTTTACGTTAGCGTGAAGACAAAGATAGCTAAAAAAATGCGTACTGTACAAACAATGCGACAAGGACGCTTTGAAGAAGTCGAAGATGAAATTGTGAGGTATGTGCACGAAAAACTCAAGGGCAGAATGGCCATACTGTGGTGTAATGAACTCTTTCCTTGACCTTCAACGTACATGATTAGGCCTATACATCGCTAGCCGCTGAAGTTCGCCAAACCCGGCAAGCGAGACGTGCGCGTAGTGGTTGCCGGTTATATCTGACGCTGAGTAAAAGGGACAGTTTTATAGGCAGCAAAAATATTTGCCTGATGGTTCGTCGTACTGTAGAGACGCATGGAATAGATATTGCCGGCAAATTTTCAACGGGTTCTCTTCGGTATTACGATGCCAATTTTAAGTTAATGGTCATTAAACCCGCATAAATAAAAAATAATTGTGCAGCCACAAAAAAATACGGCATAACGAAAGCCAGTGTTCGGCGTCTAAAATGCGTATTGCACAACAAAGGCATTCATACGATTTTACAAAGCACTTTTTGAGCCTGGTTTACATCTTTTGAAGGGAAAAGTGGGGTTCGACTTGGCTTCGGAGAAATACGGTACCACACTATATTTTTTTCAGAATGAAATTAAACTAACACTTTCATGAAAAATAACAAACAAGTAAGCCGTTGTGTGGATACCATCTGCGGAAATGCAAATTTTGAACAAATTGATTGCCTTTTCATTCTGATTTTAATGTGTATGGGGGTTCTTCCGACTTTTATACAAAAATCGGGTATAACGACAATCCGCTATAGCGAGTCAACTTTTCGCCGTTATGAATTCTCGCTATAACGGACTTCTACTGTATGTTGCTAGAACGATCTAGAAATGTTTGTAACTCAGAATTGATGTGGGAGGAATTTGTGTGTCAGGACATCATGATTCTGAAAATTAAGAACTGGAGGAAAATGGCACTGAGCAGGAAATACTGGCAGAAACTAGCACACCTAGCAAGTGTCTCATAGGCTCTATGCAGCCTATGCAGTGGCTGGCCTCCACTATATGCACTAGCCATGTGCCAGATACCAACTGATGAGCCCAAACTGGCACATTGGGGTGAAACACTGGCAACTAAGAAAGAGTTAACAGGAAAATGTAGAATTTCAAAATTCAAACAAATGCTTCCAAATATACCACATATCAATCAATCACTACTGATCTGCACTTACGGCAGTCGCCCAGGTGGCAGATTCCCTATCTGTTGTTTTCCTAGACCTTTCTTAAATGATTGCAAAGAAATTGGAAATTGGTAAGTTATTCCAATCCCTAATTCCCTTCCTATAAATGAATATTTGCCCCAATTTGTACTATCACTAAAAATGTAGATGACTGATGACTAGGGCCCTGAAAAAATTAGCATCTATTTGTTTCAAAATTAGCATCTATTTTTTCCAAAATTAGCATCTATTTACAAAGTTAAAATAATCGCATGGTATTATTAATTTTGACGATTCCAAGTTTATGAAGTGCAATTATTGTCCTTGGTTCACACACAATACAAATTCATTGTTCAAACGAAAGCACTGTCAGTACTTCGGCATTTTTTTTTTCTTTTCTTTCAAATTGTACTGTTTGTCTGTCTGTAACCACTGTGTTATAACGAGACAACACACGCTCGCTATCTACATTGTTCGCTGGGGTCCACAACTCAAGACAGTATTTAGCAAATACACTGAACTCTGTCTGAACTGCAGTTAATGCATGTATGACATCACATTTTTCACTTTCTTTCATTTGGATTTGGATTGCATGTTTCAGAGAACAGTAACCAGGCCAGATATCGTTTCATGAGAGATCTGTTACTCCAAACAATTTCTCAAGCTCATCTAATTTATCAGTGTTATTTAAAAGTATATTTTTTGAATACAAAGCTTGAGAAATTGACACAAAATGCTTATGGTTGCGGTCTTTAGCTTTCAATGTGGCCTGCTGTAGAGGAGTGAGCTTAATCAAAGCATCATTAGTTGCCGCAGAAAAATTCCCCTCACAAATGAAGGTAAAACTGGCGTCAAGGTTATGCAGAGGTAGGATACAGAGACCCTTCAAGTTCAGTAAGGAGGTCAACCAATTCAGCTGCATGATCTGTAACAAAAACCATGTGGGAGTGAAGCCTATTCACTTCTCGGTCACTCAGATCAGTCAGGTACTTAATACCACAGTTGTTGATGTCTTTCATGTCAGACATCTTGAAAAATGTAACATCAGTAAAGTAAGCACTCAAATAAAAGACAGCCTGAAATCAGCTATTCCATCAGGTTATGACAGGTGCAGGAAAAAGCTTCGCTTCCTTTGAAGCACCATACTTTGATGTTAAGAATTGTAAATAATTATATTATCGCTTTCTTGTGTTCAAAAATGCAGACTTTACCATAGCAACCACATGATTTGAATCTGTCATCACTCTAACCCCTTTTCCCTTTTTTTTTTTGTGTGTTTAACTGACTTGTTATTCCACACTTGCCACTTTAAGATTTAAGATCTATCAAGATGACTGCCGGCAGTGGGGTTCGAACCCACTATCTCTCAGATGCAAGCTCACAGCTGTGCGCCCCTAACCGCATAGCCAATTCACCCAGTGAACCCTCATCATATGCATGCATTCATTTGTATTAACATACAGGGTGTTTCTAAATTCCCATTATAGACTTTGAGGGCTTGCAGTAGGAACCACGATCATTAAGTTTATTATTGCAACTTGTTTCCGCAAACGTACCATCTTCCCGCTGCCCACAAGAAAACCACCACAGCAAATGTTCATAGCTCCTGCATTTTCAGCCCTCTGTCAGACTCTTGCTGCTTGTCGTCTGGGTCCAATTACATGTGGGGCTCACTGTTACTACTACCGACACGGTACCTCCATACCATGTTCTCGTACATACACACGATCATCAATCCCTGAACCTCAAACATCCGCCGCAGGTCTCCCTCGGATTCCACAGAGGTCTCGTAAATCAAGGTTTTCATGTGACTCCACAGGTAGTAGTCTAGAAGTGTCAAGTCTGGTGAACCTGCAGGCCAAGCAATCGGGCCACCACGACCTATCCACTGTTGCCCAAATCTTTGGTGCAGATGATTTCAGACCGCAAGTGAAAAATGAGGTGGTGTGCCATCATGCCGAAACCACGTGTTTCGATACACATGCAGTGGCACATCCTCTAAGAATTAAATTCAGTACTTCTTCAAGGAATACCAAGTACACAGCACCTGTGAGATTTCGTGGAAGAAGGTATGGCACAATCACACATCCATTCTGGAACCCTGCTCAAATGTACACACCATATCGTTGCTGCAACCCATAGGGGCATGCAGCATGTGGGTTTTCAGCAGCCCACGCATATCAGTGAAAAGGATCCGCCGTGAGAAGTGGGGATCATCCACTGAATCGTGCAAGAACCACCTGCAGAAGTGGGCTCTTGATGCAAAATCCTGCGGTTGCATTGCCTGTACCATATGGGGGAGGTACAGGTGTACCTGCTGCTCATGCAGAATAAGCTGGACAGTTGTGTGATCCACATTGTGTCCTTGTTATGTTTCTGGTACTCGTACCATACTCTTCCACTGCGTGGAGAACAGCCTCTTTAAAATCGGGTGTGCGGCGCCGTCATGGAGCACCACAGTCGTCTCTGTTGGCAGTGAATCTACCCATCTCCAAGGCTCGCTGATATACCTTAGCAAAGAGGGCATGCGAAGGTATCCGGCAGTGTGGAAAATGTTCCCCATACAACTGAGGAGCAGCTCTCCCACTGCATAGAGCTTCGCCGTACAATATCAACACATCGGCATATTCCGCAAACGTGTACGCTATGGTCAACAGCAACACACTACCAATGAACTACTGTAAGTACAGTACTGTACGTACAACTTACTTCTGTGTAAGTAGTAAAGAATTACTGCTGTACTGTAGTATGAATGAAGATAACAAGCATAACAGCAGGTACAAAACATCTCCGTGTGGACCATACACTCAACTAAATGGCATGAAATGTCAACAAACCTGTAGCGGTATGGGATATCACATGATCATTCACCGACATACATACTCTAGTCAGGGCACCGAAAATCTTTATAAACTGTGACTTTCAGCTGAAGAGGGCCCAAGTGGGTTGAAACATGTCCTAACCTTATATGATAACATTTAATACGAATAGTATGGGAAGTACTGAACAGGTGGAACCTAAAGGGTTATATTCTGTCGAGGAATAGAAGATTTATCTATCTCCCAAGGATGCACGAAGTACCAAACTTCTCCAAATTTATGTTCTTAACGGAATTATGTATAAGGATGGTTAGTTGAAACTTTTTATATTTTGAACATTTTTAGATATTTCTTGAGGATAGAATTAAAAATGTTCAACTGACCTCCAGATAACAAGAAAAATTACAGGTACACATAAAAAGCACCAAGAAGAAATAAATATCAGATATATCATAGAAAATACCTTGTCTTTCTTCGACAACAGCTTGTCTGTGATGCTTTAACTCTTCGGATAAGTTTGCCACCATCTTGTCAATAAAATTGTCGAGGACGATAGATCTTGTCTCAGATGAAATTCGGGTTCTACAAATAGGGCAATCTTTCTTTTTCTTCTTCCATTCGGTGATACAGTACCGGCAGAATGTGTGCGTGCAGTTCAATGTAGTGGCCTAGAAACAGAGCAATCAAGATGAACTTTACTTTGGACAATAGAATATCATAAAATAAGCACAAACATGAAAACAATCAAGCAATTTTTCAAGTGAGAATAATATTAAAAGAGGAAATTATATTTTCCAAACAATGTGGTTCTCGCAGCTGCATTAAGGCCTCACCATCGAGCAAGTTCTGCTTACATTTCCACTTGCACAACTTTCATTAATAATAGCAACTTCTTACTTACTTGAGAAAAGGGTAAACATCGATGTTAGAGTTGTTCAAAGTGGTATCTGTCCCCAGTCAAACATACCTGACACATTTTAAGAATAAGTCTTCGGCATAGTTTCGAGAAAAGATACTAAATCACTGTTTTAGATGTCTTCCCTTGTACTTCTGATATTTCAGCAATTAAGAACAGTTTTAGTTTCTGTTAGCACATAGGAAGATTTAAAAAAAAAAATCTAAACATCAGGTATTTAGTTTTAACATCAGGTCTATTGCTTCAGTTAACCTGTTATAATTAGGATACACCAAGTTACAGTTTAGAATTGTAGTCTAGTCATTTCTTTTTCTTCTTGCACTATTGATGTGTAATGCTTCTGTAATCCTTTCAATATTTCAACCTTTAACATAATGGCAGTTTTCATTGACTGCACATAATTATATAATATAGTCTCAAAAGAACCAACAACTTTCTAGTTGAGTTCAAACCAGGAATATTATAACACCACCGATAAAATTAAGACGATGAGGAAGGAATACAGACCTATTATGGAGACAAGTTAAAATGATGAATCGAGAGCGTAGCCAACAGAACACTCCTTCTGGAAGAAAAGTGGAAAACACAGTCCAGGCGGCATACACAGGTGCACAAAGATCTAGCAGAAGTTGGTGTTAAAGAGGAAGAGATACAGGACAGAGCAATACTACGAAGTACATGTATGGAATTACAGACATATTTGTTGTAATTTTTCAGGTCATTTGTTACACCTAGTTCTACATTAAACTTACAGTACATAACTTTACTTATGTTTAACTGCTTAATTAATATAATTATTTTATTCATATTTTATAGTGGCTGTATCAAAAAGAATGAAACAGAAAAAAATATAAGTAACTTGAAACAATAACAGAACAGAATAAAATGAAATTGCAACGTGAACTAAATGTTTTATTTTTTTGTTTATAATAATTTGGAAGCCCCACTGCATAAGCAAGCTACCCACAGCTGTGATGTCACCAACTGCTGCCCCACGGAGAGAGCTCTCGCTCTGCCCTGCTACTCGTAGCTCTAGTGCAGCGATCCTGCTGGTGTCTGGGATAAATTAAGAAATTTTGTAAAATCACAATGAAAATAACAAATATGAACTAGAAACAGCTCGTTTACTTGTTAGGAATTCCAAAGAACGACATTAAAGAATCATGATTCAATCACTGCAGCTATGAAGTTTGGATAATGTACTATTGTATCTACAATATGGGGTACTGTATCTCATTTAACTATTGTATCTCTATAAAATGATACGATGGTATACAGTCTCCTACACAAGGTGAAACAATCAAATTACATATTGCTTAGTTTCTTTACACTTAATATGGGGTATTAATGTGCTCCATTGGACAACATCTTATTTAGATTTTACAGTAATGTTATTGGTTTTATGTCCCATTAACATACCTGCCAACTTTACAAAACCCAAAATCAGGAGATTATGATATGAAAATCAGGAAAAATCAGGAGATATAATTGATCAAAACTGCTTATTCTACATGTCTTGCGCAATACAGTACTATGATATTTTTATAACTCTTATTGTCTCAAAGCCCGACTGTTGTTATTACGAGGCTACAAGGCTAAAAATTACACATCTCTATTACCTCACAGGTGGTATGTAAGCGAGATGATCGGTCTCTGATAAGCCTCCCGAAAATAGTATGAACTCATGCTCCACATGTCTAAATCGGTCATGCACTTAAATGCCATTACTTAGCAAATATATAGATTAATATATTGCATCAAGTGCCCACGCATTTATGCGAAGCACAATGGTATTTGTATCAAATAACTAGGTGTTGTACCCGTGCTTCACTACGGAATTCTCAGAGAGACTGTCCTTTTAGTTTTCCCAACTGAAGTCAACATAGGTCATTACAATGACGTCAGTACGAATGTCACGATTAAAAATAATGCTGCCATATGAAATATATGATAAAATGAAAAACAGCATATTTTCTCACTTTTAAAGAAAAGTGCGACAGTGTCAACCTAACAGTTCAAAGTTCCAGAGCCAGAATGACCAGGCCGCAGACAGCCATGAACAATGGCATTATTTCATTTAAGATAATGCTTGTTGTTTAAAGGGGCCTAACATCTAGGTTATCGGTCCCTAATGGTACAAAATGAGACGAAATGTAATGACAATTTAAAAGTCCAAAATCATCCAATGACCAGAATTCAAAATGTGATGAAGAATGAATGTACGGATATAAATTTAAAACAATCAGTGGATCCGACATCCAATGCCCCACATTCCCAGAAACTAGCGTTAATCAATAGTATTACTGACCAAGGGACTGCTTCTAGAGCACAATCCTGAATCAATGATGGCTGTAGTCTAAAAGGGTCAAAAATCCAGGTCGTCGATCCCTCATAATGGTACTTATCACTAGGAAAGTAGAACCATGGTATTTGCCATGTCGCGGTATTAATCAAAAGTAGCCTAGACACGCGGTATTCCACACATTATGGTACTACTCACAGGTAATATAATGCGCACATATAACACAGACCTATGGTGTTTCTCACATTGCGGCGCCACTTACAGGCAACGCAAACCTATGGTGTTCCTCACATAGCTGTACTAATCACAGGGACTCGTACTATCCCATGGTGTTCCTTACATAGTGGATACTAATCAAGGCAAGGCAGACCCACGGTGTCGCTCAGAGAGTGGTACTAATCACAGGTACTGTAAAACTCACCCTGATTCATACACTGTCACTACTAATCACAAACCTATTGTGTACCTAACACAGTGGTACTATGCGCAAGTAAAAGTGACCCATGGTGTTCTCTGCGTGGTGGTACTAATTATAAGTAGTCTCATGGTTCTAATTCAAACATCCCTAGGTTGCCCCATTTAGTCTCCTCTTCACAGGCAGGGTATACCGTGGGTGTATTCTTCACCAGCGTCCCCCACCCACAGGGGTGTGTGTGTTTGGTCCGCGAGAGCTATTTTATTTAGTTCAAGTCCGCCAGCAAGTCGGTTGGGACCCCCCTATCAGCCACCTGGAACGCGCCTCGTGGGAGTATCACCTCTCCCCCTGTTACAGCAGTGTAGTAGGTTCATAGTTATTGCATTCAAGTGTGCACATTGCTCATTCCAATCACTGCCTCAGAGTAGGGATCGAATAGCTGGAATACTACGATGATCCAGTGTGTTAGGTACCAGTAGTATCAGAACATTTATGAACCAGAGGAATGGCATGCTAAAGAAAACAGAGATATAACTCCCCAGCTACTTCCCGCCAATATTCAGGCAGGCTGTTATGCTAGGTACGCAGCAGTAATCCCATCTATCGGAGATAAATGGCAGCAATATACACAAAGCACATCACAACAACAATGGTCAAGGTAGTGTTATTATTGATCAATTTAATGAGCTGCCTATATTGCAGGCCTTCACTTTTACTTTTCTTCTGACTCTGTGATATTAGAGCATCTAATGTAAAGCGAGTCTTCCTTTATTTTATGACTCCCTCTTGTGTTATTATTCAAGCGATCATTCCTTCATGACTTTTTTCTCATTCTTATAATCATCTATCTTTACAATATTATTGAAGTCGGTACGGTAAAACAGAATAAGACATAAATAATCAGAAATTGTACTCTGTAATTAAAATTAAATTAAATTAAATTTTGGCACCTTCCCCTAAACTACCATTTTGAACACGGTGAATAAAATTATTTATAGTGTAGACTGTAGTTCCTTATTTCTCGACTTTATATACTGATTTTCATTAAATTCTGTTCACCCATTTTCTCGTACGTCGGCGCTGATATGGACTTAGGAACAAAAATCTAAATTCATGAATATCTTTTATCATAGCCGGAACGGTAAAAATGTATGACATAAATGATAGGAAATTTAATAATATATAACTTTAATTATGTAGTATTTATTGATAGGGTTAATAATAACAAATATGTGAGAATTAAATTTTAGGCCTTCCCCTAAACTACCATTTCACTCAGCGTGAACACAATTATTTATGGCCTAGACAGTAGCGACTTATTCTCCGACTTTATATACCGATTTTCATCAAATTCTCGTCAGCCGTTTTCTCATGATCCGCGTACACACACACACACACACACACACACACACACACACACTCTCTCTCTCTCTCTCTCTCTCTCTCTACAGAAAATTAAAACGTGCAGTTCTCCTTGTTACTATGGTCACGACCAGTACAGAAATATAATTCCTTTTAAATTCTGAGCAATGTACAAAAACACTTATTTTATTTATATTGAGATAAATTAAAATAAGTCAGAATTGCCTTCAAATGGCTCCTAAAATCTCTAGAAATGTCACAACTCCTTATCATTGAAATTCTGTCACAAAATTACTAAAAACGACTGCATAGCTAGCGACTAGTCTCTAGAATCGACTAGACTGGTGTGGTAATACTAAATTCCCATGAAGGGAATTAGATATTTTTCCACCAATAGAGCATATCAAAAATCAGATCAAAAATTGGATGTATGGCTTTTCAGGCATTTGCTCTATTAACCAGCATATCTGATTTTTGATATGCTCTATTGGTGGAAAAATATCTAATTCCCTTCATGGGAATTTAGTATTACCATTTGGAATTGCTAGGCGGGCATTAATTCCATTGTGGAGTTTTATCTCCCGTATGCATTTATCAGACTGTGCCACATAAGAGGCTTCTGATAAGTTCACCTGCATACACCCCAGCATCAGTGGGTAGGGTCTGACACATCCCACTCTGACGAGTCTAGTGTCAGACCTAAGACGAAATGCTGGTTAATAGAGCAAACGCCTGAAAAGCCATACATCCAATTTTTGATCCGATTTTAGACTGGTGTGAACGAAAACGAACATAGCATGCAAGAACGAGAGATTGACAATTGATATACGCGTCGCGATATACAGGTTTCAATAAACATGGCACATTCGCGCACATTTTTCGCATTAATAAACGGAGATATTTCGTTTGAAAGCAACCAATGACCGAAGGACCTTCGGCCACTGGCATAAAAAGGCTGAAATTGCGGGATTTGAAAACAAGCTAAAATCGGGAGAAATAATAGAATAAACGGGAGGCAGGAAAAACTGTCGAAAATCGGGAGTCTCCCGTCTAAATCGGAAAAGTTGGCAGGTATGCATTAAATACTTTCGGAGTCAAGGGGCCAGATTTTACTTCTGCAAGAGTTCTTCTATGACCTAGTAAATCCTGCTTTTAACCTTATCAAATTTAAATTTTAAAATTCCATGACATTTCTCTGTTTTCCTGAAAAGAAAAAAAGAAAAGAAAAAAACCCAACCTGTCACACAATGACTAAAATATGAAATTAGAAATAAAGTTTCTAGTTATGACTAATTTTGTAATGCATTTTGAAAACTGAATATCTAAAAAAAAAAAGTGCAATATAATGCATAAAATATTTCAAAACTTGAAATTACTTTGATTAGACTAAATTCAGCTTTAAGTTCAAAAATGGAATAACATTACTGCTTCAGTGAGGAAATGTCTTCATCTATAGCCACCAAAGACTTATGAAGCTTCTGCCACCATCCTCCTTTTTTTCAGATTCTTCCAGGAACAAAGCAGTCTTTCTCTTCCCTTTTTAAAATGCACATTCAACTTCCGATGCTTCACGTTTCTCCTTTAGATTTTGAAGATACAAATGCAAGAACAATGCTTGGAGCATCAAGGCCTCTCTCTCTCTCTCTTTTTTTTTTTTACAATTGGCTTTACGTTGCACCGAAACAGATAGGTCTTATGGTGACTATGGGGCAGGATAGGGCTAGGAGTGGGAAGAAAGCGGCCATAGCCTTAATTAAGATACAGCCCCAGCATTTGCCTTGTGTGAAAACGGGAAAACTCGGATAATCATCTTTGGGGTTCAAACCCGCTATCTCCCGAATGCAAGCTCACCGCTGCGCGCCCCTAACCGCACGGGCAACTCGCTCGGTGAAGACCTTTTCAACTCCACTGAGGTTTGAAACAGCATCATAATATTTTCTTTGTATTACAAGGACTTCTTGTAGCAGGTTCTTTACTTTGATTTATTTACAGAAACACTGCATTAAAATGAAACATCTCCATAGAACAATTATCAGTATCATTTTCAGAAATGAAGTCAACTTTTCTGTTTACAAATTTACTGTTGGGAAAACAGCAGGTAGAAGATTTTTTTTTTTTTACTGTCTAAATTAATTAATTAATTTTGAAGACATTTCCTGAAGACTGCAATGACTAACTTAATAAACCTTGCCATTACATTTTTCGTTGTTGCTATGAGAGATTCATACAGCAGTGGTGCACATGGAAGATCTGTCTGAAACTTGTTAGGATTGGTTCCAATATGTTATTTTTACATCCCACTACTTTTGATGGTTTTTGGAGGCGCCAAGGCACCGGCATTTTGTCCCACAAGAGATGATTCCAAATGTCCAACAAATGATGATAAAAATGACAACTTGGCCTTACGAAGTTTATCTTTAACTGAAGTATTTTGAAGCTGTTAGGTAGGACATCCATAACATGTTCAATGACTTGAATTTTCAAGCCATCTTTTAGCACAATATTTCAAAGGAAATACATTACAACCTGAATAATGTGTATATTTATTCCCTCGTGTTTTTCACACTTTTTAATACTCTCCTCTCATCTTCAGAAAAGGTACGACACAACTTTCACAGTACATCACCCAGTTATACTTTCTCGTAAAACAATCATCACAACCACATGCACAACATACAATGCAAGCACATTAAAAAAATGTGATTAGCTTTACGTCCCACTAACTTTTTTTACTTTCGGAGACGCCGAGGTGCCAGAATTTTGTCCCGCGGGAGTTCTTTCACATGCCAGTAAATCTACAGACACGAGGCTGACGTAACTGAGCACCTTCCAATACCACCAAAATGAGCTAGGATCGAACCTGCCAAGTTGGGGTCAGAATGCCAGTGCCTCAACCGTATGAGGCACTTGGCCCAACAAATAAAAAATTATGAAGTGGTTTGATATTCCTGTCGTAGTTTTAAATTGTATATTAAGCAGTACATTTTCGCGTTTAACACATTCTCTTTCCTTGTCCCATGCAGAAACATCTGCGACAAATTTTTACTGTAATAATGTGCGGCCGCCATAATACCACTGATTTTTTGATGCCAAATATAGAAATGTCCCATTCGTTTAAAAGTATCTTGGAGATTTAATTTCTTTATTTATTTACAATTTTTACACCCACATTGGAGCACTGAAATCAAACCATATACAACTAAGTCTTGAAAGAATTAACTGAGAATTTAGCTTTCATCATCTTCCTCCTCTCCCAAAAACCTCTTCATTCTTTCCCAACTGGCTGCCATTTCTTCATCAGGTTCACTTGAATGGATCAGAGAGAGGGGAAAAACCCTGATGTATCAGGTCAAATGCATGGTACCAGCTTTTCAGCTCTGTAAACCCACTTATCAGTCCAGGTCGATCTCACGACAGGCCAAATATTGCCACTACATGGCAGTAATAGGTCCTGAGATCCTATATGTTGCCAAGTGCTTGGTCCTCCCCCACTACGACGATTCTAATAAAAGAGAGGAAATTCCCACAATAGATCCTCTGCCCATGTCAAAATTTTGATGTGGTCAAATGCAGAGCTGAAATCTACATTTGAAATGCTCTCCGTTACAATGAGGAAGCATTATCTCATCTCTCTCGAATGCCTAACACCAGAATATCACACAGAATTCTTGATCTTCTTATGACTTGGAAATGTACCACTCCATAGGCAACTGCAGTTAAGGAGGATCTGGTCAGTGCACCTGAGACACTGGGTCAGGAAAGAAGGAAATTCAGAACCTGGATATACTGGATAAAGGATCTACCAGAAAGAATGACAAAAACTAGTGCAAAGTCGTCTGAAGAGTGAAGAACTGCATTCTTCACCAAGATGCAGGAGTAATGAAAATCCATAACGGCTGACAAGTGTTAACCATGGTTCTAAGTGGCCAATATGATTTTTTTTTTTTTTAAACCCCCAGCTCTCTCTTGTTTATAAAGATTTCTTCACTGCATGTTCATGCATACCAAAACAGGCTTGTACAAGATCTCTCAGCATTGAAGTCAAAAAGACTCAACAGAAAGAATTAAACAAGCTGCAAAAGTTGCTGAGGAGGTCAACTTTACCTGAAATAACTCCTGACAAATTTCTGGCACACTTGTTTTACTGGCCTTTGCATTACTGTTTCCCTTTTTTCAACATGCAACCAATTTGGGATAAGTAGGGTTCCCCTCTTAATTCTTCACTATTCCTTATCCATGCATAATTCACATAGTGTTTTTCTATACTGTTCTAATGTCTGTCCATTCTAATGTAGTTCTTCAGTTCCCCAGTAAATAATTTACAACTTTGTGTTTCCTACTTGGCATTCAGTCCTCTTATATTTCTTCCCTGCTGATATCACTTCAGTCTTGGAAATTCTAATTTTTTGATCATAGTTGCTGCATCTCGTTTCTAGCTCCAGGATATTAGATTGCAGGCTTTCAGCATTCTGTCATTAAGACTAAGTTAGTAACGTAGGTCAAACTGCTTACTGTACTTCCATCCAATTGAGTCTCTCTCTGCCATTTTATACCTTTCACTAAATGAACCATGTATACCACAAACACAGGTGAAATATTACAGCCTTGTCTAACACCTGTAACTACTCTGAACCATGAACTCATTACACCATCAATTATCGCTGCGGTCCGATCAACCTAAGTAAATGCCTTTGATTGTCAGTAATAACCTAATTCCATACTTGCCCAGAACATCTAACATCATACTCCTCTAGATCTACAAAACATAAAAATATAACTTGTCTATTCCTCTCGTAGCAATTTTCAATTATTTGAAGCAAACCGAAAATCTGATCCTGACAGCCTCTCTATGGTTTAAAACCACACTACCACACTAGTTTTCATCCAGCTTACTCTCCACCACAGACTGTATCCTCCTTTCCAAATAACCTGTGAATACCTTGCCTGGTTATACTGATCAATGAAATTCCTCAACAGTGGGTGCAATCCTTTCTGTTCCCTTGCTTATAGATAGGTGTGATTACTGCTTTTGTCCAATCAGGAAGTACCTTACTCACATTTCATGCCAATCCTATTACTCTACGCAGCCATTTCATCCCTGCCTTCCCACAACATTTAATCATTTCAGGTCTAATTTACTGTATTCCTATCTATATACGTTACATTTCTATTATGTATTTTTAAAAACTGTATTGTTTTCCAGATCCTTGTGTTCACCTGCAATTGCAGCCACGTGTATTTTGTTGATGTGACGTATGCTGTGAGAGTTTATATATTTGACCTAGTTCAAGTAAATTCTGGATCATTTAAAACTGTATTAAATTTTATCATTGAAATTTGTGGCACACTCTGTACTGCACGTGCCGATTTTTCTGGGACTTGCACAAGATACAAGCTTTGAGAGGTTTCCTAACAAGCGTCCAATTAAACATTTCAATTTGATTGGTTTAAATAAATTGAAAGGTAACTCCTGTGCAGTTACTGGTTATTAATTTTGCAGGGCCCCTTCCAGTCGCACCATCCAGCATGAGCTACCTTTGGGAAGCGCGCCGCAGGGTGTTTGAATTCTGTCTTCGGCATCATGTAGAGCAGACGTGTTTTCTAGGAGCTCTGTGCTCCATGGGAGATCTGCCTTCTCTTCGGATAAGCAAATCTTATATTTCCTAATGTAACTCAATTTTATTTCACGTTTTAATTTGTCACAAGAGTTTACCCGTCAACTTTTTCTATCAGAAATCAATTGTAATTTACAATGGTGTAAAGAAATCTTCATTTTCACGTTGCCACGAGGCAAGTTTTTTCTAACTTAAGTTAATTTTTCATTAAGCTTGACCTCAGTAACTCTGCTTCATTTTAACATGTTTTCCTATGACCTGTATTTTATTTCTTTGGTGAAGGTGGTCGCTTCACATTAAAAGTATTTTCTATGAAGATTGGTAGTGGCAAGATTGTAAGACTGCAACTTAATTACATAAGGGTTTGTTTTTCTATTTTGTGTTTAGGTTACCAGTAGTGTTCCTTATTTCCTTTTAGATATTTTTATAATAAATAAGTACAGTATTTACTATAAGTAGGTATTAACAAAATTATTCTTTCCTTCTGCTGTCCACATCCTGCAGTTAGTTTCCAAGTATTTTACCATGTTTAATTTTGATTTTATGATATGGTTATAATGATTCTAAATTGCATTTAATGTCCAAGTGTTTTTCTTTTATAATTGATTCACTAAAGCCACCAATCTGCTGCTACAGTTCAGAATAAATTAAAAAAGCCACTGCAAGGAAGGATGAGAAATTTGAACTTGCCTGTCTCCCAAATTTATTGGTGCTTTAGAATACACACTTACTGTAACAAACAGTTCACTGCAGATACTACACTGTAGCTCCATCTCCACCAGGTTACCAAACTTATCCAATACGTCTTGCTTTGTCTTCAAACATGAAGCAGACGCATCTTCTTTCGCCTTATTGGTCTCTTCTAACTCCTTCTCCAAAATTTGTTTCTTCCCTTCTGTATTGCATAAATCCCTCTTAACCTTCTCAAGCTCATCCTGAAGTTGCTTCAGATTTTCTGCCGACTCTCCCTCGATTTTGGACCGTTCACCTGAAAAATCACATGGCGGTCAGTTGTAAAGTTAAGACATATCAACTTCATTAGCTCTAGAGGCTCATTCCACCTGCAACTTCCATAAACTCTCGCTCTAGCCCTTAGGTAATTTCCAACCAGGTCACATAAATATAAGATTTGCTAATTGTGAAGCATACATTCTGCATATGTGTCTATAAAATAGGTAACATCCCAATAAGTGCATAGAAGATAGCATCTGATGTGCATTTTTGACGCACTACTACAAAGAAATTATAAATTAACCCTTTCTCGCCCTTAGCGCACGACTGTTCACTTTGCCTTCAGGTCCTTAGCGCCCAAAAGCGCTCGGCTGCATTATCTGCACACACATGCGATAGTTTTGTATTTTTTTCAGCAATTAAGTGTTTATAAGGCATTTATGAACACGCAATACAATCTACAAGGCTCACAAAATAAAAGAAGAGCAATAATCTGTCTTGACATTGCCTAGAAAACGGTTTTGAACTTCCGCGATCGCGGTTCAGCTGTTTTGTTCGTAAACATGGTGGGATTGAATACTGCGGATACTGAAACTGAGCTGAATATAGGCGAAGAAAGTGACACAGAATCGTTGAGTAGAGGTGGAGGTGAATTTTTAGTGAGTGAATAACACATCAAGGAAGATAATTTTAGTGATAATGATCTAAGTGAAAACTGATATACAGAAATCAGACCTGATGGCGATGCCGCGGCAGTTCAGGTAACACAAACATTTCGTTCCATTACTACGAATGATTATGTGGATGATATTGAACCTGTCCATGATTTGAAGAGTATTACATATGTCAGGAAAGAGACGAACTATTCAGTGACATAGCTAATTGCATATACAGTAAAATCTTGATGCATCATTTTTCAAGGGGGGCGGGGTAAATGACGATGGATGCGGGAAAACGATAAATGCGGGTGACATATAAAATAGGGTAAAAGGAAAATAATATAATATGGGTACTGTATTTGGGCATTTTTCGTCACGTAAATATAATAATAATAAAAATAATAATGGCGTGGCCTCCGAAGCCGTTTGCAGATCTTCCGAATTGTCGCGTAATAGGCGATCTATGCGCTTATGAAAATGCGGCTCTACCTAGATGAATCCTAATGTATAAGTCGGCGCGCGCGCACACACACACACGCACACACACAGCCCCCAAACTGTCGGAATTAACCAACGAAAGTTAAAATCCCCGACCCGATCATGACCTCTTGAACTGAAGGCCAACATGTGCTAACCATTTAGCCATGGAACCGGACATACTCATACAACACATAACGGTATCAAACCATTGCAATCACGATATACACGATGAAAATAAAATGCACGACTTCTACGTTGCTTCTTATCACTTTTCCTTACTGTTACAAATGAACTATGCAGTGTGAGTGGAATGTATTTTTTTTTTTTAAAGACTTTATTGGCGAAGTACTGTATAATGTTTTATTTATTATGACCTAACCTGTACTGTTATTTGTAGAGCATAAGATAACGTAATGACCTAACCTGTACTGTGTAAGATTGGTGACGTGCATTTGTAAATAGTAGAATTCTGTTCTATAGTTCCTGGAAAGATCCAGAACGTGACATAACTTTTGTACAGGGTGTGTTACTTTGTTTGTAATGTATTCTAGAAAATATTTCTGACTGTTCTGGAAATACGACATTCGCGATCAGGCGTATTCTAGAATGTTAGTCAAAGTTCGCGATCGAAAGTAAGGTTGTGATTGGTGAGTCTAGGTGGCGATAGGGAACTTGTGCACGCTGATTGGCTGCCTCCAAGGCCAGAAATTCCTATATATAGTGAGCGAGGCAGTGTCCGATTCAATTCTGTGTCCTGAATTCTGTCGGTCTCGGTTTATCTGTCTGCGAGCAGCCTATCTGGTCGACGTCCCCCGGTTTCCGGGATGGCACTCTCCTCCGGGTAAGCCCTCTTGAATTCCGTTCCTGCTAAAATTTCGGTAATGTTCCGATTTTCTCTTCATACAGGAGTCTGCCCTAATCTCGCCTAGATTCACCAAATTAGTTACTTATGACGCCTTAGTTTTTCAGCTGGGCTTACCTGTTCGTTTCCAAGGCATTCCCATTTCTTGTTTCACTAACATATGTAGAATGTAGTTTAATATTATTTCCCTTGGGGTTTGCCTCTGGTAGTTCTGTATCACTTTAGGTACGCTAGGTTTTGGATAACTTTTTTCACATCACTGCAAATTGCACTGTAAAACTGCATTGGTAACTAGATGTATAGCTGATTTGAAATTTGAATTTACACTGCTACGAAATAAGCTATGTATATCACTGAACTTATAGCTCGTAACTTGGAATTGTATTTGAATGTATTTGTAAAATTATTTTGTAAATAATATTTTTTTTTAAATCTAAGGATCATGGGAATTTATTTCAGAATTCGCAGTCTAAGCCATGTCCATGCCTTTGGTAGGTTCCCAGCCTTTTTCGTCTTCCCGTTTTGTTGTCCACTAGTTGGCCCTACTGATTTTTACGTACATGTTTTGTTGGAAATCCGCGTAATGCCAGCTACTGTTTTTCCGAGTGTGTAGTGTTTCCTGACATTGTGTAGTTTGCTCTTACCTTCCCCTTTTAACTCTGGTTGTGCCTTGTTTGGTGTTACCGCTTGTAGTAGAGGTAACACATCTCGTAATAACTGGAAAACCTTCAAGGGTAGTTCTGTTATTACAAATTAATGATATACGTGAATATTACAGCAATAACCTGTATTTTGGTAAAGATTCTGTAAACCCTTCACGAACAATAGGTTAGAGATCCCACGTGGCGCGCTCGGACGATGTCACAGAGATCAGAAATTCAACATGGCACACCTCGGACGATGCCACAGCGAGCTAAGCGATGCTGCCAGGCTAGTGAAAAGATTACTGGTCTGTCTTGATTAGGTCCGGTTTGTAACAAGACAACTGGGCAGGGACAACAAAGTGGTCAACAAACCTCTAGCACCCCACACATCACAAGGTACGATGCAATTAATAACCCTGTGACTAATTAAAACATACCCGGCGCACGCTGTGACTATTTTGAACTACACGATTTTCTCATTTTCAACGAAGCTGGTAACCCTAGCCAGCCAATAGCGACACAGAAAAAGGCTGGCAAATTTTGAGTTTTACCGTGCCTCCATTTTAATTCTCGTAAATAAGAATACAGTAGAACCTCGATTATACGTTCCGGAAACTACGTTTTCCCGTATTCTCCGTTCAAATTACGTGGTCCCGCGAGCATCCCAATTAAATCACATTGTAAAAATCCTGTGTTATCTGTTCCTCGAAGAAACTATTTCCCGGATCAACCGTCCAGAAATTTCAGTCCCATCAACGCTAAATCCTCGATCACACGTTTTTCAGGAAACTGTATCTCATGAAAGGACAGCTACGGCATACTTACGGATCTTGGTGTTAACGTCCCGTCATTGCGATAATTTTTTTTTTTTTTTTGCTATGGGCTTTACGTCGCACCGACACAGATAGGTCTTATGGCGACGATGGGATAGGAAAGGCCTAGGAGTTGGAAGGAAGCGGCCGTGGCCTTAATTAAGGTACAGCCCCAGCATTTTGCCTGGTGTGAAAATGGGAAACCACGGAATTGCGATAATTAGAGGAAGTAATGTATATACTGGAAAAGCGATCGGTGGTGCACTTGTATAAGGGACCATCTTAGCATCGCATTTGGGTGGTATTGTTTACAGAATCCTTGGAAATCATAAAGCAGAGAGTGGCCACGACAGTTGGAAGGAGACAGAGCGCATTTCGACAGCTCTACTTGAAGACGGAACAAATTTCGTCAAATGTTCGTACTTGCAAAACGTCTACATTATGACCAGGGTTAGCTGCTGATATTTTTTTAATTTTTTCAATTGTATCGCCGAATAGGTTTCCGGCACTTCCCTCAGGGCATTGTATAGTCACTGGGCTTTCAGGCAGAAATCGCAATTGCTCCTTCTTAACACAAATTTAGTATTTTAATATCATCATATACGGTTTTGTTATCGAGACAAAGAACAAATGTTACACCTTACATACATAAAGCCATGCGAGGTTTAGGGATTGCCTATTACTGTTTTGGTCCTAATATAAGACTGGGAATTTCATGTTTTTGTGTTAAAATGTTATAAAAACCACAGTTGTTTTATTTTCGCACATTACATTTAAAGAGTTTCTAGCATTTCGCACTCGCACTGACTTGTACAGCGAGCGAGCTCTCCAGCTGAGCTCAATATCACGAATAACCATAATTTCTGAGGTTTTGATGATATTTTTTCTTTTTCCAATTTGATTGTAATTAGTGACGGGCAGAATGGAATTCAATGCATTTGAGAATCTTCGAGAATCAATATTTACATTTACATTCGAAACTATATTCTCGAGTTCAACGTAACCTTTAAAAGTCAAAGACCTAACTTACGCGGAACACGATTTCCATCGACTGACTACGAACTGTATACCAGTTCCAGTGACCAAATTAAAATGGAAGACTAAAAAAAGGGATTTTACCATTATGTTGGGCGCTTTTGTATCCAATGTGCTTTATTTTATTAGATTAGAGAATTAAAAACTACTTGTGGTCGATTGTTGTTTGCCTTGGCGTTACCGGTATTAGATTTTTCGAAGTTTGGCTGATCAAAGTTGCTACACTAAAAGAAGTGTTCACAGGAAACTTACGGAGTTTCTCCGGTAAAACTGAATGTAAAGTTTCGAGATTTTTAAGTCGCGTACCGGTAATTAATGTTTGAAGCCAGCCCCGCGATCTAACTTTTCTGCCTCTCATTCGGAGGGCACGGGTTCGATTCCCGGCCAGGTCACGCATTTTTACCTGCATATGAGGGCTGATTCCAGGTTCACTCATTCTACAATTACCTTTAACTGAGGAACTATTGAATGGTGAGCTGGGGACCTCGGTCTAGAGCGCCCCAGGAATAACGGCCGATAGGATTCGTCACACTGACCACGTGTAACCTCGTAATCTGCAGGCTTTTGGGATTAGCAGCGGTCGCTTGGTAGGCAGAAGGTCCATTGGGACTGTAGTTTGGTTTGGGAGTGTTTATAAGATTATAATAATACATACTTCATTTTTGTGAAATTCAGCCAACTTGTTGATGGTTCATTCGTTCCCGGATTTTCCGTTTCCCCGTGCCAGGAATGAGTTGGCTGGAAAATTTATAAAGTCCAATAACGGACCAGTTATATTGGTATTATAAATTTACTCATTCGGAACAAATATTTCAGATTCCCTATGGGAATCAACATCTTTATCATCTGATGGCCAAGCAGGCATCAATTTTTGATGAGACAAAGTCTCTCATAGTGCATTGGCACTGCTGGTGGCTACAATTAGCCTATGCAGTGGCCTCCATGGTATGCACTGGCTGGCGTCTTGGTGGGTGTGCTGGGTGCCAACTGATGAGCCCAGCCTGGCACACGAGGGCGAAACGCTGGCAACCAGGAATGAGTTGGCTGGAAAATTTATAATGTCCAATAACGGACCATTTATATTGGTATTATACTTGTTTAGGAGTTTGTATTGTTCCCTAGTTGGTTAAGAAATCTCTGTTGAAATCTGGGAGTTATCCCACAATGAGTTTGTTCATCTGACTACTTTGAAAAATGTTGCTCATTACATGATATTTTACTATGAAAGTAAACAAACTGTACTTCTTGGGGTGTGACGGTGCTCCCCCAACAGTGGCAGTGAACATTTCTATCTCTTCTTCTTCTTCTTTTCTAGCCTATTTCAATCCACTGCTGGATATAGGTCTCTTCCATATGCTTCCATCGTCTTCGGTCTTGAGCCACTTGGAACCACCGTGCTCCAGCCAACAGCTTTATGTCATCGAGCCATCTCTTCTGGAGTCTTCCAATGCCTCTCGTGTGTTCCCATGGTCTCCAGGGAACAATCCTAGAGGTCCACCTGTTGTAGTCTTGTCGAGCTACGTATCCTACCCATTGCCATTTTAGTCTTGCTACTCTCTCTAGGATGTCTGTTACATTCGTTCTTCTCCTGATGTCCTTTGAACGGATCTTATCTGCAGGCATCCCTAGCATCTGTCGCTCCATGGCTCGTTGTGTTTGCTGAAGCTTGCGAGCACTTTCCTTCGTCAGAGTCATGGTTTCCAGACCGTAAGTAGTAACTGCAGCACGCACGTATTTTAAACCTTGGTCTTCAGGTTAATTGGAACATCCTTGTTGGTCAGGATGTATCTCAGTTTTCAGAATGTTATCCAAGTCATACCTATTCTGCGAGGAATTTCTGCACGTTGGTTGTCTTTTCCAAGTTTTATCTTGTGTTCAAGATAGATGTACTCATCGACAGCTTCTATATATTGGTTTCCCATATTAAGTGGTTGACTGTCTGGGCTTAGTATTTTCGTTTTACTAATGTACATTTCCAAACCAGTCTTAGCAGAGGCAGTTTTTAATTCTTGGATCATGCTTTCTAGCTCGTCTAGATTTTCACTTATGAGCACGTCATCAGCAAAACGCATGTGGTTCAAATATAGCCCGTTGATGTTTAATCCTTTATTATCCCAATGAAGGGTTTTGAATACATCTTCCAAGGCAAGGGTAAACAGCTTTGGAGAGATCGTGTCATCATTTCGAACTCCTTTGCCAACTGGGATTTTATTGGTGATGAGGTCTTCATCCACTCTGATTATCATTGTTGCTCAATCATAAATGTTTTCCAGGAGCTTTATATACCTTGAGTTTATCATGGTATTTTCAAGTGCCTTCATGATTGCCCAAATCTCCACTCAGTCAAAAGCTTTTTTATAATCAATGAAGGCCAGATGAATCTTTATGTTATACTCAGTGGTTTTTTAAGAAGAAGACGAAAGAAAGACTACTCTATCTCTTCAACAGGCAAAATTTAAAAGATTCAACTTCTTAAATTGCATGTTTTAAACTTGGTACCCTTATTGCCCCAACTGTGTCACTGATGATCAAGGAGGGAAACTTCAAGACACCAGAATAAACAAAAGTAACTTCATGGTATGGAAAGGATGCCCTATACTTAAGGTGACTGGGCATGCGTAACAATGCCATCGATGGACCATAGTGTGATACATCTTTGATTTAAGATGGACCAACATACCCTTATCGCACAGTACTCCTGATTCCTTTCCATAAGCTGACAGCTCTATATATTTTTCGTACATAGTACATCAATTCTCTCTGATAAACACACTTGTTATGTCCTTCTATATGTACCATAACTAAGTAGACCTAGAATTTAATAAGAAGCACCAGCTTTCTTCACAAATAATCATCATCATTTCTTCACTCCAGCAAGCCGGGTGTGGTGTCTTCAGAAATATATCACCCCAAACTTTTCTAGAGATGAAGGGAGAAAATTGAGAAAAATTATTTCAAGCACTCGAAGATAAAATTCAAACTTGATTGTGATTTGAGATTCATGTGTACTTAATATACTTGCCCCAGTACACATTGTATAAGGACAGGAATATAAGAAGGAACAAGTAATAAGATGACCACAACAACAGATCAGTGTAGGAAGAGGGGGCAATAGAAAAAGAAGACAAGGACACACGTGAAACAAAAAAACAAGAGCAACCTCCTGAACAATGACAACAGGAAGAAAGCCTGACAGAAAAAGGAAAAGATATAAACAGGTGACATTGGAATTCTGATCTTTCATTTTTGTCCGGTGTTCATAATCTTTTAACACTCTGTATTGTCCCCTTCAAATTCGGCCTACAATGAACATTTTATTGTGTGTTAAAATAAGAGGCTACTATTTCTTTATTACGGGTGATACATTCCAAGTTCTGGCTTATGAAGACGTGCTCGCATGCACGCAACCGGTTTTTACCAGCAGGGAGCGAAGTAATGCTTTTTCAATCGACCAGTCAGCTGTATCATGTGACCTAGTGGGAAGTTTCAAGGCCAAGGAAGCGTGTTGCGCTTATGGAATATTCTGGTAAATGTAATTTCGAGGAGTGTAGTAACCTATCAGGTGTGAGAACGACGTCCATTTACGAGACAATATTGAGACACAACTACCCTAATGAAGGCTTATATACTCATGTTTTACAAAGAAATGCTCTCTTATGCTATTGAACTCTTATACTCTTGAATTCTTACTGCGATATTTGGACTCTGCAACATTTTAATTTTGATACCCTCTAACAGTATAACATTCAACGAGTCAAGCAGATTTTCGAGGGCTGTTACGTACTGTTCTTCTATAAAATTTGACGCGCTTGTGTGTGGAACACATACTAAAATTTTGTGTCAGTTTCAGCCTTCACCTTACCAAGAAAGAAGAGGACCGCTACGTGTTCATCGAATTTCGTCACGATGTTTCAACTACCTGAAGAGGAAACCTACAATATTTCTGGTCTGGACTTGGCTGTTATTATGGTGAACTAAGATGTAGGCATCATCTAACATGGAGAGATAGTGACGGAAGCAGATGACCAGCAACATGTGATCAAGAAATTCCACAACATCGGCGGAGATCCACTTTCATCATTTAAGTACCAATTTATAATGTTTTTCCTTATTCATTAGTGGTAGTATTTCTATTAGATTTGCATAATTTGATAATATTCCCATTCTTTTTTCACATGGGTAATGGTAGATTTGTTACAGTGTGAGTGAGTGAATTATATTCTATTAGAGTAGTTAGACTGTGTGCGTTTTCTATTATTACTCTAAATGTCCCAACTAACAGTTCAGTGTTATTTAAAAATCATTGTCCACACCGATAAATGATAATTATTTCTGAAAGTATTTTCAAATGTTGAAGCCATGTGGGACAGATTTACGGCATATTTGTTACGTTGGATTTCAGTGTAAATTTTATCTCGCTTATCTTGTTGGATTTCACGCTTGTTAGTATCATCTGGACTTTTGTCGAACTCAGATTTATGTGGAAATAATATCCAGCACGACTAATAATAATAATAATAATAATAATAATAATAATAATAATAATAATAATAATAATAATAATAATAATAATAATAATAATAAATTGCTAGCTCGGGTTAAACTGAAGATTAAGGGTCATGACTTCAAATGTTACTTTATCTTATTGTAAAATGTTGATATGTGCTCAATTAAGTGGAATATGAGCCTGGAATACGGTGGAATCCTGAAGGATCATTTACTGCATTAATTGAATTTATTGGATTTATTAAATTCATTGGATTTATTTGGAGAGTATGTGTTTGGTGAACCATAACTTCTTCCAATGTTGGAGCACGTGTTAATTGATGTGTGTAGATTCAAAGTAATAATAAATTTTCGTGACTCATGAACCATGAATTCGAGGTGTTAGCATTTGACCTGTATTATGTGCGTGTCTGTAGTCGACAATTCTTCAAATATTCAACCGCTGATATTATTGTGACCAACGTTGTGAGAACTCCATTATCTCTGACTAACTGATCACTCAGATTTTCAGCACATTTCTGTCAGGGTCGTAATTTGAGTTTTGACCGATACCGTCATCTTGATATTCCCTGAGCAGTACTAATCAAAATCTAATATTCAAAGTCTGGAATTCGCCTGTAAATAATATTCGTGTGTCTGTGTGAATGTTCAGTGAGTGCTGCAGTGATTTTCATTGATTTGTGATATTTTTGACATGTGGTTATGACCTGGTAACGTGTTCACGTTCGGCCCAGGTTATCATCAACGTTGTTTATGATGATTTAATTTATTGGAAGTTAAACTTTTAGTGAATTTTATTTTAAAATTAAGTTGAGGCAAGATTAAGGTACCCGACACAAATGAATAAGTGGGTATTGTTTCAATCGTGCGGCAAAGATTCCCCATATTCACAAAGTTTGTAAATGTTAATTTTTAAGCCGTCAGAAGCTTAGAGTTAACTAATTTCACGTGTTATTCAGTAAAACATTGAAGGAGTTTCGTGGAAATAATTATCATGAGAATGTAATTTAATAATAAGTCTGAAAGAGACATGTTAAAGTAATATTTTTGAAGTACAGTTCAATGGAACTTAAACTTAATAGATGAAATAATTTAATGAAAACTTATCCACGAGTAGGACGACTTGGTTAAATATTTTTGACAAGATTTTTGGTAAAGTCAATGACGCCATAATTATTTAATTTACTTGGAGAATGTAAAGTTTCTTTTGAAAGTGTGAATGTTATCACAAAAGCACATGATAATCTAGGATAGCCTAGGATGGCTTAGGATCATTTACGAGCCACGAAGCTCAGTAATATTTAATTTTCTAGCAACCTGTAAATAAATTACACCATTATTAGGAGGAGATCCTCCCAACATAAATGTAATTTTGTATTTTGGTTTTTTAAACCAGAAGTAGGCTAATGTCAGTCTGTTATATTTTCAGTTATAATTCAACTTTGAAAGGGTTGGAGAACGATGGTGTTGTATCTCAGAAACTGGCAGAGAAGATTTTTGATTTAAAATCACATCAAGATTTACCGTATTTCACGGCATAATCGTCACCACCGTGTAATCGTCGCATCCTTTATTTTCAATACAAAAATCGGACTTTAAACCTTTAATTACATAATCGTCGCACGTCCAAATTTTGTTCACTAATCTGGTTAAAAGGTAAATGGAACTGCAACGTAAGTTGCACATGAATGCGCAATTTAAATACGTGTATGGTTTATGGGCAATTTGGCAACACAGTCACATTTGCGACATGTTGCACAATGTATAAATAAATAATACCGGTATATGTACGACGCATGGCTTACCGGTAGACTATCGGCAGTTTGACAACGTGGTCGCGAGACAGTGTACTATTTATTCACCACCTACATATTATGAGTTCCCATTTGAAATACGTAAGGCTGTAAGTTATCGCTTATCGGCAACGTCGCCAGGAAATACCGGCTAGGTAGGTTGAATGGACCTCGAACCAGCCCTCAGATACAGGTAAAATTCCCTGACCCGGCCGTGAATTGAACCCGAGGCCTCCGTGTAAGAGGCAAGCACGCTACCCCTACACCATGGGGCCGGCTCCTGTGTTATTGCGCACGAAGTGAAATCCAAGACGATAACGCAGATTTCCATGGAATTATTCAGCCGAATTATTTACGATGTCTCAGTTGTCATCACTAGACTCTTATCTTACTACTACGTCATAAGTGTCCGGGCATGGGATGAAAACTTTTATCCAAGCAGTCAAGATAATTATTATCCAATGCTATTAAAGTTTTATTTTATAAACTCGTCAGTAATGTAATGTAAAATCATCAATAACTGGGAAGAAATATTAACCTACTTACCGTATGTTTAAAAGAAATTGAAAAAAATGAATGTTTGTTACTGACGTCTCGGAATACAGTCAACTATACAGTAGATTTACACCGCGCTAGCTAGAGCTCCGGTTTGCGAGCTTTGCGCAAGCGCAGTAGTGTGTCGCAACCAACGAGCTAAACTAATAAATTGTTGCATGCTTCCTTGCTGCCTAACAGTATTGGCTGCTCTGGAATGGATAGATCACAGATGCATTTATTTGTTTCAGATTTACGTGATTACTGTAGACATGTGTGCGTGAGAATTTAAGTTTTTAATTTGTGTTTTGGGTGTTTGCAGAAATAATTTGTTTTAATAGTGAACAATTACGGAAAGTCATTTATATCGCAAAACATTAACGTGTGAAGCATTTATAAGCGATTATGGGTAAATATAGAAACTATTCTGCGGGCTTCAAGCTAAGCGTAATTGCCTTTGCTGAACAGCACGGGAACAGAGCTGCAGAAATAAAATTTTCTGTGAGTGAAAAGTTGGTGCGTGACTGGCGGAAAGTAAAAAAACAAGCTAAAAAGCACAAACCCTTCTAGACGCGCGTTTAGAGGTCCTAAAACAGGGAAGTTTCCTATAATTGACGAAGAAGTGTTTAGGTACGTCAGTGAAATACGTAACAATGGCTGCAGTGTATCATATGAAATGTTACAAATTAAGGGACAGGAGGTAGCACGCAAACACAACATACTGGTAACTCAGTTTAAGGCGACTCTTGGGTGGATTAAGGGGTTCATGCGACGACACAATCTGTCAGTGCGAAGGAGAACAACACTAAGCCAAAAGTTGCCTGCTGATTACACGGACAAGATTGTAAATTTTCACCGATTTGTCATACGTTTGCGCAAGGAAACTTCGTACTTGCTTTCTCAAATCGGTAATGCCGATCGGACTCCAATCTTTTTTGATATGCCTCGCAACAGCACTATTGCGCTAAAAGGATCACGGAGTGTATTAATGAAAACCAGCAGTAGTGAGAAGTTGTGATGCACGGCAATGCTAGCCATTACAGCTGACTGGAGAAAGTTGGCGCCTTACATCATTTTCAAGAGGAAAACGATGCCTAAGAATATACAGTTTCCCTGTGGAATTCATTTACGAGTGCAACCAAAGGGTTGGATGGACGTAGAACTCATGCTGGACTGGGTTAAAACTGTGTGGAATAGAAGACCTGGTGCACTACTAAAACAACCAGCTCTGCTTGTTTTAGATAGTTTCTGAGGTCACCTCGTGAACGAAGTGAAGCAAATTCTCACTACAAATAAGACACGACAGATAGTCATTCCTGGTGGCCTAACATCTGCTTTGCAGCCACTAGACGTATGTTTTAATAAACCCTTTAAAGACCACTTACGTCGATTTTACAACGAGTGGATGATGAGCGGCGATCAGCAATTGACGCCCGCCGGAAATATCAGGCGTCCACCCTTGGACTTGTTATGCTCGTGGGTGAAGAAGAGTTGGGATCTTATACCACCTGAACTAGTCTCCAAGAGCTTCAAAAGGACTGGGATTTCGAATGCACTAGACGGTTCCGAAGATGACGCAGTGTGGCAGGGAGACGAAGAATCTGATACTGGTATTAACAGAGGCGAGGACGGCGCATCAGATAGCGAAACCTGCGATAGCGACACCGAAGATTTGGAATAAATTGCGTACTGGTAAGTCCGCATTTCACAACAAAGCGATTATTTTTTGCAAGTGTAATATTTTAACTTTAGTACTCAAATTAATGACAAATTAACTTAATACGTTCATTTTTATTTTCAGGTTGGAAAAACGTTCGCCGAATTGTTGCGAAAAATTATGAATTTTGTTTTAGACTATTTTAATTATTTTGATGTATAAACGCGAGTATTAAGTGCATCTTAAATTTGTATCAAATACAATTTAGTTATAAATACATTTTTTGAGTAATACAAATACTGGTATTAAATATTCATCGTATAATGGTCGCACCCTACAATTTTTTTTGAAAATTTTGGTATAAAAAGTGCGACGATTATGCCGTGAAATACGGTAATTGTTATATTTTGTTAATTTTGTTATTCAGTGCTAGTTTATAAATAAATGTCAAAACCTATTGTTTTAAACATTTCTTATAATTGTCATCAGCCCTTGTATGTTGCCATTGATGCTTTCACGGCCAGTACTTGTAGACATGATGCTATACAGGCTTTTGGGCTTAGGCCGTGTCAAGAAAATAAGGTGAAATTCTTTACATTTCGCGGGGAACTGTGGCCTGTGTCCTGAGAAGAAATCTCGACTGTCCACAAGAAAGGCTTCCTAAGGTTCCATAACACTCCACACGGCCCCTCCCATGCTTTACCCCCCCCCCACCCCCCTCTCCGCGAGCAGTGTACTATACCCAAAACTATCCATTTGCCTCTCCGTGACCAAAGTCCTGAAACAGTGTTTGGTGACAACGGACTTAGCATTGGTAGTCTAGATACGTACAGAAAAACAAATTCATTATACCAATACTTGAAAATTTATTTTTTGTCATTACTGGTTCATATTATCACTGAACTCTATATCACTGACAAGTTTACGCAACGTAAACATTACTGTACCTATGCATGTTTTAAGAGATTTGAAAGAAATATGTCCTTTCTATAATAGTGCATATTTTTACGGTGTGTGTTTTTACAGATACTGTATATTTATAGTGTTATAATTTATATTGTAATTGCAGTGTGTTTGACAGACTGAAGTCTTTGTTACAAGACCAATAATTCAAGACAGATCTGACACACTGACTCCAAGTCATTTCCTGAATAGTACGACTAACTGCCCTGCCCACCAGCTCTGAACCCATGACCCAAATAACTGCTCTGTCTACCAGCTCCAAAACCATGACCAAATAGACCTGAGGAAGGTGATCAGACTCAGAGACAAACTGCAAGACGACTTCCTAAAGGTATGGAGGTATGAGTATCTTCTTGACCTTAGGAACTACCACGAAGTTTGACTTCCAAACGGACAAAACAAAGAGTGCCAAGTAGGAGATGGGCTGCTTCAGGATGACCTGCGACCTAGACATCTGTGAAAGAAGGCACAAACAACAGAAAGGAGACCAGGCAGAGCCAATACGAACCGTCATCCTTCAGATGGCCAAAGGCACGAAGATTTGTCGGCCTGTACAGCTGGTCTTCCCTCTGGAGATAGACCAAGGTGGGGAGGATGTGGAGAATGGAGAAGAGCCTCCATAATTCCTTTCTCTATGTATTTTCTTTCTACGTTTTATTTTCTGTTTGGAATGTATGTTGTTGATAGTTGACGGTCAGAATAAAAGATGGATGTGTTGTAAGATGTTGTTATCATTACAAGCAAATCATATATTCTTCTTCTTTTATGAACACATAGGATCACTTTAGTCAGTCCGTCGTTCAGGTCTCTTTGAAGGGATTGTTCGGGCTTTGCGGTCCTCCCAGTACTTCTTCAGACGCTCCGATCTTCGTGCCCTTTTCTCAGTTGAAAATATGCGTGTTGTTGGTTTGTTTTGTGTAAGGGTAAAGCGGAGGTTTGTATTCTTGAGTTTTGTATTCAATTTTATCTTATTTGTGGTGTCTTCTGTTGTAAGGCCTATTTCCTTCACATCCTCTCTTACTTCTCTGATCCATTTACATCCTGTTGTGATATTTTTTGAGACGAGATTGTGTTGTACTAGTTGTTTCAGAAGTCTCGAATCCTGCATCCTCATGATATGTCCAAAGAATCCCAGTCTCCTCTTACGCGTAGTATCTGTAATGGGTTCTAGCTCTTTGTACACGACTTTGTTAAGTATTAACCGCCACTGTCCATCTTTCTGGTATTTTTTGTTGATGCAGGTTCAAGTCATATATTATATCACGATATCCAACACTATCAATTGGATGTTTAAGGCCAGTGGCCAACAAACTGAACATCAATCCCTGTGACTATGCGGCTGATAAAGCGACCCACTCCAAAGAAAACAAAGACTCATGAAAGTCCATTTAAATCAGAGCAGGAACTTACTTTCGGTTTTTTTTTTTGGTGGGGGGGAGGGGGCAGTCGTGACGATAAAGCCAAATACCTAATCTGCAGGATCATAATTACCTGCGTAAGAAAATCATCTACTGAAAGACATTATAGCAGAAAATATTCAGAAAATTATGGTGTAATCATAGGGGAAGCCAGTTCAAAAAATGTTTGCTTTCATTTGAAGAAGAGTATCCAGATATCTCCTACCATATGGTGATTAAGCACAGGCAACATGATTTTCCAAATTTTTCGTATACGTCACGCCACTGCTGATGTTTTGGTGGAAAAAGGGTGTCTACAGCTACTTTTACATGACCCTGAATGGGTAACTGATTCAGGATTTTTAGCAGACATGATGGCTCTACTAAATGATTGAAATCTGAAGCTCCACAAAGAAAATCATCTCATCAATGACACGGTCGGTAAAATAAAGTCTTTCCAACAGAAACTTCAACTCCTTACAACAAACTTTCGGGCAAAAGAAAAACTGAACATTTTTCTGTGCTAGGTAAGAGAGATATAAATTATATTCTCTAATAAGACCCCAAGGTTTAAAAAGGACCTTATTCAAACTGTTATTACCGAGCTCGATAGCTGCAGTCGCTTAAGTGCGGCCAGTATCCAGTAATCGGGAGATCGTGGGTTCGAGCCCCACTGTCGGCAGCCCTGAAGATGGTTTTCCGTAGTTTCCCATTTTCACACCAGGCAAATGCCGGGGCTGTACCTTAATTAAGGCCACGGCCGCATCCTTCCACTTCCTAGGCAGTTCCCATCCCATCGTCGCCATAAGACCTATCTGTGTCGGTGCGACGTAAAGCAAAAAAAAAAAAAAAAAAAAAAAAAAAAAAAAAAAAATGTTATGGTTCTGTTTGACAGAATCTGTGCGGGAAGGAGCATGCTTTGAGAAGGACGTTGAGTGCTATAATCCCTTGGAAACGAGTTTAGGGACAGATTTCAGGTAAAGACCTGGTATATCACCAACTATATTTTTTTTAAAGTAGAATTTTAAGTTATTTTAACAATCTTTTACAATTTGCTTTACAATGTACCGATACAGTTAGGTCTTATAGCGACAACAGGATAGGAGAGAACTAGAAGTGGGAAGGAAGCGTCTGTGGCTTTAAGGTAGGTACAGCTCCAGCATACACAGTGTGAAAGTGGGGAAACCATGGAAAACCATCTTCAGGGCTGTCAACAGTGGGGTTCAAACCCACTATCTCCCAATGCAAATTTTTTTAAAGTGTAAAAGTGTAACATTAAATAAGAAAACATTAGTCCACAATATCTACTTATGAAAACATGTCACTTATAGGCACTTCAAAGCAATATCTTAAAAAGTAACTCTCACTTTAATTTTTTGTTTTTTGTTACAGGATATTACCGACCTGCAGCCAGTACTTGATGTGTCTGTAAAGCCCTTTTCGATCACATTTCAAAGCGTTTCCCCTTATTTGCATTTCGAATTAATAGATCTACAAAACGATGATCACTAAACAGATCTATTTTTCAATACAAAAAGTTTGCTCAAATTTTACCAGAATTTTTCAAAGGAAGATTTTCCTGAGATGCACCAAGAAGCAGCTAAGATTATTTCTCTGTTTGGTGAAAGGATTTTTTCCTGTTTTGACTTGTACGAAAACTAGATTGCGTATTCGTATTTCTGATTGTAATTTAAAGAACGCTCTCAGAATTGCTGTCAGCCGATCCCTTGTTCCCAATATTATTGGTATAATTGCAAAGAGAAAGGGAAAGAGGTGCTAGAGAAGGTAAACTGTCTGCTAAAATCCAAATTTAAAGAAGAGGTTTTCTTTGTTTGAACCTCTTTTGCACTGGTAACCTTGTCCCATCGAACTGAACGTCTCCGCCCATCGCACATGAACATTTTGCAGTGAGGAAGAAACAGCGGGGAAGGTGACCGGGGATAGGCAGAGCGAGCGAGACAAGTGTAGGGAAAGAAAGAGAGAGCACTATTGCTCAAAATCGAGAAGAGGGGGTTGAAACTGTGGGACACCTAGGGAAGTTGTCTTTTGCACCTTGCGCCGTGCAATGCTCCTGAGGCCTTACACTAGTCTTTCTACATATGGCTTGAAAGACGAGATACACAGTGGAACCTTGATTCTCCCTTTTTGGAGGGACCATTAAAATAAAACGTACAACAAGGGCAAAGGGAGAAAACTAGGAATGAATGAAAGCCATCAACAATTTGGTTAAACATCACAAAAATGAAATATGTATAATTATAATCTAACAACACTCCTAAACCAAACCAAACTACATCCCCAATGGGCCTTTGCCTGCCAAGTGACCACAGCTCAGCTCGAAGGCCTGCAGATTATGAGGTGATGCATGGTCAGTCCATGAACCCTCTCAGCCGTTATTCCTGGCTCCCCAGACTAGGGTCGCCATCTCACCAATCAATCAATACCAATCTACATTTAGGGCAGTCGCCCAGGTGGCAGATTCCCTATCTGTTATTTTCCTAGCCTTTTCTTAAATGATTTCAAAGAAATTGGAAATTTATTCAACATCTCCGTTGGTAAGTTATTCCAATCCCCAACTCCCCTTCCTATAAATGAATATTTATTAGATAGCTTCTCAAAGGTAATCACGCAGGCTGAGTGGACCTGAAACCAGCCCTTATATCCAGGTAAAAATGCCTGACCTGGCCGGGAATCGAACCTGGGCCCTTCGGATGAGAGACAGGCAAGTTAGACTGCGAAACCGGCATCAAACATTAATTACTGGTACGCGAGTTCAAAATCTTGATAATTTATATTCAGTTTGACAGGGGAAACTTCGTCAGTTTCACGTGAAAACTCCTTTCAGTTCAGCAACTTTGACTAACCAATGGCTTCGAAAAATCTAATAACACCAAGCCAAACGACAATCGACCACAAGTAGTTTTTAATTCTCCCATCTAATAAAATAAAGCACATTAGATACAAAAGTGCCCAGCATGATGGCGAAATCCCTTCTTTTCTTAATCTTCCATTGTAATTTGGTTTCTGGTTCATAGTCAGCTTCTGGAAATCTTGTACCGTGTAAATTAGGCCTACATAGATTGTTAAAAATTATGTTGAACTCGAGAATATGGTTTAGAAGGTAAGTACCGATTCTCAGAAGTTCTCAGAAACCTTATATTCAATTCTGCCCGTCACTAATCTAATCAAAATGGAAAGAGAAAAAAAATCATCAAAACTTCAGAAATTATGGTTACCCGTGACCTTGGGCTCAGCTGGAAAGCACGCTCGATGCACATGTCGGTACGAGTTGGAAATGATGCAAACCATTTACATGTAACGTGTCCAAATAAAACAACTGGGGTTTTTTAGTTTTAACACGAAAACATAAAATTCCCAGTCCTATATTAGGACCAAAACAGTAACAGGCAATCCCAAGACTTCCCATGGCTTTTTGTATGTAAGATGCAACATCTGTTCTGGTCTCTATTAACATAATCGTATACCTACGATAATAGTAAAATACTATTTGTGTTAAGGAGCAGTTTCAATTCCCGCCTGAAAGCCCAGTTACTATACAGTGCCCTGAGGAAAGTGCCGAAAACCTGTTCGGTAATACAATCAGAAGAAGTAAAAATATAAACACCTAACCCTGGACATAATGTGGATGTTTTATAAGTGAGAACATTTGACGAAACTCATTCCATCTTCAAGTAGAGTTATCGAAATGCTCTGTATCTCCTTACAATTATTGTGGCCCCTCTCCGCTTTATGATTTCCGAGATTCTCTAAACAATACCACCCGAATTCAATGCTAAGATGGACCCTTATGCTAGTTCACTGCCGATCGCTTTTCCAAGGTACCATACAGTACTTGCTCTAATTATTGCAATGACTGGACGATAACACAACGATCTATAAATATATCATAGTCGTCCTTTCGTGAGATACAGTTTATTGAAAAATGCTTGATCGAGGATTTAGCGTTGGTGGGACTGTAATTTCTGGGCGGTTGATCCAGGAAATTGTTTCTTTGAGGAACGGATAATGCAGGATTTTTATAAAGCGATTTAATTACGATGCTCGTGGGACCAAGTAATTTGAACACATAATCCGGGAAAACGCAGGTTCCGGGAACGGATAATCGAGGTTCCACTGTAGTTTGCCCAACAGAGACCTGTTTCTCTGCAACCTAGTGGAGGAAAACAGAGCATAAAAACTGACATACAGGCAGCCTAAATTGTGTCAAATCAAAATTACTATACAAAGTAGCCCTGGTTATTATTATTATTATTATTATTATTATTATTATTATTATCGACAAAATTTGAATAAATGAGTAAATAAATAAACTGATTAATTACATAAATAGCTTGCTTACTTTTAATGCTGTTCTCTATCTTGATTTTTTCCTGCCGAAGTAGCATTATCTCGTTTTCTAGCATCGACCTCATAGCTTGTTCTCTGGTGCTCACTTCATGCAGTAAATTCTTTGTTTGGGCATCCTGTTCTTCTTGCATCCTTTTCTGAAAGGAACAAGAAAGGGACAATTGCTATATTACACAAGTTTGAGTAACATCACGAGAACCTCCGCAGGTAAGAAAGGTAACAGGAGCAAAATATACGTAAGTCTAGGAAACAGGTAGACAACAGCGAATTACCATGAAAGACTGTGTGGATAGAGTACACATAAAAGAAAAACATGGGTCCAAATTTTTTGGCTGCAGTCTTAGAGCAGGATACAATCATTTTTCACTGAACCAAATGAATAATGGGTCATATAGGGATTAATTTCTTGCTTCTTTATTGTACTGTGTGCAGTTCTCTAAACGATTTTAATCATCATTTTGAAGCAGTCACCCACTCTTTTCCAGTTCGTCTTCCAGCGAGACATGGTTGAAGTTGAAACACCATATACCGCTGCTGTATTTTCCAGCAGATCTCTTATCTATTCTCTTTAAGGCTACCAAATTTTTGTCCATAAAAGCAACCACCTTCTCCCACTTCGATGGCATTCAGTTATGCATGCTCGAAACAGGGAACAAAGGAACAATGCAGCTTCCTAACTCTGCGAGGGACAGATCCTGACTGATCTTTCAAGGTAACAGTAGCTGGAAGTACGGGTCCAATAATCTTGATGCATAACAATGCAAAAGCTTTATATGGATTATTCAAAGGACTATCTTAGCAATGAAGGGGAGGAGGTGGGGGGAGGGAGGGAACCAGTCCAGATAAATAGAAAATCAGATCAATGTGGGCCAGACAAACAAGGTGCCTGTAATCAATTGGTCGTGGGAATTGTTCCAGTAGTGAAAGAACTGCAGAGATACCACACTGACAGAAAGTTCACCTGAGTATCTGCAGCGAAACAACACATGGTGAATGCAGACTTTGAGAAGAATTCAGTAAATACAGACATTTATCTGGCTTTCTTCTTAGCCTACACTTCCAACGTTAAGACTTAAGATCTGTCAACATGGCCCATCAATGATTGTTGATGTCCACCCTCGTTATGAAGCTGGGAAGCAAAAATGAACTCGTCTTGGGCTGAGAATAAATGGATGCAGAAGAACTGGAGCTTGTTTATTTGAATATGTGGAATCCTTATTTCTTTTGTGTTTCATCATCATCATCATCATCATCATCATCAAATTCTTCATTCGAAGCCCAAGTGGGTCGGGATGTTAATGCCACCTATCCAGTTTCCTGTATCCGACCTCCACTGCATTCCAATACAGGTTCCTTATGCTGTTCTTGATTGAGTCCAACCACCTTAGTTTGGGTCTCTCATTATTATTTGAATATATTACAGTAAAATTTACTTCACTAACACACTTTAATTAACAACACAAAGACTTTGGTTAAACAGATTTCTTAACTACAGACTGAGTTATGATAAACATGAAGACATATTATATGCCTGCTCTTGTAACAGTTAAATACTACTTACTTCCACACCCTAGCGGTGCTCTGTCATGACAAACAACTGACATGGCCGTGGTCCAGCATAGACTATGTTCAGCAGTGGATGAAGATCATAAATGGATGGCCACATGCCAAATCAAACTAAGTGCTAAAAGAAACGTTCTCAGAATTTAAGACTTAAATTTTAAATTCTACTATAGACTCTTGATTCTAATATTCTGTGGCGACAATTTACAGTTAATCACGAAGTTTATACAAGGAGTAATTTTAATAAAGGTTTGTAATTTACAGTTATACATTTCTCTTTAAACTTTTGGGAACCATAGCACCTTTCTGTTCTGAATTATGTTCCTTATTTCACATTTTGGGGGATATGTTCAATTTTGTCAAACAAAATACATTTGGTTTATTTTAGAATACAAACGCATTTCTTCTTGATTCACACTTAGACTTTACAAAGAAAATGAATGAACAAACACAAATGAAAAAAAAAAAAACAACCATCACCTGATATGCTGGCAGGCCATACATCGGTAGACTTTTCATACCTTTAAGCCTGTCTTCACTTGGAAATCTCATCGCTGGGTAGAATGCTAGAAGATGAAGTTCGCCTAAGTTTATTGGTTTAATGAATTTCAGTGAAAAGTATTCATAGTCCTCATTATGAGCATACTGCTATTCCATTATGCAAGGTTTTCCTTTTGTAAACTTCCTTCTTTGGTCTTAAGCGATTCAACTTTGTCATTTGAGTCACTCTTTTACAGTTAACAAGATGTTGGTGCAGAATTGAAGTAGACTTCAAATCTTTTTCCACTACACATATTTCAAAGGTAATCTTCCTTATTCTTGCACTTGAAATTATGCCATGGGATGTGATGGAACATAGACTTCCAAGTGATACTTTTCTCAATATGACTCCTAATAAGCTGTCATTTCGTAGGTAAGAATGTCCTGGTTCAGTGAACTTGGGCATAACTTCTTTAATGCTTATCTCCGGAGTCTGTACCACAAACATCCAGAAACAAGTCATCTTGAAATTTCTTTTGTGACCACTGCAGCTAAATTGAAATAATAAATATGGTAGTTCAACCTATTCAATACAAGTAAATAAGAGATGTAGAGATTACATTCTTATTTAATTAAAAGTGGAAATGGTACTGGTTTTGACCCCAGTCTGGGTCATCATCAGCCGATTATAACTCGAAAAACAATGCATAAGTAAGAAAGAAGTTAACCGTCAAGTTCACACAATATCAGTCGAAGAGGCGATATAAATATGACGGGGGTAGGCACTGTTAAATTCAGACAAAGTGGAATGCAAGCCACTTAAAAGAAGTAAGTCATGCGTAATCTTCCGAGCATCAGCACGGCACACGCAATGTTTGGCACTGTCTCACATGTTCATGAAAAGCAGAGAACAGTTAAATGAGTCAGACTGCATACACCGTCAGGCAGAAAGTCACAACACAAACAATCCAAATATGAAGGTCTAAAGTCATGAAGAAGCCGAAGATGAGTAGCTCAACCGAAGTAACCTGCAAGCTCCAGAAGATCGGCACGGTGTTTACAACGTCAAGTGCTGTAGTTTCATATGCTGACGGAGATTGAAGGATAGATTAATGATCAAGTATTTGCTTCGTTCACGAAAATGTACCTATATATATACTTATAATACGATTCAATGTAACTGAATACGTAATTATGATCTTGAAGATTTTTAGAACAGTTGAAGTGAAAAAACAATAGTGAATAGAAAATATGGTAAAAAGAGCAATACCGCAAACAAATGAAAACGTGTATGCACAGTGCGCTATTTCTTGAATATAAAAAAAATTCAGGTCGTGATTGAAGTGGTCAAAGTTGGCGGACGCAAGGCACGAGTTTAAATTTGAAAGTGAGGGCCCAAAATGAAAGTGGCAATGCAGTTTTTTGTTTTTTTAGGGGTGAAAAGAAAAATAGGATAAATTAATAAAGAAAGAAGATTAGTGGATAAGAAAATATTAAAAGGGTTTAGAGTTGAGAGGTGGTGAGAAAGGATACGATAGGGATGAAGGAGGGGTAGTTTAGGGTGGGTTAGGAGTGTGGGTTACTGGAGGTAGAAAATGTGGGTAGGAACTTTGTAAGGCATGGAAAATTGAATTCAGGTTTTGAAATTTAGAATTCTTGAGAAGAAGAATTAGGAAGTCAAATAGGATGTTGGGTTTTTCAGAAATGTCGTTTAAGTTGAAATTGGGGTTGAAGTATTGGTCAAGGTGAATAAAACAATTTTCAGTAGTGTTTAAGAGGGGGCCTTTGTTAATGATTTTAAGTATTTTCATGTCTTTTTCAATATTGGTGAAATTGTGCTTGGAGTCATGTATGTGTTGTCCTATGGCGGAGAATCTGTTGTATTTAATGGCGTTGATATGTTCGGAGTATCTGATGTTGAAGTTGCGGCCAGTCTTACTGATGTACGAGGAGCTGCAGTTGTTACATTAGAATCTGTATACTCCAGATTTTGAAAAAGCATTAGATTTATTTAGTGATTTAGAGTTGTGTAATATATCAACATTTCTGTTATTGGTTCTAAAGGAAATTTTCATGTTATGTTTTTTAAGAACATTAGTTATTTTATAAGCTTCCTGAGTGAAAGTGGAAAATGCAGTGGGTTTGGTTTTGTCTTTAGATAAAGTAGTTTTAGGACGGTGTTTGAATTTGTTGATGATACGGTTTATGAAGAGATGTTATAGCCATTGAATTTAGCGATGTTACGGATGGTGTTTAATTCATTATTTAAATCTTTTTTAGACATAGGGGTGTTGAAGGCACCCCGCCGATCTTCTGGAGCTTGCATGTTACTTTGGTTGAGCTGCTCGTCTTCGGCTTCTTCATGACTTTAGATCTTCATATTTGGAATGTTTGTGTTGTGACTTTCTGCCTGACTGTGTATGCAGTCTGGCTCATTTAACTGTTCTCTGCTTTTCGTGAACATTGTGAGACAGTGCCAAACATTGCGTGTGCCGTGCTGATGCTCGGAAGATTACGCATTACTTCTTTTAAGTGACTTACATTCCACTTTGTCTGAATTTAACAGTGCCTACCCCCGTCATTTTTATATCGCCTCTTCAACTGATATTGTGTGAACTTGACCGTTAACTTCTTTCTTACTTATGCATTGTTTTTCGAGTTATAATCAGCTGATGATGACCCAGACTGGGGTCGAAACCGGTACCATTTCCACTTTTAATTAAATAAGAATGTAATCTCTACATCTCTTATTTACTTGTATTGAATAGGTTGAACTACCATATTTATTATTTCAATTTAACTGTTATGCTTTTCAATACGGAACAATGAAATTTTTATCTTTAAACCACTGCACCTGTCAACTGTGTTAGATTTATGACTCTTCTGGTATTTTAAGATGCAAGAAACTATCTTTAGTACAGCTCTCGATGACAAACTTTCATTCCATAGAGGCATCGTTCTTATTAGAGCAAAAGTCGTGGATTGCTACACTGAAACAAGAAACCTGACTTTTGTAGTAGACCTCATTAATGGTTAGGTGAGGTAAAGGCATTACCTTCCGCGTGTTGAATGATAACACGTTGGGTCCACTGTCAGATTTACTCATCAACTCATCATTCTTCATAATCTGCTTTCAGTGATGACGTTCTAGCTTTCCCTTCAACTGTGTCACATCATCAGGAAGATTACAGCCTTCTGCTGACTAATTTTAAACTTTTACAAAATTACATGTGTGGCATGTATCCCTTTTATTGGGGAGGATGGAAGCTTTAACTGAAGTCATATCTGAAGACACTCTGATACAGCAACTGACAAGGCATCATCTGAACACAATTTTTCATGTTTAATTCTCTCACAAAATAACCTGTACATTAAATTAAAATTCAGATAAGTAGAGTAAAAGTCCGCTACAGCGAGAAATCATAATGGTGAAACATTTACTCGCTATAGCGGATTGTCGTTATGTCAGATTTTTTGTAAAAGTCTGGTAAAAACCTCGCACATGTTAAGATCGGTATGCAACGGCAATCAGTTTGTTCAACACCTGCGTTTTCGCATATTTTCATACTGTGGTTTACTCATTAGTTATTTTTTAAATTCTGAGACAACATGAAAGTGTATGTTCAATTTCATTCTGAAAATATTGGAGTTAGTATCACTTCAGTGGCTTATGTGGCAAACTTTTCAGTTTTCTTATTCAAACAGCATCACCTAACCTAACCTAACCTCATACAAATCATGAAAACCTATTTCAAGCACCAGTAGAGTAATAACTTTTTTGCTATAAATTTGCATGGGAATAGTCTTTCCGGAATTTAACCCGACGTGAGAAAATACAGTGAAACCTCATTAATGCGTTTGACATTCTGGCGATTTCTCGCTTAGCACCTCATAAATTCAAAGTCCCAATTCTCGTCGTATTAAACCTATATCAAAATACGCCAATTATCACGTCACAAATGTTCACTATTACGCTTAGTATGATCACATTTTTTCTAGCCCTGAAAATGTTCTTTGTCGTCCCTTGTGAAAGGACCGTGATTTCCAATGCAGATCAGAGCCCTCGCAACAAGAAGCACATCTGGGAATGTTGCGCGAAAATGGGAAATGGCCTTGAATAGTTGTTTTTACAAAATACGATAATGTTTTACTACAAATGCACAGTCAAATTTTCAATCCATATAATATATGTGCATTTTTCCTCATTATGGATGAAAAATAATTCGCCTTAGGTGCCCATGTAAGAGAGGTTATATTGTGAAATTGGTACAGACAGTGAGCAGCCTGGTAGAATGAATGAAAATCAAATCAATAGCAAACATCGCCTTACCAAGTCGCGCAATCTCTCTTCTTCTTTCTCTTTCAGCATCTTGCACATCTCCATTTCAGCCCTCTCTTTTTCATTCAAGCGATCCTGCATCTCTTTCAACTTCTGTTCCAGCTTTTCTCTCTCCTGCAACAAAACCATCAATGAAACACGGTGATCAGATGTAACAACTCATTAAAAAATTCTTAAATTTTAAGCAATTATTTCCATTTTAAACCATTTCTGGTTTGCCTAAAACAGAATTCAATTTGCTTTATGTCGCACTGACACAGATAGGTCTTAGGACGATGATGGGATAGGAAAGTGCTAGGAGTGGAAAGGAAGTGAACGTGGCCTTAATTAAGGTACAACCCCAGCATTGGTCTCGTATGAAAATGAGAAATAATGGTAAACAATCTTCAGAACTGCCAAAAGTAGTGGTTGAACCCACTAGAATGCAAGCTGAAAGCTATGTAAACCAAATCGCTTGATATAGAATATGTGTATCTATGCCAGGTAGTTTCATTTCATAACAGGCAAAACACAGAGAACACGGAATGCTTGGCGTTATTATTGGTGACTAAGTTTTATCCCCAAAAATTATTTTCCTGTAAACATTAAAAGGGACATTTCAACTTGTGTACACAGCCTGTTCTTGCGGATGGTGCTCAGACTTGGTCTCTAACAGTGAGACAAACTGAACGTCTGCCAGACAAAAATTGAAAGAAGTTTGCAAGGACTGAAATCAGATACAAAACCAGAGTAAAAGATATTGAAATGGATGGTAATTGAATGGTACCCCAGTGTTGGACAGCAAAGCAAGCAATGCCATCCAACTAGGTGGTCTGATGTCCTGAAATTGCACATAACAGAGGAATTTGGAAGAAGTTGGGGGAGGCCTTTGCCCCAGGAGGGGATTGAATGGATTAGAACAGAACAAAACATGTTTGGTTGAGTGTTCACTTATGCGGAAACATCATCATCCAATCTGTAGTAACAGAATTTACGGCCAATGTGGGTGAGAACTTAATAAAACTAATGCTTATGCCCGACAAGCCAGAAGGGTCAATCAGTTCCCTGAGACTCATGGCACTGAATGGAGCAGTATATTCTGCGGACATGAACTGTGTTAAACACGCATGGCATGAACTTTTAGAGTGCAATTGTCCACCATCCTAATGCTCCAGCTAACATTCACGAACAGACTGAAGGTGCTATTCGAGAGTGGGATAATCTGCTCCAAAACAAGTTAGATTCCTGAGTATACCTCATTGTGTTCAAGCATGACTCGGGGTCTAAGATGGTTATACATGGTAATGATCTGTCACACACTGAACAATAATGTTTTGTTCAACTTCATGCTCTTGGTGTGTGCATTGTTTCTGCAAAGCTGACTGCATGCTGTGGTTCTTTGTAGGTACCCTTCATAATGCACGACGTTCAAACACACAGCAAAATAAAAGGTGCACTAAACCAGAATAAGCTCTTTTTAAGCATTGGATAAGATAAATTAAGTTATACAGTATGTAGGAAAGATACTGTCTAATAATAACAGGCTGTGAAAAAGCAGATCAGTACATTTTAAGTTGGGATTGGAACTAGCTTCTAATGCGCAATTTTCATCCAGATTTAAATGGAGCAAGTAATGTTATGTTTTAAACTAATGCATCAAAAATGGCTTCCACAATGTCGAAAATCAACCCACTTTCTACAGTGTTTAGTGGCCATGAAACACCAATATCTGATAAATTATGGTCAAGTTGAACCTGGATGCAAATTACGAGTTAGAGGGTTGGTTTCTAACTGCATCCTGAAGGTCCGAACCCCTTTATCGTGGTCCTATACGCTGCATACGAAAAAATATCAATGTACTCCATTAGTTATGACAATATGACAAGTAGTAAATAAGCAACTTCCTTTTACTAAGACAGTGAATCAATCAAACCTCTTGCATTCTCTTCTGGGCCAATTCTTTCTCGTCTGCCATCCTGGTCTCTAGCTCCTGTTTCTCTTGCTGAATCTTCTCCTGCTGACTACACAACTCATCCTGTAGTTTAGTAGTATCAGCTTCATACTTCTTTTCCAAATTTTCTATTTGGTTTTTTAAATTCATTTCAGCCTCCAACTTCTCTTGTTGCAGTATCAATCTTTGAGATTCTAACTTTCCTAACGTCTCTTCTAACTGTTTCTGATCATTCTGTAACCTGAAACAGAAGGTAAGTCGTGTTTAACAGTATTCAATACATATTCAGGTATTTGTAGTTAAAAGGTTTTCGAACTGCCACCAATGTGTGTGATAACAGATGAGGCAAGCCACTTAACAAGCACACTAATTACCAAATATCTATTTATAGTAAGAGATGAGCCTCTACAACATCAAGTTGCTATACACAGGGTAATTTTTTTTTTTTCAGCTCTGTGTGTGTCCTGGGAGCTACACAGAAAGGCGATAGCACAGCTGGGCGACTCATTTGCCGAGAGATATATTGGTTCATGTCTGGCTGATGTGTCTAAGGCAGTAGGAATTAAGCGATAAGTCCCACGTCTTCACCACAATAGTTCAGTGTGTTAGCTTTGAAACAGCGTAGTTTCTGCATGAATACAACAGTTATCGTGTGTTTATTGAGTGATGTATACAGTAGAACAGCGTGTATTTATTGTGTTGTGGAATGCAAAGCTTTCTTCTGTTAGAGAGTACAGCTTTCGATTCATTCACAAATTTCCTGGCATCCTCCCTCCCTATAGAAATACACTACATAATTTAGTGAAGAATTTTCGCACCACCGAGTCATTTCTTAACAAGAAAACATGCAGGAGACAAACTGTTTTTAACAGAGGGAAAGCTTGATAAAATAGGAGCTCTCTCGGAAGGAAATCCAACAAAATTCCTGTCGCGACTTGCCGTACAAGCTAATGTGTCATTATCTTCTGCCTACAGAGCAACAAAACTGTTAAAAGCTAAACTGCATAAACCCACCACTGCCCAACATTTAAGAGGACCCGACAGTTTCACTAGAGTTCCGTACTGTAACTGGTTACTTCAGTCCTTTCACAATGGGTATTTTGACCCAGAACTTTTTTTTTGTGATGTGGCATGGCTGCACTTAAGTGGCTATGTAAATAGTCAAAATAATCTCTACTAGTGTGCAGAAATCCCAACAGCTGCGTAATAAGTGCTCACAGAATTATAGAGCCTATATTTTTCTGTGAAACAAATGCTGATCAATATATAGACCTCATTCTCAGACCATACTTTTAAGAACTGACGGAAGAAGGAGGGAGTAATGGTTACTTTATGCAAGATAATGCGACAGCACACACTGCTAATCGGTCTATGGAGGTAATACAGGAAGTTCTCAATGATCGTGTGGTGTGGTTAATTATCCCCCTAGATCTCCTCATTTAAATCCCTGCGATTATTACCTGGGGGAGATACTGAAGGGAAAAGTGTATGTGGACAACCCTCACACAAGAGAACTACAAGAGAACATTGCACAATTTATTTCAAACATCACACAGGCTGAGATTCGCCGAGTGTCTGCAAATGTGTTTACGAGGTGTCAGACGTGTTTGACAGCTGAGGGACAACATTTTAAACATAAAATGTAATGCCAGGTAGGTTTTAGACTAACAATTCCACTAGAAACAGCTTTCTATAAATGTGAATTGCCACAAAGTAGTGGGGAGGAAAAGTGTACGTTGCACTGGCTAGCGACCGAGTGTGACTACGCCAGCCGTGCTCCGAGTAGTGCTGCGACCAAAGTTAAAAGAAAAAGACCCTGCACATAAATTGAAAAGATATCAGTTCAGAAACCGTGAATGCCCACAAGGATCCTCAAACGTTACAATTTAGACGATACCCAAAAATGTGAAGAATATTTGAAGGAAGAAAACACTAAACTATGATCATTAATTTAAGAGTATCATAAGCAGGGATTTAAAATAGCCACACTGAATCTTTTAAAATGACCGCTAATTTTTTCCAGTGTCATGTGCTTATTCCAAGCTTTTACAGGATTTTTCACGTATGCCTGGGTACACTGCTTTTGCTTTCAAATAGCAGACCCATCAATAATAATAATAATAATAATAATAATAATAATAATAATAATAATAATAATAATAATAATAATGTTATTTGCTTTACATCTCACTAACTACTTTTACGGTTTTCGGAAATGCCAAGGTGCTGGAATTTAGTTCCGCAGGAGTACTTTTACGTGCCAGTAAATCTACTGTCATGAGGCTGATTTATTTGAGCACCAGACTGAGCCAGGATTGAACGTGCCAAATTGGAGTCAGAAGGCCAGCGCCTCAACCATCTGAGCCACTCATCCTGGCAGACCCATCACTGATCAGTTTTCTGGGTGAATGTTACGTCTCTCACTCAGATATGGGATGCATGGTTCATAAATGCTTTTCTTTTCCTGGTCAACTTCCTTGGTCTGGTATAAGTCTCTTTCGAACCGGATGTTTGGATCAAGAATAACAGCTGTCCAAGTCTGCTGGTGGATGGCAACAATAACTGCTCTTGTGTTGAAGAAAATTATATTAAAAATAAAAGAAGACCACAATACCAAGAAGCCAAAGCAGAAGTGCAGAGAACAAGTTGGATACTGAAGAACCAACAGTGGACAGGATAATGAATCTAGCCCAAAGCAGCAATACAGAACTAGAGCTCAAAACTATCCATGACCCATCAGCTCAAGGCTTAAACCCTCTGTCATCTGAGGATGACACTAGACTTCTCAAAGACAACTCTTCCATTCACTCTTGTTGAGGAGAGCTGAGGAACTATGTAACAAAGATTCATACTTTGACGAGAACATTTTCACAATTACTCCCCAAAAACCTATTCAGGTGAAGTGCCTTCTCTTCAAGAGGAAGTAGCAATCTGACACCTCAAGAACAACAAAACTTTGACTCAGACCCAATTTCTGCTGAATTTTTTAAAGGTGGCAGCAATATATTAGCTAAACACAGACATATGCTTAAAATCAAAATTTGGGATGCAAACTGTTCTTACTGGCTTACAAAATGCTTTGTCAATTGATAAGGCTCAATGTGCAACTCTCACAGAATATCACTACTTTCTATTGTTGGAAGAACTTTAACCATCAACAACCACTTGCAGAAGACTCCATACCAGAAGCTCAGAAGACAAATGCAAGAAAAATTTTAAGAACAAAACAAGCCTCTTTACATAGCATTCAAGGTTCTTGTCAGACTTTGTAAACAGAGAAACACTTTTGAGAGTCTTAACTTTAACTGAGTGTCCACTATAAGGAAACTGGCACGACCTCGTGTTTACAGTGCACTATGCACAAACTGTATTATGCACCCATATTGACTTACGCAGCCGAGACCTAGACAATGACAAGTGCAGAGAAGAATAGAACTCAAGCAAGCGAAATGAGATATCTAACATGATGTTGGAAAAGAAGTCTGATTAGAAAGTCTAAGTGAGAGAATTTATAGGAATAAACTAAGATGGTTTGGAGGAGAAATGACTAACAGAACAGATGAAGATAAAGTTCGAGGGAAATAGACCGAGAGGAAGATCTAAAACAAGGTGGATCGGTTCAATAAAAAGGAGTGCGAAGAGAAGAAACTTGGACTGGGACAAAATGATGGGACAGGAATGTGGAGAGCCTGGCAGGTGCTTGGTATGGGAAAAGACAGAGGATGATGATGAAGTCTCCTAGTATGGGCTACATCAAATCTGTTGCTTTCATCGACCTGTCTCACCCTTGCTTTGACAATATGAAAGCGACTGAGGTACAAGCGATGCTATTAATATCATTCTTTATGCAGTCAGTCCGTAATGAATTGTGTGAAAATGTCATTCATATGGTTGGTGCATTTCAGTGAGATTGGCAGACTGATATGTAATAGCAACTTCTGGCTAGGTGAGGAAAGCAACAGAAAACTACCTCATTCCTCATTTCCCTAGTATGCCTCTTCAACAGTGACATCATTGATGGCAGCTGATAGTGGAGCTGTTGAGGATCAGACCAAACTGACGCTTCAAAGCGTCCAGAGCCCTATATTTCTAAAGCTACACAGAAATGTGCGGCTTGGCGACTGATGCTTGTGGTTAAGCCAGCACTGCAGGAAGGTTACCTTTAGAACAATTTACAGCGTGCGGTTCCATTGTTGAACAATTAGGTGACCATCAGTATTGCTTCGAAATGCAGAAGAACAGGTCAGAACCCGGTCTGTCTCATCCTAAGAAAAAGAAGTATGAGAGACAATTTCATACTAATGAAGATTTAATTAAAATGTTAGAGGTTTTTGACAGCAAATCTGATATATTGTCAGGCAGTGAGGACGATGAGTGGAGGAATTCTGATAGCGAAAGTGACAACAGTGTGCTGAATGAAGACAAGTGTTGAAAAAATTTTGTCACAATTTGGGACAAACAGATGTTTATTTACAATAATGTGCTCTCTGATCCATCATGTTGTGCATTGTTATACAAATAATTAGTACAAAAGAAAAGTATTGCTTGACGCTTTAAAGCGCCCGATGGCACACTAATCCGAAACATGGCCTGAAGTGCCACTGACGCCTTAAAGCGTCAAAAAATATTGTTTTAAATGAGTAATATTTACTTTTTTAACTCAATGGACATGTTTCTGATAATATTTAGTGCCATTTATTAGGACTGAAAAAAGCCTCCGTGGCTCAGGCAGCAGTGTTTCGGCCTCTCACTGCTGGATTCCGTGGTTCAAATCCCGGTCACTCCATGTGAGATTTGTGCTGGACAAAGTGGCGGCGGGACAGGTTTTTCTCCGGGTACTCCGGTTTTCCCTGTCAACTTTCATTTCAGCAACACTCTCCAATATTATTTCCGAAGGGGATTTGAAAAGTCCATGCAAAGACCGAGGGATGGCACCACCGGCGCATATCGAGATCATGTTTAGTTGGTAGCATCTCTTGAATGAACGCACACCAAGTTTCAGCCATATTGGTATATTTCTTTGTGTTTGGCATCTGTGTGAATCAAGGAAGTTGAGTGATTTTCAAGAAAAGGACGAAAAAGAATTTTGTGTGGTGATCAAACATTACTTTATGAAAGACGAAAATGCCTCAGGAGACTAAAGAGAAGCCTGATAAACATTATGGTGTGATTAGAACAGTTTATAAGTGGTTTCAAAATTTTCATACTGGCCATATGGGCACAAATGACGCTGAACGTTCTTGACGGCCTGTGGAGGTTACGACTCCAGAAATCACTGATCAAATCCATGATATGGTGACGAATGACAGAAGAGTTAAGGGGTGTGAGATTGCTAGTGCTGTGGGCATCTCGACTGAACGGGTACATAATATTTTGCATAAACATTTGGACATGAAAAAGCTCCGCAAGATGGGTGCCGCGATTGCTCACGCTTGACCAAAAACGGAATCATGTGAAGTGTTGCAAGGATGGTTTGCAGCTGTTCCAGAAGAATCCGGATCACTTTAAGCGTCGTTTCATCACTGTGGATGAAACATGGATACATTACTATACTCCTGAGACCAAGCAACAATCTAAACAATGGGTTACCAAGGAGGAATCTGCACCAAAAAAGGCAAAGACCGTTCCTTCGGCCGGAAAGTTTATGGCGACTGTCTTTTGGGATTCTCAAGAGATAATCCTCTTCGACTATCTGGAAAAGGGTAAAACTATTACAGGTGCATATTATTCATCGTTATTGGACCGTTTGAAAACCGAGCTGCAAGAAAAACGCCCACGATTGGCCCACAAGAGTTCTTTTCCATCACGACAACGCAGCAGCACACACCTCAGCAGTTGTGGTTGCAAAATTAATGGAAATAGGATTCCAACTCATTTCACATCCCCCCTATTCTCCAGATTTGGCTCCCTCTCCAATTTGAAGAATGGCTGGCGGGACAACGATTTTATTCAAACGAGGAGATTATTGTAAACACTAATGGATATTTAGCAGACTTGGACAAATCCTATTATTCGGAAGGGATCAACAAACTAGAATATCGTTGGACGAAGTGTATAAGTCTAAAAGGAGACTATGTCAAAAAATAAAAAAAGGTTTACCCCAAACATGTAAGTAGTTTTTATTTTTGCACAGACTTTTCAAACACCCCTCGTCATTTCATCTGTCAGTCATTCATCATTTCCCCGGAGGAGTGTAACAGGCCTCGACAGCTGGCGCAATTCCTATCTATCTCTCTACAATTGTTTTTTCAAGTCAACTGTTTACCAAGAACTTATCTGGAGTACGGGTGCTCATTCAGTTGTACTAATTGGCGTCGTATATTTTTATATACGTAATTGGCTTCCCGCAGCCGTGACAGGTTCTGGACCTTCGAAACGCTCTCCACTCTACTTTGGTGTTTGGCCGCAGCGCGTGACCTTGAGTGTGCCGCGCTGGTCACCGGGAGCTGGCGGCTTTCTACTACAGATCTGTTCGTCTGCGAATTCAAGCCTTTTTGATCTTCGTATGTTGATTAGTAGTGTTGTGACTTTATGCAGGACAGAATGTGGTGTCGTGTCTTTTTGCCTAACAGAGTGTGGAACTGACCTCCAACATTCATTGTTTGTCCAACCCTTGTCCCGTTTCCCTACGGGGTCGGGTATGAGGTGAGATGAATTTGTCGTGGCGGTTTTTTTTATGACCGGATGCCCTTCCTGACGTCAACCTCATCAGAGGAGTTAATGAGAGATGAAATGAATGACGTGATATATGATAGTAGGGAGAGGGTGAAACCCGGTGCCGGCACATAGCCTACTCCTGTCGAATAGCACCAAGGGGTCTGCTCAAGGCTTAACGTCCCCATCCGACGGACGAATCACCATCAACAGCGTCATATGCCCTCACTCCATATGAGCACTGCGGAGAGGTTTGGAATTTAATCCAGGCTTTTGGCACGCAATCTAGTGATTAGAAATTGTATACCACCACCTCCCCTACCCTGCCGGCCAACATTCTGATGGTGAAAATTTTTTCGACCAACGGGACTCGAACCGGCTAACCTCGGTGTTAGACCGTTTTTAGACTTCAGCGCCTTAACAATCATGGCCACCAGGCGGGCATGACCTCCAACATTCATAAACATTTTATATGTTTTTATGGCTGATGATGACCTAGACTAAGGTCGAAACCGGTCCCATTTAAATAGAAATGTGATTGCTACGTTTCTTTCCTTTGAGTATTGAATAGGTTGAACCTCCTTTCCAGTTATTTAATTTTTAACAGCAATTCCTATCCTCGCTGCAAGATGGGGGCTTCATTCATTCCATTCCTGACCCAGTCACTGACTGGAAATCAGGTTGTAGGTTTAAAAAAAAATTAGGATTGACTGATACTGCCGAAAAGGCTCATGAGAAAGATATTTTAGAAAATGGTGGCAGCAAACGTGTTAAGGCTGAATGCTTGACATACAGTCACATCTCTATGCTAATGTGAAAATAAAACTTATGAATTTTTATATTCAGTAGAAGTTCTAAAGGAAACCTTTTTAGATAATTTGAGTATCTTGATACATCACTGCTAGCAACATCCATCTAGTAACATAGTGCAACGGTTCACTAGCTGCTGTCCTTGGGTGTCGGGTGGTATGTATGCGGTTAAATAGATACATGAAACTCACCTCCGCTGGGGGTGTGCCTGAAAAGAATTGCACCACCTCAGGGTGAAGACACACATTTACTTACTTCTAAGAACAGAAACAGTAAAAGTTGTTAAATGGAAACACTGAAGTATGATGGAAAAAGACAGAATGCCTACCTTTTCTGAAACTCCTCTCTCTCCTGTTCCAATTTTGCCAACAAGTTTTTATTTGCCTCAAGGAGTTCTTGTTCTTTAGATTTACTCTTCACAATCTCCTCTTGGAGTTCCTCTATCTGCGTATTCAGTCTTGACTCTAATACTTGAAACTCTTCCTTCATTCGAACTTCCAAAGCTTCAGTTTCTTCATCAGCAGAAATGAGAGATTGGCTAAAAAACTCCTCACGCTGCTGGTTATGCCTAGAATTACAGCAAGATTACGTTTGAAATACAATTCAACAGAAATACTATATTTACTCTAATTCTGCTATTACTTCCACAGAAATGCATTTGACAGAGACCATTATGCACGAAAACAACATTATACCTAATCAAAACTGCACCATTTTAGTACAGGATACCTGTGCTTATACCAGTGTCCTCTGTTTTAATTTAACCATAGATTGCAGATATATTTTTGATGAATTGTTTTGTTTACTTACTAATTATGTACTAATTCTTGAAAAAATAATAGAAAGAAATTACATTAACAAAATGTAAAGGTTAGGGTTTAAAAAGGGGTTTGAGTCTCAGAAGAACACTGTGCACCTAGAAGATCTACATACTAGAACACTTTGAAGACAAAAATGCTTTATTGCAGAGATTTTCTTAATAATATTGAAATACACCAACAGGTAAATTTAATCCACACATTTTATATTATAGTAATTTATTTTATTTTACACTTTATGGCCTGCATTGAACCACACTCTGGTCAATTATACAAAGGATTTTTTTATTTCCTATCAGCATAATATTCCTTCATTCTGAGAGGTGTTGCCTTTCTTTCTTCAACTGAAAACACCCTCCCATGTATTATTGATAAGAATGATTATTATAATACAACTAGATATACCCAAAAAATTTAAAGGAACCGAAAAACATAAAAATAAGATTTAAACAAAAAATAGACAAATGCCATACTGTACAATGAAAAGGATATTTACAGAGAATGACAGAAAAAATCAGAATGTATGAAAAACTACTGGGCAGTTCGGAAAGAAAGATTATTGAAGATGACCAGTAAATGATTGACTGAAGTGGTCTAATGGGGCCGTAAAAGCAGAATAGTAATAATAATAATAATAATAATAATAATAATAATAATAATAATAATAATAATAATTTTCAAAAAACAAGCCCGAAGTGTAGGAGTAGCGTGCCTGCATCTTTCCCAAAGGTCCCAGGTTCAATTCCCAGCCAGGTCAGGGATTTTTACCTGGACCTGAGGGCTGGTTCGAGATCCACTAAGCCTATGCAATTAAAGTGGAGAAGCTATCTGCCAGTGAAATGGCGGCCCCTGCCTAGAGAGCCAACAATAACAGCCAAGAGGATTAGTCATGCCGATCACGTGTTACCTTATAATCTGCAGACTTTCAAGGCTGTACAGCGGTTGCTTGGAAGGCCAAAGACTCATTGAGGCCAGTAATGCCAAGGAATTATTAAAATTAAAATAAGATTCACCCAAATTCCAAGTTATAATCAGATTTATATTTTTTATATATTTCCCACCATCGCTATTGCAAAAAAATTTGCCAATGCAGTAAATAACTGTTCATCCATTTGTTTGCAATTATTTAAAATCTTAAATCCAATACAATTACTGGTTAGGCATGTGCAAACTCACACACACTGAAACATTGCTGTAAGACAAATTCAAATCACTTCACTTAGGCCCCAAAAGAAAACCAAGTTAATGTTTACAAAATATAATTACTTCAAACATGGTCTCCATAAAAATACTTTTGACTGCACGATGGATCCCAAGAAGAACAAACAATTTTCACTCAGTTCCTTGTTGTAAACAAACATTTCCACTAAAAGTGTGTTCATATTCTAAAAGTTCTAAGTAACACAGCACATATTTTCTCAATTGAAATTCACCAATTTAAGTGCTTTCACATCAACAAGAGGAACACAGGCTTAGGAGTAACTGTTGAAGTCATAGAGTTATCTAAAAACTTTGTTGTGATTTTCTATTTGTTGGTCTCTAGTGGATGAATGATGAACCAAAATGATAACATTACCCAGGCCTAACAAGGCACACCCTCCTCCTGTGAAAGTATAGTAGTTATTCAATTGTTAAGAGATACGATAGGTAGAGGTCTCGTGAGGGCCACAGTGCAGAGTGGGGAGATATGCCGGGAGCGAGCTTGTAAGTACTTTATGATATATATATAAAGAACGAATCAATGACTTCCCGCAATTACGGGTTGCCACAATGGACAAAGTAAAGCATATCAGGATAGAGAATGTTTTATCATATAGAAATATAGCGGTGATATGGACTACTTAAATTATGGAGGTCCGAACAGGTGAGATTTCCGGATGTGTACAGATCCACGTAGGGTGGTGGTAACTATTCTTTCAATGCTGTTCATAGGCAGATAGAACTTCTTTCAGACAAGATATATGTTTTAATTTCTTTTGTTATAATGGAAGACATTTTTCTTCACTTTCAACTGAATTAATTTATAACTGTGAGGTTCTTCAGTCTGTCCAAACTAATTCAGTACAACATAAATTAAGAAAAGACGTGAAAAATGCCTTTTGTTATTAAAAAACTGCACGCACGCACACGCACGCACGCGCACACGCAGATGTTATAAGTTCATAATGTTAATAATGCACATAGCCCCTACTCTTAAATGAAATAGTTTAATATTCTTTGAAAACAAAATAGGTGGTTGACATAAAAAGGGCACATAGGTAAAAACTCATTTTGCAGAAAAAAGGAAATGAAATATTTGTCTTTACGGTTTATTTCTTTCCCATATTGTAGTGTTGTTTTTATTTAGAATATTTAATTTCGATATGAATAATTAAATGGAAATTCTAAGTTCCCATGGAGGGAATTAGATATTTTTCCACCAATAGAGCATATAAAAAATCAGATTTTCCATTTGGAATTGCTAGGCGGGCATTAATTCCATTGTGGAGTTTTATCTCCCGTATGCAGTTATCAGACAGTGCCTCTTGAATAGGCTTCTGATAAGTTCACCTGCATACACTCCAGCGTCAGTGGGTAGGGTCTGACACATCCCACTCTGACGAGTCTAGTGTCAGACCTAAGACGAAATGCTGGTTAATAGAGCTAACGCCTGAAAAGCCATACATCTAATTTTTGATCTGATGTATGAATAATTAATGTAAAATAAAATGGCTCATAAATTAAGTAAGTAAGAACTTTTAGATCAATATTATGAGCCCTATTTGCGCAGACAGCATTTCGAGTGGTAAAATTCAACAAACAAGACTTAAATATAGTGCTTTAAATTAAATGTAATCCATTAATAATAAAGATTGTGAAAAAATTAAGTGGCTACAATAGATCAATATTGTCAGCTAATAGAATTTTCTCTTCAGTCCTGGTTTATTATCATTGTCAGAGAATAATATCAAAAGGCCCGACTTCATTTATTGTTCAGTCTTGGTTTATCATCCCCTCGACAAATGCAACATTGTCTTCAGAAAAAAAATTTGTACAGGCTTCTTACATCCTTCACTTTCTTTTGGTTGATGTCTGGGGAGCGGTCTTTGCAATGGTTAAGTTTTCTTGTTTGTAAAGACATTTCCAAATGCAAAAAAGGTTGAAATTTGCGTGGAAGGGGTGAGAACACAAAACAGGACCACTTCTCATTGTGCTTATGATCAGATACTGCATTATCGTGAATGGGACTTTTTTTTTACAACTTGCTTTACATCACCCGACACGGACAGGTCTTATGGTGACAATGGGATGGGAAAGGCCCAGAAATGGGAAAGAAGCAGCCGTGGCCTTAATTAAGGTACAGCTCCAGCATTTGCTTGGTGTGAAAATGGGAAACCATGGAAAAACATTTTTGGATACTGGCTTGTCCAAAAAAGAATGGAGATAATAACTTATCCTAGCTGGCAGTAAGTCCACATCCATTGTAACTTAAAAAATGTGGAAGGGTTTCTGCAGCACAATACCATTACAGTAAGATAAGGCTTGGCATTTCCAATCACTTCTTTCTGGTTAATGTACTATCTAATGAGTCCAAAGTTCCTATCACACTGTGAGAAGCTGTGATCATGAACTGGGTAAAGTGGCATGGCTACCTTTAACCCAATGAGTGCTACGCCCGCCTATAGACGTGCTGACGCTGCAAGTCCACCACTGCTACGCCCGTCTATAGACGGTGCGCGAGAATTTTAATTTTTTGAACTTCCCGGTTCACTTTCTAGTGTGAATTTTATCTCTGACATGTTCTGGCATCTGTTGGGCATTATGTAGAACTATTTCATCAGAGATTATAGCTTTGGGAAGTAACTTACAGAGCTTTTTGCAGACGTCTGCAGAGTTCAGCTGTGATGTGAACAAACATGGTGGAACAAGAGTCTAGTTTCTCTTGCAGCGATGTTATTTCGGATCACAGAATCTTGCAAGTGATAAAAATCATTGTTGTCCGTATTGAAGATACTGAATGTAGGATGCTAAATGGTTTATTTTGTCACCTATTCAATACATATAAAATTTACAGTTAGGAATTTATTATTAATTCCGCTTGAGACATGTTTCGCCCTTCATTGAGGGCATCATCAGTCAAATTACCTCCTCAAGGCAAAAATCAGGTACCTGATTAATATTTAACATGCACAAATTAATACACATTACAATGGGAAAATAAAGTACGAGAAACTCTTGTACAATGGTGATGGTTAAACAATATAAGTTTAAAGAATAAGAAGTCGGCACCAATGCTTAAAATTACTGGGTAATTGTAGCAGAGTTCAGCAGTGGTGCTCTGAAGAATAATTGATGCACTCATAGGAAATTATAAAGTTTATAAAATTATTTACAGTATAACAGTCGGGGGAGGGGGGAAGGGTATAGTGCTCGGCATCAATGTTTTTAAACAAAAATTACTGCCAATGGTTGGTAACTATACAGTAAATTTACATTATTCAATTGAACAGTTGAGAATTTACAGTTTATATACATATTTACAAGAGAGCAGCTTGGTGAGCAAGGATATAAAAAAAAGTCTATTACCAAGTGTGTCCCGTTGCTTTAATCGTTGGAAGATGATTGTAGCATTGACGTATCAGAAATATGCAGAGTGGTTTAATCTTAGTTAATAATCACAGGGGGCAGGGAAAATATTCCATAGCCAAATGAGGTTCTATAGGCATCAAACAGAAAGTTGTCTGGTTGAAGCACCAGATTCGGTACGGTGAACTGGTCAGCGTGGACGGAGACTCAATGGGTGTCATTGAGTAAACAGTGCATTTGAATGGCAACAATGATGGCCGTTATTTGTAGGTAAATGTATTACTGGGAATATGTTGCAGGTTGAATCCTTCGCTTTTTCTTAGTTGACTTCTTGTAGCTTGGAATGATGTGTGAAAACATCAGTGTGAGATGCCGGTGAGACTTAAATTGATATTATTTCGTGAATGAATGTATGAAGGACCTCGGGACAAAGTTACAGTTTTTTGTTGCTGGTCTAGTGAAATAGAATGGAGTTCCTCATGCTATGAACTGCACTGGAGAGATCAGAATGTATACGGTAACTATAGAGTCAGAGCGATGTAGCTGGGACGAGGCATCTCTTCATTTTGTCTGAGAAGAGGAGCTGTAGTGGCACGCCATATTCATGCCGATGTGCGCTGGAATTCTAGCGTGTTGTTGGAAGTTGTGTTGTATGAAGTGGAAGTTATCTGTAATTGAGATGTTAATAGTATTAGTTGGTGTGTAACAAAAGATCATGGTAAGTAATGAAGAGTACATGTTATGTTACATACGTGATGTGTCGTTGAGAGGCAACGACTGTTATACTGTAAATAATTTTATAAACTTTATAATTTCCTATAAGTGCATCAGTTATTCTTCAGAGCACCACTGCTGAACTCTGCTATAATTACCCAGTAATTTTAAGCATTGGTGCCGACTTCTTATTCTTTAAACTTATATTGTTTAACCATCACCATTGTACAAGAGTTTCTCGTACTTAATTTTCCCATTGTAATGTGTATTAATTTGTGCATGTTAAATACTAATCAGGTACCTGACTTTTGCCTTGAGGAGGTAATTTGACTGATGATGCCCTCAATGAAGGGCGAAACATGTCTCAAGCGGAATTAATAATAAATTCCTAAATGTAAAATTTATATGTATTGAATAGGTGACAAAATAAACCATTTAGCATCCTATACTCACAGAATCTTTCCGTTATTAACCACAGCAGAGTGTGATGATGGAGATGATCATTTTAATGAATTGTTAAGCGATTTTGAAAGTGAAAGTGATAGAGAGAGTGCCGAAAATATTTTATGTGAGAGAGAAATAGAGCTGCCTCCTAAAAGAAAGAAGAAAAACACGGTGAGTACAAAAGCTATGTTATCACTATTTTCGTGGCGGATGGATTACTTTTCTTCACCAGACTTTCCAGTAATTGTGACAGGCTCTGAGGGCCAAGTAATGTTTTAAGACAACCCAAAAATCATAGATTTTTTAGAAACTTTTGTGCCAGTGGAGTTGGTGCAGATAGTTGAACAAATCGGCATCACCAAAAACCAGTAGAAAACATTTAACTATCACCACATTCCAGGTTTGAAAAGTATTTTAAAATATCAACTTATATACTTGTAAGAAGTTACATGTGTTACTGTAGTTGCATACAGATTTCAGGAAATAATATTATTTTAGGCTCTTTACTTTGTATAAAGATAATGCACGCATGGGCACATAAGTGTGATTTTGTTTTCTCTCAAAATAATATTGAACGTAAGTGTAGGATTTTCCATTTGCATTAGATTTATAAACAACCATCATTTATAAACATTTTAAGCTAATCACCCCACTGATAAGTAAAAAATTGACGCTTCTACAAAAAAATTTACATACGAATGAAAAAACTCCGCACTGAGGTACCAAACAGTCAACTGGTAACTCATTACTTAAAAGGTTAAACAGGTGTAACAAAGTCAATTTTCAACATATCCTGCTGAATATTCCGTCATTATAAACTAGTGAAAATGGGAGGCAAGCCTGTGCATTTTGTGTAAAACGGGCCCATAGTTCTATGTGCTCCTTTTCCGTTGACCGCCTCAATTACGTATCAAGTAGAGCAACAATTGAATGTCGTCATTTCACTACCTAATGATGGAGCCTAGATTCTGCAACACGTGAAGTACTGGGTAGGGAAAGTAAAAACTGGCCAGGAAAATATTTATAAGACCGACATGAAATTGACCCTTGTTAATGAAATGCCCATCACAGGAAATGCTGGAAACCGTAATTTAGAGGCACCAGTCCGTTGCTATCACATGTCTGTTACAGACAATGAATCGCATGTTAAATCCATATTGATGGTTGAACTTTTCACAAAATTGTACAAAACTATTTTAATCCTCCTAGTCAATACTATATATATTTTACGCCCAATTAAGACGAAACTTCACACATAAACAGACATGTTTCGATCTGGCATTGGGTCATCCTCAGTAAGACATATATAATGAATTAAAAACATAGGAACACACAAAATGAAATGTTAGTTAAAAAGTTTTTTTAAAAAGCACGATGAAAGTTAAAAAACTGTGAAAAGTTGATCGTTAAAACAGTCTTGAGCTGGAGGTCTTTCTCTGTCAATGTTTTTGTTGTCCTTTGGTGTGGTTCAACTGGTATCTCTATACTGTTGGCTTAGTTGTTGTGTTCCAACATATGCATTACTGAAGTTGTACCGCCTGAATTTAGTGTTGCGTGGCCCGTTCGACTGCGGGAGCAAGTCAGTCAAGAGCTGGACTCCGTAGTCAGAGAACACGGGTGATATAAGTCACATATTTATAAAGCCTTTCTTCAGTTTCAGGACACTGTGCACTCTTCTCTCAGAAAGCTCTATGATCATCGTTACTTTTTAATAAAGTTTCCTTCTTCCTCCAATCGCGAATACCATCAATATCATATTTCTGATAGTTTCAGCTTCTGTTACAACTTTAAGTCTCTCACTCACAGTAAATGACAGCAAACGCTTTTTTGAATTCATCACTTGTTACCACTGATGCTTCTTCAATCAGAACACAAAGTATTAATCAAATGCCACACCATGTGGTTCCGTAAGGTGGAAGTGAGCGACGGAGTGAGATTTCAGCCAATGCCAAGTCACATTATATGAAACCATTATTGCTGAATCTTTGGAACAATGTATTACGAGACCACAGTACGAAAGGCTTAATATGACCCACACCCAAATTTAACCCCTCAGCGCCGACCTCTATACATGGTATAGACCCTCTTTTCTTCCGTAGCCGCCGACCTCTAGACGTCCTATAGACCCATACATGGTTTCACATTTACGACTATAGCGCGAAGAGTTTTGTAGTTATTGATATGCAAATTGTTTTGTTTCCAAGAAGACATTTTCAGGTTTATCAGTGTTGTAAATAAGAATTTAAAATCGTTATAATGTAGTTGTTTTTGCAAGGTTAATTATTTGTCAAGTAAGTCTGAGCACTAATTTCTGCTTTTTTTAAAAGTCTGTTTGTTTCATTCTTTCCCACAGAAGAAAATAAAGAAATGATGATCTGAGAAGTTTGTCTTTTCGCGTGATATTCTTTGCTCTATTTGTACATTGGGAGTGCGGTTTATTTATTATATTCGTCTTTATTTCTCAGCTCGTCATATTTTCGTAACTCTCCACGAGCGCTCTGTGTCGGCAACAGCAAGTGCTGCTTTCTGTCATACGATACGAGAGCCAGTTGTTCATGGTACATATCTCGCTTGAAAGACTATGTCTCGACCTTTCATCTGAAATATGTATTGAGTTGATTTGTTTCGCATACAGTAAGTGTTATTCCCCTCATTCAGTTTCGTCTTGCTGCTTTCAGTCTCGCTGCAGCTTTATCAGTCCGTGTGGCGCGCCGCGCTCAGCCGTGGTTTGACTGACAGTAACGTGCTTGGAATATTGTATAATTCAGATGAACGTTTAGTCGGAAGTAGTAATGACAGTATTAGCAGCACTGATAATGAAATAGATGATGTAGCAGTGGTAAATGATGAGAGTGACGATGAGGAGGAAACAGTACTTGGAAATTTCGTGTAGGAGACTACTGATAATTATACATGTCAAAGGGAAGTTTTCAACAGTGAATTATGATTCCTAACTTCTCTAATAATATTCACAAATATCACAGAGACAAATATTGAGCAATTAGGGGTACCTTATCGGAGCAGCTGGTGAAAGGTTTGTTTACAAAATACGCTCGCTCGGGCGGGGAAAGAAATATTCAGGGCCGGCGCGCATCAGATAATACAGTTCCAAGGTTGCAGAAAAGACATTTTATCAGGAAATTAGCACCGAAGAGTGAGAAATCCAAACCTCAGAGACGACGTATCGTGTGTTAAAAACACGACGAAAAGAAGACATCAGTGTACTGCTGCCAGGAGTGTGACTTGGGTCCCTGTCTCGAAGAGTGCTTCAAACTCTATCACTCGGAACTAAATTACTAAGGAAATGTGAAACAATTATGTAATTATCTGCACGCACTTAGTTCTGTCATAAGGAATTCCAAGTTTCGAGAATATCGGGCTACTCTTATAATTGTAGTAACGTTGTAAGTGAATCAATGTATTTCAGTCGCGCGTAGTTGAAATCTCATCCGGCCGCGGGGTAGGAAGCTCTTTAAATGGCTGCGACGCTGAGGGGTTAAGGAGCAATATTTCTGTAAAAGAGTGCGGGTGGTATTCAGGATTATACGGTATATAATGACAGGAGACATATTTAAAATAAAATTCATAGAATTTTAAAAAGTTCTAAAAACATTGTGTTTTTTTTTTTGTTATTGTCTTCTTCATACAGTTGAGTTCTATGTCCTCCTGATGTTTTCTTGTCTTATATAGTACTCTGTTTCCTTACGTTCATGATTTATGATTAAAGTTGTGTAAAACTCTTCATTAAGCTATCTAAATGTACTTGATTTTAACAGCAAAGGGGTTGTAAACCCAGCTGGAGAAACTCCTTTCATTATAATTATAGAATCACACGGATGTAAAATCTTCAGTCCGCCAGTGTGGCTTGATGTTCATCACTGGTCACTTTAAAATGGTGCTTCGGCTCATATTGCTGGCGAATATTTATCTGGTCTCAAAACAAGTAACGATGGAAAACTATCTTCAGGGCTCCCAACAGTGAAGTTCGAACCCAGTATCTCCCAAATGAAAGCGCACAGCTACGTGACCCAAACTGCACAGCCAACTCGCTTGGTGGTAATACTCCTCAACCCTGTATAGATTTAAAGTGAACGCTATTTTAACCGCCCAACCTGATGAATAATACCGCTTCTGGATTCCCAGGATCGCAAGCGCATCCTCCTAACCTGTCCCTTTCGCAGACAAGATACAACTTGTTTCGTAGATGCCCCTTTTGGTCAGTTACCCAGTTTATTCAGTGCAGAGGAGATGAATTAATATGGCTTGTTTTTACAGTCAAATGTCCTTCATCAGCACTCTAACAGTTAAAAGAGAAAACCATCTCCTCTAACCAGAAGAGAAAAATTATTCCGGTAGAAGAAAGTAACGTGTGGTTGAAAACTTCAAATTTGGCAATATTATTTTTTAATATTTCCAAACTGAAAGGATGTGAAAACAATTCATGAACCACAATCCAACATAAAACAGAAGGTTGCAAAGTGACTGATTCAGTTTCCTCTACAGGAGACTTATTTTCAAAAAGGAAGTGTGGTGCAGAAATTGAAGTAGAAAGTCAATGTTTTGCAACATGTGTCCAGAAGTAGTCCAACAGTGTGGAGTGCTGCACATACTGTCAAAATTAGTGATTCATACTGACAAAGGACCCACAAAACAAAAGACACCTCCTCTGAGCACAAGTTTCTACATCTGGTATGTGATCTGAACAATGTTGTCTATATACCACAGTGCTTCAAAGGGACAATTAGATTGTGTTTCAGGAGGGATGATTTCCTTATAAAGTCTGTGATGCTGAAAGCAAGGATTTAGAAGTCCATTTGTCTTGGTAAATCAGTGGGATGGTGGATAGTTAGAACAGATAAAGTGGGGTGAGGCGAGGGCACAAAATGAAATGGAGTGTCAGGATGAGAGAAAGCATCATTCATATATAATCTCTACTTCCATCTGTCTTTCACAGCGATAGTGAAAACATTTCAGCTGTTAAAACACTTTCAATTGGCATCAGACATAGGTAATTACCAGCCCTTTACAAATATATATATATATATATATATATATATATATATATATATAAATAAATAAGAGGAAGAAGAAAAATTTAAAATGTTAACCATTATATTTAAACTGTTAGTGGGAGGTGGAACCAGTACCTTGCCAGATGGCTATAATCATTAAGGTGTCAAATTTTTATAGTCTGACAACACTGGGGTTAGCCAGTTTGAATCCTGGGAAAAAATAATCTGACTATCAGAATGTTGGCCAGCAAGGTAGGAGAGAATACACTAGCAAAATGTTATCTGCCTTAAGGCCTACGGGAGTCAATGTGTTAACAGAATCCGTTTCAACCTTGCTGACGCTTCTTTTCTATCTCCAATTAGATAACTGTGTTCATATCAAGAGAGGGTATATGATGCTGTTGATAGTGACTTATCCATCGAATGGCTAATCAGTAGACCCCATGGTGCCATTCAACAGGAGTAGGCTATGTGCTGACACTAGGTTTTATCCTCTCGCTATGTCATTATCACTACCATCAAACACACAACACACCCAGTCACCACACTGGACATTCACCTTCGCAATGAAATGGTTAGTGCTATTACAAGGCGGCTCAGAGGCCCAGGTACTGCTAAGCACAAGGGCAGGTATGTGGTAAACTCATGTCCTCATCCCAAGGTGCTGCAGCTCTTTTTAGGTACACCCACAATAGAGGTGAACTGCATGTACAAAGGGCACTAGGAAAGTTTTGCAATGTGAGTGAACGCTTTAGACCTTTTCGAAATAATTTCCACCACACTCAATACACTTCTCCACACGTCGAAACCAGTCGCTGAACCAACTCTGCCACTTTTCTTCGGTTACATTTTCACACACTTGATCCCATGCTGCCAGAAGCTCCTCGTCAGATGCAAAACGCCGCCCTTTCAGCTTCATCGTCACTTCTGGGAAGAGTGCGAAGTCACATGCGGCAAGATCAGGACTGTATGACGGGTGATCAAGTACAGTCAACCCTGATCTGGCATGAAAATCCAGTTACATTAGCACGATGTGCTGGAGCATTGTTGTGATGCAAGAGCCAAGTGTTGAGCCGCGACCTTGCACGAAGCTGCTCGAGAGTCTGAATGACCTGAGGCAGACAAGTCTCACTGTACCACTTCGCAGTAACTGTCCTTTATGTTTCTAGCACAACCCGAGTCAGGATGCCCCGTTTAGTGAAGAATACTGCAATCATCCTTTCCTTCACTGACCTTTACTTTCGCAGTCACAGAAGTACCCTCAACTTCAAACAGCTACACCTTGTTCTGGGATTTTGTTGGGACATCGTAATAATAAAGCCAAGTTTCGTCACCTGTAACGATGCTAATAACGTTGCGCGAAGTCCATTTTCAAACTGTTTTAGCATTTTCCGGCACCATTTCACTCAATGTGCCCTTTGTTCCTCTGAAAGTGAATGGGGCACCCAAAGGGAACAAACCTTTCTAACATGGAGATGATCGTGTAGAACTGAATGAATAGCTGGTGCAGGGATGTGGAGGGTCTCTTCTACCTGCTGATATGTCAACCTCTCTCAATATTTTCCTCACAGCTTCAATGTTTTCCTCAGTCACTGATTCAGACGGTTGCCCAGAACAAGGATCGTCTTCAACCCCAAAATATCCCCTCTGGAACTCTTTGTACCAGCAGAAAATTGTTGTCTGATGTCGACAGTCTTTCCCCAGCCCAGGAGTCATTTCCTCCAGGTACTGGTCAACAGTTAATCCACGAGCAAAATTGTAGCAGATAATTGCGCGATATTCACCTTTAGACCACACTAACTTCTTAATGTGCTTTCAACCCCATTGCTTGGTAACAACTGGTGTGAAGGTCGCGCCTTGCTCTCTTCTAGATCGGTTTTCATTACTCACCATAACAGGGGTGTCCAGCCAACCGTTTTTACGTATTGCAAAGACTTATCCATTCTTCATTCCTTGAGCGACTGCTGGCTGTGGTACAAATATTCCATTTGAAATACTTTCATAAAGAGCGGATCCGTCTACTCTAAAAACATTGCAATTTCGGACAATGGGAGGACTATAAATTTTTTGTAAGTATTTCTGAAACACTGTTGTATCCACAAAATGGATATGTATATCAGGATTATAGTAATTTTTCTACAATTTCCAATCACTACACTTTTGTGTAACAGGCCACGCACATTTGGAAGAACCTGGTGCGGCAGTTTCACTCTTACTTTCTTCAATATTCTGCTCACTTCAGTAACTTTCACTGTTTCTACCACTATCCTTGAACTCTTGATTCATTTTCCAAAACATCATTAATGCCATAATCACCATCTAAAACAATGTCTACAAGCGTTTTAAATCTCTCGTCGACATTACCGCGAAACAGGTTCTACTGCATAATAAATACTGAATACCAATGAAAAACAGTTATTCAACAATTCCAGTGTCACACAGAAATACAGAGAGCATCAAAACCGACTTTCAACCTATTAGGTCGAATTACGTACATTTAGTACGTGTTGAAGAGATGTTAAGAACAGAACAAAAATGGCCAACCAGACACTAGTGGGATCCGAACCCATAACTCCTGATTTCGCGTCGGTTGCCCTACCAATTGAGCTATGGTGGAATAGGCCATCTTTGTTCTGTTGGAACTGTAGAGAGCGTATAAGTCGCCCCTTGAGGGCCAAGCCAATGAATATTGAATATTGCACTATTGCTGCTGTTCATTTTCTCTTCTTTCTGGTATAAAAACCAAGTAACAGGTTATTATTGAAAAAGGAGACTACAGACAGAAGTACAAAGCCCTTAAACACTGACAGGATAATTCCCATAAGAACTTTTACACAACAGGCACTATATTTCCCTCATTTTTTAATTTAACAGTAAACAAAATAGTTTGGAAATAATGTCCTAAATAAATTTTTATCATGAGCAACCATAAAAATAAGAGAGATACAGCAAGTTTTATGTTGCTGAATTCTTTTCAAACAAATTATAGCCAGCATCCTACTCGACCTTACCCTAAACTAAAACACCAAGTTTTAAGAGAATCCACCAATCCATTCTCCTGTGATGCTGTAACAGACAAACATTAAACTGAACCCAACATAGGCTGTCATTTGTCCTGTCTAGTATGAAAGCCAATTATCAGGTTAATACTCAAAAAGTACAAGCAGAAAGATGATCTTATACATATACAGCAGATAAGAAAAGGAAAAGGAGAGCTGCTTTCTATGGCCATATAGCAAGACTGTCTCCCAAAAGACCTGTTCATCTTCTGGCAGAACAAGAAGATTCATACCACTTGGCTGACAAAAACTGAGAAGGACATTAAAGAACTGGGAATATCAGATGTTCGAAATACTGTATTTACTTGTGTATAGACACCCCCCCCCCCCCTTGGCTTTTCAAGACAAAGAAAATTAAAAAAGTAAATCTTGCATGGAAGATAACCCCCCCCCCCACCTTATGTAATTCGTCAGAGAAGAACGACGATTCCACTTCAAAGCGGGTACAAGCCTTATGCAGCTCCTATGTCATCACACAAATTTGTGAATAGTTTCATCCGTACGACCCACGCAATGAAAACACACATCAAAGTCATGTGGTACATCTGTGTTTCATAGTTACGAAATGTCCACCTCCTTAGCATAAACCTACTGCAGCTCTAATGACGTCGCACAAAAAGGTGAATAGTTGTGTGTCCGACCCGCGCATTGCAAGCACGCATCAGTCATGTATGTATGTTTGTCTGTGTTTTGTAGTGAGGAATGTCTGCCAGCATAATTGTTAGTACAATTAGGTGCAGTTCTTGGGAACCTGAGTTCGATTCCCAGTACTGTATTGCCAGAGATTTAAGAATGGCAGGAGGGTTGATTGATGATATAGATGTTGATAGGGTTGATTTGCGGTAAAAATGGTACATGCAACTCCCTTCCACTGGGGGCATGTCTAAAAAAAGAGCTGCACCACCTCGGAATGAGGAAACTAGTTTACTTTAGTTAAGAAATATTCACGGTTGTTACTAGGCCTATTAATATAGGCAGGCGAGGTCATTAACAAAGTGATCATTTAATATCTCGTAACTCGGGCCAATATATTTTTTTTGGGAGAGAATTAGGTTTAAAACGTGATAAAAAGAATCCAACCACAATTGTTTTACTCGCCAACGTAGCTAACAAATAATAATAATAATATTGGCTTTTTATGTCCCCACTTACTTTCAACGATTATTGGAGACTCCAAACAAAACATACTAGGGTATGTGTTAATAAAAAATGGGAGACAACGAACGTGCGAAATTAAACATTATGATAATAAAAATTACCACCACACCTGCTGATATCCATAAATGCAGCAAACATATGTTATTTATTTTTATTCCTTCCGTCATGGAACTTTCGGCACTATCCGGGCGATAACATACCTAACCTAAGCAATGCAGTCTCTCATATCCCATTTACAGCTGTTTTGGTAAATCCCGATGTGATAAATGTAGAGAACAAGCATGAAATATACTTAAAAATAAGGGTCCGGCTTTCAACAGCCGCAGTTATCAAAGGAATGCTTCCAGTCACTATGTATCACCGGTACATTCGGATATACAACTCGTAACATAGGCTAGTTATCAGCTGGTGGTTTGGCACGCTTTCAACAACACGGCTTTATTCAGGAGGAGTGGCTTCTGCTACACATACACCAGCTGAAAATCAGAGACCATCTCCAGAAACCATTCGGACTCTATAGTCGGGAACAAAACTGTTTTTAAAAGGTTCAAAAAGACGGGAACTTGAATGCTCTCTGTCTCGATTGCAGTGCATGGCTGACGAAATGGCAGTAAAGATGACGTCACCTGGAATGAGGACACGCCGGTAGCAGGGAAGTTAGTGGCGGAACACAATTAAAATGAAAGTAGTGATCAGGTTTACTGTGTTGTAGGCCTACTGCTCAACTGACAGAGACAAATGACTGGCAATTGAGTTATTTTGTACCAATATTGCATAATATAATACGATACTTTTATCCCGTTTCTTTACGAGGTTGAGTATGAAGAGAGAGAAATTTTCAAAGCGAGTTTTACGATTGTATGCCCTTCCTGACGTCAACCTCATCAGAGGAATTTTGAGGTTATCGCATATTGGATCTGCACCCCTACGTTTTTTTGGCTGTAAAAGTGGAGAAAAAAGGGGTCTAATACGCAAGTAAATATGGTAGATGTTCTGTACGACATACCCTGAAAGAAGTCCAGGGGTTTCAGGAAAAATCCCAGAAGAAAGGTACTACCTGGACAGATGATAAAAAGGAGTTACACTGGCAGAAAATATAACAATATTGGGCAAAAATCAAAGCCCAACAGCTGAACAAGCATGGTACAATGTAAGCCCTTTCGAACCAAGAAGAAGATATTTCCAAGCTTTTCAGTACATAAAAACTCATTCCCTTATAATATGGCCACAATTACTACTATGTGCTACATTTCAGTTTGATGCCATATAAACTGCCAGCATGTCAATTTTAAGGCTCCATTTTTACTCTACCAGATGGCAGAGAAATTGATCTGTCGGACAATCTGCAGCCGAGTTTCTAGTTAATTTAGTAGTGTAACATCAAATCTGTCACAAGAGATCTTTATATGTCAACTTTTGTACAAGAGAGAGTTGAATGACCTTTTTGTCTGACCTTCAAAAATTCAACTAGCTCCTCTGGATCTGGAGGCTGACACTGTACCACTGATCCACAGAGGGGGCTTTTAATTTTTCATGACAGTTGATAGATATACTGATCAGAGCCACGTGACCCAGTTTTACATGAAATTTAAAACACAGGGTTATTGCTTTAGCTAGGATTTAACCCACGGCAGCCCTGATGAGGAGCCAGCAGCAATGTCATTCTGCTAACACGCCCTGAATCGTAAGGACAGTTTGAAATCCGATACTGTAAAGTGTTACCGTTGAGAATTTTGCAATAAAACACCAAAAATATGATGACAGCTTAACTACATACATTCATCAACTTTAGTAAAGATATTTAATGCTGACATCATACATGACTTCACAATGATTGATCATCCTGTTGATAAAAAGGTAGTTGTTCATTTTAAATGAAAATGAAAATCCACAGCCTGTTTCCAGTCATTTGACTGGGTCAGGAATGGAATGAATGAAGCCCCCTTCTAGCCGCGAGGATAGGAATTGTGCCGGCTGCCGAAGCCTGTCGTACTGCTCTGGGGCAATGATTAATGAAATGAAATTATATTGGAGAGTGTTGCTGGAATGAAAGATGACAAGGAAAACCGGAGTACCCGGAGAAAAACCTGCCCCACCTCCGCTTTGTCCAGCACAAATCTCACATGGAGTGACTGGGGTTTGAACCACGGAACCCAGTGATGAGCGGCCAGCGCGCTGCCACAAGAGCCACGGAGGATCTTAGCTCATTTTAAATAATTTGTTAAATTTAAATATGTTATATGCTTTACGTCCCACTAACTACTTATGCGGTTTTCGGAGGCGCCGGAATTTACTCCCGCAGAAGTTCTTTTACGAGCCAGTAAATCTACCAACACGAGGCTGACGTATTTGACCACCTTCAAATACCACCGGACTGTGCCAGGATCGAACCTGAGTTGGGGTCAGAAGGCCAGCGCCTCAATCGTCTGAGCCACTCAGCCTGGCTGGTTGCTCATTTTAAGAACAGGTATAATACGGTAATACTTGCTTCCCTCGACATATGGCTTGGAATTTCAAAACATACACGTAACTGCCAACCTTTAGGAATCAAAAATAGGAAGATTTTTTTTAATTCTTGGATTTCATTATGTATATTGCACCACGGTCTTTATGAAAAAAGGACAACATAAAACGCATCCATATCTATAGTTACAAGGTGAATTCACCATTAAATTTAAAATCTTAAACTAAGAAAACAAAAAAATGGTTACAAGGAAATGTAACAAACACTGAATTCATAAAGTTTCCTTTATTAGACTGTAACATGAACGGAAATTCAATTTTATAGATATCTCTGAACACATGCCTTTGCTGGCGGGACCTAGTGTTTACACTGCACTAATTCTTCTGGTATGGTCTAGGGCAATTTTGTTACTTTCATTGATCTGTCTCTGTCTTATCTTTGGCTTTGACAATATGAACGTGACTGAAGTATGAGCAATGCTAGTAATGCCATTTCTTACGCAGCCTGTCTCTGTTATGACTGGTGTGAAACTGTTGCTCATAGGGTCGGTCGGTGCATGCATTTCAGAGGGCTTGGCAGACTGATATGTAATAGCAACTTCTGGCTCGGTGAGGAAAGCAACAGGAAACTACCTCACTCCTCATTTTCCTAGTACGCCTCTTCAGTGATGCCTAGGCCATCTATGACAGCTCATGGCAGAACTGTTGAGGATCCAACCAGCCTTCGGGCTGATGACTAGACATACATACATTATTAACATATGACTTTGACAGAAGGAAAAGCATAGAACCACAAGAAAAAGCACATGGCCTACAACCCCAATGAAACTATACACAGAAATAACAGCGCACGTGCCACACAATAAGAAACTCATTCTTTCATCCCAATTACCGGATTTTCTAGCGCGCACTGGTCTCTCCTGCTTGTAGGACAATTGCCGTCCCGAACTGCCAGGATGCTGTAGTGAGTGGGAAAACTATACACGAAGGCAATGGACGATACACTCGCAAAATAAAGCATCCAATAAATACACCTGAAAATGAGGTTGCGTAAATTACACAAGCACACAATAATTATCCTAGGGGAAGAGTATTGACCGTACTGGAGGTTATTTTGGTAAAAAATAGGAAGTAAAAATAAATCGGAAAATCGAAAGAGAGTTAAAAAACTGAACATTTCCGGGTAAATCAGAAGGGTTTGGTAGTTATGCATACAGTAAAGGAGAGAGTTGAGGTGTACTTTAGTAACACAAACAGAAAAGAAAAAATGCAGAGAGACAAATGCTCTTAATGTATGTAATGCAGCAAATTTTTGTAAATTAGTCAGCACAGCTGTCTTCATGATGCAGTAGAACAAATTGCTGCTGAAGCAAAGAAACTAGTAATTTATTTTTCAAAGACCTTCCTCTCATCAATGTTATTCAGAAAACTTGCAGTGTGAGAAAAGGAAGCATCTCTATCCCTTTCAGACCGTGTACGCACAATTGTGCGGGTTCTTATTTTATTTATGTCTGAGCTTATTTGACGTTTTTTTGGCGCTAGACCGGACTGCAGTGCTTGTGCGGGACACGTAGCATGTACTTCAGCTGTTTTTATTTAGTACTTGACCACCAGGGGGAAGGAAGAAGAGTTTAAAAATACAGTTCATTAGCAATATGGCGGGAAGCAGTAATGCCTAAAGTAAGTATTTATTTATTGCATTCATATTAATCTAGAAGTTTTACTGAATATCAGAACATAATCTATGAAGTGTGTAGATTGTGTAGCAAACGAAAATTGTGAACTTTCAACATCGTACATAATACCATGAGGTTTTGAATGTTGATACGCACAAATGTGCGGGCTAGGTTTCCTTACAGCCAATGCATGCAGGAGTGCTGGGTGCTGTCGCAAAAAGGACTGAGAAAGAAATCTTGTACTCTACATGAGAAATGTAATGTATAAGATTTTAACTGTTTAAAATTGTTCCACACTGTAAAATAGAACATTTGATCATGTATATGTGCATATTCACATGTACTGAGATGAATTTTTTTATTTTTTGCAAGTAGTGAATGAAGTCCTGACACGCACAATTGTGTGGGTTCTGTTTTTCAGCCGATAGTTCTTATTTTGTAAAATAAACTGTAAAAACATGTATTTGAGAGCATTTTAGTAAGTTTTTGACGTTTTGACACCTCCAGATTTCATTCAGGTCTGACGACAAGCTGCTGCTGCCAAAAGGGCAGTAATGTCAAAACTCCTCCTCAATGTAGAAAATGTAACGTTTACTTGTGTTTGGACGAAGATTTAATTGTTTAAAATTATTCCCCACTGGAAAATAGAACATTTGATCATGTACATATGTATATTCACATGCTTTGAGGTAATTTTTCCTTTTTGTAAGTAGTGAAGTAAGTCCTGACACACACAATTGTGCGGGTGCTTTTTTTCAGATGTAAATTTTTATTTTGTAGAATAAACTAAAAATATATGTATTTAAGAGCATTTTGGTCAGTTTTTGACGTACAAACAAAAATTCACACCGCCAGTTTTCTTTCAGGTCTGAAAGGGCTATACCACTGTACAGGCAACCAAGTACCATTCAATGGTATATCACTCTCCACAGAACAGTATGTTGGCATTAGATGCACTAGTACGACACAAACTTCCATACCAGATGCCAACTGCAACCAGATTGGCCTTCAAGTCCAGTGATTAGTTTCTTGCATTATACAAAAATAAGCATTATCCAGGGAAAGTCTTTAAAACTAAAGTCCTCCATTAATTACAGAGGTCAGTGATGATTCTGCCCATTACCATTTCTTGATGGATTCAGTACCTTTGCATGTCTTCTGGCACAGGCCACAGAAAAATGTAGCTTCCACTTAAGCCTCTTAAGCTGTGACGGCATAGAAGTTTGACATTTGGAGCACAATCAGAGCACCTGAGTGTTATGAAGGTGCTACTAATAAAGCACTTTTTGGCCCAGTGAGGAAAGCAACATCAGCCCCCAGTCATGCCTTGTGCACCTCATAAAGGCAAGACCATCTGTGTTTTCAGTTTCCCTATAACCGGTCCTTTTATAAGATCCAACCAGCCTCTGGGCTGAAGGACTTAACAAAAGTGATGACAAGATACGGATTCTTAAGATAGGCCTCAAACGAAGGAGCAAACTTCTTGTAATGAGGAAAATCCTCCAGCTGTTCCTAACAATAGCAGGTACACTTAACGTCAAAACCAGTGTTGTGCAAATTTCCATTATATAACGCCATTTTCAATCGCTGATATAAATAAATTTGCTACATGAAGTGGACATTGTTATAGTGTGTTCTGGAAAGTAAGTTATATTAGTCACATTAATCTGTTAAGATGTCTCATTTCAAAACTCAGTGTATACAATCTTTCGTATCTGAACGGATGATTAACTTTATTATCTTTGTCACTCTAGAAGGTTAGCTGGACTAGATGAGAAGTTCCGGAATCAACATCGCAAGGAGTAAGCAAAAGATTCATTTTTATCACCTCTCTTTAAGCTCTCCCAGTTGTTTTTCTCTAGACTGTTCCAGTTCTGCTTTGAGTTTCTCTAGCCGAGTGTTCTCCAGCTGAACCTGCTGCAGCTTATCATCCAGCTGTAACTTCTTGATATCCCGCTCAGCAATAGTAGCATCATATGAGTCTGCAATCTTCTGCTGGGCAACCGCAATCTGATGTTTCAGTTCATAACATTTTGCTTCAAGATCAGAGTCCCTGAATAGAAGAAAAAATAAGAACACTTAATCTTAGAGAAACTGTAACACAGAATTCCCAAAAAAAAAGAATGGCATACTTATGAAAACTTACAATTCATGATTATCAGGATAAAAGTCTGGCAGCCAAACTACTTATATCCTTGGATATAAGCAATTTACACCAACCACTGTTAACAGTTAACAGACTATTACCTTGCAATGTATGGAAGACAGAATTTTCCAGCACCAAATTTGTAATGCAAGAGTGGTACAATCTCATATTTTTATCGGAGATAAGTTAGTTTGTTTACTATCCAACCCTTGTCCCGTTTCTTTAAAGGGTCGGGTATGAATCTTCATAGCAAGTTTTTAAGACCGTATGCCCTTCCTGATGTCAGCCTCATCAGAGGGGTTATTGAGATGAAATGAACGACAATATATGATAATAGGAAGGGAAATGGTGAAACCCAATGCTGGCTCATAGCCTACTTCAGCTGAATAGCACCCAGGAGTCTGCTCAAGGCTTAACATCCCCATCTGATGGATGAATCACCAACAGCCTCACATGCCCTTACTCCACATGAGCACTCTGGATAGGTTTGGAACTGAATCCAAGATTTCGGCACGCAATCTAGTGATGAGAAATGTGTACTACCACCTGTCCTACCCCGCCAGTCAACCTTCTGGTAGTGAAAATTTTTTCACCAATGGGACTTGAACCAGCTAACCACAGTGTCAGACCATATAGACTTAATGATCATGTATTTATATGTATTTATAATGTATCCTTGTTTTGCCATACGAAATAATAATAATAATAGCCACCAGGTGAGTTTATCTATATTGTATGAAGCCAGGAGGTTAAATGACACACTGTAATGGATTTAGAATTATTCCTCGCTATGGTACGATCTGTTCAGCATTTTATTCATGCGTCCCTTACTGTCAGCCTCACGGTGAATTCAAATCTCAAGATTCCTTGAACTTTCTCTGATTTGGTAATGGTGAGCCATCTGGCGTTCGAGTTGGAACCAGACGTACGAGGTCACCAAGCGGTGCTGCTATCTAGCCGGGAGTTGTTAACCCTGCTAAGCCGGTGATCGTGGCTTGTCAATAATGAAATCGATAGCAGTTTTTTTTTAAATTCTTGTTGCGGAATTGGAAGAAGACGCCTTGAAAACTACGCTTCTGTTCTGGTTTGAGGATAAATTATCCGTGAAGAGAAGGAAAATGATTGTGGGATTTGATCCCGGATAACCATTTCTCCATCAGGGCGTAAGGGCCTGAAGAACTGGTTTGTTATCTTAAAGAGTTTTTATTTCTTCTTGTGTCTGACCTTGTAAGTAGCTTCAAGCATATCTATAATGGTTAACCTACCCCATCGAAAGCTGCTAATTATTGTGTTAAGAGACATGTACACTACTAAACGCTACGATATGTGAGATTTTCTACAGCTGATCTTTCGGACTTTTCGAGCTTAAAATTTTTAAGAGTTTAAAAAAAATCTGGACTTCATCATATCTATGTAATACTTTTATGTAATACTCATACCTTTGGGATTTCAATTCGAGTGTATGAAAGATATTAATGTTTGCTTTAATGCTGTTATTTAAGGTTCCATGTTAGTAAAAGTATATTTACGTTGCGGAGCTCCCAATTAACTACTATATACGAAGTGTCTGCTTAAGCTTATGGTGGTTAACTTCATTTCCTCCTTTAAATCGTAATAATAATGTTCTTATTTAAATATATTCAAGCTCTTCGGAGCAAGTAAGAGGAAAAGAATAAGTTTTAGGATGAAAGCTTTTCTGATGAATTACTCGGTACTTGAGTTGGGATTTGATCATGGTGGTTGTCACTCTGTTACACCAACCGTGTAACAGAATGCAAACGTAAAGGAGGCGTTGCTCCTTTGTGTCTGACACATGAGTGTCGGCTAATTATTATGTCTTGACTGTCATCTGATTTTTGGGGAACGATTGTTTGCCCGTGTTGGTTACCTTTCGTCACTCTTGTGTGACTGATTTAATTGAAGTTACTGTTCATTGTGGGATATTTAATTATGGTGCTACTTGTGGATTTATTGCATGTCATTGCATTATTTCTGGCTCATTTCTGAAGTAATGTGTGTTGTGGGTTATGACTGTTCTTATACCTTTTGGGGTGACCGAGATAACCCATTGGAGAAGTTTTCAGCCTGCATATTGAAATATTTGATTCAAGTTTTCTTATTTTGAGTTGACCTCCCATTACTTAAGGGATCAGAATTTGAATTACAGATTGGAAGGTGGTACTTACCTTAAATGATTTGGGTTGTTTTAACATTTTTATTTTGAACTGAACTATATTGATTTATTGTTCTGGAAGATTTTCAGCGGTCATTCTTAAAACTTGATTTTAATATTATAATTTTGAATTGATTTTTCTTTCATTAATTGCTCGGAAATTTAAATTATTATAATGGAGGTCAGATGTTCTAAAATTATTTTGGCTTATTAAAGATTTTCTTTAAATTGATCAAGGAATTGATATTTCACCCAATTAGTTAAGCTTATTTTAAGTTGATTCGCTTGGCCTCTGGTGTCCAGTGCTTCCGCAATCAGTGACGGCCTTTTGTTGGGATAATTTGTAAGTATTTCCTTTAAATTTTGCTTATTTATCCCTGGTCGTGCTAACACTCTTGACCTTTACCTTATGTTGTGAGAACACTCACTGACATTAAAGTTTACACACTTCCAGATAAGCTAGAAATTTGAAATTCGGCAAACTGATAGCTATTAGGCTGTACCCTAAGGAATAATTCCAAAAAGTTCAAATTTTAAATCTTTGAGGTGCGCTAGAAAATTGAAAGTTGGCAAAATTATAGCTCTTGGCCTGTAACCGATGGAATAATTCCAAAAAGTACCTCCAAAAAATATCTAAATATGGAGGCATTTTTCATGGCAGTGTAGACCTTCGTTTCAAAGTATTTTATGGCTAAACAGTAAGCTGTTATCACAAAACAGATAGCACATTCAACATCCAGCATGAGGAGATCTACAACTTTGGCCCTATGACTTTTAGCTGTATATCCATTCGTTCTACCTTAGAGAGAGGCTGCACTTTTTGATTTTAGGTCAATTTTGTACATTTTCCATACGTAATTGTACTGTTTGATGCACTTATAAGACAGGTTGAATCATGAAATTCGACAGGTGCATTGGTACATCCACTGGCCATAAGTAAACCAACTGCACAATTCTAAGTGGCATGTATATACGGAAAAACTAAAGAATAAGTGGAAATTGCACTCAAATTTCAGCCTAAAGTTTCTAACTCCATCTCAGGTGTACCCGAGGGAGATAGGACGAACTGTCAAAGACCCAAAACTGTAGACCTTTCATCCTCAATACTCCTGACAAGTTTCAAGACTGTAGCTGTCCGCTAGATAGGGGAAAATCATTTCTCAACTTGTGAATAAAAAGTATGAAATTTGCCCTAGATTGAAACATTTACCTGTATCTATGATATAAATAGTCGAGATCTGAGAAAATGTCACAAGACCAAGCATGTAGGCCACTAAAAGAGATGTCGGATCGCACAAACTGCCTGTCGATAGTCATCATCATTAGTCGTTGTGCTCATTACTGAGCGTCGTGACCTCATAATTCCATCATTTCCTTGTTGCAACCTTGACAAGATGTCTCCATCCAGAGCGGTTTTCACATTTCGTTAGTATGACCTGAAGTGGTAGCCCAGTGATCTTCTTCGCCTGATAGTATGTACCCTTTAACCACAGTAAGTACCCAAATGAAGGTCTACACATCCTTTTGTATATATTCTATCTGACTGACTCAATGACTGACAAAAGTTTACTCACTTCCAGATGAGCTAGAAACTTGAAATTTGGAAAACTGGTAACTATTAGCCAGTAACGCACAGGAATATTCCAAAAAGTTCAAACATTTACTTTTTACCTCCCCTTCACAAATTAGTTAACTAATTCTAAATTACATATTAAAAATTTCATTTTGGTTCCATATTGACGTCGCTAAACATGTACAAATGCAAATGTAAAAGATCCATCAATTCAATACATCATATATTCAAATAAAATTATTACCTGACAGCAAGTACTAGTATATGTTTCGTCCAATTATTGGACATCTTCAGCTAATAACATCAGTACTAAACCATTAACACTAAAAGAACAATGAAATAAAATCTATGGGAAACTAGTGTAAGACTCATTAAAATCTAAGACAAAGCATCAAATTAAAATATGAATAGAAAGTTCATCTATCAAATTGCTAAATCATATATATTCTGGCAAGCTAATCACTAGTCTTAAAATTGTTCTTTGATGTGTTGATAAACAAGGTCTTGATATGATGAAATCTAAATTATGTGTCACACATAAAGTGCATAAAAACATTTAAAATTAGGATATACATCCTCCTATGGCATGGATTAGCCTTATTTAATGTTGCAGTGAACTTCAATAGGGAACCATTGAACCTTTTGAATACTGAGGTCTTGCTATTGACAACTGTATACAACACGTAAATCATGTGAGGTTCTCCGCTGGCTCCACTGGAACTTCTAAGGCTGTTCTGCAGCCTTGCTATAATGCGGCTGGTCATTTGTTGTTGTTGTTGTCCGAGATTTGAACCCTGTGGAGTACTAGACCGAGTATTATAACACAAAGAGTCAAATCCAATGCATTAAAGGGAAGTATTTCTCCAAAATACTTAAAATGAACACAACGTTTGAACTTTCCATACTTAGTATCGAGAAATGCAGTGTATATGCCTATCGGGCATTATTACATCTTCTTCTAATAGTCATCATCACATTATACAGTTCACTGAAGGTAACCCATGTGTGCAGCATAGTAAAGTGTAATGACTTTGCATAGGTGCAGTGTAATTTAGCTCTGTTGTGTGCCTAATTAAAATAAAATAGACATTAAATTGTTATATTGTACAGTACGTCTAACTGAAATCCTTTGAATAACAGTACAGCATTACCATAGTGTATGAGTGGCAGTATTTGTATGCATAACGAGCATTTGAATTGCTGTTCATTCAAATAACAACCGTTGACAAGGCTGTTGCAGCCAATTAAATGTAAAACAGAAACTTGAATGCTCACTGAAGCTAGATATTAGCACAATCAATTCATTGTTAAGTTTGCATATCAGATTCTCTCCATCACCTGGTTTGGCGGAGGAGTGAGCGGCTCAACATAACACCGGCTCACGACAGGCTGATGAAAACGAATGTTGAAATATTCCCATGATGCGAAGGAGTTTTAGTTTAATTATCTTATTTAAACAAATAGCATATGTACCCGTTCTTCGCACGGGAATTAGTAACTTATCTCACGATTCCTTAATGAATTTATGCAAATTTACATGTCTGTATTCAAACATTTAATATGGCATGTCAAACTGAAATTCTTCTATAAAAGCAGATGGCAGTAATGTGAAGTACAATAAGGCTGAATAAAGTCGAGACAGAATGGGGTAGATCACAAAGTTCATTGAACGATATAGTTCCTGGTCCGAAGTTGTGCGTAATTACCCCTATTTCTCGGTTACATATTTTTCTTCATCTGAAACCAGGAGTGGCACTGTGGCTGAAGAATCATGAAACCAGCAGGTAGAAGGGCGAGCTGAAGGTCAGACAAGGACATGGCAACGAGAAGCTGAGACATTTGCCACGTGTGATTTGCTGAGTAAAGTTGACTTTGACTTTGTTATTTCGTTAATAGCCTATTTTAAGCTATAAGCGTATTAAGTTTATAGCGTGTGTATGTGTTAGTGGTTATTCTTTAATTATTGTGTTTCAAAATTTTATCACATGTTATTGCAAGTGTTAAAGCCTATTGTTTCAATAATGCCTCAAACTGCGTACACATTACGACAAAAGATTTTCATGCACGGCACATATATATTGACAAATTCCTGTAGAGAAGTTAGAAGGCGGTATATGGAAAAATTCCCAGGTGCGAACATTCCAGGTATAGAAACTGTAAGAAGACTTGTGAACAAATTTAGAAGCACTGGTTAGATTCTCGATAGAAAGCAAAGAGTACAAAAAGAGTGTGCTTACTGAGGAGAAATTACGTGAGATAGGGGAAAAATTAGAACATACTCCTACAAAATCGATCAGAAAACTTTTGTAGGAAACACAAATTTAGATTAATTTTGCATGGCAAGCTACAAAAATGTTAAAATTGAAACCATACAGAATCAGTTGTTCAAAAGTTGCGTCCACGTGATAACGAGTGCAGGGTAAATTTCTGTAACTGGGTTTTAAAGGGTGTTGATGACGGAGTACTTGATCCAAAATTAATAATGTTCTCTGATGAAGCAGGTTCCAATTAAGTAGACGTGTTTCAAGTCAGAATAACAGACACTGGTCTTCAGAAAAAACTGAAAATTTCATACATGGAACACCCCTACACGATGTGAAAATGGGAGTCTGGGTGGCAGTAACTGCAGACAGGACAACAGGGCCTATATCTTTTGAAACCACAATCACTGGGCAGAGATATAGGGATGACATTTTCGTACCATTTTTTTAACAATAGACGGACAATGAATGCCAGTCTAGATATTTCCAGCAAGACTCAGCAACCGTACATACGGCTAACGAGTCATTAAGTTTAATTGAGGAAATTTTTGACAAGAGGGTAATTAGTAAACCATTGTGGCCCGCAAGATCCACAGATCTTATGGTTTGTGATTTTTATTGATGGAGAAAGTTGAAAAATAAGGTTTATGCTACAAACCCTCACACTCTAGATGAACTCAAAATATGACTAGAGAAATTGAGGCTATCTCGGTAGATGAACGAAGGTGTGTGAATTAAAATTTCCTTAGATGATGCCAGAAATGTGCAGATGCAGATGGAGGACATTTTTAACATCTTCTGCGACAAGGTGAGTAATTATTTTACTTTGATTGTGTGTGCTTGTTATTTACATGCAATTCATACGGGGGGGGTCTCTCGGCCCCAAGCTCAGAGAGTTGCCATGTGCTCGTCTGACCTTCAGCTCGCCCTACTACCTGGCCCCACTTTGAGAGAAAGACCCCGTCCCTTAGGTAACTAGTTTGAAGCAGTCTGCTTATTCCATTTAAAAAATATTAGTACAACTAGAAAGAACATCTCACTACATTCCAAAAAAAGCAATTTCATAAAATTCAATGTCAGCTCTATACGATTCATAACACAACCCATCTCTTACCTATTTTCCAAGGTCCTTAGCTTCTTAGAGACATGCAAATCAGAGTATGGATCCTTCTCGATGGTAAACATAAATATGAAGTCATTTGATGGACCAAGTTGGATTTTATCTCCATTATATATATAGCATGATTTATCCTTCTCCAGTCGTTTGCCATTGACAAAGGTGCCGAACTGACTCTAAAAACAGATAATTTTTCACTTAATTAGTATTTATCAAATTAATTATTACCTATAAAGTTTAAAACCATCAAACAGATTTTACACTATTTTGTGTTCATAATTTCTCATGCGTTCTCGGAAGGAAATATCAATGCTCACAAAAATGACAGTGTTGGTCATCCTCAGCAAAAGGAAAATTAAGTGAATGAACAATAAAGTATATTAGAACCTCGTTAATCCAAACTAATTGGGAGAGATACATTGGCCAGATTAATGAAAATAACCTAAAAGAACAGTCGAAAATGCATTGAAACTCCAGTTACAGCAGCAACAACCACCGAAGAGCATATGCCTATATAAAAAAAAAAAATGCGTGCACTATGTTATGGCACCTCCGAACATCTGAAAAACCGTACTGAAATAACTGAAAAGTTCTACTGAAAAAGAACAAATAAATGTCACGTGAAATAAATTTCATTTTGGATCTGTATTGACAATTATGTTACATAAGTTGAAAAACAAGTATACTAGTTCCACTTAGTCAATACCACGTTTATTTACAATTCAAAGTTGTAAAAACAGTATATTAGAATAACAGTACATGTTTTGGCCATATTAGGCTATCTTCAGCTGTCTAGAAATAACTTAAAATTAATATATTAAAAGTTCTTAGTCTCTTTATTATAATAGAGAAATAAAGAGACTAAGAAGGAGGTGCAGACTGGAAAGAAATAGAGTTAGAAATGGCTGTGGAAGTATTGAAAGAACTTACTAGAAAATTGAATCTAGCAAAGAAGGCAGCTAAGGATAACATGATGGCAAGCATAATTGGCAGTCATACAAATTTTTGTGAAAAATGGAAGGGTATGTATATGTATTTTAAGGCAGGAACAGGTTCCAAGAAGGACATTCCAGTTTTTTTTTTTTTTTTTTTTTTTTTTTTTTTTGCTACTTGCTTTATGTCACACCGACACAGACAGGTCTTATGGCGACAATGGGACAGGAAAGGCCTAGGAGTGGGAAGGGAGCGGTTGTGGCCTTAATTAAGGTACAGCCCCAGCATTTGCCTGGTGTGAAAATGGGAAACCAAGGAAAACCATTTTCAGGGCTGCCGACAGTGGGGTTCGAACCTACTATCTCCCGAATACTGGATACTGGCCGCACTTAAGTGACTGCAGCTATCGAGATTCCAGGAATCATTAATGAACAAGGAGAGTGTGTATGTGAGGATCTTCAAAAGGCAGAAGTATTCAGTCAGCAGTATGTAAAGATTGTTGGTTACAAGGATAATGTCGAGATAGAGGAGGAGACTAAGGTCAAAGAAGTATTCAAATTTTCATATGATAACAATGACATTTACAATAAGATACAAAAGTTGAAAACTAGAAAAGCGGCTGGAATTGATCAGATTTCTGGGGATATACTAAAGACAATGGGTTGGGATATAATACCATATCTGAAGTACTTACTTGATTATTGTTTGGTCGGAGGAGCTATACCAGATGAATGGAGAGTTGCTATTGTAGCCCCTGTGTATAAAGGAAAGGGTGATAGACATAAAGCTGAAAATTACAGGCCAGTAAGTTTGACATGCATTGTATGTAAGCTTTGGGAAGGCATTTTTTCTGATTATATTAGACATGTTTGTGAAATTAATAACTGGTTCGATAGAAGGCAGTCCGGTTTTAGGAAAGGCTATTTCACTGATGCTCAACTTGTAGGATTCCAGCAAAGATATAGCCGATATCTTGGATTCAGGAGGTCAAATGGACTGTATCGCGATTGACCTGTCTAAAGCATTTGATAGGGTGGATCATAAGAGACTACTGGCAAAAATGCGTGCAATTGGACTAGACAAAAGAGTGACTGAATGGGTTGCTATATTTCTAGAAAATAGATCTCAGAGAATTAGAGTAGGTGAAGCTTTATCTGACCCTGTAATAATTAAGAGGGGAATTCCTCAAGGCAGTATTATCAGACCTTTGTTTTCTTATATATATAAATGATATGAGTAAAGGAGTGGAATCGGAGGTAAGGCTTTTTGCGGATGATGTTATTCTCTATAGAGTAATAGGCTAAATAAGTTACAAGATTCTGAGCAACTGCAACGTGACCTCCATAATGTTGTGAGATGGGCAGCAGGCAATGGTATGTTGATAAACGGGGTTAAAAGTCAGGTTGTGAGTTTCACAAATAGGAAAAGTCCTTTCAGTTTTAATTACTGTGTCGATGGGGTGAAAGTTCCTTTTGAGGATCATTGTAAGTATCTAGGTGTTAATGTAAGGAAAGATCTTCATTGGGGTAATCACATAAATGGGAATGTAAGTAAAGGGTACAGATCTCTGCACATGGTTATGAGGGTGTTTAGGGGTTGTAGTAAGGATGTAAAGGAGAGGGCATATAAGCCTCTGGTAAGACCCCAACTAGAGTATGGTTCGAGTGTATGGGACCCTCACGAGGATTACCTGATTCAAGATCTAGAAAAAAATCCAAAGAAAAGCAGCTCGTTTTGTTCTGGGTGATTTCCGACAAAAGAGTACATACATACATACATACATAATCATTACAGACTGTTATGCCTTTCAGTGTTCAGTCTGCAAGCCTCTGTGAATTTACTAAACGTCGCCACAATCCTCGATTTGCAACTAGTGTTGTGGCCTTACAAAAATGCTGCAAAGTTTGGGTTGGGAAGAATTGAGAGAAAGAAGAGCTGCTCGACTAAGTGGTATGTTTTGCAAGTAATCAGCTTCATTTCCCGTATCAAATTCTAATCACAAAGAGTTACAATAATTGAAAATCTTCCACCTTTCTGATACTTTTCATTTGCTTTTTAGCAAATTATTATTTGTAAACAGTACATGTTTCATTCTCACTTGGGAACATCTTCAGCTGTTGTTAAGCTTAGGTGAATCGCTAAGTTTCTGAACACGTTCCTTGCAAGTACATTGATCCTCTTAAAGACTACTTGAATACAAATTAAATTGAAATGATGTTAAAACAATGTGGGGGTTAATGGGTTAATGAAATGAGACTGGATGATTACGAGGTTGGTCAGCTTAAAAACTATATCTGCTGTCTGCTCATCAATTTTGACGTTTCATTTTACTCTAGGCCCACTAGATGGAGATCTTTTACATGCCGACATCGTACAACATGGAGTATTGAGTGGACTTTTTTCTGCCCTTCAAAAATCCAACTACCTCTGCCGGGTTTGAATCCGCTAACTTGGGATCCGGAGGCCAACAATCTGCCACTGATCCACACAGGCAGTATAAGAAGGATAAGAAGAATAGATGGAAAGCATCTATGCAGATGATACAGCCATTGCAGCTCAAGGAAGAACATTTGAGGAAGTTGAAACCAAGCTAACATCTGTCCTTGAAGAACTAACAGTCTATTTTGATGCCAACCACCTGAAATTCAATCCAGTAAAAACGCATATGTGAATGTGCATTCCATCTAAGAAACCAGGAAGGAAGTAGAAAGCTGAATATTACCTGGAGAGGTCATAAACTAATCCACTGTGACACCATCAAAATAATTTCTTATTAATGTGACCATAAAACACCTTGGGGTAAAACTGGATTGTTCCCCAATGTATAAAAACCACCAGTGATGTCCCCAGAAATTTTAGTCAGCCAGTTGGCAGAAATGAGTAGAAATGAATATGATAAAACTTCTATTTATTCCCCTCAGGGCATTAACAATAATATATTCATCATATCAAAGACTGGACTTGCTTCAACAACACCAAACAACTCTTCAAGTTAGCTAAAGAAAGAGGTGCTTTCTCGCCAACATCTGGGGGTAAAAAAAAAATTTATAACCTGCAACATCTGGGGGACTGGATACGACACTTGAAGAAGGGTTCTACTGCTCGTTCATAATCATGTAATTCCGGGACTTACCACTCGGTTGCTGTGGAGTGCCATACAGGTTTGTAATGTCGTGTGGAATCGAGTGCTCGTATGCGATTCCACACAAGTCCCTACACTGCTCGTGCACGACACTACGCGATAGTTGAGCTAAATAATAACTATTAAATTAATGTTAAATGGTTCACTTTTCAATGCTATATATGCAATATTTTGATTTACATTAACTAGGGACTAGTTTCGCCCTGGGCTGGCCATCTTCAGCCTTAATATGAAACATCTAATAACTAAACAAATGTACATACATACAATTGACATAAAACAAATATAAACTATTGACATTAAAAACTCGAATGAAATTATGAGAAAAAAACTAGGCTCTAAATTCTTAGCATCTTGAGTATGCTCATCATCGAGACTCTTTTATGCACTAATATTCACAGAACTGTTAGTTCCATCACCGCTAATCATTACAATATCAACATTTACCAGTTCCCGGTTTACACTACCACCAGCAGTGCTTCAAGTAGCCTACGCAGTGACCTCCACGGTATACACTACCCATGTGTCTTGGTGGGTGTGCTAAGTACCCACTGATGAGCCCAACTTAGCACATGGGGGCGAAACGCTGGCAGCCAGGAATAAGTTAGCTGGAAAATTTATAATGTCCAATAACGGACCATTTATATTGGTATTACAAATTTACTCATTCGGGACAAATATTTCAGGTTTCCCATGGGAATCAACATATATATCAGAGGCCTAAATGACGAAGATCTGAAATTCTCTGTCACCATATTTGCAACCTTCAGTTTCATTTCCCACAGAAAAATGGATGGCAAGAACCGTGTAATGAAGTGCACAAGGAATATTCATATGTTAATCTTTCATTTTCCGCCATCATTTTCAGTGATAGCTTCTGTGGCAAATTCTCCGTCAGAATTCAAGCAGCGCTAGAATGTTGGAGACTTGCCTGCGGACTTCTGGTCGATAGCCTTAATGGCTATACATATATCGGCTTGTCTAAAGAGACTGGTTTGCACAGACTTACCTACGACTAAGTCTGCGTGTGTATGGGGCCCTTTAGATTTAACAGCGTGTCAGAGGCAATGTCATTTGTGATAATCATCACGCAGGGAAGGGATAGCCCTCCTCCACTGAAGAAAAAGTAAAAAAAAGAAGACAGGTAGCCAGTGGTCAGGGAACCAGTGATACCCACTGTTCAAGAGTTATTCAGAGGGAAATAGATTATGATTTTACCTTCCGCAGCCCGGCACTCACTACATTCAGCTGCGCATGGAACAACTGTCGTTTGTTTACACGCTCAGGTAGAATGTTGTCAAGAGGCGATCAGTACTGCCAACCTCTGTACTTAGGAACTAATGAGTGGTACTTCGATAGCTGGTAGTGGTGATTATTGTTACTGACCTTTCGTCTGATTGGTTCTTGACGAGCAGATAGTTAGGATATGATCTGGACGAGACCATTGGTCTGGACAGTTAGAAGCCGCGAAGCAGCCCTAGTCCCCTAGTTTTGTGAGGAAATACGATTGGTCTGGACAGAAGACAATTGGTCTGGACGGTTAGGATTCTTGCCATGGACAAGACTATTGGTCTGGACGGTTAGGATTCTTGCCGTGGACAAGACCATTGGTCTGGATGGTTAGGATTCTTGCTGTGGACAAGACCATTGATCTGGACGATTAGAATCCGCGAAGCGGCCTTATAGACACCTAGTTTCATGAGGAAACACGATTGGTCTGGACTGTTTAGGAGAGGAAACCCCCGAGGTATTCTATGTTCGAAAATCACTGCCTGATGTTGGAAGATGACTGCCTGCGGTGGATGTGTAATTAATATAAGAGGTTTTGTACGTCATTATGAGGCGAAGGAGAGTGATTTAATTCAGTTGTATGTAAGTCAGGCTTACTTTCTAATCACCGAGTGTGTGAAAAGTGTGGTCGTGAAGTGAAATTGACTCTGAGTGTGAACGGCACTCGTATAATTCTTTCGTTGCAGGTTATAAAGTTCATCTTCTTTGTCCGTATTGAAGATCTACTTGTGATACAAATTCTTACAATTTTGTCAATCAACACCTATTCAATACAATAAAAATGTAGTACAAATTTACATATTTATTAAGATGTTTATATGGTACATGTTTCGCTCCTTTTTCATGAGCATCATCAGCCAACTATTATTCACTTAAGGTTGTATAAGATCATGAAACAATTCTTTTGGATTAAGATTATTCCTATAAAACTAATTGACAAATCTTATAATATTTTACAAGTTACGTAACAATAAAATTGTCTTTAAGTTAAAACTTTTTGTCTAAAATCTATGTAAGTCTAACATTTTATTGACGAAACTCATCTGGTGAACATCTTTTAAATTGTTTAAAAAATAAATAAAAAATAAAATACAATCAATACAATTAGCCAGATCTCAAAAGTTTTTTTATTTTTTGTTTGTACTACGTTTTTATTGTATTGAATAGGTGGTGATTGAAAAAACTGTAAGAATTTGTATCACCTAATTCTTTCGTGTCGTCGTCGACTGGAAGGGGGTGTGAGGTATGGATGGTTTGTGATTGCATGGAAAAACACTTTCTCCGAAGGCTCTAATTTGAAGGTCTTTGAAATAGGACATTTCATCATCCTGTTGTGCATTCAACATAAACCGCTGGGTCCTACTGTGAAGCTCGAGCTGGGTTTTTCTGGCAAAACAACAGTAGACTGGTCCAGCTTCTGTCGAGGTGTGTGTGTGTGTAGAATGGGTGGTGGCTAATTTTAAAAAATATTGGTTGACCCGGTATTATTGTGGAAAACGATGAGAGTAAATTTGGTAAAAAGAAGTATAATAGGGGGAGGCCTGTAAAAGGACAGTGGTGTTTTGGAGGCGTGGAGAGGTAGAAGCATAAAAACTTTTTTGTTGTACCTGTGGAGAGAAGGGACTTTGTTCAAAGTCATAAAGGACTGGATACTGCCAGGAAGCATCATAATATCCGATTGCTGGAAGGCGTATGATTGCTTGGAGCACGAGAGATTCGTGCATCTCCACGTCAACCATTCTGCTGAGTTTGTGGACACCGTCGAGAGTCGACACGTCCATAGGGGGAAAAGGAGGGCGATGCCGAACAATCGCCTTGCTGTGCATACGCAGAATATCGAAAATCGGTGGAGTCATTTTAAGCATGGCAGCTATTCCGCTCCAGGGTTCAGCAGGAGGAAACAGCATTTCCTGGGATATCTTGAGGAATCCCTGTTCAAGAGCATCTTCCCCCTAGAATAGAGTACACAAATTCCTCAAAGTTGCCGCAGCCCTCTATCCGCCCCTACATTAACGTATTAAATTAAATTACTGCTGCTGTGTATTTCACATTGTTCCTTTACATGGTGTTTTTTCTTTGTGCTTTTATTCAGCCGGGGTTGGTAACACAATGTAGGCTGTTTATCAGCAATGATGGCAATGACATCACATTCCATTCACGTTAACCAATGAGAACTTATGTATAGAGAAGGAAAGGTCATAAAGGACTGGATACTGTCAGGAAGCATCATAATATCCGATTGCTGGAAGGCGTACGATTGCTTGGAGCACGAGGGATCGTGCATCTCCGCGTCAATCATTCTGTTGAGTTTGTAGACACCGTCAAGAGTCGACACGTCCATAGGGGAAAAAGGAGGGCGATGCCGAACAATCGCCCTGCCGTGCATACGCAGAATATCGAAGAAAAGACCAATGAGAATGCGAGTAGTTACTCTAGCCATGGCCGATAGCGGCTGCTGCTCTTATTAGGTTATAAAAAGTAAACAAACTTCTGGGGACGGGATGGTGGGTTCCTAGACATAGCAATAAACACATCTCTCCTCTACAAGGTATTCCAAGTAAGATTTGCATTATTTTCGCGTGCTTATAATGTTATAAACTCTAGGCTATGGAAGGAAAAATTATACCGGGAAATAGCTATAAATCTACAAGGCTGTTGATTTGCCAAGATGTATCATACATATTAACAATGATCCTGCAATATTTATAATACACATTACAGTAACAATGACCCCTAAATTAATCTACATGCAATACAGTGTGTAAACATTCAACTGTCATTAATAGTCAAGGTGCTATAATATTCAAAGTACAATTCTTCATAATAGCATCTTGTAGCATGATTTGGAAACTTACAACTTTTCCAGAGAAGTAGGTCACATAACTCAGATATACATACAAGCAGAGAAGAAACTTTAAAATACCAACCTTATCACACAATGACCACTCTTTTCCGTCATAAACCAATATACAGTGCGTTCTGGATACAGATAAATGGATAACTGTCATCGACGAAGTAGCAGAACGACCGATGTCAAACTAAAGAACAAAAGCAACGATAATTATTTTTGACTGTCAAGAGAAATGCAGATTCCTAAAACATCATTTGAACCATGGAAGTTTACAATCGTAAACAAGATGTTGGAGTAGTACAAATTCTCTAACAGGACCAAAACTTTACCTTCCTACTATTTATATCCACTCTTCTCCCGCGACACTGACCGGTTAGACCGATTAATACAGCCTGTTCAGCTTCCATACCTAGTTTCTACTGTATAGCATTGAAATATATAAAACGAGAACAGCATCATCGGAATTAATACTTCGTTGACAGAAGTAAACATCGCATTCAACAGCTTCACAATCTACCCGCATGTAATGCAAGAACTCTCCATAAAACTATAGCAGTAACCTATGCACAAACTAAAAACAAGATTGATAGAACAGACCGACTCTTATAGCTTTGGACATTTTGAAGTCTGGATCAAAAGGTTCGAAAACCTGAGATTGGCCTCCATGCCCACTTACGCCTGATGCCTGAACCATAGCTTGCAGCTTGCAACGCCACCTAAACAACGTATGGGCAACTTTTGAACTAACCACCATGAAGCATGAGACATTGCTGCCACATGTAACAGGATTATCTACGTATTGTTTGTTTTATTTGCATTATGTATACTACTATAATTGTATAGCTATTAAATTAAATAAACAGGCAGAGGATTCCATAATCTAAGCATCATATAATTTCATTCCAATCATAAATTCTTTTCTCCTTAACTTTCGTTGTGCGGCTACAATTCATCAGTTCGCTTACGTTAGTTTTCCCCACGAGGTTGCCCCTCACCGATCTTTGCCGGTTTGCCCATTACGCAGTCTTTTGTTCTTTAACGAGCGTGTGTTTTCACTGTTTTCATTTCAGATTTATAGAGAACAGTTTTATAGGTTATGTTCAGTTGATTTTAGGTTATGTTTTTAGTGGCATGGACTAGCTAGTTCATAAAACCGCTTTGTAAAATTTGTATTGTTAATTGTATTTGACATTTAAAGTTCCCAGAAGGGAAATGATTGGAACAAATGATGGAGAGACATCTAACTCGAAGAAAGACAAAAATGAAGACTTGAAACCTATCATTGCCAGAAACGCCACTGATGTGCAGCGAATTAGATTAGAGAAGTTAATGAAAAACCCAGAAAAACCTGTTGTGTTACCAGAAAAACCCAAAGAGAAGAGTACTCCTCACGTTCCCGAATTTGTGCGCAATGTAATGGGCTCAAGTGCCGGAGCTGGAAGTGGGGAGTTTCATGTTTATAGACATTTGCGGAGAAAGGAATATGCTAGGCAAAAATGCATTCAAGAAAAGGCTGAAAAAGAACTTTTGGAAGAAGAGTATCATAGAAAACTTGAAGAAAATAGGCGAAAGGCTGAAGAGAGGACTGCGAGAAAGAGGGCTAAAAGGCTAAAGAAGAAGAAACATAAAGGAAAGAGAAAAAAGACGGATGGAAATCTTAAAGATTCATCTGAATCAGGTAGTGAAGAAGATGAATCATCAACGGAACATGTGGACGAGACAGAAGAACAGAGAAGACACTCTGACGAAGAACCAAAAAAACAAGAAAAACAAAAAGATGAGCCTGAAGACAAGTTGGACAATGAAGTAAACTAATATCACAGTTACTTTCATTCATTTTCTTTTTGAAAGACTTATTCCATGATACAGTTCTCTTAAGAGAAGAATGTAACATGAAAATTAATTGGACCCTAATCTCAAATAAGTCAGGACAAGGAAGTATTTCTTACTAGTGTGACATTTAACTGTATTACAGTAGTTAGTGGCACTTAAGCATACCTCTACATGTAGAAACAGCCATCTGGACTGAGTAAATTCATAGAAATATTAGGAATACTATTCAGACAGCTGGTAACTTCTTCAGTCATATCCAGGGAAAATCAACAGCAGCAGTCAAAGATATCTAAAATTGGACTGGATTCTCTTTCTACCGACGTAGCACATCAGGGATTCCACCTGAAGATTGGAGGCTACTAGTAATACGATGCGGACTTCCGAAATTTTGGACACATTCTGAACATCACAAATATGAAGAAAGAAAATTAGATGATTCTCTAAAGGAAAGGTATTAGTGCAGATTCATGCATTGGTTAAGCATAAATCATTTACATTACGTTGAAGACTTAGGCCTAGTTATTGCCATACATTAAGTTTGTCCTTAAAATACAGGTAGAGGAGTATTTCATATTGTATGAAGAAGTATATAGGCTATTGTGAATAATGCATAGTAATATAAACCTGATTCACAGACACTACTGTATGCAGAAAGCTGGAAACTTGCTGTACATGCAGAAAGGCTGGCAGCGACATGATCTGCTGTTAATGATCCGTGTGATGAATAACTAAATCCTAAGTTTTCAATGACTACCATAGGTTAGTGGAGCATTGCATACAAGTAAAATATGGTAGAGGACAACTTTTGTGATTGATGGTACTTTGTGAAGTGTGTTCAAAATGGACTGAAAATACGGTTGTATTTTTGAACTGGAATGTGTATGGTTTATTTTCCTCCATAATTATAGATTATGTGTAGGGGTACGAACATGCCGAGTGGATTACTCATCACTCAGCGCTCATCACTCCTTTCTCTTCACACAGGAAGCTGAGAGCTGCAAAACAAACCAATATATTTCAACTAGCTGATGTACCCATGCTTTGCTACAGAATTCTAGGTTAGGTGGTGTACACGTTGTGAGTAAGATTGTATTAAATTGCATAGCTCTTAACGTTACCCTAGAAACTTGACAGGCAGGTCACCAAACGTCTTTTTGTTTGCGAAGACTGGGTTAGGGAATTTTCACTGGATTGCTTACCATTAGTCATGATCAAATTGGGGAGTTTTCATTATAATGGCAGACACTCACTCTCCATCTGCCTTTTTCTATCCTCAGAAAGATTGTCTTACTGGTTTTCGCAACTGAAATCAACATAGGTCATTACAATGACGCCAGAAGGGACGTCACGATTAAAAGCAATGCTATCATATGAAATACTTGATGAAATGAAAAAACCACAAATTTTCTCATTTTTAACAAACAGTACTATGCTGCCGATTTAAGAGTCCAAAGTTCCAGAGTTGGAATGACCAGGCTGCAGACAGCCGTGAGCCATGAACACTCCCCTGCTATTGTTCCATTAAGTGTGGACACTGCCTATTCCAATCAGCACCTCAGAGTAGGGATTAAATAAGTGGAATACTATGATGAACCAGTGTGTTACGTACCAGTAGTATCAGAAAATGTATGAACCAGAGGAATGGCATGCTAAAGAAAAAAATTTGTCTTAACTCCCCAGCTATTTCCCGCCAATATTCAGGCAGGCTCTTATTCGCAGCAGTAATCACATCTATCGGAGATGAGTGGCAGCATAAGAGACAAAGAATATCACAACAAACAATGGTTGATCAATTTTATGAGCTTTCAATAATGTAGACCTTCACATTTCGTTTTCTTCCGACTCTGAAATAGGCCTACCACTCTTATCATAATTGGTACGAAAACTGAATAAAACATAAATGATCGGAAATTTTATTCTCTATAACTTTCATTATGTAGTACTTTTCGATAGGACCAATAACATAGGAATTTAAAAGTTAAATTTTAGGCGCCTTCCCCTAAGCTATCATTTCATTCAGGGTGAATAAAATTGTTTATAGCTTAGACTGTAGTTTCTTATTCCCTGACTCTATAAACCGATTTTCATTCAATTCTGTTTACCCATTTTGTCGTGGCTCTGCATTCATATGGACTTAGCAACAAAAATACTAATTCATGAATATCTGTGTTATCATAGCCGGTACGGTAAAAATGTATTAGACATTAATGATCGGAAATTTAATTCTATGTATCTTTAGTTATGTAGTATTTATCGATAGGACCACTAGTAACATAAATATTTGAGAATTAAGTTTTAGGCCTTCCCCTAAACTACCATTTCACTCAGCGTGAATAAAATGATTTATAGCCTGGAGTGTAGTGGCTCATTCCCCAACTGTACATACTGATTTTCATTAAATTCTCTTCAGCCACTTTCTCGTGATGCGTGTACACGTACATAGGCCTACAGACAGAAATTACGGAAAAGTAAAAAGTATATTTCTTTGTTACTATGGACATGACCGATACAGAAATATCATTCTTTTAAAATTCTGAGCAATGTACAGACAAAACTCTTATTTTATATATATGGAATATAGTGGCGTTCATGCCGGCACTTCACTCCTCTCTCTGCTCCTCCCTTAAGAATCAAAATGGTTTGATTTTGGAGCAATGTGCTTATTGAACGCTGTTCTGTGATTGGTTGACTCGAGGCCACGGCCACCTACTCATAATATTATCGGCCTATATTCATTAGATGTAAAATATCAGTATTAAATTAGTGGGCTACTTATTTAATATTATCTTTATACTCTACAAATTTTATCTTCTGATAACATATGGATTACTTTATTGAAATGGAAAATAATATTACATATCTACTGCTTACGTTATTGTAATGTCAGTTTTTCTTCAATGGAAATAGGGTTGACATGATAGTTGCTGTACTTCCGTGGTTTCATATTGCCTTCAATTCCTTGTAGCAAATAAGAATAACGCCCATGGTATCCCCTGCCTCTAGTATGAGACAATTAAAAGGCCCCAGGCCTTTTAGCAAATATTGAAATGCCTGCATTCTTCTTTTTCTACCATTTTCTTCCCACCTTGTAGGGAGACAGGTTCGAACTGTGTCGCACGTGTGGGTTTGATCCTGTTTTACGGCCCGATGTCCTTCCTGAAGTCAGCCCTATGTGGAGGGATGTAATTACTATTGCATGTTTCTGTGTTGATTGGTAGTGTAGTGTGTTGTCTAAATATGAAGCGGAAAGTGTCGGGACAAGCACAAACAACCAGTTTCCGAGCCAGAAGAATTGAACACACGCTGTTAAAGTCCCTGAACCCTGTCAGGATGCGAGCCCAGGACTCTCTAAACCGACGGCCTCAACGTTGGCCACTCATCCAAGGAGTCGGACATTGAAATGTCTGCAATGTCATTCTTAAATAGTTGTGGAATTTCTGAGAGTCTTTCTTCACTTCCTAGTATAAATGGTGAAATTCACCAAATTTCTGCCTTCTGTTGTTAATAGGATGTGCACTATACCTTCTGTCAGAACTTGAAATCAAGTACAATTTGCTTGCTACCATATGTTCATCTATATATATAAAATAAGTTTTTTGTCTGTACATTGCTCAGAATTTGAAAAGAATGGTATTTATGTATCGGTCATGTCCACAGTAACAAGAAAATGTACTTTTTACTATTCCGTAATTTCTGTCAGTCTGTATGTATGTATGTATGTATGTATGTATGTATGTATGTATGTATGTACACGCATCACGAGAAAACGGCTGAGGAGAATTTAATGAAAATCGGTATGTAAAGTCGGGGGATGAGCCGCTACAATCTAGGCTATAAATCATTTTATTCACGCAGAGTGAAATGGTAGTTTAGAGGAAGGCCTTAGACTTAATTATCGAATATTTATATTATTAGCGGTCCTATCAATACATACTATATAACTAAAGTTATATAGAATTAAATTACCAATCAATTATGTTTTATACATTTTTACCGTACCGGTTCTGATAACACAGATATTAATGAATTTGTATTTTTGTTGCTAAATCCATATCAACGCCGAGCCACGAGAAAATGGGTTATCAGAATTTAATGAAAACCACTATATAGAGTCGGGGAATAAGAAACTACATCCTAGGCTATAAGGAATTTTATTGGCCCGAGATGAAATGGTAGTTTAGGGGAAAGCGCCTAAAATTTAATTTTCAAATACCTGCTATGTTATTGGTGCTATCGAAAAGTAGTACATAAAAAAGTTTTAGACAATACAATTTCCGATCATTTATGTTTCATTCAGTTTTACTGTACCGACTATGATAAGAGTGGTATTTCAGAAGGCCTACAATATCGAAAGCGCATGACACTGATCAATAATAAATTTACACTGACCATTGTATGTTGTGATGTGCTTCGTTTCTTATGGTGCTGCTCAACTCCGATAGATGGGATTACTACTGCGTACCGAGTATAACAGCCTGACTGAACATTGGCGGGAAATAGCTGGGGAGTTGGAAAACTTTCTTCTTTAGCATGCCATTCCTCTCTTTCACACATTTTCTGATACTGCAGGTACGTAATACACTGGTTCATCATAGTATTCCAGCTATTCGATGCGCTGTTGTGAATGAGATGTATGCACACTTACGGCAGAGGCTCACTTTGTAGTAATAATAGTAGTAGTATGAACTGGTCTAGAAATACAATTTAAGCCTATTTCAAATTATAGCACCACAATTCACTAAATAACTCAAAAGTCAACCCTGAAAAGAGCCGTTTCTTAAGAAAAGCTTCTTCCTCTTCACTTTTATTAAATTCTACATTCATTTAATTCCAAATTAGCAGTGAATAGGGGGCTTCTCTGGCTTGGAGGAAAAAATTGCCTCCAAGTCAGATAGATTTTTCGGTTGCCAGTGTAATGAATTGAGATTTTCCGACTCATCGGGTAGTCCTAAGAAACAGATTAGTAAAAGGGCATAGTTTTCTCCCTGGAACTCTCCACTATTCGCCTTCCCCCGCCCCACTGAAAAAAGACGAAGAGTGTTCACGGATCACAGCTGTCTGCGGCTTGGTCATTCCAGCTCTGGAATTCCAGCATAGTACTGTTCGTTAAATGTGAGAAAGTGTGTGGTCTTTCATTTGATGGAGTATTTAATATGAAAGCATTGCTTTTAATCGCGCCATTCCTACTGACGTCATTGCAATGACCTATGTTCATTTCAGTTGGGAAAACCACTAAGACAGTCTTTCTGAGGATGTAAAATGGCCGGTGGAGAGTGAGTGTCTGCCATTATAATGAAAACTCCCCAACCTGGTTGTGACTGATGGTAGGCAAGCGGACCTATCATTACAATGAAAATTCCCTAACAGCCTTCATATGAGAAAAGACGTTTGGTGACTTTCCCGTCGCGTTTCTAGGGTAACGTTAAGAGCTATGCAATTTAATACAATCTTGCTCACAACGTGTACACTACCTAGCCTAGAATTCTGTATACAACGTAGAATTTCGTTGCGAAGCACGCGTACATCAGCTAGTCATCACTAATACTCCTCTATTTAACCATTATGTACACAGATAACTATGAACATTTGCATAAAAACAAAATTAAATTTAAAGAACACAACGCAATCTTCTCGTGAATACTACACAATCATAACTGGATGGAAAACGTTTCCTCTTTAATGAAGAAAGCGTGAGGGTCTCCCACCTGGTATTTGCGCCTTTGAATGATGAGTGAAGAACACTGCTATGAGCACTGAGCGAGAAGTAATCCACTCGGCATGTTCGTACCCTAAGGATTATTCTCTGATTGTAATGTTGCAGCTGTCAATATGTTGATTGAAATTAGTTGTAAACTAGAAGTATACAGAGATAATCTGCCCAAGAAGTGGTCCCTGTGATGTTTATGTTGTATTGTGGTTTGTGTAATATAATATTTGGTAGTAACCACAGTCGCATGTTATATCATTCTATTTTTGGTAACTAATTCTCCAACCATGTAGTAATTTAGTATATTATTCCAGTGTATATTACAAATGCAATTTATATTAAAGAACTAGCAACCTGACCCAGCTTTCCACGGAAACAATTTTGAGTTTATGGTGATATGCCTTATAAGATTTCCTTCGAGGTGACATTAATGTTTTTCTCCTGATATATGTATGTAACTCTGTGCTGTATTTTGCAAAGGCCCTTCCACCTGACTGTCTATTAGATTGGTCCTTTTTTCCTATACAGTCTTTATATCTTTTCTGCACTTTCACTAAAAGCGATGATAACTCGTAAACTATACATGGAAATTATAATATACTGTAAGGGGAATTTTATAGTACTTAAATTATTGAAGTAAATAAACAGTTTGACATGTTACCTCCAATCGGCCACAGTTGATTACATCTGAGTTGTCTGAAGTCTCATTGTCGATTAATGGATTGAGGCTATAAAGGAGCTATAAGAAACCTCTCTAAATGCAATTTTATTACAATTTTCTAAACATGTCTGACAGACAGTCTTAGATTGCTGCATCATGTTTCCTTATTGACAAGAATACAGTACAAACTTTCCCTTTACTCATTCATCGAACATTTGTGCACGTGATAGTCTTGGCAGCATGTCGAGGAGACATCACATTAAGCGGAAGCAAAAAATCTCAGACTGTTCCGAGAAAGAAGTTTAAATGATGAAAATATAAGTGATGTGTTGGTTTATCCTGATTCAGAACATGAGGTAATGCCGTTGGATATGGACAGTGAAGGCAGCATAGAAGATGATCGGACACATCTCCACTTAACTGCCCTCCATCTCAGCCTTTTATAGGGAATCCAGGAGTAAATATTGAAGTTAATGTTCCTAAAAGTATAATGCCATTTGTGGATTTAAAAAAAAAAAAATCTACATGAGTTTTATCTGCTTGTCATTTATCAAACTAACATGTGGATAAATCAGGTGATAAGTGGAGTGCTATGCCCCTTCCCAAATTATTCTTTGTATCAAACTTGGGTTGGAAACTTTAGGACGTGAGATTCATCACTGGAATTAATTGGAAACCTAAACTGAAGATGTCTTGGACTATGGAACCTGTTTTCGATTCCCCTATATTTTATACAGTAATGGTTGGGAGAACCTTGAAGTTTTAAATTCATTCAAATATCTGGGCATCACATGTCACCCTCAGCTATCTATTTCATAAACCATATAAGGGAAAGATCTTTGACAGCCATCAGAATTACAGTATATGTACAGGACGTCAAGACAATCAATCACCACTGATCTGCATCTAGGGTTTGTCGCCCGTATAACAGATTCCCTATCAGTTGCTTACCTAGTCTTTTCTTAAATGATTTCAAACACTTGGAAATTTATCAGATACCTCCCTTGGTAAATTATTTCCATTCGTCTTCCTATAAATGAGTATTTGCCCTAATTTGACTCCTTGAATTCCAACTTTGTCTTCATCTCACCTACTTCTAAAAACTTCACTCAAGCTTATTCATCTATTAATGTCACTCTAAACCATCTCTCCACTGACAGCACAGAACATACCACTTAGTTGAGCTGTTCGTCTCCTTATTTCCAAGTCTTCCAGCACGAAGTTTGCAACATTTTCCACCTTAGTTGGCTGATAGCAGAAATCGTGTTCACGACGACACTTATTTATAACAATACAATTTATCATGTCCCTTGTATTTTGTTATAACCAAGTTCTATTGTGTTATAAAATGAAATCCCTGCATGGTGTCTGTTCGTGCAGGCTAATCTTGAGAACCACCAACGATCTCACTTTCATCATCCCTATCCATCCGTCTCTGCAGCATAACAGTTAGTGTTATTAGTTGCTGTCCTATAAGTTGTTTCAAATTTATAAAATATCTCCCTTGGTAAATTATTTCTATTACTGATACCATGCGCAAGAAAAGACTAGGGTACTTTGACCACATCCTGAGAATGCCAGATTCACAACTTCTGAAACAGCTAGTGCAGTACAATCTTGCTTCAAAAAATACTACAACTAGATGCAGATGCATAAAAGAAATTAGAGAGGATTTTTTTTAAAATGGCCTTACATTGGACGACACTATGGATAACAAAAAAGTAAACACAACACTAAAAAATATGACTATAATACTCACAAAGAAGAAAATCCCAACTAGAATATTCTCTACACAAGAAAGGGCAAGAATATGAACACGTATGAAGAAATACTGGTAGGACCGCAAGGCTCAGGCAGTTCCTACCAAGAAATCGACAAACCAAAGGGTTGATTAAAGTGATCCAATGTGGTCTCAAAATAAGAAGAAGTTGCTGTCTTTGGGGCCCCGGCTTCGATTCCAGGTACTGCCAGAGATTTAGAAATGGCAGGAAGGTTGGTATGTGGTTGAAATGGTACTTACAGCTCACTTCCATGGAGGGGTTATGCGTGGAAAGAGCTGCACCACTTCTGGATGAGGCCACGAGTTTACTTTCATCTTTCCTAACCGACCTTCCTCAGTCAGTTCTGACCCGTGATGGGAAAAGTACAAAATAGAAGTCATTAGACTGAGTTACAGTTGCCCAGTAAATATTTGAGGTATTCGGTTGCAATTACATATTACTTTTTTCAACAAATAATTACTTTTTTTAAAATTTTTTTTTTGCTAGTTGCTTTACGTCGCGCCGACACAGATAGGTCTTATGGCGACGAAAATAATTACTTCATAGAATGCTAGGAGTCAGAAAAATCACTGACTTTTTCTTTCTTTTCACCTGGGGCTGGAATGGTACCTCAGAGTTTGAAGGAAAAATATGTTACTTTGTTTCTGTGTTTTTTAATGTGGGCACACTAAGTGAGTAAACAAAATACCTTGGGACTTGCAAAATTACTAAAAAAGCATTTATTAAAAGTAAATTGAAAACTTTTACTCAATTACTTCCCAATTCTGCTTCTGACCTTCATGGTAATATGTTTATGAAGTCTTGGGCGTCATTCATTTCCGTTCCCTTCCCTTTCTATTGCTGAAAATTTCATTCTTCAAAGGATCAGACCTCTTTCTTTTCTCCATCCGATTAGTGTTGGCTTCCCAATTGTAAGTCCTCTTAAAACAACAATCGCAATCCAAAATATTTTGATCCGTTTTTCAATGCTGCAGAACCTCCGTGGCTCAGGTGGCAGCACGCCAGCCTTTTGCTGTCCGTGGTTCAAATCCCAGTCTCTCCATGTGAGATTTGTGCTGGACAAAGTGGGGGCTTCATTCATTCCATTCCTGACCCGGTCGAATGGTTTGAAACAGGCTGAGGATTTTCATTTTAATGTTGCATAGAATATTTATTGAGGAAGGCTTAGGGACAGCTCAAATGGCTGAGACATTAGCAGTCATATTGAGAGCATCATTATTGCAAGATAGATCGTGGTGTGTTATCTACCTGTTCACTGAATAAGGTAACACACACCTTTTCCCTTTTGAGGAAGCCGACTCCAGTTTTGGAATACCCAATTTCTCTGTAATTATCCTATTTTCTTAGAATCCAAAAGGCCTTTCTTGGAATTGAATAAACTGTCACAAGGTGAAATGTGCAGAATTTGTAGGCAGTTGTTACTCTCCTCATAGAGGTGCCTACTTCCCAGAATGTAACGATATTTATTTATTTGTAGGGTATCAAGGGAGCTAATCTGTTGTTGGAATTAATTGGCCATATTTTAGATTGTACTTATTTACTTTTCAGCCTGTCATTAAAATGCAAAATAAAAATACATATGACAAAATATAATGTTAAATTTCATTAAATTATTTTATGAACAATCTGCATAAGTAGAAACGTATCAGGAAGAAAAAGAGAACAAATACATTTAGCTTGTTCTTATAAACTTGCAACAAAAATACAGTTTATACAGGTTCTTCATTTAGGAGTGGTATTAATAAGTAATTGTTGTCTGTCCTCTCCTACTTGCTTGATACACACTTTTTAAATTATTCTACATGGTATCACAATTTCACTACACCTTCCCCCTAGTTACGCAGAACAACTCTAAAGCATCACATCACTCACTGCTGGGATAGACTTTCTTTCTTCCTTCCTCCTCTTCATGGTCACTGTGGCTCTTATTCTTCACTTCACTTAATAAATTGCTGTCCATTTGTACGTCCATTGTAACAGAGTCTATTTTTCACAGCAATTAAAATAACTGCAACTTATAATTACTTTTATGAACACAGTCTTCAGATTGGGCGGCATTTATTTCTTCAGTTGAATTCCCGAATGGAGGAAATCCTAATCCCAACTCAGGTTTAAAATGACGTTACAATGAGGTAGTTTTATATATATATATATATATATATAACTATTTGTTGTATTATGTAAGGCTGAAAGACACTTTCCTTATTAAGGAATTTGTTGGCACCACAAATTACCTGGTACTATACACAAAGTGTTGCTGAAACAAAGTTGTACTGTATTTGTTTTGACCATACACAAATTACATTTGTAATTAAGCATAAACACATTGCTTTCAAAAATAATTGTATTGAAATTGTCTCAGGATACATCTGAATAATCAACCTCAACAGATGGAAAAGGCTAAGAATAAAACAGTCTCTATATAAAGGCTGTAGTCGACATGCGCACATTCTGCTGGGATAGAACAGTCTCCCATGCTTATTTTGAAGAAGAGAATTTGGTGATAATTTAAGTAACAGTCCTTAAGGTACTGCGGCGGACGGCGTTTCCTATTTGGTTGGCAGGTTAGGTTTGGGGGTGGAGGTCTGTTTTCTTCTGCCTCAAGTCTTTGATTTTGCATGTCTTCATCTGCCTCAAGTCCTTGATATCTCCCAGGGATTGGTTCGTTCATCCAGTCAGTGAAAATGAAAGGTTTATATTCAGGATGTTCCTCTTGTTGACTTGGGGCTAGTTTCTGATCAGTAAATGTTCCAGTCTTCTTTGGAACCTCTGTCCTAAGTATTTGGTCAATATGTCTTTTGAGGCTATAACCATCATCTAGCTAAATCTGGTAATGTAAATGACCAAACTTTTCAATGACTACTCCATACTTCCATGACATTTTATTCCCTTCATAGAATTTTACTTGGACTCTGTCTCCCACGCTTAGATTGCGATATCCATGAGCCTCCTCTTGATTTCTTTCCTGTTTGATTGGTCAAAGAACATCTAGTTTGATCTGTAATGGTCTGTTCAGGTACAATTCAGTTGGTGATTTTCCACAATCTAGAGGGGTAGCACTATATTTCATTAGGATCTCTTGCACTTTTCTGGATGTAGACAAGGGCTCATTTGACATAGCTTTTAGTCGACGTTTTAGCATCTGGATGTTTCGTTCTGCCACTCCGTTAGTTGCTGGATGTCCAGGAGCTGTGAATTTTTGGAATATACTGTGTTTCCTACAGCAGGATTTGAATAGATCACTTACAAATATTGTAGCGTTATCAGAGACTATCGCTATTGGGAACCCATGAAATGAAAAAATTTCTCTTAATAGCTCAATTGTCTTAGAAGCTGCCGGAGCTTCTCGAATTACCTTGATTTCACAGTTAGAATTAAAGAAGGTTCAACCTATTCAATACAAAATGTTCACAACATATTATTTAACACTAGTAATAATATTTAATACTAGTAATAATAAATAATATGTTGTGAACACCTTGTACAACACATTTTGTATTGAATAGGTTGAACCTTCTTTAATTCTAATTGTGAATCTCAGTTCAATACGGGAAAATGAAGTTCTTAACTTATAATTACTTTGATTTCTGCGCACCTGGATTTTGCATCAACAATTAGAAGGAAGTAGAAACCTTGAAATGGACCTGCATAATCCATGTGGACGCGGCTCCAGTTTTCTGTAGGGAAGTCCCAATGGTGAATCGGTGCCTTCGCTGGAGAGGATCGAATGTCAGCGCAGGCCTGACAAAATTTTACCATTTTCTCAATGTCCTTATCGATATTCTTGCAGTAGCAATACCGCCTTGCTAAATGCTATTGGCTTTACGTCGCACCGACACAGATAGGTCTTATGGTGACGATGGGATAGGAAAGGCCTAGGAGTTGGAAGGAAGCGGCCGTGGCCTTAATTAAGGTACAGCCCCAGCATTTGCCAGGTGTGAAAGTGGGAAACCCCGGAAAACCATCTTCGGGCTGCCGACAGTGGGATTCGAACCCACTATCTCCCGGATGCAAGCTCACAGCCACGCGCCTCTAACAGCACAGCCAGCTCGCCCGGTCCTTGCTAATTGTTTCATTTCTGTAATCCCTATATGTGTGCTATGTAATTCCTTCAGGACTAATGGCTTGAACTTTGAAAGAACGACGGTTCTTTGACCCTTGAATAAGATTCCATCATCTAGTGTGAATTCATTGTCTATGGATTCTGATGACATGACCTCTGCTTTGATTTTTGATAACAATTCATCGTTTTCTGTTGAAATTCAAATACTGTCAGGATTTTATTACGTGGGTGCTATTTCAGCGATAGTTGAATAACAGAGTTCATGAACTTCTTCATTCAACAATATATCTTTTGAAATGTGCGACTGATTGACCGTTTGACAAGCAGTCAACGTTGGTATGTTCCGAACCTTTCTTATACTCAACTTCATAGTCAAACCTCAAAAAGGAATGATGCATATCTTAGCAATCTAGCAGAAGTCATAGCTGGTAATCTTGAATTCTGATGTAAGATTCTGGTAAGTGGCTCTTCTCTGTTATCAACTTAAACTTGCATCCAAACAGATACACATAAAAATGGTTGACAGCGAACATAATTACTAGAGCCTCACGATCCAGCTGGCTGCTTTACGTCCCACTAACTACTTTAATATTTAGAAATTTCATGATCCGTATTGAAGTGGGATTACAATATTTAAAAATTAATTAAGAAGGTTCCTCCTATTCAATACAAAGATATTTATTAATCTTGACCGAAACTAGTACCTCATTTGAACGATATGTGATTCTTTCACATTAATAAATATCTTTGTATTGAACAGGAGGAACCTTCTTAATTAATTTTTAAATATTGCACCAACTACTTTTACAGTTTTCGGAGACGCCGAGGTTCCGGAGTTTAGTCCCGCAGGAGTTCTTTTACGTGCCAGTAAATCTACCGGCACGAGGCTGACGTACTGGAGCACCTTCAAATACCACCGGACTGAGCCAGGATCGAACCTGCCAAGTTGGAGTCAGAAGGCCAGCGCCTCAACCATCTGAGCCACTCAGCCCAGTGAATGCAGATCAGTAGTTACTGATATTGATTCAACAAATCTTTGGGTTCTTAATAAAAAATCACACACAGAAAAGACAATATAAATTACTTAAGAATAATATTCACATTTATTTTCCAGGATGTAAAATTTAACTATCACACAATAATTACAACACAATTTGTAGATCATTTATTTACAAAGAACTGCTAACAAATTTGTATCATCTTCTGACAACTTTCAGAAATGTTTTATAATTTACAAGGGGATTTCAGTACTATCCTATATTACTAGGATTCGTTCTAGAGTCACATCAATAAATATTACAATATTACAATAAACCACTGCAGTGGACACATTAAGGCCACCACAGAGACCAAGAAAGTTGAATTACAGCAACAGACTCCCACAAAAAAGACAAGTTCATTGAGACAATAATACACAGCTTACTGATGATATAACAAGTTAAAAAAATAAAAATTGAGAGATCTGTTTCTTTTTAAATAATGGTTATGTCATTCCATTTCAAGAATTTAACTCTTTAACTTAACTACCAGCTGGAAGCTGATTAATGTTGAAGAAAGTAATCGGAATGATTTGAAAGTGGAAATTATGAGAATATTCCAAAAGAGGACAGTCAGTGTGTGTCAAATAGAAAACTCAAACGCGAGTGAACTTATAAATAACTGTAAATAATAGTTCACTGAATTTAGTTGATAGAAAAATGTGCTACCTCTCTGAGCAGTATTTTACTTTTAAGGACCCTGATAATCTGCCACAATGTTATTTCTTCCGCCTTAAACTCCTTCATGATCTTCAACAAAAATTATGAGTTTTCGATATGCTTTTTACGATAAATTATTCCTTTTCAGGTACTCAAGTTCCACAGTGTTTAACTGAAATCCTTCACTGCTGAATTAAATTCAGGAGAGTATGGATTTCATAGAGTATCAAGAAACAAATGAACTATCAGATCAAAAGTAACTGGACATCAGAACTAGTGCCAACATGTCAATATGACTACCACTGCTGTTATAAAAGGCACCTGGGCACTTGATGGTTCAATGGTACAAGGTAACTGCACAGCAAGAGAGCTTAGTGACTTCAAACATTGAATTGCTACAGGTTGCCACATGTGTAAGCAATCCGTTTTCTCAGGATGCCTAAGTCGACTGTTGGGGATGTGATTATGAAATGCAAATGGGATGACACAACCAAAACTAAATCATGGCCAAGTAAGCCTTGAGTGTTGATCAACAGGGACCGTCAAGCACTGAAGAAACTGGTACAAGCAATCTCCTGACATTTTGTGACACCATCACCTTTGCAGCTGGCACCAAGAGATAGGAGGACTGGCGTTCAAGGCTCAGGCATGTGCACATTTTGTCAGTGAATGGTAAGTGCCACATTTGGTGGTGTAAAGAGCACTGCCACTAGTCTCGGTGACTGGAGATGTGTATTTGGACTGATGAATCATGATGAACCATGAGATAGTCAGATAGAAGGGTGAGGGTGTGATGAATACCAACCATAGGTAATAAATAGCATATTAATCCATATTGAAGAGCAATATGTAGATCATCTAGTAAGACCGAAAACTTTTTTAAGGTTAAAACTGTGGCAGTATTAAGACAGCAGTAGAAATTGATTGAAATTTCTTATTTTATTGTTTTAATTTTTTTTTTGTTGTAAGCCTATAAGATTTTATTTTGTTTAGAAATTTGGACTTGGAAGAATTCTGTTTTAGAAATCCTTTTTTGATATGTTTTATCATTTTTTTTGGTCAGAATTTGTGAAACGGCGTGTACTTTCACGCGCGGTTCTGGAAGCGTGTTTCCTTTTGCGTAAACTAAGACTTTTCTCGAACATATGTCAGCAAGAACAAAGATACTTTTGATTGGAGAAAATAAGATTAAATGTAAATGGTAAAAGTGAAAGTCGAGGGTGAAGTCTGTTTTCTGATTGGTTCTTTTTGATGGCTGCACCATTTCTTGTGTCTTGATCTTACCCAGCTCTTTCGGTGGGAGCGAGGTAGTATCTGTATCTGATCATCTGACCATCGTAGCGAGCGGTCTCCTTGTGGGAAAATCTGGTCTCAAGGTAAGCACTGCAACTTCATTTAAGTATAATATTTTCCTTTTCTTACGCAGGAGTTTATCCTCGACTTTTACGTTCATCAATAAATTCGTCAAGAGAGAATGAAATAGCAAATGAAGTCTAAGGTAGAGGAGCTGCAGACTGACAATATGAACCTGAAGACTGTAAATGATGCTAATGATTGTGCAGCAACTTCCAAAATCCAGGATTTGGAGAGAGATGCTATGTCATTACAGATGAACTCCTTCGTGCTTGTCTAGAGCTAAACCATATGCAAGTGGCATGTGATAGGATGACATTTTCCAATACAAAGTATAAACTTAAGATTGATGAATTTCAGGATAAACTTCATGCTGAAAAAATGTCCTTATCGGAAATTGCCAAGGACAGAGACTTGCTGAAGGATCGGAACAGAATGTTAGAGGTTGGGTAATCACAATCTTAGCCGGTCTTTGGAGGCTGTGAAACGTCTTCTAGAAAGCAAGTCTGATGTAGAGATCATCACTCTGAAGAAAGAGGCACTTGAAAATATAACAGTGCAAGTACGAAGGGAATTGACTGACACGTATGAGAAGCTGGAAAATCTTGCTAAAATGGAAGCAGCAAATTTGCGACAGATCAAAGAGGTTAGAAATGGCTTTTTGATGGAAGTAAAGTCATTGAAGTTTAAGTTTATGGTGGATTGTGAGAAGAACCACCATGCTGAACTTTTGAAGACTGATTTCCAACAATGGACTGTGTATACTTCTGTTCTTGAGAGAAAGGTTGATGAACAGAAGCAGCAACTGAAGACTTTGGAACAGCTTGAGAAGAATCTTCATGAATCTCAAATACACCTTGAAATCCAGGAAGATTACAAGTAACTAATCTCATGTTTGTTCCGTATTGAAGATAACAATAAGTAAGATTCTATTAGAATAAAATTTATTGTAGCCACCTATCCAATACAATTCACCGTTTGTGGTGATTAAATTCTAAGTGTATATAAATCACTTTTATCAATTTTAATTCCTAGATATATTGTTGAATTTTTTATACTAATCTCATGGGGGCCTGATTTTATTGGTGTGTATATAAATCACTTAGAATTTTATCACCACAAACTGTGAATTGTATTGAATAGGTGGCTACATTAAATTTTATTCTAACAGAATCTTACTTATCCAGGAAGACGCCTGCAATTCCTTGTCGGCACGCTTCAACAAGCAATCTGTGGAACTCCAGCACTGTAGAACGGAACTTTCACTTGCCCAAAACAAGATTGCCACTCCAGAGGAACAAATTCTGGAAATCAAATGCACAACTGAGCAGCTATCACAAGATGTTGAGGCATCAGAAATAAAAATTTTGGAGTTGAATGAAGTGGTTAATAATTTAGGAGAAACCACTGCTCAACAGGAGAAAGAGATTGAAGCACTGAACGAGAAACTGGACCATCAGAGAGACTATGCTGAGGCTGTAACATAGCAGGTAACCACTCTTTTTTTTTTTTTTTTTTTCCTTGGGGCTTTACGTCGCACTGACACAGATAGGTCTTATGGCGATGATGGGATAGGAAAGGCCTAGGAGTTGGAAGAAAGCAGCCATGGCCTTAATTAAGGTACAGATCCAGCATTTGCCTGGTGTGAAAATGGGAAACCACGGAAAACCATCTTCAGCGCTGCCGACAGTGGGGTTCGAACCCACTATCTCCCGGATGCAAGCTCACAGCCACGCGCCTCTACATGCATGGCCAACTCGCCCGGTGGTAACCAATCTATCGAGTGACTTGGAGTGTCACAAAACTTCTCTCATCAAGCTACAGAAGCTACAAACACAAATAGTGAGCAGCAGAAACAGATCCACTGTCTCACTGTAGAAATAGAACTACACCTCACTTTACAAGTGAAAACTATTTAATATGTTTTTTTAATTAAATAGTTTTCACTTGTAAAGTGAGGGTTATCGATACGGATCTATACGATGAAGTATTGTACTAACACAGCAAAATGCGAGGGAATCTGCTGAACAAATCAAGGCACACAAGGGGTTATTAGAATCTAGAGAAAAGCAGCTCCAGGAACTTGCACGTAGTTCTGAACAAGAATGCAAGGAAAGCCAACGCTACATGGCGTGTATTGCTGTCCTTGAGGATTCAGAGTCTAAAAAAGAACAAGAGTTGTCATTGGTTCTTAAAAAGTGTTTGCACTATCTAATGAGAAAGTAAAGCTAGAGGAGATGTTCCACGGTCTCAAAAAGAATGCTGAAGACCTGGAAAGATGGAAAGCGAGAGCAGAGATAGTGAACGTTTCAGACATTGCTGGCTGAAGCACAAGATAAAGAGTCACAGTGGAAGGAGAGGTATTTGGAAGTACATTCACTTATTGGACCCTTTAAGCATCATTTGGAAGCTTACAGAGCAGAACGTCAGCACCTGGAACAGGAGAAAGGAAAGACAGTAAGTGAAATTCATAAGCTGGCTGACCAATATGCAGACAAATTGGGCCATCAATTTGCGACACATGGTTACTGAATGAACAGAATTTTGAGCTGAAGGAAGACATGCAGAAACTGAAGCAAACTGTCAATAAACTTCAGAGAGAACATGCCACTCTGAACGCATCTGTGGCAACCTCTGTTAAGGGCAAGGAGAACTACATGCCCAGCCGCAAATCTCTTCTGTCAAGTCCTAGTACTAAGCTGTTCTCCCAGAAGAATACCATGTGAAATGCATTTTAATATGGTATATATTTTTGATTGTGGAATCTATGAACTAAGCCCCCTGAGGGTGGGGCCGGTAGAATAACACTGCCTGTCGTAAGAGGTGACTAAACGGGGCCCCAGGGGTTCTGAACTTTGGAGCGTGGGTTGGTGACCATGGGACCCTTAGCTGAGTCCCGGCACTGCCTCCACTTACTTGTGCCAAGCTCCTCGCTTTCATCCATCCTATCCGACCTCTCTTGGTCAACTCTTGTTCTTTTCTGACCCCGATGCTATTAGTTTTGTGAGTGCTAGGGAGCCTTTCATTTTCACGCCCTATGAGGCCCTTTGGCTGATATCTTCATTTTTTGAAGTAAATGATCCCTTGCATTTTTTCCTTCTGATTAGTGTTACATAGAGGATGGTTGCCTAGTTGTACATCCTCTTAAAACAATAATCACCACCACCACCTCTATGAACTCATTTTAAACTTTGTTTTGCATAGTACCTGTATCAAGTAACTAATTTAAATTTTAAGTAAGTTTTTCTGGGGATTTTATCTAAATGTTTTAGCAGCATATGTTGAAAATGAACATGAGATTCAGGTTAAATTGCCTGCACCTAATTGTGATATTGAGGAAGGACAGCCGTTCTTTTTCCTAAAGTCTTGAGGTGTGCAGGTTACATATCGAGTACACACTCCACACTGACATACTTGTTCCATTCAATTATTCAGTATTTTGAGGAAATACTCTCTTGGTCAATACCAGCATTGTCTGGCCAATCTAATTCTTCAGTCGTGATCTGGCACAACAAGATTTCATAATAATGGAATGTAAAACAACTTAACATTGTCTAGAAAACCTAACTTGGAGGGTCACTGAAGAGATATGTGAGAAGCTGGGCATCAGTCATCTCACACCTGTACTTCTGAACCATGTCCTGCACCTTCAGTCTTCGGCGAACATGAGGAGGTTGATAGCTAGAACGAGAAGACAATACTGCTTTAAACCCATTCAGACACAGTGTCCATAACAATGTACACACAGCTTACTTTCTAAGAGCAGTCTATACATCTGAAAGAGCTTGTAGGTTTCCATACACTTCTTTGCTTTGCTTTTGGTAAAAAAGTGCTACCTATCAGGACCTATCAGTGAAGTCATACTGTTTTTATTGCATAATGTGCACACCCTACTCTTTCCTTTAAAGTCTGAAAATATACTGTATATATATATTCCCTGCCTAATGGACGCATTTCATTTTCAACAAAAATTGTCGTAAGTAATATAATAAGAGCTCCAGAGCTCAGAAGATACTGGCAGGAAGTCAAAGCCGGAACAAGAACAAGACCTAGACACTAAAATGAAGTTGGTTGTTAGCTCGCAGTCCATAGAGGCTCAACTCGATGTACATAAAGAGCTCCAAAAATTCTCTAGAGAGTATCTGGAGCTCAAGTTATATTTATTGTGACTATTCGGCAAATAACTACCATATTAAATAAACAATGAGCATAAATGTGCATAAATATACAAGAAATCAAATACATAAATATTCATAACCAAAACAGAGAACAAAACTTTCAGCACATTTCATTTACACTCTTTGGGCAGCAGTCTACAAACATACTGCTTCATCAGAGTAACACAGTCACATAAACATAACACTGAACACACAAATGAAGCCGATATTACAGCAAAGAAGCTGTAAAGATGTTTGGGTACACTCACTAATCTGATGAATTTCAAGTGCACATAGATGCGACAAAGTGTTCACACGAAATTAATAACTTTGTCATGAAATACATCTGTTGATTGGCTGAAGTTCCTGATATTCTTACACCGGATTAGTAACTTGAGCCATGAGCTAAAAAGTTTAATATTTAACATCTTACAACTGAGGTTAACCAGCTGCACATACAATATACTGTCCGCAAAGGACAGCAGTTATTTCTGTTGCACGTATGGAAAGGGGCTGACAGCAAGCAGTATTTACTGGTAATGATGATAAATGAATGACGGAGTAATAATGATCAAGTTTTTAAACAACAATGCGTAAAAAATCTAACTGTGATTGGTTCTTTTCAATGTGCATGAAACCCACTCAACAACTAATAACCGAGGATTTGCTAATAACTCAGTATTGTCTGAATACCTGCAGTAGTCAGGAATGGCATAAGGCTATATGTTAACAGCAGATATGAAATATTAGTAAGGTTTTCTTTTACCAATAATTTATTACTGCAGTATTTTATTTCCATTTTTAAGTTACAGCGTGATTCAGGTGGCAGTGCACCGGGCACTCATATTCTCGGATTACATGGTTCAAATTCTGGTCACTCCATGTGAGATTTGTGTTGGACAAAGTGGATAGGGACAAGTTTTTCTCTGGGTTCTCCAGTTTGCCCCATCATCTTTCATTCCAGCAACACTCTCTAATATCATTTCATTTCACCTCTCAGTCATTAATCATTGCTCCAGAGGAGTGCGCCAGGCTTTGGCAGCCAGCACAATTCCTATCCATGCCGCTAGATGAGGACTTCATCCATTCATTGCATTTCTGATCCGGTCAAATGACTGGAAATAGGATGAAGATTTTCAAGTTACAGTACGCTGTATGCCATCTGTGTTTTGTTACCTAAGTTGCATAGCTGATACTAGTTACAGATTGATCTGTATTTTTTTTTAATTATATATATATATATATATATTTTTTTTTTTTTTTTTTTTTTTTTTTTTTTGCAAGACCATCAATGCATTGCTAGTACCGGTAGTTGCTTTACAAAATAATATGAAATTTACTACCTATGATAACAGGCTTGCTGTTTTACTACTGACGGTATAGATTATTTTATATTCAACATAGTGCATGTTTAAAATGTCTGATCTCCTCTGTTAGTTTTTTTTATTTTTTTTTTTTATTTTTTACATAAAAGACACATTCTAGATTTTTTAATATACGAATTAGAAAAAGAGGTGCACCTATTATATACAAATACAGCATATAGAAAGAAAGGAATCAGAAGAGGAAGGGGAAGCAACAGAAAAAGAGACAAGGACAAATATGAAAAAACAAACCAAAAGGAACAATCTTGACAGGAGGGCAAGCATCAACACTTATCTGATGAAGCTGGGAAGGAGATATGAGCTCATCAGGGGTTGAGAAATGATGAGGAGAGCGCCTGTCCTTGTCACCACCTAGGCTTCCACTGAATATACCATGATAGACACATGTATGTTATATGGCTCGTACATTTCTTCTTTAGTCTTCACCGGTGTGTTTTTATTCCATAGTAGATTCCACCCTCTGTGATAGAAAACCACTCTCAAGTTATATTCTCGTGCTGATATCCCTGGCCAGTTCTGAATTCATTTCCTGACTTCAGTGCTCATTGGCTGAATGGTCAGCATACAGTCTTCAGTCTAGAGGGCCCCAGGTTTGATTCCTGGCTGGGTCGAGGATTTTAACTTCTCTTTATCTGCATGTTACACACCACAATACCAAACACAAGTCCGACTCGCTGGCTGAACGGTCAGCGTACTGGCCTTCGGTTCAGAGGGTCCCGGGTTCGATTCCCGGCCGGGTCGGGGATTTTAACCTTAACTGGTTAATTCCAATGGCACGGGGGTTGGGTGTATGTGTTGTCTTCATCATCATTTCATCCTCATCACGACGCGCAGGTCACCTACGGGTGTCAAATAGAAAGACCTGCACCTGGCAAGCCGAACCCGTCCTGGGATATCCCGGCACTAAAAGCCATACGACATTTCATTTCATTTCACCAAACACAACAGAGACATGTAGTAGCGAATTCATACGTCCCTCCACAAAGGGTTGGCATCAAAATGAAGCATCCAGACGTAAATATGGGTCAAATCCACCTCAATTGTACTGACCCCAATAAACTGGGAAGAAGAATATGTATAGGAAACAGATGGAGAATATAAATAGGGAACATATACAGCAAACAGCTGCAACCTTCATCAGTGATTACTGATGAGTGATGACAAATAAACATTGTTCTGAGATAAAGAGAGAATGGACGTAGGTGAGACAAGAGAATGGAGAAAACGAGGGGTTATGAGTGCTTCTTTATACCTGAGCAACAGTTGATGTGTAAGGACAACAGGGTGTGGCTAAATGTTTAAAGACTAATTGTGAAAATGTGATCAAGTATGGTTGATGGAGCCAGGTGTAAATGGGGACAGGAAGCTCCATGTTATGGGTTTTGCATGTACTTGTAAGTCAGAATCTTTTTCTGATGATTTCAAGGTAAGCAGCATAGAAGAGAAGAAGCCACAGAGCTAATTAATGAAGGATTATGAAGGTGCTTGGTCCATTCAGAGAGGCTAGCAGATCACTGCATAAGACCATTCAAACTGTTTTTATACGATACGATCATTTGTTTTCTTAAGCTCTGTATTCATACATGGCCAACTTGGAAGATCATACCTGATAGGACAGGTAGTCACAATAAGATTTTCAGTATATTAATGGAATTTTTTTATGAACAACTTTGCACAGTTCATTTGCTCCTGCCATCAACACCGTGAACTTTTCGTTTCAGTGAGCATATTTGCGTCAATCAGTTTCAGTGGGTTCACAACTTGATCAAATTTTGCACCTGGTTTTACATTACCATGAGCATGGAAATTTTTATTTAAGTTATTAATTTTCATAGCTACACCCCGACCGCGACTGTCTAAGAAAAAACTTACATCTACACTTTCCGATGACGAAAGTTGTAGGTACTGGTAGAATTAATTTTCGATGTATTTTTCACTTGCAATTCCGGTACATTTATCTCTGAAGTACATGCTGTCTTATCATTACTATCACCTAAGATGGAAAATGTATTTAATGTCATAACATTTGAATTTCCTTAGGGCTGGGATTTATGCCTCCCCTTGTGTTTCTGTGTTCTCCATGTGGACCATGCAAATTGCCGGTCTACAGCACGGTCCATACAATTAGAGGTTAAGTCACCAAATTCACTTGATGTCCCGATAACATCAGCATTAAGAAGATGTACAATATTAGAAGGATCCACCTTTCAATACTTCGTTGTAAGTTGAACTAAAGAAGTCACAACTTGTTTATTGGGACCGGTTTCGACACATTACAAGTGTCATCATCAGTCAAATAGTAAAATAGGGCAAGATATAAAGATCTTAAAACAACTAACACATTGAACACAGGCAAAAAATTAACATTGATTCATATCGTAGTAATTCAGTTAATGTCCAAAACACAATGATCGCAGTCAAGAGATTGTGTTTTGGACATTAACTGAATTACTACGATATGAATCAATGTTAATTTTTTGCCTGTGTTCAATGTATTAGTTGTTTTAAGATCTTTATATCTTGCCCTATTTTACTATTTGGCTGATGATGACACTTGTAATGTGTCAAAACCGGTCCCAATAAACAAGTTGTGACTTCTTTTTAGTTCAACTTACAACGAAGTATTGAAAGGTGAATCCTTCTAATATTGTACATCTTCTTATTTCTCTATTCAATACGGAACGATCATGAAGTTTTTAACTTTAAATAACATCAGCATTAGTATTCACACTGGAACAAGACAGCCTCTGTAAGAGTTTATCTAAATCCTGACGTAGCACATTAATTATTTCATCCTTCATTTTAAGTTTGTTTTCAAGATGTTTTATTTGATCCTTTGTACACCACTCGCAAACTTAAGAATCACTATCTTTAAAGTAAGTCACATTTACCTTAGCACATTTTTTCATGTATGCGGAAGTTACAGTTTATATAAAATATACCTTTTCGTCACTTTTTTTGTACATATTTTACAAAAATTACCATTTATATGGATCAAAGTTTCAGAACTAGTAACAGACAAAATATACGCAGTCAGCATCAGTGCCGGATTAAGGTGTTTGGGGGCCCTGGGCTATTTAAAAATGTGGGGCCCCTTCTTCGTAACCAAGCCCCCCCCCCCATTAGGCAGCAGTGGGGAAGGGTACATGTGTCTTCGGGGGTGGCAGTCATTATTGCTACCACTGCACCAACGAGATCGGCAATTTATTATTTACGTCTCCGAGTATTCCATACAATGTGACTGAAGTTTAAAATATACTTCAGGATTCCCTTTCCTTGTTCCTAAAACCATCTTCCTAATGCTCATGCTTTCCAATTCTGTAAAGATCTAATCTCTCTTAAAACAGCAGAGTTAGTATTACACTATTCTCTTACCTGTAGAAGATTCCAATTCACCAGTAACAGTCTCTTCAGTCATCGATGCACTTATAGACTTCCTGTCAAAAAATGTTGATATTTTCGGCAACTTTTCAATTTCTTTCAAATGTTGTACTTTTAATTTACGTTTTATGGTACCACTAGGATATTTTCTATCCATTTTACAAGAACTTTACAGATGTAACTTATGAATGATTCAATAATCAGAGGTGAACTGGAAGTTCTCTTCCTGACGCAAATATATAGTATAGAATGCGCATTCCATTGTGCTTCCCCTGTCCCCTCCCGCTCACTTCCTAGACTTCTTCCTCCCCTTCCCAATTCTGCCCATACTCACAAGCTGCCAGATTTAAATTTTCATCAACAATAACCTTTACAATAATTACAGTGTGTAAGAAGCGAGGATTCGTGTCTCCGGATGGTAATTGATTCTAGCAGTGATGAAATACTAACGTGGACAGCTGATAAGAAGGAAGGAAGAGTGCGTGTTCGATATTTCGCGAGTGTAAATATCCATACACATGCACGGAGGTGGAGCAGCAGGCCTTTTTATACAATTTTATGTTCAGCCAAGGGCCCCCCCCCTTAATCCGGCCCTGGTCCACCATCTTGTCTATAATGAAAATTTACATGAAATGATGATCATGTTAAGAATCAAGGGCTTTGATATAGAAATAGCTATTCAGAAAAAGTGACACAGGGCTGCTGCTGCTTGAGCCCTTTGTTTTCTATGTTTATAGAAATGAAAAGTAAAGGAAATGAAAGATGAATCTGGAAAAATAATCTCAATTGAAGGAGAGGTAATCAAATCTCTTTAATTTGCTGAAGACATTGGTTTTTTTTTTTTTTTTTTTTTTTTTTTTTTTTTTTTTTTTTTTTTTTTTTTTTTTTTTTTTAATCGAAGTCTGCAGAAGATATGGAGAAATTGCTGAATGGTATAGACAGTCTTGGGGAAGGTAAACTAAGCTCGTGTCCTCATCCAGAGGTGGCGCTGCTCTTATAAGGTACACCCACAATGGACGTGAGCTGCATGAACAATTCTAACCACATACAACCTCTTCCTCCTCCTTCTCACCATTCTTCCCACACCTGTGGGAACGTGGGTGCGAACTGCATCGCGCATATGGATTTGGCCCTGTTTTACCGTCGGATACCCTTCCTGACGCCAACACTACATGGGAGGACGTAATCACTGTTGCGTGTTTTTATACTGGTTGGTCGTGTGGTGTGTTGTCTGAATATGAAGAGGAGTGTTTTGGAACAGACATGAACATCCTGTCCCTCAACCAGAAGAGATTAAAATCTCCAACCAAGCCAGGAATTGACCCTATGAACCAAACAGGAAACAGCTAAAGAGTCAGACCACATACCAGCGCTTCTGCCATTCTTAAATCTCTGGATGTACCAAGAATCAAATCCATACTACCAAAGATGGCTGGTAATAGTGCTAAATAAACGTAAGGGAATACAGTCAGTCAGGTAATGCAGGAAATATATTAGGAAATGAAGGCTTAAAGGAGGTTACTTAGGGAGTAGAATAACTTTTTTTTGCTAGTTGTTTTACGTCGCACCGACACAGATAGGTCTCAATTAAGATTATTAAAATTTTATTAGTCAACCTATTCAATACAAATGATATTTGCAAAGTTAGGACTTACATCCTATTAAACTAAGGTCTAAAGAGACATGTTTTGCCCTTTAAAAGGGCATCATCAGCCTTTATACACTCATGCTAAAGGTATAAATCAGGATCCTGATTGTCGATATAAGGAAAAGTATATAAAATGAGAATAAAAATTAGAATGAATATTATACAATATGTGCAATCATGAGTTCCCAAATGACAATTGACAATTAAAAATCATTTAAAATGTTTGCGAAGAATTAAAAGTTGGTACGGTAATTACGTCAGCAATCTTAAAATGATCTTACAAAACTGTACAAACTAGGCCTTGACCAAATAAATAATAAGAAAGTCTATGGCTAAAGTTGCCGTATCAAGGTTCGTGAAATTCGGCTGGAAGCAACCTGATTTTAAATAGAGAGCAAATTAGAATCCAATAGCCACTCAAGACAACATAGAACCTCTCTCGTTGAAAAGTCGTAATGAAACTGTAGCATGGCACATGTAGATTATAAAGTTGTGTCCAATCAATCCATTAATCTCATATTTTATGAAGTGAGATTGCGGTCTCAGTATTTTTGTTGAAGGAGTTGTGAGAAGTTAACTAATAAGTGCCACTGTACAAATTTTGTCAACTCATATACCGATGGTTAAATGGGAACATTCTTATGTGTTGGTCGTAGTTTTGAGTGTGGATTGACTATTGAAGAATATAGTGCAGAATCTGTAATGAAAAGGAGAATAAAAAGGTAAGAAGTTTAGAGGAGAAACGGTTAAATTACGGGAATTGATATAAAATCAATTACTTACGTTCTCGGTTTTTGCGGTATGAACTTGTTGCTTGTATGGTCTCGGAACGAGTGAGGTTTGAATGGCGTGTGTTGTATCTGTGTGGAACTGAGGGAGGGGGGAGTGATGGATGAACGGAAATAGGCGGAGCGTTGAGCTTGCGCGCTATTGGCTGTTGAAGATGGGGAGTTAAGGAAGAGGAGTGTAATGGAGAAGAGGAGGTGGACGGAGGGTTTAACCTACATGCCGTTGGCTGTGGAACATTAGCAGGGGCGGGGACAGAGGGAGTTACTTTTAAGGGGAACTCAGGCATACATAGGCTCAAATGCACGCAATGTGAAAAATCATACATAGGGCAAACAGGCCGGAGCTTCCTTACGAGATACCAGGAACACTATAATGCCAATAGACATAATAAATTTTCAGCCATGAGCTCACATATGAAAGATACAGGTCATCATTTCACAACTATCAAACAGGACCTAACAATCATTAAAATAGCAGATAAAGGAAAATTAATGAACGAATTAGAAAACATTTACATATATCTGGATCAACATTACAACAAAGACCTAAATCTCAATGATCCCGTCGAAATAAAAAATCCCCTATACGAGACTTTACCCAATTTATTACAATCTTTAAATCCAAATTTAAATAAAATCCTTAAGAACCTCAAACTAACTTCCAATAAAGATTCCAACTTCCCCTTAAAAGTAACTCCCTCTGTCCCCGCCCCTGCTAATGTTCCACAGCCAACGGCATGTAGGTTAAACCCTCCATCCACCTCCTCTTCTCCATTACACTCCTCTTCCTTAACTCCCCATCTTCAACAGCCAATAGCGCGCAAGCTCAAGGCTCCGCCTATTTCCGTTCATCCATCACACCCCCCTCCCTCAGTTCCACACAGATACAACACACGCCATTCAAACCTCACTCGTTCCGAGACCATACAAGCAACAAGTTCATACCGCAAAAACCGAGAACGTAAGTAATTGATTTTATATCAATTCCCGTAATTTAACCGTTTCTCCTCTAAACTTCTTACCTTTTTATTCTCCTTTTCATTACAGATTCTGCACTATATTCTTCAATAGTCAATCCACACTCAAAACTACGACCAACACATAAGAATGTTCCCATTTAACCATCGGTATACGAGTTGACAAAATTTGTACAGCGGCACTTATTAGTTAACTTCTCACAACTCCTTCAACAAAAATACTGAGACCGCAATCTCACTTCGTAAAATATGAGATTAATGGATTGATTGGACACAACTTTATAATCTACATGTGCCATACCACAGTTTCATTACGACTTTTCAACGAGAGAGGTTCTATGTTGTCTTGAGTGGCTATTGGATTCTAATTTGCTCTCTATTTAAAATCAGGTTGCTTCCAGCCGAATTTCACGAACCTTGATACGGCAACTTTAGCCATAGACTTTCTTATTATTTATTTGGTCAAGGCCTAGTTTGTACAGTTTTGTAAGATCATTTTAAGATTGCTGATGTAATTACCGTACCAACTTTTAATTCTTCGCAAACATTTTAAATGATTTTTAATTGTCAATTGTCATTTGGGAACTCACGATTGCACATATTGTATAATATTCATTCTAATTTTTATTCTCATTTTATATACTTTTCCTTATATCGACAATCAGGATCCTGATTTTTACCTTTAGCATGAGTGTAAAAAGGCTGATGATGCCCTTTTAAAGGGTGAAACATGTCCCTTTAGACCTTAGTTTAATAGGATGTAAGTCCTAACTTTGCAAATATCATTTGTATTGAATAGGTTGACTAATAAAATTTTAATAATCTTAATTGATGTACATTTTCAATACGGACCAAATATGAAGTTTGTAACATGATAACAGATAGGTCTTACATAGACGATGGGACAGGAAAGGGCTAGGAGTGGGAAGGAAGCGGCCGTGGCCTTAATTAAGGTACAGCCCCAGCATTTACCTGGTGTGAAAATGGGAAACCACGGAAAACCATTTTCAAGGCTGCCAACAGTGGGGTTCGAACCTACTATCTCCCGAATACCGGATACTGGCCGCACTTAAGCGACTGCAGCTATCGAGCTCGGTAGTAGAATAACTAATGATGGCAGAAGCAAGGAGGACACAAAATGTAGACTAGCACAAACAAGGAAGGCTCACTTCAAACAGACATCATCATTGTCATATGAGCTGCCTCTGTGGATCAGCGGTAGAGTGTCGGCCTCCGGATCCCAAGATAGCGGGTTCAAACCCGGCAGAGGTAGTCGGATTTTTGAAGGGCGGAAAAAAGTCCATTCAACACTCCATGTCGTACGATGTCGGCATGTAAAAGATCTCTGGTGACACATTTGGTGTTTACCCGACAAAATTAATTAAATCTCAGCCATAGACGCCCAAGAGAGTTTCGGTTTACTCGGTCTGCCATCTAGTGGTGGCCGAGAGTAAAACGGAACGTCGAAATTGACGAGCAGACAGCCAGATGGCGTCAAATTGAAATGTCTGCACACGGTAGCTGAGGCCATACGATTATTATTATTATTGTCATATGCAGTATCCAGTGGTTGGCCAAGTTGGCCTCCCCATCTCCTCTTGTCTTCCCACCACTTCTCCCTCTTCACTCTTGCCCAGTCCTCTTCTCTTCTCTCTACACACTCTTCATACCTGTCTCTTGGTCTTCCTCTCGGTCGTTTTCCTGTTACCTCAGTGCACGAATCCGATATTCTTTCCTCTTGTCATTCTCCTCATGTGTCCATACCATCCAAGTCTAGATGCCTCTAGCCTGTTCTGTTGTGGCTCTTTTCTTTAACTATATCTCTAACCTTCTCATTTCTCATCTTATCCAATCTTGTCACTCCTATCCTGTTTCTCAGAAATTTCATTTCACTTGCCTGTATCATACCGTATTTCACGGCATAATCGTCGCCACCGCGTAATCGCCGCATCCTTTATTTTCAATACAAAAATCGGACTTTAAACCTTTAATTACATAATCGTCGCACGTCCAAATTTTGTTCACTAATCTGGTTAAAAGGTAAATGGAACTGCAACGTAAGTTGCACATGAATGCGCAATTTAAATACGTGTATGGTTTATGGGCAATTTGGCAACACAGTCACGTTTGCGACATGTTGCACAACGTATAAATAAATAATACCGGTATATGTACGACGCATGGCTTACCGGTAGGCTATCGGCAGTTTGACAACGTGGTCGCGAGACAGTGTACTATTTATTCACCACCTACATATTATGAGTTCCCATTTGAAATACGTAAGGCTGTAAGTTATCGCTTATCGGCAACGTCGCCAGGAAATACCGGCTAGGTAGGTTGAATGGACCTCGAACCAGCCCTCAGATACAGGTAAAATTCCCTGACCCGGCCGTGAATTGAACCCGAGGCCTCCGTGTAAGAGGCAAGAGACGATAACGCAGATTTCCACGGAATTATTCAGCCGAATTATTTACGATGTCTCAGTTGTCATTGCTAGACTCTTATCTTACTACTACGTCATAAGTGTCCGGGCATGGGATGAAAACTTTTATCCAAGCAGTCAAGATAATTATTATCCAATGCTATTAAAGTTTTATTTTATAAACTCGTCAGTAATGTAATGTAAAATCATCAATAACTGGGAAGAAATATTAACCTAATTACCGTATGTTTAAAAGAAATTGAAAAAAATGAATGTTTGTTACTGACGTCTTGGAATACAGTCAACTATACAGTAGATCTACCTACACCGCGCTAGCTAGAGCTCTGGTTTGCGAGCTTTGCGCAAGCGCAGTAGTGTGTCGCAACCAACAAGCTAAACTGATAAATTGTTGCATGCTTCCTTGCTGCCTAACAGTATTGGCTGCTCTGGAATGGACAGATCACAGATGCATTTATTTGTTTCAGATTTACATGATTACTGTAGACATGTGTGCGTGAGAATTTAAGTTTTTAATTTGTGTTTTGGGTGTTTGCAGAAATAATTTGTTTTAATAGTGAACAATTACGGAAAGTCATTTATATCGCAAAACATTAACGTGTGAAGCATTTATAAGCGATTATGGGTAAATATAGAAACTATTCTGCGGGCTTCAAGCTAAGCGTAATTGCCTTCGCTGAACAGCACGGGAACAGAGCTGCAGAAAGAAAATTTTCTGTGAGTGAAAAGTTGGTGCGTGACTGGCGGAAAGTAAAAAACAAGCTAAAAAGCACAAACCCTTCTAGACGCGCGTTTAGAGGTCCTAAAACAGGGAAGTTTCCTATAATTGGCGAAGAAGTGTTTAGGTACGTCAGTGAAATACGTAACAATAGCTGCAGTGTATCATATGAAATGTTACAAATTAAGGCACAGGAGGTAGCGCGCAAACACAACATACCGGTAACTCAGTTTAAGGCGACTCGTGGGTGGATTAAGGGGTTCATGCGACGATACAATCTGTCAGTGCGAAGGAGAACAACACTAAGCCAAAAGTTGCCTGCTGATTCCACGGACAAGATTGTAAATTTTCACCGATTTGTCATACGTTTGCGCAAGGAAACTTCGTACTTGCTTTCTCAAATCGGTAATGCCGATCAGACTCCAATCTTTTTTGATATGCCTCGCAACAGCACTATTGCGCTAAAAGGATCACGGAGTGTATTAATGAAAACCAGCGGTAGTGAGAAGTTGCGATGCACGGCAATGCTAACCATTACAGCTGACTGGAGAAAGTTGCCGCCTTACATCATTTTCAAGAGGAAAACGATGCCTAAGAATATACAGTTTCCCCGTGGAATTCATGTACGAGTGCAACCAAAGGGTTGGATGGACGTAGAACTCATGCTGGACTGGGTTAAAACTGTGTGGAATAGAAGACCTGGTGCACTACTAAAACAACCAGCTCTGCTTGTTTTAGATAGTTTCCGAGGTCACCTCGTGAACGAAGTGAAGCAAATTCTCACTACAAATAAGACACGACAGATAGTCATTCCTGGTGGCCTAACATCTGCTTTGCAGCCACTAGACGTATGTGTTAATAAACCCTTTAAAGACCACTTACGTCGATTTTACAACGAGTGGATGATGAGCGGCGATCAGCAATTGACGCCCGCCGGAAATATCAGGCGTCCACCCTTGGACTTGTTATGCTCGTGGGTGAAGAAGAGTTGGGATCTTATACCACCTGAACTAGTCTCCAAGAGCTTCAAAAGGACTGGGATTTCGAATGCACTAGACGGTTCCGAAGATGACGCAGTGTGGCAGGGAGACGAAGAATCTGATACTGGTATTAACAGAGGCGAGGACGGCGCATCAGATAGCGAAACCTGCGATAGCGACACCGAAGATTTGGAATAAATTGCGTACCGCTAAGTCCGCATTTCACAACAAAGCGATAATTTTTTGCAAGTGTAATATTTTAACTTTAATACTCAAATTAATGACAAATTAACTTAATACGTTCATTTTTATTTTCAAGTTGAAAAAATGTTCGCCGAATTGTTGCGAAAAATTATGAATTTTGTTTTAGACTATTTTAATTATTTTGATGTATAAACGCGAGTATTACGTGCATCTTAAATTTGTATCAAATACAATTTAGTTATAAATACATTTTTTGAGTAATACAAATACTGGTATTAAATATTCATCGTATAATGGTCGCACCCTACAATTTTTTTTCGAAAATTTTGATATAAAAAGTGCGACGATTATGCCGTGAAATACGGTAGTTATGGCTCTCTGCCTCATTACCCAAGTTTCTGCTGCATACGTCAGAATAGGTACACATTACGTCCAGTATAACACCGTTGCTTCTCTGAGGGACATCCTCACTCCAAATCAGGCTTCCGACACTTTACACGAACGCTTCTGCTTGTCTTCCACGCTCGATTATTTCCTTATCATTTCTTCGACTTTCCTCTATGATACTTCCCAGGTACTTCAAACTCTCTACCTTCCTAAGCTGTTCCCCTCCAGGCATATTATCCCTCTTTAGGTCTCTCCTTTCTAGTCGTGATCACTATCTTGCTCTTTTTGGCATTAAATTTCATTCCATATTGTTTCACCCCCTCTTCCCATGCATCTAAATGTTCCTGGATATCCTCTTCCTTTTCTCCCAAGACTAACAAGTCATATGCAAACATCACTTTCATTTTTCCTTCCCCAATCTTCCTTGCCACTTTTGTAATTAGCTTGTCCATTACTACAATGAAGAGCAAAGGTGACAGAACACTTCCCTGCATATTAGAAATATCGTAAGGCAGTAAAACATAGACAAATTCTAGCTCAGAAAGAAAGAGAACAGAAGCTCTTGAAATGTGGTATTACAAAATAATGCTGAAGGTTAGCTGGGTAGATCAGATCACAAATGAACAGATATCGAAACAAGTTGGCAAGAGGAGAACAATATGGTGAAATTTAATAAAAAGAAAAGATAGAATGAGAGGACACATTTTAAGACACTCAGGACTTGTTCAGCTGGTTTTTGAGAGAAGTGTAGATGGTAAGAATGGTAGGGGTAGATCAAGGAATGAATATGACAGACTACGGCAAATGTAGTATTTACATAGCTCCAGCGAAGGTGGCACAGAGAGCTGCATCACGTACATACCTATCATTGTCAAGACGTCTTCTGCGGCACATATTAAGTGCTGTCTGTCTCACCAAGGAGCCTAACACTCTCCGACTCACAACCATCCCATCAACCAAAGGAGTAGCAAGACTCATGCGGCCAGTAGGGCCTTGGAGTTTCACTCGCAACAGCCCATTGTTAAGTGCATGGAGGAAGACTACAAAACAATCACGATCCGTTGTTCTCGGAACTCCGGTTCCTTCCAGGCCTGTGTTTGTAGCTAACAATAGCTCATCTGAAATTGAAAAATTGGGAGGAAATGAAAAACTACAAATTGAACACCACATACATTCAGCATTGTCACAACAATCTGAACTGTCCTCCAATGAGATCATGCCAATATTTACAGATTATAAATCTCATATTTTATCCCGTATTGGCTCAACACAACTAAGGTTAAGTTATAAATAGGTTCCCACCTTCCAATACTTATATACACGGCGTAAGGGAAGACGTCAAATACGACACGATCGACTATAAGACTCATTTTAATAGTCCAACTGCAACTCAACTTCAACTACGGTTGTTTTTATCAAGAGTTCCCCCGATAACTATACGTTAAGAAAATCTTGTATATCTCTAATTTTATCTTCAAGATTAACAAATGTACACGTCTCCAACATAAAGAAGAACCTTATCGCCAATTTTACTTCGTCACTTGGACACTGACTTGTTGAAATTTTTAACTAACATGAATGAACATTTTATTTTATCATCATAACTATCATATGTGTTTTAATTTTCGTGCCATTTTGTCAAATCTTTTAGCTATTGTATCATCATAACTATCAATGTGTTTTAATTGTCTTGCCATTTTGTCAAATCTTTTAGCTGAAAATGTTCCATAATCGGAACGAAACATGTCCTAGAGATTAAGGTGGTTTATATTATGTAATTAATAAAACTATTATATATACACTGACTGACAGAGCAAATGCAACACCAAGAAGGAGTGGTTCGAAAGGGATGAAAGTTGGGGAAAAAACAGAGACGGCACGGACGAATAATTGATGTTTATTTCAAACCGATATGCAGGTTACACAATGCGCACGGCATCGACTCAGTAGGATGTAGGACCATTGCGAGCGGCGATGCACGCAGAAACACGTCGAGGTACAGAGTCAATAAGAGTGCGGACGGTGTCCTGAGGGATGGTTCTCCATTCTCTGTCAACCATTTGCCACAGTTGGTCGTCCGTACGAGGCTGGGGCAGAGTTTGCAAACGGCGTCCAATGAGATCCCACACGTGTTCGATTGGTGAGAGATCCGGAGAGTACGCTGGCCACGGAAGCATCTGTACACCTCGTAGAGCCTGTTGGGAGATGCGAGCAGTGTGTGGGCGGGCATTATCCTGCTGAAACAGAGCACTGGGCAGCCCCTGAAGGTACGGGAGTGCCACCGGCCGCAGCACATGCTGCATGTAGCAGTGGGCATTTAACGTGTCTTGAATACGCACTAGAGGTGACGTGGAATCATACGCAATAGCGCCCCAAACCATGATGCCGCGTTGTCTAGCGGTAGGGCGCTCCACAGTTACTGCCGGATTTGACCTTTCTCCACGCCGACGCCACACTCGTCTGCAGTGACTATCACTGACAGAACAGAAGCGTGACTCATCGGAGAACACAACGTTCCGCCATTCCCTCATCCAAGTCGCTCTAGCCCGGCACCATGCCAGGCGTGCACATCTATGCTGTGGAGTCAATGGTAGTCTTCTGAGCGGACGCCGGGAGTGCAGGCCTCCTTCAACCAATCGACGGGAAATTGTTCTGGTCGATATTGGAAATGCTGAAGAATGGCGGTTGACGTGGCGTGCGGGGCTGCCACCGCTTGGCGGCGGATGCGCCGATCCTCGCGTGCTGACGTCACTCGGGCTGCGCCTGGACCCCTCGCACGTGCCACATGTCCCTGCGCCAACCATCTTCGCCACAGGCGCTGCACCGTGGACACATCCCTATGGGTATCGGCTGCGATTTGACGAAGGGACCAACCTGCCCTTCTCAGCCCGATCACCATAACCCTCGTAAAGTCGTCTGTCTGCTGGAAATGCCTCCGTTGATGGCGGCCTGGCATTCTTAGCTATACACGTGTCCTGTGGCACACGACAACACGTTCTACAATGACTGTCGGCTGAGAAATCACGGTACGAAGTGGGCCATTCGCCAACGCCGTGTCCCATTTATCGTTCGCTACGTGCGCAGCACAGCGGCGCATTTCACATCATGAGCATACCTCAGTGACGTCAGTCTACCCTGCAATTGGCATAAAGTTCTGACCACTCCTTCTTGGTGTTGCATTTGCTCTGTCAGTCAGTGTAAATTGATAAGTATTGGAAGGTGGGAACCTACTTATAACTTAACCTTAGTTGCCAATATTTATACTTACTGATGGGAAATTGCAGATGGTCTTCAAAACTCTCCATCCATATGACTAGAACCTTTGTGTTGGTGTGGGAGGCAGGAGGATGGCGAACGGCACCGGTCCGTCTCCGTCCTGAGTCGCCTGTAGCCGGTGCAGTAGAAGGTGAGGATTGTTTGTCTAGGTCCAGAGACAGAGTCCGTGGCTTGTCCATACCTCGGAACGGATTACTTGCCTTACTGCTTTCCGAGGTACTTCGCTCGTACCAACCTGAAATTAGTCCAATGATGGATGAAGGATGATAAAAATACGAGAACATTAACCAGGAAAGAAAAGTCATTCATACAGAGATAGAATTCACTGCCATAAAATATACTCTTTCGAGTATTTTGTAGATGTGCTGACTTCACTGATATACCAAAAAAAGTAACATAATAATAATAATAATAATAATAATAATAATAATAATAATAATAATAATAATAATATAACAAACAGAAAAATCTTCAGGCAGAGAGTTGCGGAGGTGAAGAACCTAGCTGATGAGAAAATGAGGAAGAATAGAGTATTCTCGGCAGAAGGTCGAGCACGAGCAAGCCAACGGATGAAGGAATACTGGCAAAAGAGGAAGGAGAAAGAACTTGAGAAAGCAATGAAGTTGCGTAATCGTAGCCCATAGATGGCTGAAACGAAATTAATAATAATAATAATGTTTATTTGCTTTACATCCCACTAACAACTTTTACGGTTTTCGGAGACACCGAGGTGCCAGAATTTAAGTCCCACAGAATTTCTTTTGCGTGCCAATAAATCTACCGACATAAGGCTAGCATATCTGAGTACCTTCAAATATCACCAGTCTGAGCCAGGATTGAACCTGCCAAGTTGGGGTCAGAAGGCTCTGACTATCTAGCATCAAGTAAATTGTATTTCATGATTGTTGTAGCAGCGTAACATAATAGCAATGACTGCAAGGAATTGTTAAGTTTTCCCTTTGCCTTTAGTAATTCGGTGGAATTTAAGGTACAGTTTTGCTGTTTACATGAAATACTTGAACACTGTAGAGTATTTAGAATTCAAGTTCCCCTGTGAGATCCACAATAAAACTGAGAACCAACATACATGGATGGATCAGTAATCCTGAATGAGGTGGCTCGGGCATGTGGCAAGAAAACTGATGGCGGTAATACCAAGAACCTACTGGAAGGACACTAGAAGACGTCATGAATAACAGAACATATCTCAATAAGACAGAGTGGAAGAGGCTCGCCAACAGTACCCCGGGAACTGGAACTGTAAAATCACAATAATGATGATAAAAACATATTATCTTGAAAATATCTATAGCGATATAGAATACCAGTAGTGACTATAAATGATTTATTGATGACCTTACTATAAACGACTCAGACTGATAAAGAGCTAGAATCAGTGTAGCGAAACAGATAGCATACAGTGGATCATAAATTAAAATTAGAAATAAAGTATAGCAGTAATTGGATTAAGGCTACTTATATTTAACAAAGCCGAGCTTTCTGCCAAATTACATTGGCTTTTATCAGGACATGTGAAGGTCTGTCTCTAATAGTGAGCAAAGAAATTCTTTGAAGGAACGTGGAAGTCATGACCATACTATCCATGCCCCCCCCCTCAACTGGACTCAGATATCATCGCACTGTGGTGTGGTGGTTGGGAGGGAAGTTACTGATTCACCGCCTTCTGTCGACAGTTTCTTTAGTGCGTCACGTTGTGCTGTGGTGGTGTTATGCATGTATTTCCGCAGTACAGGTCTCCTTGTATTTGATAACTTGAAGCCATCTTCCCTGCTGATGATATTTGGGCACAGCTCTATCTCTATGGCTTCCCTTACAAGTCAAGCACAGAAGTCTTTTACAGGGATGATTGTCAAAGAGGATTTCATGGTCCGTACTGTAGAAGTGTTCTGCTACGGTAAAATGCCTTATAGCATTTTTTGTGGAGGCCGATGTAATTTGGCGGAAAGCTCAGCTTTGTTAAATAAATATAAGTGGGTTTAATCCAGTTAGTTATTTTAATACAATGAGCCACAAAAACCTACGCTCATTAATAGAGCCGTAATTTTTGGTAAAACAAAACATTAACATTTTCTTGCTACTAATATGGTAAAACTTTTTCCTATCCATAGTTAAAACACTGTCCATCAACACAACCAATTAATGCAAGAGTTCCAACAATATGAGGTTGCTGACTATTCTGTGTGCATTAAAAAGGACCAATCTCGATTCAAATTTTGCACCGTTTAAAAACTTGAATTTGAACATGCCTCTCTGCCCTTCACTTCTCATTATTGCCAGTAAATACTACACACATTCTAAAAATACTGCACACTTGTCATCCTCTTTAAACACATGCTATGGAAATAATTGCTATCCTTCGCAGAAAATGTACTGCATGGTCTGCACAACTGAGTCTGCAACCCAGGTCAGATCTTATGCAGTCCGTCACCATTTGGTGTGTCATCACTGATACAGTATAGAAATCAAACAACTGAAGAAAAACTACAGTTATGCCCCATTATATCATCACCTCTTCAGAGCATTTGTTGGCACAATAAAAAAGGGTGGCGTTAAATCGAGGTCACTATTTTAACTATTTTAGCCCGTAGTAAGATTTTACATTTCACTAAAAATCAAGAACGAGCTATGAACATATTCTGGCTGTTACATCATGTTCCTTCATGAATTAGTTATGAGAGTATTTCAACAGATGGCAGTATTACCAGTCTAAGTCAGAGAATTTACAATATTATCGATGACTGTGAATTAGTAGAAGTTGTCGCTCATTGTGCTCTGAAACATGGCTTCTCGCAGCAAACAAGTGTTTGTTGACAGTGATATATTTTATAGTTAATTTATGTAATCATAATCCCTCATATCTAGAAAAAAAGACAGAAAACTTTACCAGTATGTAGACATTCTTACGTATTTACTTTACATAGGTGAAATTAACTGTATCCTCCTAATTCAATACGCAAATATGAAATGCGCGGGAACATGGTGGTAGGCTGTAAATCAAATTCCTATCATAATGAAATGTTAGAAGCTGTTTCGAATTCATATTCTGATGTCAGTAATATTTCCATTGGTGCATAAAATTATAATTACATACCTTCAATATCATCATCACTCTTAGAGTATCTTCACTAACAAGGCCTTCCGAGGCACTATCATCACGCAAAAATATATAAATAAAGTTTCATAAAAGCTCCCATGTTTGTTATTGTTATTGCTATTATTATTGAACTATTATTTTTTATATAACTTTCAGTATTGTTTTATATGTTTCATGATCAAAATAGGATAAATACAGTATAATAGCATTTTAGAAAATTGTATTTACATGATACACCATCAGATTTTAAAATTCGCAAAACATGGTATAGTAACTTATATAAACAATTTTAAAATCATAGGTGTTAGCTGACGTGAAAAAAACTACATTCTTCATTACAAGATGTTCAAACAAGTACAAAGAAAGAAAGAAAGAAAGAAAGAAAGAAAGAAAGAAAGAAAGAAAGAAAGAAAGAAAGAAAGAAAGAAAGAAAGAAAGAATCATGGAAAACATTTATTCTTAAACCCTTGAAAATGTAATACCAATATAATGGTCCGTTATTGGACATTATGTTCCCTATGGGAATCAACATCTATATCACCCTTGAAAATGGCCAGTCCAAAACCATTTGTTAGGGATATTCCGGCCCAGGCCGGAATGGGTTAAAACTGCAAGTTTAATGATTTAATTATCTACGTTGTGATACTGTATACGTGTTTTCTGGAATATTTGATCTTACACTTACTGTATATAAGGGTGCTAATATATTCAGGGGTTATCTTACAGTTATAGGAGTATACGCTCCAGTGGAGGGCAATTCAAACGAAAGTGGTGGGTTCTATAATGATCTGCAAAAGATAGTCATAAAATTAACAAACAAGATATGCTACTATTACTGGGAGACTTCAATGCCAGAGTTGGTAATGAGAAAATTCAGAATCACATCGAAATCCATGGAGAAACAACCCGTAATAACAATGGAACTAAATTAATAGATTTCACTGTCTTCAATCAGTTAAAGATTATGAACACAATGTTCCCACACAAGGACACCCACAAGTATACGTGGTCTGCACAAAATCAGAAATCGATTATAGATTATATAATTTGTAATGGTAAATTGGCAGATTTAGTCTTGGATACAAGAGTCTATCGAGGCCCTGAATTGGAAACTGATCACTATCTATTAGTAGCACCTATTCGTCTGAGGCCTAGATGGTATAAAAGAAACAAACAAACAAACAACACAAGAAATTAAAACTTCTTACAAGGTTAACCTATTAAGAGACCCCAGTATAAAATGGCTGTACCAGAACAGACTTAATAATCTTACACAGATGACACCAATTAGTGACAACGTGGAAATGGAGTGGTCTAATTTGTGTTCAATTTTAAAGCAGTCTGCTTTTGAGAGTTTGGGAGTTAAGAAAAAATGGCAGAGGAAAAAGGGTTTAAGAATCTGGGATGAAGAGATTGAAAAAGTTATTTCAGACAAAAGAAATGCTTATAAAAAAATTTTGTCAACTGGCAAATTAGAAGATAAAATAGAGTATCACCACAAGAGAGCAATAGCAAAAAGGAAAGTGTGGAAAAAGCACATAAAGAGTTGGGAAAACTTTGTTTCACAACTGGAGACTGATATAACAAGACCACAACCACAGACCTATAAAATACTCAAACTGAATAATGATGTAAAAGAAGACATACGCATTAATGCAATACCCCTAACGGAGTGGCTCATTTATTTTTGGAACCTTTGGAGAGGTTCAAATATTGAGCCATTTCTTCTGCCAACATCTCTTAACAAGTCTTCGGAAACCATTACACTCAAAGAACTGGAGCTAATACTCAGAAAACTTAGAACTGGAAAAGCATCTGGAGAAGATTCAATAAATGCAGAATTATTCAAGTACAGCTCCAGTGACATCTTCAAGCAAAGATTTCTCAAATTCATCAATTTAATTTGGAATGGCAACAGACCACCAGAGAATTGGCAAAAAGCTATAGTTATTCCTCTTCATAAGAAGGGCAGTGTGAAAGATTGTGGAAATTACAGAGGAATAAGTATACTCAACTCAGGTTACAAAATTTACTCTAATATTGTCAGAGAAAAATTATTCAGGTATTATGAAAATGTGATTGGAAATGAACAACATGGATTTCAAAAGGGGCGCTCATGTGCTGATGCTTACTTTACCTTGAAAATCTTAGTCGAAAAACGCAGGGAATTTAACTTGGAAACTCACATAGCATTTGTTGATTTTAAGAAAGCCTTTGACCTAGTTAACAGGAACAGACTTCTTAATATCTTAGCAGAAGATAATGTCCCACAACAGTTAATAGATAACATATACAACATGTACAGTGACAACCTTATTGCAATAAAGTTAGGTAATGATCAGACTGAATGGAAACCGATCAGCAGAGGTGTGAGACAAGGTTGTGGACTTTCTCCTTTGTTGTTCATAATCTATATGAACAACATAATACAGGAATGGAGGCATGAAAGGCATGGATCAATCCCAGTCAGCAGATATCTCACACATCTAGATGCCATACTCTTTGCTGATGATGTTGCATTGGCAGCAGCATCAGAAGATGATCTTCAGTGGTCAGTATTTAATCTCCAGAAAGTCTCTTCAAAATTCGACATGATCATTTCACCACAAAAGAGCAAAATAATGGCCTTTAAGGGGAAGGACCTTATCCCGAGTAAAATCTGTTTAGATAATAAAATTCTGGAAAGAGTCAATGAATTCAATTATCTGGGATACAATTTATCTTACCAAGGGGAAATTGATATCTGTGCAAAAATAACCAAATTTACCAGAACAACAGGAATCATAAATCATATCATGAAGCCATCTCTTGTCCAAAAACACACTCGCTTACGTCTTTATAACACTTTAGCCAGACCAACCCTTTGCTACGGCAGTGAGGCATGGACAATAAGAACTCAAGACATTTCCAGAATTACAGCATGTGAAATGACGTTCATGCGCAGAACGGCAGGCTATACGAAATGGGATCGTATAAGAAATGAAGATGTGCTTAAGGGACTGAATGTGAAATCAGTAATCAATTACATCTATGATTACCAAGAAAACTGGAAACGTCATGTTCAAAGGATGGAATCTGGAAGACTACCAAAGGAGATCCTACGCTATCAACCAAGAGGACAGAGATCTATAGGACGTCCAATGAAGCGGCGGAAAGAAAATGCAAGACCGTAACAGGCCACATGGCCCAGTACTTGGAAGGATGATGATGATGATGATGATGATGATGATGATTATGACATATCCTTTCCTGCCCAAAGGCCAACCTCACCTTCCCAAGATGAAAAAAGCTGTTCCCACAGATGAGGCGCTGTCGACAGAGTCACGGCGGTATAAACGTTACATCCATTATGGAGGAAATGCTGTAATTTCAGCTAGTCCATTAGCTGAGAGGTGGCAGCCGCACCAATGGTCTTACTTCCTTCAGGCTAGCAACCCGTCGGAAGGACATTTGATTGCTTTCAAGTCTTGCAAAAAGTAAAATGCAAGACCGTAACGGGACACATGGCCCAATACTTGGAAGGAAGATGATGATAATGATGATGATGATATATTGTTATTTATTTCTTTATTAAACCAAAAATCAACAACTTTTGTGTTGAAATTAAACACTTCAATTTACTGCAAATATGTGTGTTTAACAATCATACAGAAGAGTTTATGAATGGTAAAATTTAACAAAATACCTTGTCCCATGCCACTCATGTCACCAGTATAATTCCCGGATGAATCAAACATGGGTGAACCGTCAGTGTTAAAATGCTGCGAAGGAACAATAAATGCAATTTCTGAACTTGCATCAGCCCAGTAGAGAACTTGAGTTTCACCATTGTACAAACAGCCTCCATGGTCATTAGGAATGGAATTATCCCCTGTAAACAAGAGAAAAAGCTATATGGCACACATGATACTAAAAAGAATTAGCATTTGTCTTAGTCCGATGTAACATTATACAAACCAATGAAAGTTCTTATATGGAATTTCAAATAATATCATTATGTATTCAGAAATGCTCAGTTAGCTAAAAAGAGTGAAATATATACGTATTATAAAACAGATGGAGAGTAGTGACTTACTGTGTAAGGATGCATAGATAGAGTACACATAGCTGAAACACGAGTCAAAACTTTTTGGGTACAGACTTCGCCTTTGTCATAAGAACGGAGATGATCACTGTTGACAAGTAGGTGCTGTCATCCTGAAAGCATCCTACCTTCACTCATTCTCATCCCACACCTGATATCCTCTTCCAAAACGCCCAATAAACCTCAAAAACATTCTCACTTGTTATGAACCACACCAACCTGCCCAAGCCCTTCTGGCTCATATCCCTGTAAACACCACCAGTGTAAAACTTGCATATAACCAGCATTATCATCAAAATATCTTGCCCTATATAAGGTCGCTAAGACTGCACTTCATCCAAAATCATCTGCCAGCATCCATATAGACTCGGCCTATTGTAGTCCTCTCATCCTCCACCCTATCCCTCCCATCTTCTTCGTGGTCTCCCACATTCTGTCCGTTCCTGAGCTCTTCTTCGTAATCTTTCTTGTCCCATTCTTTTGACGTGGCCGAACAATTTCAGCCTATTTCCCTCCATAGTTTCTTTTAGGGGATTGATCTGTAGCGTTTTTCCTATTATTTCTTTTTTTTTTTAATTTACATCGCATCGACACAGGTAGGTCTTATGAGGATGATGGGATGTGAAAAGGCTAGGAATGGGAAGGAAGCAACCATGGCTAAGGTACAGCTCCATCATTTGCCTGGTGTGAAAACGGGAAACCACGGAAAACCATGTTCAGAGCTGTCGACGATGGGATTCGAACCCACTATTTCCCAGATGCAAGCTCACAGTTGCGTGTCACTAACCGCACGGCCAACTCGCCCAGTCGTATTGTTTCATTTCTTATCTTATCCCTCCTTTTTTTACCCACGATCCCTCGCAGAAAACACATCTCTGTTGCTTGTAATCTACTCGGATTTTTTTTGTCCAAGTCTGACATTCTTATCCATAGGTCAATATTGGCAAATAATATGATTTATATATCGTGTTTTTTTTGCTTTGGTAGGTAATTTCCAATGTCTAATTATGTCTCATACACACTAATGAAATTGTGACTAATTTCCTATCCTCTCCAAAATTTCTTCCTTGTTGTTTCCTTTCCCAGTTAGCTTACTTCCTAGCTATTTAAAAGCATCTACTTCTATTACATGGTATTCCTGCACCAACATCATTGTTCTCCCCCCCATGAGCTCAGTTGTGTGCTTCATCACAACGAAGATCCCTTTTATGTTTAGAAGATATTCATAATATTTCTTCCACCTGTTCAGTGATTCCCTGGGATCTATTATGAATTCACCTGATTTATCCAAAACACTATCCATTTATTTTTTTTCTCCCTTCCTAAGATTTTTTTTTTATTACTGTCCAGAAAGGTTTCCCTACTGCCTGATCTAGCCTTTCCAAGTTATTACCAAAATCTTCCCGTGACTTCTTCTTAGATTCAACAATTATTTGTTTCATTCTGGTTCTTCCCACTACATACAAATCCCTGTCTGTATTAGTCCTTGTTTGGAGCTATATCAGACACACCTTTTTATGTTTACAATCTGCTCTCACTTCATCATTCCACCAAGATGTTTACTTTTTCACATCTTTACACACACCTGTTCCTAGATATTCCCTCGCTATTTCTACTACAGCATCCTGGTATGCCATTCATTCTCTTTCCATATCCTGAACCTGCTTACGGTCCACTGTTTGGAACTTTTTCACAAATCATAGCCATGTTGGCCATCACTATATTAAAGAGCACCGGTGAAAATACACTTCCTTGTCCAACTCCTCAGTCTGTTCTACACCATTCTAATTTTTTGCCATCTATTATAACACAGGTAGAACTACCAACACCAAATAAATATATGGCTACTACAGTACTTGTGAAACCCATTTTTTTGGTACTCATTCACACCAGACTCCAAACAAACCACATGATACCTGTTTCACAGTTGAAGTCCTTAAAAATTAACCCCCAGCCTTCTAGCCTCTTGTCCTGAGAGATTCCGAAATTGGACATCAACTGATACTCAGGTCTAGGGAAGCATCCAAATCACTCCTCCTTTCCGCTGTCTTGTCCTGTCCTATGTCCCTCCCTCCCCTTCTTCACAGCAGCATCTACCTGTCAACAATGTTCAACACCATTGTTATTTTATCCTCTTCGATGTATACTCTCTACACACCTGATTATGCTGAAGTCCATGCTCTCCATCTGCTTCCTACACATTTCCATTTTTCAGAGAATACAGCGGAGGAACAAAATACCTTGACACAAAAGCAGTAACAGTGTAGATCAATTCAATTACACTCTTACCTCTGTTTGGGGACTGCATTACTCTCCAGCTGGTAGACACATGACCTGTCCAGCCTGGATGTTGGTACACATTGACGGGCCATCCCAACGACAACAGGAACTCCAAGAAGTGAGGGTGAACACTGCTTTCGGACATCTAGAAAGTTAGAAAGAAGACGGGTGGAAATAAATATATCCCTAACACAGAGTGTTGCTGTATGTCCTCCAATTACAGTAAACTGCCCTTATGTCCCAAAAGTGCTTTCCCAAGACATATAAAATATCCCAGATTTGATCAAAATTGAAAATAAATACTGGATTTTTGCTGTATGCATTTATGTACATGTCTGTTGTATTTACAGTGGAGACCCTCTTATGTGGCCTGCTTGGGTCTGGACCCTTTGTTGCACAACAAAATGACCAGTTTAAAAAAATAAAAAATAATAATAATAATAATAATAATAATAATAATAATAATAATAATAATAATAATAATAATAATAATAATAATAACTTAATAATAATAATCATCATCATCATCATCCTTCCAATTATTGGGCCATACGGCCCGTTATGATCTTGCATTTTCTTTCCATCGCTTCATTCAACATCTTATAGTTCTGTGTCCTCTTGCTTGGTAGCGTAGGATCTCCTTTTGTAGTCTTCCAGATTCCATCCTTTGAATGTGACGTCTCCAGTTTTCTTGGTAATCACAGATGTAATTGATTACTGGTTTCACATTCAGTCCCTTAAGCACATCTTCATTTCTTTTACGATCCCATTTTGTATGGCCTGTTATTCTGCGCATGAATGCCATTTCACAATATCAAAATGTCACAATATTAAAATAGTCTATCCAGCAATTTAAGGCGTTCCATCACATTTGAAACAATATACCTTTCAGCGTTCAGCCTGCAAGCCTCTGTGAATTTACTAATCGTCACTGCAATCTTCCATTTGTAACTAGTTCTGAGGCATCGTTTAGTTCTATGTCTCTTATCTTTAAATCATTGGAAACTGAATCCAACCATCATCGTCTTGGTCTCTCCCCATCCCTATTACCATCCATAACAGAGTCCATTATTTTCCTAGGTAAACTATCCTCCTCCATTCGCCTCACATGACCCCACCAAAGCCAGTCTATGTGTACAGCTTCTTCCATCGAGTTCAATCCTAACTTAACCTTTATTTCGTCATTCTGAATGCCCTCCTACCATTGTTCCCACTGGTTTGTACCAGCAATCATTCTCGCAACTTTCATGTCTTACTTTTAGCTTATTCATAAGATATCTTGAGTCCATCCAGCTTTCACTCCCATAAAGCTAAGTTGGCCTGAAAACAGATCAATGTAAAGATAGTTCAGTCCAGGAGCTGACTTCCGTCTTAGAGAATACTGTTGATCACAACTGCGAGCTCACTGCATTAGCTTTACTGCACCTTGAATCAATCTCACCTATCGCACTATACCACCATCCTGGGAGAACACACATCCTAATTGCTTGAAATTATCTACCTGTTTCAGCTTTGTATTCCCAATCTGACATTCAATTCACTTGGATTTCTTACCTACAGACATTAATTTAGTCTCAGAAAGGCTGATTTTCATACCATCATACTAATTGCACTTATTTTCAAGTTCCAAGATATTACACTGCAGGCTTTCAGCACAATGTGCCATTAACACCAAGTCGTCACCATAGGCCAGACTGCTTACTACATTTTCACCTAACTGAATCCCTCCCTGCCACTTAATACCTGTCAGCAGATACCTGAACAATAAAGGTGAAAGATTACAGCCTTGTCTAACCCCTGTAAGTACCTTGAAACAAGAACTCATTCTACCATCAATTCTCACTGTAGCCCAATCGTCAACAAAAATGCCTTTGATTGATTTTAGTAATCTACCCTTAATCCCATAGTCCTCCAGTACGGCGAACATCTTTTCCCTCGGTATCCTGTCATACGCTTTCTCTAGATCTATGAAACAAACGTAACTGTCTATTCCTCTCGTAGCATTTTTCAATTACCTGCCGAATACTGAAACTTGGATCCTGACAGCCCCTCCGTGGTCTGAAATCACATTGGTTTTCATCCAACTTCCTCTCAACCACTGATCGCACCCTCCCTTCCAAGATGGCAGTGAACACTTTGCCTGGTATACTGATTAATGAGATACCTCAATAGTTGTCACAATCCTTCCTCTTCCCTTGCTTATACTGTAGATAGCTGCAATTACTGCTTTTGTCCAATCTGAAGGTACCTTACTAATACACCATCATCCTAATATTATTCTATGAAGCCATTTTATCCCCGCCTTTCCACTACACTTCACCATTTCAGGTCTAATTTCATCTATTACTGCTGCTTTACGACAATGGAGTTTATTTACTATCCTTTCCACTTCATCAAGTATAATTTCACCAAGATCATTGTCCTCCGCCCCATGAGCTTGGTTGTTTGCGAAATCACAAGGAAGATACCCTTTTACGTTGAGAAGATTTTCAAAATATTCCACCTCTCCAGAGATTCCCTGGGATCTATTATGAGTTCACCTGATTTACCCAAAACACTATTAATTTCCATTTTTCCTCTCTTCCTAAGATATTTTATTACTGTCCAGAATGTTTTCCCTGCTGCCTGATCTAGCCTTTCCAAGTTATTACCAAAATCTTCCCAAGACTTCTTGGAAAAATCTTCTTGGATTCAACAACTATTTGTTTCGTTGTGTTTCTTTTCTCTACATACAATTCGGTGTCTGCATCAGCCCTTGTTTGGAGTCATTTCTGATATGCCTACTTTTTACGTTAACAAGCTGCTCTCACTTTAACATTCCACCAAGATGTTCACTTTTTCCCACCTTTACACACAACTGTTCCTAGACAATCCCTTGCTGTTTCTATTACAGCATCCCTGTATGCCACCCATTCTCTTTCCATATCCTGAACCTGATTACTGCCCACTGTTTGGAAATTTTCAGTAATCATATTCATGTATTTCTGTTTAATTTCCTCGTTCTGGAGATTTTCTACCCTTATCCACCTACAGAGAGATTTCACTTTTCTATCCTACGCCTAGAAATACTTAGTTTACTACATACCAGATAGTGGTCTCTATCATCAAAAAATCCCTGGAATACCCTCAAATGCCTGACAGATTTCCTGAATTCTAAGTCTGGAATTATATATATATATTATGGATCTGGTGCCCCTACCCTCCCATACATAGCAGTGAATAGCCTTATGTTTGAAGAATTTATTTGTAACTGCCAATCCCATACCAGCACAGAAGTTCAGCAAACGCTTCCCATTCATATTAGCTTCCATATCTTCCCCAGATTTACTAATCACCGTTTCGTATCCTTCAGTTTGATTTCCAACTCATACATTGAAATAGTTTATTAGCATTTTCTATCATTGCCGTTGACCCTGACTACGATGTCACTCAATGCTTCATAAAACTTGTCAACTTCATCCTCATCTGCACTCTCACATGGTGAATACACTGAGACAACTCTTGTCCTAATTCCTCCAACCACCAAATCTACCCACATCATTAGCTTATTTACGTTCCTAACAGAAACTATGTTGCATGCAATTGTATTCCTGATGAACAGTCCTACTCCACACTGCCCTTCCCTTTTTAACACCCATCAAGTACACTTTATAGTCTCCTATCTCTTCCTCATTATCTCCACTTAGCCGAATATCTTTTACTCCTAGCACATCCAGATGCATCTTCTTTGCTGACTCAACCAGTTCCATTTTTTTCTTCCATAAGCCCCATTAATATTGATAGCTCCCCATCAAATTCCATTTAGTTCGCCAAGCTGTTTCCAAGGATTCCCTCAGCTGTCAAATGGGAGTGGGACTCCGTTACGCCCACAGGTCCGAGGCTTGCTTAAAATGTTCTGAGCATGCTCGAAGAAAATTCTGTGAAGCAGGATGCTACCCTTACTTACACATAGTGCAAGTAAGGATCTCTCCTCTGACGGGTTAGGAACCACTGGTGGATTGCGTAGTCCTAGCCGCCTGAGAACAAGGAGGGTTATGATTCAGAATATGTTCGAAATGCCCCCTCCCATTCCATAGCAACTGGTATCCCAACTCTTGGGACCATTTACTAGGCCATTCAGTCATTGCCCAAGGTTCAGGAACTAAGACGTGACTACAGTAACCAACACCATGAACCATATGTTTCAAAATATAAAGTTTTTTTAAAAAACAAGTTGCTTTATGTCGCATTGTCACAGATAGATTTTATGGCAACGATGGGACACGAAAGGGCTAGGAGGGGCAGGAAAGCGGCCATGGCTTTAATTAAGGTACAGTCCCAGCATTTACTGGGTGTGAAAATGGAAAATCACATAAAACCATCTTCAGGGCTGCAGACTATTGGGTTTGAACCCACTAACGCCAGAATGCAAGCTCACAGCTGTGCACCTATACCCACACGGCCAACATGTTCGACAATATCAAGTTTTTATTACAGTAATCTACAAACGTACACACTTACACCTTCATTACAGACTTATGCTGTTCAGTGTTCATTCTGCAAGCTCCACAATCCTCTATCTGCTCTGTGGCCTCGTTTAGTTCCATGCTGCTTATCATTAAATCTTAACTTGCATTGCCTTGGTCTCCTTCTACTCCTCTATGAAAAAGTTATATAAGGATGCAGTCTGTACCCCCTTCTTTTTTTCCTTTGTCCCCTAGGTGATGACAGGTCGGTGATGTATCCACGAAGACGCACACAAAAAGCTGTCACTTGCGTACACGGTTTTTATTTACAATTATTTACACTTTACACATCAATAAACCACCATTTTTAACAACTGCCTATCATGAAGAATCAGAGGACTGCACCAGAGGCATGTCAACTACCAACTCAACAAAACTAATTCACATACTTCAAACACTCGCTAGCACGACTTCTACACAACTCTTATCAAACAATAACTCCACTCCACCATCGAGACTGTCTCTTTATATATGTTGCCTGGCCAGGCTTCTACAAGGATATGTCACAACATATCTTCTCATAAATTCTAGAGTGCCTAATAGCCTAGTTATAATGTAAAGAACTTTCTACAACCATCTAGTGTCAAAGATACGCCATTCTGGACTTTATTACAGTGTATTGCACAATATTGTAGTGGATGACAGGGCTTTCTTACAATTAAGTTACAGTCCCAGCATTTACTGGGTGTGAAAATGGGAAATCACATAAAACCATCTTCAGTGCTGCAGACTGTTGGGTTCGAACCCACTAGTCTGTATTATACATGCAGGTAATAATAAATTATATACTATTAATTACGGGTTCTTACATTAACTCATATTAATATACACAGCACATGTTTCATGACATAACCTCACAAATAATATGATCGTCCGTACCTAACTACGTCAATAATAATACTAATACATGGATGTAAACATTTCATAGCCATACCTTACACATCAAAACAACAACAACAATAATAATAATAATAATCATAATAATAATAATAATAATAATAATAATAATAATAATCGTGGTACACATTGGACATGGTGGTCCATGGAAGGAACATTACAGTAAAACCTCGATAATTCAAAGTGATCCCGACAATAAAATTTAAAAAAACATCGGACTTCGTAATACATAACTTCGAATTAAACGAATTTCTGCGTAACAAAAAAATATAGAAAATATGTTAGTGTTATATTCGCTACTCGAACCTGAATACCTCCGATCCTCAAGACAAATAGAGCAGAAATTGTAAGAAAGATAATTCCTTTTTTTTTTTTCAATCTAGAATACAAACAAGGATAAAAGGAAGCTAAAAAAATTGGGTATATGGTACAGAGACTTACATAATAATATAGAAGTCCAGGGTTCATCAGTCTTAAAATTTACATACTTAAATGGACTGGTCCGCTCTTCCTTAATGTTTAGAATACGCCTATCCATTATTTTGATTACTTTTTTGTAAATACGAAACAATAAACTGAAGCAACAAAACTATTGTCAATCACCTGTTATCGGCAGAGAGGATCTGCAATTGTAGCGAAGTCCATTAGACAACGGGAAACAATTCACAGGCAGTGTCTACAATCACGAAAAACGTGGACGCAGCAAGAATTTTGAAACTGACAAATTATGCATGGTTGACAAGCCAGAAATTGGGTTAAGTGCGCCACCAAATTGTTTCCGGTTTGTGGTGGTTTATATCTGATATTTACGAAGAAAATTAAATCCTGTAGTTATCTATGGTATGATGTGCTTGCATAATTGTTGTAAGTTGATTAACCTATGACCTAAACTTAATGTTTATGGATCCCGTTTTTAATTAGGTCTTGTCAGTTTTGTAAAATTTGTATGTACTTTATGCATTGTTTATTGTAACTTTGTCTATGTATATTTTTCTTATTTTTGGCTGATGATGATGCACACCAGCATCGAAACCGGTACCGAGTATAATAAAATGTTATAATTTTTCTTATAACATTATATGGTATTAAATAGGTGGACCTCTCTTGTTTCCATTAGATTCTCGGTTCAATACGGAATAAACATGAAGTTTTTAAACTTGAGTTGATTATAATCCAGGATGCAATCATATTTACATCCTGATACAACGCACACATGATATTCTATTTGACTGTTTGAAACCATCGATACCTCGATGTTTAAAGCACACGAAAACAAATGAAAACATGAAAAAAATTATGTATGGCCTAGTGGCCAATATACAGTTATTCTAACTTGGTAACCAACATAGAAATTAAGTTCCAACAATAACACATTTCAACATCTTCCTCATTAAGCAAACACTGAAAAACAATGCCATTCATTTCTGAAATACAAGTCAGTGGTGCACTGCGTAAGTGCATTTCTGTAAGTTGTCGAAATAAAATCTTCTATTAAATCCACTGCATTCACAACATTTTCTGCTGGCAGAGATGACACTGTCTAGAATCAATAAGTCTGTCATTGAGTCTTTAGCCAGCAGGTGCGTGAGAAGAAACTTCGTTTGCAATGTTTTGTCTGCTTGCTATTCTATTATAAACAAATTTATACCCTACGAAACTGGAAAAAAAAAAATTCCGCGACCATACCGTACATGTACCTCACAACATGAGGCTCGTTGACAATGCGCTAAAAAAAGAAACAAAGAAGCAACAATATAAGTTTTAATTCCTGAAAAACTGAAGTAGAATGTACACAACAATAAAGGATCCGAGACACACTCACTGTTGTTGTCATGTACAATAACAGTATTTGTTAGCTGCCCTGCAACAACCACATTACAGTACTAATTTTGAATTGCAGAGTTTATGGGCCTGATGAGAACTCTGAATTACATATTAACCATATTTCAAATTAATTGGTCGAAATAACACTTGAAGGCCTATATTTGAATTTGGGGAATGGCATTTACTTCAAAATATGCGTATTTCGAATTAACTGACTTCGAATTAAAGAGTTTTCACTGTACATGCAAGATGTCAGATACGGCGCCAACAATCTGGCCATTGTCAAATGCGCCAAAATCTTTTGTCTTACCCAACCTGTGCTCACCAGTTACTCCTGTGGCCAACAGGAGGTCTGAGAACATTGCAGTCATGTACTATTACATTCGCCAGGCTGACCACAGCAGCTATCTCTAATTCAACTGCTCTTCAGTGTACTACCGTGTATGGCTTTCAGTGCCAGGAGTGTCGGAGGGCATGTTCGGTTCACCTTGGTGCAGGTGAAACTCCACATTCACAACATTTTCTGGGGTATTGCTGGTGTCTATGGGCCAGGGTGAGAGATGATGATAATTAGGTAGGGAGAGAGGGTGAAATCTGGTGCTGGTACATAGCCTACTCCTGTTGAATAACACCCAGGAGTCTACTCAAGGCTTAACCTTCCATCTGATGGACGAATCACCATCAACACCATCATATGCCCTCACTCCATATGAAGTCCGGCTCCATGGCTAAATGGTTAGCGTGCAGGCCTTTGATCAAATGCGTCCCGGGTTCTATTCCCAGCAGGGTTGGGAATTTTAACCATCATTGGTTAATTGTGCTGGCACGGGGGCTGGGTGCATGTGTTGTCTTCATCATCACGATGCACAAGATGCCTACAGGTGTCAGATCAAAAGACCTGCAACTGGCGAGCTGACCATATCCTCAGACACTCCCGGCACTAAAAGCCATACGCCATTTCATATTTTTTACTCCATATGAACACCATGGAGAGGTTTAGAATTGAATCCAGGCTTTTGGCACACAATCTAACGATTAGCCAGCCAACATTCTGACGGTTATCATTTTTTTGATTAACGGAATTCAACCCGGCTAACCGCAGTGTCAGACCATACAGAGTTGACACCTTAACAAACATGGTGGGCTCAAGATTTTTGCCATGTATTAAACAATATTTCAAAACATAGTAGGCTAAGGAGTATGTTTAATTACGTTAATCTACAGCATTACAAATGATTTAAACACACAACAAAATGAGCGCAATGCGTATCTACCAACATGATTGCCTACCATGATACAAAATAGTCCTTTAAAGATTTTTACGACAGGGGGATCAAATATAAAAGGGATTTTATTTTTTATTTAAATTAATTTATTGAAAAACACAAGTCAATTACAATTTATTTCTCCACATAGTTTCCTGCTTCAGAAATCTATTTTTGCAGCGTATGGGCAGCTTTTTGATGCCCTCATCGTAAAATAGAGCAGTGTCGTGTCACCAGCCAGTTGCGCACGAAGTCTTCTACAGTCTCGCCATCTTCAAATCGTTGCTCTCCTAGAGCTTCTTTAAGCAGTCCGAACAAATGGAAATCACAGGGCAATAAGTCCGGGCTGTAAAGAGGATAATCAAGTGTAGTACAGTGCATATCCTGTAGCTTGGAGACAGAGCTGCAGTATGGGAGGATGACCTGTCGAATCGGTTGGTCTCGTCTTCTGCGGCGATATGCAACCTTCACCTTGTTCAACAGCTCGCAGTAGTAAGCAACATTAATTGTGCGTCGCTTTAAAAAAAAATCAATCAGCAATAATGTCTTTAACCGCACGAATGTTTTCACCTGTAATGCAGGTCTGAGGATGGTGATCGTAATTGCTGATTTTCCGCAAGTTCTCATCATTCCTTGAACTTTTTATGCCAGGTAAACACATGCATCCTTGGCAATGTTTGATCACTAAACTGTACAGTCAAACTCTGGCAAATTTCTGCCGCTGTAACTCCTTCACAAGCACAAAATTTTATAATTATACATTGCGCAGTGGAGGGGTGCACCTGTTGCACTGACACCATGAGCATTACGACGAAACTGTGGGAAATATCTAACAGCATGCTCTCCCACTCCTAATGGTCCTGCCTAAGCATAGCAGAAGTGCGGGGCAGTCCTACCAACAGTTAATGTTCAAGAACAAAAATCCTTTTTATATTTGATCAACCTTCGTACTGCACTGCCAATTGTTTCCCATACTTGTTCTGATATCTGATTCAATACAAAACCTAATTTCACTTACCACATTAGCGAGTATCTCATCTGGTGTCTTCTGACCAGCACGGACGTAGAAGATGTGAACTGTATCGCACGTCCGAGAACCCATGTTGTCTAGTGCCTCCAGATCGTGACAGAATCCTGACATACTTGTGTCCAAAGCTGAGAGGGGTGCAGTTGTTGTGCTCATATTACCCTGAGGAACAATATACCAACCTTATGATACTAAGAACAAAGTACAGTGCATTTTGGATAAGTGGACTACAGCTTATACAGACCTGCCATTCACAAACAATATATATATAAGAAGTGATGCACACAGTTCATATGACCACTGTACCTCTGAAGTGAAACTAAAGTTAAAAATATAAGCAATGGATAGAAAAAAAACAGGTGTCAAGAGATAAGAAAAAGAAAAGAAACACATAATAGGATAAACACAATGACAGCACAGTGTGACAACAGAGCAATTAGAAAGAAAACACACAAGGACAATCTTCGCATCTTCATACCCTGTCAACCTCAGATAGACGGGTTCTCTCATAAATCGCAGTTCTTCTTGATTGAGTTCTTCTTAGTCCCTCACATGCTTGTTTCTTCTTCACAGATTCATCAGAAGGGCAGACTCAACAGTTGTTGAGGTTACATCTTGACACTACTTCATTCTTGATGTGGGGAGTGTGGGATAAGAAGAAAGCCAGATAAAGACAGGAAAAGGGAAGAGACAAAAAATATAATGGGGGGGGGGGCAGCGCAATATTTACCCTGCAATATCTCTGAAACTAAGTGGTTTGGACGTGGCTCGATCATGCTTTGGTCTGAATGGAGCTTGTCATCATTGATGGTGGTGCTCTGAATGCACACCAATGCCGTGAGGAGCATGATGATGATTATTATAATGATCTTAACCTAATGGCTGCCAAGATCCAATGTAAGCCAATGCTCTGTGAATTGTAAAACTGCCATGATCCAATGAGATCAGATGCCGTAAAGGCCGAGTTTCAAATACCATTTTCTCTCTGACAAAGAGAATATAATATTCTTATTTTTTATTTCTTTGAGAGGTTGGCACGTGCTGGTCATGTCATGTGCGCCACAAACTTTGCTCAGCAAGTTTCCTTGATGTGAGGTATTGCTTTTATCGTGTTTTTGCGTATTATACTAAGAATCTGTGTAGGGTAAGATGATAAAATATTATTCGGAACACTATTGTGTTAAAAATACATTCAGGCTATGTTGTTAGGAAGTGACGGTGATATATCTTCTAGTGATGAAAACAGTGAGACAGACAATAATAGCTCATGTGACAGATATTAGGCCCAATGGTGTTATCGCTCCTCAAACTACTACTACTACTACTGTCAAAAGTGAAGATGACAATGATGTTAATGTTAACCAGAGAAATGCAAATCACCATGATGAACCTAATCTCAATTTTTAATTTCAAAAACTAAAATCATTTAGACATTTTTATTTAAAACTTTTAAGATTAAAAGACAACACAGTTTAGTGATTCTAACAATGACATTAACATGTATGTGAAATAATTATTACTATTCTAAATACTAATTCAAATTTGCAAAGTGGAAATTAATAATTCATTATTTGTTTTTTTAACATAAAGACATAAGCACCAACAAAGTAAATCACATGGATATACATGGATATATCATGAATCATGAAAAAATTCATCTATATACCTTCAAAACTGAGACAAGTACAAAATTTTCTGTAAGACCGTATGTTTTACCTTACTTTAGGTTGGCAGTTTTAGCAGTACTACAGCATTTTAGCTTGGCAGGGAAAGGATTAGCACACCCCTTTGATGATGAAAATAATATGCAAGGGCACAGTCAATGCAACATTTGTGTAATCAATGAAAAACAAGGTTTCTGGTAAATAAATGTTAACTTTAAAATAAATTGAAATGATCCAGCTTTTTGCTGGCCAGTGAAGTAATAACATTTAGAGAGTGATCAGTTTACGAGTTAGACTGAAGGCACTTTTAACCTGCAAGAAAGATTTAATGTAAACTTGTTTTACAACTGGTGGAGACAGAATACTAAGAATTAATGTCAGAATGTTGGAAATTTGTCCAGAAGGAGTTTCTTTAAGTGTCAAAAATGAATTGTTACAAGGCTACTGCCAATAAAGAAGAGCAGTGGTCAAATGAGTTACCACCTCATACAACGCGTTACTGATACTTTAGTCTCATGCTAATGTAACTATGTTCATTTTATAACTTGTTCCTTTTCTTGTTCCTTCTCTTTACATATGACTTGACTTGATTCGACACTTGCTCGTTCCTTCCAGTAATGACATTTTACTCTGTGGGGTTGGACCAAATTAGCTGCTTGTACGGTCCTTCTGCACTAAATTCTCATAAGTCAATTCCTAATGCTACAGCCGCATAGCCACTTGCATGTCATACGTTTATATCTTAAATTTTTACCTGTTTTCACGTTTATCAATTTGTAGCATTATTTTGGTCAATCACAACTGACAATTTGTCACTCGCTACCATGAATTCAACAGAAACCATTTTTCAAAATCCACACAAACACTGTACAACAGCATAGAAAGAGATAATTCTTCAGCACATTAAGAATACGGTTGGCACGATTTGGAATAGCAATCTTCCCGCTAATTAGTGAACCACAAGTAAGCCCAGTTAGATCTACTCCAAGTCGATATGGGCTAATGCTAACCAGCTACAAGGAAAATCTTATGGCCAACAGATATACTACTTCTACTCCTGTACTCAGAGGGGATATTATAGCACCTTCTCCAGTGTGTTCCTAGAGCTAGTTTCAAGGAATGAAACAACGCTGTCATTACAGCTTGAGCATGAGTACAGCAGTCAATTTTGGAGCACAAACCTCACTGAATTCGTAGCAACATTGCCAGACTGCTGACATGCTGGATATTCTTTGACAGTGCCCCTCAAGTGCCAAAAGGAGGGAGGAGGGAACTATACATCAAATCTTATTATTCATTTAAAATGAGTATTCACATGCTCATGTGCACACCACTGATCGCATGTCAAGCAGATGTAAAGAAAGTAAAGCAGAAAACTTTAAGTCAGAAATTAATTAAGCACTAATGTATAAGTGTAAATGTTGTCAAGATGTTAATTAAGGTAAATAGGGGGAATTTTTTTTACAAAGGTATGTTCATTCAGGTTGTTTTCGTTATCTTCTTTGCGATGTAAATTTCGATGGATTCCTTAACATTCAAAGATTTACTCGAAGTAGAAGATTTTTAGATCCGTGTTGATGTCTGTGAAATGGTATGAACTGTCGTATATGTGCTCTCCGAAGGCTGAATGCTGATTATATCTGATTGCGTTTTTGTGTTCCTTGTATCTTGTTTGGAAATTACATTTTGTTTGGCCTACGTACGTGGCTTTGTAGTTAGGGTCTTGGCATTTGAGTTCAGACTTGGCGAGAGGGGTCTTTTTTGTTTAGGTTGCACTTGCTGTAGTGTGTTGTTCGTTCTTTCTTTAAAAAAAAAAAAGCAAGCTCTTGGAGGGGCGGAAGGTGAAGGCTTCCTCTATCCGTAACCTCAGCACTTGGTTGGGGGGTGGTGTGGTGGTTAGATCGACTGCCTTTGCCCCCAGGAATTAAGCTGGTACTCATTTCTGGTGTAGGCTGAGTGAAGCTCAGGGCCAAGGAAATTTAGTGATTCAATTAATAATTGTAACTTTATAACTTTAACTTACCGTCTTAATCTAGCTGACACAGAATCAAGGACTTACATTTAAAGAATCCAGGGACAGGAAGCCAAAGTGTGAGAGAAAGAGTCGTGCCGTCTGAAACTCCTGGCAAGGGGGTGGAGGGGAGCATTCCTGCTCAGGATCCAAGAACGCCGAACAGGCATTGTGCTCCTTCACGGCAGTCTCTTCCAGCGACGCTTGCTGCTCGATGAGCTGAGCCAGGCGGTGATGGTTCATTTCCACATTACTATCTCCAGAAATGAGAGAGTCTAGACTGGGGATGGACTTATCTCTGAAAGAAACACACATCACAGCTCTTAACACATTGAAGACTGAGCATTTTAGTGCATTTTCACATTTTTTAACAAAAATAACTGATAACCTTACTTACAGTTATAAACCTATGTTGCATTCAGCAACGTTTGAGCTAAGCTTGCATACCTTTTTTTCAAAATTGAAGCAAAACCACTAACTTTTATAAATAAATTAGAAAACCTTTTTTTAAACTTTCATTTTCTTTTTGATTTTCTAAAAGCATATTAAAAACATGAAAAGTTACATATTCAAACACACCAAGATACATTTATGAAACACAACATACATACATACATACATACATACATACATACATACATACATACATACATACATACATACATACATACATACATACATACATACATACATACTAATTGTTGAGGAATGAAAAAATTGCATTAATTCTGGAAATTGGCTCTAGTCATCTGCTGCGCAAGACCATGCAGCTATGACGCTGCTTCGGTAGTACCAACTTAGTATCGTAATAGAATTAGGTTACATGTAATGAGTCTCATTATGATAGCCTATTGGAGTACAGAATGTAAAAGTTTCAAACAAATTTATTTAAAAACTACCATTCCAATACTTTAAAGCATACTTTACAAAGTATTGGAATGGTGGTTTTTTAAATAAATTTGTTTGAAACTTTTACATAGAATTAGGTTCCGATGATGTGCTGCTACCTGGTATGTTTTCATGAACTACAAGCACTGCAGAATGAGTTCCAGCACTCCGCTAATGCTTGTAGTACTTTGAAGCGGATATATAAGCACTAGAACTCAACGCCGTACAGCATACATCACTCGTTCTCCATGGAACATTACCATCGATGTACGGCGCATGGCGCTCGTCCTCAAAGTGTTAACAGGGCATGGTGTTTTATTTGAAGTGACAACACTGAGAGTGAACAATTAACAAAAGGATGAGGATAATGAACATTAAACGTTGGAAAACTGTGGAACATTATGTCCATTGGCCCAATAGAAAACCCAACTGCATACAGAGTTTGAATGGTAATCCTCTGAATTATTATTTGGAAAAGGCTAAAATAACCACAGGGAAACAATGGATGGAAGAATGCAAGAAACACCGTAGTGAGTTTATGAAGAGATTTTGGGAGAAGAAGAAGAAAAACCATCATCAAGCTAAAAAGTTCCAAAGCGCCCTGTAAACAGGCATAACAGAGAATTATTAATAATAATAATAATAATAATAATAATAATAATAATAATAATAATAATAATAATAATAATAATAATAACAACAACAATAATTACTACAACAAGAACAACGTTATTGGTTTTATGTTCCACTAACTATATTTATGGTTTTCAGAGATGCTGAGGTGCCAGAATTTTGTCCCACGGAAGTTCCTTTTTTGTGTGTCTGTAAATGTATCGACACCAGGCTGACATAACTGAGCACCTTCAAATATCACCAGATTGCACCAGAATTGAACATGCTAACTTGGGTTCAGAAAGCCAGTTTCTTAACCGTCCACCAGTGCTAAAAGTAGTGGTAGACTACCAAGGCAGATCAAATATAAATGGGAATTTGTACCGCTGCTGTTAGTAATAATTCTGAGGCGGGGCTTTGCCAGGATGCTGGTTACTTCATTCCCACTCCTAGCACTTTCCTATCCCATCGTCACCATAAGATCTTTTTTTTTTGCTAGTGGCTTTACGTCGCATCGACACAGATAGGTGTTATGGCGACGATGGGATAGGAAAGGCCTAGGAGTTGGAAGGAAGCAGCCATGGCCTTAATTAAGGTACAGCCTGGTGTGAAAATGGGAAACCACGGAAAACCATTTTCAGGGCTGCCAACAGTGGGATTCCATCCCACTATCTCCCGGATGCACGCTCACAGGCATGCGCCCCAACCGCACGGCCAGCTCGCTCGGTACCCTTCAGATCTATCTGTGTCAGTGCAACATAAAGCAGATTGTTAGAAAAATATAACTATCAAATCAATTAGTTCATCACAGAAATGTTTAAAAATGCTGATAGGTGTACTGTGAACAGTTAGTCCTGCGTGCGTTTGAACACCCACCATGTCATTAGCGTATTTATAAATTTTTATGTTCAGGCCATTGTTTTCTGTGCTCCACATATCTGACTCCTCCCTCAACCCTACAGGAACATATTCATATCTTTCGCTTTCACCAACTGAACTAAATAGCTTCTCCAACATTATCTCTGTCCACAAAGCTGAAATCAATATCAATGTCACTGTCTAGTACATCTTCAACAAAGTCCGTCATAATTTCCACACCACTAACACTCACTAAATGTCACGAGCTGCTTGACGTGTCTGCAGGTTGAAGCCATAGTAACAAGTGATCTGACCTGAAGCATATTACTTGTATATCCGGCATGCAATTTATAGGACTGTATATTTACTAACAAGAGAAGCAGACGTGTCAAGACTGCAGCTGCCTGCTGTTGTAATTCCTAGTGACATGCTAGCCAGCACATCTAACAGAGCATGAGGAACTGATATTGCTGACGATGAACTCTATATGGGTTTATTTCATAACACAAGCAGAAATGTCTGCCTGTGTAGTCTGTATAGTTCGAGCATAAATTTTTAACTACTGTTGGCAATTTCTTTCAACCAACTTTAAAAAAAGTATTTAACTCATTGCGGACCGTGGACGGCGTAAGACGTTTAAGCTTGCTTCTATGCTGCGGGCCGTGGACGGCGTAAGACGTTTAATGTTCCGCGCGAAGCAATGCTGTTTATATTCGTCATCTACGCATTTTTACACCTTAGTCAGCGTTACTGGTTGTAACAGGAAGTTGGTTGATTTTTTTTAGATAACCCCCGCGTTGAGTGGGCTCATGTTTATCTTAGCTGTTTTAGCGGGAATATCTCGGTACTTCCTCACGCGTCAAGACGGTACTTGAGATTCCAATGCAGTGCGTGTCGTTCTTACCCAGTGTAGTATAATGGCTTAAAAAACAAAGTTTATTACGGAAGATTAATTATTAGATATTGTTCACAATGATTATTCTGGCGATGAACTTATTCCTGAAATAGACTCAGATAGTGAAAGTGAGAGTGACGAAGAAATTCCAATTTCCGAATCCAATAGGCCTATAAAGGAAAGTGAAGTGCCTGATACATATCATCCTAGTTATTGTCCACCTGTTCCATCGTTTAGAGAGAATTCAGGTATAAACGTTCAAACAGAAAATGAGCAGGATATTTTGAGTTAGGTGAGTATTTTTATGAATGACGAATTTTATCAGTATTTGTGTGAGCAGACCAATCTATACGCAAGTCAAGTGATAGGCGCGGCGCCGCGGCCTTTCACGAAGAATTCGTTCATGCAATTGTGGAAACCGAAAATTCCAAAATCCTGATATAAAATGTACTGGACTGAAGACCTTGTTTTTCATAGCCCGATATTTTCTAAAACAATGTTCCGTATACGCTTCCTTCATATTTTTTCCTTCTTCACTACAGTGACAGTAATCATTATGCCGAAAGTACAGATAGGCTGTATAAAATTAGACGTATTTTGGAACCTGTGACACCAGATACCACACCCTAAATATTTACTAGAGGTTAGCACAAAGTATCATGCTTCTAACATTTATAGTTCAGGAGTAATGGTAAATTTTATTAAGTAATGCACGTTAAGAGGGCCGGGCATGAAAATGGCTGGTCCAGGCATTCATGTGCCCCGCTCAGAAGCAGGTACTGAACATGTTAAAAAACTTTTGATATAGAACTATAAATACAATACTTCAAATATTGACAAAATAAGTCTAATTTTCGAAGTATGTAGAGGAAAGATTCACAATCGCTGTAGTTTTAGTTTCATAAAAATATCAATAAAATGGCCAAAAATATGAATTATTTTCCAATTAAATGCACACAGTGAAATCACAAGACCTATTGGACAACATGTTGGCAACAGTGGGAGATTTAAAAGGCCAACGGTGAATGGTTTGGATAACAATGAAAATTCCAATACTCACACTTTGCACTGAGGTATCCGATCAACAGATTCTGGGAAGTATCGGTGTCTCACATCATGTCTAACACCAACATCAGACATTGGTACTGGCCGCCCAGGGTTAGGAGCATGGTACTTGGTGCCAGACTTGTGTCTTGGTAGATGGCGTAGCTGCATCGTCCAAGCGTGGCGCCCGGATGGTCCGCGAATCAGAACAGTAACCGTAGGCTGGGGATCTAATGGAAGGCAACACATGAGAACTTACTGCAAAATGAGGCCAGAAAACACGCAGAAAGTACACATGAAATTAAAACTCACAAATAAATATAACTGTTTGTATAGTAACAGAAAGGTACAAACAAATCAAGCCAAATATAGAAAGATTGGACCACATAGGATAAACAAAATTAGAGATGAGTGTGGGAAGAGTCCACCTCCGTAGCATAACAGCACTATTAGCTGTCATCCTCGGTGCCCTGGGTTTGATTCCCAGTAATGTCAGAAATTTAAGAATGGCAGGAGGGCTGGTATGTGTTTGAAATGGTACAAGCAGCTCACCTCCATTGGTGGTGTGCCTGAAAAGAGCTGCACCACTTCATGATGAGGACACAAGTTTACCTTACTTTTTAGTGTGGGAAGAGGAAGTATGGGAAAGGTGAAAACACAAAAGGATGAGCATAATCTCCACACCTTCATCACTGTCAGCTTGAAATGCTGTAGACAGGCTCCCTCCTCATCAGCAGGGCAGACTTAAACACTCGTGGAGAGGCCGTCTTGATGTGGGAAGTGAAAGACAAGAAGAAATACGGATAAAGAAGGGAAAGGGAAGACTCAGTGTAAGAAGATGTGAAGATTATTCTTGTCCTTGTCTGATCTTTCTATTTCTCCCTCTTCCCACACTGACTTGTCATTGTGTTTATCCTATTGTGTGTTTTTATTCATGTTTCTCATCTTCTTATATATGACAAGTTTTGTACCAGGCTTATACTGTATATGACTTTCTGAGAACACTTCAATGGATCCCTCTCATTAATCACAAGTATGAATGAACGTGTGAGAATTTTACAAATAGTCTGAAACATCCATGAAGTGCAAATCATGGTCATGGTCATGGTCATGGTCATGGTCATGTAACATGGCTGAGTAGTGGGTGTGTGACGGTAGTGCTCCTCAATATCTTGTGATTTTGGTTTACGTAGTTTGAATAACGAAGTGAAACCGTGTGCCTCTGGATTATTAAGGTTTGAAGAATTGATGTACGTATTGCATTTTTATTAGATCTTAATTAGTGATGTATTACGAGCCAAGTTTAAGTTATTTGAGGAAGAATCTGTTAATGTAAACATTGAGGTGAAGTGCTACCAACTTGAACATATTTCCAAAGAGTAGTGAAGAGCAGTTACCGTCAACTTACATAATCGATTCTTATATCGATCGTGATACCATTCTTCGCCACCATGAGCTCTTGTGTAGCATGTCAGAAGGCTGTTTCTAGGCAGGATATAAATTCTAAGATTCAGTGCAGTAACTGTCAAGGCTGGTTCCATTGCAAATGTGTTAATATAGGAGACGTTGAATTAAATTTCTTAAAATCTGAAAATCAAGTTTGGAGGTGTGCTTGTTGTGAAAAGGAAAGACGAAATAGTGTACATGGCTTGGAACTAGCAACAGCACCATCTATTGGCGACGTCTATCAGCTCTTACTTGAGTTGAAGAAAGTGATTGCAGAGGTTAAGAAATCAAGTATAGAGGCGGAGCGAGAGTTAGGCAAAAGTTTGGAGTTAGCTCACGTAAAATTGGATGAGAATGCAACATTCATTAAAAAGCAGTCGGAAGTAATAAATCAGTGCATGGAGAAAATGGAAAAATTGAGAGAAGAAAATTTAAATCTTAAGAAGCAACTAAAAGACACACAAATACAGTTAGATGAACTTGATCAGTATGGTCGTCGTAACACGGTTGAAATTTTAGGCGTACCTGAACGAGTTAATGAGGATGTTTATGAAATTGTTAAGCATGTTGGTCGAGTATTAAATGTGGAGATCAAGAATGAATCGATTGATGCATGTCATAGGTTGAAGAGGCAATTGCATCAAGCTTCAGGTGCCATTGTAGTGAAGTTTGTACACCGTAGTGTCAAGAATGAACTCATTCAAAAACGCAAGGTTAAAAGGGATTTAAATGCGTCTCATCTCGGATTTTCTGAGTATGAGACGGTGTATATAAACCACAGTTTGACGTCCCTACGAAGACAGGTTCTTGGCCAAGCTCGAAAAATTAAGAAGGAGAGAAATTATGCTTTTCTATGGGTAGATCATGGAGGTAACATTAAACTCCGAAAAAGAGAGGGTGATCGGCAGGTGTTTAATCTAAAAACCCTGGACGATGTGTATGGATTAAATGAGACTGTGTAACTTTTTTGTTTTGAGAAAAATGATTTTTAATGCAATTAATATTTACTACCAGAATGTAAGAGGGTTAAACACTAAAATTTCGGAGTTTTATGTTAACAATAGTGAATCAGAATACGATATTCTGTTGATTACGGAAACATGGTTACAATCTCATGTTGCTAACAGCGAACTGTTTAGTAGGGATTTTAATGTGTATAGAAAAGATCGTGGAGGTACAAGAAAAGGAGGAGGCGCATTGATAGCTGTTAAAGGTTCTATAGTATCAAGACAAATAACGTTAGATTTTGGTGATACTGAAGCAGTTTGTGTAAAAATTATAGTTAATGGTCACAGTTATGTAATAATGTCAGTGTATTTTCCACCTGCAACCAAATTGGAAGCATATTTGGACTTCTATAGATTGTTTGAAGTTAATAAGGACTTTTCCAATTTAGATCTTATTATAGCTGGTGACTTTAATTTGCCATTAATTACTGGTGAGCAAAGTAATATTGTAAATTTTGGACCTGCATATAGAACCTTAGCTGAGTTTATGTCACTCTATCAGTTGCACTTGGTCAATAATATTCTTAATGCAAATGGAAATACACTTGATCTTATTATTACGAATGTTAACACCTTAACAGTATATAGAGATGAGTGCCCCTTAATTAAGGAGGATAGTTATCATCCTGCAATTGCAGTCACGCTACTATTAAACAGAGAGCGTAGCCATGTTTCACAACATCCTGAACAACCTAAGCAGTTATTTGACTTTAGAAGGGCTAATTTCTTTCAAATGTATAAAAGGTTTGAGCGAATGGATTGGTCTAGGATTGTAGAATTTACAGACGCTGACCAGGCTGTTGAGTATTTTTATGCTCAGGTACACTCTGTATTTTGTGAAACGGTACCTATGAAGAATTTTCACACAAAGAAAAAGTATACTCCATGGTTTACTAAAGACATAATAAATAACTTGAAACTGAAGGAAATCCACAGAAAGCGAAGGAAACATTCAGAGTATAGTAGGGTAATATTTAACCAGTTAAGGAGAGAAACGAAACATATGATCAGTAAAGCGTATAAGAATTACATTTCTAAACTTGAAGAGAATATCAAAAGTGATGTTAATCAGTTCTGGAGCTATATAAAATGCAAAAGAAATACCAAGGAGGGTCTGCAACAGGGCATGAAATTTAACAATATCTTACTTAATAATAATAAAAGTATAGCTGATGGCTTTGCAACCTTTTTTAGATTGGTATATTCGAAACCTCCACCAACCTATGATATTCCTGATTCATCTGATGTATATGTTAATTATCCGTTATCTTTAGAATTAGTGGACGAAAAGGAATATAAGTTAGCTATTAAAAAATTAAAACCTAAAAGGTCATGTGGTGTTGATGGAATACCGCCGTACATACTGAAAGCATGTTCGAATTTGTTGGATTTTCCCTTACGAGCCTTATATAACATTGTGGTAAAAACGCAAACCTTTCCAAAAGTATGGAAGATAGCGAAAGTGTGTCCAGTTTTTAAATGTGGGGACAGTAAAAATATTGAAAACTATCGCCCTGTTTGTATTTTGTGTGCACCGGCTAAAGTATTTGAGCAAATAATGTACACGCGTATATTTAATCATGTGAGGGTCAGTATACATATCAATCAGCATGGTTTTATGCCAGGTAGATCAACTACGACTAATTTATTAAAATTTATACAATATGCTTATACCGTTTTGAATAATCAAGGACAGGTCGACGTAATATACACAGATTTTTCCAAAGCCTTTGACAAATTAGATCACGGCATTTTAATGAAAAAATTGTCATGCTTTGGTCTGACCCCTCCTTGGTTAAAACTGCTTGCATCTTATCTTAGTGCACGGAAACAATATGTTTACTATCATCAACATGAGTCTTTCACATACAATGTTACTTCTGGTGTACCACAAGGGTCTAACCTTGGCCCTTTATTCTTTATTTTATATATTAATGATTTGCCCACTAGAATTAGGTTTTCTCACTGTTTATTATATGCTGATGATGTCAAACTTTATAAAGAGATAAAAAATGTTGATGATATGTTGAAATTACAATATGATTTGGATTACTTATACGCATGGAGTATTGAAAACTGTTTGCAACTTAATATAAATAAATGCTGTTTCCTTCAGATTTCAAATAAGAAAAATACATTGAATTATAAATATAAAATTAATAATGAAGAACTCAAAGTTGTCCACTCTGTTAATGACTTAGGGGTAATTGTTACAAGAAATTTATCTTTCAAGAAGCATATTAATACAATGGTTAATGATTCCTATAAGAAATTGGGTTTTATAATTAGAAATTCAAGAGATTTTTCTAACACGTATGCACTCACCTTATTATTCAATAGTATTGTCCGATCAAAACTTGAGTATTCATGTATAATTTGGTCTCCATGTTATAAATCTTACCAAAATCAAATTGAAAGGGTGCAGAAACGCTTTTTAAGATATATTTATTATAAAAAATATAAGATATTCCCCTTTAGAAATTATGTTTCATTTGAATTTTTGTTGAATGAATTTAAATATGTATCGCTAGCCAGTAGGCGTGTAATAGCCCAACAAATTTATCTCTATAAGATGGTTAATGCATTAATTGACGATAATAGTTCACTTCACGAGTTATGTTTTAATGTTAGAAAAGGAAATTTAAGATTTCGGCAATTGTTTATTACTCCAGTCTCCAAAACTGTATTTTTTAAGAACTCTCCGTTTATCGATATGTGTGAAACATACAATAACTTGGTTAATAAGTATCATATAGATCTTGACTTTGCTTATGAATATGACACATATGTAAATATATTAAAAGAATTTTTCTCGTCGAAGTGATTTGTTTATATGTATAATATTTACATGATTTTGTTACAATTTTTTTGTTTGATTTATTAACAGGCTTCTGTATACGATATATTGTTTCATCCATTTCATACAGAGCATTATCATCTCATTTACATAGCGTTTTCACATTTTCTTCTTTTTGGTATTTCTATGTTATTTGTTCAAATAATTTGTAAAAGCCACCTATAATTGGAGCGTGTCTCTGTTGGTGGCACATGTATTAAATAAATAAATAAATAAATAAATAAATAAATAAATAAATAAATAAATAAATAAATAAATAAATAAATAAATAAATCATACCTTGATCGTTACCCAGCGGCTCCTCCAGCAGAGCAAGAACAGTTGAGTTCTCAACGACAAAATACCGAAACCTCTCGACTGCCATCTCTCGGGTCACCTCCCCGCCAGTCCATGAATTACAGTGCTTAAGAAGAGACACTTCATCCAGAAGAGAAGACAAAGACTCTGCTCCGCAAGGTGATGGAAAATATCCAACCTATAGCACAGTATCAAAAGATGTTCAACTAACTATCTCTCACAACAGTTTCCACGTAAAGACATGAAGACAGAAAGAGGGTAGAGTAACAAACATACTCCAGAGAAATGAATAAAAATAATTGAGGAACCTTAGATATGCAACATACTTGGAAATGCAGTCTGTTCACATTGGGATATACAGTGAAACCTCATTAGTGCGTTCCTCATTAACACATTTTCCTGCTTAGCACGTCGTAAATTTGAAGGCCCAATTCTCTTTACAGATTATGAATCTCATTGTTAAATCCATATTGACGGTTGAAGTTCTTACAAAATTGTACAAAACTATTTTAATTCTCCTAGTCAATACCGCATATTTTTTACGTCCAATCAAGATGTAATACCAATATAGTTGGTCCATTATTGGACATTATAAATTTTCCAGCTAACTCATTTCTGGTTGTCAACGTTTCGCCCCAGTGTGCTAAATTGGGCTCATCAGTTGGTAAATAGCAAAACTACCAAGACGCATGGCTAGTGCATACCATGGAGGCCAATGCACTATGAGAGACTTTGTCCCATTTTCAAAAATTGATGCCTGTCTGGCCATCAGATGAACAAATATTTCAGGTTCCCTATCAAATCTTTATCAATCAAGACGTTTTGCGAGGAAGAAGAGACATCATCACACTTTTAATAAAAGAGACCTTAGCTTAACTCCTACTAGAACTTCTTTTTCAGTTCCCTTTCCAGCTCTTTCCTGGGTTGGGTTACGAATCAAAGACCTCCATCATTCCTCCAATATCATCTAAAGTCTTCCTGCATCCAATATTTCTATCTTTCCTCTTTTCTTCTCTATGCTCTCTTCAATTACTCCCTCTTTCTACACAGAGCTGCCACTGTCTTTGTCCTATCATGTGTTTCTTTTCTTGTTCCCATCTCTATACCTGACCTGATACTCTCTTGCATGGTATCCATCCATCTCTTTCAATGCCTCCTTGTGGTCTCTATCCTCTTTACTTCACTAGCTGAAGGTCACACGGACTGAAACATGTGCTGATAGCCTAATATGTATTTATATGAAGGTGGATCAAATATAAATGGGAATTTGAATGTACCACTGCTGTTGGTAATAATTCTGAGGCGGGGCTTTGACAGGATGTTGCTGAGGGTGTCTGGAGGAGTAGTTTGTGTGCGCGAACGACAGTGGAGAGCTAGGTTGCTTCAGTATGCCACGAGTGAGTAATAGGTACATACGTTTGATGTGCAATGCATGATTATCAAATTTCTCGCAAAAGAGGGCACCAAACCTTCAGAAATTTTGAGATGGTTCTGCCCACAGTTTGGGGAAGAAACACTTCCGTAGACTCAAGTGTATGAGTGGGCTAAAAAATTTGTGGCAGGAAGAGAAGCTGTGGAAAATGAACATCATGAAAGGAGACCACGGACAATCATCACTGCAGACAACACGGTTGCCATTTGTGTCATTACTGGCGAAGATGGGGAATAAAAATTTAGCAAATTGTTTTTTTTTTTCTATTTGCTTTACGTCGCACCGACACAGATATGTCTTATGGCGATGATGGGATAGGAAAGGCCTAGGAAGTGGAAGGAAGCGGCCATGGCCTTAATTAAGGTACAACCCCGGCATTTGCCTGGTGTGAAAATGGGAAACCACAGGAAACCACGGAAAACCATCTACAGGGCTGCCGACAGTGGGGCTCGAACCCACTATCTCCAGATTACTGGATACTGGCCACACTGAAGCGACTGCAGTTATCGAGATAGCCATAGGAATAAGTTACGGAAGGGTTCAAATCATCAACCGAAATGAACTCCATTTCAGAAAATTGTCTGCCAGGTGGGTTCCTTGTCTCCTCAACCAGGAACAAAAAACTTTACACCAGGAAGTTTGTCAGAGATTCCTGCGTCGCTACGAGGAGGAAGAAGAAGATTTCTTGTGTTGTATTGTGACTTGTGATGAAGCTTGGGTGCATCATGACACCCCACAGTCAAAGCAAGCAAGCATGGAGTGGCAGCGAAGAGATGAAGCAAGCCTGTTCACAGCCAAAACACTCCCATCTGCTGGAAAGATTCTTGCAACCGTTTTCTGGGATTCCCTGGGCGTTTTGCTGGTGGATTTTCTTCATGAAAAAAGGACAATTAATGAAGCCTATTACTGTTACCTTTTGGATAAAGCAAAACCTGCGTATTGCAACAAGCGACGACGGCAACCGATCCGAAATGCCATTCTTCTCCATCACAATGCAAGGCCGCATACTGCCGCTTTAACGCGGGAAAAACAGGAGGAAATTCACTGGACACGTCTGGAACACCCTCCATATAGTCCAGATTTATCGCCCTGCGACCACCATTTCTTTGGAACACTCAAGCAAGATCTAGGACAGCGGTTTAATGATGCAAGTGTAGAAGAGTTTGTGCGCAACTGGCTCCGCAAACATCCCTCTTGTTTCTATAAAGACGGCATCAAAACCTTACCGATCCGATAGAGAAAATTTATACCGAAGGCAGGACCCCCCCATGGCAGTACATCCCGGAAGGGCCTTGGCCTACCAAGTGACCGCTGCTCAGCCCAAAGACCTGCATATTACGAGGTGTTGTGTGGTCAGCACACCATATCCTCTCGGACATTATTCTTGGCTTTGTAGACCGGGGCCGCTATCTCACCATCAGATAGCTCCTCAATTTTAATCACGTAGGCTGAGTGGACCTCGAACCAGCCCTCAGATCCAGGTAAAACCCCCTGACCTGACCGAGAATCGAACTTGAGGCCTCCGGATAAGAGGCAGGCACACTTCCCCTACACCACGGGGCCGGCATCGAAGGCAGGACAATATGTAGAAAAGTTACCTCTATATGTGTATTTTTTTGGTTGATGCAATAAATTAAAAAAAAGAAATCCGTTCATATTTGATATACTAGTATAACATTCCATTTAAAGAAATGATTTTATTATTCAAAGTCAATATGGAACAAACATGGTATTCGTCAATTGTAGTAACAACAATTCAGACCACCTCGTAGAAGGTCCAGACCCATTTCAAGTTCTGTACATGAGCATGCAAGTTTTCCTAACTGTAGACCTTTTTGAAGATACCATAATTAATAATTTGAGACTTCACCTGTTCAAGTATCACAGACAGTAAAGCTTCAGCAGCATCTCGAACACGCATGGAAGCAGGCTTCAGTTCTTTCTCATCTTTCATCTTGATTGGTTCGCCAGGTTTGCCCTGAAAATGGCATCAAAAGAGTAATGATTAGATTGCTCATGTAATATAGGCCTACACACATCAAAATTTGATTAATACAAAAAAAAAACAATTTAATGATACATACTAAAATGAATCTTTTCAAGAGTAAATGAATATAAGTGAAATTATCTTCGTAGTTATCTCACACAAGGCAGTGGCAGTGACGACGACAACAATAAATAGCATCATCATCATCATCATCATCATCATCATCATTTTCCAGCTCCTGTTTCCCGGAACTGGTGTACAAGCGCTTTCCTCTTCATGTCAAAGTATAGTTTCTTTTCCTGTATGTCCTTCCACTTGACATTCCTTCTTGCTGACCTCCAATTTCACTGTGTCTATGCATCGATTCCTTGGTCACCCTACTGGCCTCTCCCCTTTCACTTCTCTGTCAAATTAATTTCTTGCTGTTCTCATTCTGTCTACCCTCATAACATGTCCAAACCATTGTATTCTCTAGGCTACCTTTTGAAGAGACTAAAGCAGAAGTAATATCACTGCCTCGTCGCACTTCCCTTGGTTGTCAAATGAACCAGCGTGCGATTGAAATTGTACTGCAGCACTATGACACACCACAGTTCATAGATTGTAACTGAGGCACATTTAAAAGAATGCATTAATGTATTTGTATCAGTGGAGTCCCATACCACCACATAACGGCTACATCTTAAAATAATTAATTTACTGAATTAAATTATGTATTAACCACAATCTCACGCTTAAAGTATTGCGAACAAATTTTTTGCAATGCACAATAAGCTTTACACACACTGAATTATTATTATCATAATATACTGTATATTAGGCCTACATATTTTATTATTTATCAATCACTATTATTATCTAAATATATGGCCTGATTTCAGTCAAAGACCGGACCAGGAATGGAATGATAAATTGCGCCGGCTGGAGGGGTCTCTCAGTAGTACTCCCACCGCTCGGAAATGCTTATGAAAAACAATTATTTCTCTCTCACCAGATGTAAAAATCTTTTGTTTCTTTTTCTGATAACAGTCTGGTGAGTTTTTGTTCCAATCCACTGCATGAAGGTCTATGTACACACATTATACAATATGGAGAAAGAGTAAGAATAAACCAACAAATGTATATGAGGCCCGAAGAATTAATTAGCACACAATAAGCACATACACTGTTTTTGATAGCAAAGCACACTGATCAAATTCTCACTAATGTTTTAAACAGACTATGATAGTAACTGCACCCATGTGGTCAAGACATCTAAGAAGTATGACAGTTCCGTATTGGCAATACCATTGTCGTAACTCGTGCTGACATTCCCTTGCCTCTCTCCTACCATGTGACAACATCGTAGCTGCAACCCCTCTCACCCACGTCTTCCCCTGGCCAATACCCTCTCTTCCGCTTTAGTCTGCTCAAAAGGTGGCCCGGAGTACAGCCTGCGTCTTTCTAAAAGCTCAGGAACAGGTATTTTGATGCATGCCTCTTTCTTATTTTCTTCATTTCTAATCTTGTTTTTCCCGGCCCTTTGGTTCGTTGTTCATTGGTTAATAATAATAATAATAGCATTTTGTGTGGCTATTGTCAGCCTGGTGCAACCAGCCCTCAGACATGGAGAAACTAGATGTGTGCGTTGAAGACAGCCTGCACCTTTAGTCCCAGGGCCAAGGATATTAATCATTCAAGAATAAAATCCTTCAACCTAGCTGGGAATCAAATCCGAGCCCCAAAACCAAAAGCCAAGGCAGTGAGCACTTGGCCATGTAGCCAGTAGTAGTGTTGGTGGTGGTTGTTCCCCATCCCATTTTTGATCAAATATAACTTCTATCTACCTGAGACTTGGTGCCTGATATGCCCAACTCAACAACTTCGAGCACAGTGGTGAGCCCCTCCTTGTCTTGTAGTAGGTATGGGTGAGCAACAAGCCACACAGCAGCACACTGGAATGCTGCCACTATGGTGGAGTGCAGGTCCTTGGAGTGGGCCTGAGGTGGTCGCCAGCACTGAGATACGATGTAGTCGCACAGCCACTTGACAGCTCGCTTACATTCCAATGCATCTGTAGAGAGGAGAACCATCAAAACATTTAGCACCTGGGTTTACTTAAACAGTTTATAACGGGACTGTCCTCATACTACTCCAATAGCGTAGAGGCGCGCGGCTGTGAGCTTGCATCCGGGAGATAGTAGGTTCGAATCCCACTATCAGCAGTCCTGAAGATGGTTTTCCGTGGTTTCCCATTTTCACACCAGGCAAATGCTGGGGCTGTACCTTAATTAAGGCCACGGCCGCTTCCTTCCAACTCCTAGGCCTTTCCTATCCCATCATCGTCGCCATAAGACCTATCTGTGTCGGTGTGACGTAAAGCCCCTAGCAAAAAAACTACTCCAATAAAATAAAAACATTACCATAAATTGATGAATCTACCTCAGTGCTTCTGTTAGATAGCGATGGGTTGAATCAGTTCATTCGTATGAAATATTTCACTCATTCACACTCTTTATTGTGGATCGTTCAAATGAAGTAGTTTGTTCATGAAGTCTGACGAAGCTGCTATGTTATTCAGCTGCGACATCGTTCACAGTCTCACTCACCCAATAAAGCATAATACTTAATAATATTATCAACAAATGGCAGAGTATGTAATTATCGACATCCAATGGCTTAAAAGGAGAACAATAAATCTTTGATTTCCACCTATTCAATACATGTATTGAATGTACTGAATAGGTGGTAATCAAAGTTTTATTGTTCTCCTTTTAACAGACTTTCAATACAGAAAAAATGAGGGTCTCTTCCAATGGCTTACCCGCTTACAGCATCTAGATGATGGATATGATGGTTGATGGGGACAAGGTATAAGAGATTAACAGTCCTTTGTAGCAAAGTGGCGAACAAAAAACTATGCTTTCCATAGTCCACTGCAAAGAATGATGAGAAATGTGAGTAAGTTGGATATAGATATATTTAACTGTTCACACTCTCACCTAATGAAAAAGAAGTTAGGAAATTAAATGTATTAAAAAATTAATCATTAGGTAACCTAGCCTATTTGTCATATAATATTGTATAGTGAGAATTTGATATTTACATTACCAATTTCTCCTTACGCCTTACGTAAAAATTTCTTAGTTGCATATTAGCAAATTTGTAACGTGATTTTATGCCGTCTATTATTATTAGGTGAACCCGAGGTAATTAGATACAGACACGAAAACAGGGAACAAAACCAATCAAAATTAATCGCGGTGTGCTTCAAGGCTCCCCTTTGTCACCGGCATTATTTAACATTGATACCAATCATATTGTGGAAGGACTATCTGAAGATTCTTTAGCAAGGAATTATGGTTACTTGATTGCAAACGAGGAGCCTAACCTCACTATAATGTGTTTCGCCGACGATACGGTAATATTTGGGAAAAAGACTGAATCTGCTGCCGAACTAGCTAGGATCGCCATAGAAAAATTTAAGGAACTCGGCCTGGATATCAGTGCTTCAAAATCAGCTTGTCTTTCTATCAACAAAGGTCAGCTAACGGAGGAGAATATCATCATTAATGATGACTGTGAAATTAAATCACAGTGCAACGGAAGTGCCATTCGTTACTTAGGTGTGAATTTCATCAATGTTGTCCTGGGACCTTCCCGGCACGGAGCGAACAGCGCACACATTCGCTGTCATCTTGATGGCCCTTCTCCATTCTGCACAGGATAAGCCTCGGTGATCTCTTATCCATTTGTTCCCTGGCGTGTATTCCTGGAAGAGTCCAAGCACTGATATCCAGGCCGAGTTCCTTAAATCTTTCTATGGCGATCCACAGCCAATCCAAAACAAGTCACCACCCCCTCAGAATGTCAGCATTAAGCTCCACGCAGACACAGGCGAGCAGTGCACCTCCAGCCTTCCTAGCGGTAGGGTAACAAGAGCGAGGAGTAACGGAGTGATTACAGGGTCTTTTTTTAAACTCGTGCCATGTGTCAGGGAAACACGGATGGAAGGTGATAGTGCGCCCGGATGACTCATTTGCTGAGAGATATATTGCTTCATGATTATGCTGCTGGGTTGACATGAACCTTACATAGTCAATATTATAAAACAAGTGGATGTGCAAGGCTGTCATGCGAGTGTGAGGCAACACCTAATATAGGTGCAATTCTTTAGGTTTCGATGATAATTAACAAAGCATCATCAGTTGAGGTTGACTGAGTTCATTCTCAATCAATCGATCAATCAATCAATCAATCAATCAATCAATCAATCAATCAATCAATCAATCAATCAATCAATCAATCAATCCTGATATGCATTTAAGGCAGTCGCCAGGTGGTGGATGCCCTATTTGTTGTTTTCCTAGCCTTTTCTTAAGTGATTGCAAAGAAATTGGAAATTTATTGAACATCTCCCTTGGTAAGTTATTCCAATCCCTAACTCCCCTTCCTATAAATAAATATTTACCCCAATTTGTCTTCTTGAATTCCAACTTCATCTTCATATTGTGACCTTTCCTACTTTTAAAGACACCACTCAAACGTATTTGTCTACTGATGTCATTTCACGCCATCTCTCCACTGACAGCTCGGAACATACCACTTAGTCTAGCAGCTAGTTTCCTTTCTCCTAAGACTTCTCAGCCCAAAATCTGAAACATTTTTGTAATGCTACTCTTTTGTTGGAAATCACCCAGAACAAATCAAGCTGCTTTTCTTTGGATTTTTTCCAGTTCTTGAACCAAGTAATCCTGGTGAGGGTCCAATTCACTGGAACCATATTCTAGTTGGGGTCTTACCAGACACTTATATGCCCTCTCCTTTACATTCTTACTACAACCCCTAAATACCCTCATAACCATGTGCAGAGATCTGTACCCTTCATTTACAATCATATTTATGTGATTACCCCAATGAAGATCTTTCCTTATATTAAGACCTAGGTACTTATAATGATCCCCAAAGGGAACTTTGTGAAACTCACAACCTGACTTTTAACCCCGTTTATCATCATAACATTACCTGCTATCCATCTCAACATTATCAAGGTCATTTTTCAGTTGCTCACAATCTTGTATAACCTCCAATTATGTTTGCCATCATGTTATCCTTAGCTGACTCCATTGCTAGATTCAATTTCCTAGTAAGTTCCTTCAATTTCTCCTTACTTCCACAGCCATTTCTAACTATTTCTTTCCAACCTGCACCTCCTTCTTAGTCTCTTTACTTTTCTGTTATAAAATAGTAGATCTTTATTATTCCTTACCACCTTTAAAGGTACAAACCTATTTTCACATTCCTCAACAATTGCTTTAAACCCATCCCAGATTATGTTTACATTTTTATTTACCGTTTTCCACCGATCATAGTTATTTTTAAAAATCTCCCTCATGCCTGTTTTATCAGCCATATGGTACTGCCTAATGATCCTAATTTTAATATCTTCCTTTCTTTCACATTTATTTTTAACTACCACATAAACAGCCCTGTGATCGCTAATAACATCCATGACTTCGGTTTCTCTATAGAGTTCATCTGGTTTTATCAGCACCACATCCAGAATATTCTTCCCTCTAGTTGGCTCCATCACTTTCTGAATCAGATGCCCTTCCCATATTAACTTATTTGACGTTTGTTGGTCATACTTCCTGTCATTCACATCACCTTCCCAATTGACATTTGGTAAACTGAAATCACCCGCTACAATCACGTTCCTTTCCTTATCGTTTCCCACATACCTGATTATCTTATCAAATAATTCTGAATCAGCATCTGCGCTACCCTTTCCTGGTCTGTACACTCCAAAGACATCAAGTTGCCTATTATCTTTTACTGCAAAATACAGCCATAGCAACAGAAGACAAACTATGCTCCCAGACCAAGTGACTTTCTTAGCATCTACCAGAGTGGGGGAGAGTATAGAGTTCACAAAATCTGCAGCACGACTGATGCACTGGATATTAATTTATTTTTTAATATTTCTTTTAGTCACACCATTACCAACAGGTCTTATGGCGATGATGGGATAGGAAAGGGCTATAACTGGTGAGGAATTGGTCATGGCCTTAATTAAAATGTACAACATTTGCTTGGTGTGAAAATTAGAAACAATCTTCAGCGCTGCAAATTAAATTTGTTTTAAAGACAGTGTGAAAATCTAAAAACCAGAAGCTTTCATCCGAGTGCCTCACCAGATCCATTCATTCATCCGATCTCTCAAATGAAGCATAACAAAAATCAGTCCAGGGTTTTAAATGTACAGATGAAAATGATGATGATGATGATGATGATGATGATGAAAACAATCATAACTGTGAGGTAGATAATTGGCAGTCCATAGCAGACTATTATTAAAAGAAGAGTAAAAAGAAAAAAGTAATCTAGTTTTATGTGAAATCCAAACCACAGGGAAATGACTGTTCCCATAGTTGACCGCAATTTTAACAGCAGCTGCCTTGGCGAGAAGTCAGAGACAATGCCACTCTGCTATCATGCCCCTTTTAAAGAAAAGTTTTTTACCATATATTGAGAGCTATAAATGGTTTTATAGTATTACACACCATCAGAGAAATATTAAGAGGAGCATGTTTCCTACACTCTTCATAATCTGCAAACACAACAGTTCTAACATAACTAGTGTTTCCACAATGCAAGTAACTGATGGAACTAGTTCTTCCAATACTCTAATTCAAATAAGGGGTAAATTACCTCAAAAATATTACACAAGATATCTATAGTATTTCTCTAGCTATTAACTAGATAATCTAACCAGCATCTACAGGGTGTCTCTACTGGACTAATGCTAACCAATATTCTTTGTATGGCAACCTTAGAGCTGGTTTACATGGGCCATTTTCAGTGGCCCACTTGTCCGACTGCACTCGTGCATGACAGCAACTAGTAAGGTAGATGCTGGCCACATCCAATTATGTTAATGAGCGAGAACTGCAAGATGATGTTGCTTTCTACATTGTGGAGAAAAACCAACACAACCGAGCAGTTCATCTTCATCCTTTATTTGTAGTTTGATTATTACAAGGACTATTCAACACACTACTCCAAGATCTACGGTAAAACGACTAAAAGTTTTTTATTTTTTATGTTAAGATAATTCCAATATAATCCGTCCATTATTGGACATTATAAATTTTCCAGCTAACTCGTTCTTGGTTGCCAGCGCTTCGCCCCAGTGTGCCAATTTGGGCACACCTACCAAGACGCAAGGATAGCACATACCGTGGAGACCACTGTGTAGGCTACTTGGAGCCACTGGCAGTGCCAATACCTTATGAGAGATTTGGTCTCGTTTACAATAATTGATGCCTGCTAGGCCATCAGATCATATAGATGTTGATACCCATAGGAAACCTGAAATATTTGTCCTGAATGAGTATATTCATAATTCCAATATAATTGGTCTGTTATCAGACGGTATGCACTAGTCTTGGTAGGTGTGCTGGTTACCAACTGATGAGCCCGAATTGGCACACTGGTGGGAAACGCTGGCAACCAAGAATGAGTTATCATCATCCTTGAACCATCTCCAGTTGCCCGGGTGTGGTACAAGAACACCCTCCCCTTTGTCTATCCAGGTACATTTCTTCCTTCTCAATTTGATGGCATTCCACTCCTCTTCCTTCCAGGTCCTTCTTTACTTGACTGATCCACCATTTCCTTGGTCTGCCTCTACGTCTTTTGCATTCCAGTTCCTTTTCTAGCCATTTTCTTCTCATTCGATCCATCCTTTTTACATGGCCATATCATTTGAGTCTTGCAGCTTGAAGTTTGCTACTATCTCTACTTTTGATCATACAGGTTTCAAGGGTATATGTAGTTACTGGCACAAAATATACCTGATAAAGGGTTCTCTTTGTACTTTGTACTTAAAGATATTTGGTTATCCCATAGAAGAAACCTAAGTTGGTGATAAAATTGAGTAAGCTGGAAAATTTATAACGTCCAACAGACCAATTATATCAGAATTATGAATTTAGTCACTCAGAACAAATATTTCAGGAACGAATATTATTTTAGGATGTCGAAGAATTAGTTCACTCCTCTGTATTAAGGCTTTGTTTGCTTTCAATACAGCTCGTATGTGGCTCGAAAGTGTGCGGACGATTACAACAACGAGGAAATGGCTGCAGTGGGAGGTAGCTGCGGCACAGTTTAGATGCACCTCTGCTATCACCATACTCAATCGTGTGACCATTAGCGAGGGCGAGCCATTACCTAGCCATTAACACCTATTAGGGCTGCTGCTATGGCACTGTGTAAATGCACCCATTTCTTTTCAGGAATTTCGAGAAGTAGCCACTGGCTGTGAAACACGTTGGCCACTAAAATTAGTCCCACGTAAACCATCTCTTAGATACTGAAATTTAAACCAACAACCAACCTGACAATCAGTAGCGGCGATTAGGAATTAAAAGTGAGGGCGGGGGGCAAAATTGTACAGACAACAAAAACTATCCGGATTTATGGGATATATCAAGCGGGGAGGGGGTATATACATCAAAACTGAAAATTTGTAAGTTTTTGAAGCTCTCTAAACAAATTTCCATGGAGAGGTAAAGGTTGACAGTTTACCAACTGAAGTGCGGTAATAATAGATTTGAGATTTTGATTCAATACTATACAATAAAACTTTCACCAGAGGAACAATATTACACATTTATTACAATTAAATAGAAGTACGGCATGATTATACAATTAAAATTCATTTAGTTTTTTACTACACACTAACAAACTAACAGACACTAAAGCGACTGCCAGACTGATTGATGCTCGCGGCAAGTGGATGAACCATACGTCACCGAGCTTGATTGCTGCAGTCGCTTAAGTGCGGCCAGTATCCAGTATTCGGGAGATAGTAGGTTCGAACCCCACTGTCGGCAGCCCTGAAAATGGTTTTCCGTGGTTTCCCATTTTCACACCAGGCAAATGCTGGGGGCTGTACCTTAATTAAGGCCACGGCCGCTTCCTTCCCACTCCTAGCCCTTCCTTGTCCCATCGTCACCATAAGACCTATCTGTGTCGGTGCGAAGTAAAGCAAAAAAACAACCATACCTCAGTGTCCATGACCTTGCAAGAAAACCCTGCTACCCTTCCTCACAGCATATGCAAAGTCTCCACTACCTGCTGTGACACTACACAAATAGGTTAGCTGCGACGAACAACATTCTGTGTGTAATACCATTAATAATTAAAGAAAATAAGGAAAGAATTAGCTCATAAAACAACAGGGCTTGTACACATTGCTCTTTTTTTTGTTGTAATAATTCATATTTTCATCCAGCTAAAATTGAATAAAAATATGTTTTCTCCACAAAGTGGGGAGGCGAGTGCCCCCCACCCCACCTAATCGTCGCTACTGCTGACAATTCAATACATACAGAGGTGATCAAACTTTTTTGATAAAAAGACACAAGCTAAGTTCTTATCAATAAGGAACAAATTTCTTACACCTTGTTTAATGGTTTCTGTTACATAATATGTGGCCAAATCTGAATCAGCGTCTTGTCAGTGTGTTTCTCTAGGATTGTATTCTTTGTCTAATTCCTTCTTGATCATGGGTCCATAATTTTCTAACGCTAGATCAAGGCATCACATGGCCATATATTTCTTCTATAGATTTTCCTATGCCAATGAGCCATGACCAGGAATGCTTCTCTGCTAGAACACACTCTTGAGTTAAAGAAGAAGTCGATCATCGAGTACTTTCACAATTAATTCCGTTGTGTGAATAAACTTGTTTGGTCTTTCTATCACTCATATCAACTTGTGTGGTTTTTTTTCTTTTTTTTTTTCTTTTTTTCCCAGCTTCTCTCTTATCCCATGCTTCCTACAACAACCCAGAAATTCTGACAAGATATTGGTAGGACCCATAAACACATTTTTTTCTTTCTCTAGCGTTAACCTTTCACATTTTACAGTATAGAAACTTCAAGACTAACTACATAGACTGCATTAAAACAAAACGTAGTAAAACATATCCTGAACTACAGGAATTACACTATAAGAAGTAACTACTAACATATCCTGTACACATCTTGGGAGGGGTCTCAACCTTACCTCAGTCATTAAAATTCCACAGCAGAGCAGAACATAAGATATCTATTTAAAGCAAGGGTTCAACAGCTAACTCCACAACAATATGATTATGAGACTGCAGAGAAGGTAATAACAAAGTAAAAGATTACCAGGCATCTATGAAAGCGAGTTTATCTCCCAAAATTTAGTCATAAATGCCCTTAACGTTTCAAACTAATTGGATCAAATGTTTTGCTCACATTTTGTTCACTTTCTAATCCCCACAACAGTGATAGAATTACTTCCTTAAATTTATATTGTAAACTAATTAAATATTTGTTAACTAAGGTTGTAATACAACCAAAAAAAAAATTGAAAATAGTGATTCAGGTGCTTTAGAAAACAAAAATCGATTACCAATAACAATACAATCATTAATGGATATACAGTTGAACCTGCTTTATACGTAACTCTGTTCTGTGTAATTCGTATTTGTACATAATTTCCTTTAGGTCCCATCAAAATGTAATTTAAAAGCGTGTTAATTAAACCTTATTTATATGCGATACGTGATATGTTTATAAGTAATTCGCTGTTATACGTATTAAGTGTCAGTGAAATATAACTGAGTTTTGCGTAATTGTAATAATCACGTGCTTTTTAAAAAGAAACTACTGTATTTACGAAGTTTCCTCTTTGTCGGCGTAGGGGGAAGTAGAGCGGTTGGGTTTCGGTGCTGAAACAGAACACAAAGAGTTTCGCCGAGTGACATTGTTGGCCCTTACTTACTGGCGGCTGACAAAGGCCAACCCTTTCGCTCTCTATTTCGCTCCTCCTCTACGTTCGTCGTTTTTGACCTTCACGATGCCGCCAAAGATTAAAATACATTACGAGCAAAGTGGGTGGTTTTGGTGCGGAAACAAAAGAAAATACAGTAATTTGTTTCAATATGAGAATTTCTTTCGTGGAAACAATGGAGAAGTAAAATGTCCACGGAGCCGGTATTTGGTGTTTACTGTTGAACAGAAGTTTTGTCATTTAGTTGCTTTTGATTAGCCATGGAGAACAGAAAAAGGAGAAGTTATACCATAGATGAAAAAGTAACATTTTTACGTGAAATAGACGATAATCCACACAAAACAAAACCTGAAATTGCTTCAGATTTATAGATTGCTTATACCACGCTATGTACAGTCATGTAAAAGAAATGCTATTTTGGATGAGTTCTTAAAAGTGGGTTCAAAATCAGCAAAGCGCAGCCGTCAGCAAAAGTGGGCTGGAGCTCTACTAATTAGTGGCAACATGTTGAAGGCAAAGGCGATAGATTTAGCTAAAATGATCAGTATCACTGCTGATTTTAAGGCTTCATCAGGATGGTTGCAAGGATTTAAAGATCGTCAGGGAATCACAGGGAGAACAATTTGCGGTGACTCAAAAGCTGTGGACGACGTCACGGTGCAACATTGGAAAGAAGAGGTTCTGCCGGGTATTGTAAGCAATTATCTGCCTCCAAATGACTACAATTGTGATGAGACTGGCCTATTCTATAATCTCCTTCCTAGTAAAACATTAGCTGAAAAAGGTGACTCATGCCACGGAAGGAAGGAAAGAAAGTAAAATTCGTGTAACAGTACTTCTCGCCACCAATGCAGATGGATCTGACAAACTTCCTCCACTTGTGATAGGAAAATCAAATAATCCTAGGTGTTTTAAGATTGAGAAAACAAAACCTACGGAATATGAATCAAACAGAAATTCCTGGATGACTATGCTTCTAATGGAACAGCGGTTGAAAAAACTGGAAATTAAAATGAAAAAAAAAAAAAAAACAGAAGAAGATCCTTCTTCTTATGGATCGATGTGAGCACATCCACTTCAAATAGTTCTGGAGAATGTCCAAGTGAAAGTTTTCCCTCTTAACTGTACCAGTGTTATACAACCGCTTGATTTGGGCATCATTGCAAATTTCAAAGTGCATTATAAAAAATGCTGGTTCAACATTTAATTAACAATGAGTAATACAGGAAGTGAACCTCTCTCCTTTAATTTGCTACAAGCCACAGACTTTATTTTGGCTGCCTGGAAGCAGGTGTCATCCTCCACAATCAGCAACTGTTTTGGCAAAGCTGGTGTCTGACTAAAAGAGTTTGCCTCTAATGATGATTATGGGGACAAAGTTTTGTCTGGCAATGAGCTTACGCTACCGGAGGGTGTAGATACTTTTGTGCATTCCGATGATAAGCTGACTGTATTTGGAGAACTATCGGATGAAGAGATTATTGCTGATGTATGCCAACAACGCGGTGGTGATGGACCAGCTACAAGCGATAGTGACTGTGATGGAGATCGAGGTAACGACTTGAATCTTGAAACACCTAAACTGAGTGATGTGTTAAGTGCAATCGATGTGTGTAGGCGTTACATCAGTGCAAAATTTGTAGTGAAAATGCTTTGAATTCATTAATAAGTTTGCAAAAGAAGGTTTAAAGTCTTAATGCAAGAAAAGTGAAACAAGCCGAACTATCTGATTTCTTTAAGGCTAGACCAAGTTCAAAATAATATTTTCTGTCTTAATGTATTTATTATTTGCAAGGATTTACACATGTAGGTCTATTCCGTTGGTTTTTCAGTAAATATGTGATGTATTGTGTAAGTCTGATTTCTAAGTAATTCTGAGTTACACATAGTTTTTTTCTTCTCCTTGATAAACGTATAAGTCAGGTTCAACTGTATCATCAAACTGTCTAGAATCAACCACTATGCAGTTTCTTATTGAAGATTTATTGTTACCGAACTGTGTATGTGCAGCCACTGTCGGCTGACTGAAACAACTTCAAGTTACTGCCGACATAGAAGTACAAAGCATAATTATGTAGCAATCCATGTAAAAAAAGAGTAAAAATTACAAATGCAGGGTCTAAATTTTACCAATTTAGCCTTCTTCAATTTGACTGAATTACACAAATGTATAGTTTTGCTCCCAGAATTTCATGTTTTAACAACAAACACTAATAAACATTTTTTCTTACCATCCAAAAATTTCACAAGGTAAAATTGTATTCTAGTACGAAGTACATGGTAACACAGTTCACAGTACTCTTGACGTTAAATGTTATGGCACATAATTGTCTAATGAATGTAACAGCAATGGTCATGATAACGAACATGGCAATGTTTAAAAAAATTTGTAATTTTCGAAACTTCGTACACAACATAACCTCTGTCCTAACTATCCTACCACAACTATACTGTTATTTTGAAAGTAAGGTTCTCTATTCAATGATACACACATCAATCATTTTGGTATCCCACATGAGGGACCCAAGTTGAAATGTAGGTGTTCTTATGTAATTTTATGCCAGACAGTTAAGAGAATACATGAATGTGTAAAACTAACTAAATATTGAAACTTGTAAAACTTCAAATTTCCCCATCTGAGACACCTTACCCACTGACAAAAAATACATGACCACTCAAACATGGTGGTTGAGACCAACCAGCATGTTAGCAACACTTCATTTCCTTGCACTTCAAAGCAGTGGTCGACCCATTTGCCAGATTGAGTCGACCAGCTCTTCTGAATTTCTTTTCTTGGTCACCACAGCAATTTAGAACATGAAAGTTACAGGAAACATTATGAGCAATCATACAATATTTTAATTCTTAATGTAGTTTAGGTTCTCTGTGAAGTAGCATTGGAATTATACAGAAAAAGCAGTCGACTTTTAGACAGTTTGATTGTATCAAAAGAGTTATTTAAGTGCTTAATATACAATATTAACCATTTTGCAATAATGTGAAGAATATGGAGGTGGATGATAACAACCCCAGCAAAATTAATCAAATGGTTGCCTTTATAAATAACGATAGGGAACAATTCATGTTCGTCCCTTACTTGCTGACAGATTATCAAGTGCAAATCAAGTCAAATTTAAGAAGGTAGCGACATTGAAAGCAAGATATATTAGAATGAACAGAGTGATGGGTCAGTGTAGAAAGAGAGAGAATAAGAAAGAAAACAAAAGAGGAGAAAGCCAATCCACAAGGGCAAATCAAATAACAAGTTACACTAGCTCACCGCGAGAGCACGCTGTGTGTCCTGACAGTGGCCAATGCGGAGCAAGCTACAGTAATTGCTGACACGTCCAATAGGAAGGTTGGTGTGGTATCCCGTCGTGTTGTGTGTGCAGAGCGGGCTAGGCTGAATGGCGAGTGGATGTTAACTCCAAATAGAAGGTGTTTGCAAACGATCAGATTTCTATGGGATAAACGGCTCAATTGCACGGACATTCATTGTGAAATCACTGCTGTATATGGTGAGCGTGTAATTTCTCGCCCAGGTATTGTAAAGTGGTGTAAGCAATTTGACACCGGACGCATGGATCTCACGGACTAATATCGTGAAGGCAGGCCCGCAACTTCCAGTACCGTAGGCAAATGTTGACCATGTGGATGGCATCATTAGAGAGAATCAGCACATAACACTGCAGGAAATTGCCAGCATGCTGAACATTTTGTATGGCAGTGTGTTCTCCATTGTTCACCAGCACCTTGGATTTCCTAAAGTGTGTCAAAGATGGGTCCCACGTCTCCTCACTGATACTCACAAGGGACGTTTCCAATCGTCACTAGCATTTTTGTAACGGTATTCTGTGGAGGGCAAGGAGTTTCTGCGGTGAATCATCACAGGGGTTGAAACGTGGGTCTACCACTTCAGTCCCGAAACAAAGAGAACATCGATAGAATGTGTGCACACCACATCATCACCACGAAAGAAGGCCAAAGGTCCAACCTTCTGCAGGAAAGGTAATGGCGACTGTGTTCTTTGACATAGAGGGTGTGGTTCACGTGGAATTTACGCCAAAAGGCAGACAATCAACTCTGCTTCGTATTGTCAAACATTGAAGAGGTTGCATAAGTCGATTAAAGAACAGCGGCTGGAAAAACGGAGCGCCGGTGAGATTTTGTTGCACGAACAACGCAACACCTCACACGGCCCGCCAAACGTCCGAACTGCTGCAGCGATTCAAGTGGGAGGTACGCCAACATCCTCCATACAGTCCAGACTTAGAGCCATGCGATTATCATGTGTTCGGTAAGCTGAAAAACGATCTCGGTGGACGAAGATTCCGAAACGATGAGGAGGTGAAAGCAGCTGTCTCCAGGTGGTTACATAGCGCTCGAGGTGAAAGCAGCTGTCTCCAGGTGGTTACATAGCGCTGGAGGTGAAAGCAGCTGTCTCCAGGTGGTTACATAGCGCTGGAGGTGAAAGCAGCTGTCGCCAGGTGGTTACATAGTGCTCGAGGTGAAAGCAGCTGTCTCCAGGTGGTTACATAGAGCTGGAGGTGAAAGCAGCTGTCTCCAGGTGGTTACATAGCACTCGAGGTGAAAGCAGCTGTCGCCAGGTGGTTACATGGCGCTCGAGGTGAAAGCAGCTGTCTCCAGGTGGTTACATAGCGCTGGAGGTGAAAGCAGCTGTCTCCAGGTGGTTACATAGCGCTGGAGGTGAAAGCAGCTGTCGCCAGGTGGTTACATGGCGCTCGAGGTGAAAGCAGCTGTCGCCAGGTGGTTACATAGCGCTGGAGGTGAAAGCAGCTGTCTCCAGGTGGTTACATAGCGCTGGAGGTGAAAGCAGCTGTCTCCAGCGCTGGAGGCGATTTCTACGCAAAGGGAATCGGGAACCGTTCCGAGGGGACAATGAGGAAAAGTGAACTTACAGTACATTGTACGTTGTCAAAGCCGTGTTGTCTCTGTGTAAGTGGATTAATAAATAGCCATAACTTGGAAGTGTAACTTACTTTTTTGATTCTTCCTCATATTTGAAAATGGCAGTGTAAGAAAATGTGGGGGATTGCCCTTGTCCTAAACTGACCTGTCAATGGGATTGTCCTATCATGTGTTCCTGTCAATGCTCCTTTTTCTTTTCTTTCTATATATGAAATGGTAGTCTCTGTTATCTTTTCTGATTCATCACACCTAATCATCATGATAAAAACATTTCAGATTATAAACAGAAGTTCACTTGATGGTCAGAGAACACTAAAAAAAAACTTTATACTGGCACTAAAATGATACATTCTTCAAGATTAGAAAAAAAGACTATATCAGAATTACACCTCCGACCTAACAAAAGCTTTACCAAGTTTTCTCGTTGCTATTGATAAAACTTACACATGAAGTCAATATTTCCAACCTACAGCTGTTCTTCTCACTGCATATTGCCAGGAAGAGAAATGCATTCATATATCAGGACTTTTACCATCTAATTAATTTCAATTAAATCTCTACTACCCTGGGGAGAAATAGTCGAGAATCCACCAAAGTTAATATAGCTTGATTTTCTGACATTAAAAACTTTTAGACTGCAATCTCATAAATGTTCCATGAAATTGGTAACATTGAATAGGCTAATGCAATAATATATTTAACTCAGGAATAGAAAGAAGAAATTAAAAAATTTACCTGTTGGCTTTCTTGCTGCATGCAAACAGATAACACTAACATTAACACACACAGACTAGTCTAATATTGAGTTACAGTCAGGAGTTGATAGTTCAAGATAAATGGGACCAAGGCTACATCTGATCACAGTTCAGTTACAAAAGTACATTATATAAAATAACACTTCTGTTCACCATCAAATACTACATATATTTCATATTTTTTGTACTCATGTGTCAGTTGTGCAACAATTTCAAATTCTGTTAATTTTTTACTTTATTTCATTTCTAGTTGTCTGTCTGAAAATCTTCCAGCAGCATTTACACGTTGTCAGGACAGCAAAGAGTACCTAAACACGTGCAGTTAATTAGTGAGCACCTAGAAATCATTTATTAATAAAATCTGGATGAAATCAATGAAATGCATTAAGACCAATGAGTATAGTTCTTAAACGCAAATGGAACCTGTTATGGCAAATGCGATGAGAACTTTTTCAGTCCAAATTATTCACAAAAGTCAGCAAAAAATTTAGGAGGGTCCTTCTGCTTTTTATCATTAATCCAATGACAGTCAGTGATTTGAGGTAGTACCTTTCTCTAAATAAATTGACAGCTGCCTCACATACGCATTTTAAGCAGCATCGAGTATCTCAGGCTGGATTTTGTGAGTCTCAATCTTGATAGCAGGATCAATAATGTATCCATGAGGAGAGTTTAGCTTAAATGTGATGATATCTACCCGTTGATTGCTCTCAATACTAGGGAGCCCATGTATCTCTTTATGCTGGGCTGACTGGCTCAGATGGTTGAGGCACTGCCCTTCTGACCCCAACTTGGCAGGATTTATCCTGGCTGAGTCCGGTGGTACTTAAAGGTGGTCAAATACGTCTGCCCTGTATCGGTAGATTTAATGGCACGTAAAAGAATGCCTGCGGGACAAAATTCTGGCACCTCAGCATCTTCAAAAAATGCCAAAGTAGTTAGTGGAATGTAAAAACATTATTATTATTATTATTATTATTATTATTATTATTATTATTATTATTATTATTATTATTATTACTACTACTACTATTATTATTATTGGTTTTTTGTTCCTGAACATCAACAGTTAGTAGGACTGGCTCCGCGCTTCTGCTATGTTTAGGTGGGACCATTAGGAGTGGGGAGAGTGTGCTGTTAGATATTTCTTGCTGTTTCATCAGTGACGCTCATGATGTCGGAGCAAAAGGTGCACCCCACCATTGTGCAACACATAATTATAAAATTTCTTGCTCGTGAAGGAGTGACAGCAGCAGAAATTTGCCAGAGATTGACTGCACAGGTCAGTGATGAAACATTGTCAAAGACGTGTGTGTTTGCCTGGCATAGAAAGTTCAAGGAAGGACGAGAACATGTGGAAAATCAGCAACACAATCGCCGTCCTCGGACCAGCATTACGGATGAAAACATTTGTGCAGTTAAAGACATTACTGACGATGATCGACGGGCATGAGCAACACACAATCAATGCTGCTTACTACTGTGAACTGTTTAACAAGGCAAGGGTTGCACATCACCATAAAAGACGAGACCGATCGATTCAACAATGTGCGGCCCCATACTGCAGTTCTAACTGTCTCCAATGCACTGGACTACACCTAATCATCCTCCTTACAGCCCGGACTTATCGCCTTGTGATTTCCATTTGTTCAGACCGGTTAAGGAAGCTCTAGGAGGGCAACAATTTGAAGATGACGAGAGTGTGGCAGACTTTGTGTGCAACTGGCAGGTGACATGACCCTGTTCTTTTTATGATGAGGCCATCAAAAAGCTGCCCATAAGCTGGGACAAATGCATTTCCAAAGCAGGAAACTATGTGGAAAAGTAAATTGTAATTGCCTTGTGTTTTCCAATAAATGAACTTAAATAAAAAATAAAATCCTTTTTATATTTGATTCCCCCTCGTATTATTATTATTATTATTATTATTATTAGGGCTCGGAAGTTTAGGAAAAATCCTTTTTTCTTGCGTGTCCGAAGACGAGTCCCAACATAATATATGTTCGTTCTGGATCATTGTAGGCCAGAAAATTGTAATTTTATTGGGTCCTTTTTTGCCTTTTTGGCATTTATTTGTTTTTCGTCATCTTTCGACTACAATTTTACTGGCCATTCTTGATTTGAATCATATCTGACAAGAGAGAAAAAGAAATGAAATGAAAAAATTAAACTAGTGCTTGGAAAAAACCAGCTGTATCAAATTATGTGCAAGATGAGTGAAATATTGAAAGGAGAAAATTTTGATGTGAGTGCTTTTGAAAAGGAAGATATCACTTGCTTGAAGTATGAATCCTTAATTTCCATTGGTCTGAAAGGAAGTTTCTCAATGTTTCACGACGTACTGTCTGAAAATCGACGATCCTATACACATAAAAAACTGGAGATGACTACCGAGGTAAGGTTTCCGAATTCCAATTTCTGCATCTGTAGTGTGGTTAAGCCAAATATGATTTTAGTTATACTAATTGAAATTTCTTTCTCCAGGATGTGCATTGGGGTTCGCTGAATTCATTCTAGGTGGAAAAAATATTTCATTCTAAATTATGCAAGTACTTTCTTAACAAATACGGAATTCCTTTTTTTAATTATGTTGATCTAAAAATATATACGATAATGTCTGAAAGAAGTATTTCACTCATATATTTTTGCATTGTATGTTGAATACCAACAGAGTTTCGCATTTTTAAACATTATGTTCCTTCATTAAATATGTCATTAAAACTAAAATTATGAATGAATTTGGATCACATTTTACGTCCTTTTTGCCAAATTTAAGTCATTTTTTAAATACTTTAAAGTTTTTTATAGGTATTTTTTAGGTTTTCAACTTCCAAGTTGTTGTTGTTGTTGTTGTTGTTGTTGTTGTTGTTGTTGTTGTTGTTGTTGTTGTTGTTGTTGTTGTTGTTGTTGTTGTTGTTGTTGTTGTTGTTGTTGTTGTTGTTGTTGTTGTTGTTGTTGTTGTTGTTGTTGTTGTTGTTGTTGTTGTTGTTGTTGTTGTTGTTGTTGTTGTTGTACCCCTTCATATAAATTGAATACCTTCTCCTTGAAGGCTCTGGCAGTGTGATGCCATAAGTTTCATACGGATGCACCATGTTCACAGAATCCCAGAACATGAGCAAAGGTTTCAAACTTCGTGTGGCAACACTGGCAGATGTTGGTGCCCCGAAATCTGCCTTACAGCTTACATATTCACAGTTATTTTAACAGCTTCTTTCCATTCACTGCACGACGTTCTTGGACCTCTCTCTTTGCCAGGGGTGTGTTGCTTGAATAGGAGCACACCTTTCCCTTCATGATCCTTCTTACTCCAGTTCTCTAGCCTTAATTCTTGCCATACCTTGTGCGTATCTATTAGGTCACTCCAACCACAAATTACTCCACTTTCTGACACACTTAGCTAGGTAAGGGTAGATGAAATCACCTTGACGAGTTAAGGAATGCATGATTTGACTTCAGCAAAATCCTATATGAATTAATACATTGTAACTGGTAACAAACTAAAATATATTTCATGAATGAAGCTTATCGGTTTTATATATATAAGCACATAATTTACTAGTCCACTAAAAAAAAAAAAAAAAAAAAAAAAGCACTCTACCGGGGTTAGATTCAGGTTTTCCTCAAAGCATGTCTGCCTCTAAGAATTATAGTTCATGCAACTACTTGAGAAAGTTCCTTTCTCAATCCTGTAGCTCTTCATTTTATTTGTTCACTCAGAAACAATGGACACAACATTTATAGGCACTACTACATAATGAATATTTGAAAATGAAGAAGAACTATTCTAAACCCAACTCTATACTGCAAGACCAACAGTGGCTCAAAAACACTTTCTTTCATTCTACCATGCAGTTATATTCTTATCTCTGGGTTGAAAACAAGCAGGCTACATCAGAACTGAAGTGGCCTCTCCTTCTTCATACCACCTAGAAAGTCATCAGCAGATCACAAAACAGGAATGTTCCAATTACTGCACTTGCTCATGGAGCCTCAATCAGCATACCCTGATCAACAATTTCATGTAATACAACTTATCCAAACAGAATGTTGCCTAATATGGCTGCTACTATGCCTACTGGTGATGATGATTACTAAGGCAATGGTTTCACACCATGCTATTGGTTTAACTTTGCACTGATACATCAGAGGCTTTTGGCGACAGAAGAATACGAAAAGGCAAGGCTTGAAAAGGTAGCGGCCATGGCCTTAATTATGGCACAACCCTAGCATTTGCTTGGTATGAAAAAGGGAAACCACGGAAAACCATCTTCAGGGTTGATGACCTTGCTATTTGAACCCACCATTCCCAAAATGCAAGCTCTCAGCTCTACGACAATAACCGCACGGCCAACTCGCTCGGTCTCACACCATGGTTAGCTGTTTTAAGCCCTGTTGGTGGAAAAATTTTCACCATCAGAATGTTGGTTGGCAGGGTGTGAAGTTGTGGTATACCATTACCAATCACAAGATTACATTCCAGAAACCAGGGTTCAAAAATTCCAAATCTCTTCATAGTGCTCACATGAAGTGAGGACATACGATACTGTTGATGGCAATATGCCCTTTCCGATGGAGATGTTATGCCTTGAGCAGACCCCTACAGGAATAGGCTATGGGCCAGCACTGGGTTTCACCCTCTCTCTGCCTCACACACTACACGACATATAACACGCAATTGATAACTATTAAGTTTTTCAGTCTGCTGAAACTAATTTTGAACGAAGACTTATAAACTGCCTGAAAAATATCTTACAAGGCAAAACTTAGACACTACAGCACAGTGGTAAAGCCAGAGGGTCTCTATGCTTCAGAGAGCATGACAATGAATAAAAAGGGTGAGCTTCAAGATCTTGAAAAAAAAGAGGAGAATCTTAAGGAAAATTTTAGGACCACAGAAAAATGCTGATGGGGAGTGGAGGCATAGAAAAAATTATGACCTCTACAAATACACTGAAAAAATCACTGTCACTATGCGAAAGCGAAGGCTAAAATTCTATGGGCATCTAGAAAAAATGGATGAGAAACGGCTAACTAAGAAAATATTCAAGTACATCACTGGACTGAAAGCTTCGACGAAGTGGGTAGAAGAGGTAAAAAGAGATGCAGTAGAAAGTGGACTTACAATGGACATGATTCACAACAGGTAAGAATTTAGAAGCCAAGTGGACAGCATCAAAACATTCCAGGAGAAACCACCTAAATGTAGACCCAATCTGGTCATATCTGAGAAAGAAAGGAAGATCAGAAGCGCAAGGATGAAGAGGTTCTGGGAGGACAAGAAGAAGAAGAAGGAGAAGATAAAGCCTTAAGTTCAATGCGTCCATAGGTGGCCAAATTCGGAAAAAAGAAGAAGAAACTACCTGAAAAAACACAACATATGGTAACAGAATTATACCTGAAAAAGAAACAATTTATTTAAAATGGAATGACAGGTTTTGTTCTTGAAAGAACATCATCAGATTCTATCAAATCACACTCAAAAATATATGTACAGTATAAACCATTATAAACATTTTTTAAATTCTGTTTAAATCCTTAAAATGTCGAAATTTGAAACCTATTTTAATGAAGCTCCATAACTTATCTCAATGACAACTTTCTTCAATGTTTGACAGTCCCTGTGCGTCAACACACATGGCTGTGGCTTTCTTGTAGTTGTGTCTTTATGTTTCCATTTCACAATCACGTCCCCAGCAGTCGTATTGACAATGTGAGATGGGTGGAAATGGCCCTGACTGAATGCTCATTGATGTGGCAACCAATAGGCAATCCACATTTGAATTTTTATTTATTTTTTTTTTGCTAGGGGCTTTACGTCGCACCGACACAGATAGGTCTTATGGCGACGATGGGATAGGAAAGACCTAGGAGTTGAAGGAAGCGGCCGTGGCCTTAATTAAAGTACAGCCCCAGCATTTGCCTGGTGTGAAAAAGTCCATTTGAATTTATTAAGCTCCCTTGCTCCACCCATTTTACAGGTATCTTGCAGCGACATCCAAGCTCTAGTCTGCACGTAAAGAAGGGTGTCCAGGCAACTTTGATCGGATAGTGCATATATTGTCGCTTCTATGTCAAAATTGCGAATTTGACAATGCTCTTCCTATCCAGTGTTCTCCTTAGGACCTTTTTAATGGGCGCACTGCCCTTCCCTTTGTAGAGGCCACCCAGCTAATAAGTGTTAGTTACATAACATTAATGCATATTTGAGTCATTGGGTGTTCCAAATTAAAACATAAATACTGTAAAACGGTTTATTTAAATTACAAATTTTCATTATTGTCAGCACAATTGCATAAATTAGATTGGAGTTCCTTTAGGTTGACTATCACATAGTGTCATGTGGGAGCGCTGTCTGGAGTAGCGTGGAATCACACGCGAGAACTCGATTCCGCATGATGTTTCAAACCTGTATGGCATTCCACAGCAACCGATTGGTAAGTCCCGGTGTTACATGATTATGAACGAGCTGTAGAACACTAGAAGCTGAAATACTCTGTTATGTCTTGTTTGTGATAACACTAAAATAGTTCAATTATGCAGTTAATGTTTACTACCTGATATTATTGTTAATGCCCAGAGGGGAATAAATTGAAATTTTATTTTTTACCTAGTTTACCCCACCTGGTTATTCATTCCTCCCCCCCCCCCCCCCCGGCTGACGAAAATTTCTGGGGGGGAACACTGCTATCCATTATTTCCCTTAAGACTGGTCACATATGGTTATGTAATCCATCAGAACAATTTTCGTTGAGTTCATTTTCCTATGCTCGTGAGTAAAGGAAAATGAACCTTAAATACCTAGTACAGTAGGAGTGGGTAAATATGTCATGCAAACATACATTGCTGCAGTACGGTAGAGTACATTAGCATAGGAAAATGAAATCAACAAAGTTTGTTCTGATGGACTGCATTTCAATATGTGGATGGGAGGCGTGACCAGTCTTAAGGGAAATAATGGACAGGAAGAACATCGTCACATTCGCAGTTTTGGCAAAGGAGTGACGATATGTAATTGTTGGAACAACTATTGGGAAGGAAGTGGTCATGGATTTGCTGGAAGAACCTCTGCAGCTGGTAAACTATTTCAAACATGGCTAATGGTGGAATTAAAGCACTGGCCTCCCAAATTCATCTCTGTCTCTGTGACCTACCTAGGTCAGTGGTGTCAAAAGGAAACTGGTACATGAACTTATTAGGTCATATTGAGAAAGCACAGTAGATGCTGATTAGAAGTTATGTACAGAAGAAAAATGGCCAACTGAACACCAGTGTGATCTGACCCACAACCTTTCAATTTTGCTTTGAATGCTCTAACTTTTGAGCTATGGTGGCCTGGGTCATATTTGTTCTATTGGAAGGGATTTAAGCTACAAAATGACACTACTGTACACTGCACATTTGTCACCTGCTGTGGGCTGTAGTCTTCACGACCACACTGTACTTGAAAAATAAGTTTATTTCTCATTTTAAAAAAACCCTTGACAGTACTCTTCTTGGGGCTGCACACAATCTTTGCATGAACACAGATTTCTGTAGAGTACCTCCTACTTCACAACAACCAGGTCAACATAGTGACCAACATAACAAGTACTACTATGTTCCTAGAGCTGGCTCTGCTGTGAATCATGCAATTTATAGGTGTGTGCTCTCCAGGGGTCTCACTCTTGTTCAAGGGCTATGGAATATTTTGAACACGTTACTTTTGATCCATCATCATTCAATGCTGTGGGTTTCATCAAGATTCCTGTTAAGAACTCTGCAACTCTCTCTTGTGTAAAGCTGAAAACTTTTACAAGCAATTTAAAAAATTGTTCTTAAAGAGAAAAATTTAGCATCATGCATGTGACCACTGTTTTAAGATGCAAAACAATGTGATTATCAACTGTATTCATTGTCTTGATTATCATCTGTCATTCAATTTCAACTATAGTAAAGTCCAAACCTGTTTCTCTGATGTGCGTGCGTGCCAACCCAGCAAGAAGCTCCAATGCTGCCAGGGAAACGTTCAGATCGGTTTTCCATGAAGAGATAAGTCGATGGCACACAAGATATGTGGCTCTAACAAATAATGCATGGGCAGAGTCTGAAATATTCAATACAGTGTAAATATTGTACAATAACTATGGTTATTCATCCCAGTGTACAAACATTACGCTGATGAGCAATATTTCTTTCATTTAAAAATGTCAGTGTGAGCACAAAATACTAAAAGACCTTAAAAATCATATGGTTAAGCTTCCAAGATTCTATTGTGCTGGATGTTGGGTCTCCACCAATTTATCTGTAATTTCATAACACAATGCTTACTATTCTTGCTGTGTGGACCATTTATTGTCTGAACCTTTTAACACTGTTCCTGCATAATCATGCGATCAGCAGTCACCAAGCCAGAATATATGGAATACAGAGGAAAATTTGAAACATCCTTAACCCTTACAATGATATATTGTTGCTGTGTACTTTAGCGTAAAGTGCCAGCATCGATATATCATTATATGAACAGGGCACCCAACTACGTGCTTCTAGTGTGGTTATATGACAGCATCTTATGCGCCGTTCCCATAGAGGAAGGAATGTAGTTCCTAACTATGTTATCACTCATATCATTTCTGTGCAGCCGGGTGCTGATAGAGTAAGCGGTAGTGAAGATAACGAGTGTGAGTATTGTGATTACTTCTAAACTCCAGGGCATGTGTATGCGTGCGATAATTTTTGTGCTTACTTTCTTGGGCATTTGAACTGTAGAGAAAGTGGACTATTTCCTTTAAGAATCAAATTTTTGATCTCATTTTTCTTCCTTCTTTTAAAATTCTTATTTTTTTCATGTCAACAAGGAGGTTTGAAAAAAAAAAAAAGAAGAACCAGTTTTAATTGGTCTGGCATTCTAGCATGTTCTGAGAATCTGAGTCTGGCACTAAAGAGGGTTAAATTTTAGAAATGTTTCACTTAGTCTACAGTAGTTTCCAGTTCTCTCTTCATAATGGTGCACTTTAACTCCTGAATTACAATCCTATTCTAACATGTGAACAAAACTCATCTACGAGAGGTTGGCTGGTGAAACTCATTCCTAAACAGTGTGTTTTTGAAGAAGCCGAACTAGTAAGCACGCTCTTGCAAAGACAGCCAAAATGATCCAGACTCAACAAGTCCAACAACTGAATCCTCTGTGGATCAGTGGTAGTGTGTCAGCCTCCGGATCCCAAGATAGAGGGTTCAAACCCTGCAGAGGTAGTCGGATTTTTGAAGGGCGGAAAAAAGTCCATTCGACACTCCACATTGTAAAATGTCAGAATGTAAAAGATCTCTGGCGACCCATTTGGTGTTTATCCAACAAAATTCATTAAAAGTCAGCCATAGACACCCGAGAGAGATTCGGTTTACTCTGCTATCTAGTGGGCCTAGTGTAAAACAGAACGTTAAAATTGACGAGCAGAAAGACAGATGGCGTCAAATTGAAATTCTGCACATGGTAGCTGAGGCCATATGATTATCATTATTATTTTATTTATTAGCTGAGTCCAAGGAGCTCCTTTTAGTTTCTCCAATCCAAACTCAACTATTTTCCCTGAAATTTTTGCTACTCTTAAACAAATATATTTAACTCACTGACATAGTGCAAAATAGATTACTTAAACTGAAAATGAAACAACAACAAATTATAAATAAAATCTACTTGAGGAAGATAGGAACATGATAGATCAGTTGGGGAGAAAGAGGAGATGAGGACAATTTCCACATCTTCGTACACTCCCATCTCGAAGATGGGTTCTCTCATCATCAAACCCAACTCTTCTTCATCCACTCATTCTCAGCCCGTGATGAGCTTGCTTCTGCTCCCCAGCTTCATCAGGAGTGTGGGCATCAACAGTCATTGAGGGGCCGTCTTGACAAATCTTCAGTCCCACTGTGGGAAGTGTAGGATAACGTGAAAGCTGGATAAACACAGGTGGAAAAAAAAAAAAAAACAGGTGGTAATAGAGTAGGAACACAGGACAAGGCCTGCCATCTCATAAAACACAAATAGAACACTGATAAGGAGAAAACAGAGAACTGGAGTAAGTGAAGTGTTATCTGATCCTGTAATGATTAAGAGTGGAGTTCCTCAAGGCACTATTATTGGACCTTTATGTTTTCTTACTTATATAAATGATATGAGTAAAGAACTGCAATCACAGATAAGACTATTTGCAGATGATGTTATGCTATATAGAGTGGTAAATAAGATGCAGGATTGTCGGCGACTAAAAAAAAAAAAAGGCGACAATGTTGCGAGATGGTAAATGGGGTGAAAAGTCAGGTTGTAAAGTTTCAGAAAGAGAAACCCTATGTTGATGGAATAATAGTATCTTGGGGGGGTCACTGCAAATACCTAGGTGTTAATATAAAGAATGATCTTCATTAGGGTAATCACATTAACGAAGTTGTAAAGAAAGTATACAAAGATCTCTTTATATGGTTATGAGAGTATTTAGGGATTGCAGTATGGATGTAAAGGACAGGGCGTATAAGACTCTGGTTAACACTCCAATCAGAGTATTGTTCAAGTGTACGCGACACACACCAGGACTACTTGATATGAGAACTGGAAAAGATCCTAAGGAAAGCAGCCTATTTTGTTCTGGATGATTTCCAACAAAACAGTAGTGTTACAAAAATGTTGCAAACTTTGGGTTGAGAAGACTTTGGACGAGCTGCTTGAGTAAGCGGTGTGCCTCAAACTGTCAGAGGAGACATGGCATGGAATGACACTAGTAGATGAATAAGGTTAAGTGGAACTTTTGAAAGTATGAAAGATCGTAAAATGAAGATAAAGTTGGAATTAAAGGGGACAAATTGGGGCAAATATTTATTTACAGGATGAAGAATATGGGATTGGATTAATTTCTCAAGAAAAAAGGTTGATAAATTTCCAAGTTCTACAAAAAAAATTTAAGAGAAGGTAGGTAAACAACCGACAGTAAATCTTCCACCTGGGCGACAGTTCTAAATGCAGATCAATGGTTGATTAGACTATCTACAATGGTGGAAAAAAATATCCAAACACCATGAAATAAGGAATGTAGAAACGGAAATTTTGGCAATATATTTGTCGAGGTAACGTATTTAATTGATTAAAGGTACAAGATTACAGGTTAATATCCGCGCGAGAAAAGCCATCGCATATCTGCCATGCTGATCCATTAATAACCGGTGTAATCACCTGAGTGTTGAATGCAACCATGCAAACATATTGACACTCTGTAGAGCACATTCGGTTACAACAGCGGCATAAAGGCGTGCATTATCCTGTTGGCAAAAAAAAAAAAAAACACCTGGGAATGCTGTTCCTGAATGGCAGCACAACAGGTCGAATCACCATATGGATGCACACATCTGCAGTCAGGGTGCCTGGGATAACCACGAGTGTGCTCTTGCTGTCATTGGAAATTGCTTCCCAGACCAGAACTCCCGGTTTAGGTCCAGTGTGTCCACGCTGCAGACAGGTGGAATGCAGTCGCTCACCTGGCTTCTTTCTAACCAACACACGGCCATCACTGGCACCAAGGCAGAACCGGCTTTCATCGGAAAATACAACGAACCTCCACTCCATTCTCCCACGAGCTCTCCCTTGACACCACTGTCCCTTGACACCACTGAAGTCACAGAGAGTGGTAGTTTGGGGTAAGAGGTACGCACACCTCAGGGCATCTGCCTTGGAGCTGTCCTTCAAGTAACAGATTTCGAACATTTGTTGCATCACTGTGGTGCCAACTGGCACTCTGACGCAGTCCGCTCGCCACAGCTATATGCCAAATACGGCAGTCCTCACTCTCGGTGGTGCCACAGGGGCGTCCGGAGCCCGGTCTTCTTGCGAGAGTACCTTCTCGTGACCACTGCTGCCAGCACACATGCACAGTGGAGACATTCAAGTCGTCCTGCAAAAGCGCAGAAGGAAAATCCACCTTCACATAGCCCTATTATATGGCCTCATTCAACCACAGTGAGCTGTTGATACTAGCCTCTTCGTCATCGTAAAGGCATTCTTGGACCACTCACAGTCACTCCATCCAATCTCACAGGTAACTAATGCTCGTATTTAAAGCAAACCTGATGTGCATTGTCATGGGGCCACTACTAGCGCCACGCTAATGCGATTTGTGGGAAATTTGAATCAATGGTATCTTTCAGATGTATAAACACGCGTACCAACATTTGTTAATCTAGCACAACCTCTTCTTGATGTTTGGATATTTTTTCCTGCCAGTGTATATAAAGACAACAGTGTTTGAAGATGTGGAGATTATTCTTGTCCTTTGGTGTTTTCATGCTGGTCTTTGTCTCCTCCTATCCTACTTCATCTTCTGCACATACTGACCTGTCACTCTGTTTATCCTTTTCATCTTTTTGTTCCTTCTCATTATTTAAAATCCGAGTTAAGTTTGTACACCAAGGGATGAATACACAGAAAAAACAACAAACAAATTTACTATTCAAGTACCAAGCATATTAATAAAACTACAAAACTTTCTTCAAGACCAATATTTGATATTTACAAAGGGGTGCAACTATCATTACGGGAGTTAGAGTATAATTTCTGCATTTCTCATTACCTGAAGAGATATTAACTACAATTAATTGAAAAAGCCTGTGTTAAAAACTAGTTCATTCAGCTTAAAAATCATTTGTTATTCTACTGAAATATTAATACTGTAATGTTACAAAGTTAAATTTCTCAACAAAATAATGACATTCAAAACTATCAAATACTGGCTGTTAATTTCTTTTTTTTTAATGGAATTATAAAACTATGCATTTCTTTGAGCACTCTGCACTACCACTCTGATTATATCATTATTGGAAACTTTGCAAAAATAAAGAGGTGAGATTAGAAGAATACTATATTGCAAACTGTCTCCATCTGTAAACAAAAAATCATAATTCTGAATACAAGACGATTCCTTAGCAATATGCTTTCAGGATATCATGATAATTGAGCAGTACGCACCCGCACAGAAGTTACCTCCTTGAAATGTTTCCAATGGTCCAAAGAGGTAACAATGTTTGCTTGTATGTTGTGCCTTGCAACTTAGGTTTGTGCAAAAATTGAGAAGTTCGCCTGGGAGGTACTTGAACATCCAGTATACAGTCCAGAACTTGCACCGTCCATCTTTTGACTCTGGACTACTGAAAAAATTCCTAAGAGGTCGTTGCTTCAGTTTACGTGAAAAAGTAAAATGAGTTGTGTTAGGGAATGGAGTTCTACAAATGAGGCACATTCAACTTGGTGTCATAAAGGGAGAAATGTTTCGAGAGATATGTTGACTTATAGGTCAAACCTGTAGTTTTAATTTGTTCATAATGCTTTTGTTTTTCCCTGTTCATTAAATGTTTCGTAACAAATGATGAGTATTATTTTGATCTTTCCACTGTTTCATGGCATTGTGCCTTTCTGCATCTCACTCTCCATCTTATCCGATCTGCAGTGCCAGCAGCGACGGCTCACACGTCTTCTCACAAGCAGTCCATCCATCTATTTGTTGGCTGACCTAAGGGTCTTCATCTAAACAGACTGATCGTGAGGGCCCAGATTATTTACCCATATTATCACACAGTAGGAATATTTTCATGCTGATTTTTATTTTGGTATGCACAGGATTTGTACTCGCCTTTAATGACGTTTCAGAATGAGGATTTAGTGGGATAAATTTCAAAGCAATCTGGAATAAGAATAGGCACTTATCTTTGTTATAGTACAATTAGAGAGTATGGGGCTTTCAAACCTGTCATAGTAGAATGTACAGAGTGAAATAAGCCTTTATCTTATCCTCATTGATGTCAAACCACCTTCCACCATCCATCTCCATTGGCGTCGGACAACTGTTTCCTGGCACAAGAATTTGTGTGACATGATCTGCAAAGAGAGAGTCCGTACAATCTAAAAATACACAAAGCTCTGATGGAGGACGATCCTCATACTTATTCTGAAGCATTTTAGACACTTCACAGTTTCCAGCAAATTACTGGGGTTTTTTTGTGCCACTCGTATCCAGTCACCTTCATCCTTTCTTGGACATTTTTGTTTTGGCTGTGCTAAGTCAAATGTAATCTCGCTATCACTTTCAGATGATGGAGCTGTCAATTTCACTTAAATTATTATCATCATCATCACACATACTCTTCTCATTATCACATTCCACTAACAAAAACACTTTCAAGAGACAATGAACTGAAAAGGCATGCAAACTAAAGGAATAATAAAAAATAAAATAAAAAATTCTTCATCATCATCATCATCATCATCATCATCATTTTCCAATTCTAAGTTCCTGTACTAGTGCTTGCCATTTCTTCGTGTCTCCATACATCTTCCCACCTGAGACATCTCTCATCCACATCTGATTTCACTGCGTCTATCCCATTTCCTTGGTCTTCCCTATGGTGATCTTTTTCCTTGGACAGAAAGGTTGAAGTATTTTCTGGCAAGTCTCATAATGTGCCCAAACCACTGAAGTGTATGCTTCTTTATTACACTGTTAATATGGATCTCAATGTCAGCTACCCTCCTGTTTACTTCATTCCTGATTTTGTCCTTTTGAGTAGTTTGATTCATAGTTCTAATGAATCTCATTTTTGTTGCCTGAATTCTGCTGCAGACATTGTTTAGTAGAGTGCATGCCTATAAACCACATGCGACAACTGGTACGAAGTAGGTGTGGTACAGAGTAGGTTTCTGACTTGATTGTAAAAGCTTGATGCTTTCTATGTCCTGCTTATCCCAGTAAATTCTGGGGTCATTACAACCAACCAAGCTCATTTTGGTTTTGGCTGGAAGCCCTTCCTGATGACACATGGTTTCAGATGAAAATCACAACCCAGGATCGAGCGGGATTCGAAACTCAGCCTTCCGAGTCGGAAGACAGTAGCTAAGTCACTAAGCTAATCATGACTCCCATGCAAAATGAAGGAATATTGCTAATTCAAAACTTCAAGTAAAGCAAATAAAACTGGAAGAGTAATAACAAAAATAAGGGTAGGATAACCACATTCTTTAGCCATTCATAGAACATTAAAAATCAGGGTGCTTCAAGGGGTAGACAAACTACAAGCGGAAATTTAACAGCCTGTGCATGGCAGATCAGACCTGTCAACCAAGCTGAAAGCCCTGAAATATACAGTAGGCGTGCCCCCTCATCCGAGGTGAATGGGTTAAAAGGATTATCAAGTATTTGACCTGCATGTCTGCGGTAGTCACTGTTTAGTAGAGTACATGCCTCTAAACGACATGTGAGAATCTGTACGAAGTAGGTGTGGTATGTCTTTACTTAGACAAAGGTAACAATAAAACAGTTTGCAAATTTAGTATTTCCTCTAAAAATACCGATAACTTCACAGCTTTAAACAAAGCTGGAATTGACCTGATACACTGAGAGAATTAAACATTAAGAGTGCAGAAGTGGTGAGGCCTCTCTCAGTTAGTTGCCACTACATTAATGCTGCTTGTATTCAGTAAATATTACTCTAGAATTCAGGCAGTGAATATACAACAGTGAAAGGAACAAATATATCTTACAATAAGAGCAATATTGTTCAAAATTATGGTTATATTACAATACTTAAAAAGGCTCTAGCATCATATATTGGCAAATACACAGTTTGGTGGGAGGAAGTAGAATTAGTAGTGAGAGCAGAGCAAGTCTGCCTCGTTGCTTGAATGGTTAGCAAGGAGAAGCTGCATCTGGTCGATTCGTCTAGCTCGAGGAATGCGTGTTTGAATACACTTCTCTTCGAGTGCACACACCACATTACCAACCACTGCGCAATAGTGAATACATCCCTCCACATAGCGTGACCAGGTGTAGAACAGGGCCAAAACAGCCCCTGATGAGTAGGTAGATTCACCAGGACGTGTCAAACTTGCAAAACCTCATGGAATCACTTCTTACCAAATTGAGTCAGTTATCCAGGCCAGAAGTGGTGTTACCCAGTCCTTTTTGTTCCAGATGCTTACAAAGTACTCCTGCACTTTCAACATTTTCCTGACAATGAGACATTTATGAATCTAAATCATTTCCAGCAGGACTCCACTGCCTCATGACAACAACGTTTCTTCATAGATGGGACTGACTGTACTATGAATCATTGGCAGAGTAATGCTGCAACACATGGAGACTATTTTCAATGAAGCAAGGTACATTTTCTTAATTCCAAACTCAATAGCAGTGTGAAGTACGAAAATGGACGTTCATTTCCAAACAACTCTGTATTTTGTGAAGTTCATAAATGTTGCAGGAGACTATGGATGTTCTTACTGTTCCACAAAAATCATGAGATACATCTTTTATAAATATATAATTATTTGAAAGTGATTCAAATGTTAGATTCGAAAGTGATGCAACACAGCCAGCAGAAGACAACAAAGAGAAAAAGGATAGTTACAGCCTGATAATCCCTATTATCTTATTTACGATCACTCAAGAAACTTGAAGTTGTGGGACTTATGATCGAAGCCAAAGCCATGGTGATGTCTTGTTTGTTTACTTCTGCAATAGTAAAAGAATCAGCTAAGGTCAATCGTGCTGTTGCCTCCACAGCACTGAAGAGATCAATCAATATTAACATTTTTCCTCATGTTAATTAATTCAATCAGCTAAAACCACAAATCTTTCTTTTGATATTCATATATTTTCTGTTTCATTTCATTTCTTCAAAACTGCTGCAGAATATTAATTTACACCTTTGCAGTAACATTCTTTGTCCTTACAGTTATATAGACCTTCAGATACATCATGGGATTAAAGGCCACCTCCAAGTGGGAAGACGAGGTCGAGAAGGATGCTGAAGAAGTTGGAACTACACTGCAGATGATCCACAATAGAACAGAGTTCAGAAGAAGAGATGACAGTCTAAAATCATTTGAAGACAAACCATTTAACAGGAGAGCCAAACGGAGAGAAAAATGAGAAGCGAAAGAATGAAGATAATCTGGGAAGAGTAGACAAAAAAGGCCAAGACGACTTACTGTAAGTTCTATGAGGCCGATAGTTGGCCAAATTTGGAAACTAAAAATTAAATAAAAAACAAGTTTTCTTAAGACCTGTAGCATCTAGAATCTTTTGGAAACAATACTCAACAGGTATGACACTGTAGAATTATTTGTGCATAATTGTAATAAAATAGAATTCAAATGCCATGCTTTATGATACAAACCCTGCAAGATATTTTTAAGTCCTCTTTGTTCCTTTCACTGCCTGTTAAATGTAAAACAAATGAATTAATAAATTAATTGACGTGAAGTTCTTAAGAAAATATACATAGAGAAGCCAACTGATAAAGAAATGTAAATGCTGACTGGCATTAAAAGCTCTCTTTATGCATAAATTCAAAAACAACTGCTTAGATACCTCAAACAGTACATCACATCTATCCTCCCTTCTGTAGGTCTGACTGCCAGAGGGAGCTACGTATCAACTGCACACTTAAGACAAATACAAGGAACAGAAAAGAACATTTACTTTTGATAAGTCCCATGGGGTAGTCAAGGTACATGTTACCAAAGCTGGCAGGATCGGCTTCCTGTAACTCGGCCGCATCTTCTCCCAGGCTACGATAGTCACTTGGCAGACTTAGGGAACTAATTGTATCAGAAGCTAAAAGAAGTTGATTGGCAAACAAAACATACATCAACACAACATAAAAAAAAACAAGCAAACAAAATACTTCCACAGCATTTAACACAGCTTAACTACTAAAAACAAAACAAAACAAAAAAAAAAAAAAAAACAAAAAAAAAAAAAAAAAAGATGAACATAACTTGCACAGAGTTTTACTATCTTTAAGAGCTCATCAAACTACTTTTAATCTTGAAATATAAACCAAGATCCAACATATGGCTCTGAAAGTGGGTTAATTTGTTTACATTTGTCCCCAGTTTTCCACTATTATAGCAAAGAGGTAAGTGTAAATTTAACAAAATTAATTTATGAACACTACAAAGAATGACATTTGAAACAGTGTTCCCTTTAATTTCACGTACAGAAAGAACATAAAATCTTCCTGGATCCCCTCCCAAGGCTCAATTTTCATGTTTCCCCCCCCCCCCCCACAATTTTATCCCATCTGGGTGGCATGAAGGAGCATGCTGGTGCGGGGTAGTAGACAACTCTCCATTAACGCACTAACAAAACATAAAATGATAGTTCTAAAATGGTGACTGTATAACAGAACTATTTGTATTGTAACTATCACAAACAGGATACATTAAGGTGTGCTTATTGTCATTACAGCAATGAAAAACATTTGAAGTGCTTTCAATGATTGCCTCTAGCTTGACAGGTAGACCTGCATGTTATTAGTCTGTTCGTCAAGCCCCAGTTGTCTGCAACTCTTTCAAAATTGATGTGCGTTCAGTCTGGTCTCTCTAGTGACGTCAACATCAGGTTGTTCTGCTTCATGCAAATCCTCAAACAAGTTACCAAAACAGTGGGAAGATCTGCTTTCTCTTTCTTCAGAGCAGAAAATCTTCTTTCACATTCAGCTGTACTCATAGGTTGGCCAATCCAATAGCAGCTAGTGTTGCTAAATTTGGTAAGCAGTGTTAGCAAATTTCATCCTAATCTGATTTGGACTTAACTTACTGTAGGGCTGTCTGTGAAACAATGTTGATGCAACAGACCTTTGTAGTTTAGCATTTTCAGAAGTTATGACTGGTGGACTTCCACAGTTAGACTAGAAAGCAGAAAGCACATCAAAAAGCTCATTATGATCATGACTTTCTGCACTGTAAAGTCTTTAAAAGCCGGAAATAATAGGCATATCTGCATATCTTGCTCCTATGTTTGGTAATTGTGTTGATATATTTGTCATACATTGTAGTCTTAAATAGTGATGGGCAATGCTCTTGCTCGAGACTCTCGAGACTGACGTCGCAAATTTCAAGACTCTCGCAAGAATTCAGAACTAAGTATTTATTTATTTTCCACCTAGTCGATACAATGATTGCTTAAGGCAACTTAATGGTTAAAAGTGGTACATGTTTCGTATATTTTCAACATCTTCAGCCACATAACACTGTTTAGATGAAAAATACATAAATTGACAAAGTAATGCTTTAGAGGAAGTGTCCTTAAAATTAACATAAGGTTGTCAATCTTACTGTAGGGCTGTCTGTGAAACAATGTTGACGTAACATTATTGATGTAAATTAATAAAAAACACACAATGGCACATCTGGCTCCCTCTTCTGAAAGGTAGCTATAGATATAAGAGTAAACAAAATGGAAAGGATGTTTCATATGACAAAAAATATATACAATAAGAAATTTCCATCCTGCAATTTGAAATTAAGAGATTATCAAACAGTGGCCCAGCCAGAAATTTTATATGCAGCAGAAACACTTAAACTTACAGGAATTAGGGATCTTGAAAAATTAGAAAAAGTTGAAAGAAAAATTTTGAGATGAATACTGGGACCTATAAGAAACAACAATGCCGAATTTAGACTATCATCAAACAGAGAACTATATTTAAAAGTTGAAAAACTCACAACTGTAATGAGGAAAAGGAGACTCTAGTTTTTTGGACACATTTATAGAATGAATAACAATAGACTAACTAAACTAATCTTCAACTTATTGAACAGTTACAAATCCAAGCCAACATGGTTCACTGAAATTGAAAAGGATATGAAAAAACGCTGGAATTAAAACAGAACACGTTTCAGAGAAATAACACGAAAGGCAAGATTTCGGGAGAGAAAGAAATGAACAACTGGAAGAAAATGGACTCAAGTAAAAGGAACAACATTCTCAGAAAATGAAGGAAGTTTGAAAATGAAGAAAGTTAAATGCAAAGAAAAGTAACAAAAGTTGATTTATCGTACCTCAAAAGGGTTATTCGAAGAAGAAACACAATGTACTGAAAATGTGGACCCTCTAGAAACATTCTTCCAAAACGATATACCGCTTAGTCGAGCAGCTCATCTCCTTTCTCCAAAACCTTCCCAGCCCAAACTTTGCAACATTTTGGTAATGCTACTCTTTTGGCGCAAATCAGCCTGTGTTAATACATGTTTCTTCTAGACCTAAACTTACTGCATTGAGACAGAAGATCTGTCAAGTTGCCCTGCACTCTTGATGAGGCTGGAAAGCAGAAACAAGCTTGTAAAGAACTGGGACTGATAAAGAGAGCCTATCTACTTGAATCTGGCAGTGTATGAAGATGTGGAGACTGTCATGTCCTTTTGAGTTTTCATGTCCGTCTTTTGTCTCCTTTTCTATTTCTCCCTCTTCTAAACTGACCTGTCATTGTGTTCATCCTATTATGTGTTTCTTTCTACAACATGTGATCAGTAAATATGGTGAATGAATTACTGGCGTGCAGTGTAGTCGGTACTAGTGGCCCGTGATCATCATTCACGAAGTTGTGCACTTTGTGTGTATGTGTTGTGGTGCTGCAACACTGTTAAGGGTGAAATGGAGCAATGTATGAACGTGAAATTCTGCTTCAAACTTGGGAAAATGTACAAAGGAATATAACAACATGCTGCACTGGGTGTATGGTAACGGTGCTTTATCAAAACAGACAGGATGGAGGCTTGTGGAGACTTGATCGACATTGTGGACCTTACAAGTAATGAAAATCATTTTATTTTCCGTATTGAAAGAATCTCAATAATAATATAAGAGAATTTATTGGACTCCAACCTATTCAATACATTACAGGATGTTAACATTTTTAGTTAAACATCGTTAAAATGGAGACATGTTTCGCCCTCCATGTGGGGCATCATCAGTCATATCAAAGCACCTCAAAATTAAACCAGACGTCTGGTTGGAAATTATGAACATAATATGTAAGAAAGAATACATTAAAAAACACGTACAAAGTCCTATCCTAAGTGAAATAACAACAGACTAGTTACACATAGTAAAATACGCTAGTGGTTTCTTAATATTAAAATGAGGTCATCATATGCACAGTATAAAAATGAAAGTAATCAAAGTCTATATGATATTGAGTTCGATGGTAGTTCTACGTAGTATATACAAATGTTGGCAAAATAAAACACAAATTTATAATTCACTTAGGACAGGACTTTGCACGTGTTTTTTAATGTATTCTTTCTTACATATTATGTTCATAATTTCCAACCAGACGTCTGGTTTAATTTTGAGGTGCTTTGATATGACTGATGATGCCCCACATGGAGGGCGAAACATGTCTCCATTTTAACGATGTTTAACTAAAAATGTTAACATCCTGTAATGTATTGAATAGGTTGGAGTCCAATAAATTCTCTTATATTATTATTGTGGACCTTTTCTGAACATATCTTTACAGACAACGAATTGTAGTGACTGAAGTACGACCCAGAATCAAAGAGGCAAAACATGGAGTGGTTCCCGAAATCCAAAAATGCTAGGTGCGAGAAGTCGCAGATCAAGACAATGCTCATTACGGAGGGATCATTTCTAAAGAATACCTACCAGAAGGTGCAACACTGAATGCAACCACCTATGTGAACATCTTGGATCGCCTGCTGAGAGGATCAGACGTGAGTGCCCCCAGTATACCTCAAATGGATTCTGGTAGCTGCTGCAAGATTATGCATGCCCCTTGAGCAGCAGTTCCTGGCACATAAGGAGGTTGTTGTGCTCCATCACCCCATTAATACACCAAATCTGGCTCCTGTTGATTATTCACTTTTCCCTTACTAGAAGAAACACTGGAAAGGACAACGGTTTTAGGACAGTGCCAACATTCACCGCAATGTGAAGGGTGACCTCAAGTGGATCCCACAGGCTGCCTTCGCCCAAAGTGTGCAAGACCTCTACACGAGTTGTCAGAAGTGCACAACCGTGGGAGGTAATTATTTTGAAGGACAATAAGCTGTATTTGTGCATACATGTACAAATAAATCATGAAATAAATCATTCACTGTATTTACTGATCACAGGTAGTATATATGACTTGAGCAGATCATGTAATAGTTTCATATAAACTATTACATGACTTTTAAAATTTAATTTTTATACCAGGTATATATTATATATTTTAGTTATTGCAGAGAAACTTTTTCAATAACCACAGCTTAACCTGCGAGGATCAAAACTGACCAATGTAATCCTTACGAGGAAAGATCTTTTTTCCGTTTTTACTGTGGAGGAACTCAAGAAAAACTCACCACAAGTTGTAAAGGAAAGCTAACACAAACAGAACAATAAAAAGATCTCAACAGCGGTACAACATAAAAATAATACAGAACACTGCAACTCAAAATGCACCAAATATACAATATGTGATACAAGACATTTAGCAAGACAATACGTGGGCAGCAGCTTCGACAAAGTGGTATTCAAGCATGGTTGTACTGTGAAGCAACAATCAAACTTGAGACCCAAATCCATTACTGACACTGAATAAACTACAATCATAGGTAAAAGTAAAACTAAAACCTTTCATCATACTCAGAGTCAACAATCTGATACAGCCATATTGATCCTTTATAGTTTATAAAGAAGTTTCATGAACTAACTGATTTAATAAGTACCACAAACCCATGAAATACAAACTACGCTGCAATGCTGCTACTATTTTATACTGTGTGCTTATATAATTTCTATAAATTTTTGTATTTGCAATACCAAATCATACGCAGGCGACTTCAATATTTGCCTCTTTAAAACAGTAATGTGTCTCCAAAACTGTAAAAGTAGTTAATGGGATGTAAAACTAATAATATTATTATTATTATTAAAATGGTAATCATAAGATTGTTTACAAAATGTTAAAACTCTTGATATATTCATCACATTTTTATGAAAATGAAATATCAAAACTGTTGGAAAGAAATGAACCTTGTAATTTGACATGATCGCAGCTTCAAGTACTCAAGTTTTACATGGACTCTCAACCACAAGGATGGGACTATTCATTTCAAAAATACAACATGCATTTGCCAGGATTCAAACCCCGGCTGCCCTGGCAAGAAGACAGTCAGTGACAATGGCACTTGAACCTGGTTTGCGAATGCACGTTTCGTTCACAAATTTATAGGTAATTTGCTAGACGACCCTAATTTACTCCATTGTCACTTTCGTTAACGCAAATATAGATTTTTTAAAAAAATTGAAATTGTATCAGCTCAGAGAGATCTTATGGCAATGATGGGATAGGATTGGAAAGGAAGCGACCATGGCCTTAATGAATGTGCAGTCGCAGCATTTGTCTGTTGTCACCCTGCATGTTGTAATGACGTAGAGTATTTTGCTGTTCACAGCATGTTTGTGTTCTTAGTGCTGTCTATTTTGCCGCATATTTTACTTAGAACTGAGCTATGTAATGTTCTCTTTGGAAAGCTCAGTCATTTGCTTATCATAAGGAAAAACAGTAGAAGCTGTTTTACCCAGTAATAAATCATCCAGAAAGTTCTATTAACCAGAAAATCAATCAACTGTTTCATTTCAGTTCACTAAAGTACTACTTTCTCTTTTTTCCTTTTTCTTTTTTTTTTTACAATTTGTTTTCGTCACATTGACATAGATAGGTCTTATGGCAACGATGGGATAGGAAAGGGCTAGAAGTGGGAAGGAAGCAGCCGTGGCCTTCAATAAGATACAGCCCCAGCATTTCCCTGGTATGAAAATGGGAAACCACAGAAAACCATCTTCAGGGCTGCCGACAGTGGGGTTCGAATCCACTGTCTCCTGGATGCAAGCTCATAGCTGCGTGCCCCTAACCGCACGGCCAACTCGCCTGGTCTACAGGATTTCACCAACTGGCAGCACAAGTCTGAAAATCTATGCAATTCTACAAGTGACTTATATGGCACAGAGTAACTACTGTAAGTTAACTGTTGTTTCTCCCATTATATTTTTGTTTACAGTGTGTTCTATGTTTCTTTAATTGTCCAAACACTACTACCGTATCATAGGAGAAAGTAACAAAAGAAAAATTGACACACACATACACTTCAGCGGCACACATGGAAACCATAATAAATTAATGAATTAGTACGGCACTGGACCATCTACCATGACACATACACAAGCAGAATGACAAGTTTTTGAAATACTATTCAAGCACAAAATCAATCAAAACCATAACTGTACACTGTATTCAACAGAACAACTCAATGGTATTTTGTATGGACCAAAAGATAGTTGGTAGGAAGATTTCAAGACTTGCTATGGTATATGAAAATTAGATGTAACCGATGAAAATAAGAAGCAGTGACAGAATATGTTCAGAAGTTTGAGCAAATAGTGGAGAACAATTGAACATTACAACGCTGATAAAACAGGATTATTAGAGCATTATAATGTCTAGAAAATTGTGATAATGGCAATCCCTTCATCTTGATAATATCTTTTACAAATTTTCAGATAATGGATTACAAAATTTGGACTTTAGGAAAAATTATATGGAATTGGCCTAACTGCAGTACAGCCAGACCTTCTCATGGAGTATCACACGTTAGCAGCAGCACTGCTTGAAAGAAAACCCACACTGTACTACTGTTCACCTGGCCCAGGTTGAAAGTGAGGACTCCATTCACCAGATTATAAAGCACATGCAGTAACAGTTACAGCACACCATCACTTCATACACTGGGCGTAATGTATCTGGGTCTCCAGCTGACTGGCTGACGAGTATTATACAATACTGAAACATGCTGATGAATTGCAAAATGCTCTAGAACTTACCGGATGACAATAAGTTGGATGTGGTGTCGCTACAGGGTCCTATATCAGGCTGCGTGACCTGGTCCATTTCCTCTGCAGCAGCCGAGTCCTGGACACTCAGCAGAAGACCACCTGTCACAGAAATACACAAACACAAAGGACTGTAAAATTTTGCACTATTCTACAAATGAGATTTTCAACCATTAGTAAAGCAATTATATTTATTTACTGCATGGCAATGCCAGCCACATAGTCTAGAAGCAATTAGCCTGTCTCTGTCAGACAGACTATGACTGGTGGCCTGTGTGTTAGGAAATTTCCAAACTGGCATAAATAAAATATATATCATTCTGTGTTATGGCCAGTCTCTCTCTACGGTGCTGAACGCTGGCCTGCTACCACGGAAGTGGAGCTACAATTTGCTGTGAAGGAAATAAGGGTGGTACAGTAGACATCTGGTCAGACACTTCATCATGTGACGAAACTATGAAGTGTGCAGATTATATGGGGTGGTTCTAATCAGAGAGAAAATTAGCAAAAGCTGTCTGCATTGGTACAGTCACATACTTTGAGCAGAGGAATCACTGTGGCAAGGAGGGCTTTTGCACTGCAGGTTGATGGTAAAGGATCAATGGGAAGATCGAGGCAGCGCTGGCTACATATCCTGCAAAATGACCCCAGGATGGTAGGCTTACACTCTGACCACACCCAATGCAGCTCTAGTTAATTTGGTTATATATTTGAAATAAAACAGATAATTCAAATAGTACATGTCTAGGGAAGAGCATAGTTTTATATTTGAGATATATATTAACCAATAATCAGACTAGGTATACTGTATTTTGAGCCAATAATAAGCCCCATTGTGTATGAAAGAGGAATATTGTTGTTGTTATCCAACACTCGTCCGGTTTCTCTATGGGGTCGGGTATGAAGTGGGATGAATTTTCGTAGCAACTTTTTACGACACGACCGGACGCCCTTCCTGACACCAAACTCATTAGAGGAGTTAACCCCACAACTGCAGCCCATCTTCCAAGGTGACTGTGTGGTGTTTTTAATCAAGTGCGATTGTCTCTCTGAGAGGAAAATTCTAAATTCCCATGGAGGGAATTCGATATTTTTCACCAATAGAGCATGTCAAAAACATATCAGATGTAAGGCTTTTAAGGCGTTTGCTCTATTAACCAGCGTTTCATCTTAGGTCTGACACTAGACGAGTGGATTTATTGTAAATCACCAGATCGAATTAATGTCAAGTCACGCTGGTTCCGTATACATTAACCTTTCATTCTGAAAGCCTTTGAGAAACAAATGACACAGGTTATTATTTGGCTGCAGAAGGGAAAGTATGTTCATGTTGACATTGAGATTTCATTGAGCAAAATGGCAGTCAACAGGTTCTTTCCGTAACTAATAGAAATAATTGAAAACTGGGTGCTGAGTAATGAGAAAGACACTCTGTACTTTGCAAGTACAAACTTTATGTGAAAATTTCCTTTTTAGCTCCACCATAACCCCTCCCCTCCCCCCGTTCCAATTCCCCCCCCAGTCCCATCCCAAGCCACCTCCACTCTACCTAACCGGCATGCGTCTGCCCTCCTCCCCGCCCATATTTTTCTTCCCACCACCAGTCACACATTATCAGCTAAACTACACACACCGCAGCGCCAGGTAAGTGTCCGTTCACTTTATGGTAAGCTTTTCCTCTTTCCGTGTACTTCGCTTTTTACTGGCTTTTCTCAATTTTAATAGGTCCAATTTGGTTTCCGCTATGAACTGAGAATTCCACCAATTAATATCTCCACGCGCAGTGCCTACTTTCTTCTTAACAAGAATTCAAAATAACTTCACATTCTGCACAACTCCAACAATCAACAATGCAGCCCATCAACACGGCTTGGTTACTTAATACACCAACTGCCAAATTCTCTGCTTAAGCTAATACAGTGTAAAGTCGACTCTGCATCTACAGAGTATCACATTTTACACCCAGACTTTGTATATACTTGTATATTTTTATATGGTCATTTTACATTTTGTTAATTATTAACAGGACCTATTGAATTCCATGAGTGTATAAATTTTTACAACACAGAGCACCTTATTTGTACTTTTATTCCAGACTTCTTAGTATGTATTATTTACTTGTATTAATTATTACTCACCTGCATCACACATAATATCTCTCATTTTCATTTGCAACATTTCAACCACACTTCATTTTGTAAATTATATATCCATAAGATTCTTACCGTTAAAAAACATGTTTTAGGATTTCGCCATACATTTTAACTAAGTCAGGACAGAATATATTCTGCTATCGTATGTGACAGTAGACGGCACTACCTGCGACTGTCTGGCCAAGAGTCTGGCGGCCGATACCAAACCAGGTAAACTAAGAGAAAACCAATAGCTGCGAGCAGAGGATTTTTCCCTTAGAGGATGGTTAAGATGAGACCTTTGTGTGGGAAATAACAAATGAATTCATCAGCTGCTGCCTTGCAGTGAGGCAGGGGACTGCCAAAGGCTAAGGGAGAACACCCTGAAAGAAAATCCTCTCGTACATTAGGCCTAGCAAGTCAGTAGTTGCTTTCAAAACAAAAACAAGCCTCAGAGAGAAACATATTCTGAATGTCGACAATACTTCAAGTACTCTTGGAACTAATGACGTCATGTCCGACGTTCATTCAAGATGCACGAGAAGAACCGATCATAGAAACAAGCTTCGGATTGGAACCTTGAACGTTACAACTCTAGCAGGAAAATGCAACAAAATCACGGATTTAATGAACCATAGACATATTCACATCCTACGGCTAAGTGAAACCAAATGGAAAGGTTGCAACACAAGAATGTTAGAGGATGGATATAAATTATACTGGAGTGGTAATCCTGCAGTGGTGAGGAATGGAGTTGGTTTTATACTCCATAAAGACATTGATAGTGTAACAGATGTCTCTTTCATCAATGTGAGATTAATTAAAGCTAAAATATGCCTAAATGGGGAAACTCAAACTGCAATCCAAGTTTATGCTCCCCAGCAGGGTTGTAGCAATGACCAAAAAGCAAGCTTCCTAGAAAAACTAGAGGACATCATTGATGAAGAGAACATAATGATAATTGGGGATTTTAATGCCCAGGTAGGAACCGATAGGTCAGGTTATGAAGGCATTATTGGTCCATATGGATTTGGTAATAGAAATGAGGAGGGTGAACTTCTGCTTGATCTATGTACACAAAACCAACTTCTGGTAAAGAACTCGTGGTTTCAGAAATGGGATAGCCACAAGATAACGAGATACAGCTGGGATGGTCAGTATAGATCAGTGATAGACCTTATCATCACAGATAGGTCAAGATGAGAAAGGTGCATGATGTAAAAGTGATACCTAGTGAGAGCCTTGATAGTGACCATAGACTCCTCATTGCAGACCTAAGAGTAACCAAACCCATTAAAGTAAACAAGAAGAAAAAACCACGAATTAAAGACTGGAAATTGAAAGATGTGGAAGTCAAACAGCAGTTTCAAGAGGAAATCAGACCTAAAATACCAATAACAGACACAAAGAAAGATAATGAAAAATGGAATGATTTTAAGGCAAGTCTGATTGGTAGTGGAGATAAAATATGTGGAAGAACAAGCAGAAGAGTGAGAGAGAAAAGAATATCTTGGTGGAATGATAAAGTGAAAGAAGCCATAATGAAAAGGAACAAAGCCAAAAATGTGCTTGATGTGGCTTGGTCTGATAGAAGAATCAACAGCAACCGAATAGACAACAATAACTTGGAAGAGATGGCAAAGGAATATAGATACAGAAAGTTGGAAGTCAATAGAATTGTACAGGAAGAAAAAGAGAAAAGTAGGAAAGAATTTACAACTAAACTGGAAGAAGACAGTAAAGGGAATATGAAAATGATATATGGAATAGTAAAAAGTAAAAGATCAAATAAAGAAGCAATTACAGCTCTGAAGACAGCAGATGGGAATATAGTTCGCAATATGAAAGATATCACGGATACAATGGGGCAGTATTTTGACAAGGTCCTAAATGGCCTTAAAGAGATCTCTGTTGAGGATGTAGGACAGAAAACAATAGAGGAAGATATCCCAATTACATGGACAGAACAAGAGCAAGCTCTCCATAGGATGAGAAGTGGTAAGTCAGCAGGAGCTGATGAAATTACAGCTGACATGATTAAAGCTGCTGGTCCATCAGGAATACAGTCGCTGTATAGAGTTCTCAGAACAAAATGGAAGGATAACAAAATACCTAAAGATTGGACAAAAGGAGTGATAGTTCCCATCTTTAAGAAAGGGAGTAGAAGGAAAAGTGAAAATTACAGAGGCATTACCCTCTTATCACATGGCCTTAAAATTATGGAGAAGATCATTGAAGCCAGAGTAAGGGATATACTAGAGGCTATCTTACAAGAGGAACAACATGGCTTTAGGGCTGGAAGAAGCACAACAGATCTGATATTTGCTTTGAGGATGTTGCCAGAGAAACACTGGGAAAGAGTAAAAGACCTAATTACTGTGTTTATGGACCTTGAAAAGGCGTATGATAATGTTCCTAGATCAACTATTTGGAAAAGTCTTAGCAAACTTGGTGTACCAGAGTACCTTATTAGGAAGATCCAAATGCTATATACTAATTGTAAAAGCTGTGTCAGAATTGGAGATGGTCACTCTGAATGGTTCAATACAACCAAAGGAGTACAACAGGGAAGTGCCTTATCACCTCTTCTATTCATAGCAGTTATGGATACCATTTTAAAGGAATGGGAAAAGGTAATAAAGATCTTCAGGCTCTGGTGTTTGCATATGATGTGGCAATATGGGATGAAACAGAAAAGGGAGTGCAAAATAATATGAATGCATGGTGTAAGAAGTTTGATGATTATGGAATGAAATTGAACCCATCAAAAACAGTAGCACTGAAAATCAGCAGACATAATACAGAATGCAACATAAAAATACAGGATCACCAAGTTGAAGTAGTACACCGATTCAGTTATTTAGGAAGCGTAATGGCTAGTAATAACAGAGCTGAGATAGAAATAACAAACAGAGTAACCAAAGGCTAACTTTTACAGTATCGTTAGACATCTACTATGGGATAAGAAGGTCCCACAAAGAACAAAAATGACCCTGTACAAGTCATATTTCATTCCCATCCTTACATATTCTCTGAAAACCTGCACACTAACATCAAAGGATTGTAGTAGGATTCAAGCCTGTGAAATGAAATTTCTTAGAACTGCCCTCCAAAAGACCCGACTTGATCATGTGAAAAATGATGACATTCAATCTAACCTAGGTCTAAATGAATCGATGGAGGAAAGACTTAGGTCATCTAGACGTAAATGGTTTAGGCATGTTAAACGAATGAATAGCACAAGGTTACCATGTGCTTATTTGGAAAAGAGAATAACAGGTAGAAGACCAGCTGGAAAACCAAGAAGAAGATGGATGGACCAACTGAGGGAAGATGTGGAGAGAAGAGGATGGAATTGGGAATCTGTCTTGGACAACGAAATGTTTCTAAATAGGCAACTTTGGAAGATGCTCGTTTTCATACACCGTACCCAGCTCGCTGGAAGAGCAAACCGATGATGATTATTGTGTATGTTTTAATATTGCTGATGATGAGCCCAAGGAGGGTTGACACTATTCCCATGTAATGTAAATATTGTAAATACATCTTAGTATTGAATAGGTGGAAATCTCTAGTGTTATAATTCATACAAAGTGAGAAAGTCTATAAACCTACAATTATAATCAATAATACAGAAGGATTAATATTATTAATATTTAAAACAGTTCTGACTAGAAAGAATTTGCCCTTTCAAGTTTATTGAAAATATGGACATATAAAGAATCACGACCAAAACTAGTACCTGGATTATTAAATCAAGAAACTCACTGGCAGGCAAGACACAATTCCCAACTTACCAAGAAGCATCTGAGCATTCTGAGGATCAGCCTCCACCTGAAGGGCATTGATGAGCAGGTTCATGAGACGAGGCTTAAGCTGTGCAAAAGTCAGTGGATGACGATCAGTGGCAACATTGCCCAGTTCCTTGATTGGCAGATTCTATTTAAAAAAAAAAAAAAAAAACACTTTAATTACATCATTTACATAAGTTATCAGTCCCATGGGAATTATCCAAACAAGGTTTCTTATTTATAATTTTCTGAATGGTTGGGAACAGTGTGCTACCTTTGCTTATTCTAAAGCTCCTGATACTTTCTATGCATTGTTTGTTCGTTGATTGAATATTAATTGCTCTGTGAGATTTAGGTCAAAAGTGCATTTATTTGCATGTGATGTACTTTTGAGACTACCTTGTGGTATTTTTTATTTTTTTTGTAATATCTGAGGCCATCTCTTTTCAGTTTTGACTCAGTTAATTTATAACTGTCAAGTTCTTCAGTCTGCAGAAATGAATTTTGAAAAAATAAATTTAAAACCTATCTGAAAGGGAAACACACATTATGGTAACAGTATTTCCATACAGTGAAACCTCGTTAGTGCATTCCTCATTAACACGTTTTCCCGCTTAGCACGTCGTAAGTTCAAAGTCCCAATTCTCATCTTATTGCGTCATGAATTTTCGCTATTACCGCTTACTACGATCACAACTTTCCTAGCCCTGAAAATGTTATTTGTCATCCCTTGTGAAACAAACGTGATTTCCAACTCGGGTAAGATCCGTCACCACAGTTGAGTGAACACGGAAAAAAGCCTTAAATTCATGAACTTCACAGGATAAGTTGCATGTTTGGGGAGCAAGCTGTTAGCCTCAGGAACGTTCAGTTTTGCTTGCCGGTTAGTAGCAAGATTGCTGAATAACACAGTGAGTCTATTTGTGCTTGTATTTTGCATTCCATTAAGAAGTTAGAAATTTATTTTGTGTTGAGTGGTACAGTGAAGTTTTGTGGCATGATACAGTAGCCCATATCTGGATTAGGAACATAATCATGTGAAATTGACTAGCGTGGAGCATGTTAGTCTTATGATAGCCTGGTTATGGATACGGAAAATGTCCTGATATTCCTTACTAATGAAGACAAAGTTAAAATCTTTCAGAAAGTGGACTGGAATCTGCATCTTTAAGCACGCAGAGGTCGCGAATGTTGAACTTGCAACTTTGAGTTTCAACTCAATCTTGGTCGAAGTCTTTCAAAATGGCGGTCAAAGTAATTCCTCCTGACTCCTCCTGGTTGCACGCTGTTGAGTGTAACCTCCAATTCATTGTCTAAGAGTATGTGTGACCAGAAAATAATGTTGAACTTGTTCGCTCCCAGCGTCCGTATATACGGCCATCGGCGTTATGTCCAACAAATTCCAAAGTCCGTATATACGGACGGTTTGTAAATAATTTTTTGAAAATATAATACGCTCTCAAACATACACATAACATACACCAAATTAATCGGGACAAAATATTCTATTCATGTCAACCACTTAACGAACTTTAGTACAGTATACAGTGCCAAAAGAAGTGAACGAATTCTAGAAGGCACTGACCTCGTTTGCCAGCTGACTACGTTGTTGGAGGGAAGTGAATGATGTTGTTTGTAGTTCTGCAATTCTGTAGTTCTGAAATTTAGTGGTTTTGTTCATTTTTAAATGTTCTTCTAAGTGATATGGATGAGATTGGAAGCCAGCTATTTTATTGTATTTGAAATTTGAAGAAATGTGAGAAAAATAAAAAACTTTATGATTTGGTCAGCAGATTTTGGAGAATTATATATCTTTTTTGCATGACTATTTTTTTTTGCTATTGGTTTTACGTCGCACCGACACAGATACGTCTTATGGCGTCGATGGGACAGGAAGGGGCTAGGAGTGGGAAGGAAGCGGCCGTGGCCTTAATTAAGGTACAGCCCCAGCATTTGCCTGGTGTGAAAATGGGAAACCATGGAAAACCATCTTCAGGGCTGCTGACAGTGGGGCTCGAACACACTATCTCCCGAATACTGGACACTGGCAACACTTAAGCGACTGCAGCTATCGAGCTTGGTACATGACTATTTACTTTTTGCATTTAGTATTTTTAGAGTATGTATTTACAAATAAAACATTAACAAATTATTCAATTTTGACAATAAATAAGTGAAATATGCATATTTTAGTAAAATACTACCACAAAGCAAGAAAAGGGCCTGGGATTTCTTGCATGTACCCTGCCAAAATGTCTGGTAGCAAGAGGGTTAATAAACCACTGCTCCGAAATAAAAAGCTTCTACTAACATTTGTTTTAGAAAGAATGGTAGATATAGTTTCCACTGTACCGTGGATACACAACGTGAAACGCCCTCATGATGATGATGATGATGATATAGATGTTGATTCCCATCGGGAACCTGAACGGTGGAAGAAAATATTTTAGAAAACATTAAGTTAAGAACGAGCAGAAACTTATTCAAGATTCACCGTCACAAATAGCATCAATCAATTACCCCAACCAAGTCAATAATTTTCACACAACAATCACAACACACCAAAACGTTGCTAAGGTAACCAAAACAAAAACATCATATCAGCCTAAATAAACCAATTCCAGTGGATCCTGCCCAACAACCGGGCTAAAACGAAGGAACAACAAAAACAACTAAATACATAATAGAATTACAGAGGAAAAAATTAATACCCCGAAAGTAAATAAGTAAGTTAGATTAGGGTCCGACGAAATTAGAAAGCCGTCGTGAACCTCCTTGGTTCACAAGCTAACCTTTTACTTCGAGCTTACATTAAAATAATAATAATAATAATAATAATAATAATAATAATAATAATAATAATAATAATAATAATAATAATAATAATAATAATAATAATAATAATAATAATAATAATAATAATAATAATAATAATAATAATAATAATAATAATAATAATAATAATAATAATAATAATAATAATAATAATAATAATAATAATAATAATAATAATAATAATAATAATAATAATAATAATAATAATAATAATAATAATAATAATAATAATAATAATAATAATAATAATAATAATAATAATAATAATAATAATAATAATAATAATAATAATAATAATAATAATAATAATAATAATAATAATAATAATAATAATAATAATAATAATAATAATAATAATAATAATAATAATAATAATAATAATAATAATAATAATAATAATAATAATAATAATAATAATAATAATAATAATAATAATGGTTAGAATGAAATTTTGGATAATATTTACTTAAACACCACACATTTCTTGGTTACTTAAATCAAGTTATAGTTCTTAGACAATGAAAATATCACTCTCCATAGGAGACCAGTTATTTATACAAATACAACGCTAAGAAAGGAACTATTTTAAGATATGGCATTGATTTTGAAAGTTTATGTCTGGCACACACAAATCAAATGATTTTTTTTTTTTTTTAACACTTTTCTTCACGGCGAATCCATGGGTTGAAATAATTTTCAATAAATAATAAAGGAGTGCACTGACTTACAGTTTAGTTTGTTTACCAGCGAAGCACATAGTTACAAGGCACGCGACACTTCCATTAGATGAATTGAGTCGAGGTTCCAAATTATTCACCAATAGTAAAAAAAAAAAAAAAAAAAGACGACGTCACAAGGTTGAGGGGCAAAAATGCCCGTTGAAAATAGCAAATTTAGCCTAGATCCATATCCCGAGCCCAAGCTAGGATGCCACGAGGCCACACACTACTTCTGGACTCCATGGCTGCCGAAACTCGAAGTCAGTAGCTTCCCCAAGCTTATCAGAGTGCATACGCAGGACATTTAACAAGTCAAGCGCTGATTGGTTGAGATAGTAGAGGTGGAGAGTCACAAGCAATTACAGTACTAGGTCACAGAGGGCAGCACAGATCAGATACGGGACAAGGACAAACACATTTTAAGCTCATTAAAGATGTATGAGCCGCAATACACACATAGAGAATATGAATATGGAAAAGTTACCCACGTTAAATAATAAACAGGGAAGAACTTCATTGACAAAAAGCCTAGGGAGACAAATTTCAATGTTCATACTCCAGTCCAAAAGGTTTAGGAAGGGAGTTTGGCAGACGTTTCATCCATCATAACTTTATGAATTGATCTGATAACAAATGGGTAATATTCATGTCCAGTGAAGAGGTGGTTTTACAAGTTTCATAATAATAATAATGCTTAATAGAGTCACTACACAGCTAGACTCACAGTTAGGTGAATACCAAGCTGGTTTCCGTAAGACTAGATCTTGTCCAGAACAGATACACAATCTTAAGACAGTTCTCAATTACAAAAGCCGAGGTGGACATCCCTGGGTGGTGGTCCTAGTAGATTTTCAGAAAGCTTATGACTCTGTGTACAGAGACACCCTTTTCTCCATACTATGGGAACTTGGTCTGGATGGGAAGACCCTACGATTGATTCAAGCCACTCTGAGGAACACGACGTCCAAGGTCAGGTTCAGAGGTGAACTATCTGAAAGCTTTCCAATCAGAACAGGAGTTAGACAGGGTGATGGTCTCTCCTGCATTCTCTTCAACTGTGTCCTGGAAAAGATCATTAGAGAATGGAGAACTATGCTACCACCGGGAGCTGGACTAAAGCTTGGGTACAAGAGAGACAACCTCATTGTCCCGTGCCTAGCCTTTGCCGATGACCTCATTCTACTGGCAAACAATATAGAGGAGGCTACCTACAACTTACAGAGTCTTTATTGTGTAGCGGTTAAGACTGGTCTGAAAATCAGCATCCAGAAGACTGAATTTATGACCAATATTAAGGAGGCCCCTTCTATAATTCCTCTCACAGACGCTACCATACGAAAAGTACCTGCGGTTAAGTACTTGGGAGAATGGATCTCTGCGAATCAGAGCGAGAACCCAGCCATAGATGCCAGATGTACCAAGTTTTAAAGGGCTTATCACTCGTGTCGTAGTATCTATTCATCTAAGTGCCTCTCCAAGAACCTCAAGCTCAGACACTACAACTCGGTAGTCAAACCATCTGTTCTGTATGCTTCTGAGTGCCTTGTAATGGCTAGGAAGGGCCCACTCAGAAAGCTGGAGTTAAAAGAGAGGAAGATCCCGAGGAGGATATTAGGACCAATCAGAGAGGAAGGAGGCACTTACAGAATCCGCCATAATGATGAACTGTATGAACACCAGGAGGACATCGTCACGTCTATAAGGAAAAGGCGCCTGACCTTTTATGGACACTTGGCCCGTCTGGATTCCGAAAGACTCACCAACAGGATATTCACAGTAACAGGAAGAGGCAAGGCTTCTTAGAACAAATGGATCACGTCAGTTAAGTCAGATATGGAACAACTAGATATCCCACCGGGACAAACTCATGACCGACTACTGTTCCGTCAAGCCATCCGACACGGAGTTTTCCCAACGTCCCTTACAAGTAAGAAGACTACAGGAACTAAGTGGACCGAGGAGAGAAAGCTGGCTCATAGTCAGCAAATGAAGGAGTATTGGAAGAAGAAGAAGGCAACAACTTTACCCAAGAGTAGATACAAGCCCCGTGGTCCTCAGTAGGCCTAAACGACAAAGAATGATAATAATAATAATAATAATAATAATAATAATAATAATAATAATAATAATAATAATAATAATTTTATTTGATTTACGTCCCACTAACTACTTTTACGGTCTTCGGAGACGACGAGGTGTCAGAATTTAGCCCCGCAGGAGTTCTTTAACATGCCTGTAAATCTACCGACACGAGGCTGTCGTATCTGAGCACCTTCAAATACCACCGGACTGAGCCAGGATCGAACCTGCCAAGTTGGGGTTAGAAGGCCAGCGCCTTAACCGTCTGAGCCACTCAGCCTGGCGATTTACAAGTTTCTACAATCTGAAATTTCGCAGAGTAGAAACAACATTATGTACCTGGAAGTGCAGTGGAAGAACCAACATGGAGAGCAGCAAGTGGATGGATGCACGGCGTAACTCTGTCTTTGAAACAGATGGCGACCTGAGAAAAGGAAATCAATGGTTATTTAACAATGAAACACATTTCAACAGGTGATTTACATTTATGCAGATAAGACAGCAGTCTTAAGTCTCCAAAATGTTAACCTTGCTGCTGCAATGTCACTCCTCTCCATTAGTTACAATATTTACTTGTTATCACCAACATATTTAGTTATAAATTCATAAGATATTGTGAAGTTTGTTTTAAGTGCTAGTTGAACCTTTATGTGTACGTGCATTGTGGTGCAACAGGTAGTATTCACTGTCACCACACCTGAGAATCTGGAGCTGGAAAATGATGATGATGATGAAGAAGAAGAAGGGTATTCAATGTGTTATAGTTATTGGTTCTCAAGGTAGCGATTTTAGTGATGACAAAATGGAGAAAATTCCGATGCTATACTGATAATCTGGTGCTGTAACAGTTTGGAGAACAGCAGGAAAGTGGCATACACAATGATGTGCTAGGCCCTTCAATATGTGTTTGCATGAAAATACAAAGGAAATGGAGTGACTGAAACTGGATAAAAAGTGATAGAGAGTTAGTAAAGATTAATAAGACAAGTTTGAGATGCAAAGATCTGACAAAATTTCTGATGAAATACAAAACTATTTGACAATCCTGACAGAAAGAAGTTGAAAGAAAGACTTGCACATCCCCCAACAGAAAATACAAAGTATATGACAGAAAGGTGCATTCTTTGCTACATTATGAAGAAAAGAAGTGAAAGTTCCTGGCAGAGTAAAAAGCATGGTGCTGTCCTTCACTTAGAAGAATATTTTCGGATTTACCATATCAAGCAATCATATTGAGGCAAAATAACTGTTGAGCTCATGTTTTTACTATTACACATATGAAATTTCAGGACAAAAATCTTCATTGGTCATTTTTATATGCTTTTTTTTAAATATGTTAACATATTTTTAACCTCTATGCATGACCATTTAAATATCATTTCTATGCCAGCTCACAAGGTATTTAAATTTGATATTATTGGGTTAAGCAGAACTATTTTTTATTTTACTATTCTTAATATGGCTATAAGGCACAGTTCTAAATGTCTTATCAATGTTGTGTGTTCCTGTTTACAGTGCGTGATCAGTTTCATGCTAGGACTGTTTACTATTCCAGTACACCACAAAAATATAGTAGTAGTAGCAGCAGCAGCAGCAGCAGCAGTAGCAGCAGCAGCAGCAGCACATAATTTTGTCAACATCTATTACATACATCTGTATCAACTTTCTTCTGAAGTAACTTACTTGAGTTTCAGCTCCTTGTCTGGTAAAACAATTTCCAGGGCATCAATCACATATGGCACCAAGACCTGAACACCGTCAAGGTCCAGTCGGAAGAGATCTGCCGAGTTCAGCAAAATGCTAGCAAGAGTCTCGCCGCATTCACGGTTCTGAAATTACACAGTCTCAATGAGAAACTGAGTATACATCCCAGTCAGCCTTCAATTCAGTTTCTGTGATTCCTACATGAAATTTTTAACGAATCTCGGTACTAAAAAGGAATTCCACACTTATTAGTATTATACGAGGGCTGAAAGTAAAGTAGTGGCAATACCGATAGAACGCAATATTTTATGAACTTTACTATCTGCAACCTGTTTCCAGTCATTCGACAGGGTCAGGAATGGAATTAATGAAGCCCCCAACTAGCGACGAGGATAGGCATTGTGCCGGCTGCTGAAGCCTGTCGCACTCCTCTGGGGCAATGATTAGTGGCTGACAGATGAAATGAAATGATACTAAAGAGTGTTGCTGGAATGAAAGATGACAGGGAAAACTGCAGTATCTGGAGAAAAACCTGTCCTGCCTCTGCCTTGTCCAGTGCAAATCTTAAGTTATGAATTTCATTGTGGTCCGTATTGACAATTGATCACTATCAAAGTGTAGGAAAGGTCCACCTATTCAATACTATTAGTTTGTATATTGTCTTATAAAACTGGGACTAGTTTCGACCCCATATATAATGGGTCATCTTCAGCCAAACTCCAATTGGAAGACATAAGCAACATATATAACCAATAATGATATAAACACTGATATGACACGATTTATAGTCTTAATTTAAACTATTGATGAAGTCTGAAATAACATATCTACAATTTAAACTAAATAACACATCAAAAATGTTGTGGTTGATGGCAAACTATTTGTAGAACAAAATCATCATTAACAACTGCTGAACTGTTATTAATTAGTTCAACTTTTACTATCTCTGTTGTGTGAATATAAGTTTCTGTACCCTATTTATAAAGCATGATACGTGACCGAGTTTTTGTATTGCAGTATCATTAAAGAGTATTTTTTTCACAACCCTAGTAGTGTGTTGGAAAAGCGGAAGAGAAAAAGATATTTCCAAATTTCTTCATACGTGTTTATGACAAATGTGGTAAATATCTGACTTAGGTAAATTTCGACTTACACAAAGAGCATTGGAAAGATCTATTTACATAAGTCGAGGACAGTCTGTATCATCCTCTCATCCTCCATTAATACTGTAAACAACTTCCAAAACTGTTTCCACTCACACCTCACATTGGGATCATGTAGCAGATACACAGTTATTTTGTGTTCCTATCTAATTATATCTTGAGAATGACATGTCTGTGATGGAAGCAGGAGAAGCAGAGAGAGGAGACAAGGACAAAACATCAAAACAATAAAGGACTGGACAATTGTCACATTTTCACATACTATGACAAAGAATCTTGGATAGTATAAAGACAAAAATCCATATCTTTTGGAATGAGACTACTGTTCAGTTCTCACCTCTGGCACCTTCAGTCCCTGCTGCATGGCAAGGTAGAATCTAGCTAGATACACAGGTAGAATCTCCTCTCCGGTTTTCTTGGCGCAGAAGATGCGGCACAGTGCTCCCAGAGCTTCAGCTCGCCCAGCCTCATACTTGTCGATGGTGAGGGTGGAAGGAATCTCAGGTTCGTCGGTGAGGGAACCAGGCTGAGACAGCGAGAGACTGCCCTTGCGACTGTCAATGAGCAGAGAGCTTGGGCGCTTGTTGATATTGGCATCATTTCCTGCAAAATCGTTTGTTTAAAATTTATACAATTAATACTGAAGAACCGCAGTCATCTGAAGTAATCAGGGCTGTGATCTGTTTGGGTAATCAAAAAAAGAAAAAACATATACAGTGGAACTTGGTTAATCTGAACCTTAAGAAATTAAGAAAATAAATTAGAAATAGTTGATACCTGGCGTGCGCTGCTACGTCTCAATAAATAAAAGTCGATTTTAATTCTACTTTATGCAATTTTTTATTAACATTTTTCTTCATTATTTTTGGTTGTTTTGTTATTTTTCTTTTCCTTATTACATTGAGTTGCAATTTCACTTACAAAATAAAGAAATAATTACTGTAAATATGATCTATTATTTTAATTCCTATGTCTATTAATTTGATCAGACTATTTCTATCTGCTTACATAAATGGCAATTTATTTGCATGATGCATCATGTTCGTTGCAACATGAGTGGATACATGGCATTCTTTGTTTCTCCATCTGGTGCAAAAATGAACAGATTCCTCGGCAACGAGTTGTCTAGTTACATGAAAGTACATCTCGAACACGGCATGTTGGATTGCTGTTCCCAAATAACAGGCAATGAGTTGCCTCATTACATGAAACTCCTAGGAAGAAAGGTACTTCATAAAAGATGGTGGCATGTTCCTATCCTCCTACATACCGCATTTCTTACCAGATTATCATAACACAGAATAAGTTGCTGTCGCTTAGCAACAATCTATCCATCAAGGTCGATCCAAATTTTGTGCGGATTTATAATTAAATGAATTACATAAAATATATTTCTGTTCACTTTTCAAGAAATGTAAAATTTTCCTGTAGTATTGAAACAATGTGCAATATATTGGTACAAATCCTCTGGTTTAAGAGCTTTTTTGAAACATACACATTGGCATTTTATATAGATTTACTATGAATTAAAATTAAACAATGACACACACTACACGTACCTGAATCTCAAATTCAAAATGAGTCCTCTAGTTGGAATGACAGTAGAGAAACAATAAAAGACTATAAAATTGTACACAACATTTTATCATAAAAGAAGCTTAGCCATTGCTACTTAATCCACTGCATTTTATGATGAATACTTAGCCAAGTGTTAACCATGTTCCACCTTTCAAGCTTTCGGTAGTCCCAGTGGGATGTCATTTCATCGACTGACAATTGTCAATCAACTTTACGTGGAGTTCTGAGTTTAGGCATGACAAGCAGATTTTCTCTGTTACTGAGACTCGAAGTTCACTACCGGTACCTAAAAGACTAGACAAGACAGCTCTTAGTTTCACAACAACTAGAAATTCGTTTCCAACACCAGCATGATTCTAGATTACTCTTTGCCTACAACCAGGCAGTGTTCTATCATTCTTAAAAATAATTCTTTTTTTTATTATGAGATTTCTAACATGTGATTTTTACTTTGAATTAAAAGATTACTTCAATTACAGATACTGTGTTATATAGGAATATCAAAAGACAGAGAGAAAAATTAGAATTTAAAACATTCAAATTAAAACTGTTTGAATTAACCAAGTTCTACTGTTATACTGAATATACAGTACAGTTTACAGCTACAATAAATAAATAAATAAATAAATAAATAAATAAATAAATAAATAAATAAATAAATAAATAAATAAATAAATAAATAAATAAATAAATAAATAAATAAATAAATAAATAAATAAATAAATAAATAAATAAATAAATAAATAAATAAATAAATAAATAAATAAATAAATAAATAAATAAATAAATAAATAAATAAATAAATAAATAAATAAATAAATAAATAAATAAACGAACGAACGAACGAACAAACGAATAAACGAATCATTCAATCAATCAATCAATCAATCAATCAATCAATCAATCAATAAAATTAATTAATTAGATAAATATAAACAATAGGTTATAAAATACAGTGAAATGCAGTAATGACATTTTTATACAAAGAACTACTTTTGTAAGTACAGCACAGAATACAGAAAAAAAAACTGTTTATAGTATTTGTAATTTGAATTTTATAACTTGACTTCTAAGCAGACTCCGCCAACAGCTGGAAACTGCAGATGATGATGATGATGATGATGATGATGAAATTTACTTCTCTTAGAGCTACAGTATTAATAATCCACTGTACTGTATTTGGCTTCTATTCCACTAAATGCTAGCTTAAGTACAGTACTATGACCAAATCCTTCCTTTAGAATGCAAATGGAATTTTAATTTTTTACCTCCATCATTGATTCTGTTCGAATTATCCAAAATTTGGGATTTGTGAGGTTTGGATTACTGGTGTCTAATGTATATCTATAGAAGAGGATTAACAATACTGAACGTTTTCATAGAAAAATGTAATAGCCTGTGTACAAAAATTTCACCTGAAGTCAGGCATGGAAATTTGAACTCTTATTGTTGCAATCAACATTGTGCTGATCTGTACAGTTGCTAAAGGTGCATTCTAGCTAATGATCTTTGTCTTTACCATAATTCCCATGTTAATTTGGTGTCAGGTTCTCTTCTTTAACCCTTCCTGAGCTTCCTCTTTTGTCCATCCTTTCTCTTTCAATTCCTCACCTGGTTCTTCCTCTCCTCCTGTTTCCAGCGACAGAGATTGCCCTCATTCTCTTTCCCAACTGTTCATCCCACATAGATGAATCATCTCAGTCTATGTTCCTGAATCTTCTTGCTCACATGTTCCACCTCTGATGCTATCGTTTCTGATTTCGTCTTTTCTTGTCACAACACACACCCGTCTTAGCTTTCTCATTTTGGCCACTTCTATCTTCCTTTCTTGATCCCTATCCATATAACATAGCAGGTCTTAAAATCGGGAGGGATCTGTGTACTACGACTAGCAGAACAGCTGTAAAGCACTGTTCATCGCCAGATGGCTCATTATGCACTATTATATTCTGAGAGAAATTGGTGTTGTTAGAACAAATAAGGAGGAGGCTTCTGTAGTTCTATCAGTAGAGCATCCCACTTAAAATCAGAAGGTTGTAGGTTCGGTTCTCACTGGTGTCTGGTTGGCCAAGTTTTTTCTGTACTTAACATCTCTCTGATATGTACTCTATGTCCTAGACATGAAAGCTGAAAGTCTATTTCAAATCTAATAGTTTGACTAATATGAAGTTAGAACTAGAACATTTCAAATGTGATAACTAAATGCTCATGGGTATTAATGAAACTAAAATATTTCAAATTAGCTACTCACGCGAAGCTCCCATCTTCCCTTGGTATGCTCCCTCACAGCCAATGTATGCAGCTTCAAACAGCCACTCTCCGAACATGTGGAGTATGCTATTACATTTGGGGCGAGCTGGAGCCAGGGGGCTGCGAGCATCCTGGCCCATTGACAGCATGGCTGAGGAAAAGTGTTCATCATTAAATACAGAAAAATAACTGACTACATAAGGCAACAGATGTATCGCATACTGTGTTTGAGATGACACAAATGAGAAGAATGAAAAATTACCAGCATATTCCCATTAAAGAGGTTTAAGTATTCATTAATAAGTAGAAGCACCTGTTTTTTGTGAAGTGCAAAATCATGAAATTTTGGCAAAATTTTACAAATTTGCCTCAAAATGTGAAACTATGTACCTTTAAGCAAAATCACGAAATAATTGACAAAATTATGTGGAATTGTTTATTAACCCAAGAAACATATGGAATATGATTTTTAAAATTATGAAGTCTCTCTTCTAATAATTTTTTTTTGCTAGGGGCTTTACGTCGCACTGACACAGATAGGTCTTATGGCGACGATGGGATAGGAAAGGCCTAGGAGTTGGAAGGAAGCGGCCGTGGCCTTAATTAAGGTACAGCCCCACCATTTGCCTGGTGTGAAAATGGGAAACCACGGAAAACCATCTTCAGGGCTGCCGATAATGGGATTCGAACCTACTATCTCCCGGATGCAAGCTCACAGCCGCGCGCCTCTATGCGCACGGCCATCTCGCCCGGTTCTCTTCTAATAAACCAAATTCCCATCCTATGAAAACTTTCAACCTTGAACCATACATAGTGTTTAGAAATCTAGTTGGTGGTTCACGTAGAGCAGGTAAAGATATTGTCGTGATAGCCATTCTTCTTTCTGTGAAATCAGAATATAGGCATTTTGAGGAAGCTGCATTGAAGGCTTTATGGATCCCAGTCAGTAATATTGAGAGTGAGAGGTCATTTTCAAGGTACTGTTACACAATATCTGACAAAAGAACATTTCTGACTCCCAGTAATATGGCACTCAAGATATATCTGTATTTTTCAGACACTATGTGCGTAGACTAGGTCCTACTTGTTAAAGTGTCAGGATCATTTGTTTCTAAACATCCTTCTTTTGATATAATTATGTGATATGTGTTTTCATCAGAAGCATAACTTTCATGTTTCTTGTACATATGTAAAAAGAAAATATGATGTTTTACTGCTAATTGGTTATCAGTTATCTTTTGGTTCAGCTTTTATCGCTGAAAATTGGAAAATAAAATTTAGCAAAATTATTGACAAAATTAAATAAAAATAGTGAAAAATGTAAGTACCACATTTACTTTTTTAAATGACAAAATTAGACAAAAATGTTCATCACAAACAGATGCCTCTATAAATAAGGTCAACTCTACACGACAGAAACGCATGCTCCAACAGATGCAGCCACATCCTCTCCCCCATCCACGTAACTGTGTTGATGCGCGTTTCATGCTAGAATTAACTTGTTTAGTCATCAAAAGTACAAGCACAAACAGCACTAAGTGCAAATAGACTGTATACTTGCAAATGAGTAACAGACGATGATGAAAACAGCAATGATAAGGGATCAAATATTGTATTCAGCATTCATCACAATATTCAAATAATGATAACACTATTTTTAATTACTGTCGGCTCACTTGACTATGACAAACACTTTCATTTTATTTTTTAAAAGAATTTTGCTTTATGTCACACCGACACAGATAGGTCTTATGGCAACGGTAGGATTAGGCCGGTTTCAGCTTAGTAACATATAAAATGACAAAATATACATTGAATAAAGCACATCTAATGAATTGATAAATATTGTTCTTCTTCTTCTTATATTATGTCTCTATATTGTACTATTCTTCTTACCAGTGATTAATAGCTTTAAAACCCCAAGCAGTGTACTATGTGTATTTTCCTTGTTGAAAAGTAAAATAAAAAGCAGGGGAACTCTTCGATTCTGTAGCTCAATACGCATATCCTGAATTATATGTTTCCGGTGATATTAGATGTCATGGGAGTCTATATATTATTTTTAACTTGCTTTACGTCGCACCAACACAGATAGGTCATATGGCGACGATGGTATAGGAAAGAGCTAGGAGTGTGAAGGAAGCGGCCATGGCCTTAATTAAGGCATAGCCCCGGCCTTTGCCTAGTGCTGTCGACAGTGGGGTTCGAATCCACTATCTCCCGAATGCAAGCCCAAAAGAAGAAAAGGAATAGTGTAATTAGTAAAATTTCTCCTCCCGTTCTTGCCATGCCCCCCGCACCAGCACCTGACCAGCTGCCTGACATTAGCAGTCAGTCAATGGCAAGGTGACGCAGTACACGATCTAAAGGGACCCGTGCGGAAGTGAGTACTTGACATCTTGTTAGGATTTATTTACGTGATCAAAATTCTTCAATTTTACCAATTACACAATTCCTTTCCTTAGTTTCATTTTAGACGCCTGCAACATCTAATGTCACCGCAGACATATAATCCAGGATATCCATATTGAGCTACAGTTTTCAATCGAGGAGTTTCCCCTGCATTTTATTTTACTTTTCAACAAGGAAAATACATACACTACATTGCTTAAGGTTTTAAAGCTATTAATCACCTGCAAGTAGAATAGCACAATATAAAGACTTCAGAAATGACACCATAATAAATTATATGCATTGAAAAGTGGAAAGTTCTCAACTTTGTGAGACAAGGTGTAACTGACTCCATGACCAAAGAGAGTGTACACCAATAATTCAGATATAAGAACAATAGCAGCACAAGACAGCAACAATGAAGTTTGCCTACAAGTTGAAGACATTCCACATCATTTTAGTAATTAAAAAACTAAACTTGATGATTACCAAGTGAGTAACACTACTCACAACTTTAGCAAAAAAACAAACCCTAACCAAATATATTCTTTCTTGTCCTTGTCTCCTTCTATATTGCTCCCTCATTGTGTTTATCCTCTTGAGCGTTCCTATCTCTCTCTCTCTCTCTTTCTCTCTCTCTCTCTCTAAGACTTGATTTGTCACTTTTTTGTTTCTTTCCATTACTTACAGGGTCTCTCTTATAAATCCAGACCATCCAGCAGCATTTCTACTTTCCAAGACCTAAGCAGCTGTATGGGAGGCGCACGGATAGTTCTTGACCTTGCAAGGAGCGTGTATGTGTTCGACCTCACGTCAATAGCCAATCTAAATCTCAGCTGTTAACATGGTGAGACAGTTATCACTGCAACACTGTATTTCCGTACGTGAAAGTTATTTTAAATACAAGTCTGCTCGATGGGTACGCGATGCATATGCTCAGCAAATTCCTGGTGAAGTGCCACCTTTACAAGCACAGATTCACGTAATTGTAAATAAATTTGAAACTACTGGCTCAGTGCTCAATAAAAAGCATGCACGCACACGAACAGTTTTAAGAGAGGAAAAAAGCTAGATGACATTGGTACGAATTTTGAACGGAATCTGAATAAATTGGTTTCTTCCACACACAACTACAAAGCTGTACAGGTTTACACGGGCCCATTATTTATAACCTGCTGATCCAGCCACAAGAGTGAGACACTGTGAGTGGTATCTTGCTTGTGTTCTTTTCGGATGAGGCCTGGTTTCATGATAATGGTCGTGTGAACACTCATAACTCTCGCTATTGGTGTGCAGAAAATCCTAATGGTGTTTATGAAGTCTCTCATTGTGAAGGACGACACTCCAGCATCTTTTATAAGGTAAGATTTCATATACGATTGTATACACGCTTAAAGCAGGGCGGGCGTGTGCTTGGTCTGGGTTTATAAGAGAGACCATGTCTACTGACTCAATGGGTTGCCTCTTCTGTGTTTGCTTGTAATCCATGTCCTTTACCACATTCATGTTTATCTCTTTGTCTTTTCCCTTTTCCTGCATTTATTTGACTTTTTTCTTATCCCAGACTTCCCATAACACACGATCTGTCAAGATAGACCCTCAATGAGTGCCGATGCCCCTCCTCCCGATGAAGTTGGGAAACAGAAACAAGCTTGTCGGCAGCTGATATGAAACAGATGTACAAGAACTGGGACTGATGAGAACAGAACCTATCTGAAGAGAGCAGTGTACGAAAATGTAGAGATTGTCCTTGTTGTGTTTATCCTATTGTGTGTTTGTATTCATGTTTCTATACAGCTTGATTTGTCATTTGCCTATTCTTCCTTTTCATAACAATCTATATATTAAAAGAGTTTACTAAAAACGGCTTTGGCAAATCGCTCCGTCCGTTCTACTAAACCGATTAGCTTCATTTTTGTTTTATTCTCTCCAGAATTACCTGCCGGTGAATCATGAGACATTGATAGGTCTCTAAGTTCAACCAACTTTGAGTAATCATAAAATCAAATCATAATGATCACTCTAATAATTGCAGGCGAAGGCTTACCCTAGCCCGCAACACATTCTGTAATGTCCGGCTTCAAGGCTAAATGCTGGCCATTGGTCCAGAGGGTCCCGGATTCGATTCCTGGCCGGATCGGAGATTTTAACATTAAATGGTTAATTCCCTTGGCTTGGGGGATAGGTGTTTGTGCTGTCCCCAACATCCCTGCAACTCACACACCACACATAACGCTATCCTCCAACACAATAACACGCAGTTACCCACACATGGCAGATGCCGCCCACTCTCATCGGAGGGTCTGCCTTACAAAGACTGCACTCTGCTAGAAATAGCCACATACACAAAAAAGAAAAAATCCTCAGTAATGTCACTGCATGCAGACATGTTTGATTACTACCTGTCCAGCCAGAGTATACACTTCCTCTGATCACGGAGGAATACTACTCCCTGCTAGATACTCTTTGATTCTCTAATCTTTCCCACCTTCTAAATATGTTCAACAGATGGCAGAAAATTACTTGCCGCTAAGAAAAAAGTCTGTGTACAAACAGACCCCATCATTATATACACCTTAAACATTATCTGGGAACACCTATCGAAAGATAACCTAGATAAACTAGAAAGAGTGAAGGTCATGTATCTTTAAAAAGTTATCTGCCTGGTGAAAAATGGTCCTTTGAGACTAACCTATGAGCTCACAAGACAACAGTTCTATATAGAACTGTGATTAAAAATATAAAGAAACATGCATTAATAACATATTTGAGGACACATAAAACCTAATGGTGAATAGTAGTGAAAAAAAAACAAAAGAATCAAACCCCATGGCACTACATCCCTTGGAGGTCCTTGGCCTACCAAGCGACCGCTGCTGAGCCTGAAGGCCTGCAGATTATGAGGTGTTGTGTGGTCAGCACGACAAATCGTCTCGGCTGTTATACTTGGCCGCCATCTCACTGTCAGATAGCTCCTCAATTCTAATCACATAGGCTGAGTGGACCTCGAACCAGCCCTCAGGTCCAGGTAAAAATCCCTGACCTGGCCGGGAATCGAACCCGGGGCCTCTGGGTAAGAGGCAGGCACGCTACCCCTAAACCATGGGGCCGGCGAATAGTCGTAAATACAGTGAAATTAAAAACTTCTGCTGTAATTTCTGCTCAGAGGAAGCTTTACATCAAGAACTGCAGGATAAAAAAGTGAATAGCCTATATATGGATCGATTTTTACCAAACAGACGGCATGACGATGTCAGAATGGACGAATGCTGACTACAAACTGAGGCATACCATAACTCGCGTCTTAATAAATATTCATAAAACCATCGAAAAGGGCACGCAAAAGAATATGACTATGACGGGTATATCAAGACGAGTTATCTGACCTATTTATAATGAGTGCTGTGGAGCAGCTCGGGTCCTCTAGTTATTTTCTTAATTTAAAAGATAACTTACAATTGATGCTGGAAGTCGACGGCGGTCCTGACGAATTAGGCGTGGATGGAGGATGACTCGATGTTGCTCTGCTGCTGGTAAGCCCAATCAGGGATGATTTTGGAATACCTAGTGGAGCACAGCTAAATATATTAATCCCTTCTGCAATACAGACCGTACAGTTGATCAATTTAACAGCTGTAAAGTATATAAAATACTTCTTGTGTAAATATAGAGAAACATGCCTTAATAACATATTTGAGGGAACACAGAACCTACTGGTGAAATTAAAAACTTCTGCTGTAATTCCTGCTCAGAGGAGTGAAAAATTTTGTAACATCTACAGTATATATATAAAATAAGAGTTTTGTCTGTACATTGCTCAGAATTTTAGAAGAATGGTATTTCTGTACCAGTCGTGTCCAAAATAACAACGAAATGCACTTTTTTGAACTTTTTAAACTTTCCGTCGTCTTTGTATGTATGTATGTATGTCTGTATGTATGTATGTATGTACGGGCATCACGTGAAAATGGCTGAAGATAATTTAATGAAAATCGGTATGTAAAGTTGAGGAATAAGGCACTATAATCTAAGTAATTTTATTTGCACTGAGTGAAATGGTAGTTTAGAGGAAGGATAAAAATTTGATTCTCAAAAGTCAATGATTTTAGGGGTCCTATCGATAAATACTACGTAACTAAAGTTATACATAATTAAATTTCCAATCATTTATGCTTTAAACATATTTACCATACCAGCTATAATAACTAAGATATTTATGAATTTTGATTTTTGTTGTCTAAGTCCAATTCATTGTAGATTTCCGAGAAAACGGGTGAACAGAACTGAATGAAAATCAGTATGCAAAATTGAGGAATAAAGTATTACAGTCTAGGCTACAAACAACTTTACTCATGCTGGATAAAATTGTAGTTTAGGGGAAGGCACCTAAAATTTAATTTTTAAGTACCTATGTTTTTGGTCCTATCGAAAAGTACTACATAGCAAAAGTTATAGAGAATATAATTTCCGATCAATTATGTCTTATGCAGCTTTCCTATCAAAGGGTAGGAAGGGTGGATCCCCTTCCTACTCTTTGATAGTGATCAATGGTCAATACAGACCATAATGAAATTCATAACTTATGATTATGCAGTTTTACCGTACCGACTATAATAACAGAATTCATGAATTTAGACTTTTGCTGCTTAGTCCATATCAATGCTGAGCGTTGCTAACATGGAAATATTGTACAACTGTTTTCACTGGGGATGGTTTTTTGTCATTATTGTCTTAATAATAATTTAATTAATTATCGTTCAGGCCATCTATGGACCACGTTTTACAGTCTTTACGTTATTTTTCACCAGTCCTGACTTCACATTCTGCCAGTACTTCTTCATCCTTGCACTGACTTCTTTCTTCTGTTCTTCTGTGTAGGTTCTCTTCTTCTTCTTCACAAGTTCTTCCCCAGTCTCCTGAAAACCCTTGAACTCCTTCACTTTTTGTCTAAATTTGTTTCTGTCCAGTACGTCCTCTTTTTCTACTCCTATCCTGGCCAGGTCGGTCCTTACTTCCCGAAACCATTTTGGTTCCGTCTTCCTTAGGCTGAAGAAGCTGAAAATCCTTTTTGTCAGACGGTTGGTGTCCATTCTCTGTAGATGTCCATAAAATTGAAGCCTTCGCTTTTTCATCAATACCACGACTTCCTCTGTCTTCTGGTATAGTTCTTTGTTGGGTCTAAGTCTCCTCTCCCCACCTTTCATTTTCGGGCCCAAGATCTTCCGGAGCATTTTCCTCTCTTTCTTTCTGATGTTCTCTAGATCTCCCTTTCCAATCATGTCCAATGTTTCTGCTGCGTATAAGCATTCAGGTCTGATGACTGTGTCCAGATGTCTTAATTTGGCTCCATATGACAAAGCTTTCTTGTTGTAGGTGTCTCTAGTGAGCTGATACGCTGTTTCCATTTTTCTCGCTCGTTCTATCAGAGCTAGCTTCTCTGATCCATTCTCTTGAACTATTTCTCCAAGATACTTGAAGCTCTTTACTCTTTTGACTTTCCCCTCTTTCAACTTTAACATTTGGGGAGCCTCTTTGATGTTGGTCATAAATTCAGTCTTACTGTATGATATTTGCAGTCCAGTCATTTCTGCTATGCTATGGAGTTGTTCCACTCTTTTCTTTGCTATTTCTATGTCACTGGCAAAGACTGCGATATCATCAGCATATGCCAGGCAGTCTATCCGTATAGCACCTGCCCCTCTTCCAATACGGAATGCTTCTTTGTCTGGGATTCCTTCTTTCCATTTCCTTATCACCTTTTCCAAGACACAGTTAAAGAGAATTGGTGAGAGTCCATCCCCTTGTCTCACACCAGTCTTGACTTCAAAGGACTCCGATATTTCACCCATGAACTTGACCTTTGACTTGGTGTTGGTAAGTGTCTGTTTGATGATATTCCTTGTTTTACTGTCCACACCAAATTCTTCCAGTATTCCGAATAACGTCTCTCTATCTACCGAATCGTAGGCCTTCTTAAAATCCACGAAGACTACAACATATTTGCTTCGTCCCAGCATCTTGTACTTTATGATGTTCTTGAGATTAAAAATCTGCTCAGCGCATGATCTGCCTTTCCGGAATCCAGCTTGGTACTCGCCCAGTTCTTTACAGTTTTCGGAGACGCCAAAATGCCAAGTTTGGATCAGAAGGCCAGCGCCTCAACCGTCTGAGCCACTCAGCCAGGCTATAACTGTCTTAAGGTATAAAACTGCATGGTCATCGGTCCATATCGACAAGGAAAATTGTGAAGATGATTGAGGAAACAAAGGAGTACAGCATACAGGAAGGATCGAGTCATGTCTTAGAGAAGAACTCCCTTTACATTAGATGATTAAACATCACAGAATCAAAAGAAAACTAAATGTGACAGCCTACAATACCGAAAGCTCATAAAATTGATCTTCTTCTGCCATTCATCTCCCATACGTGGGATTACTGCTGTGTCCCAAGTAAAGCAGCCTGCCCAAATATTTGCAGGAAGTAGCTGGGGAGATAGATAACTTTCTTCTTTTAGCATGCCATTCCTCTGGTTCATAAATTTTCTGATTACTAGTGGTACACACTGGTTCATCATAGTATTCACAGAAGACGAGTGTTCACGGCTGTATGCGACCTGCTCATTCCATAGAGAAACACGGGCATGTCAGCTAGTCTCTTCTAAAATTCAGTAATATCTTTGTGTGTGTCATATTGCAGGTTTCTTGCATTAGTGGGCACAATTGTCACAACCAATGAAATGCAACCTACTAACAAACTAAGTGGATGGCATTTAGCACATGTCTCCTCGTTATCATCTCAAAACACACACAAATCTCTTTAATTTCCAACTTTCACTCTCTCAGACACTGGTGTTAATGTGTGTGAATTGTGGACACTTATCATGTGTCAGCATATCAATTAATGATGACGTTAAACAGCGTTTGATAATCTTCAATACAAAGATATCGTACGAAAGATAAAACCATTTGAAATACACTTTGTTACGACGTTCCTACACTGGAAACAACGTCCTTATCCTGTACTCCTGATTATTCGTGTGTGGATTATCTGGTTTGCAGATTATTCGTAATAAATAAATAAATAAAGAAAGAAAGAAAGAAAGAAAGAAAGAAAGGTCAGTCAGTCTTACTCGTTGGTTGAATGGGCAGTGTACTGGCCTGCAGTTAAGAGGGTCCCGGGTTCAATTCCCAGCCGAGTCGGGGGATTTTAATCACTTCTGATTAATTATTCTGCCTCGGGGACTGGGTGTTTGTGTCCGTCCCAACACTCTCCTCTTCATATTCAGACAACATACCACACTACCAACCGCCACAGAAACATGCAATAATAATTACATCCCTTGATATAGGGTTGGCGTCAGGAAGGGCATCTAGCCGTGAAACAGGGCCAAATCCACATGCGCGACCCGCGACCCCACAGGTAGGGGAAAAGCGGTAGGAAAAGAAGAAAACATAAAGTGAAGGTGAAATGTTTAGCCTTTGTTGATGAAACCAGATACACCATACAGAGATTACACAAAGGCAAGTATCCAGATATCGTACGGAAAAAAAAACATTTCATGGAAAATCTACATCAACATAGCAAACAAAAACAAAAAAACTGTGCTGGACATGAAAAACTGCACAATTTCACAGGTGTCCTCCTTCAAATACCTTGGAGAAATCATACTACCACCGGGACTAGACAGTAGGGCCAACATAGAAAGAGCCACTAAACTCCATAAGGTGTACAGACTAATGTGGAATTACTACAACAAGAGAGTCATATCGCTTGATGCAAAATTACGACATTACAAGACAGTTGTTTTGCCGGAAGCTTTATATGCCTCAGAAACCATATCCTTCGGAGGTCACTAAAATTATAGAAACTGAAAAACAAGAAAAGAAAATTCTCCAGAAAATTTATGGTCCCACGAGAGAAAATGGAATGTGGATTAAGAAGAGAACAGCGGACCTCTATTCATCAACTGACAGATTCAAGAGACGCCTGCAGTTCTATGGCCATATCTATAGAATGGAGAGCGACAGACTCGCATAAAGATTATTTAAAGTAACCAAATCAAAGAAGGTTAAAATAAACTGACTAGAAGAAACTAAGGTCGACCTCCAATAATAAGAAAGCGAAAACCATCAGGCCAACAAACAAGTTCAAACACGCTCTTTGAATGGGTAGAAGGAAGAAAAAAGAAGAAATAAATAAACTCCCATGTGCACTGGACTGACTGCTCATCAGTGGACTTCACATTGTTGAGCATGTCTTGCTGCGTGTCTCACTGATGCTGGCTTCCCCTTTATGCACTCAGAATCACACTTTAGTTTTATATCATTTAAATTTGTGACATTGGTTCTGAGTGTTTGCTATCGTACCTTACTTACACTTAATGTACAAACGAAAACACATTAAGATCTTTCCTTTAATGATAGTCCAATGTAACAGTTCTTTGTGAGAGCACATAAGGGATTAACCAGTAATTAGTGGACCAAGCTCGATAGCTGCAATCGCTGAAGTGCGGCCAGTATCCAGTATTCAGGAGATAGTGGGTTCGAACCCCACTGTCGGCAGCCCTGAAGATGGTTTTCCATGGTTTCCCATTTTTACATCAGAGCACGGCCGCTTCCTTCCCAGTCCTAGTCCTTTCCTGTCCCATCATCGCTATAAGACCTATCTGTGTCAGTGCGACGTAAAGCCAATAGCAAAAAAAAAGTAATTAGTGGCGTACGGAAATTTCCACCGCGTTGATTTTATTTTACATGGAACAGTACTTGTTTCTTCACCAATGGACTTCCTCTCCCCTGTACCTTTCCCTTTGTTATTTGGTGTCACCTGTCTGGAATTTGTCTAAGACTGTGCTTCCCTTCCGAAAGTGAGGTATCTTTCTTGTAACAACTGTCATCACCTGCAAGTTTCTTCCATGCACGACGGACAAACACTATCGGAATTCAACCTAGCATGTGATCTTGTTTCATTTGTGGACTGTTAATATATTTGATTTACCAGTACAAAACTTGGCTAAGTGGCATTTAGGTATAGTACAAGTGGTTTAAATTATTTTATGAAACAATTTATTTTTTCCTAACCAGATGAAAATTCCATGTGCGACCAATATGGGCTCTATCTCCAAATCAAATACAGTATTTATGTAACGCTACAATTGGCTGAATTCAATTATGATACTGTAACTAGAAATATTACCCCCACGACATTTTTTTTTTATTGACTTTCTTCAGAAAAATCTATATTCAAGGGGAGGAACAAATAAAATCAAGAAAATTATCTAATATTTTAGTGCACACTTTGGGTTTTTCAACGTCTATGACCTTTTTGTTTTGTTCTTCCAAACTTGTATTTTAACAACGAATGTGTCAAGTCTTACAATAATTTCATTAATTCATTCACTATTGTTAAAGGGCATAATACAGTGCTTCTTGTTTTAAATAGCAATCCCCATTTGCTAACATGACGGGACCATGCGGTTGGTCTGCCACTGCTAAGGAGAGTCTTGTAGGGGCGTGCCAATCCAACTGATGAGCCCGAATGGCATGTCTGGGTGAAACTCTGCAAACGCACACGGCTTAACCACCAAAAAGCTGGTTCTATTCCTTTTTTTTTTTTTTGCTAGGGGCTTTACGTCGCACCGACACAGATAGGTCTTATGGCGACGATGGGATAGGAAAGGTCTAGGAGTTGGTACGAAGCGGCCGTGGCCTTAATTAAGGTACAGCCCCAGCATTTGCCTGGTGTGAAAATGGGAAACCATGGAAAACCATCTTCTGGGCTCCCAATAGTGGGATTCGAACCTACTATCACCCGGATGCAAGCTCACAGCCGCGCGCCTCTACGCGCACGGCCAACTCGCCCGGTGGTTCTATTCCTATGATAGAAACAAGCTCGTTGGGGGTGAGAAGAAATGGATGTAGAACAACTGGCATTGATGAAGAGAGAGTTAAATCTATGCACGGTGGTTAGAAACAATAAGAATCAGGTATATGAGCATCAAGAGGATAGGTCATGCTGATTAATCATTTGAAAAATATAATTTGATATCTCATACCGTTGCCATTTTATCAGCTGCTGAAGTTAGTCAATCAGATCACTTCCTCATGGAATTCAAATGGTATTTGCGAGGTGGTGTTACCAAATCTGCATGTGGCTTAATACTGATTTGAGAGACATGCAGAAAAAATCAGTGTCAAACACAAATGCACCATGGGTTTCATCCGGTGTCACTGTAGCGTATTTCCTATGGCCTAGGTAAACAATTGATAGGGAACCTGTCAACTGAATGAGAGCCCTAAATGTAGATCATTGATTGATTGATTGATTGATTGAGGAGTAGTCAGGGATTGTAAAAAAGTAAACTCACGTCCTCATCCTGAGGTGATGCAGCTCTTTTCAGGCACACTCCCAACGGAGGTGAGCTGCATGTACCATTTTAACCACACACCAGCCCTCCTGCCATTCTTAAATTTCTGGCAGTACCAGGAATCGAACCCAGGCCCCCCCAAGGACGGCAGCTAATAACACTAACCGTTACGCTACAGAGGCAGACAGTAAGGGATTGGAATAATATTTATCAAGGGAAATGTTCAATAAATTTCCAAGTTTTTTGAAAACATTAAAGAAAAGGCTAGGTACCAAACTGGCAGTGAATCTGCCACCTGGGTGACAGCTCGAAGATCCATATTCAAATCACTCCACTGGTGCTATCAAGCCGGTCTTAAGCCACGTGCAGATTTAGCAAAACCGGCTCATAAAACTGTGAAGCGATCTCACTGGCTAACTTCAGCATCAAACAAAGTGACGACGACTCGAGATATCAACTTTTTTCAAATTACGTATCAGCATGACCAACCTGTTAATGCTCATGATACCAGGTTTACATTGTTTCCAGCCACGCTGCAAGTGAAGACTGTATTTATGGAGATGTGGAGATTGTTCTTGTTCCTTTGTGTTTTCATGTTTGTCCTTGTCTGTTCTTCCCACACTGTTCTTTTTCACATTCCTCTCTTTCTGTATATGACTTGAATAATAATTTATTAAATAAATCAATAACATCATCACCTTTTCCTTACCTTCTACAACAGTGCTACAGTGTAGAGACACCACACAGCAACAACACCCACACTATGTACACAAAGATGCTATAGCCCAATGCCCACAAATAAGATTGTAATAAACTATATCTACAAACAAAACACAAGCTCCACACAAGTGCAAAGGCCAAGTATGTACAAAAGTGTGCTGTCTATAGAAATGAAGTAGGCAATGGCAAATGATACTACTGAATTAAAATACAGTAATCACTAAGAAATACATTTATAAAAATACAAGAGCAATTTCCAGGACTTGCTCGGTTGTAATTTGTTTTCCTCAGTTTTTTCAGAGGTCAACATTCAGAATCATACGTAAGTGCAGGTATTAACAGCTCATTTACAAGGTTAAGGTTAAGGCAGAGTACATCTGTTAATTTCTTCATTTTGTCTATCCTACTTACATGCAGCTGTTTATGTCTTTTTCAATGTTACCATTGCAGGGCAGTATTGAGCTGATTTATTTGAAACTTTCAACTGTTGTGAGTTACATTCCTTGGATAGCTGTTTGTTACGTTCAGGTTGATCAGAGTTGAACTTGAAATGCATATATTCCAACTTCTCTTCACTTACTCTCAGACCCGTAGTTCCCAGTCCCCTTTGCTATTCATCTGACATCTCTTGTAGGACTATGAGTTTCTCAGACACCAGCATCTTCCAAGGTGTTGGCTTCTGGATTTTTAGTGAGATGGTTCATGGTAAAATTAAATAACAGATGGCTCGATATCAAGCTTTGGCAAACTCTGATTCCAAAACCAAAACCACTACAGACTCCTGCAAACAGGCTTGCTGTACCCCGTACTAGGTTGTCACGTGTTTGGTGGACCGTTTAATAGCTGACAGTACCATTCTAGTTCAGTCATGGCAAGATAATTAGGGATTGGATATGCAGATGATACTGTTCTGCTTGCAATAAATGCCGAAGATCTACAAAGATTACTAAACTGTGTGGTCAAACACAGTGCTGCAACAGGTCTGCGTTTAAACACGGAAAAAACCTAAGTAATGATCATAAGCAAACATGTCATTCAACCTGTTAACACATTGCGGACCGGGTGCTCAGCACACTGTTCAACCCCTGCGCACGGCCATTTTCTATGTAACATACTACTACAGCGCATGCACATAAACAAATTAGTCTAACTTCACTAACCTTCTACTGATTATAGTGAAATTTACTAGAGACCTTTGGTAAGAGTCCTAATAATATTTCCTGGTGTGGTAGACTGTGTAGCAATGACCTCCGTGAAGGGACACACAGCAAATTTTGAGGGTATCAGTTGACCAGTAGTCTTTTCAACACGATATTTTTACCTGTCCCGTCAATATAAACAAAGCAAACAATTTTCACAATACACAACTAGTTACATCAGGCCACTTCAAGCCCTTAGGGGATATTTTGTGTAATGAAGTAGTTCGCTGGATACAAGTTCATCTGCTCAGCAACATGTTCAAAGAAATCATTACCAAAAATAAGCCCTACTAGTTTGTCAATGTTTTGAGACTCATCAAGTCTTACCATTATGCCATGAACTCCTGGGAAATCCTTTAATGTCGGTGAACTATTATTTTCTACCCATTCATCAGAAGAAATAGGCATATCACTTCCATTTACACTCACAACATCACTTTCAGCTTTGATCTCGACCACCACTACTTCACGTTGTTTTGGAGGGCGTACATCATTATTATCAACCGAGACACTTTTGTCAGAATAGCAATCAACATTGAACTCGCGATCGTCAACATCACTGGGACAATCTGAATACTTATCCGCATATAATTCATTAAAAATCTCGTCTGCATCTATGCTCATGGATAGCACCATCTTACTCACCACATGACTCCTTGAACGATGTAAATACGAGGTCGGAAAACTTAGCAAATGAATCATAAAACAGAAGAAGAACGTAAAGCAAAGCTAGCATGGAATAAGCAAAAGCTTCAACGCCGAGATTCTAGTAACTTTGACAGCCAGATAGTTTCACAGGTTTCAATAGATGTCACCGAACGTACAAGTCTCGTAAAGACAAGTTAACTCGTCTCCCGTCCACAATGCTCGGCCAGCCAAATACGAGTGAACTCGTCTCCCGTCCGCAATGTGTTAACTTGACAATAGCTGGCACATCAACGGAGCAAGTCCAACACTTTAGGCACCTTGGCTGTGCACTTGATTGCAGCTGGAACAATGCAGTTGACTGAACAGGAAAGGACTGCATTCAACAGTATAAGTGAAATCCTCCGTAAATGACACTGTAATATTAATCTCCATTTCTGCTTACTTCATTATTTTGTACTCTCTCTCTTACTTTATGTCACCCTGACCTGGACCCTAACAGAGAACACCACCAAAAAAATTTGATCCTTTGAGATGTAGCGCTACCGACACCTGCTCTGAATATCATGGGTTGATAGAATACGTACTGTATTTTTTAGGCCTTTTTTTATATGAAAGATACTGCCAAAAATATGGCTGTGTCTTATGTTCCAAAGGTCTATAATATTTAGACACTGAGTATACGTGATTTGCTACAACAACGCTAAAAAAAATTCCTTGCAATACTCTCAGCAGTTGATCCCTTTTATTACTGCAGTTAGGAAACAGCGGCTTTAGTATACCTGCATTTGTTTGATAGGAATGCGAGTTTCCAGGGAATTCCTAACAAGATGGCTTGCAACCCCTTCCCTCCCAGCCTCCTTATCGAACCAGACAAGCACAAAGAGCTGCGACCTTGACTACCGTTATAGCTAACATTCAAGGAAGGGCAGAAAGAAAATCTTTCACTTTGTAATTTGTAATCAGTAGCAAATTCCAGTAGTGGCAAGTTCTGGTAGTGAAAATTTACCATGCACAATGTCAGTTGTACAGAAGAGGTTTTCTTACAACAAAGCATTTAAATTAAAAGTTGTAGAATACACAAAATTACTTCGTAATATCATTGAACCCTTCCAGCATGTCAATTAGAGTACATGGTAATAGAGCAGCAGAAAGAGAATTCGGATCTCCACCAACTGAGAAAATTATATGTGAATGGTAAAAACAAGAAAAATACTTGTTGAATATGGGAAAAAGTAAATACTCTTTTAGGATATATGCTGAAAACTGCCCTCTTCTAGTCAGAAATGAAGGAATGGGTGACAAACCAAAGGAATAATAGCACTTCTGTGTCCATCGAAATGATCATCTGTGAAGGGAGAAGATGGGCAGCCGCACGCAACATCGTGGATTTCGCGGGAACGCCTGCTTGACGTTACGGGTTATGAGGAGACATGGGTTATGAATACGCACTTGCACTAGAATTTCGCAAACGATGCCAGCAGAATACGATCCAAAACAGTGGAATTTCACAAATTTGTGATTGATGCATGAAAACAAACTCAGTTCGAACTCGGTCAAATTGGTAACATAAACAAAGTGCCTCTAGCCTTTGATGTTCCATCGATCAGAACTGTTGACAATAAAGGAGCCATGACCATCACAATAAAAACATTCGGCCATGAAAAGTCACATTACACTATCATTGTTGTCTTGCTGTGCAGATGGTACAAAACTGGCTAGAATAAGTGATGGGATAATTGAACACAAAATAATCGCTTATTCGATTATTTCATTTTATTTGATTATTTGATTATACAACCTGTAACAATGATGTTTGGTGAATGAAGTCAGAACGGTCGATCCGGCAACACTGGCGACACACAACGCTGCACCTGCGTAGCAGCAGGTTTTGACCACCTGCTCACAATGTTGTTCAGTTGAGCATCGTGTGTGTATTGTGTAAGACCTGTTTGACACAGTGCGTGTTTGGTGTGTTGGTTCTGAACTGTGAACAGGAACATGAACGACCAAAAGATCAATGTACAGTTGTGTTTTAAGCTGGGCAAGACACCGAAAGAAACACATGCGATGCTGCTGTGTGTTTATGAAGATCAAGCACTGTCTTTGAAGTGAATGTACGAGTGGTTCACCCATTTTTGAGGATGCCGTGAAAGTGTTTCTGACAACCCCCGTAGCGGAAGACCGGCAACCGCAGTCAGTGACAAAAAAATTTGAGAAGGTGAGGACATTAATCACAAACAATTGGTGATTAACTCTGCACCTGATTACATAAAATCAGCTTCATGGTCCGTATCGCACTTCAATAGATTCACAATTAAGTATTTATTTATTTTCCACCTAGTCGATACAATGATTGCTTAAGGCAATTTTTAATGGTCAAAAGTGGTACATGTTTCGTATATTATCAACATCTTCAGCCACATAACACTGTTTAGATGAAAAATATATAAAATTGACAAAGTAATGCTTTAGAGGAAGTGTCCTTAAAAATTAACATAAGATTGACAAGATTAAAACAAACAAATAACTCAAGAGAAAATATATAAATTATTTCTACAATAGAAAGCAGTCGTCAAGGAAACACTTGTACAATATTCCATAGAGAAATTGTCCTAATAAATATTCTTTTCTTAATAATTCATGAAAAAAGATCAATTTATAAATTAAAAATTATACAATTTATAAGTAATTATCGAAATGAAGAAATCCTGAAATCCTGATATCACAGTGCGGCTCTTATTATTAATGTAGATGAAAATATAACTAATTCCTAGTTGTCAAATCTTATTAAGCCTGCTTTCCTTTGGAACAGTAACTCCTGTCATTCTTTCTAGACCAACTTGTAAAGAAAAATGATAACCTTAATGAGGCTGTAGAATATAAGAATCCATTATATTATCAAATTCTAGTATATCTGAAAATGCTTGAGAAGGATCAAGAAAAAAGAATTGGAATTTCTCCACCTACAGATAGCCCTACAACTTATTCCTCCTCAGTTGAAGCTATAGGTGACAGCAAGGAAGTTCTTGACACACCTATATCCCCCGCTCCTCCACCTCCTCAGGTGCAAGAGCAAGGAAGAACGCATCATCAATATTACACCCGGCGCAAAACTGTGAAAGAATGACAGGAGTTACTGTTCCAAAGGAAAGCAGGCTTAATAAGATTTGACAACTAGGAATTAGTTATATTTTCATCTACATTAATAATAAGAGCCGCACTGTGATATCAGGATTTCAGGATTTCTTCATTTCGATAATTACTTATAAATTGTATAATTTTTAATTTATAAATTGATCTTTTTTCATGAATTATTAAGAAAAGAATATTTATTAGGACAATTTCTCTATGGAATATTGTACAAGTGTTTCCTTGACGACTGCTTTCTATTGTAGAAATAATTTATATATTTTCTCTTGAGTTATTTGTTTGTTTTAATCTTGTCAATCTTATGTTAATTTTTAAGGACACTTCCTCTAAAGCATTACTTTGTCAATTTTATATATTTTTCATCTAAACAGTGTTATGTGGCTGAAGATGTTGATAATATACGAAACATGTACCACTTTTGACCATTAAAAATTGCCTTAAGCAATCATTGTATCGACTAGGTGGAAAATAAATAAATACTTAATTGTGAATCTGCACCTGATATCGGATGAATTGCAGATTAACCATGAATCCGTGCGACAAATCGTTACCCAGAAGTTAGGGAAGAGGAAAACGTGTTCGTGTCTTGTGCCACATCATTTGACTGACGATCAGAAGGAGGCATGTTTAGAGGCTTCACAGGATTTTGTCGAAACGGTGGACGTGACACCAAATTTCTTGAACTGTATCATCATTGAGGATGAAACCTGGTGTCTCAGGTACGACCCTGAAACGAAACGGCAAAGCATGGAATGACGTTCTCTGGGATCCCCTCGTCAGAAAAAGGTCAGAGCCGAAAAGTCACACATCAAAACGATGCTCATCACCTTTTTCGATAGTCAAGGCATTATCCACAAGGAATTTCTACCTAAGGGAACGACAGTGTATGCTGCACGGTACATTGAAATTTTAAACCATTTCATGAAACGTCGACACAGGGTATGACCCCGGTACGCACAACAATGTTCATGGTTCTTTGTCCATGACAATGCTTGTCCACACACAGCCAATATCGTCAAACAGTTCATGGCAAAAAAGGCGGTGCTGCAACTTGAACATCCCCTGTACTCTCCAAATCCCAATCCTCCAGGCTTCTTCCTATTCTCACGACTCAAACTCGCTTTGAAAGGAAAGAGATTTGACGATATTCCTGACATCCAACGAAACGTGTCGAGGTTTTTGAACACCATCCCAAAGGAAGCCTTCCTGCAAAGTTTCCAGGACAGGTATGCCTATCTCAGGAGTGCATAGTTATGGGAGAGTACTATTTCAAAGGACAGTGAGCTCACTGTCATGCATTGTTCATCTACGTTGATATTAAAGGACTCTTCACGGAACTTTGTCGTCACAGGTTGTATTTCTCATTTGATTATTTTTTTATTATTCATTCGTATGAATGAGGCAATCGAATAGTGAATATTTTTTCCATCCAATTATTTTTTTGATTGCAGCCTCCATGTCTCAGACAGCAGCACATCTGCCTCTCACCGCTGGGTTCCGTGGTTCAAATCCCGGTCACTCCATGTGAGATTTGTGCTGGACAAAGCGGAGGCGGGACAGGTTTTTCTCCGGGTGCTCCAGTTTTCCCCGTCATCTTTCATTCCAGATACACTCTCTACTCTCATTTCATTTCATCTGTCAGTCATTAATCACTGCCCCACAGGAGTGCAACAGGCTTCGGCAGCCGGCACAATTCCTATCTTCACGCAAGATGGGAGTTTGGTTCATTTCATCCCTGACCCGGTTACTGACTAGTAAACAGCTTGTAGGTTCTTCTTCTTATTCTTATATTTTTTTTTCCAATTATTCATTTGAAACTCCATTCAAATGAATAAGGCAATCAAATAGTGAATATTATTTTCATTTGATTACTTTTTATTATGCATCCGAAACTCCATTCGAATCAATGAAGCAATCGAACATTGAATTTTCAATTTGATTATTTTTTTTATTATTCATCTGGAACTGCATTCGAATGAACAAGGTAATCAAAAAGGTAATATTTTTTTTCCATTCCATTATTTTTCAGTTATCCATCCGAAACTCCATTCGAATCAATGAGGCGAACGAATAGTGAATTTTCCATTTGATTATTTCTTTTATTATTCATTCGGAACTGCATTTGAATAAATAAGGCAACTGAATAGTGAATGCTTTTGAAATAGTTGAATGAAAAGTGATGTTATTAAGACATTTAATTCATTCATTTACTTTGGAGATACATTAGGAAAAAGGCATAATTATAGTTTTTATAAGAGTTCATCTATTCACATATTTCAATCGATTATCCATCCAACACACTTAAATCGAAAAATTGATTCACGACACATCCGAATATTCTATGCAATACAACTGAATGATATTTGAAACTCATTCAATTATTTTATTTGATTATTTAAAGTATTCGGTTATCACGTCATTAGGTCCAATGGTAATTTTTAAGAGAAAAACTGTAGGCTATAGAGTATTATTTGCCATAAGAAATAGGAATAGCACACATAAGTAAGCAAGAGAAAGCCAATAGTTACCCTTAGTAACAGCTGAAGGTGCAACACTAAAGCTCTTGGCCAGTCTTCGCTGAGGTGGAGGGGTGGGGGAGTGAGTGGCGGATGGGGGGTGGGAGGAAGCTCCTTCCTTCTTCTCTCGCTCGGTGGTGACCCCCTCGTCCCACGAGAAGGACTGTGCTACTCCTGCAATATAAGACCTCCACCACACAACGTGCAAGCCACAGCAAACAAACACAAAAGAACAATTGAAATGCTGCACATTTGGAAAGCAGTGAAATGTTCAATATTTACTGACCTGAAATAAAACGTATTCACACACTAAATTGCAGTCAAATTCTAGTTCACATTACCTGACCTTTTACCTTTGCCCATTTATGTATTACCTAGTCTGACCACAAATACTGTTACAAATTACCTGCCAAATTCTAATGACACCATCTAGTAGCAAATAGGAGTTTGAATTTTTTTCCTTTTTTTTTTTTTTTTTTTTGCATCATTATGCACTACTTATGAGCTCGATTGAATCAGCTTAGCTAATGTGTTGGCCTCCTTCTCCCAAAATCTCTTCATTACTAGACACCCCTACCAGCTATCTTATCATATCTTTAGAAAACCAACTCAAACGGTTAATACAATCCAAAATGATTTTCTCAGTCACCAATCCCATAAAAAAACGGCATACTATAGTATGGTAAATAGAGCATTCACATGTTCCTTCATACGTAAAAATGTTGTCCCTCATTCCAATCTGTATTCAATATATTACTATAATATGTTACAGTATTTATAGCCAGACTTGGTTCAGATGCTCAGTTTATCATTCCAGTAACATCATGAAAATTTTTGTTACAATATCTACACAAGAAATGGAATGATGTAACAAAATACCAACTACAATAATTAAGATAAGTTGGCATTTATTTTCAGGAAACCAAAAGGAACTCACACATCTGCAGAATGTTGATTAGTACAATACAAATTATTTTTCAGAACAGGAAAGAGGAAGTTCTGTGATTCTTACATAAATGTTTGAAAATATCTCAAGGTAACAAAATAGCAGTCATTGAAAAGAAAATATTGATTATAACAATTCCAATTCACAACATGCAATAAGCAGTGTGAACTATATCTTTCATTCGAATAATAAAGAGGATTCATGCAATTCTCTTTAACTATGAACAAGCACGGAGACTTACAAAAAGTTGTTCTTACATATTTAACTTCAAGGTACTACATTTCTGAACATGGGTTCCAAATCTCTAGTCATAAATGGTACAAATTCAGAGACTTTTTTTCTTGACACTGTTCTGAATATTGACACAACTGGAAGGTAAAATACTCTATCAATTTTTGTTTGTTTGTTTGCTTGCCTGTTTGTTTGTTTGTGATACAGGGAGGTGCATTAACAGCTGACACATTTATATTTTAGACTACAATGCTAATTTATAATCTACAATAACAAAATTTCACATACAGATAGCTTACTCTTTGGAAAGACATTTCATTTTAACACCTGTTCAATGTGCCCCCAGTACAGAGGACAACATCTTCAAGGCGAGTGCACACGTTTGGGATGACTTTCTCTTTAAGAAACTTACAATAAAAAGGAGTCACAATGGGTTTAAATCTGGGCCCAAAGGGGGCCAAAATAACCCATCAACCTGTTCTGGATAGCAGGTGGACATAACACGACCACCAAATACTGACCTCAGGAACTCCAACATAATACGAGCAGTGTAAAGCATCATACCATCTTGCATTTATCACTGCATTTGTAGTGACATTTCAGTAGTGAGGAGTTGTGACAAATTAATTCTGTAACATATTGAAAGAGCACTGTGAATCAGCTGTTTGACTGAAGAAAACAAGGCCGAAAATTCCATGATCGGATAAAACAACGCAGACGGTCGCGTTCTCCCCATTACTGATTTTTCTGTTTTTGTAGACAAATTTTGGCTTTTCTGTTAACCAAAAGCATATATCTTGCTTAGTCACAACTCTATCCACATTAAAAATGTGCTTCATCAGAGAACCACGGAGTGAAAAGGATTTATTCCCTACCCTCCATTCATAAACCATACTATATGTAGCTTTCTCTCCTTGTCATACCAGCTTGTGTACAACAGGCATTTGGTGTGGGAACAGTTTTGGATCACTGTGTAACATTCTCTCCACTGTAATGCAAAATGGTCTCATTTCTCTCAAAGATTGCTGAGAAAACTTATGCGGACTTGACTGCATGGCTACTCGTAGCGCTTCGATGATTTCAGTATAACACAATCTTTCTTTCCTTCACACTACTACTAACTGCAAATATTCGGTACAAATGAACAATTGTGCTCCTGAGCATACCGAACCTGGAACTTGGCTTGAAATTTTCTTTGCGTCACTAAGACGCACTGTGTCTTGCTGTAAAGCTACACAGTTTGCTCACGAGAGAGGCAACTGTAGTCCACCATGGTGGAAACACAACTGAATCAAAGATACTTAACAAATGGACTATGGACCCACTACACTGACCTCTACAGGTATTTCCAGGAAGTAGTAGGGCCATGCATGAAAGTTGAATGGTATTCAATCCAAGATTTAAAAGGTTATTTTCTTTATAAATATGTCAGCTATTTGTGTGCATAAACCTATGATATAAACTTACAAGATTAGTGAAAGGTTTTGCATTTTCAAGAAGGAACATTAATAGTTTTTAGATCCCACAAGTGAGTTTCCAAGTAGGAAGTGCCTTTGAGTTTGTGAAGGACCTAAACCGTACCACATGTAAAACAAAGCTGTTAATGTGCAAACAACAAGCTCCTTCATGGAGGCCACTTAACTTGTGAAGTGCAGACATCTCCACCTGTGTGAGAAATAAGGAGAGACAAAAGCAATACCCAAGTAGCAAGTCTGTGCCATTCTATTCTACATATTCGAGCACTTATCTCCCTATGGTCGATGTCTCTAGCTGCTGCCGGAACCCTACAAGAACTGGGGGCCTCAAGGCTTCATCCAATGTGAATTGGTTTCTGGGGGCAAATGATGACTCCCTGAACATGTTAATCTATAGAATGCAGAACAAAAATATATCGTCGTTCCATACTTGTGTATAAAGTGCCAGCAACGTCTTAGTGCATGCTTTTGGTCTCGTTATATCCAATGGATAGCAGCATCTTATATGTTGTTTCCACAGAGGAAAGAATATAGTTTCTAATTATGTTACCAAGAAACCAAACACATTCATTTGTTTTTGCACAACAAATTTTTTAACATCATGTTTATCACCGGCCATGTGGCCTCCTGCAGCACTGTAAGATGGCAACTAGCAGATGTAATTTTGTTGTTGTTAATTGGGCTGAATTTGTTTACAATATTAGTGACTGGGGGATTATGTTGATTCAGATCAAGTCTCAATTCGTCCATTCGAAGATGAAGAACAAAATTGTGATAATGATGTAACTAAATGACCCTGTGTTGATGGAGCGACAGTGACAACAACGATCCGAAATGTGATGTTTACATTCAACGCAGAGTAACTTCTAAATTACTAAACAATTTTATGTGATATTTTCTATGCTTACCACCTTGGACATACAAACTGCAGATAAATTGGGTTATTTCATGTAGGAGTTGAATTTGGTATTATTTTTCTTTCTATTAATGAAATGTTTTGACTCCATTGAAAAGATTCAAGAAGTGCTGAATACAATGAAGCCAGAGTGCTTCCAAAAATAAGAAGAATTGCTGGAATTGCTGTATTCAAGTTCAGAGTGAATACTTTGAAGGTGATAATGGAAATTAGACATTAACATGTGGGTATTCATGTCTTTATGAGCAAATTCTTGGAAATTCTTGGTAGCACCTCATATAGGATTTTGAGCAATTACCATCAGTCCAGTTGTTGTGGCGGGCAAACTCATTGACCATAAAAGTGGGTACAAAGAAATAACACAAGCATTTAGTTAGTAAAAGCTACTTCAAACAATTATTTCCTTCAAACTGTTTCCTACCATCACAGGAGTTTCAATGATACGGAACGCTAATAGCATGTGTAATGAATGTATTTAGAAAGTCCCAGCCTCATATACCGAAGAACGTCAGAAAGTAGCCACAAGAGAGAGGCACAATATGTGATACAATCTTTTCTGAGGTCTTTGTAATAACTCAACACCTTAGCTACATCAAAATACCTTTGTTTACAAGGCATGCTACTGTAGAGTCAGCACAATCACTAAAAACCAAACATTCCTTTGCTGTGCGTTGATGTGTTAGATTAGAATGATCTCATCTGCACACCGGCACAAGAGCATTAGAAGTGAACTATGGCTGAGTAACCCATTCGCCTCGTATTTAGAGGCCTCTGTGTTTAGTCAGTAACCAGATTCAAATCTCATGCGTTTAAAACTCTGCAATGCAGGACGGTACACATTAAAACAAAACTTATCACAGATTATCACACAGTAGAAATATTTTCATTCTTTTTTTTTTATTTAGCATGCAAAGGATTTGTACTCGCCAGTACAACGGAATGAGGATTTGGTGTGATAAACTTGAAAACACTCCGGGATATGAAGAGGTATTTATACTTTCTCCAGTAAAATTGAATGCGGGTCTTACGAATCTGTCATGTTAGGATGCAGAGAATGAAATAAGCCTTTACTTTATCTTCATGAGTGTCAAACAACCAACATTATCCAATCACTTTTCTTTTGAGGTTGGACAATTGCTTCCTAGCATACTTACTTATTTTACAAGCAATAACTGAAAAAAGGAAGGTCCATATGATCTAAAAATTCTGAGGCATTTCATTCAGAGACTTCCCAGTTTCCATCAAATGAATAAATGAACAATTGGGCTGTTTTCCCTTTCCACCAATATGCAATTACCTTTGTCCTTTCTAGCGCGTTTTTTGTTATGGCTCCACTAAATCAATCGTAATCTCCATATCATTTTCGGATGACAAGCAGTGAATCTCACTATAATAAAAATAATGTTGTTGTTGTTATTATTATTATTATTATTATTATTATTATTATCATCATCATCATTATCATTATTATTATTTCTAATCCACTATCTCAAACAGACTCTGAATCTGGTCGTATTCACTAGCCCGAACTATAGTAAACTGAAAGGTGTGCCAACTAAGGAAATATTGCTGCTAACTGTAAGACTTACAGCAAATAGAAGACAAGAGTACTGGCAATAACAAACATGAGGATAAGATAGCCACATTCCTTAGCCATTCACAGAACACTGGAGGAACTTACACGAGTAGTCCAATTACAAGCAGAAATGTAGCAGCCTGGGCAAGACCCGTCAACCACATTGAAAGCCATAGAAGATGCAGCCACCGGGCTTGTCATACAAGGCGAATGGGGTAAGAAATGTAAAGAACACCCTGTGCTGATCAGTATGATAAATAGTAAGAATACTTTTTAAGCATTTTTCTGAATTTGTGTTGGTTTATCTACATCCCTATCATTCCCAATATAGCTTCAGGGAATTATATAACCAGAGACAAATGTTTCCAACAGCACACTGTTGTCATAATGTGGAGAAACCTGTTCAGCACAAAACTAGGAATGTAATTTACATATTAAACACTATCAGTTACAGGCACATCAGACAAATTCCACCACTAAACTCTGGTTTATGGAAGAAACATTAAAACAAGACAACCAAGTTATATAAATTGGATCAAAATAGCTACAAATCCTTACCAAGGAAGGCATCCACCTGGCCTGCGATGCCCTTGATAGCCTTGAGGAAGATGACAGGCAACATGGCGAGACATGGATGTTGACAAGGATCCACCACATTTTCACTTGTAATGGCAAACTGGAGAAACTTCTGTGTCTGGCTTATGATGGCAGGACGACACAAATGAACGGGATTCCCCAGGCAGTGCATAAATCGGAACCAGCTCTGAGCAATACAGTCATTGCTGACTCCGGGAAGAATCAACTGGGCATCTTCTTCAGCTGGAACAGAAAGTAACTTTTGTCAATTCACCACAAAGTCATATATTCCAAATAGTTTATAACAGCTCAATACACTGCTAAACTGGACCAGTTACCAGTAGAGTGTCATAAAGAAAGACGATCTGGCAGTGTTTGAGAAAGAGAAAGTCCAGATATTGTACAAGGGGCACTCGTGATGGTTTACGACCGATCATGAAAGTAGTCCAGCGGGGTAGTGCACTGTCTGCACCGTACTTATGGACGATTTATAATGAAGAGCATTAAAGAAACATCGGGTGAATTTGATGCAATTGCCTCTACTGATAATGTCATGATTTGGAGAGAAAAAAGAAAATGAGGTGCAGGTAAGAGTCGACACGTAGAGTGCTAAGCACCATAAGTTCGACCCCAAGATCAGCGAGAGTAAAACAGTGGTGATGAGGGTGAACAGAGATGGCTGGCCAGCAACCATCAAGTAAACAAGCAGCTGGAGAGGGCAGAGAGTTTCACCAACCTAGGCAATGTAATCACAGCCATAAGCAATTTAACCAACAGGATATAAAAGAGTGTCCTCTTCTACCAATAAGTGAAGACCCTTCTTTGGGATGATAAGATTCCAGCAATGTCCGAAAGCTACTTAAACCAATGTTGACATCATCATCATCATCATCATCATCATCATCATCATCATCATCTTTCCTTCCTGACATCCTCACTTCTTACTGTGTCCTTTACTTGTCTTTCATATCATTCTTCATCATCATTTTGCTGGTCTGGATATTATTCCCCTGTCTTCTTTTTCAGTGTCCAGGACTCTGCTGCATATGTCAGTATTGGGCAGTAGTACATCTTATAAATCACCTTTTTACACTTCACTGGTACTTCCTTCCTCCACATCAGGTTTCTCACATTCTGATATAATGCATTTCAATCAATCAATCAATCAATCAATCAATCAATCAATCAATCAATCAATCAATCAATCAATACCGATCTGCATTTAGGGCAGTCGCCCAGGTGGCAGATTCCATATCAGTTGTTTTCCTAGCCTTTTCTGAAATGATTGCAAAGATATTGGAAATTTATTCAACATCTCCCTTGGTAAGTTATTCCAATCCCTAACTCCCCGTCTTATAAACAAAATATTTGCCCCAATTTGTCCTCTTGAATTCGAACTTTGTCTTCATATTGTGATCTTTCCTACTTTTAAAGAAACCCTCAAACATATTTCGTTTACTAATGTCACTCCACGCCATCTCTCTACTGACAACTCGGAACATAAAACTTATTACACGTTATGAATCTCATTTTCTGGTCCGTAATGAGCGACAATATATTATTTACGTCAAACTTTTATTTGAAATTACCACCTTTTCAATACATCATATTCTTTGTTCCACATTAAAACTTTACACTGTTATTGATGTTATTAAAGGGACATGTTTAGCCCATATTTTGGGCCTCATCAGCCATTTTGCTTAACTCACTGAATCAAAATATCCAGGATCCTGGTTATTTTTATCCTTTAGGATTAAAGCTATTTTTGGAAGTTGTTTAAAAAATATGCTTTTTGTATAACTATATGATTAATGTAGACATCTGACTAGTTTTTTTGATGGGTGGTGGATTATGCAATACAATGATAATATGTACACTTATTTGGCTTAAAAGTAAGCACTGGTTAAAACTAAATAGCTATGTTTATAATTTGTTGAAAGACTCGGGCAGGTTTAATTGCTCAGTCTCTACTGTCCACTGGGGTGTTATTTCGTTGTAGTTTGAACACGTACTCTGGAAGTCACAATCTTTGTGCTCCCATTGGAATATTGTCTAACAAAGGTGTCACAATGAATAATGTCTAACAATTTTGTTAAAAACGTACGTAGGCCTTCACATTTAGTTTTCTTCCGTAATAAAGCATCTAATGTAAAAGGAGTCCTTCGTTCTCTCATGACTCCTGATTGTCTTATTCTTCAAGCGATCATTCCTTTACGATTTTTTCTCATGTTATATAATCATCTTCACAATTTTTTATATATTTTTTGCTAGTTATTTTACGTCGCACCGACACTGATAGGTCTTATGGCGACGATGGAACAGGGAAGGGCTAGGAGTGAGAAGGAAGCGGCCGTGGCCTTAATTAAGGCAGAGCCCCAGCATTTGCCTGGTGTGAAAATGGGAAACCACGGAAAACCATTTTCAGGGCTGCCGACAGTGGGGTTCGAATCTACTATCTCCCGAATACTGGATACTGGCCGCACGTAAGCGACTGCAGCTATCGAGCTCGGTCTTCACAATTTTCCTTGTTGATACAGACCTACGACCACGCGGTTTTACACCATAAGACAATCACGACAAAAACCACTGCCAGTTAACATGATTAAACAATATTTCCATGTTAGCAATGCTTGGCGTTGATATGGAGTAAACAATAAACATCTAAATTCATTATTCTATTATCATAGTCAGTATGGTAAAACTGTATAAGTCATAAATGACTGGAATTTGTATTATGTATTAACTTCCATTATGATATGTAATACTTTTTGATAGGACAATAACATTGTGTTTTTTTTGTTTGTTTTGTTTTTCAATTAGACACCTGAACCTTAACTACCATTTCATCCAGCATGAATAAAAATTATTTACAACCTACACGGTAGCACCTTATTCCCAGACTTTACATACCGATTTTCATTAAATTCTGTTCACCCATTTTCTTGTGGTTCGGCCTTTATATGGACTTAGCAAAAAAATCAAAATTCACGAATCTCTCTGTTATCATAGCCGGTAGGTAAAAATGTATAAGACATAAATGATCGGAAATTTAATTCTATGGAACTTTAGTTATGTAGTATTTATCGATAGGACCACTAATTTAAAGTTAGTAATTTCATTATGGCCCATACTGAACTGGAATTACAGTGAATTAATGGTATTTCAGATCCACCTTTTCAATACAATAATAATTTATTGATGTGAATTATATCACATGCCGTTCATAAAACAGAAATGTAGGACCACTAATAACATAAATATTTGAATATTAAATTTTAGGCCCCTAAACTACCATTTCACTCAGCATGAATAAAATATTTTATAACCTAGATTGTAGAGCATCATTCCCCAACTTTACATACGATTTTCATTAAATTCTCGCCTGCAATTTTCTTGTGATGCCCGTACATACATACAGACAGAAATTATGGAAAATTAAAAAGTGCATTTCCTTGTTACTGTGGACACAACCGATGCAGAAATGCCATTCTTTCTAAATTCCAAGCAATGTACAGACAAAACTCTTGTTTTGTATATATACATGTATTTCCTTAACTGACTCATAATGAAGATGGCGGTCCAGCGTTTGAAAGCTACATTGCTATTTTTGTAATTGTCCTTTCACCTTTCTTCTCATTCAACAGCTACTTCATACCAATCTTGACCTATCACATCAAAACATGCACCCTCATGAAGAGAGAGACTTTTCAACACTTCAAGCACCAGAGAAGAAGTTCCTGAAGTCCACTATCCAGAAGATCAGATCAGGATGGATAAGAAAACAGGTGGTGAGGTAGGACGCTGGGATTACGACATCTCCACTGGACAGTGCTGGCACAACCAGAATACAGTGGTTCAGATATATGACGAGGATGGAGCCCATGAGAATAGCCCAAGTGCACTTGGAAGAAGGTACAAGGAAAACGCCAGATTGGAAGACCAAGAACCCACTGGATATTGACACTGCAGCTAGGGTAAGGGCACCAGATGGTGTTGTAAAGAATATGACATTCATAAATAGAACAGAGTGGAAGAGGCTTATGAACAGAAACTGGAACTTTAAACCAAATGATGAAGATGATCAAAAAGAAGCACTCAAGTGCCTACACTAGCAAATATCATACATGATTTACCATTTCACAACATAATGCAACAGAGTTTTCAGTGGTACTTACGTATCTTAAGCTCTGGGAAAGTTGGTCCATACATGAACTCCAACATCCTGGCAGTGAGGGCAAGGTTGACACGATTCCATTGCTCAATTAAGGCTAGTCGATGGCGCCAGTTCATACAGGTCTCTCTGAAGGTCTTCCAGAGGGGGGGCGACGGAAAGCAGCGGGCACAGGCGAGCAGCCATACCTCAAAAAGCACACTCAGGACTCGTTCACAGAGCTGGTCTCCAACATCATCTGGACGACAGAGGAAATTCACTAACAAGTACACCGTTCATTGAGAGACTAAGTACTTCCTAACAGGGAGTGATGTCCTGATTTATTGCGGTCATGGTACTGATGTATAAATCTAAAATTCAATCAAGGAATGTACTGTATAGCCTTTCATACTACATGTCCTTATATACAGCATGACTGCGATAATCTGGCATGCTCGGGGATCTGCCAATGATGAATTATCAAATATGCCAGATTTTCAAGGTCATATTTAAAAACCTAGTTTAAAAGAAAGAGATATAAATAAAAACTGCAGTTTTAACATACAAAAACAAATAATTGTTAGTTATTAAACACAACAGAAGATATTACAGTATACAAATCCTGTACTGCACAGTTCAATCAGTTGAAGACTCAAAGTTGTAACAAAGTTCAATATAAATAATTTTTTGGAGGCCCCTTATTATGAAATAAAAAGAGCAGCATGGCTTTGAATAACCATGAACAAGCTTATTTTAATCAAGTAAAAATATTTAAATACCAAGAATATGGTACAGTTCAATCCGAATCACTGTCTGCAGGACCAACATAGGTGTCTGATGGTGTCGAAGACATGGAACGCGTCGGTCTTGTATCTACCACTGATGGGATAGCTTGAAATTTCCTCTGTTCAATTGTTTCTTTGATTGAGCTCTTTTTTGACAAAAGTTATTTTGTAACTGTGGAGATACATAGCATCTGCAACATTGTATTGCTGGCTCCTCTTTGTGAATTTCACCAAGGTGTTTAAGGCGGGCGAAGCCTCAGCCCATGAGATGTTCGGTTTAGAAAACATATTCAATGCATGTACAAACTTTTCACTGTGCTGTAGTCAATTTGACAATTGAACATACAGCTAAACTTCAGTACAGAACAATGAATAAGTACCGACATGAGATCTGAGTTTGAGATCTTGGAGTCTTCGAACTAGGACAAAATGGCCAGGATTATAAGCCATAAATTTCTTTTTTTTTTTTTTTTTTTTTTTTTTTCCCTTTCTGTATTGAAGTGCAATTATAAGAATAAATTTCAATACAATATATCAACTCTGCAAATAACCTTACTCCTTGTGGGTGGGGTTAACTTCCAATAAGTAACCAGGGGAACCTGACCCATACAGAGCGCGTCCCCAGGTGGCGGATAGGGGGCCCCTACAGTATGTAGGGCTGGTTGAAATAACCAATACAACCCGCGGACCAACAGGTAGCCCAATTCCTGGGGGTTTTAAAATACTGGGACACCCTCTCTCCAGGGGTCATCAATATGGAGGGCCCTTGCCCTGGGTTAAGGGTGAAGACCTCAACGGCATCTACGGCGGAGAAGATGGACTTCGGTACGGCGGAGATGGCGGAAGAGGCAACCCATCCTTCTGGGGTGTACAGATGGAACCTACTGCCTTGTAGGACGAGGAAGGCATCCTCAAAGGCTAAGGGAGTAAACCCTGAAAGAAAATCGTCTTATGCGTTAGGCCTAGCAAGTCAGCAGGAGAGTATTGAGTATAGTTGCTTTCAATAAGAAAAAGAGCCTCGGAAAGAATATTATAGACCGGACTGACACGTCCTCTCAGACAATTGTAAAGTATGATGACCGTAAGGCTGATGATATACAATGTTCTGAAAGGAAACCCCAAATAAAAAAGAGACCCAAATACCGAATTGGAACTATGAACATTCTATCATTAACTGGAAAGTTAGAAGAACTCCTAGACATGATGGATAGAAGAAAAATATCAATATTGGGATTAAGTGAGACCAAATGGAAAGGGATTGGAAGTAAGACACTTCGTGGAGGTTATAAATTATACTGGAGTGGACAGGAGAAGGTAGCGAAAAATGGTGTTGGATTCTTAATTAACGAAAGGACTGATGCTACAGCTGAAGTTATCTGCAAAAGTGATAGAATCATTAAAATGTCCATGAAACTGGAGAACACTAAGTACACCATCATACAAGTGTATGCCCCACAGACAGGCTGCAGTGAGGAAGACAAAGAGAAATTTCGGCAAGACCTGGAAGATACAGTTAATGAGGAAAATATTATTATTGGAGATCTAAATGCGCAAGTTGGGGTAGACAGACTTGGGTACGAGAACATCAATGGTCCACATGGATTTGGACAAAGGAACCCAGAAGGAGAACAACTATTAGATCTGTGCAGAAGAAATGATCTTATAATCAAAAATACATTCTTCAAAAAAAGAGACAGTCAGAGAATAACAAGGTACAGTTGGGATGGCCAGTATAGAACACTGATTGACTACGTAATCACAAATAAAGATGGTGGCAGGTACATCACAGATGTAAAGGTCATCCCTAGTGAAAGCATGGACAGTGACCACAGATTGTTGGTAGTAGACTTCAAACATAAGACAAATGAAACGCAGAAACTTATTACGAAAAAACCAAGGATTAAAACTTGGAAGCTGCAAGAAGTCCAAATAAAGGAAGAATACAAACTAAGGATTCAACAGAGTTTGCCGAAGTGTGAAGTAACCAGCGTTAATGAAGAATGGAAGGCCTTCAAAGACACCTTTGTGGGAGAAGCCAAAAACCTATGTGGAGTTACAAGTTCAATCAAAAGAAAAAAGGAGACACCATGGTGGAATGATAGAGTGAAAACAGCGGTGAAAGAAAGAAACCAAATAAAGAAGGCACTGGACAAGGAGAAACAAAAACAGGGACAAGAACGAAATGAACAAGAAATACAAAGACTTCAAGGAGTATACAGGAACAAGAAACTTGCTGTAAAGAACATTGTAAGGGAAGAAAAAGAGAAGAAATGGAATGAGTTTGCAGACAAACTGGAAGAGGACAGTAGAGGAAATATGAAATTGCTATACAGAGTAGTGAAAAACAAGAGAAGGGATCAAGAGACCATAAAAGCAATAGAACGTGATGATGGAACTCTGGCACAAGAAGAGGGAGAAATTAAACAAGAACTCAAGATCTATTTCGAAAAGCTGCTGAATGGAGATACAGAAAACATAACAACGGATAGAGGAGAGCCAAGTCGAGGAACCACAACTGAACCACCAATTACATGGCTTGAGGTTGAAAATGCGCTCAAGAGCATGAAGAAAGGAAAGGCAGTGGGCGTAGATGATCTAAGTGCAGATATGCTGAAAGCAGCGGGAATCCAATGGCTCTATAGACTGCTCAACAAGATATGGGAGGAAAATACTATTCCTGAGGACTGGAAGATGGGCATCATTGTACCTCTGTTCAAGAAAGGAAGCCGACGAAAATGTACTAATTACCGTGGTATCACACTACTGTCTCATGTCCTGAAAATATTGGAAAAAATAATAGAGACCAGAATCAGAGATATTGTTGAACCAATTTTGGAAGAAGAGCAGTATGGTTTCAGACCAGGAAGGTCAACTACAGACCTTATATTTGCAATTAGGATGCTAATGGAAAAATACTGGGAGAAGAACAAGCCTTTATTCCTAATATTTTTGGACATTGAGAAAGCATACGATAGTGTACCAAGGGAAAGAATTTGGCAATGCATGAAAGAACTTCAAGTGCGAGACAGCCTCATAGACAAAGTGAAAATGTTGTATAGTGGGAACAGAAGCTGTATTCAAGTAGGATGTGGTTTGTCGGACTGGTTTGAAACAAAGAGAGGAGTGCAGCAGGGCAGCTCATTGTCACCACTTCTATTTATTATTGTAATGGATGTAATAATGAAATCTATTAAAAGGAAAGAACACGGAGATATCAAAGCCTTCACATTTGCAGATGATGTTGCGATCTGGAGTGACTCAGAAGATGAATTAGGAGAGAGAATACAAAGCTGGAATGAGGAGTTTAAGAAATATGGTTTAAACATCAGCAAGACCAAGATGGTGGTGATGAAAGTGTATGGGGAAGGAGCAGAACCAATAGTCATGTTAAATGAAGCTCAACTGGACAGCGTTCCAGTTTTCAAATACTTGGGTAGCGTTATATCAAATGACAACCTAGCAAAACATGAGGTGAACAATCGAATCAATAAGGCAGCACAATTTTACCACCAGGTAAGACACCTGCTGTGGGATGAGCAAATACCCATGAAAACAAAAATGACATTGTACAAGTCCTATTATACACCAATTCTTACATACAGTCTCGAAACCACAACACTGACCAATAGAGATAATTCCAAACTTCAGGCAGCTGAAATGAAATTCCTACGCACTATGATCCAGAAAACCAGGAAAGACAAGATTAGGAATGAGAAAATTAGAGAAGAAGTAGGAATAGACAATTCTCTCCTAAATAAGATTCAGATATCAAGACTGAAGTGGTTTGGTCACATGAAGAGGATGCCAGTAAACAGAACTGCAAGGAAGGAATTTGACAGAAAGGTAGAAGGAAGACGACCCATGGGAAGGCCACGAAGGAAATGGATAGATTTAGTTAAGAGCGATGTAATGCTGAGAGGTCATGATTGGGACAAGTTGGTGGAGGAAGAATGGTACAAGGACAGGATGAGATGGAGGAGGCTCATATACCACACCCGGGAAACTGGAGATGGTTTAGGATGATGATGATGATGACAATAAAGTAAATGATACTACATAAGTCTTGGGACTAGTTTCTGCCACTTAGTGGCCAACTTCAGCCAAATAAAAATTAAATTATATGATAACTAAAACATATGTATATCAAAGACAATGTTGTAGGAAGAATTATAACATTAAAATATAGTAAATATAATTACAAAAATTAAGGTTATGATCTTGTCACAATATGATGTCTTTAAGTTGACTTAGGACCTCAGGCAAAGAAGTAAATCTGGACCCTCTTGTCAATTTATTCTTATATGGCCAGAAGGATTCAAGATGCAGTTGAAAAGACTATAATGCTTGCCGAAAAATGAAACACCCATGGTGGAACGGCGACCGTGAAGTACCCCCCAGAAACTGTCATGGAATAAATGATGTTCTAACCAAAAAAAAATTGAAGACTTCAAGGAACAAAGGAAACTCACTGCAAAAATCCTTCGGAACACAAAAAGAAGGTACGAGAAAGCACAGCTGCTTTTCAAGAAAAACAACACGAGAGATTTCTACCACACATTTAAGAACAAAAGCAAAGGATTCTCACCTCCAGCAATCTACATTTTAAAAATGAACAAGGGAAACTCATCCTTGTGGATAGGAGAAACTGTCAACACTTTGCTGACTATTTCCAGAAATGTCTGAACTGTGAACCTCCTGAGGAGGGATTGTTCTTTGGAGAATCCCCGTTTAAATTAAAGGACGGCAAACAATCAACCTCACTGTCCATATTAATATGACGTAATTATTTGGAATTGAAAGACTGGGAAATTTTATATCATGTATGTATTTATTGTTTGTATTTTATGTGTATGAATTTTGGAAATATTTAATCCTGATATGGCTTTAAGATGGTTATCGTAAAAAACTGAAGTAGATGTAATGATTTTTAAACACACTATACCACACGCGCTAGATCGGGATGGGATGTTTCCGGTTTCATCATACTGCATCAATTTCGACGTTTCTGGATGCTACTCGGTGTTCCTTATCAGATTTTATTCCTGGGCCCCTATTGGTCATTATAAAATTCTTCAGGGGACGGGTCTTCTTGGCCCCTAAAACAGGTAAGCACTTAGTTGTTTTTCATCTTTCAGGTTATCTTCAAATGTAGTGTTCCGTTTTATTTCTTTTCCCGGAGCTTACCCGTTTTTTCCTTCAGTCACCAAAATTTTCGTAAAATGACTTAGCCTTCCGGCAAGTCACATCAGATTTGTGTTAAGAGACAGTTCCCATTTCTTTGATTTTGTAAATTAGCTATTCAACGCTTCTCAATATAATCGTAAAATGTAAATTACCCCTTGGGGCTGTCTCATTTATCCCGCTTCATCTTGAAGTATTCACTTTTTTTTTTTTTTTTGCTAGGGGCTTTACGTCGCACCGACACAGATAGGTCTTATGGCGACGATGGGAGAGGAAAGGCCTAGGAGTTGGAAGGAAGCGGCCGTGGCCTTAATTAAGGTACAGCCCCAGCATTTGCCTGGTGTGAAAATGGGAAACCACGGAAAACCAACTTCAAGGCTGCCGATAGTGGGATTCGAACCTACTATCTCCCGGATGCAAGCTCACAGCCGCGCACCTCTACGCGCACGGCCAACTCGCCCGGTGTATTCACTTTTAGGACGGTCACCCTTTCTCAGAAGTGTTTTTGAGGGGATTGCCCTGCACTAGGATAAATGTTTTAAATGTTGTTCTCCTTTCTTACGTGTACACACTTATGACTGTATAATGTTACCTTCCTTTTTCTTTCCATCAGTATTATGTGATTTAAATGTTTTGCTATGAACAGTAGAACATTGTGCGAGATGTTCAGACCTAAGGTTTAATAAGTAAATTTCTACCCTCGGAGTAAATTGTAATTATTTTTAGCAACCATTTTCAATTTTTAAAGGTGTATTTTGTTGATTATTTGTGCTCTAATTTTCTTCTAAATTGTTAAGTAAACTTATTTAATTGAAATCACCATTGATTTCGCTTCTTCAGATTGCCAATACCTTTCACCGCCTGGATATGGTTCCTAGTTGCTTCCCAATTATCCTTCCATAGTCGTCATGTTGGTTAACCTGTTCATTTTGTTTACTGTGCTTAAAGTGCTTATGGTTTTAATTTCATGCACGTTATTATCATGTCTCTCTGCCTTAATTTGTGTTGGTGTGTAACTATGTGGTTGCACAATGGTAGCAAATATTATTATTATGAATATTACTTGTAGCCGTTTATACCCCGGTAACTGTTACACGATATATAGGTTACAAGATCATTCTACGACTCTTTTAATGGACATTTGAACTTGTTGTTACGTTTAGTTTTTAAGGAACAAAACTATTTTAATCGGAGGATATATCTGTGGCTTGGTTCTAAAAGGGCCAATGTCAAAAAACCTGTTTTTTGAGCTATGAGCATTTGAAGTTATGCTTATAGTTTTCCAATTATTTTTTTTCAACAACTAACTTTAAATAACTTTATATTTTCTTTGTGGAAGTCACCTTACTAAACGCTAATCTTTTCTATCGTATTCTTTAAAAATTGCCAGGTCTCTAATCTTTATTGGTAATCTAACATTATTGGCAAGGGCTTATTTAATTAAACGTTAACTGTTCGTTTAGTATTTAACAGAGACATTGGCTCTTTTAACATGTTGCAAGCCAGGATAAAACGCGTTTGTATCAGTTAATATCTCAATTTCAATAAAAAATGACATTGGCCCTTTTAGAACCAAGCCACAGATATATAGTCACCCCTTCTTACACATCCCACCAGCCCCTCCCTCGCCCCTGTTTATCATATATATTCAATGTTTTAAGTACTAGAGAATCCTTTTAAGATTTTCACCTGAACACATTTTGTTAAGAGAATTTTAATTTCTATCCTGTTATGTGTTTGCAGTGGTTGGTATCATAACAGCCCTCCCTTAAGTTTTGTTTCAAAAAAGACGACGGTCGTGAAGCACACAAGCTGAATGTTGTTTTTTTTTTTTCAATAATGGTGTTAGGAAATATTCCTGTACAATAAATTATTTTCCTTATAGATTAAGCTCCAAATTTATTATTACGGAACATTTTCTGGCGACCGCGACAGGACATAGTAAAGATGGTGGAGCCTAAACAGTATAATAAGGAGAGATCACAAATGTGTGTGTTTGAGTCATCAGTCCATAGACTGGGTTGATGCAACTCTCCATGCCACCCTATCCTGTGCTAACCTTTTCATTTCTACGTAACTATTGCATCCTACATCAGCTCTAATCTGCTTGTTATATTCATACCTTGGTCTACCCCTACCGTTCTTACTACCTACACTTCCTTCAAAAAACAACTGAACAAGACCTGGGTGTCTTAAGATATGTCCTACCATTCTATCTCCTTCTCGTCAAATTTAGCCAAATTAATCTCCTCTTACCAATTCGATTCAGTATCTCGTCATTCGTGATTCAATCTATCCATCTTACCTTCAACATTCTTCTGTAACACCACATTTCAAAAGCTTCTATTCTCTTTCTTTCTGAGCTAGTTATCGTCCATGTTTCACTTCCATACAATGCCACGCTCCACACGAAAGTCTTCAAAAACATCTTTCTGATTCCAATATCAATGTTTGAAGCGAGCAAATTTCTTTTCTTAAGAAAGCTCTTCCTTGCTTGTGGTAGTCTGCATTTTATGTCCTCCTTATTTCTGCCATCGTTAGTTATTTTACTACCCAAGTAACAATATTCATCTACTTCCTTTAAGACTTCATTTCCTAATCTAATGTTTCCTACATCACCTGCCTTTGTTTGACTGCACTCCATTACTTTTGTTTTGCACTTATTTATTTTCATCTGGTACTCCTTATCCAAGACTTCATCCATACCATTCAGTAACTTCGAGATCTTCTGCAGTCTCAGATGAAATAACAATATCATCGGCAAATCTCAAGGTTATGATTTCCTCTCCTTGGACTGTGATTCCCTTTCCAAATTTCTCTTTGATTTCCTTTACTGCCTGTTCTATGTAAACACTGAAAAGGAAAGGGGACAAACTGCAGCCTTGCCTCACTCCTTTCTGGACTGCTGCTTCTTTTTCAAAGCCCTCCATTCTTATCACTGCAGACCGATTTTTATACAGATTGTAGATAATTCTTCGTTCTCGGTATCTGACCCCTATCATCTTCTAAATCATAAACAGCTTGGTCCAATCAACATTATTGAATGCCTTTTCTAGATCTACGAATGCCATGAACGTGGGCTTGTCCTTCTTGATTCCATCCTCCAAGATCAGACGTAAAGTCAAGATTGCTTCACGTGTTCCTACATTTCTTCTGAAGCCAAATTAATCTTCTCCCAACTCAGCTTCAACTTGTTTTTCTATTCTCCTGTAAATAATACGTGTTAAAATTTTGCAGGCATGAGATACAAAACTAATGGTGCGGTAGTTTTCACACCTGTCAGCACCGGCTTTCTTGGGAATAGGTATAACAACATTCTGCCAAAAATCGGATGGGACTTCTCCTGTCTCATACATCTTGCACACTAAATGAAATAACCTTGCCATCCTAGTTTCTCCTAAGGCAGTCAGTAATTCAGAGGGAATGTCATCAATTCCAGGTGCCTTGTTCCTATTTAGGTCACTCACAGCTCTGTCAAACTTTGACCTCAAAATTGGATCTCCCATTTCATCAGCATCAACAGCCTCTTCATGTTCCAGAACCAAATTATCTACATCTTTACCTTGATACAACTGTTGGATATGCTCCTGCCATCTTTCTGCTTTGTCTTCTTTCCCTAGAAGTGGCTTTCCATCTGAGCTCTTAATATTCATACACCTAGATTTCCTTTCTCCAAAGGTTTCCTTGATTTTCCTGTATGCAGCATCTACCTTTCCCAGGACCATACAGCCTTCGACATCCTTGCACTTCTCCTTGAGCCATTCTTCCTTAGCTACCTTGCACTTTCTATCTACTTGATTCTTTAATCGCCTGTATTCTTTTCTGTCCTCTTCATTTCTAGCATTCTTGTATTTTCGTCGTTCATCAATCAGGTCTAGTATCTCCTGAGTTATCCACTGATTCTTAGTTGATCTTTTCTTCCTTCCTAACATTTCTTCAGCAGCCCTTCTGACTTCCATTTTTCATGACTCTCCACTCTTCCTCTATAGTGTTTCCTTCAGCCTTTTCGTTTAGTCCTTGTGCAACATGTTCCTTGAAACAATCCCTCACACTATTTTCTTTCAACTTGTCTAGATCCCATCTTTTTGCATTCTTTCCTTTCTTCAATTTCTTCAACTTTAGATGGCATTTCATGACCAACAAGTTGTGGTCAGAGTCCACGTCTGCTCCTGGAAAAGTATTGCAATCCAACACCTGGTTTCTGAATCTGTGCCTAATAATAATGAAGTCTATTTGATACTTTACAGTGTCTCCAGGTCTCGTCCACGTATACAGCTGTCGTTTGTGGTGTTTGAACCAAGTATTGGCAAGGACTAAATTATGATCAGTGCATAATTCAATCAGCCGACTTCCTCTTTCGTTCCTTTGTCCCAATCCAAATTCTCCTACTGTACTACCTTCTCTTCCTTGGCCTACCACTGCATTCCAGTCTCCCATCACAATTAGATTCTCGTCACCTTTTACATATTGTATTAAATCTTCTATCTCCTCATATATTCTTTCGATTTCTTCATCATCCGCTGAACTAGTAGGCATATAGACCTGCACTATTGTGGTGGGCATTGGTTTGGTGTCTTATCTTGAAGACAATAATTCTTTCACTATGCTGGTCGTAATAGCTTACCCGCTGCCCTATTTTCTTATTCATTATTAAACCAACTCCTGTATTTCCCCTGTTTGATTTGGTGTTGATAATTCGGTAGTCACCTGACCAAAAATCTTGTTCTTCCTGCCAATGTACTTCACTTACAAAAACTACACCTAACTTTAGCCTATCCATCTCCATTTTCAGATTCTCTAACCTACCACAATGATTCAAACTTCTAACATTCCACGCTCCGACTCGCAGAATGTCACCATCCATCTTCCTGATGATCACCCTCTCTCGTGTAGTCCCCACCCGGAGATCCGAATGGGGGACTAGTTTACCTCCGGAATATTTTACCCGGGAGAAAGCCATCATCAGTTCACCATTCATACAGAGAGAGCATCATGTCCTCGGGAGGTAGTTACGGCTGTAGTTTCCCGTTGCTTTCAGCCGTGTAGCAGTATCAACACAGCTCAACCAGATTACAAATACGTACACTATTTACGAGAGCACATGGCGAATTTCAATAAAAAATATCGGAAGCAGTCGTAGATGCGGAAGAAATGTTGACATACTTCCGTATTTTAGAAGTTAAGGCAATGCGGATGTTATCTTTGGATGAAAAGGTTCAAGCACTTAGGGGTGTCGAAGAAACGACGGAAGACGACAATGCAAAGGAATTCGACATGGCAGAAATGTACCAGAAGTGGCTACAAGCTAAGGTTAGGTTCAAAAATAATTTTCAAGTGAATTTATCTGTTGGTGGGAAAGGCTTATTGGAATGGTGAAAGAGCTGCTTCATCGTAATTTGGGCAAGGCTTCGGTTACTTGCAAAGAATTAAGCACGATACTGTGTGACTGAAGCTATTATAAATTCACACGATCTGAAACCACTGAAACCAGCTGATTTTCTTCACGAAATAACCAATACTGATGTGCCAGATTTGGATGCCATCGACAGAAAAGGAATAGAATTAAGATGACGTTATCTACAGAAACTGTGGGACGATCTTCGGCAGAGGTCCCTCAAAGAATACCTGGCTCTTCTTATTCAACAGGGAGGTAGGACATCCAACAAAGTGAACGTTAGAGACGTTGCGCTGATCGGAGCTGATGACATCAAATAAGTCGATTGGCCACTAGGTGTCGTCCAGGAGGTGTACCCTGGTAAGGATGGCGTTGTCAGGGTTTTCAAACTGAGAACAGCTGCGGGCGAGAGGGTGTGGCAAGTTCAAAGGCTTTATCCCTTAGAAGTTGCCTCATCAGATGAATCTGCAGTAGTACAGAGCAATCGGCCAGATTCTATCCTGGAGATACAGCCAGAGAAGGCTTCGCATGGATCATCTGATGCAGTGGCAAATCCACAAGTGAAGTCTACAAGAAGTGGCAGAATAGTGAAAACACCAAAACATTTGGACATATAAATATTCCAGAATAGACAGGCATTGTGTGAAAAATCAATGTCAAATAGAAGATTGTAATGTTTTATTGTAGAATGCTGCTGTCTATTTTCATTGTTTTGCAGTTTTATCTGTGGATTAGTGTAAACGAAAATTGCAAGGTGGGGAGGATGTTAAGAGAATTTTGATTTCTATCCTGTTATGTGTTTGTAGTGGTTGGTATCGTAACAGCCCTCCCTTAAGTTTTGTTTTTAAAAATGCGACAGTCGTGAAGTGCGTATGGTGAATGGTTTTTTTTTGGTCTATTGGAAGTTTTCTTTTTTCAATAATGGTGTTAGGAAATATTCCTGTACAATAAATTAACGAAACATGTATTACTAATTTACAAATTTGCTTAAAGCAAAATATATTGTATCAATTAGGTGGAACAATTGTTGTTGATTTATCCATTGAAATAAAAGGATATGCTCCCACCCAATAACAAAAGAAATTAAAGTTATTATTACGGAATTAAAAAAACAACAAAGCTCCGGGGAAGGACTCAATTACAACACAGCTATTCAAATTCGCTGGTGAAAATGTGGTGAATAAACTCAAGGAATTATTTGCCCACATCCAGGAAGCAGAAGAAATTCCAAGTGATTGGAAGAATGCACTCACCCACCCTTCGCAAAAAAAAAAAAAAGTGGGGAGAGAGACAGAGCCAATGTCAGCAACTACAGAGGTATCTCCCTTCTTCTTATAACATACAAAATCCTCTCAAAAGTCTTGCAACGCAGACTGAAACTCATTTACACAAGCAGATAGGTGAATATCAGGCAGGATTCGTGTTTGTGTGCAGAGCAAATATACTGTATATCCTAAAATCATTAAACAAAGTATGATCAATGAGAAACCAGGAGAGGACAGTCTTATCCTTTGTTGATTTCAAGAAGACGTATGATTCTGTAAGATTCTGGAGTACTCATGAATGTTCTCTAGGAGTTAGCTGATGAAAAATCCTTGGCTATAATTAGACAAACCACCACAGACACCTTTACCCTAGTTAAATTTGTGGGTAAGTTCTCTAAACTATTTGAGATTAAAACCGGCCTAAGGCAAGGAGATAGCCTTTCTTCACTTCTCTTTAATAATGACTGAAAATGAAACTCAGAACGTGGTAGAGATAGGTTGTGGGAAGAATGCTCCCATGCTGGACTGTCTAGCCTTCCCTAGCCTTCGCAGATGAAGTCGTTCTGATAATAGACAACCCTCACACAGACAAGAAGCAAGTTGAAGAACTACAAAATATTGCGGCCAAAACAGGATTAAGAATTTCCTTTCAAAAAATGGCATTCATAGACTCGGACAAAGCAGATGACACTGACGGAATTGTAACTCAGTTTAGGGACATCCACTGCATTCATAAATTTAAATACCTGGGAGAAATCCTCACTTCCAATGGAAATGAAAAGGAGACACTAAAAGAAAGAGTGAGGGGGATGGAGATGGCCTTCAGACTATACCAAGACAGATGTAAGTCCAAGTCCATCTCCATACAAGCCAAATTAAGACTTTATTGCACAGTGTTCAGAACACAGTGACAAGAGTGGCAAACTCAGAATGAAAGGAAGTTCTTTCAAAAAATCTTAGGTCCAAAGAAGTTGAAAAATGACAAACATACTTTCTGGTTGAAATCAAATCTGAAACTCTATTAAAAAAAATAAAAACAACATAGAAAAACTACGACAATGATGAAGAATAGAAGAGTGATCTTTTATTAATGATGAATCAAGAGAGGTTGGTAAACGAAATACTCCTTCTGGAAGAAAAATGGAAAAAAACAACCTGGGTGGCTTACACAAGTGCACAAATAAATAAATAAATAAATAAATAAATAAATAAATAAATAAATAAATAAATAAATAAATAAATAAATAAATAAATAAATAAATGATCGTACAAGACTAGGAACACAGGACAGTCAAGAAAGGAGAAAAGGAACCCCATGGACCAATGTAAGTAATGGAAATTCTCTCTTCCCTGCAGTCACGTACATCTTGATTTTTTTAAATCCCACACTTCCAACATCAAGACTAAATGAGTGCTGAAGTGCACTCTCCTGATGAAGCTGGGAAGCAGAAGAAAACTCACAGGAAGTTTTAGAGAAGAAGTGATGAGGAGAGAGCCTGAAGATGTCACTGTGTGAAGAAGTGGAGACTGTCCCTGCCCTTTTCTGTTTTCATGTTTGTCTCAGTTTCCCTTTCTATTATGTTCCCTTACCTGTTGTTGTGTTTGTCCTATTACAGTGAAACATCATTAACACATTTTCCTGCTTAGCACGTCTAATTCTGAAGTCACGATTCTCATTGTAATAAATCTATATAAAAATACCTCACTTATCCAGTAGGGATCTCACCCTCATTTCCTATCAATGTTGGGGTTCATCAAGGTTCAGCACTGTCATCTTATTTATCCTATGTGTGGATACAGTAACAGCCGACATCCAGACGCCATACCCGTGAACCATCTTACATGCTGATGAGGTGTTCCTTGCGGATCAGTCCTGAAGGAATCTGAAAAATCTCCTGAAAATTTGGAAAGACCATTTAGGGGAATATGGCTTGTGCTTTAACATCACTAAAACTGAGTGTCGAATGTGGCTTGCAGACTGCAGGTAGTATTCGCTAGCTAAAGCCAACCAATTTAAATACATTGGATCACTCATCACCTCAGATGGAAAGACATTACCAGACACCCAAGCATGAGTAAGTGTTACATGGCAGAAGTGGCGTCAGGTCACTGGAGTGCTATGTGACAAGAAAATTCCCACCCTCCCGAAAGGAAAAGTCTACAAATCCATGGTCTGACCAGCTGCACTCTATGGGTCGGAATGTTGGCCTACAACTAAGAAGCATAAGCAGGTTCTACATGGTATGGAGATGAAAATGTTACGTTGGTCACTGGGTCTTACAAGACCGGACCATGTCAGAAATTAAGATGTCCGAAGGTGATTGGGAGTGCCACCTATCCCAGAGAAGATGCAAGAAGCAGGACTAGATGGTATGGTCATGTCGTCCGAAGCCCTGCAGACTCAATGATACATATAGCTAGAGCCCTGTGTGGCTATACTAAATAATATCTGCATCCGCGAAAGGTTATCTGCATCCGCAAAATGGTTATCCGCAGATAATTTAAATATTTAACTACAGTATATTAGTCCCAATGTATTGAAACGGATAGATCTGTTAACATAATAGAATAGGCCTGACACCTGGCACCAGAACCCCTACAGTCGCAGGTTTATGAAGGATTTTCTCTTGCGACAACTACCGACGTATTGACCTTTGTTCCTTCTTTCCATTAATTGCAGGCAGGAGCTAGTTGGGCTCAGGTCAGATTTTCGGCCTTATGGTTTTTAGACTCTCTTTATATCACTATTCTCCCACACCAATGTCAAGGGTCGCCTAACCACAAGCAAAAACAAGAGTATACCTAAGTAAAAGTCAATAAACGTCATTAGTTAGAAATTATCAGCAAAATTATGCGCACTAACATACAGTTTGTATCTGCTAAGACACTAACTTTGCAGATATCCATGCAGGGCTCCACATATAGCCCTCCAATTTGATCCTGATGTTCTCGATCCTGAGATCGTCCCAAAAAGCGATGGTTTGACTGCATCAAGGAAGACGTGCGTCTTGTAGTAATCACTGAAGCTGCAGGAAATGGAGGATGGCAAGTTTAAAAGCGGACCCTGCACCAATAAGGACTAAATGCTAGGAAAGAAGAGAAAGAAGAAGAATCACGTCACAAATTTTCGCTATTACCGCTTAGTATGATCACATTTCTCCTAACCCTGAAAATGTGAAAGAAACATGATTTCCAACTTTAGTAAGAGCCATCGCCACAGTTGCATGATTACGGGGGGAAAAAAGCCTTGAATTCCTGAACTTTTCAGAATAAGTTGCACCTTCGGAGAGCAAGCCGTTAGCCGCAGGAATGTTCAGTTTTGCTTGCCAGTTAGCAGTGAGATTGCTGAATAACACAGTGAGAAAATTTGTACTTGTATTTCGCATTCCATTCAGAAGTTAGAAATTTATTTTGTGTTGAGTAGTACCACTGTACTTCACTAAGTGTAGCTAATATTTGTTGCGTGATACCGTAGTCTATATCTGGATTAGGAACATAATCGTGTGAAATTGACTAGCGTGGTGCATATTCGTCTTGAGATAGCCTAGATATGGATACGGAGAAAGTCGTGAAATTCCTTACTAATGAAGACAAAATTAAAATGTCAGAAATTGGACTGGTGTCCAAGTGTGCAGAGGTCGCGAATGTTGAACTCACACGTTTGAGTTTTGACCTGATCACTTGAGTTGGTCGAAGTTTATTCAAAACGGCGGCCAAAGTCATTCCTCCTGGTCACAGATGGACGAGTGTAACCTCCAATTAATTGTCTAAGAGTGCGACCAGGCTTCTACGAACATTTGTTTCAGAAAGAGTGTGATCTGCAATAATACTTTGATATTTTTATTTTCATATTTGTTGTTTGGTGTTTTTTCATACCTATCTGTGCACTTATTTTATAAGCCCCAGCAGAAAATGTTTTCAGATTTGTTCTCTCGTCTTTTTCACACCTTTCTCTCATCTTTAGAAAGGGTAGATATAGTTTTCACTGTACCCGCGGATAAACGACGTAAAATGCCCTTGTGTTGGAAAAAATCTTATCCAGTGTTTCCATATCCCTGTTGAATAGTTTTTATTTGTATATCATCGCTGCCGGGACAAAACCTCCTATGTGAAATATTTTAGCTTATAACTTTGGCCGGTAATGTTCTGTCCTCTAAGGTGCAATATTGTGTGAATAATGTCACGGCATTCTCGCTCTTCAGTAATGTATGAGCTGCGGGACAGTATACCTCCAAAAATACTATCACATAGGAGGTTTTGTCCTGGCAACGACGATATTCAGTAGTAAGGTAAATGTACCAATAGATGACACCCTTGCCCGGCAATACTAATACGCGATTCTCAGTCTAAACGTCGTATCACTAACGAATTTCCACATCTCCAGGGGAAGTAAAAGTACTGGCAACTTTGGTGACCCTTACATGACTACCTGAACTGATCCCTAGGATCTTTTTTTTTTCCTCGTTGCTTTATGTCGCACCGACACAGATAGGTCTTATGGCGACGATGGGACAGGGATGGGCTAGGAGTGGGAAGGAAGCGGCCATGGCCTTAATTAAGGTACAGCCCCAGCATTTGCCTAGTATGAAAATGGGCAACCATGGAAAACCATTTTCAGGGCAGCCGACAGAGGGGTTCGAACCTACTATCTCCCGAATACTGGATACTAGTCGCACTTAAGTGACTGCAGCTATCGAGCTCGGTGATCCCTAGGATCAGTGGTGTGTGTTTTCATATGGAAGAGATCTTTGAAAGACTTGTGAATGTATAACTCAATATTTCCCTTCTTCTAGACACATTCCTTAAGATGTAAGTTGGAAGTTTGTCTTATACAGCTTGTTTTATGTAGGAAGGTGAAGTTTGTTACTGTATAATGGGTTGCAGGGTTCTGGGCTCTATTCATTTGCTTTAGTTGAAAAGATTCAACTTAAATTGCATATCTATTGTCAATCTTGACTTAAGTGGTGTCATCTATAGGGACTAATGCTAAACGTGAAAATAAGTTCAATTATCAATAGTCGAATGAAGAAAATGGAAAAATAAACCCACAATCCAGCAGGGAATAGTCCAGGGAACTTAAGCTAGCTTCTTGTTCTATAAAAAAAGCATTATGTGTAAGCGAAGTTCTCGTTTTGTCATTTTTTTCTCTTTAGGGCGTCATCTTTAGGTACATTTACCTTACATTTTCTCGCTTGACACGTTCTGTTTTGTCGTCCCCTGCAGAAACATCTATACAGTATATTACTATATATGCTCCTATTCATGTTTGAATATTTCTACGTATGACTCTGTGGACCAGTGGTAGAGCGTCAGGCTACGGATCCCAAGATCGCACGTTCAAACCTGGCAGAGGTAGTTGGGTTTTTGAAGGCCGGAAAATGTTCATTCGGCACTCCATGTCGTATGATGTCAGCATATAACAGATGTGTAGAGAAACAATTGGTGTTCTTCTGACAAAATTAATTAAAAACTCAGCTACAGGTCTCCCAAGAGTGATACAGGAAAATTTACCGTATGGTAGAACAAATTGAAACATTGAAATTGATGAGCAAGCGACCTAGGTGACATCAAATTGTACCTGAGGCTACACAGTGAGTACTGTGAGTTTGTTTGGGCCGCCAGAGGACCACGGTGCTTCTGGTGTTCTTGATGGTAGGTTTGGCTGCTGCTTTCTTCTTGGTACGGTACCTTGAACATTTCTGTTGGCCCAATATTCCTTCATTTTCTTGCCGAGCTCTATTTTGCATTCCTCGGTCCATTTCCTCGTCTCACTGTGGTTAGCTTTTGTAAGCGATGTTACGAAGGGTCTTGTTTTGATAATTGAACGGTAGTTGCTTCTGTTAATTACGATGGCATTACTAAGTTCTCCGAGATCCTTCTCTACCTGCTGGCTACTTGGAAGATTTTATATGACAGCCTGTGGGAGTCCATTCTATACAGGAGTCTGCAGAAAGCCAGCCGTTTTCTTCTGATGGCATCTGTGAGGGTTTCTTGGTGTTCATAGAGTTTATGGTTTGGTTTGTACCACCGCCTTCCATCTGACAGGACCCTTGGTCCTAATATCCTTCTCAGGAACTTCCTTTCTTGTACTTTGAGGCCTCTTAGTGGGGGTCTTCTTAGTCAGAGATAGGCATTCTGCTGCGCAGAGGACTGACTGTCCGACTATTGCATTTTAATGTCTTTGTTTGATCCATGGCTAAATGGTTAGCGTGCTGGCCTTTGGTCACAGAGGTCCCGGGTTTGATTCCCGACAGGGTCGGGAATTTTAACCATAATTGGTTAATTCCCCTGGCACGGGGACTGGGTATACGTGTCGTCTTCATCATCATTTCATCCTTCTCATGACGTGCAGGTCGCCTACGGGTGTCAATTCAAAAGACCTGCAGCTGGCGAGCTGAAGTCTTCGGACACATCCCGGCACTAAAAGGCATAAACCATTTCTTTTTTATTTTTTAAATTTTTTTTTGCTAGTTGTTTTACGTCGCACCAACACAGATAGGTCTTATGGCGACGATGGGGCAGGGAAGGGCTAGGAGTGGGAAGGAAGCGGCCATGGCCTTAATTAAGGTACAGCCCCAGCATTTGCCTGGTGTGAAAATGGGAAACCACAGAGAACCATTTTCAGGGCTGCCGACAGTGGGGTTCGAACCTACTATCTCCCGAATACTGGACACTGGCCGCATTTTTTTCTAGTTTGACATTCATTGATATTTGTTTTGAGGCGTATAGTTTTCTGCAGGCGTGATATATTATTATTATTATTATTATTATTATTATTATTATTATTATTATTATTATTTTACCTACCTTTCACCGTCGGCGGGGCCAGGAGGGTGTCGTTGATGGCCAGCAAAAAGAGCAACAGAGCTTCCCAAGTCTCACGGGTCAGGTGGTTAGACTCGTGAGCCAAATGCTGCAGAGTCCGCAGCACTCTATGGCACAGGACAGCCTGTCGGTTGATAACATCAGCACCTGCGTGACAGTGGGATTCTATATATATTTTGTTTGCATTTTGTTCATTTCTTGGTGGAATACGTGTTACAATAGGAAACAAATACAAACATGGTCTGTATCAGCACGATTCAAATTCTTTTCTAACTGGTTTTCAGAATCTAAATTCCATCAGTAAAATGCTTGATATTTATAATTAGAATTTTTAAATTATCAACATAAAACGTGTCGCTGAATACAACAACACTGGCAACCAGACCAGGGTGGGTTTTTTTTTTTTTTTTTTTTTTTTTTCAACTTGCTTTACGTCACGCCGACATAGGTAGGTCTTAGGGTGACGATGGGATAGGAAAGTCGTAGGAGCGGGAAGGAAGTGGCTGTGGCCTTAATTAAGATACAAACCCCCCACCACCACCAGTGCAGTTTAGTCTGTAAAGAAAGAAGGAGCAAGAGAAAGAAAATGCTGGATTAACATGTAAATTAAGGTGTTATGATACAACATACCCAACAAAAGTAAGCGTGAGTCAATTGTTGCACTAGAACTGAATAGACCTGATTTTACTGATGATGGAATTTGGTTTCTGGAAACTGACTATAATAATATTTTCATTTGTGCTCATACAGACTGTAATTGTTTACTACTGTATTATGAATCATCACTATTTTAAATGTGGCTTTGTCATTCTGTGATGGCTAAGGAGAATAGGTGTTAACAAGATCTGCACACATGGCAGTGAATGTTAATAATCGTGTAATAATGTACTTCTCTCTTAGGAAAGATCAGTACGAGAAATTGCACTATCAATTATTGCTACTATATACTGGTTGCTATAAATGGTGGAGCTGCTGCTATAAAAGATGGCTGAGGGTTCGAAGTTGTTCAGTGTTATGAGATTCCTGCAGAACGGGTAGACCGAGGGAACTTGTAGTACAGTTCTTATGAGTTTCGACTTGACATTTGAGCGCTGCGTTTTGAGAGAGGCTAAGTGAATTAATAAACATCGAATCATAGGCCCCTGATCGGTCCAATAGAGCGCATTAGACTAGTTCTGGTAACCAGTGTTATTGATCTGTTGTTTTCTGTAACCAGCGGTTATCAGCTGTGTATTGTATTGTGCTCAGTTCTTTCCGCGGTCTTCGTCAGTTCACTCGGTCGTCCTTGACAAAGCATCAACACTGGCGACTAGGAATAATGAGTTGATTGAGCAGTTGAAGGAGCACAATATTTTGGTTCACGATAACATAAGGAAGGGTGGAACTTATGCACCTTCTGAAACAAAAAGCTCTAGAACCCACTATACATGGTAGATGAAAAAGCCAGAAGAGTGAAACCTCAACAGACTATGATAATACCAATAGTGACTCAGAAATGAGTGGTGTATTCCCGTTGAAGGAATTCCTTTCCTTTCTTAGGAGAAATTGAATCTATCAGCAACCCACGCTCTTCTAGACGGTAAGTAGAAATTTCATTTTATTTTCTTGCATTTTATCTGTTCGAACACTGATCTTTTATTTATCTTATAGCCTTATCCTAAATATGTTATGTGTTATTGTTAATCCTATGTGAGTTATACATTTTGCAACAAAGAATAATTGATTCTGGACTTATATTTGAGTATAAACATTTCCGTTCATGTTGCGTGATGGGAATCAACTGTTTGTACTCATAACAATTTGGCACCAATGTCTGACTTCCGGTTAACTGTCAAGTCAAAACTCATAGAAACGGAACTAAGGTGACTACAAACATGGAATGGTCATATAGCTATTTCCCCTTTCTCAAGCTTCCCAAGTCAACTGTCAGGAATGTTATTGTGAGCAGGAAGACAGAACCACAGTAAACCACAGCCAGGTAAACTATGTGTATTAAATGACAGTAAAGAAGGAGAAACAGGAAAACTGCACAATGCCACTAATTGTGCAGCTAGCACCGTGACTGTGGGCCAGGAGATATGAGGACTGTGGTTCCCACCCATAAACCAGATAATGATCAGCACAACACTGCTGCCACTGGTCTATAGATGACTGGATAAGTGCCATTTGGAGTAATGAATCACACTTTATTACGTGCAAGTCAGATGGGAGGGTTTGCCAGACGAACAATACCTGCCAGCCTGTACAGTACCCATAGTGAAATTCGGAGAGGTGGGATGACACAGACGGGGTGCTTTCACCATGATAATGCTACCTGCTAGAGATGGGCGAAGTTGTTCTTTTTCAGGAACGGTTCTGGTTGTTCCCGTTCCGAAAAAATAATATGTTCCAAATAACAGTCAAAGGTTTAGGCAGGAGCGAATTAGAAAATATTAACGAACCTCACAGTTAGTTTCATGCTTTACTTTTAATGTCTCTAGAAAATGCTGACATATGGTTTTATCACAACATATTGGGTATTAACGGAACATGAGGAAGAAACACCTTAATTAAATTAAATTAATTTTCAGCCTGTGATAACATAGGTCGATCAAGACACATATTATAGATATTGTGCAGCAGTGAAATATGCAACAGTGCGCTTCCACAAAGAGACCTGAAGGTCACCTCTCTGATCACTACGGCATAATACAGTAAAATTGATAAAAAGCGGTTTTTATGAAGTGGTGAATATAAAATTATCATCCTCGCGTACACTGCGGAAAGAAGCCGTGCAAGTGTAAAATATGTTGAAGTACGCTCTCAGGACAGAGGCGAAGAATACAACATACAATTGTACGCTTCGACGAAGAGGATATCGCGATGGTCATCTTCTGTGCACTCGGGAGAATAGCAAGATGAATGTCAAACAGACAGACATTTGCATGAAGTAGTGATATGATAACTCATCACGTAACACATAGTGGAAGGAGGATATGCACTTGCAATGTATGTCAAGAGAATTTCAACGGATGATAAGGTCAAGAAATTACAAGAAACGTCTACAACATTCGGAGAAGAAGCTATGCAAGAATGAAGAGTGCAAGTTTACGCTTTCACCTAGAAGCAACCTGAACCCTCCCTGGAATAAAAGTGTACACGTGTCATTAATGCAACAGTGCGTTTTCGCGAATTGTTGTTCCAGAAAAACACCATTGCATTCACTCGGGGGTGAGACTACACAAGTGTACAATATGCGGTAATACATTATCATGAAAAACTACAGATTAACCAATATAATAATGCTCTTCAGGACCTGCTCACCTGATGAGCTAAACTGAGCACTGTCCCTGCATTGCAGGAGGCCATAGCCCTTAGGGGATTCATATGGCTAATTTATTTATTTATTTTATTTATAATTTTCAGGTTTGATCTGTTGTTAAATGCCTTAATTTTCAGGTATTTTTAAAATTTGATTTAATCATAAATTAGTTTCGACAGACAGAAGAACCTAACAGTTATAAATTAACTAAAGTTTTTATCTGGTAAAAGAAGGCAGGTACCAGTATGAAACATGTAGGCCTTGTTCAATAACATTTGGTATATTGATATTGCCATGTTTTTATATACCAGTATGTATAATAGTCTATTTCTAACACTTCTAATGAACAAACTGCAGTGGATAGCACAACGCAAACACCCATAAAATGCGGTAAAAGAACACTCTGACGATGCACGTGGTTTCACGCAGCGAAGATTTATACGAACAAAGATTAAAAATCAGTGTCATGCATACCTACCGCAGATTCGCTGTCTGTCAAAATTCTAAGATGCGCACCTCAACGCCTTACAATTTCACATTTTGTGGGTTGCGTTCCCCTTCCCTTGATGCTCCAGTGCAGTCAATGACTGGTTTCAAAGCGATACCAGTTTAGAGAACTAGCACTCACGTACGCCCGGGGTCTAAACAATTAGCCAAACAGCGGAACATACGCGGTTCTCAAACATTAGACCAATCAAGACTGTTGGAGTCGCTCTTGGACCAATCTATCTGAGTGCAGATGATATGGAACACTCTTCTTTTGGAATAGCATGTTGCTAGGCCAATCTCGCTGAATGCAGGCGATATGGAATGTTGTTCTTTCAGAACAGGTGTTGCTAGACCAGTCCCGCTGAGTGCAGGCGATACGGAACACTGTTCTTTCAGAAAAGGCTGTTGTTAGACCAATCTCGCTGGAGTGAAGGCGACACGGAACACTATTCTTTTGGAACAGGGTGTTGCTAGACTAGTCCCGCCGAGTGTGGGCGATACAGAACACTGTTCTTTCGAAACAGGATTTTGCTAGACCAATCTCGCTGGAGTGAAGGCGACACGGAACACTGTTCCTTTGGAACACGGTGTTGTTAGACCAGTCTCGCTGAGTGCGGGCGATACGGAACACTGTTCTTTTGGAACAGGATGTTGTTAAACCAGTCCCGCTGAGTGCGGGCGATACGGAACATTGTTCTTTCGGAACAGAGTGTTGCTAGACCAGTCCCACTGAGTGCAAGCGATACGGAACACTGTTCTTTCGGAACAAGATGTTGCTAGAGCAGTCCCGCTGAGTGCCAGTGATACGGAACACTGTTCTTTTGGAACAGGATGTTGCTAGACCAATCTCACTGGAGTGCAGGCAATATGGAACAATGTTCTTTTGGAACAGGATGTTCCGGTGTACTGTTCATTTAAAGATCAGTTCTGAGTCTGGAACATTTCCAAAATAACTGTTGTGTTATATTTTTGTCCAACTCTACTACCTGCCATAAAACATAGCTCAATTAGTAGAGCAACTGATGCAAAATCAGGAGGTTCTGGGTTCAGATTCCATTGGTGTCCGGTTGGCCATTTTTCTTCGGTACATGACATCTCTTCAACACATAGTACATGTACGTAACATGACCTAATAGACTGAATGTCGATTTTGAAAACAGGATGCGTTCGCGAGTGGCTTAGGACAATAAGGTACCATATATTGACCGGCCAGCCCTGAGCCCCAACATTCAATTCTATCGAACACATTTGGGATGACCGAGAAAGATGGCTTCACACAATGGATGTCAAGCTGGCAGGGCAAGACATCACACTCCTCACAAAATTAATAAATCCTGTTAGCAAGTTCAGTTTTTGTTGTTGTTTTCAGTCCCATTATTTTTCACCATTTCTTTGTACAGAATTGTTTCACTACTGCATCAGAAAACACAGTAACACGAAAATAATCTGAATCACTAATCCTAAAAGACATAACACTTGTAATTCACTGGGGATGGATCTACATGAGCCAATGTATTTACCAATTTTTGTTCATGAAATAGTTCTTAGAATGTATTTGGCGTACTTAATCATTTGGTCATGAAACTGAACTATTTCATAATCATAGGAGAATAGAATCCATAAATAAACTCACTGGGTCGGGTTATTTTCTCAAACCTGACTACGGGTAGAGGAGCTCTTAAGAGGACAGTTTCGAGTAGGTGTTTGGATTCTTTTAAACAGATAGTGTATATGAAAATTACTGTATGAGCTCCTCTAGGAGAGAAAAGATTATCTCTAGTAATACAAAGAGACCTCCAGAATTTATCAAGAAAGAATATTTTTTACAATTTGCTTTACGTCGCACTGACACAGGTGTTATGGCGATGATGGGATAGGAAAGGCTTAGGAGTGGAAAGGAACTGGTCATGGCCTCAATTAAGGTACATCCCCAGCATTTGCCTGGTGTGAAAATGAGAAACCACAGAAAACCATCTTCAAGGCTGCCGACAGTGGGATTCGAACTCAGTATCTCCAGGATGCAAGTTCACATCTAACCATGCGGCTATTTACAGAATAACTACAATATCAAACTAGTAATGATGACCAAAGTGGATACATATGAGAACAAAACTTTCAGCATAAAAGTACTGTTATACTTTTTGCATTTACAATTTTTGGGCTGCAGTTTCCCAATGTTAAATGTCTGCTTTATCAGAACACAGTTATGTGCTCTGCGCTCAAACGAAAATATTTCAGTACACTATTCTGCTGAATTTATATAAAAACAAGCGTACGCAGGTACAATAAAATGAAAGAGAAAATGAAAACTATAAAATTGTAGTGAAACACAGCTGCTAATTGGCTGAAGTTCTGAATTCGTCATTGGAGCCATAAGCTAAATGACCCACAAAATATTCATTATTTCCTATGAAAGATAAAGAGCACTGCACAGTTTAAAATATTCTGTAAGCATTTACTGGTGCCATAGTTCAATACTAAGATATCTTTAAAAATATATATATTTTGAGTTTTAAACAAGGATATATTCTATATTAAGATATCTTGAATTCCAGTTGGTTCACACTCCAAGAAGAATGTATCATTATTTCCTTTATACATTTCCTGAATTATATTATAGAAACTAAATGTTTAAATGCTCTTACCTCGAAACAGCCTTTTCCTTAAGGATATCTTAGTAATGAACTAGGTCAGTGATATGAAATTACCTAGGTCCAAATATGGGAATGACCAGACTTGAAAAGAGAAACACAGTTTGAAGATTAGCAGTGATAAGTCACGTTATCCTACATTATCCAAACTCAACTACAGAACACAATTACAAACAGTAGTGTAGTGTCACAAGATGGAACTATAATACATGAGATCAGTAACAAGGTTCAAATGGTAGGAGGATTTTACCTGAGACTTTTTTTTTTGCTAGGGGCTTTAAGTCGCACCGACACAGATAGGTCTTATGGCGACGATGGGATAGGAAAGGCCTAAGAGTTGGAAGGAAGTGGCCGTGGCCTTAATTAAGGTACAGCCTCAGCATTTGCCTGGTGTGAAAATGGGAAACCACGGAAAACCATCTTCAGGGCTGCCGATAGTGGGATTCGAACCTACTATCTCCCGGATCCAAGCTCACAGCCACGCGCCTCTACGTGCACGGCCAACTTGCCCGGTTTTACCTGAGACTAAGAAATATAGTATGGAATTAAAAGGTCACACAAATAAGTGTTATACAAGACCTATTTTGTCTCCATTCTAACATATGGAGCAGAAATATTGACTTATAATATCCAGAGAGGAAGGAAAGTACACAGAGTGGAAAGGAAGATCCTCAGAATTATGCTCATAAAGAAAAACAAGGAATGTATAAGAAAAACAGAGATATGAGAAAGGCTGGGGGTGAAGAACTCACAAAAACAATAGTGAAAAGTGGACTGATGTTGTCTGGTCATGTGTCAATGGTAGAATGGAAGGTGAATGGAACAAGACCAAGGAAGAAGTGGATAACCAAAGTTGAGGAAGCTCATGAAGAGTATAGATCTGAACTAGTCACTGGTGCATTACTCCCACTTCACAGGAAGTTGGATGGAGGCTGCAGAAGAAGTAGTAGTTCAAATATCTCCAAAGAGTTAACCTGAAGAAAAGTGTCATATATATGCACAATAAAATAAAATTATAAAACAGTGATTAAACCAGAAGCACTATACACAGCAGAAACACTGAGGCCAGATGGAGAAACTCAAGCTAAAAGGAAATATTTAAAAAGTTCAAAGGACCAAAATTTCAGGATAATTAGATAATATATATATCAAGAATGAAATAATCTACAAGAAAATTGAAAAACTCTCACATACTATACGAAAAAGGGTAAATTTTTAAGGTCATCTTATCAGAATGAACTCTAATAGATTAACCAAACAGATCTTTATCTTCTTCCGTAACGGCAAAACAAAACCCAACTGGTTTTAAGAAACTGAAAAAGACCTAGTAGAATTAAAAATTACAGAAAATTCACTATTCGATGAAACAGCTAAAGTAATGACTAAAGATGAAAATATAAGGTTCCAAGACATATCTACATTAAAAGCCAAACCTATTATCTCAGAAGATGAGAGGAAACAAAGATCAGAAAGAATGAAGAAATACTGGGCACTAAGAAAAGAACAACACACAGAGCAATGATTGATTCAACGTACCTCAAAGAGGGTGAAATGAAACGAGAAGAAAATAATGGATGTGAACGAACAATTTCTCTGCAACACAGGCAATAAATACAGTATACTTCAGGAAAAAACATCTAGTGAAAAATTATCTCCTGTGCGATGTTCTTTCTGTCATCCTTGAATCATTACATTATGTACACTGCAAAGAATGGCCGATTCTGCTTGGCATTCCACAAGAGAAGAAAACCTGAGTACATTGAGGTATGGAAAAGCTAATTAACTCCTTCCATCAAACAAGGCTTCACAGCCAAACAAACTGACATTTTTCTCTCTGCCTCTATCGATATCAATTCCTTCCAGCGCTTGTCGCTAATATACCATTCAGCTCAGAAAGGAGGAGGACGAGATGTCCTCTGCCTGTACTTCTGCCTTCCAGAAAGGAATTTTTTGGTATTCTGCAAAACTATGGAACTCACTTTCAAGGGATACCAAGAACTTGCCTATTTCAAAATACACTAGAGTCCCGTTAATCCAAAAGTCTGGTTAATCCGAACTGAAATATTCATACTTTTTTAAAATCTCCTTATTGAAATGAAAAAACATATTATGGAATGAAGATTTACTTGTATTTTATTAGTGATATTTTACTAAATAACTTAAGGTACACATCATAAACCATCAATCACTGGCCATTTATCTTTACAAAGTCTGTGAGTTTCTTTTGCCATAGTGATTGCAACCTATTCGAAGATGCAATGTTAAACCATCGTCTCATAAACATCACATCAGTGGGCGTAGCAGTGGAGTGTTGTTAGACGTAACGTACGGCAAGTTCTAAGGCGGCCGCGAGATCTGATTGTGACACTAGTTATTCATTGTGGTCTTCTTCGTCGTCACTCTGTTTATTAATGTAACTGCTAAAGAATGGACATTTCAAATTACAGTATGTACTGTACTGTATTGTAGAAACTATTTTCCTCAGATGGTTGAGGCGCTGGCCTTCTGACCCCAACTTGGCAGCTTCGATCATGGCTCAGTCCGATGGTATTTGAAGGTGCTCAAATACATCAGCCTCGTGTAAGTAGATTTACTGGCACGTAAAAGAACTCATGCGGGAGAAAATCCCGGCACCTTGGCGTCTCCGGAAACCGTAAAAGTAGTTAGCGGGACGTAAAAACAATACCGGTAACATTATTAATAGAAAATATTTTCCGGTTAATCCGAAAATTTTGTAATCCGAACAGACTCCGGTTCCAATTAGTTCGGATTAACGAGACACTGCTGTAATGTAATTCTACATAAAGAAATCTGCAAAACCAAGACAGTTGGCTTGGTGATGAGTAGAAACTGGAGATGAGGAGATAGATGTTGTGGACAACTTCCAATACTCAGGTAGTGTTCTGTCCGCGGAGAATACCACACACCAAGAGATTAGTAACACAACAGAAAGCTTCCAAATTCTATCACACTGTACGTAAAACACATTGGGATGAAACATTTCTGTTAGTTTCAAAGATCAGCTTGTACAAAATATTATTATAAATTTCATTAAGATCCGTATTGACAGTTATCAGCTACAAAATAAAATGTTAATTAAGGTCAACCTAATCAACACTTGTATTACACGTGATGAGTCACAATTGGTCAGTATATGTTTCCGATCATCAGTTGATAGGGCATGGTAAAGAATAATCATTCTCTTATACATACACAAAATATACATTAAAAATATATGAACCTTTATGACGATGACTTAAAATTAGTAATGTTAAATTCAATGTACATAAAATAATTAACCCTTCATAGCAATCCTTAAAATTAATGTCATGTTAAAACACTGCACATTAATTTGGTGATGAGTGCATGAATCCTCTGTTGTACAAACACTTGTCAGATTAATTAACATAAAGGGAGATGAGCATTTTCATGCATTTTGAAGTTGTCTTTTATGGCTGATGATGACATTTTAAATGTCGAAACCAGTCCCATGTTACATAAAAGTTACTAGTAACATCAACACGTAATTAGTATTGAATAGGTTGAACCTAATAGATATCTCATTTCTGGCAAGCATCAGTCGCCAATCTGAATCTTGCCTGTTAACATGATGAGACAGCTAACATTGCAACACTGTATTTTCATACGTAAAAGTTCTGGTTCCATCTTAATGGTCATGTGAACACAGTCATAACTCTCGCTACCGGTGGGCAGAAAATCCTAATGGTATTTGTGAAGTCCTCATTATGATAGGAAGATTAGTGTTTGGTGTGCTGTTAGTGAAAGACGAATAATTGGGCCTATTTTTTCAAGACTACAGTAAATGCAGAGAGGTACGAAGATGACATTTTGACGCCGTTCTTCCATCAGTTAACGGAAGAAGAAAAATCACATGGGTGGTTTCAATAAGATTCAGCCCCTGCTCATACAGCAAAGCATTCCCTTCTAACAATTTCGGAAGTGTCTGCAGACAGAGTGATCAGTGCTGATCTGTTTCCCCCTCGCTCTCCACATCTAACAGTGTGTGGTTTTTACTTGTGGAGTAAACTGAAAGAGAAAGGTGTATTAAACAAATCCTCACACATTGGAGGAACTGAAAGGAAACATTACAAATGAAATCAGAAACATTACAGTGGCAGAACTCACATCAGCCAGAATGTGGTTACCAGATACAATGCCTCTATAACCCAAGAAGAACGACACTTCCAGCATCTTTTATAAGGTAAGATTTCATATAAAATAGTATACACACTTAAAGCAGGGAGGCCACGTACGACATAAGTTCGGCTGAGGCAGCTGCCGTAACGCGGAGTACAAACACCATGCATTCGGCCTTAGTTTGTACGGGAGACCCTGTATGTATGCGTAGCTCACCCTTTTTCAATAGATCTTTCATATTTCTGTTGTCAGAATTGTGGTAAATAAGTAATACTAATACTGGTAGACATATGAAATGAACATAGACATTAGCAAATGTTAATAGCTTACCTTCTCCCTTTCGTGGAATGAATAAGTTATGGAAGTGGTTGATCATTTTACGGGCATACAGGTTTGGATCTTCACATACAGGCTTGGGGACACAAATCTTTGGCACAGGATTTAACGCAGACAGCCACTCACAATAAACATTAACACAATCACGTATTGTGTCATGTTCAGTTAGTGGCAGGCTGAGTCCAAAACACACCACCTGAAATACAAGAATTCCTTTTTAACATTCCAAGAGCAAAGAAGTAACAACAATACCCTATATAAACGAGGAAGAAAAAGAACACTTCCATTTATTTAAACACCTTTAACACGTTGAGTGCCGAGCTGATTGTAGCTCACTATTCCACTGTGGCACATAGTAGCAATACATAGCTGGAATAGACCCTGTAGTTCGCTTTTCAGGTAGTACCAATTTTATGCGCATGTATGTCACAGCTGATTTTCTACAGCGCATTGCCCGAAACTATGCTGTGCCGCCAACTCTGATTTCAAGACCTGTGTGCCACCATATGGCATCATGCATTCTCAAATTTAAAGACTAGCGAGATACCATATGGCGGTACGTGGCACCCAACGTGTTAAATGTGTACGTTTGTGTCAGTTTTTGTACGAGTCACCGCGTGAAGAGCATCAATGGTATTTCTTCTTGCCTCATAGCAAGTAGCATTAAACCATGGTTTAGCTCTGCGTTTATGTGATCTTGCTAATTCCTCTGAATTTTGTAACAAGTTTTCCCTTGTACGTATTACTTCGTTCAAATCTCCATGTTGATTCATGTTTAGTAGATCCGGTACTTTTGCTACTTCCTCTACTGGACTGTCACTATCAATCATCCTGGGATTTGTCTCTTGTTGCGGGTGGAAGTCTACATTGTTTCTTACGTCCACGATGAAAGTCATCTCGACTGGTAAGTGCTTTCTGATAATTACATCTTGAAGTACTATCTGTTTCATGAAGTGAAGTCCCTTCAAGTTTGAAAAGACAAGATCTATTGTACTGCTCCCATTATGTGAGAAGTATGTGTGTTTGTCTGGATCATTGAGAAGGGATAAACCCTCTGCTTCCAGAAAATCCAGTACGAGTTTCGTCTTTGTGGACTCACGATCTATCCTGCAGTTCATATCACCGGCTAGTATGAGAGACTCATTCTTGTTTATATTAACGAAGGCGGTGCTGCACTCCTCTATAATAGTCCTGTCGTGGGTGTCTGGTGGAAAGTATACCCCCATTATGGTGCACTGTGCAGTTTTAACAATACATTGTCCGTTTTATAAGTCAGTTCGAACGGTGATATACTTGGGCTTATAAGGCACGATATTCCTCCCTCTGGGCACCCCAATAATCCTTGCGTCGCCAACACATGTGCTGCATAATGATCTGGTGGAGTCCATTCTTCTGTTAAGAACGTTTCTAGCAATATAACGATATCATATGTCTTTAGTCTATCCTGACTTAATGAGTTATTTGCATTCTTCAGCCCTTCTATATTCCATGTTATGCATCGAAGCTTCTGGTAAGGTGGTACATTGCCGTCTCTCTTTTGGCTTTTAAGTATTCGTGCTCCTAAATAATAACTATTTGTTTAAATTTAAGCATTCGTGCTCCTAAATAAATAACTATTTGTTTAAATTTAAGCATTCGTGCTCCTAAATAGATATTTTTTTAAATTTAAGCATTCATGCTCCTAAATAAATATTCGTTTAAATTTAGGAAATTTGTGCTCCTAAATAATAACTATTCGTTTAAATTTAAGTATTTGTGTTCCTAAATACAGTAAATTGTTTGTCTACCCCTTAGTCCCATTTCTTGAGACGGGGTCAGGAATGAGGCGAGATGAATTTACACTGCTTGTTTCACGGCCAGATGCCAACCGCTGTCGGGGAGCTAATGAAGATGAAATGAATGCTGGTGAATGAAACTGTATGAGCACATGGCCTATGAAGAGAATTTGTCCCTTCATGTGCCTGGAAGTGTAAACAGTAAACCATAGAAAACCATTCTCAGGACAGCCGATGGTAGGGTTCGAACTCATGTGCCTTCCGAATGCAGAGGTTGGCTCCTTAGCACATCACTCGGCCATATTCCTAAATAAATATCTCAAATTGACATATAAAAATACCTGAATCTTTATATGGACATATTATGGCCTTTAAACAAAAAGGTGAGTGCTGCGCTTACCAACGAGAAACAGCGCACGTAAAGACCTAGCGAGTAATGCCGGGTTAGATGTTCTCATTTGTTGATGATAGGAACCCTGCCAATTTACAATGTTTCCTCTTTTAATAAAAAATGTTTTTTGTGTAACTCATCGTTTCCACTTGAACCCCACCTCAATCAATCATCAATGATCAGCGGAAGTACTTTCGCACAGGTGGCACATTCCCTATCTCTTGTTTACCAAGCCTTTTCTTAAATGTTACCAAAGAACTTGGAAATTTATTAAACATTTTCCTTGATAAATTATTCAAATCCATATTCCTCATCCTATAAATCAATGTTTGCCCCAATTTGTCCTCTTGAATTCCAACTTTAACTTTCCTGCTTTTAAAAGCTCCTCTCAAGCTTATTCATCCACTAATGCCATTCCACGCTATTTCTCCACTGACAGGGTGGAACATACTGCTTAGCCAAACAGCTCGTCTACTTACCCACCAGTCTTCCCAGTCCAAAGTTTTGCAACATTTTCGTAACACAGATCCTTTGTCTTATAATAATAATAATAATAATAATAATAATAATAATAATAATAATAATAATATTGGCTTTACGTCACACTAACTACTTTTATGGTTTTCGGAGACGGCGAGGTGCCAGAATTTAGTCCTGCAGGAGTACATGCCAGTAAATCTACCGACATGGGGCTGACGTATTTGAGCACCTTCAAATACCACCGGACTGAGACAGGATCGAACCTGCCAAGCTGGGGTCAGAAAGCCAGCGCCTCAACCATCTGAGCCACTCAGCCCAGCAAATAAGTTCTTATGGAGACAATGGGATAGGAAAGGGCTAGAAGAGGGAAGGAAGCAGCTGTGGCCTTAATTAAGGTACGCCCCAGTATTTGCCTGATGTGAAAATGGGAAACCACGCAAAACCACATTCAGGGCTGCTGACAGTGGCATTCAAACCCACTATCTCCCGATTGCAAGCTCACAGCTGCACACCCCTAATCAAACAGCCAACTTGCTTGGTTTTTATTTTATTACCCAGAGCACTATTCTAAATCCATATGTACAAAATTCCTATATTAAGCGGTACAATAAAACACTATACACTAGGCCACTAACAAAATAAAATTTAATCTATGAGTAACTTAGGCTATATCAATGTAAAACTCAGAATTAATCAATCTGATTAGTATCATGCACACGAAGAGCATTTGGGTACAATATTTCCTACTCAGAACCATCTGCAGGACTAGTGTGCATCCCTAGTTCTCCAATCACCTTCCCAGCGAATTCTTCTGGCATGGATATAATACTTGAACTTCCATTCCTCATCTAGCATTCTTGATTCATCTAATACAATGAGAATGTTCTCAAAACACTACGCTCACCACATGAGCTGGAAGGTAGAGTTGGAATTATGGATGATATTACCATGATGAAGACTAGGATGGTAACAGCAATGCATTGTGTAAGATTACTGCCGACCTTACGAGACACTACTGAGCCACATCTGAGTGTAAGATAGGAGTTCTTCACATTCCATTAAAACTACTACTCGCACATTTTTTGGTGATTGTTTTGTGTTGGGGGTTGAGGAGTAAAGAGGGAGGTCTCACAGTTTCGGTAATACTGCCAACTGAATGAAAATGAAATCTGAATTGAATCGATAATATGATCGATCGATATGAATTTTCTAAACCTTTATTATCTTAAGCCAACAACTGTGTCACACACACATTATATAACATTTCTCGATGCGAATCTTGTTCCTAGCATGAATTCTATACTTTGGCTTTGCTGTGTAAACAACAACAGTACTAGTACGTAAAGTGTACGCCACATGTCGCACAGCGATGCATAAGCGATTCATAGTTTGAGTTTCAAAGGTTCCCAATATGAATCTAACCACAACTGAAAAAATTCATAATCAATGTAAAATTCAAACCTACCTCCATACACCACTGAACTTCACGATCTGATGTTAGGGGACTTGGTTCTGCTGCCTGCGTCAAACCCAAATTTGAAGCCAAGTGTCGGACTACAGCAAGTGCTACCTCTTTGCCTGTAGCCATGGGAAACTTTCCCAGAACACTTTGACTCTCCTCAGTCCCATGTTGTATAAGGGAAGTGAGGGAGGCCCACTCAGAATACATTCCACCTCCGTCAGAATCCTGTTAAAATATCAACATACAGTAACTTATTTTAATAAAGGCATCATACAGAAGGAAACTGATGAACGGAGAAAACTTAAAAACAAGCTTGGAGCTTTGTCTGACAGTCAACAGATTTACATAGATTTTGAACCATTATGGTATGCCTTTCCCTTTCAAAAATGTCATTTGCACTGGCTGGATTCGAACCAGGGCCATAGTAAGAAGCTAGCCAAGAAGTCACTGAGCTATCGAAAAGAACATATAAATAAAACAAATCGCAGTCATCTCATAACTCTAGAGGTTATGTTAAACGTCGATTAGAGCAATATTTATTCTATTTGTGAAATATAAAATCGAGACGTACCTTTACATTGATATTTACTCTATTAAATACACCTAAATTCATAGATAACTTTGGAATGCCATTTGTCATATACACCAAAATCACAAACTACGGATATAAAAACACTGTTTCACAGTTCACACCTCTACGAACTGTCAATCTGTCAACGACAACACGACTGTGCAGCATTGTCACCAACATAGCAAAGATAAATTACCAGCACATATTAAACAATTTACCATCGAATTACGCACACTTAGCACAGTACTCCTTTTCTGTTCAGTCGTAGATAGGAAATTCTTCCATATTAAACAAAACAAAAATTACAGTTCAGAAACGATTATAACTAAACTATAAATATTTAAGAACTACTGTAGAAAATAATAATTAATAATAATAATAATAATAATAATAATAATAATAATAATAATAATAATAATAATAATAATAATAATAATAATAATCCTTTATGAAACCAATGGCCATAAGAAACAGAAAAACATAATAGCATATATGATGTATAAGAAAACTGAAAAAATATGAAAGTGAGCGTGAAATAAGGACCACGGGACACCAGCCGAGTCTAACACTTCTTCCACTTTCGGAGTTTCAAGTTTTTATTTTTCCTGGCTGACCTCTCTTGATGAACTCCTGTCTTCCTTAAGCCACAAAGACGCAGGATGATTGAGAAAACTATCCAGCTTCTGCCGTTGTCAGTCGCTCTGGAAGGGAACAAATAACAGATAGCGAGGTCTCGATGTGCGAGTAATTATGCTTGGTGATGCACGGCAACTACGAATGTCCGCGCATATTTCTGATGCCATCAATCCTACCATTGATGGAAAAAATTATAGATGAGTGAAAGATTTAGGGCCCCTTGTGTAAATATTAAGTCAAGTTCAAGCAAGTGTTATGCAACCGGTTCTTAACAGTATGTTAATAATGTAACGTGTTGGCGGAGTAAATAAATGAATAAATGAGTACAGAACCTGGTAGCGTCCTATTTTTAGACTTATTAACTAAGCACTACAATTACAGATTTACACACACGCGCGCGATAGCCGAGCTTACAACTTACACAAGTACACGGTTACACATTTACACGGTTCGCGCTCTCTCTCTTAGCTTCTCATATTCCATCTACAATGACACACACACACACACAGAGTCATCAATTATAACACAGTACACTCTCTCAGCCACTCAGTCACACTCGTTAACGCTGTCACGGTCCACAGCCTACACGTCAGTCTCGCAGGTCGGGATAGTATCCGCTGTTCACTCAATCCGTCGAACCCCGTTCGCAGTCTACACAGGTCGTCACCCAAGTGTACGGTACCCTTCTTCGCCGCTCCAGAACACCCAAGGTTCTTCTCCAGAAGCCGGCCACAAGGGACTCACACACACACACGACGTCAGGGGAACAAGAACGAGTCCTCGGCTCTAACAGGCAGATAGTCCATCAGGCTGCACTCTCCCATGCCATCACTGACTGCGCTCCAGCGAACTCAATCTCGTTCTCACTCACTCTTACTCACTAATTCTCACTCTAACTCTCACCAACTGCAGGCAGGTCGTTCCTCTCTTATATCAATCAATCAATCAATCAATCAATCAATCAATCGATTGATTGATTATTGAAGTGTTGCTCGTGATTAGCGCGCTCGAGCGTAAGGGGGATGGGGCCGATACGGTGACGCCCCCGGCGCGTAGTGAGTTGGCATGGCGGACGCTATAACCATTACAATAATTTCATTTCTTGTGACTAAGAACGGCAATTTCATGCAGTGCATACGGTTGCACGAACAGGATGTAGAAGAAAACCAAACAAATCGGTAGTACGAGAATTCATTGAACGCATACTGATTGATAGTATATGTTCATATTTGAAGTTCCAAAGCAAAATAGCACGAGCATAGGCCTATATTGTTGTGGTCAGGACATTATTAACAACAACAGAAACAACACCAATAATAATAATAATAATAATAATAATAATAATAATAATAATAATAATAATAATAATAATAATAATAATAATTGTACAGGGAGCTACACCCGCCCCGTTCATTCTAATGAAGCGCCTTGAAGAATGCAATCTATATATGAAGGTTGCAACAACTAGTGCAAGAAGTTTGGACATTTCTCTATAGATGTCTCCACAAAAAATGCTTATGTTATAACCTCAAGTGTGAAGAGAATCTACTAAAATACTAAACTATTTTTTATTTGAAGTTTGAGTTGATTATTCTTTGTTTTGGGTATGTTAAAGTTGTCAATACATCGACCGCTTAGCGCCAATTTAAGAAGTTGGCCAATAGAAAATTTTGTCTACGTATTTTTCAACCAATTACATTTTTCTTGTAACTATTTAATTATCCAGTGGAAATTGGGAATGTGCCAGTCCTTATCCCAGAGCTCTCTAGAACCTTCCTCTCGGGTATAAAAGCTGGCACATTTTTCGACCAGGTTGTCTTATTGATCGTCCAGTCTACTGAGTATGTGTTAATAGAGGAGGCGGGGGCGTCTCGCCCAACATCAAGTAATCCATCCGCTTAAGGTAATGGCAGCCACTAAGTAATAGTCTCTCAGAGCTAGCTCGAGGGGAATGTTTCCAATCTTTAATATTGTAACCTTAAATTTCCAAAAATGTAAATTTATACTTCTAATGTAAATCTCCAACAAGTCAATAGAACTTAGCTGAAATCCGGGAATACAGAGTGTGATACCCTCTCGCGTTCCCTTTCAACTTGATTTTGAGGTGACTATGTTTTCGTAACCTGTTTTAGTTTGAAATCGTTGTAATTTAGATTTTCTCTCAATCTGGTCACCTCGGTAGTTTAGGCTTAGCCTCTGAAAATTCGGCCCAAAAGCCCAAACTGGGTGTTAATCTTTTAATTGCAAATTTCAAGGAGTGCAGGTGTCCGCCTCCAGATCATTTTGATTTTTGGGCCAGTAACTTAAACCTGTTGTTTTCCACAAATGTCCGGTAGAATGGGTATGTGATACTCCTGTAAAATTCAATGTCATTCTTTTATGTTAAGAGGTTAGACTGTTGAGCGTCTAAGGCAGTGAATAATGTTTTTTGTCTCATATATAGATCTGCATGTCCCAGGACCTAAACCTGGTTCCTTTTCATGTATGTATCTGATTTTTTTTAATTAAGGAGAGCGAAACTCACCGAAGGTAAGTTTCTTCTAATCTGAAAGATATTCGCTATCGGGGAGAAATCGTATCCGGTCATGTATAAAATACATGATCGGATTGAAAAACCCGTACTTTAACACGCATCAGTTTTATCTTATATACATTAGCCACGGTCATCGGGTTTTACGCCTAGTAGGCAATTTTGAAATTTTGGAAAAGTCTTCTAATCATGTTGATGCCGCGATCTTGAGGACCGGCAGGGATACGACCTAATACACCTAGAACTGACTTGCCTATGAACCTGCGTATTGTCGGTATTTGTAGGGAGGTATGTATACTACGTAGATTCGTGAATAGTGGAGAGTTGGTCATAATGGATATAAAGCTGTTTTGCACGACCTGTAGTGCTCTAATATATGTCTTGGGGATATACCCCCAGGCTTCGCAGCCGAACATTAAGACAGGCCTAATGCAGGCTAGGTACATCCTCTTTTTGAGTTGAAGAGGCAGATGTCTGTCTCTCAAGAGAAGGTACAGAGCGGACATACGGACTTTCGCTCTAGCGATGGCCTGGGCAATAAGATCTCTCCATAAAAGTTTCCTATCCAGGGTCATTCCCAAATATCTGGTCCTGGGTTGCCATGGTAGGGAGGTATTGTTAAAAGTCAGTGGCGGGGGATCTATTTTGGGTCTAGTAAAGTTCATGGTAACCGTCTTCGTCGCGTTAAACTTAACACGGTTAACGTCGCACCAGTCCTCAAAGAGCTTTAAATATTCAGATAAATATTTAAAGCTCAGATGTCGTTTCGCTATAACGTAAAGTGCAACATCGTCTGCGTATTGCGCTATACGTACGTGTGGTAAAATTGGAAGATCGTTCACCATGAGGCTGTAGCGCACCGGTGAAAGTGTGCAGCCGTGGGATACTCCCGCTTCCACTCCGCGAATGGAGGAACGCTCGCCATCTACACTCACAAAGAACGATCTTCTGTCCAGGAAGCTGGCTACCATTCGAGTCAGGTAAGGCGGTACATAGGCATCAAAGTGCATTTTATATAACAAAAATGGGTGCCACACTGTATCAAATGCATGTTCGATGTCCTTGAATACTGTTTGAATTGTAAAATGTAGATTTGCCATTGATAGGCTTGGGCCTTTTCTGGAACTAGGTTTCAACTGTAAAATTTAATAGAGCAAAGACACTCCTCTTGTAATGGTTAAATGAAATGAAATGTCGTATGGCTTTTAGTGCCGGGATATCCCAGGACGGGTTCGGCTCGCCAGTTGCAGATCTTTCTATTTGACGCACGTAGGCGACCTGCGCGTCGTGATGAGGAAGAAATGATGATGAAGACAACACATACACCCAGCCCCCGGGCAGTAGGAATTAACTAATTAAGGTTAAAATCCCCGACGCGGCCGGGAATCGAAGCCGGGACCCTCTGAACCGAAGGCCAGTACGCTGACCGTTCAGCCAACGAGTCGGACATGGTTAAATGATGCCTTTGAAAGTCCGGTGTTGTGTAATCTTTGCAATCATTTAAGAAAAGGCTAGGAAAACAACATATAGGGAATCTGCCACCTGGGCGAATGCCCTAAATGCAGATGAGTAGTGATTGATTGATTGATTGATTGATTGATTGATTGATTGATTGATTGATTGATTGATTGATTGATTGATTGATTGATTGATTGATTGATTGATTGATTGATTGATTGATTGAATAGTCTCCTAGATATTTTTGTGGAGCAAAAGGTGCTCTTGAAACATTGTAGATTTTGAATAATCTGTAAAAGAAATTGGGAGGTGCGTCTCCTTGATTGTTCTTTGAAAGGAGCCGCAGCGCTCATGGAAAATGTATGATTAGGGAGCTTCAAGCTCAAGGTTCTTAATCAGTTGTTTAATTAATTGTTATTCGACAGCCTAAAATTATTATCCTATCTTATGAAATTTTGTACCTGATTTATAAAGTTTAACTAACACATAGAAAAGTAATATAACACTAATTTTAAAGTTTTTAATTAATCTTTTGACTGTCTTAGATAGACCCATCCAGGCCCGCACGTTATTTCACCTCTGTCCACCAGGGCATCCCCGTAATAATAATAATAATAATAATAATAATAATAATAATAATAAGAAGAAGAAGAAGAAGAAGAAGAAGAAGAAGAAGAACAAGAAGGAGAAGAAGGAGAAGAAGAACGATTCAAGCTGCTTAGAGAGTGTATCAGCTACAGCAAGTCCATCATTAATTTTAATACATGTTCAAGACAGAGGAAGCTTAAGATACCCAAAAGTTTCATTTATATATCCGCTGCAAACAGTTTCTCACTTTGCCACAACAGCCGTAAATTTCGTGTCTCAGAAATATTTATTGTGAAATATTACAAATATTTTAATTGACACGTTTTCAGGCCACATAAAATGTGAAATGTAAATTGACAGTTCACTCACCGCATTTATTCTGCAAACGTTCTTAAGACTACTTTTCAAGAATATTGCTGTGAAACACACGAGCAGTAGTGCAACGTTCTGAATCTCAGAAGTAAACCAAAGGGGAGAAAAATTCTTAAAGTGATAGGTTTGAAAACCATCGTTCGTGTAGAACTGGAGAAAAGCAGGTAAGAAATGCTAAAGGAAATGTGTATAAAGTGCATTTGAGATGGATTTAATCATGACCAGATTAGTGTAGTCCGGCCATGATGTAATACACAGTGAACAGCAGACAACTAGGGCGTGAAGAGGAATTGCCAGTTTTCCGCCCCAAGTCTCGGCTCTATTTCCAGGCTTTACGTAATAACTTAGGCCACGGTTTTTTCATTTCCTCAACATTTGCGTTTACGAAGGAGAGTGATCAAAAGGACTCCATCCAAAATAAAAATAAAACTGTGCCGCGAGGAGACGGAACCTTCAGAAATTCCTGAACCAGGTGTTCAATCAGGTAAGTCGTATTTCAGAGTCTAACAAAATAAACTGTGATCGACTTACTGCTTAAATAAACATTATTAAACAGTATTTCTATCATAATACGAATATGATAGGTTGGCTGTGCTGTAAATATGCTTTCTCTTCGAATTGTAGTGCAATATATACGCACTAGGGTATTAGGAGGAGGATTTTAGATGTATGCAATATTCCATATTATTATTATTATTATTATTATTATTATTATTATTATTATTATTATTATTATTATTATTATTATTATTATTATTATTATTATTATTATTATTATTATTATTATTATTATACACGGATGAATGACCAGCATGCCCACTATCAGTCCAGAGGACACCGGTTTCGATTCCCGACTGGTAAGATATGTTAGCTGCGTAGACTATGGTTCATTCCTCTGGTTCGGGTACTGGGTGTTCGTGTATGTGTCAGCAAACCTCCTCTAGATCGCTACATGTGTCGGCAATAAAGTAACTATTTATTTATTTATTTATTTATTTATTTATTTATTTATTTATTTATTTATTTTATTCATTCAATCATTTATTTATTTATTTATTTATTTATTTATTTATGTATTTATTTATTTATTTATTTATTTATTTATTTATTTATTTATTTATTTATTTATTTATTTATTTATTTATTTATTTATGTCACAATTCCGCACAGAGTTATCCTCCAATTACAACAGATATTATAAAACAATGAATTGAATTCATGCATGCATAAATGAACAAAATCTCTGTGCCAAACCACCTCCTACACTATCCCTCCCAAAAAAATCAATACGATGATATTACACCGAAAGTGACCCATACATCGGGAATAATTGAGGCGTGGACCCCGGCTAGGAAAGGCCGAGACATAGCCCTGAGCTGGAAATGACCCTCGTTGTCGGTGAACAAGGGGTAAAAACTACAACTACCAGCAATGAAAAACAGAATGAATTAAAATGAGGGTTTATTAATAAGATTGAAATCAAATATAAAGCAAGAAAAGAAACCATAATTGAAAATTAGTTAATGTAACGGTTATGAACAAGAACGTACCTTTCAGAAATGAATATCTCCATATCAAGGCGTGAGCGCAAGATTACACTTATTTCAATACTCAATAACACATATTAACAAGCTCAACGCCTTCCAAGAACACATTCATTACATCATAGGGCAGCGTAATTACCATGCTCACATCTCAATTTAGGTCGCCCCTTTTACGAGAAGCTTCTCCACTCATAGCACGTCTTTACTTACACCATTATGCAATCAACAATCCCCATAGCTCGTCAACAATCCCCCCAGCACGGAGAACAAAATGCAGGTAAAAAGAATGGAGATAACGGTACGAGACTGAGATAAACATCCCAGGACCAAATCGAAGATGATAGATCAAAGAATACTACAGGCGTGCCCAAAACAGAATACACGCAGCAAACATGGCGGCCACTCGGGGGAGCACACGCCACGGGACGAAAAATAAATAAACAAATCTGTACCGAGAACAAAATATGGCACAGATATAAACAAAGCAATAAATCAGGTCGACCGCCACATCACATTTTCTCTCCCCTCTCTCATTAACACACACACACATCCAGCATTCACACACACACATGAGGTTATCGGGAAATAAAAATGCGAACGGCCGTTCAGATAACAAAGTCAAATACGATTCGTAAATTACGACCCACACGGTCATCACCAACAGGTCTCACAGATTTCAAGTATCAGCGTGCACCGTGTGTTATTCTTTTTTACGCCCGGGGTGCTTGAATACTTTATTCAAATCCATCAGTATTGCGCGCCTCGTGCGACCTGAATGTAGCTTCGAGTCCAGACGAAGGGCTTATTATTGGGACGACGAAGTATAAAAGCACGCAGTGCACCAAAACGTAGCCACGCAGAGACCCATTTGCCAACATCACAAGATCACAAACAGACACACCCACACAAACCATATCATATACGGTAACGGAGTAGAAAAGATGTATGCCAACCAACTGTGAAAGTAAGCAATGAATCATCGCAAAAACAAAGATTTAAAACAAAACAACATACCTGTAATTATCAATAGTTTAAATTAAAAGAAAAATGCATGTACGTTCAAAACTTGAAGACGTTAAATGAATATTTATGACACAAAAACGCCACCTCGATCAACGTGGCTCCCAATATTGTTATCAGTCACATACACAACGACAAGATAAAAACGTCACAGCTCTCGTAAAATGAATGATCTCCCTGTTTTACCACTGAGGGTGCTGCCCTCTACTGGACATTACTAGAGATACCTAAGTTATTGGCACCGCCGTCTCGATCCTCCTACACTGCCTGCTCTATGCGAGCCTTTTTGCGACTACGCTGCGACAAAATTTCTCCACTAGATGGCAGACATAGACGCACAATGTTCTAAACTTATTCTAATGACGACAGCCTACAAAATACTATGCAGTTTGGTCATATGTTCACTAAAGCTCGTAAATTACATCAGTAATATTAAATATCTGCAATATTACCTGTATGAAGTCGCAGTTGGCCTCTTCATGCACAATTTAAAGATTTTATTGGACGAAGGCTTGGAGTGGTACCGTACTTTTTGTGTTCTTGCCAACGCAATATCAAATAATAGACGGCTTACGAACTTGGTTAGGATAATATCACTAACAGTTTGCTGATGTTCTTTGACCTCACACTGTAACAAAACACATTCTGAAAGGTATTTTTTCTATTTGTTTTACGTCGCACCTACACGGATAGGTCTTATGGCGACTATGGGATAGGAAAGGCCTAGGAATGAGAAGGAAGCGGCCGTGGCCTTAATTAAGGTACAGCTCCAGCATTTGCCTGGTGTGAAATGGGAAACCACGGAAAACCATCTTCAGGGCTGCCGACAGTTGGGTTCGAACCCACTATCTCCCGGATGCAAGCTCACAGCTGCGCGCTCCTAACCGTACGGCCAACACGCCCGGTATTCTGAAAGGGAAGACGTCGCAAGTCCTCGTATTACGATCGTACGTTTGAAGAACTTCGACAATAGGGCACAGCAGCTTAAACGAACTCCTACAGATGCTTCACCAGAGCGACAAAACAAGGTTTTGGGTATCGAACTCCTCCTCTGTCCTAATGCACAATCAGTTCTATTAAGTTGTGTCGAAGCTCTAGGCAGTGAGATGTTGCTGACACAAATGTCACACTCCATCCTCTCTTCTTCAACACGAACCGAGTACCCGCAAATTAGGATCTGATTTCCTGTTTCTAGTTTGATTAGAATATTATCGTCTGGATATCTGATGTTGTCCAAAATGTCTAAACATGAAGACGTTTGTTGTGTGATTGCCCGTCACAATTCTTATCACAAGGAATCCACCATCCTCCACGGAGTTAATCACATCTGAATAAAAAACCAGCCTGTTTCCAGTCATTCGACCGGGTCAGGAATGGAGTGAATTAAGCCCCCATCTAGCAGCGAGGATATGAATCGTGCCGGTTGCCGAAGCCTGTCGCACTCCTCCCGGGCAATGATTAATGAATAACAGATGAAATGAAATGAAATGAAATTATATTCGAGAGTGTTACTGGAATGAAATATGACAGGGAAAACGGAAGTGTCCGGAAAAAACCTGTCCCGCCTCAGCTTTGTCCAGCACAAATCTCACATGGAGTGACCGGGATTTGAACCACGGAACCCAGTGGTGAGAGGCCGGCGCGCTGCCGCCTGAGCCGCGGAGGGTCCATCACATTCTGAAACAAGGTGTAAAGGCACAGGTGCGAGAGTAATCTGAGAATATCGAATTACTTCCTTTATTAAGTCCTAGCCTAGATAAAGCCGACAGCCGCTTTTCTCTTAATTCCCGTCTAGACGGTATTTCATGGAGTGGTATCTTCTCTGGCTGTGAACAACCTTGCCGAGACTGGCAAAATGGTACACAACAGTTGAATATTGGGGGGAAAGAATCTGAAGTTTCAGTTCTGCGAAAAATATATCTTGCTCAAACGGAAAGAAACAAGTACCAACACCTTAAGATCACTTTTGAAATATCTATAAGCATAACATGATTAATTCATTTCACTGTTATATACAAAATATCGCTTGTACGAACGGAAGTGACCAGACACGTTTACCCGTTGTACGAAATAACTCAGGTTTTCCACACATTCATGCACCAACAACACGGTGCCACCCCCACATTGACAGCGAAGATTGTGCGTCTACTGCTGCACTCTTACGGCGACTTGGAGAGATATTGGTAGTCGCGCCTTCCTGTGTTAAAATAGTGGCATAGAGCAGGCAGTATAAGAGGATCGAGACGGCGGTGGTTATTGGGAAATGAGGCTGATAGAAGCCATTTGCATAGAGAAATGTCACCTATGTGAACATGCCACAGGCATGGTTCATCTCTCCTCTCCCTGTCACAGATAACCACTCACAGATAACCACCAACTGGCAAGAGAGCATTCATTATTGAATGAATGTTCTCAGCCTACAACTACGGAACCTAAACAAATTCACATGCATTTTAATAATTAATTACATTACTGAACACAAATATTTGCAATGACAATGTGCTGTAAAAGGAAAAAAGCACGTACGTTTTGTTTCCGGAAAGTGTATTTAAGGAGGGGGCAGAAAATAGTGAGGAAGTTATTGAATTATTTTTAAGAGGCTACTTATATCTGAAAAATGATATTAGCGTCATAAAAATACGTATTTGGAATGTCCCTTAAAAATAAAGAATACAACACCCCCCCCCTTTTCAACTTGAGAGATGAATGTTTCTCACACGTAGAGTTCCAAGTCCCATTATCCCCTGAAAGTAGCCGGATCATCTTAGCCCCAAAATTCAATCCCACAACCTTGGTTTACAAAGGAGTTCTGGGGTAAATTAAACGAAATTTTCGGTGAGTTTCTATGCTTGAGGAATTTTCAGATAATATGTTATCACAGTACCGAGGGATGATTAATTGTATCAACTTACGTAATCCTCGCGAGTGTAGCTGCAGGTAGCAGCAAATACAGTAGAGACAATAAGCGGCACTTCAGGATTTAGCCTTGTTAAAATAGGAGACATGTCGCAAGTGGCGCTCCTAGTGGCGTGACATGAAAATTCGCGCTAAATTGAAATATCAATGGAAATGTATATACGGAAATGGATAAATAAATTACGTCTAGAAATAAAGTGTTACCAAGGTATTAACTTCAAAGTTGCTAAAGAAATTCTGGATAAATGAATGAAGAATTATTCAGCAGGTTATTATTTAAAGACTGTAATTAGACATATAATCAAGATGTGAAATGGACTGCTGTGAAAGGGCTTTATCTTTCATTTATGCATTCCTTTTTTAGCTTTAGCATTCCTGCCTGAACGTTCACGACTAGATTTGTCTTTTTTCTCATTTAAAATAATTGTATAATCACTTTAAAACACGTGTCAACAAAAATATCGTCACATTCCTTACACATATGATTCAATGAATTTACATTTAAGAACTGTACAATTTCCCTTTTAACTTGAAGCCTACTAACAGGAAGAAAATCTATACAACTAGCCTCTAAAACATTCAAACTCTCCCTATAAGTAATACTTGCCATAATGCCATTACATTTGGGTACAGCAAATTTGCATCATCATATTGCTTCAACAAAATGTGTACGTTTCTTAAATCACCCATATTTTCTTCAGTGCTCGACAACGCATTGCGGCATTCCAAATGGGTAACTTGGAACACAACCAGCCACACACATATGCATATTATTTTCCTGAATTAAATCAAACACACAGATCACACCTACAGCAACACATCAGTATTGAAGGTTAACTGCTGCACTATACAATAAAATAAGCTTATTATATTTTAAGCCAGTTAAAATGTGGGTCGCGCAGGTCAGAATTTCAGGAAGTACTATAAAAATCTCTTTGTAACTGGAAGAATATATATGCAAACACAATATTTACTTACATTTTCTTGTCACGAGGGAAACGGAAGAAAGACCGCGAATACTTCTGCACATCATAGTTATTCCAACCAAACACAGAATGGGTTACTGTAGTCACGTCCTAGTTCGTGAACCATGAGCAACGGCTGAGTGGCCTATTAAGTGTTCCTGAGTTTTGGCATACCAGTTGCTATGGAACGGGAGTGGGCATCTCGGACTTACTTTGAGTCATGGCCCTCCTTGTGCTTAGGCGGCCAGGACTATACAATTCACCGGTGGTCCATAAACCGTTAGAGGAGAGATCCTCACGTGGACTATGTGTAAGTAGTGTAGCATCCTGCTTCATGAATTTACCGAGCTCAGAACATTTTAAGCAAGCCACGGAGGTACGGGCGTAACGGAGTCCCACTCCCATTTGACAGTCGAGGGACTCCTTGGAAAGAACTTGGCGAACGAAATGGAATTCAATGGGGAGCTACCAATATTAATGGGGCTTATAAAGGAAGAAAGTAGAACTGGCTGAGTCAGCAAAGAGGATGCATCTGGATGTGCTAGGAGTAAGTGATATTCGGGTAAGGGGAGATAACGAGGAAGAGATAGGAGATAATAAGGTGTACTTGACGGGTGTTAGAAAGGGAAGGGCAGAGTCTGGGTTAGGGCTGTTTATCTGGAATACCACTGCACGCAACATAGTTTATGTTAGGCACGTAAATAAGCGAACGATGTGGGTAGATTTGTCAGTTGGAGGAATTAGGATTAGAATTGTCTCAGTTTATTCACCATGTGAGGGTGCAGATGAGGATGAAGTTGACAAGTTTTATGAAGCATTGAGTAACATCGTAGTCAGGGTCAACAGCAAGTGTAGGATAGTGCTAATGGGCTATTTCAATGCGAGAGTTGAAAATAGGACTGAAAGATACGAAAAGGTGATTGGTAAATGTGGGGAAAATATGGAAGCTAATGGGAATGGGAAGCGTTTACTAGACTTCTGTGCCAGTATGGGTTTAGCAGTTACGAATACATTTTTCAAGCATAAGGCTATTCACCGCTACACATGGGAGGCTAGGGGTACCAGATCCGTAATAGACTATATTTTAAGCGATTTCAAATTCAGGAAATCTGTTAGGAATGTACGAGTTTTCCGGGGATTTTTCTAATCTGTAGTGAACTAAGTATATCTAGGCCCAGGGTAGAGAAAGTGAAATCTGTCTGCAAACGGATAAGGGTAGATATTTCTCCAGGACTATGAAATTAGACAGAAGTACATGGATATGATTAGTGAGAAGTTTCAAACAGTAGACAGTAAGCAGGTTCAGGATATAGAAAGAGAATGGGTGGCATACAGGGATGCTGTGGTAGAAACAGGAAGGGAATGCCTAGGAATAACTGAGTGTAAAGATGGGAAAAGGCGAACATCTTGGTGGAATGATGAAGTGAAAGCAGCTTATAAACGTAAAAAGAAGGCTTATCAGAAATGGCTGCAAACAAGGACCGAAGCAGACAGGAATTTGTACATAGATGAAAGAAACAGAGCGAAACAAATAGTTGTTGAATCCAAAAAGAAGTCTTGGGAAGATTTTGGTAATAATCTGGAAAGGCTAGGACAAACAGCAGGGAAACCTTTCTGGACAGTAATAAAGAATCTTAGGAAGGGAGGGAAAAAAGAAATGAACAGTGTTTTGAGTAATTCAGGTGAACTCATAATAGATCCCAGGGAATCACTGGAGAGGTGGAGGGAATATTTTGAACACCTTCTCAACGAAAAAGGAAATCTTCCTCGTGGTGTTGCGAACAGCCAAGCTCATGGGGAGGAGGAAAATTTTCTTGGTGAAATTACGCTCGAGGAAGTGGAAAGGATGGTAAATAAACTCCATTCTCATAAAGCAGCAAGAATAGATGAAATTAGACCTGAAATGGTGAAGTATAGTGGGAAGGCAGGGATGAAATGGCTTCATAGATGAGTAAAATTAGCATGGAATATTGGTAACGTACCTTTAGATTGGACAAAAGCAGTAATTGCACCTATCTATAAGCAAGGGAACAGGAAGGATTGCAACAACTATCGAGGTATCTCATTGATTAGTATACCAGGCAAAGTATTCACTGGCATCATGGAAGGGAGGGTGCGATCAGTAGTTGAGAGGAAGTTGAATGAAAACCATTGTGGTTTCCGACCACAAAGGGGCTGTCAGGATCAGACTTTTAGTATGCGCCAGGTAATTGAAAAATGCTATGAGAGGAATAGGCAGTTGTGTTTATGTTTCGTAGATCTAGAGAAAGCATATGACAGGGTACCGGGGGAAAACATGTTCGCGTTACTGGGGGACTACGGAATTAAAGGTAGATTATTAAAATCTATCAAAGGCATTTATGTTGACAATTGGGCTTCAGTGAGAATTGATGGTAGAATGTGTTCTTGGTTCAGGGTACTTACAGGGGTTAAACAAGGCTGTAATCTTTCACCTTTGCTGTTCGAAGTTTACATGGATCATCTGCTGAAAGGCATAAAATGGAAGGGAGGGATTCAATTACGTGGAAATGTAGTAAGCAGCCTGGCTTATGCTGACGACTTGGTCTTAATGGCAGACTGCGCCGAAAGCCTGCAGTCTAATATCTTGGAACTTGAAAATAGGTGCAATGAGTATGGTATGAAAATTAGTCTTTCGAAGACTAAATTGATGTCAGTAGGTAGGAAATCCAAGAGAATTGAATGTCAGATTGGTGATACAAAGCTAGAACAGGTCGATAATTTCAAGCATTTAGGTTGTGTGTTCTCCCAAGATGGTAATATAGTAAGTGAGATTGAATCAAGGTGTAATAAAGGTAATGCAGCGAGTTCGGGGTTGCGATCAACAGTATTCTGTAAGAAGGAAGTCAGTTCCCAGGCAAAACTATCTTTACATCGGTCTGTTTTTAGACCAACTTTGCTTTACGGGAGCGAAAGCTGGGTGGAGTTAGGATATCTTATTCATAAGTTAGAATTAATATACATGAAAGAAGCGAGTATGATTTGTGGTACAAACATGTGGGAACAATGGCAGGATTGTGCACGGAATGAGGAGATAAAGGCCAACTTAGGAATGAACTCGATGGATGAAGCTCTACGCATATACCGACTTCAGTGGTAGGGTCATGTAAGGCGAATGGAGGAGGATAGGTTACCTAGCAGAATAATGGACTCTGTTATGGATGGTATAAGAATTAGAGGGAGACCAAGACGACGATGGTTAGGCTCAGTTTCTAACGATTTGAAGATAAGAGGTATAGAACTAAATGAGGCCACAACACTAGTTGCAAATAGAGGATTGTGGCGACTTTTAGTATTTCACAGAGGTTTGCAGACTGAACGGTGAAAGGCATAACAGTCTTTAATGAGAATGTATCTATGGTTTCAAAAAATGAGATATTGGTAGAAATATATCCTTAAAAGGATGTGTCTACTGAAGCATGATATAATATACTAGCAAAAGCCATAAATTCCTTAAGTATTTCCCCTTTAAATCTCAGGTTAGATGGAAAACGTATAAAGTCCACTGTCGTCCGGATAAAAGAGGTGGGGACCACTTTTCTCGGAAGTACACCAACAAGAAGAAAGCAGTTTCTGCGTATATTAGTTCACTCAAGGGCTTTGAATCCCACTACTGCCGTAGTATCACTCGTAGAAGTTACGTAGCTTAGTTCTGATCTGAATATCCAAAAGCTGGCTAATGCTTACAACGCCCCAGCTGATGACAGTGTGAATGTGAAGAACTCCTACTTTCGTTACATTTCTAATCGTAAATTTTACCTAAGTTTTGGATCACCCAGGCTCCACTTGTCTTGAATTTTCAGTGAGAATTAAGCCGGAAACTGATCCTATTAAGTTGTATTCACTGGAAGCTAGCAAGGGAATTCACCAGAAAAGGGCACAAGCCTTTTTTCGTTACTCAGAGAAGTGAACCAGGTGTATTTACACTGTCTTTCGATTGTCAGAAGAATTTGTCATATCCCAAAATTCCTGATCAGGAAACTTACTATCGGCGCCAACTCTACCTGTTCAATTTCTCTATTGATGTTGGAAATTCTATGAGCAAAGTGTCACCAGATGACTGTTTCAGCTACATATGGACTGAGGGGACTTACCCGAAAGGTCAGAATGAGGTGGCATCTTGCGTTTATCACTGCTTGCAGAACTTGGACTTATCGAACATTAAGAAAATAAATCTCTTCGCCGACGTATGTGGGGGACAAAATAAAAATAGGGGAATAACAGCTATGCTCCAAAGGTGGTTCCTACAATCGGCAAGAGATGTAGAGGAGTTACAGTTAATTTTTTCAGTATGAGGTCATTCCTTCAATCCCCCTCATCGGTTATTCGGTGTCTGTGGAAAAGAATTCAAGAAGAGGGAAGTAATCAAAAATCCATTCGTCAACCAAGGATTGACATGGATATATTTAACTGGTAACAAGAGGCAAGAGAGCACATGAAACCTATTCAACAATGGCACTTTCAATCCGCACCTTGCAAGCGCTACTTTTTCAGACGATAAAGAACGTCTCATCTCATGGTCCTTGTGGATGGAGAGCCGTTTTACTCTCATAGAGCTGGACTCTACAGATCCCTGATGAAAACTAAGAAGAATGTGTTGGCTATAAACCCATCACCTGTTCGCAAGGAACACTACTTCAGTCAACAATAATAAAGTGTCAGATGTGAAAAGGCTCCTTGAATTGCACTTTGGCTGATTGGAAGTTGAGCCCATCATTGAAATTCTACGTTGTCTTTGACATTTGTGATAGTCATCAGTCAGATGTCAACGAAAATGTCGATAATGAACTTTGCAATGCAATAGAGGAAGCTCCTGGACTGTGTATTTAAATGTCTACGCAGGGGACTCTTAAACCATAGTGAAAGAAACATGGATATTTTATATTTTTGTATTTTGTGCTTTTAATAAATAGTAGCAAAATGAATAAAAAACATACTGCTAAAATACAAAATGAATAAACTCCATTTCTTAGAAGCAAAATCAATAATGTCCACTTTTAAAACAACAATAACAGTCTAAATGATAATACAATGAGTATTATTACTTGTTCTATTAATAAGTGAATTTATGTGATTTTATACGTTCATTTTGTAAGCAACAGCCTTAATGGAATGTAGATTAGGTGAAACTTTATCTGTCCCTCTAATAATTAAGAGGGGAATTCCTCAAGGCAGTATCATTGGACCTTTATATTTTCTTATTATATATATATATATATATTGCACCCATAAGCGAATTTGCCTAAATTAATTTACAATCAAATTGAATATTTCGCATATGAGATACCACAGTGAGGCTGTGAAACTAGCAGTCACAAAGGAACTTTCTGGCGCCAGCCTGACGGCAAATAGAATCCATGAAACTCTTCTCTAAGCACGACCCACTTGTAAACCATCCTTAGGGTTCCTTCCAATAAATTTTATGACACCGCATAGGAGCGGCGACTTGCTGTTCGTTCTCACGAGAAAAGCACGCGTTGAAGCCTGACCTACTTGGCTAGGACAATAGAAGACAACGACAATAACCGCCAATCCTTGGGAGGAAGCGGAGGCACCCACGCTACGAAGGGCGCGAAAGTCTCAGCCAATCAGAAAATTCTAAATTTGAATGAGCTGTCATACCGGGAAATCTACAGTCAGTATTTCGGCATTTGAAGCCCGGTGTGGTAGTGAAAAACAGTGTCCTGACTTCTTTATAATATTTTGGTGAATTATCAGTGCGAATCTGTGGTAAATTAGTGCCTAATTAATAAAATTCAACTTCACACGGAGGAGTAATAGGATCCAGACGAAGGAGCTGTCATGGCAGGATGAGGCCATCCACCGGAAGAAAATAACACCAGTGACGCGCGCCGTCGTATGGAGTATCCTGTGATCATTTCCCGCGGCGCAATATCATATGTGAGTCGGACAAAATTTAGGCAGTTTGCATATGAATTTTGAAAACCATAACCTACGGATATACGAGAAAGCGCTCCCGAGGACTAGATCATTACGCCACATCCCTTCCACGGAACTATTTTCCAGGTGGTGGGAGGAATCTTTACAAAAACCAGCGACCAGAGGGTCGAAGTCTCAGTGTCTTCAGAGTTCTCAGTTGTTTTGTTGAGTCTTGGCAGTGTTTCTGTAAGTCTCAGTCGTTCTCAGTTCTCAGTTATTGTCGTGAGTACTTTTAGTGTTACTTCAGTATTCTCAGTGAATCTACGTTTTGACAGAGTGACAGAGTGTGTCAGCTAAGTTTTTTTTAGTCAGCTTTATTTTGGCTGGTAAGAAAGCGATTAGACACTTGTAGGCATTTTAGAAAGCCTTGTATTATTTATTTGGGAGAATAGCAGTTCAGAGAAATGAACACTTTCACAGACTTTTACTGTACATGCAGGGAGAGTAGGCAAGAGCTACACTTTCAACTTAAATGAACTCACATTACTAGTCGAGGGAAACAAGTCCATGTTTTCAGCATATTTACATAAAGACATTTCTAACCAGCGGGGAGTGTTACATGTGAGATCAGTATAAAATTTTCTCCACAATATAAACTGTATTTTAGCTTGTTTCTACCATTCAATAAACTGTTTGGCAAGCGAGATGTTTACGGGCAGAAACTATTAAAGACAGACAGGAAGGAGATTGACTTTTTTCAATGAAGGCCGCAATAGTAAACCTTGAGGAAACAGTTATGTCCCAGTGGGGTTAATGTTCTGTAAGCTGTAGTGTAAACAGAGCTGAGGGATCGGCGAGCAGGCCAGCAGGTGATTTTCCAGGTAGATAGCGAGGCGACCATCCATCTATACAACGGCAGGAGTCTGCAGTGGCATCTTCTAACTTTCACTGGAGTGAGAGAAATGCGAGTGATTTATGCTAATATAAACGTGTGTCACGGCATGGCAAGAATGTGTCAAATTTGCGTGTGTAAAAATCTGGAATACCACATCAGCTTGAAGATGGAATTCTAATTTCCACCATGACCGGGACCGCAGGGTGAACCAACCTGCCTCCACCATCACAGGTATGAGCATCATTAAATAATGTAAATAAATATGTAGGACCGTGGCAAAATCGATGATCAATGTAGTTAGAGTACTAGGTAGGGTTGTAAATAATTCACAGTTTTATAATACTGCTAATAATAAGAATAATAACAATAATAAAAATAATAATAATAATAATAATAATAATAATAATAATAATAATAATAATAATGTTTATGTTGCACTTGCAGATAGGCTTATTTTTGTGCACTTTGTTAGGTAGATGTTGTTTGCGTGTTGTATGGTTTGTTTCTGTAGTATGTCATTTTTGACAGTTAGGCAGCTATGATATTTGATCTACGAGTGTAATGCCAGTTTATCTTTATTTATTCATCATGTTTATTTAGATCGATGACTAGAGTCATACTTTTGTTTGAGTTTTGGTCTTGTAGACGCCACCGCGATGATTTCAATGTTTATTTTGCTATTTTTGCGCATTTCAGCTTGTTTTGTGTTGGGGAATCATCCTTCAGATGACCGGTTTTTATTGTACCTATCCCGCGCGTTTTGCGACGAGTGTGGTAGACGCGAATATTTATTTCGGTGTAGGTGCGGTTACGCATGTTTCAACATCTGTGTTTTGAGAGGCAATCTCGTCATTTTTTTTTATATATGGAAATTGTGAGCGCCATTGATGAGTCAGCTCTGTGATTTTTGTGATGTGTTAACAGTGAATGATCGAGAGATCGAGCTAGATGATTAATATCCCTGATGATCTACGTTGATGATGGAAATATGATATTTGGACCATGTCTTGAATTGTCGTAAGAAGCCGTAATGTGCACGACAGATATTTTTGCCCGCCGGATACGAGCGAGGCTGTATTGTGAGAATAATGAATAATAATGACGTCGCGAATTAATGAGTTAATAAGAAGTGTGGAATGAAGAATTTAACCACGGGTGTTAAATGTGGTACGACATGGGTTATGATACTACAGGCAGGAGCCTGTATTTGTTTAAATAATTCCAGGGAAAGTGAATGCTCGGCAAGAAATGCTAGCCAGTGTACAATGTGAACAGAGCGACGAGTCAATGTGTTTTGAATAATTATGTAGAGTCACGAAAGACGTGAAGCAACAGTAATTTGTCCATCAAGGTTAAATAATATCATGTCCAGACATATATCGTCTGAAATTTGAGATTGCCGTCAAATTCGCAATATTTCATTTTGCTACTCGCAGCGGGGTATATTTTTCTGGAGACTCCGATTTGATTTTGCGCATTCTATCCTTATTAATTTCCAGTAGACCGCGATGGTGGGATCCAGTTTGCTTCTTTGTTTTTCTTTCTGAGTGCACCTTTACCGTTTATTTTGTAGGACGTAAGCGTATGTGAATTATTTATATTTGATTTGTTGTAAATAAATAGGTAGATAGGTTAGTTTTTTTTTTGATTTCTGTATTTTCTTTATCGGAGCAGTGTTTCTCCGTTAATTAAGGTAATGAGGTAAATAAGATTTCAGATGTTAGGTTTATGGATCATCGACTATGTCACGGTCGAAACAATAGTAGTGGTATGCTCATACCAGGCATTTAAGTAATTACCAAACTTTCTTTTAAAATCCACTACATTTTTATTTTGAAATGCAGCGATCTTTAAATAAACCAATTGTATAAAACTGCCGCAATGAATGGTAAATAAGATGGCATCTGCCTCCATCTAGTGGTGATACCACAAATATGAATTAATAATAGGATGCAACTAGCGGCAAATTTAATAAAAATTTTAATGTACAAGGATCGCTATCATTCGATAATGTTAACATCAGGCTTTTGGCCTAAATTTCTGTTTATTTTAAAGAAGTCCAGTCTATCACAGGCAAGCAAGTGAAGGCTAACATTTAGATGAGTGGTTGATACGCTCAGATTTGATGTTTCAATAACTTATTTTGTTTAACCATGAGGTGTTTGAATAAGACAACGGTTATGTAGAAAATGAAGTGTGATGTTCATGGTTGTTCTGTTTTCTTCGAATTATTCCTTATGTAATACACTTGCTTAGTGCAGTCCATGTTTATTTAAATTTGGGTATTTTACCATATGACCTACATGTAATGAACATTTGATAACTCCTACGAGTCAGTGGTTTGATGACATAACAAATTTAATTTACTTTTGTGAGTCAAATATTTTAAATTTATTTTGAGAGATATTGTTTCTCCGTAATGTGATTCTGTATTTCAAGAAGGTGGTCTTTCTGACCAGAGTTTTAAACTGAGTCATTTTATTAACTTGAAGACAGTGTCAAGATAGTCTGGAAGTCTTAATTGAGGTGTTTGACCTTCAGTCAGTTTATTTAGGCAGTTTATGACTGCTTTGCAAAGCAGATCCTTACACTTTAATATTTTATTAGTCTCATTTATTTCATTTTGTTTTCATTTTCACTAGTTCGGTTTACGTTCATTTTTTAGCATTTTGCATTTTATTTCAATAAATCAGTCTTTATTTTACATTTTAATTCAGTCTTGGGTACCGTCATTTTAGTTAGTTTACCCCTTCTTTTCATTCCCTCACTCCTTTATCAGCGGGTGGCCTCTCCGGGGATAACGGACGGGCACGACCGAGAAAGAAGAGTCTACATGCAGCGGTGAGTATGATATACATGTCATTTATTACAGGAGCAGCCGGCGCACAGGAAAAGGAAGAGATCACCGCAGTTGTCGCCTTTAAAAAGGGCACAGGGGCCGGAGTGAGGAGTGAAAAGCGTGTCGCCCACCTTTGGGGCCAGATTTGCTTATCCCCGGGACTTTACACTTTACATTTAATTTATTTTGTACCCAGACTAACAGCCATGAACATAGATTTACTGAATGTTGATAAAAATGAATGCTGTGATAGTACTGTTTGACAAGTAGTGGTATTAATTATAAATGAAATGTTTTGTATAATTTTATCCAAATTTAGGATAAAATTGTTTTGTATTGGTGATTACTGTGTCTTGCATGTGTTGGAAGTATGTTGGGGAGCCTCAAGGTCTCAGTCGTATTCTCTCAGCATATAAAAATGTCGATTAGCCAGGAGCAGTGGGACATGTTAATTAAAACCATTAGTGATTTAAGTATAACAACAAATGAACTGAAATCCAGCCAGGCAGAGTTAGCCGACGAATTAAAATCCAGTCAGGCCGAACTTGTAAACAAGGTAGAAAGTAGCCAGGCCGAGTTAGCTAACGAATTTAAAACCACGCAAGGCGAATTAAAATCCAGCCAGGTAGAGTTAGCCAACGAGTTAAAAGCCACACAAAGCGAATTGAAATCTAGCCAAGCCGAACTTGCAAATAAAGTAGAGGCAGTACACGGACAGGTCTTGGAAGAATTCAAACAGTGTGAGATAAAGCTCGAGGAGAAATTTATAAAGAGCCAGGTTGAATTGAAGAAAGAGTTACGGGAAAACCAGGATAAACTCATGCAGGCGTGTAATGCAAACAGGCAGGAGACGATGGAAGAAATAAAGAAGTTAGCCGATGCACAAGCACAAATACAAGAGCAGTTAGACAGCCATAGCGCGACTGTTGAGGAAACTATGAGGGAAACCAGGGTAATGGTGCAAGATCAAGGCAAGGATTTAGCTCGAGGTATGATACTCCTGGAAGAACGGATAGATAAAATTGAGGATGAGACTAAGAAAGAAATGAATAAAGTATGCGTACAGATTGGAGAGACTCAGGAGAAAACGAGCCACGAAATCATGACCTTAAAGTCGGAGACCCAGGATATTACAAAGAGGTTAACCGAACTGTCAGAAAAGATAGCGGAAACTGAGGGTGCGATTACACTCAGTGAGCAGTCACTAAGGCAGGAAGTTAGCGAGGTCATAGAGGGAAAAATTCAGGCAATCAAGACCCAGGGCGAAAACCTGTCGACCTTAGTCAAGATGCTAGTAGACAAGCAAGCCGAATCCCAGGTAGCCAGAGAAATTAGGATACAGCCGCAGCATGAGCCGACACAGAGCGAGCCGATAACACAAATATTTAACATGGAAAAGACAATGCCGGAAAGTACACAAAGAACTGAAGCTTCCACGCAGATCATAAACATTGTCCGTACGAGTGACGACCAACCGAAGAAATTTAGTGGAACGTCACAAATAACCCCAAAAGTATATCTTAGGGAATTGAAACAATATTTCCAAGATATTAAAGCCCCAGAAGACAAGAAACTACGCATAGTAGAAAAATATCTCGAAGGACAGGCAAAGACCTGGTACTATGGTTTCGTAGATACTTTTAAAACGTTCGAAGATTTCGAGAAGGCTTTCCTCGAAAGGTACTGGTCCTTGTCAACACAACAAGCACTCAGGATGGACTTGTACACTCGCAAGTACATGTCGACACAGCCCACACGATATCTAGACTTCTTCTTAACACAGCTCGTGAAGCTTAGACAATTAGACTCCCCGGTGTCTGACGCAGAAATCGTGCAGACAATAATAAAGCAATTTCCGTCGGACGTGCAGAGAATGCTCATTACAGCGAGGGTAGATGATCCATCTCAAGTTGAGGCTATTCTAAGGGAGCTAGACGCTACATCCACTAATAATGTACCGCAGAGAGTGACCAGGCAAACGCAGGAACATAGGGCTTACCTAGCTAATGCCACCAGTGAAAATGTACGAGGCAATGCGCAGGTAAACGGCCCGAATTCAGGCGCTGTACCGCGGCGAGAGACGAACACGAGACGCCAGGAGGAAGAAACCCAACGTCCGTGGTTTAGAAGACCTAACTATCCAGACAGGCGACCGCGATACCAAGACAGGCAGCCATACCAAAGGAGGTACCTCTCACGTGATAGAAGGCGATGGGAAGATCGAGGAAGAGATAGGCCTTATTATCGCGACCCTGAAAGGAGGTGGAACGAGAGAAGGAATTACCAGCGAGATAGGAACTCGGACCCGAGGTATCAAGAGGGGCGCCGATACATCAGTGACCTGAGTAACAAACAGCAGCGCGATCCGTGGAAACAGGCAATCGAATCCCAAGACATGAACCCGGATATCACGGGAGCCGAAAGCCTCAAGTTCCAGCAAACAAGAAGGAGAGGAAGCGAGGACCGCAGACCGCTCAATCCGAATGCACCGACGTACGAGGGGACCGGTGCTAGGAAAAAAAACTTCAATTTCGAATTAGTAGCTCCATTAGACACTGACTCAGCCACACATTTAACCATTGAGAATGAAGAGTGGGAAGTAGCAAAAGTAGATTCGTGGATAGCGCAGCCTGAGGACTTATTAAATGATGAATTCAAGCAGGAGAGCCCACAAATTTTACCTCTACCTGTGATTAAAATAAAAATTTATAGAACAAGCATTTTAGGACTTTTAGATACTGGTGCGAGTATCAGCATTATTTCGAGGACTCTGTTTAATGATTTGAAAGAGAGAATGAGCCTACCTGAGATCCCGGTCTCGACGGTAAAAATAAAAGGGATCGTGCCAGACAGGGTGACTACCTGCAAGTCCCAGACGTACCTGGAGATGACAATAGGGAGCTCAACCTACAGTCATACATTTATCATAATGGCCAGAGTTAACTACAACGTAATTCTTGGAGCTGATTTTCTAAGGGAAACACAGGCCGTCATTGACCTTGCAGGGGGCGTTGTGAGATTCCGAAGGAATGGAGGTCACGACAAGGTGGCAATAAATCCGGAAACTGATGAGGACGAAGCAGATGACAGTACTGACGGAGAGTTCCATGATATCTTAGGAGCCGAGCATGCGGATGAACAGTTAAATATTTTGGACCATGAGGGGATTTTTACAGACATTTTTATGGCCGATACTGCAGAAGATATCGAAAAATTAATCAATGACAAGGTTGCAGAGTTCAAAGGAACGAAAGAACAGAAAGATCAATTAAGAGCCTTCTTAATTGAACATCAGGCCGTATTCGATTCCAAAGTAGGCCTCATCCCTAATTTTACATACGTTTTCAATGTTTTGGACTGGGAACCATACAAACGTAAGCCGTACCCAGTGCCAGAGAAATACCACGAGGAGGTCAAACAAATTATTAAACAAATGGAAGAGAACGGGATTATCTCGAAGCGACCCACTCCGTACGTGAACAGCCTTGTCATAGTAAAGAAAGCAGACAATTCCCTGAGGCTGTGCCTCGACGCTCGTCAATTAAACTCCAAATTAATCCCAGAGAATGATCAAGCCATGCCTATTAAGGACGCAATTCGTCGATTTAGAGACATGGAAATTTTTACAGGTGTGGACCTGACCAGTTCTTTTCACCATATCCTTCTGCATGATAAGTCGAAGTTACTAACAGGGTTTATGTTTGATCAACAGACCTATGTCTTTGAAAGACTCCCGTTCGGAACCCGCAACTCTTCTAGCGCTCTCATACGGGCACTTGACAGGAACCTAACAGACGAAGTCAAAGCAGTTACTACTTTGTACATCGATGACATGATAATCGCAACTAAAACCTTTGAAGAAAACCTCCAAAATTTAAGTAAACTGTTCAAAAACCTTATAGAAACTGGATTCAAGGTGAATATCAAGAAATCACACTTCTGTCAGCCGGAAATCCTATTCCTAGGACACGTGATAGACGGCAAGGGAATCCGACCAAATCCGGTAAAGTTAGAAGCGATAAGTAACTTCCCTAGACCTACCAAGGTGAAACATGTTCGCCAGTTCCTTGGTATGTGTCAATTCTTTAGAGAACACTGTAAAAATTTCACCGAAGTCGTAGCACCACTACAGGACCTGCTGTGTAAGAATAACAGATGGAAATGGACACAGGAAGCAGAGACAGCGTTCTCAAGTACTAAAGAATTGTTAGCCAGGAGTATACAATTAGCGTACCCTGATTTTAACAGACCATTTATCCTTCAGACAGACGCATCTAAAGTGGGCGTAGGTGCAGTCTTATTCCAGGAACAGGACAATGAATGTAAAACCAAGGACTATTTAGGCTTTTATAGTAGAAAACTGAGGTCGCACGAACGGAACTACACAACTACAGAGCTGGAAATGCTAGCTATAGTCCAAGCCCTACAGCACTGGCGGAAAGTTATTTATGGATTTCCAATCGTCATAAGAACTGACCACAAAGCTTTAACGTTCATGTTAAAATCAGCTGTCTCATCTGACAGAATTACGAGATGGTCATTATTCGTGCAGCAATTTAATTTCACCATTGAACACTGTACCGGCAAGGCGAACATCTTAGCAGACGCCTTAAGCAGGAACCCAAATAAACGTGAAGAGCAGGTAAATTATGTGGACTTAACACAGGAAGACCGGAATGTACTGCTCCGACTGAGCCAGTTACCAACCTTTCAACAGGCTGATCCAACCTTACAGCCGATTATCCAGTATTTCCAGGGAGCAATTCAACAAGGGGACCCTCGTTATGACGAAATTCACAAGGCCGCACAAGAATACAGGTTGTTAAATAATCAATTGTTAAAATATGCAGATAAGGATCATACTAAATTAAAGATTGTCGTCCCGAAAGAATTACAGGAAGAGCTAATATGGCATGTACACCGTGTTATTGGGCACGGAGGAATTGATAAGACCGTCGCCACAATTCAGGAAACTTTCACCTGGAAAGACCTAAGGAAAACTGTCAGGGATGCAATAATTACATGCGACACTTGCCAGCGTGTCAAGGCGAACTCCTACCTTTTAAAACAGAAGCCAATTCCCATTCTACCGTCAAAGCCCCGTGAGTTATTCGCGATGGATATTTATGGAAATATCCCGAAATCACGGAGAGGCAACCAGTTCATATTAGTCACCATGGATGTATTTTCCAAATTTACAAACCTTTCTCCAATGCAAAAGGCCAATACTAGGTCAGTTTTAAGATGCATTAATAGGGAAATAATTCCGGCCATGGGAAAACCGGAGAAATTATTAACAGATCACGGAACCCAGTTCACCTCCGCAGAGTTCAAAACAGGTTTAAGGCAATTAGGAATACAGCATGTTCTGAGTTCAACACGTCACCCAGAGTCGAACCCGGCAGAAAGAGTAATGAAAGTCATCGCAAAATTCAGCAGAATTTATATCCCGGAACAGCATTGGCGATGGGTCGATATTCTCCCATTGATCACTGACTGCATAAATAATACTGTCCATGAAGCAACAGCGAAAATCCCGGCCACAGTGCATAATGGCTTACAACCGGCCAGGCCGTGGAGTCCAGTCGTTAATTGTCCGCCTGAACCCCTATTATCTCCGGAACTATGTACACAACAGGTACAAGAGCGCTTAAGAGAGCAAGCCGACCGCAGGCTGAGAAGAGTTCGAAGAAAAAAATATCACAAGCCATTAAGGGTAGGTGAAATGGTATTGATCCGTAGACCAGCCATCTCCGATCCTGAAAGGAAGTATTACGCAAAGTTCGCACCATTGTACATCGGTCCTTACCGCATTGTGCAAGATATGCAAAACAATGCATATAAAATTAGAAGTTTAGATGGAGAAAATGAAATGATTATGAACGCAGCCAGTCTTAAAACATACAGAATAGCACCAGGCGCAGCTCAAGTGAATCTCGTGGAAAAACCAAGGAGCTCAAACGCAGGAGAAGACACAAGTTCCGGCACGGAAGAAGAAGATGATGATGATGACCCGTGTACCGAAGCAGAAGAAGAAGATGACCAGGAAACCCTATCAACGAACCCAGGAGACGACAGTCATTTCGAGATTGAGACAGGTCAACAGACAGAAGAGAATTGTCCGGAATGCGAACAGAACTCAGCCGAGATACTAGCAGTCATGAAACAGATTGCAGATGACCTCGAGAAAGAGAACAAACTTTTAGAGAGAGAAATCAGAGAAAAACTCAGACATAAGCAGAGGTATACTTCATAGTCAGGAGTATACATTCGCTTGTGGCTGCAAGTATGTCTAGAATATCATTGGTTGAATTGAGAAATCTTCCACTATCGCGTAAGATTTCTAACGTCGTAAGGGGGCATTGCACCCATAAGCGAATTTGCCTAAATTAATTTACAATCAAATTGAATATTTCGCATATGAGATACCACAGTGAGGCTGTGAAACTAGCAGTCACAAAGGAACTTTCTGGCGCCAGCCTGACGGCAAATAGAATCCATGAAACTCTTCTCTAAGCACGACCCACTTGTAAACCATCCTTAGGGTTCCTTCCAATAAATTTTATGACACCGCATAGGAGCGGCGACTTGCTGTTCGTTCTCACGAGAAAAGCACGCGTTGAAGCCTGACCTACTTGGCTAGGACAATAGAAGACAACGACAATAACCGCCAATCCTTGGGAGGAAGCGGAGGCACCCACGCTACGAAGGGCGCGAAAGTCTCAGCCAATCAGAAAATTCTAAATTTGAATGAGCTGTCATACCGGGAAATCTACAGTCAGTATTTCGGCATTTGAAGCCCGGTGTGGTAGTGAAAAACAGTGTCCTGACTTCTTTATAATATTTTGGTGAATTATCAGTGCGAATCTGTGGTAAATTAGTGCCTAATTAATAAAATTCAACTTCACACGGAGGAGTAATAGGATCCAGACGAAGGAGCTGTCATGGCAGGATGAGGCCATCCACCGGAAGAAAATAACACCAGTGACGCGCGCCGTCGTATGGAGTATCCTGTGATCATTTCCCGCGGCGCAATATCATATGTGAGTCGGACAAAATTTAGGCAGTTTGCATATGAATTTTGAAAACCATAACCTACGGATATACGAGAAAGCGCTCCCGAGGACTAGATCATTACGCCACATCCCTTCCACGGAACTATTTTCCAGGTGGTGGGAGGAATCTTTACAAAAACCAGCGACCAGAGGGTCGAAGTCTCAGTGTCTTCAGAGTTCTCAGTTGTTTTGTTGAGTCTTGGCAGTGTTTCTGTAAGTCTCAGTCGTTCTCAGTTCTCAGTTATTGTCGTGAGTACTTTTAGTGTTACTTCAGTATTCTCAGTGAATCTACGTTTTGACAGAGTGACAGAGTGTGTCAGCTAAGTTTTTTTTAGTCAGCTTTATTTTGGCTGGTAAGAAAGCGATTAGACACTTGTAGGCATTTTAGAAAGCCTTGTATTATTTATTTGGGAGAATAGCAGTTCAGAGAAATGAACACTTTCACAGACTTTTACTGTACATGCAGGGAGAGTAGGCAAGAGCTACACTTTCAACTTAAATGAACTCACATTACTAGTCGAGGGAAACAAGTCCATGTTTTCAGCATATTTACATAAAGACATTTCTAACCAGCGGGGAGTGTTACATGTGAGATCAGTATAAAATTTTCTCCACAATATAAACTGTATTTTAGCTTGTTTCTACCATTCAATAAACTGTTTGGCAAGCGAGATGTTTACGGGCAGAAACTATTAAAGACAGACAGGAAGGAGATTGACTTTTTTCAATGAAGGCCGCAATAGTAAACCTTGAGGAAACAGTTATGTCCCAGTGGGGTTAATGTTCTGTAAGCTGTAGTGTAAACAGAGCTGAGGGATCGGCGAGCAGGCCAGCAGGTGATTTTCCAGGTAGATAGCGAGGCGACCATCCATCTATACAACGGCAGGAGTCTGCAGTGGCATCTTCTAACTTTCACTGGAGTGAGAGAAATGCGAGTGATTTATGCTAATATAAACGTGTGTCACGGCATGGCAAGAATGTGTCAAATTTGCGTGTGTAAAAATCTGGAATACCACATCAGCTTGAAGATGGAATTCTAATTTCCACCATGACCGGGACCGCAGGGTGAACCAACCTGCCTCCACCATCACAGGTATGAGCATCATTAAATAATGTAAATAAATATGTAGGACCGTGGCAAAATCGATGATCAATGTAGTTAGAGTACTAGGTAGGGTTGTAAATAATTCACAGTTTTATAATACTGCTAATAATAAGAATAATAACAATAATAAAAATAATAATAATAATAATAATAATAATAATAATAATAATGTTTATGTTGCACTTGCAGATAGGCTTATTTTTGTGCACTTTGTTAGGTAGATGTTGTTTGCGTGTTGTATGGTTTGTTTCTGTAGTATGTCATTTTTGACAGTTAGGCAGCTATGATATTTGATCTACGAGTGTAATGCCAGTTTATCTTTATTTATTCATCATGTTTATTTAGATCGATGACTAGAGTCATACTTTTGTTTGAGTTTTGGTCTTGTAGACGCCACCGCGATGATTTCAATGTTTATTTTGCTATTTTTGCGCATTTCAGGTTGTTTTGTGTTGGGGAATCATCCTTCAGATGACCGGTTTTGATTGTACCTATCCCGCGCGTTTTGCGACGAGTGTGGTAGACGCGAATATTTATTTCGGTGTAGGTGCGGTTACGCATGTTTCAACATCTGTGTTTTGAGAGGCAATCTCGTCATTTTTTTTTTATATATGGAAATTGTGAGCGCCATTGATGAGTCAGCTCTGTGATTTTTGTGATGTGTTAACAGTGAATGATCGAGAGATCGAGCTAGATGATTAATATCCCTGATGATCTACGTTGATGATGGAAATATGATATTTGGACCATGTCTTGAATTGTCGTAAGAAGCCGTAATGTGCACGACAGATATTTTTGCCCGCCGGATACGAGCGAGGCTGTATTGTGAGAATAATGAATAATAATGACGTCGCGAATTAATGAGTTAATAAGAAGTGTGGAATGAAGAATTTAACCACGGGTGTTAAATGTGGTACGACATGGGTTATGATACTACAGGCAGGAGCCTGTATTTGTTTAAATAATTCCAGGGAAAGTGAATGCTCGGCAAGAAATGCTAGCCAGTGTACAATGTGAACAGAGCGACGAGTCAATGTGTTTTGAATAATTATGTAGAGTCACGAAAGACGTGAAGCAACAGTAATTTGTCCATCAAGGTTAAATAATATCATGTCCAGACATATATCGTCTGAAATTTGAGATTGCCGTCAAATTCGCAATATTTCATTTTGCTACTCGCAGCGGGGTATATTTTTCTGGAGACTCCGATTTGATTTTGCGCATTCTATCCTTATTAATTTCCAGTAGACCGCGATGGTGGGATCCAGTTTGCTTCTTTGTTTTTCTTTCTGAGTGCACCTTTACCGTTTATTTTGTAGGACGTAAGCGTATGTGAATTATTTATATTTGATTTGTTGTAAATAAATAGGTAGATAGGTTAGTTTTTTTTTTTGATTTCTGTATTTTCTTTATCGGAGCAGTGTTTCTCCGTTAATTAAGGTAATGAGGTAAATAAGATTTCAGATGTTAGGTTTATGGATCATCGACTATGTCACGGTCGAAACAATAGTAGTGGTATGCTCATACCAGGCATTTAAGTAATTACCAAACTTTCTTTTAAAATCCACTACATTTTTATTTTGAAATGCAGCGATCTTTAAATAAACCAATTGTATAAAACTGCCGCAATGAATGGTAAATAAGATGGCATCTGCCTCCATCTAGTGGTGATACCACAAATATGAATTAATAATAGGATGCAACTAGCGGCAAATTTAATAAAAATTTTAATGTACAAGGATCGCTATCATTCGATAATGTTAACATCAGGCTTTTGGCCTAAATTTCTGTTTATTTTAAAGAAGTCCAGTCTATCACAGGCAAGCAAGTGAAGGCTAACATTTAGATGAGTGGTTGATACGCTCAGATTTGATGTTTCAATAACTTATTTTGTTTAACCATGAGGTGTTTGAATAAGACAACGGTTATGTAGAAAATGAAGTGTGATGTTCATGGTTGTTCTGTTTTCTTCGAATTATTCCTTATGTAATACACTTGCTTAGTGCAGTCCATGTTTATTTAAATTTGGGTATTTTACCATATGACCTACATGTAATGAACATTTGATAACTCCTACGAGTCAGTGGTTTGATGACATAACAAATTTAATTTACTTTTGTGAGTCAAATATTTTAAATTTATTTTGAGAGATATTGTTTCTCCGTAATGTGATTCTGTATTTCAAGAAGGTGGTCTTTCTGACCAGAGTTTTAAACTGAGTCATTTTATTAACTTGAAGACAGTGTCAAGATAGTCTGGAAGTCTTAATTGAGGTGTTTGACCTTCAGTCAGTTTATTTAGGCAGTTTATGACTGCTTTGCAAAGCAGATTCTTACACTTTAATATTTTATTAGTCTCATTTATTTCATTTTGTTTTCATTTTCACTAGTTCGGTTTACGTTCATTTTTTAGCATTTTGCATTTTATTTCAATAAATCAGTCTTTATTTTACATTTTAATTCAGTCTTGGGTACCGTCATTTTAGTTAGTTTACCCCTTCTTTTCATTCCCTCACTCCTTTATCAGCGGGTGGCCTCTCCGGGGATAACGGACGGGCACGACCGAGAAAGAAGAGTCTACATGCAGCGGTGAGTATGATATACATGTCATTTATTACAGGAGCAGCCGGCGCACAGGAAAAGGAAGAGATCACCGCAGTTGTCGCCTTTAAAAAGGGCACAATATATATATATATATTGATATATCGATAATATGTGTAAAGAAGTGAAATCTGAGATAAGGCTTTTTGCAGATGATGTTATTCATTACAGAGTAACGAATAAGTTACATGGTTGTGAGCAACTGCAAAGTGACCTCGATGGTATTGTGAGATGGACAGTAGGCAATGTTATGATGATAAACGGGGATAAAAGTCAGGTTGTGAGTTCTACAAATAGGAAAAGTCCTCTCAGTTTTAATTACTGCTTAATGGGGTGAAAGTTCCCTTTGGGGATCATTGTAAATACCTAGGTATTAATATAAGGAAATATCTTCATTGGGGTAATCACATAAATATGATTGTACATGAAGTGTACAGGTCTCTACACATGGTTATGGGGGTATTTTGGGGTTGTAGAAAGGATGTAAAAGAGAGATAATATTTGTCTCTGGTGAGACCTCAACTAGAGTATGGTTCCAGTGTATGGGACCCTTACCAGGATTACTTAATTCAGGGACTGGGAAAAATCCAAAGAAAAGCAGCTCGATTTGTTCTGGGCGATTTCCGACAAAAGAGTAGCGTTACAAGAATGTTCCAAAGCCTGGGCTGGGAAGAGTTGGGAGACGAGCTGCTCGAAAGTTCTATTTTCCGAGCTGTCAGTGGAGAGATGGCGTGGGAGGACATCAGTAAACGAATAAGTTTGAGTGGTGTATTTAAAGGTAGGAAAGAACACAATATGAAAAGAAAGTTGGAATTCAAGAGGACAAATTGGGGCAAATATTCGTTTTTAAGAAAGGGGAATTAGGGATTGGAATAACGTACCAAGGAAGATGTTCAATAAATTCCAGTTTGTTTGCAATCAGTTACGAAAAGGCTAGGAAAGCAACAGATAGGGTATCTGCCACCAGGGCGACGTCCCTAAATGCAGATCAGTAGGCCTAATGACTGATTGTGGTAGTGTTTTTTTTTTTTTTTTTTTCTATTTTCTCAAAATATGCTGGAGTGGACTTCTCCCTTTTGCTTTAAGGCGACTCATTTGAAAATAGTCTGTATGGCGTGGTGCTCTAGGAGGCCGTGCTATATTGGTTTGGGCCCAACGAGCTAGCTCGTTGTTTGGGCCATTTTGTTCGCGCTTAGTGTAAATTCTTTGTTTGCAATCTGACATCGGTGCGCATTACCCATGAGCGCGAGTATATTCTTGGTTCGGCGTCCTTTCTCTCGCATATGACGCCATTTTATTACTGATGGGTTCCAAGTAGCTGTGGGGGTTTCGTGAATTGTTTGTATTACGCAGTATATCTTCATCAGAAAATATAGGTAATAACTGATTTTCCTAATATTCGTATTCATTATTTGCTATCGAGGGAAATAGGGGAGGTTTTATTTAATATTTTGGGGCACTTCTGCGTACTAACATAACTTGCCGGTACCAAGCTTCGGGAAAACTTGCACGCAGTGTGTCATTTGATAGTTATGACTGAATAGCGTATGTTTTTCAATGTAGGGTAGGTTTGGATTACAAGTTCGTGGTTGAAATGTATTCCTTTTTCTTTTTTTGAATTTCGTCTTCGAGCATGCTTTTAGTGTTTTGATTTATTCCTCGTTAATCGATTTTATCCATGTTTTCTAGTTCAATAAAATTTTAACATCCTGTTATATGCGACTTCTAGGTGTAGTTGTATACATTCATTGTTTTGGAGAACGTCTTTGTAGATTCCTTACAGCGTTTCTGTTCTGGGCTTTATGTGGCTTTGTTCTTCATTGGTTTCCTCCTATTTTAGCAGGGCAGAGGTATGTCGCGCTACAGAGATTCTGGCTCCTCGGACTGCAAGATTTATGTCGGAGATCTGGGTGAGTATTGTATTCTGAATGAATACTGTTTGGAATATTGCTCCTATATAGCCAGATTGTGTTTTGTTTATCTTCAACATGCCATGTGTGTCAAAATCTTCAGATATGTTCTGTAGCGGTCAAATAAGAGCGTAATTAACCTCGCGAATTTGTTTTATTAGTATACAACGCATAAATGTGCATTCAGAATAACCTAACGGATGATAAATGGTAGAAATCTTCCCTCATACTGGCCGATAGAGGAAAGGTGTATTCATTAGTGATGCCAGGTTGTTGCGATCCGGCTTTAAGTAGTATAACTTTCTTACGTAAGGGCCTTCGTGTTGTTCTAGGGTTACATTTGTACGCGTTTAAGTTATTTAGTTAAACTTTAAATATCAGTTTTAGGAACAGTGTATGTTTAACTTTATTATGTAGTAATTTAAGTGATTGCAGCCAGTGGACAAAAAGTCACAAATGTAGGCTAAAGTAATCAGAGGTGCAAAACATAGACTAAATTTAATCTGTTAATGCAGTGGTCAACCAAACCAACTGTGAATCTCCTGGTAATGTATCAACACTTATATCTTCTTCATGCCTGCAAAAACCAATGTGTGAAATATTTTTGCTTTGAACTTTGGCCAGTATGGTTCTGTCATATATGGTTCAATATTGTGCGAATATTGTCGAAGAATTCTCGCTATAGTCCCGTTTTTATGAGTTTCGACTTGACATTTAGCCGGAAGTCAGACGGTGGTGCCAAACTGCTACGAATACAAACAGCTGATTTACGATACAGAACACGAACAGAAATGCAAATACTGGAATATAAGTCCATAATCAGTTATTCTTTGTAGCAACATACATGATTCACATAAGATGAACAATAATACACAACACATTTAGGGTAAGGCTACAAGATAAAAATATGTCATTGCTCGAACAGATAAAAAGTGAGAAAATTAAATTAAATTTCTACTCAGCATGTAGAAGACCTACCGTTGCTTTTAGGTTGTTTCCCGTAACGAAGGAAATTATCCTACGAAGCGAATATACCACCCATTTCTGAGTCACTATCGGCATTGTCATCGTCTGTTGAGGTTTCACTCTCGCTTGATCCTACAGAGATAATAAAGTATTCAACATAATCGTCTGTGAGACTTTCTTTCTCCCAAGCTTTAATCATCTAACGTTGCTCTAGTCCTCCGCACTTATACAGCCTACAGCTTCGAAAATAAGTCTTTCAAATTCTGAAACTGTGAACAGTCTGTTATTCACAGCTACATAATCCTTCACTTAGGCCAAAATCAGTTCTATGGCGTTAAAATGGCAAGGGTATAGTGGAAGGTGAACTACTTTATTCGCGTTCCTTCTGGCTGTTTCATCCACCACATAAACTAGGCACTGGGGCTTGTTTTGTTTCAAGAGATGCATAAGATCCACCTTCCCCATGTCATCGCGAACCGAAATACTGTGCTCTTTCTCCCATTTAATCAGCTCGTTCTTTGTAGCCGCCATTGTTGGTGCTTTGTCAAGAATGACTCCCTAACATTACAAACAATTTCCCGGGCCTGGCTCTTTAGTGAAGTACCGCGTCCGAAGAGCTTTCTTCTCTTGGGAGCTTCATCCTTAGACATAGGCGTCGACATGACAGAATATCAAATTCACACACGGGCCTAAAATTAACCTACTATATTACTACTGAACGAAATATTAAACCAAGCTACTATATAAAATAGATCACCTGTTACACACTATTCACTACAATATAACGCGTTATGCTATTAAAAATGCTAAACAAATCATTTATAAACTCTACAATACGAAATATAAACGAACAACCTAGCACAGAGACACAAAAAGACCGCAAAAAGATCTGACCACAATACAATACACAGCTGATAGCACGTGGTTACAGTAAACAACAAATCGACAACACTGCTAACTAGAACTGGAGTCTAACGCGCTCTATCGGAGTGATCGGCTGCCTATGATTGGCTGTTGATTAATTCACTTACCCTCCGCCAAAAGGCAGCGCTCAAACGTCAAGTCGAAACTCATAATAACTGAACTATAGTCGTGTGTGCTGTGGCTCTGTATTTCTCCAAGATTGTTTTCCCAAGAGAAGCGGTGATATACTGGGTTTTTCTGAAAAACACATAATTGCAGGGATAGATTAATCGCATGTACCAGGAAAGTAAAGGAGAGAAGATTTATGTAGACTCGCTTCCATGAGCTGGACAAAACTTGGTGTGGGCAGCCTGTGCCATTTTCGCTGTGAAAGGTATCGCATAATTTTGTTCCAACAAAGAACTATCTTCATCAGAGTATTGTGAAATGTGATTCAGTGTTAATGTTAAATTTTGTACTTGCATCTTTGTGTGCAATTATTATTATTCCTGGCATGTAAAGAAAAAGTGTTACATTTGTCCAGAAATGCATATTTTTGAGATCAGACTCTTATCGGACCATCAAATGCCATGAGCTGACATGTTTCGTGCACTTTCGTGGTGTGACACTAATCATCTGTATTACTCGGGAAACTTTTTAGTGATACTTCGTTTTTACAGGGGTGAGAAGTAAGGAAGGAGCTAGCCTAGTTCTGGTAATACTGCCAATTGAATGGAAATGAAACCTGAATTGAATGTATAGTATGATAGATAATTACGAATTTTCGAAACCTTTAGGCCTGGTTTCTTACTCTGTTAAATTTTACTTAACAAATGTTAACAATTGTTATTAATTTAATGCTTCGTTTAAAAGTACTCTGTTTCACGAACACATTTCCAACATTTGTTGCGAAACAAATGTTAAAGACAAATTACATTTCCGTGAGGTTTCTAAACACGTTTGGCAGTGAGCTTCTTTTGTTTCTTTACATAAAGCGCTCCTAGTCCATACCTGCCAACCCTTCTGATTCGCCCAGTAACTTTCCGGTTTTTTTAAACTAGTCTTCCGATTTTGCGATTTATTCTTCTTCCTATGCTTGACCAATATAACCTCCAGTATGGTCGGTAATCTTCCCCTAGGTTAAAGGAAACATTTTTGTGTGTGAGGGTGCGTAATTTACGCAACCCTATTTTTAATTGTATTTATTTGATGCTTTATTTGGAGTGTATCGTCCGTCGCTTTTGTTTATCGTGCTTTACAGCTCGGGGTTCGGGACGGAGTGCGTGGTTCGCGCACTGTTAAAATCGTTTCTGCGCGTAGTTGCGTTGAAGCTGTAGACCCCATGTTTTTTCTTGCGGTTCTGTGCTTTTTTCGCCTGTAAAAGTCATATATTAATAATGGATGAGACACATTAATCTGTTTTGTATGCGATAGTTTTGCATATTTCTGTGCATTTGTGTTCATTCTTACTTCCTAATATTGAGTTGCATGTATTTGAGGGAATGGTAAAACTTCCATAAGCGGGCCGGGCATGGCGCGCCTCACACTCTGCTCGCTGTATACGCGTAGGCTTGGTGGCGGATGATGCTGTCACCAACTGTTGAGAAAATGTGACGATCGTTTACAACCACTAAATTATCTTTTTTTCTTGCCGTGCGTGCAGCATGCGCCGCAGCGATAGTTAAGAGCCTCTCGAAGGGAGTAGGGGGCCCCTGTTTTCATGACAGAGCTTGGCTTGGATTTACAAAGATAGGTTACAACTACTAAATTACATTGGTAACCGTGTGGCCACTGATCATGAGACCTCTAGCGGGGAAAAAAGTTACATAGACTTCTTCACAGCTGTTCGGAGCTGGCCAATGGGAGTAAAGATAATGGTGGCAATTTCTTCTTTCATGCTGTCTTGCTTTCAATTTTTCTATATATATGCTTTTTGGGGTGAGATGGTGGGTTTATAGCAAGCGTAGAGGAAGGATCTCTCCTCTCTGGTACTCCAGGTAATGTAAAACGTTCCTTTTTAATCTTTACTAATGATTACCAATGCCGGCCCGCTTGCGAAAGCGCCACCCAGGGAGTTGTGTCTGTGACAGTTTCTGGTATTTTCTCTTCACGTTATGGCCAAAAAACATAACGGTCGTTATCTCCAAGTGTTCAGAGATACTTATAAAATTAAATTTCCGTTCATTTTACAGTCTAAGGTAAAACTTTACTTCCCGCAGCCCAACGTTTATAACATTATAGGGAAGTGAAAATAATGTAAATCTTACTTGGAATTCCTTTTAGAGGAGAGATGTGTTCATTGCCATGTCTAGGAACCCACCAGCCCGCCCCGAGAAATATATTTACTTTTATAACCTAATAAAGAGCAGTAGCCGCCATCGTCCATGGCTCAAGTAGTTTCTTGCATTCTCATTGGTCATGGTGAACGGAATGTGACGTCATTGCCATCAATGCTGATAAATACATTGCGTTACCAATCCCGGCTGAATAAAAGCACAAACAAAAAAACACCATGTAAAATTACAATGCAGCTTTAACCGTCCGGACCAATGGTCTTGTCCAGGTCTTATCCTAACCGTCCGCACGGCAAGAACCAGTCCAGACCAATCGTGTTTCCACATGAAACTAGAGGCGTAGGGCCGCTTCGCGGCTTCTAACCGTCCAGACCAATGGCCTTGTCCACGGCAAGAATCCTAACCGTCCAGACCAATCGGCTTGTCCACGGCAAGAATCCTAACCGTCCAGACCAATCGTGTTTCCACATGAAACTAGGGGCCTAAGGCCGCTTCACGGCTTCTAACCGTCCAGACCAATGGTCTTGTCCACGGCATGAATCCTAACCGTCCAGACCAATCGTCTTGTCCACGGCAAGAATCCTAATCGTCTTGCCACCAGCTATCTAAGCACCTCACTCATTAGTTCCTCCGTACAGAGGTTGGCAGCTCTGAGCATAGCTTCACAACATCCTTCCCGAGAAGGCCGCGAGCGTGTAAACAAACGACGGTCGTCCCGCGCGCAGCTGGATGTAGCGAGTGCTGGGCTGCGAGAAGTAAAGCATTGATCAGTCTAATAAAGAGAACTATTATGCATTTTGTTGCCTGTGTTGGTGTGATATAAATATTATTATTTGTATGGATGTCATAAATGAGAATGTTAGGTACATTTTCTTGTAACCATTTGTATGTTTTCTTAGCTTAAGATTTTAAATTTAATGGTCAGTTCGCATTGTAATTGTAGATATGTATGCCTTCTATTCTGTCCTTTTTTCACCTAGACCGTGGCGCAATGTATGTGATGAAATCCAAGAATTTAAAAAATCTTCCTATTTTTGATTTCTAAAAGTTGGCAGGTATGCTAGTCATATGTTGAAATAGTATTTTGTCACACAGATACAGGGTTGACATTGTTATTGGTTATGGTTAGCGGAGACCGCTAAGACGTAAACAGGCCAAGTAAGAGGCAACAAAAGCGTTATTATGATGCGAGACAAATGTTGTTATAGTTGTAATTTAAAATTATGTGTGTGTGCTTAAAAAATGAAATAACGGGCTGTTATATCACAACATTCAATATAGCCTATTCTTATAGGAGTGCAACCTCAGGCTCCTACATCACCGTGAAAATGTGATAATTGATGTTTTTCGGGCGTTCTTTTATTGCAGGGAAAATAATGTATTGCCTTGTTAATGCTTGCAATGGCAGCAGGAATTTTTTGCAGGATTCTACATACACTTTTCTTGCACTTGTGAACATAGTTACCTACAATTACATGAAGTGTCTCAAGCATAATATCTAACAAGTAGAGGATAGATCCTCCAGTCAGCCAGTTTTCACAGAGCTTCAATGCACCTGTGGGGCAACACTCAACAGTAACTTGTGTATAAGGGTTTAAGTCAATACGCTTTCGTTTTAGAGTAAATGAGGTCAGGTGTCATTACACAGAATCTGCTTTGGTCAAAGTGGAGGTGATAGAACTCTAAAAGGTGAAGAAATTTTACTTAAACATGTCAGGTTCGCAACCTAATAACTTCGGAAAAATTAATGAATCCCCGATTCCAATGCAAGGCATATAGGGTATACTTGGGAGTTACATCACAGTCAAACGGGTGGTGGCATAGTGGTCACCGTACTTGTCTGCGAACCTCGTAGACGTGAGTTTGAGTCGCGTTGTGGCTATAATTGATGTAGAAAATAAATTAACATTTGAGGGGACGTTATTTAAAAATCGGAACAAAAATGTTACACAAATTGCAGTACACTTTATTTTCTACCTGAAATTAATATAGGTAGGCCTAAATGTTCTCACAGGTGCTGTTGGATCTCTTTCTCTGTATATATATTAATTTGAGGTAGAAAATAAAGTTCCACTGCAATTTGATTATTATTTTTAATCGCATTTTACCTTCACATTCCCTAAAATAATGAAAATGAAAACCTACAACCTGTTTTCCAGTCACTGACCGGGTCTGGGATGAAATGAATGAAGGAAGCATATATAGGCTATTATTACAATGGGGTCGCCACTCCCAAAGTGATATATTAATGCCTGGTAGATGCTATGAAATGAGAATGGAGTGTGTTGCTGGAATGAAAGATGACCGGGAAAACCGGAGTACCCGGAGAAAGACCTGTCCCGCCTCCACTTTATCCAGCACAAATCTCACATGGAGTGACCGGTATTTGAACCACGGTATCCAGCGGTGAGTGGCCGACGCGCTGCTGTCTGAGCCACGGAGGCTCTTTTTCCTTGAAATAATAATTGGTATAAAAAGGCATGCCTATGGCGGGACTCAAAACTCGCATCATCGCAGTTCTCAGACAAGTACGATGACCCCTTGACCACTGCTCCACTTGTCTGGGTTGCAACTCTTCAAGTATATACGCGTTACATCAGAATGGGGGGATTCATAAAAATTTTGGAAATTATTAGCTTGCGGACCTGACAAGTTTAAGTAAAATGTGTTTGCATTTTATTGTTCTATCACCTCTACGTGGTCCGAAGCGGATCCTGCCTCATGACATTTGTTCTCACTTTTTTCAAAGACGGAAGCGTATTGACCTAAGCCCTTATGCACAAGTTACTGTTAAGTGTCCCCAACAGGTACATTAGGCTCGTTGAAATCGATTGGACGCAGGGTCTGGCCCCCTCCTTGTAAATTCTATAAGCAACTGCTGCACTGGAGAAACTGATAAGTTTCAATCTGTTGGAAACTAACCTATTTTCAATATCGTGTAGTACCTTATTCATTATGGCTTTAGTAATTAAAAAAACTTTTTTTCTGACAACTCTAAAAAGTCGTTATTTCTTAGTATGGTTCGTCTTTTGCCTTCTTCAGTTTATAGTCTTCATACAGCAATACAGTTTCAAACTTACGTCTTCCACATGCCTCTATTTTGAAATTTTAGCAGCTGTTAAAAGACGTTTAACACAGGGCTGCTGCCATTTGTTAGTTAACAATTCTTGATGAGACTATCATTTTGTTAAATTACGTGCTAAGTCTCCTTAACAGCAGAGTTAACACTTAACATTCATTGAAGAAACTGGACCTTATTGTCTTAAGCCAGCAACTGTGTCACACACGCGCGCGTTATATAACATTTCTCGATGCGAATCTTGTTCATAGCATGAATTCTCAGAAATATCACTTCCACAATCACAACATTACTAGCACGTAAAGTGTACTCCAGATGTCTCACTGCGGTGTATAATCGATTCATAGTTTGTGTACACAGGTTGCCGATACGAATCTTGACGATTGCCGAGGTCTACCGACTCAGCCCTAGGGAGTCCAGGTATCACTAAAAGTTTCACGAGTAATTCCTATTGTTGCTATTAAAAAAAAGTAATGCCTAACATAGTCTGTTAACATCCGCAAAAGGATTGCAATGGTTTCCGGACAAATACATTTAGAGACAACATGCATATTTGTACTTCTGGAGACTGGTCAGATGATTGATCGCAGCTGTTGACATACTGTGGGTAAGTCTTCATACGATTCTTAAGTTTCTTACCGGCTGCTGAAGTGATTGTCTGCAGATGCAGTTATTCATTAAGCTGTGTTGTGTCCCAGGCAATGTACAGGTTTTCCAATGCTGAGTAAGCAGACAGGCATTTTGTATATAGGTTGGCGGATGGAGATGCGGTGAAGGCACGTTATTTCTACCAAGAATGATATCGGAATCGTCATTGCCCCGATAAGAAGAATTAACATTTTAATGTGTCCATCGCCGCGTATACCTACACCTGGCACCAGAAGACTGCCAAGATTCACTACCCTTGTCACTGTTCAAGCTGTTCTTGAAGCTGTACACCAGAATCCTCGCGTCAGCACATGGAGTTTAGGTAGACAGATGAAATGTCCTAATGTTAGTATCTGGCGACTTTTGTGAGAACACCAACTGTATACAATATTAAACAGAAGGAAGGATCCACCTTTCAATACTCCGTTGTTAAGTTGAACCAAAATAGAGGTTACAACCTGTTCATTCGGGACCGGTTGCAACACATTTGAAGTGTCATCATCAGCCAATTAGCAAAACAGTGCAAAAATTAAGTCATAAAGGTCTAAAAACAACTCTAACAGTGATCACAGGCAAAAAAAATTAACACTATTTTGTGCCAAAGCAATTCCAGTTGGTGTTCTTAACACAATGATCACAGTCAAGAGTAAAAAGACCACCACTATTTCATGCCGAAACAAATGCAGTTGAAGTTCATAAGCAGGTCTAGTACAATCCTGTTGTGCCACATTCACATATGAAGACGTAAGATGATGTATTTGGGATCGATAACGAGTTAAAGGACGTGTGCTAATATGCAAACTTGAGGGATAACTCGTTATGAAATTGAACTTGTGATATGCAGATATGTATAGTTGTTGCCTGTAGATCGTGTTTTGTTGTTTCAAACAACCAAAGATACCAGACCATTAATTTATACATTTAGCTGCCGCTGCACGTCCTCTCGAATTATTAGCCATGATTGCAAACCTCAACTTTCTAAACACGTCATACATGACTTCTTAAAGATGCACAAACAGTAGCCGTGGAGCCCATGCTCACCTCTGCCTGCGGATCTGGGACTTATACCCAGGAGACCTCAACTGTAGAACTGTTTAAACCCTACCAGTGGAGAGACAATCACAGTGGAAGAGGTAGGATTCAGGTTTATCAATCAGTGAAGAAGCAGACTTTGCACACGCAATGGCAGTGGTACCATAGACTTAATCTTTTACAGGGAACCAGAGATAAAAATAGGCTCAGTTTTACTCTTATCAACATTTGGAGATTTTTCGTCACCCCCTTGCCACGAGAGCTAACAAGAGTTCCACTCGGTTACTAAAGTCTTCCTCAAAATGGCGTAGGTTTGATAAAGTACAACCGGGTGAGTTGGGCGTGCAGCTGTGATCTTCCATCCGGGAGATAGTGGGTTTGAACCCCATTGTGGACAGTCCTGAAGATGGTTTTCTGTGGTTTCCCATTTTCACATCAGGCAAATGCTGGGCTGTACCTTAAGGCTACAGCTGCTTTCTTCCCACACCTAGCTCTTATCCCATCGTCGCCATAAGACCTATATGTGTCAGTGCGACGTAAAGCAACTAGCAAAAAAAAATGATGTACACTATTTTTAAATTGCCAGGCACAGTTATCAGTAAATGTGTACACGTTCTATTTGTTGGTTTCCTTTATCTTCCATTATAGCTGTAAGGAAGGTCCAGACACAATATTTACCCCCATCGAAGTGGAACAACCGTCTTTCAACATGTCTGCTTCGGTGTTACTTTGAATTACTGAATTTACTCTCGTAAATTTCTACAACTGCATCCGCTCTTCTTATTTTATTCATAATAGCTTTTACTCACGCCGCACACACTGCACAGCAGTTACTCCAATTGTCTTCATTGGCAAAACCTAATTCATGCGTAACAGAGTTAAGGCAAATGCACCAGAGAATGGCGAAATAACCAATCTGGTAAAGTGACAGTTTGGATGATGATGATTGTTTTAAGAGGAAGTACAACTGGACAATCATTGTCTCTTAACACTTAACAGTGGGGAAAAAAGAAGGGAGTCCTACACGTTGAAAATGTGTGTATCAGCACATGAAAGGAAAGAGCCAGTAAGGGTGTGAAAATGTAATATTCCATAAGCCTGGTAAACTTAAGACCATCAGGTTTAGAAAAGAACAGGAGTTGGCCAAGGGAAAGTCAGATAGGAAAGATACAGGATGGTTGCCAAGTTGTACTTTTAAAACATAACCACTCACTCTCAACACTAATCGGAAGGAAAATGGAAGGGATCTGATGCTTTAAAGAAAGAATTGCCGAAAGCCCAGGAAAGGAGTGAAAATGACTCTGTAGGTCTTGCAAACTTATTTCCGTTGGGGTCTGAAGGGAACAAATTGACCAGGTTGAAAATTGAAATGAGGAGGCTGACAAGTAACTGGAAGCAATGTCAGTCTCAGCCAGGGAAAACATGGTTGCCAACCCGCCCCCTAGATGAAAGCTTCTGGGTTTCCCTTTAGTTGCCTTTTAAGACGGGCAGTTGATTCCGTGGGTTTATTTTACCTCACCCACCTTCAGGAGGAAGACGGTTTTTATTTTGCGAAGAAAGTGTTGCTCCTCGCACTAACACTCCCAAGTACATTGCTAATCAGTAGGGGGTGGATGTTGTTGAACTGTCTTTTTTTCCCCTTTGCATTAGGACATTGCTCAGTACTATAGAAATTCATTTTTGCAATGTAACAAATATGTTTTTATTATGCACGTTTTGCTTATTTGTGATGAACAATCATTATTTCAACTTTCAAGGAGGTTTTAGGTCCATATTTAGCATTTTAAAAGTATATGCGTCTATTCTTTGTTGGGCTGAAAAAATTATACACTTTTCTTACATGTAGTTAAATTTGCTAAATGTCTTTCATGACCAAGCAAACTGACTGGCAGTTGTTCGTGACTGAGAAAGGATAAGGAAAGGATATATACCAGTGAGAAACGGGAGGGAACACAATACAGAACTCGGATTATGAGAAATTATTTCCTAACGTTGTCTCAAACTCAAGGAATGCACAAGCCTTCACACCTGCCTCTACAGTCATTGACCGTATAGTACAGTCCTGCAGTCATTCACCTTCTCGTACCTCAATGCCAAGAACAAATGGAAACGAGAAGGCATTTATTTCAGTCAATCACTACTGATCTGCATTTAGGGCAGTTTCCAGGTGGGAGATTCCTTATCTGTTAGCTTTTTCTTAAATGATTGCTAAGGAATTGGAAATTTATTGAACATCTTCCTTGGTAAGTTTTTCCAATTGCTAATTGCCCTTCCTATAAATGAATATTTGCCTTAATATGTCCTCTTGAAATGCAACTTTATCTTCATATTGTGATCTTTCCTACTTTTAAAGACATCACTCAAACTTATCCATCTACTGATGTCATTCCACGTCATCTCTCCACTGACAGCTCGGAACATGCCAATTAGTCAAGCAGCTCGTCGCCTTTCTCCCAAGTCTTTGTTTTAAACCTACTTCTCTCCAAAAATTACGTAAATTGGCATAAGATTACTTTGTTAATGATCTCTCTTGCTATATTAATAGCAACAACCGTGAATATTGTTTGACTAAAGTAAACTAGTTTTCACACTACGAGGTGGTGAAGCTCTTTTTGGGCATGCCCCCAATTGAGGAGAGCTGCATGTACCATTTTTACTGCATATCAACCTTCCTGCCATTCTTAATTCTCTGGCAGTACAGTACCAGGAATCAATCTCAGGCCCCCAAGAACCGCGGCTAATATTGTGCTTCTATTACGATAGCGGACATTCTTAACTACAAAAACCACACATATAGCATGACTGATGCGTACTTGCATTGCGTGGATCGGACACGAAACTATTCACCTGTTTGGGAGATGTCATCCGAGCTACACTAGGCCTACGCTACGGAGGTAGACTTTCTTTGCGAAACACAGATGCACCGCATGACTTTGATGTGTGTGGGCATTGCACGGGTCTTACGGACAAAGCTATTTACAAATTTGTGTGATGTCATCGGAGCTGCAGTAAGCCTTGTACCAGCTTCGAAATGGAATTGTTGTTCTTTGAACTATGTTGGGGCGTCTTGTATGTGAGTTTTTGCCTTTTCTTTGTCTCAAAAGGCCAGAGGGTCTAATGCAAAAGTAAATCGCGACCTTTGGTATTAACCGGAGAGGAGGGGTAGGGTTGAACTCTTAGTATATATATGCTTGCATGGCGGGGAATATAATCCAGGGACTGCTCGCGCACTCTTCGCAATAGTTGAGCAAAACATTTAAACTCCAATGTTGTTGTTGCATTCTGGTGACAGATTTCGAAGATTTTTACAGTATTTCCAATTTGATTTGGAACATCAAATTAACAATATGTAACTAGCATATATCTAAGTTATGTTAGCCGGGCGGTCTGTAAAAACGGTAAAGTGGTGCACCCAGTAAAAAAAGTCATGGTGAGAACACTGCCATGGTTAGCTGGTTTGAGTCCTGTTGGTCAGAAAGGATTTCACCATTAGAATGTTGGCCAGCAGGGTAGAAGTGGTAATATACAATTTTGAATCTCTTGCGTGCCAAAAGCCTGGTTTCAATTCCACACTTCTCTGCGGTGTTCATGTGGAGTGAGGGCATGGCAACTGTCGATGGCGATTCATCCATCGGATGTTGACATTAAGCCTAGGCCAGACACTTCTGTGCTATGCGACAAACGTAGGATATTTGCTGGCAACTGGTTTCACCCTCTCCCTTACTTCCGTGTATCATGTCACTCATTTCATATTGTTAACTCCTCTGATCAGGTTGACATTAGGAGGATCATCTGTTCGACATCTCACATTATACCTGACTCCGTAGATAAATGGGACAGGGGTGGACATATACATACAGTTTTGGCGGAGTGGGTGTGTTAAATGGGGGTTGTTTTGATCTAGAGGTTACAGAGAATTGCCCATTAAAGAAGCAGTTATAGTATATTATCTCATTACATCATCCACTCTTGTCCGGCTCCATGGCTAAATGGTTAGCATGCTGGCCTTCGGTGTCCCGGGTTCGATTCCTGACTGGGTTGGAGATTTTAACCGTAAATGGTTAATTCTCTTGGCTCGGGGACTGGGTGTTTGTGCTGTCTCCAACACCCCTGCAACTCTCACACACCACACATAACACTATCCTCCACCACAATAACACGCAGTTACCTACACATGGCAGATGTTGCCCATCCTCATTGGAGGCTCTGCTTTACAAGGGCTGCACCTGGCAAGAAATAGCCACACACAATTTATTTTCATTAATGTTGCTCATCTGTGGCCAGGCATGATGTGAGCTTTATTGGAGATAATAGTGAACTTTTTCAATCACAGTTGGCCAGTAGCAATACAGAAAATGGTTTCATTTTGTAGATTAATACAGTCATTATTTTAATTCTTCTTGATAACCAAATACTCAGTTGGGGAGTTTGGTGAGTTGCTGGCAACTGTAAAGGGATCTCCCCTCCCTGCTATTTTCGGGCATTGTTTCAATTTTTTTCCTCTGTGTGGCCCTGCTCGCCTTCGGAAGAGCCATTACTTCCTGAATAGGATATATTCTAGTATATTGTTTGTAGTAGGCATGCATTTTTAATTCTTCGTAACAGTCATCAAATTCGAATTTGTAATGAATTTTTTAATTCTTTGAAATTAATTTGTGTGTGGGATGTTTATTTCACTTGTAGAACACAAAAGGGGGCATCATATTGGAGGGCGTTATTCATGGCTTCTCACTAAGGAAATCTTGATCTGCCTCCTGGGCAGTGAGTGTAGGAGTTTTAAACTAAAATGTTACATCCTAGTGAAATGAACTCCATGTAATAACAGTTCTTGTGGCTATGCTCATCACGATGGCTTTGTTAAATTGAAATGTGCTTACTTGAATGACTTTTTTTTTTTTAGGATCATCTGCTTCAAAGCAAGAATTAGAGGAAGCATTCTCCTATTATGGACCATTACGTAATGTCTGGGTGGCCAGAAATCCCCCAGGTTTTGCGTTCGTTGAATTTGAAGATCCTAGAGATGCAGAGGATGCTGTCAGAGGTCTTGATGGCCGGTGAGTACCCTTAGGAGATTGTATCCTTGCATTTGCGTACCTGCCAACTTTTACAGTTTATCCGTAAAATTTACGGAAATTGCAGCATTTTACGACTGTGGACAAAAATTTAAGATATTAACATTCTACAATAGATTGTTTGCGTGGGTCGAAGGCAAGTCCACGATAGTCGGTAACTCATTCTTTGATATGATTGGTATTTTTAACCATGTGATATTTGTGTCTTATATTAATTGAATTTAAAGCCGGGATAATAGTTCTTCCATGTGAATCTTTTTAAATTCTGAACAATGTACAGACAAAACTCTTGAATCCCAGCACAGTCAGTTGCCATTTGTGGATGCTAAAATGTGAGAGCCATATCAGTGGATTTACTTACATGCGTTATATATCACCTTCAGGGCAAAATTCCAGCACCCAAGGTCTCTAATGCTGCAGTAATGAAAAGGGCCAACCCATAACATTATCGTAGTTCATGAATTGTTTACTTTCTTTACTGAAGGTAATATTTTAAGATTTTTTTAAAATGAACTTTAATTTAGTATTTAAGAGACCTGCTATTTGACTGTATAAATAGCTTGTGGCGATCATTTACGGGTTTCAAGCGTTTACTCTTCAAATATTTGAATGTTCTTTGTGGAGCTTATTTGCCAGTTCTATCTTTCTTTTTCTTCCTTCTAACATCGACGACCACTGCATGGGTTATGCATTAACAAAATGTACCTCTGTTTTGTTTTGTGCTGTGTTTCATGATCAGTCTTTTATATTCTGTCTTAAATGTGAACTGACACTAGGAACACAAAGACCCAGTGCGGTGGATTTGGTCAAAACTAGCAAAAATCTGCCAGGAACTGGACCCGGGCCTCTTACAGACAACAAACATATAAGAGACGCAAAGAAATAAAGATATAACAGTAATAAGGGCAAGAACTTAAATTTATTATGGAGAAGGAAAAAAAAAGGTTGCACAGGTAAAACAAGGGGGCTAATATTAATAATATGTGGCCCATAATCAAAATACATCAGACTCGATTATAGCACCTTCACACGCTTACCTTCATAAAAGACGTGACGAAAAGTTTGGTTTTAAGGACTTGACATCTGTATTAATTAATTGAAGAATATGAATTCAGGTGGGTACAAAACATTTCTTTGTAGCACATCGGGTATAAACAGTCATAAGTTTAGGGAGTAACAGCACCTAACCATAACATTCTCCCTTTCAATTCCTCAGATAAAACACAAAACCTTCAGCAATAAAAATCACGGGAGAAGTAGGAAGAGTGCACCAAGCTCATTTATACTCATAAAATAAATGCAAAGAGAAAAGGGGAAGTTACCATGGTTTTACGCAAAGCAATAAAATAACACAGAAGGCGCCCAACAAAGAATAAAACAAATTAAAGTAGAAAACGGGTAAAGAAAGCGGATGACGGCAATGTGAAACGAACAATAAGTAAATTGGACACAAGGTTTCACGGACTCAAACGTCAGAACCACCCACGCTCACGCATAGACCAAGTGGTTAGGTCGCCGAATAGAGGGACATATAAGAACGTCAATGCACAGCACATAACAAAATAAACAACCGCACTTGAGCTTAGACAGTATGAACCAGAAAGTGGTCCATCTTAAAGAGATGGAGTGTCTCCAACACCAAAACACACAGAAGCAGGCAAATTGCGTAGTTAGCTTGAATTCATACCAGGTCTATGAATTGGACATGAATTATACAGTACATGCGATAAAATAATACAACATGAGCTCAAGTGGAGTGTTAACGAAGCGACATGAGAAAAGGTCTCGGCCACACACAGCAAACAATCTCATACACACACATACATGAATCCGTGTCACCTTCTGTTCTCAAAATAAACATAGTGGATCGGTAAATGAAAATACCGAAAGAAGCGTGTAAAAGTAAACACACAAATAAATTAGAAACACATGTAATGAGGGAAGCCTTTCTAACCAAACCATGGTGAGCACAGAACGAAGCAATAATAAAACCAAGAGAAGATTAAAGAAAAATAAATACCTTGATCACATAAGCAATTAACATTCTCGAAAGGCCGAGATATGTACAGACATCTTGAATCGGTTAAAATATCTTTTATATGCCACAAAGGCGACTTGGAAATCCAATCCTTCCATCTTCTCCAAGTCAAAAATCTCCACACTCCCCCAACCAGAAAGATAACCCAACAAGACGGAGCAGAAAAGAAATGCTTTGACCTATGCTAACGTATGAGATGCCATCTATTGGATTAAGGAAAGATTACATAGTGGTAGCAACACGATGGGAAAGAGTAATAATTCATAGAATGTGAAGACATCAGAAAAGGCAAACGTACCATAAAATGATATGGTGTGGTTGAAATGCTAACGTGTTTAAATAGTCTGTTCAAATTATGACGACGTTGCTATTGGCATATGCAAATGGTCATCATTTTCCTGGTGTCTAGAAGGAAAGAAACGGAACAGGGAACCATTATCACTGGAGTAGTAGTAGTAGTATGGATATGAAAGGTCGCCGCGTGGGGATCCGTTGGCAGTCTTAGCTTTACCGGCTCATCTGCCATTCTTAAATCTCTGGCAGTACTGGGAATCAAACCTGGACTTAAGAGGATGGCAGCTAGTAGTGCTGTTACAGAGATGGATAATGGGTCAGTCAGTTGCCACTGATCAGGGTTTAGGGTTGTCAACCACATAGCAAATTCCCTATTGGTTGTTTTAGTCTTTTATTAAATAAACGATATATACCATGGGAAGGAACAAAAATGTGTCAAATGAATCCGTATATCACTTTTGTTCCTTTCCTTTAACAGAAGTGAATGTATGTTGTGTGCTACTTAAAATATTGTATGAATTTAGATTTTCTGTTGCAATTTAACCCCGTGGTTATGAGACTTAATTTATCTACTTGAAGTAGGAAGTTTAGATTTGTAACTTATTTTGGTAGTACTCATTAGTAAAATTTAAAAAATTTTCATTGTATGATAATTATGCATGGATTTTTGTTTCTAGTACTATATGTGGTCGTCGTGTGAGAGTGGAGATGTCAAATGGATTGGGAGGGAAAGGAGGTCGATATAGAGGTCCCCCACCTCGTCGTGGACGACCCTTCCATCCTGAAGATCGTTGCTATGAGTGTGGTGATAGAGGTCACTATGCTCGTGATTGTTACCGCTACAGCAGCCGACGAAGTGGGCGGCGCAGGTATTTGGAATTCTTTTCTTTATCATATCTTGTACACTGGACATGATTTTATTTAAGTTTCATTGGGGTGAAGTAGTGTCACCTGTTAATTGTATTTTAAAAAAGAACAGTACAACCTGCCTCTCTGGGCAATTCATTGTAATTAATTTTTACTATGTTGGTTTTTATTTATAAAAGAAGCATCATTTTTTCCAAACTCTGGTGGACTAATTAAGTGATAAATGTATTCCTAACATTTTTATAGGCAGTACGGCTGAAAAAAGTAAGATCACAAAACACAACCTTCTCTTCTGACTGCGAGTCTTTACAAGTCAGGCAGAGCTTCTACCTCCAGAGAGGCCAAAGTTGTATTATCTCATCCCAACGTAGTCTTTTAGCTGCGCCTTCGTAGTTCATCTGGTTCAGCTCGTCTGCTGCTGAAGCCTTAGATGGCCTGTCATTAGCGCCTACACAGTAAACAAAGCAAATATCTCCCGATGGGGTGTGCTACTACAAGTCTACGCAGGCTGCAAACGTGTAAAGTCTTCCTCCCCCTTCACCACTACTGCTACAGGCCAGTTTTCTTCCATTGCGTCTTCGGATGAATTTGAACCTGCGTAGTCTCCACTGCACTACACCCGACCAGATATATAAGACATGCACGATTCAACGTAGCCTCGCCATTTGTCCACTAGAGCTCTCCGGAGACTTGCGCGCAAAGAGACACTGCTTTTATAAGTGAGTTGTGGAAAGATGCAGAAAAGCTTATAGTGTGGGTTTAAGAAAAAATGCAAATCACTCACTATCACAGTTTTAAGAAATTAGTTAATGTAATCTTGCATGTTGTCACTGGGTTGAAATATGGAAATTTAGTAATAACTTGTACAAAGTTCTTTTCCATTATGCGGTTTAGAATCATATATCAATTTTACCTTTTGTTGGTAGTTTTTCATTTTCTTACATTTTGAGTTGTAGAGTGGAACAGGGCTTTAAAGTGGCCGTTCTGCAATGGGCATTAACAGTTGAAAAAGTGAAGTTGCATTTATATTGACCTGATATACTACACAATTTTTCTATAATACGAAATACAAATCATGGTGGAGTCTTGTTTTTGGGGCTACATTACGTACTTGCAAGGCATACCTATATACTATTTTTCTAAATATTATGATTTTAATTCAAAATTTTGATATTATATTGTCACTTTATTTTTTATTGGTATCTGATGTTTTTGATGGATGCATAATATTGGTACCTTATGTATGCTTGCTGCTTGTGATTTCACTTTATTGGCTACTTAATCACTTCAATGTAATCAAGGTAGTTTCTTTGGAAGGGAGAGTTCTGTGTTGGCATTTATGCATTACTTCAATAAAGGGTGTGAATAATGTACGGTAGAGATCTGTTATGGTGGGAATTCATACATTTGAAACATGTACTTGCGATATCAGATTATTATAGGCCTGTCCATTTCTTCATAGAAGTAGGAAAATATACACAAAAAAGAAACATCAGAATAGGTAAGAAACAGCAATCGGCTTTTTAAAACTTATTTTCATAGATGATTTCCATAATACGGTGTGCTAGTTAGCTATTTTCTAATTCCAACACTATTGTATTTACTTGCCTATAGCACACCGTTACTTATAAAACCCTCTTTACCAGGCGAGCTGGTCATACGGTTGGGGGCATTCAGCCGTGAGCTTGCTTTTGGGAAATAATGGGTTCAAACCCCACTGTTGGCAGCCGTTAAGACGATTTTTTGTGGTTTCCCATATTCACACCATGCAAATGCTGGTGTTGTACCTTAAGGCCACGGAAGCTTCCCTCCCACTCGAGGCCTTTCCTATCGTCGCCATAAGGCCTATCTGCGTCAGTGCGACGTAAAGTAAATCGTAATTTTATAAACCTTAATTTTAGGGGGTGGGGGCGGAAAGAAGTGCAAAAAAAATTGCTAAGTGACCAGGCAGCTGTAGGAACACTTCAGTTAACAGTAAATCCCACTCTCAGAGTGCGTGCCTCCACTTCTGCACCACCTGTGTCCTGGCCTTGGTGACTACCCCCTACCCTCAATTTTTCATACGCTATCAGCTTCAAAGCTGGGCAGCCGCTTGTAAGATGTAGTTTAGGAAGTGTCCAGTACACCTACAGGAGTGTAAATGAGCAAGATACCAAGTTTCATTGCATCCTTCAAGTGGGGTGTGTTTGAATATGCTGCAGAAAGTAAGCGAGAGCAGTGGTTCGTAAATACAAGGCGCATTCTCCAAATTTTTGAGAGCAATGAAAACGTCTAATTTCTTCCATGGTGTTAAGAAAGAAATAATAAAAAATGTGGCCTTTAATGTCTAGAGTGGGTTGGAGAGCATGAGACAATGGCTCTGATGTAAATCACAGCCGTTTCAAGCACGTGAAATTGAGACGTCTTGATATTGTGGGAAAGGATTTTAAAGCAAATAGTGGTTGATCAGAACACTTTGTGTTGAACTGGACTAAGTTTGCTGATATGGACCTCACTAGGTTAGTGTCTTCCATCAGATTATACCGACAAAGTGATCAAATTACACCACTTTATCAGAAGACTGTATCCACGCAGCACTGTGATATGGAGATGCCTTGGAGACGTGTGACCAGTCATCTGTGGTAATGCAGGACGGGGCTAATACAAAACTATTTAAATGTTCTATCACTTTTTGCACAAATAAAGTATAGATTTAAATAACAGTTGCGTGCTTTTAAAGATTCTAAATGTTCCTTGTTCTGTTTTTAAACAATGCCAACCTTAACCTGTATTATGTTAAATTTTCACCTATTATACACACTCCTATTTTTTAATGTTGAAAATTAGTGAAGAGTTGGGGTGTTACAGTTAAGTACAGTACTGTGTGTGAATGCATATCTGTAGTTTTGTTTAAATTGTAATAGTATCAATTTACCAGGTTCTGTGGCAAATGTTTTCTTTCTCAGTCACTTAATTTAATTTAACTGTACAATGCATGTCATGATATTTAAACTTAAAAGGAAAACTTATTTTTTGCTATAAATTTGTGGGAATAGCATTTCTGAAATTTAACCACATATGAAAATATATAAATATACCTCTGGAATCAGTGATATCCACTGCTGTGTCTTGAATGCACTGTTATAAAAATGTTTTTTTCTTGTGTTTCAAAAATGAATGTTTGTTTAAACCAGTTGACAGGTATTACTAATTGAATTTGACAGTGCCTTCAAATGTTGGCTGGATAGCTTGCTAGTATGGAAGATAATCAGCTGTATTCTACAGTATGGTCCAGAATATAAAGTATATTGAAACATAACAGAGTCGTGAGACAAGTGGGCGTGCAAGGTGTTTAATTGGGCTGTAGTTTAACCTTGGCTCGTCACCAGAGTAATCGTTATGCGGTGGATAACGTCTCTGAAGTGTGGTACAAAAAGCATTCGTTGTGGAGGATTGTTTCCGATCTTCTGGAAAGGGTTGATGATTGAGATCAAGTGTAAGAATTGGCCATGAACATTTTCAAGAGAAATTTATTAATCCTGCTCCCATGAAGCGAACCGTGCTACTGCTGGTGCTAAATTATAGTGTATCAGTTCCATTCTGTGCCAAGGAGAAGGTTCTTCCAGTAGGAAATGTATGGCCACATTTCCAAAACCACTTTCGGACAGATTATCCTTACCTGTCATATTCTCCTGACATTACTTCGCTATATGCATCTATGTGGGGTATTTTAAAAGAGCAAGTGTACCGGAGTTCCATGTCTCGTGATATCGAACAGGTGATCAACATCAGACGTGTAATTCATTCTTATGGCGGAAACTCAGTTTGCGGATTTGGCAGCACAGATGTGAAGTACATCCTGAGTTGGCTGGTCTAGAACATATCTTGTGGTGATTTGTTGTGTTAGGTATTGTATTCTCACAGATAACTGCTGTGTAAACTCCCAACAAAAGTCCATGATTTTGGTAGGCCTATACTTTATTCTGGGTCATACTCTGTATAAACACTAATTTACTCGCGTCAGAAATATACTTAATCATACAGTTAGATACAGTAATAATTAAACTATTCACAAAAATTAACAAAGTAGACTAAATTTACTGTACATCTTGCTGGAATGTGTAAATATCAATAATTGGGAGAAAATTCATGCAAAAATCGCTTCTGTTAGTGGGTGAATCAGTGAAAGGGTTCTCGTAACCAAAGGATATTACAGAGTTTAATATAGGAATTTTCAAGGGACATCAAACTTGTTACAACGGGTACTTGCTGTACTGGACTTCTACTGTAGTTTTGCTGAAAATGTAATGTATCTTTGTTGTACAAGTGGGTTACTTCATTTATTGGAATTTACACCTTTGCATAGTATGTCTTCAATTAATGGGAATTTGACTCCTCTATGATAAGTATATAAATGCAACTTCATTATAAGAAATGTTATGCTCTATGTTAGCTGTTATTAAAATAGCGTGTTGGTTAGATCTGTCTTCAAAGATTCTTTTGGGAGAAGCAATATTAATTTGATAGGATTCTGATTTTATTTTATTTTACACTGTGTTGGTGACTGGTTATATTAATCATTCAGCACAAGGTTTGTGGTTTTTTCCTGTTCTTTGCAGGAACCTATTGCTTTGTAACAAATTCTGTTGGAAGTCTTTCATTCTGGGATATTGTATCTATAGTTTGAATATAATGCCATATAATATCCTTGTGGGCTAAAAATCAAATCTCATAGTTGTATGTTCATTTTTAGAACTAAATCTCTGGTGCAGTTAGTTGTCATTTCAATTGTTGCATTGTGTAATCAGTGTAATTGGGCAGTCAAGTCTTCTCACCGGAAGTAGACTTGGCTAATAAATATAGAAATTGTTGGATAGAAGATGCACATTTGTGGTAACAGCATTGCTTTCCATTCACACGATCACACATTATTTCCACTCTGGGTGATTAGGCCGAATTAAACATGGTATGTAAAGGTTTTTGAAATTTTGGAATTATCAGTTGTACTGGTGATGGAAAGAATATAAGGCTGTGTTACAGACTGGCGATTTCCTGTTTGCTTCTGTAGTGGATGTTAAGCCCAAGGATCTGGATATTCGAATTTCTGTATTGTTAGATACTTTTCTGTGGTCAGTGTGGTGCTTCCATGAAATCTTTCATTTTCATTAAGGCAGAATCAGTATGATATGGATTCCATATGGAATATTGATCCTGTGGCTTATGTTAAGACTCTCGCGTCCTGTAAAATTACATGCTCAATTATTTCCTCTTACAATGAATTATTTTAGATAGTATTAATGTTTACTATGGAAGTGGGTCATAGCAACATTTTAACTATGCAATGTTGTGTTTGAAATAAAAGCATTGCCTGTAAGTAGCATTGGAGGTTTCAGGGAATTTTTTTTTTTTTTTGTGTGTGTGAATACATTATTCATAACTGCATTTTACTTAAAATACTTTCCAGCTTAATAGGTTTTGTTGAGTACATATAGTATATGCTGAAGAGATGTTAAGTGCAGAAGAAAAATTGCCTACCAGACACAAGTGGGATCCGAACCCACAAGCTTCAGATTTCTCCCTTACTTTTAGCAGACAAGATTTTGACCTTTAGGGGGTGTCGGTGCAGTTAAGTAAGGGGCTGTTTTATACTTCCATCCTTGGAAGCCCTGACAATATTCTTTTGAAGTTTCCGAACTACACCTTTCTAGATGTTTGCTAAAATGTGCTTACTAAAGGAGTGAAATGGAGAAGATGAACTAGAATTGTGAGCCAAAGAGTAAGGGAAGAGAAAGGGTTGTCCTGTTAATCATATTTCTTTCTTTGAAAGAATTAATATGTAGAAATGCAGACAATTAGATTGCTGAAAATTTTAACTGGCATGGAATAATGAACAATATACATTACGGTACCGAAAAGTACAGATCTTCAAAGGGAATGAAAGTGCCTTTCAATTGAAGTACGTGGAAAAGCAGTGGAAGAAAGAAAAGAATGAATCTATGCAGGGATGGGCAATCTTGCATATTCACTAGACACCATCTTTGGTGGAAGTGGTCTGTCATAAATTTTCCTGTTTCTACTCTACAGACTAGCTATTTTCCACTTCCTAGCTTTGCCAAGGAGCGTATCCATACTCAGTTGAGGAGGGGTGGATAGGTGCCTGGTATGTACACAGTCCATTCGCCTCTAGCTGGAGTTTGGATAAGGGATAACCAGGTTTCAAATTAATTTGGTCGGACGTTAATGTATATTGCAAGGTGGTCTTAAAAGTATAATCCCATTTCGTTTCTCTTTGATTCAAAACAAAGTACTTAAAGTACCCCAGAAGGATTGTTATATTGACTGGCACTGCACCAATAGTGTATTATGTTGAGATAGGCAAACTATTTTTCCAAAACACGCAATACTGCCAAGTGCCTGTTGTGGAACGAGCTTGAGGAAGGGGGTATTTATTGAAAATTAATCTTACGATTAGAGGGTAGAATCTTGCACTTACATAACTCTTTTCTTGGTCCGGGTCTCGCTCACGGTCACGTGATTTCCGCACAAGGTCTCGCACCGTGTCGCGGAGCCGTTCCAGGGATCGTGGGCGTTCCAAATCCCGCTCACCGCGCAGAAGCCCGAAGGATAGATCACGCTCCAGAGACAGAAGCCCAAGGGACAGATCTCGTTCCAGAGATAGAGGCCGATCCCGATCCGTTGACAGATCGAAGAGCCGCTCCAGATCCAGATCCCGCAGCAGGTGAGTAATATCAGACCAAATTGTAAACTTCCTTTGGATTTCTAATATGTTTGAGTGTGTTTGTGTATATAATTTGTTTGCTACTAGTTTGAGGTTTTCTTTTTCTTTTCTTTTTTACTAGTACTTTTCAAGAATAACTGCACGCAAAAATGATTAATTTTTCAAAATAAAATGGCAGTGCTTGCTGCGATTCATTCATTAAATCCGTATTGACGGTTGAACTTCTTACGAAATTGTACAAAACTGTTTCAATCCTCGTCGATACTATATATTTTACGTCCAATTAAGACGAAACTTCACATAAATGTTTGTATATAAATAAATATGGGCAAAATATTTAGTATACTATTGACTACGAGGATTGAAGTAGTTTTGTACAATTTTGTAAGAAGTCCTTTATCATTGCTAGGGTCCGATATTGTTCTGTCAAGCATTGCATTTGCTGGTGAAAATAAATCTTAGTACAGCTTTTTCCGACTTAAAACAGTCGTCCTTGAAAGGATGTAAGCTGGATATTTAGTGTTAAAAGTATGATTGTGCTCGATCATCCCAATAATGCTCGTTTCCGTCTGGTGCTCCGACGTCCAGCTCTTTCATCAGGTGATCCAGTTGTTCCCTTTGGTCTATATAGATAGCCCAGGAATGAGCAACACACATTCCATTCTGAATTTATTTTTGTACTCTCAAATTATTTTAATTAATCTTGTTCCACTATCTTCAACCAACTGCTATAAACAATCGCCACATGTCTTCCCATTTGCCTCCATTTCCATGCTAAATAGTGAACAGCTCGTAGTCAATGTTTTTCTCACGAGAGCACTGGCAGCCTTTGTAGTTTCAATAGCGCTGCATTAGGCACATCCTAAAAGTAGAATCAGTGCCCATGTTGTATCTGCGATGTACATAACTTGTTCATCTACACAACCCGTATATATGATTTGTGGAGTACAGAAACCAACTAAAATGTACTTATAAGGTTTATTTACAACATAACCATTAAAAAATTGAGAAAGGTCACTGGAGTTTTTGAAACAAAGTACCGTATAATCTTGAGTACCACCCGCACTGTTTTTTCGAAAATATTGCTTCCAAAATTGGGTGATGGTCTTATATAAAATTTAGGAAAATCGGGCAACAATGCTCCCTCCGCTCTCGGTATACGCTACTTCCACGCTTGGCACGTTCTCGGAGTATCAACATGAATTCCACAGAGCGTTAGCGATCTTTACTGCGAGTGAGAAACTGAAGGTAGTTCGGGAAGCCGAAATTAATGGAAATCGTGCCACCGGTAGGAATTACAATATTGACGAGTCGTGTATTCGCGATCGGAGAAAGAAAAATGTGTTATTAACATGTAGTGATGGTCGTAGAGCTTTTCGTGGACTGAGTACAGTTTCCAGAAATTGAAAAAACAAAAACTTTATAACTATGTGACAGAAAGGCAGGAATTGGGATGAAGTGTCATCTCCGTACAGGCCATGAAGGCCCTTGGAGGGGTGGAAGGTAAAGGCTCCCTCTATCCGTAACCTCGGCACTGGATGGGGTGGAGTGGTTAGCTCTACCTTCGGGGGGATATAATGTGTCGGCTAAAGACATTAGAGATCGCAAAGGAACTTTGAACGGAAGGATTTATGGCAAGCCAAGGATGGGTTTGTAATTTTTATAAGAGAAATGGGTTGAGCGTACAAAGGCGTGCCTTAATTTCACAGCGCCTTTTCTGGTGCCTACGATAAGTTGTCGTTTCAGAGTCACATAATTCGGATGCGGAAGGAAAATGCATATTTGCTTTCTCAAACTGGCAATGCAGATCAGATGCCAGTCTACTTTGAAATGACAGAGGACAGGACTGTGAATGTTAAGGGTGCAAATGGTGTTGCCATTTGAACAGGTGGTAGTGAAAAAAAGAACGGCGTTCAGTAATGTTTTATATTCTCGCCGACATAACCAAATTGCAGGCGTACATTGTTCTCAAGCGAAAGATGCTTCCTAAAAATTTACCCGCTGGTGTTATCGTCAGATCTCGGAACTCCAGCTGGATGTTTAAGACTGGGTAAAGTGTGTGTGGTAACGTCGCCCTGGTTCATTATTGGGACAAAAGAGCTTGCTTGTTCTCGACAGTTGCCGTGGCTACGCAAGATGCTATGAAGGTACATATCAAGGATGGGAAAACTGACCTAGCAGTCATTCCGGGCGGCATGACGTCTATGCTACAGTTGCTGGATGTCTGCGTGAACCGTCCATTTAAAGCAGCCTTGAAACAGCTCTATACAGAATGGATGGCGGCTGATAATCACACTCTGACGCCAACTGGTCTCATTCAGCACCCGGCAGTTCAGCTGCTGTATTCGTGGATTTTGACGGCTTGGAATCATATCCCTGGAGACCTCATACGGAAGAGCTTCAGGAAATAGCATTTCTAATGCTATGGATGGCAGCGATGACGACATGTTGTGGGAAGGTGATGGTGATGAAAGTTCCGAAGTTGGTACTGATGATGAACTCTTGGATATCGTTCTGGAAATGTTTGTTTACTTTTATTTGAATTTTCTAATTTGATGTGTGTTAGTCAAGATTGTAAATAACTTTGACTTCACTTTTTTAAAATTTTGTTCTTTCAAAATAAGGGTGCGGGTGGTATTCGAGATTATACGGTAATTATCTGATTCATCTTTTATTACGTTGTCACTAGTTTGGAGCGTTCACGTTGAAATATTATACTAGCAAAAAATTATTGTATTGTGAAATAATCGTCCTCCCCACTGCTCATACCAGTATCAGATTGTAGTCACTGCCACACTGCGTCATTTTCGGATCTATTCAGTGTATTTGAAATTAGTCTTTTTAGAAGCTTGTGAAGATCTGAGGTAATATAACGTCCCAACTTTTAATTCTCACTAGCATTAGTTCTCGGAGTCCCGGTTTTCCCTGTCTTCTTTCATTCCGGCAACACTATAATTAGGAAGGGAATGTATTTGATAGTTGATTTTTAAATAATTTAGGCAGTTAAGGGAAAGCAGTACACAGAAAGGGGGTTTCATAGGTATTTACACACCTGTTTCAGACTTCTTTCTTTCACTGTAGTAATACAGATCCCAGTTATTTCCGATGCTAGGTCATTAAAATGTTTACTAGTTGCAACATTGCCATATTGTAAATTGCCCCGTAAGAAAGGTTTAACGTTCCTCACCCGACTTAGTGGTTTGTTATTTTACACCTCTGCCAATCACAACATTGACACTTTCGGTTGGAGTTCTTGGTGGTGAAGAATGTGCATGCAGCTGATTTATTTCATTTCAGTGATTTTTTATTTACCCATTTCCGGAAGAAGACTGACATTACTGGTATTGCGCTAAACTGTCAGTTATAAATAATACATTATTAGGGTAAAACCTCGTTAATTCAAAGTCGTTGGGACTCAAAAATCGGACTTCGAATTACGTGATTTCGAATTAACCGCCAATTTGCAATTCAGAAGTACCAACCCTTGCTGCGTTACAAAATATTCTAAGGCCATTTACTGCATGCGGTTACCTTGATTCACAGTTTATACCTTTCAAATGCCATGGAAAAAACTATTTCCGAAATGTATCCAACAAGGTGCATTTACAATGTTCAAATAATGCACTTGGATAAATCACTGACAAACATAACCTCACACAACGAAAGAAAAAAATCGCAAATTCTAAGACGGGGATAAATTATGCCGGTTCCCCTGTGCAAATGCATTATTTTTGGATTTCTGTACTGTTTGCATTTTTAGATGCTTTGTACTGGCATAGAAAGCGCCCGAAACCCTTAAAACATTGTAGCTTATCGAACTTTTCTATGACGAGGGGATAAAGTATCTCGCGTCCATGTGCATTGCAACGCACTACTATGACCCCCATTCCTCACCCTTGTACGATTTCCCTGCTGGCAGTTTATCCATTAAAACCATAAGACCGTTTGGGCTCGCATTAATATAAAGCAATGCAGTTTCACCAGCAATAACAATATTGTTCGGTGCCTATGAATTTATTATATGAGCCACGTTTTTTCGTCAACTGTCGGCATCGCCAGTGTTCGCGGATTCTGTTTTCCCGCACACTGCCTGTTGCGTGATATTACGGCGCTCCTTAAAAGGTTGAATACAAAAGAATTCCGATTTCATTCAACTTAGCAATCATGAAGCGGACTGTAGACCCACCGAAGTGAGTGTAAGTGTGGAAAGTTACCGATCCACGTTCCGGAAGGTGTTCTATTGACGCGGATAAATTTCGAGTTGAAATTGCTCTGTAATATACCGGTACTATTGTTTTAAAATGTAAAGGCAGTTTCAAATTAAAAGTCTGAATTTCGGTAATGGGACCGACATTGTACTTTGAATTGCGAATTATCCGTATTTCGAATTAAACAATATAAAAAACATGCAAAACTGTATCTTATGTTTCTGGGAACGAGAGCTGCTTCGAATTAGGCAGGATTTTGAATGAACTGATTTTGAATTATCGAGGTTCTACTGTATATGCAATGCAGCTGTGATGGGAGTAAATAAGCATAGTGAAGTAAACATAGGAAATTGTAACATTCATTGGTTGATTGAAACTTTCCTGTTCCTGCCCAGACAACAGCGCGACTTCTTGCATTGGAAGACATACAGAGCTTGTTGGTTACTTTCAAGTAGATATCCTGTTCGACCAAAAATGCACATGTATGCCATATTGTCTGAATGATAAAATAACATATTAAGTAAAATGGTAATGTTGTAAACCAGAATGAATTTTTGATTTTTTGAAAAAGTTACATATTAACAAAACGGCAAAATTTTAACTCATTACAGAACGTTTTTACGCACATTGAATAGATAAAAGGGATAGCCCATAAAATAATGTCCTTATGCTGGCGTTCGTTACTGTGACAATTTACTGACACAAGATTTTAAAAAAATATATGGAATGGATTGAGCTGTCCAATTGTAAACATCCTGTCTCTATTGCTCCTCTTCTCACATGACCTATGTGATGTATGTTCTTATCATTGATCCCAGTTACCTTGTATTTTTGTATTGTATTTTTTCTGTTTCAGTAAATGTAGGCTGTAGGGTTGTTTTTTTGCTGGTGTCTGCCTCCTGTATTGGGTGTTATCTCTATTGTTAATTGCTATACAACAGACTGCTGTTTTTAATAGCGCATTCCTTATTCTAGGGCTCGTGATTCTCCTGATAGAAATGGCGATGATCAGGATGCAGGCCGTGACTGAACTAAGATGTGGGGTTGCTGCAGCAGCAGGAAGCTCGTTTAAAAGAGTGGTGTAATATAATTATTCTTTCTGTGCCCATTTAATATCATTTTCTCATAAACTTAATGTGAATTTCATGGATAGCCATTTTGATGGTTATTGGAAGTATTTGACCATCCTGGATGTACAGGTTGAGAAGTAATTCACTTCTGGTTGGTATAATATGGACAGTTTTTAACTGGTTAGATTTTTGTATTTCATTTGATTTTGCAAAATTCTCTACTAAAATTTCTTTGACTCTTCTGATAAATTGCATTAACCTTGTATCCTTGTTTGTTCCCTACTATTATATACCGTTTAGAACCATACAAAAGAGTGACCAAAACTCTTGCTGGTAAACTTTAGCGTATTGTGTTCGCTCTAGAAAACTGCAGTTTTTGTAACTCTTTTGATTTGGTTAGTGCATACCACACAATGTGCTGGTGGCATTTCTTGTAATTGTTCTTGTGTTGTGATTTCTGTGTTTTCTTCAGTGACTGCTGCTGTGAACATATTCAATACAGTTGACTACAATATTAAACTTTTTTATTTTGAAATGGTTACTGAAATAAAGCTGTCTGATTTTAGTCTTACTTTGTTCATATTTTGTTACATGGTTCATATTCACTATTATAAATTCTTGCTTACAATATACTGGACACGACTCATTTGTGATTTTGAATCATGAAGTGGTAATATGAAGGTAAAGTAAATGTATTTTATGAAGGGAGCTTCATTACATGCTGGGATAAAATTCATAACCTTACTATATAAGGAATTTCCAGCGCCTGTGTTGTGCAATGTCTCTTCAAATCAAAAATGCTGCTTGTATTTGGTTCCTTTGACCTTATTTGATAATAGCCTTTAGAAACAAACTTTGAGAATTGCTCCACAGTAGCGCATCTAGCCTGGTATTCTTTGTTCATTTTATATTTTTTCCTCACTACTGCTCAAAATACATCAACATAATAAGTTTGCATTTCTTTTAAAAGTGATTTTTGTGAAGACCAAGAGATATGAATGTGATGCTTTCAAATTCATGCTTATGTAATGTTGTGGAACGTGGTTCTTGCTATTTCTGCTTCGGTGATCCTTGATATTTTTTAATAAAGCAGGAATTACACTATTTCTATATATGTTTCATCAGCCCATAGAAATGGGGTTTAAACCAAATTGACTCTTGATATTCGGAGATCCGCTCCTTGATGTTTATTATTCTTAAAAGTAACCATCTTAGCTCAACAAACTAATTGGTTAGAGGAGTGTTCAAGATTAAATCTTAGTGTGATATGCAAAAATTCATGGATGATGGCTTTCAACCACATAATTTCCTTAAATAAAAGTTAATAGTTATACAACGAATCAGTACAATTTGCCACTTTGTATTGATTAGCTGTATGATATGGTTACCAGTACCTGAATTATTTTGTTCCTGGTTTTTAATACTGTATGTATGTGAACAATTGCTGCACCGTAGTTTTTGGAAGGGAAATTACCAGTTTGCAAGAGTAAACGTGAATTTCTCTGGTGCTGATAGCAGATATGTAGCATTCGTTATCTTTTCTTAATAATTGGGAGGCATTGCTCAAAGCCAGTTTTCCTGCAAAAACTATATTTTGTTCAGGTGGTGGTGATTATTGTTGTAAATGAAATATAACTTAGTTTTTTCAAAAAACATTTGACCGTTCACAGGTAGCCCTAAAACCTGCGATTTTTAACCGTTAGTGTGGCTTTCAACAGGCACATTTCACTCATGACCGCAGGTCCAAACTCTCTTAAGTTGTATATCCGGTTTTGAATTTCTGGAAACTTCACTTTTTTGCATGCATAATGCCTGACCGTTGGTTTGTATGCTGATGACTAGCTTTATTTTTTATCCAATCACATACTGCAACTTCTATCTACATTGTACTTTATTCCTGCAGCATGATAACCAATTTGCTGTGCCTCTTCAATAACCTGGAGCTTCTCTTTAGCTATAAATGACTGAGAAGTCATGCCAGCCATTTTAAACACATTCTACTGCTTAAACTCACATACGCAGCATGTCTCTCCTGTGTGGCGGTGACAAATTTGCCGACAGTGGATGGAGAAAGTACCACCTTCCAGATAACTGAATGTCAGGAGCATCTTTTCGCCCACAAATTTTGAACAAAAATTTATGCAGCGATTATTCGCACATGCAGGTCCGACTGCTTAAAGGTCAACACTGAGGCCTTTGGTTCAGAGGGTCCCGGGTTCGATTCCTGGCCGGGTTAGGGAATGTAATTGCATGCTAATAATTCTGGCTCTGGGGACTGGTTGATTGTGTTTGTCCCAACCCTTTCTTCATGTTCACACTACCAACCACCACAGGAACACAATAGTGATACATGGGTTGGCATCAGGAAGGGCATCCGGCTGTAAACTAGCTAAAGCCACATGTGCGACACAGTTCGTACCCGCGACCCCACAATCTGTGGGGAAAAGCGGTAGAAGAGTATTTGTGTATACATTAATTTCTGTAATTGCCCTTGCTTTCACACATTTTTCATGATTAAGATCAGAGGATTATCATACAAAGAATTAACATTATTAGTTTATGCGTTTCTAATCTAAATTCCGAGAAAATCTTGTTTGTTGCTTCTGCTACAATGTTTTTGTTATTTCTTTGTAGTGTATAGTTGCAAATACGGCACATTTGTATTGGTGTTTTATGCCGAACAAGACATGTTTTGTACTTACTGTACCCTGTACAGAATATCACAAGTGAGGAGCTTGGTATCAAAGTTGGACAACTCCATTTTTTTCAGTTTTGAGATTTTGATCGATTTTTGGTTGTTTTTATGCTGAAATCGGTTCTGCAACTATTCTGCTTCAAAAAAGGACAGAACTTAGGTAAAATAGCTTGTATTTGCTCCGTTCAGAATCAAAATATGGACAATTCCACCGTAGTTTCGTTTCAAAAAATGACAACTCCTTCAGTAGCAAGTGGGAAGCCTGTATTGATGCAATATGCTCCCAACATGCACTGCAAATCCATCATGGCTGAATGTTTATAGTAACCTGTAATGAGTGCATTTAGTGATGATTCTTATTAATAATTAACTTTATAATTGTTCGAGAAGAGTAAAAACTGCAAGTCCAAGTCAAAGAAGCAAGGAAGCGAGCAATTGACAAGTCAAATTGGAAACTCACAAAAGAAAAGATTGCTACGACCGAGCTCGATAGCTGCAGTCGCCAAGTTCGGCCAGTATTCGAGAGATAGTAGGTTCGAACCCCACTGTCGGCAGCCCTGAAAATGGTTTTCCGTTGTTTTCCAATTTTCACACCAGGCAAATGCTGGGGCTGTACCTTAAGGCCACGGCCAGTTTCTTCCCACTCCTAGCCCTTTCCTGTCCCATCGTCGCCATAAGACCTATCTGTGTCGGCGCGACGTGAAGCAACTAGCAAAAAGAAAAAAACCGAGTGCCACGTAATTCCAGCATGATTTCGGTATTCGGTACAGTAACATTCAATAGTAACGTAGTCGGTGGAAATAATATTCCCTGTAACTGGACACGCTTTTCTGCCAGCGGGCAGAGTTTTGGGGTTACTTGAAAAGGGCTTAAGAAAGACAACCACCATAATTGACGTGACAGAATACCATGAAGTCTTTGCAAACGTGGACAAGTGAAAATTGTGGGAAGAGATTGGATAGCACAAGACTAGAGACAAGAAGCTAAGGTCGTGGTAAAGCTAACCCAAAGTCTTCACTTTCCACTTTCCAGATGTAAGCCCTTCATACTTAGACGCTCCAAGACCTGCAAGAACGTACTAGTATCTGGTGAGATGGCATACAATACCAATATTGGTAAGTTTATATCTATAAAAAAAAGGCCAAGTCACTTCTAGAACTCAATCCTGCAACAATTTGTCAGATGTAGCCCCAACCCCAAGAAAATTGCAGATGTTAAGAATCTCTTGTCCAAGCACTTTGGAGAAAATTGGCAAGAAATAGACCGTTTACAGTGGTACCGCAATCTCACGGTGCAGAGTGAAGCTGGTAATGTTATCGATGATGATGCTTGTTGTTTACAGGGGCCTAACATCAAAGTTCATTGGCCCATGTTATCAACCGTGGACATTGTGAGCGTGACGAGTTAGAGAGTGCAGATTTTGTTGAACTGGTTCTTTCTAAGATGTAAGAATAACTCAAAGATTTCAGTTTTGACAAAAGGCATCTAAATACAATTTTTTCATGTCATTTTTGACTGATTTTGTATAATTTTAATACATTAGACATAATTACGTTATTTCAAAACACACTTATGCATTAGAAGTGTAGGCGAAGAAAATAACATAAATTCATTGGTATCGAGTTCATAATTGTTTGGTTTGAAAAGAGGACACATTCAATTTTAAAATGGCTCCCTTTGGCTAAAACAGACAACTCCATGACTTGGTTTCATACATGGCCAACTCCACTATTTAAAGTGTAATTACAGCTTTAGTATTCATAAGATTTTTTTACACTAGTATGAAAATATGTTTATGTGGCCTATAAGAATGATATATAAAAAAATCACCATGATACTGACAACCATATTGTGGATCTAGTTTTTTACCTCTCCTATAAAAAAAAGCAAAAGTGGAGCTGTCCAACTTTGATACCAAGCTCCTCAAGTGTCTGATCAGAAATGTATGGCATGCCAGGAGGAATTCGCAAATTAAAAAATGATGCCATGTTATTTTGCCAGAACCATTTATTTCAATCCTGTTGTAATTTAAGTTAATGTAGCAAATATTAGCAAGAGCTTCACCAGCAACAGAAACATCGACAATGCCAATGTACCTCGTATTTTGTACCGGATTTCAGGTAAAAAAATCTGGCGACAATCTTATGCCGAACATCCTTACAGACGTGATGGCTATGATGTTGGCATGTAGTGTATCTCACACTGCTCCTCGCCATTGGCTACATTGTTAACCAGTCAAGTTGCTCGCTCAGTGTTTGTATTGAACAAGGTTTTTACAAAATCATACCAGAGGGTTTCCAGTCTACCACCTCACTCCATGTAGGACTTCTGGACTACCGGCTTATATATATATATATAGATATAGAGGGGCTGCGAAGCCTATGCCCAAAGAACATAGCAATCATCTTGTAAATCAGGGTAGGTAATCTTTGTTGATGCAGTTGACTGTGTATGAGAACTTCACGTGGACTTGTTACTTGTGAGTGCTGCACGTGGAATACCAAGCGTAAATCGCCAACTTCCAATTTGAAATGCCTCAACTCAGTAGCAGTCAGGAGTGCACAAGTTCCATGGCTCTGAAATACCTCATCAGCGGGGACACTTCCGTAATGAATACGACAAAAATCAATATCGCCAAACTCCAGACATACGATCTGGTTTACCATAGACTATATGCCTGTCCTGTTGCCATTTGGACGGTTGAGATAGTTTTGATGATGCCTATGAAGCTCGCTATAGCGAGTACGATATATAACGATAACCCCTATATAACGCCAATTTTTTTTGCTGTCCCTTCAAAATTCTTTTATTAAACTCTATATTATCCTTTGGTTACAGCGAGTGCCCTAACACTGACACATCCTTTATTACGAGTGATTAAGCGCGCGCAATTTTTTCCGTTACCAATTTATGCACCCCAGCGGTTGTGTTGCGTGCGATCGATTACCTTCGGTAGGCCTATAGTTTCCTTGCTATTTTCACTAGAGTTCTCTCGTCGACATTCGAAGGCAATGTCGGGGTCGATTAGTAATACCCGTCGACTGCTATTTCGTAAAGAAAATTTGAAATGAAAGAGGATATTTTGGTAATAAATGCGTAAATGTGTCCGATAACTATTGTTAGCTCATTTAAAATAAAGGCTGACTAAACGATCACTTAATTTTAAAGCTAAATACTGCAATTAAGAATGGGATAATCTCAAAATATGGCAGAGTGCATAATTGATTTCACAGGTTAGTTTATATTTTCTCGCATCTGGTTAAATTACGGAAAGGCTATTATGTAAATTTATAGTGAGGTTATAATTTCTCTACACTTGAAGCGTGTTTTCATCATAGGTAGCGTACGTATATACGGTCAAGTTATTCTGGGTGACTGAATAAGAAAACTGAAACGTTTGCTGCAAAATGCGATGCCGAGCTCGATAGCTGCAGTCTCTTAAGTGTGGCCAGTATCCAGTAATCGGGAGATAGTGGGTTCGAGCCCTACTTATTTCAGAGGATAGTTCATATTTTCTCGCGTCTAGTTACATTTCGGAAAGGCTATTCACATGTACATTTTCCGTCGTTTGAAGAAGAAATCTTGAAATGTTTGCCACAGAAGCCTGAGTGATACCGGTACCGTATTTCTCCTAATTCAAGACGACGTTTTTTCTCTCAGAATTTCATTCGGAAAAAAATTAAGTGGTGTCTTGCATTCCTGGCACAATAGTAACGGATACCACTTGCAACTACTGCGGTAACCACGCTGCTTCTTTTCACTCCCGCACGCGCACGTATACACCAAAATTCGTTGACAATAAGCGATCTCTTTATTATACATCGCTAGCTGCGACAACCGGTTGTACAGGCCTGTGTGTAACATCACTGAATCTTGGAAAATAGTGAAGAGAGAACGACGTTCGATTAGCCTCTACAGAATCGTTTCTCAAATCTGCAGAATGACGTCAAAACAGCGAGCCTTCGAATTCTTAGAAAGGCCACGGCTACTCATTGGCAGAGTTATAACGCGTCTACTGTACCTGACACTTGGTAAAATTAAGTTTCATAGACAGCAAGAACATCTTAGTGTTGGATAGTCGTTTTGTAAAGATACGTGGAACAGTTATTCCCAGCAAATTAACAACGGGTTCTCGTCGATATTATGATGCCAAATGTTATGTTTATGGTTATCAAACATTCGAAAATGTAGAATACTTGTGCATAGGCTTAACTAAAGCCAATATTTGACGTTAGCGTGAAGACAAAGATAGCTAAAAGATGTGACAAGGACGCTTTAAAGAAGTCTTGTGAGGTATGTGCACGAAAAACTCGAGGGCAGAATGGCCGTTTCGTGGTGCAATAAACTCTTTCTTTGACCTTCAACGTCCGCGATTAGGCCTATACATCGCTAACAGCTGAAGTTGGCCGAACCCGGCAAGCGAGACATGCGCATATTGGTTGCCGGTTATATCTGACGCTGGGTAAAAGAAAGTTTTATAGCCAGCAAGAATATTATGATGGATGGTCGTATTCTGGAGACGCATGCATACTGTGCAACAAAGGCATTCATATGATTTGACAAAGCACCTTTTGATCCTGATTTACGTTTTTGAAGGAAAAAGTGGGCTTCGTCTTGGATTAGGAGAAATACGGTACTATAATTTTTCAGAATGAAATTAAACTCGCACTTTCACGAAAAATGACAAGTAAGCCGTAGTGTGGATATCGCCCCAGAAATGCAAGTTTTGAACAAACTTATTGCCTTTTTATAAAGATTTTAATGTGGATACTGTTACACATAAATCGGTTGTAAGAACAATCCGCTGTAGTGAGTAAATTTTTCGCTGTTATCAATTCTCGTTGGTCTGTTATTGTATATTATAAATTTTCCAGCTAGCTCATTCCTGGTTGCCTGCGTTTTGCTACAGTGTGCTAAGTTTGATTCATCAGTTGGTAAATAGCACACCTACAAAGACGCATGGCTAGTGCATACTGTGGAGGCCACTGCATAGGCTACAAATGCGCTATGAGAGACTTTGCTCATTTTCAAAAATTGATGCCTGCCTGGCAATCAGATTAAATAGATGTTGATTCCCATAGGGAACCTGAAATATTTGTCCCGAAAGAGTAAATTTATAATACCAATATAGGTGGTCCATTATTGGATATTATAAATTTTCCAGCTAAGTCATTCCTGTTTGCCAGCATTTTTCCCCAGTGTGGTAAGTTGGGCTCATCATGATGTCTCGGTTTCAAATGAGATGTTTGCAGGACAGGGTATTGGTAACCTGTACGAATATTAACTTTCATTTGAGATTAATTATTCAGAATGGTTGAATTTTTTAGCCCAATCATTTCACACCATTTAAATGTGCAAGATTTTTATTTGTGAACAGAAAAGCAAGGTGTTCAAGATATAAGAACATTCCAAGTTATCTGGAAAATGAAATCAGATGACTGATACGTGCGGTAATGCGATGTTTGTACTGAAAATATTTTCAGCAGCTGCTTTGATGAAAGGTAAGATCTGCATTAGTTTTGACTGAGGGAAGAGAAATTAATATTGCTGTATTAGATGTCTAAATTTGAGGGTTCCACTTTGGTTAACTCGTGCTTATTTACGGACGTTTTGACCCTATTTTATTGCTGGTAGTTTCTGCCGCTGGGCGCACAGTGCCTGCCGCTAGCTCATCGCTTCCTGCCGTGTGGCATAGCAACAGGCACAGCACTTTCCTAACTTTATTCTGGCATGACTTGGTAAACTAATTAAAATGGTGAAAATAAGCACATGCCTTATGACAGCAGATATTGAAAATGTTCTATTTCCATACATTTCTGGTATTTTGTTGAAACTGATTCACATGCATTAGTTCTACCGTGGTTCAAGCTATTTTCCTTCTATGATCTTTCAGTTCATCTAACCTGTGAGGGTTTCTTGCACACACGATTTTTTAAGTTCTCCCATAAATAAAAGTGGCAAACAAATATATCTGAGGATCCTGGTGTACATGAGTCCGTACTAATAACACTATCTTGAAAAGTTTTCTCAAGTTTTAATGTATCAGCTGTATGCACGGCAGCGTCTTGCTGGAATCCATTTCGAGTGTCAAGGATGTCAAAAATGGATTAAGTATATTTTTCCTGTATCTTCGTGCATTAATTGTGGCCTCAAAAATAATTTTCTGTTGTCTACTGAGAGAAGAGAAAGTAATCTTGCTCTGTTATGTTTCTAAATTTGAGGGTTCCACTTTGGTGTTAACTTGTGCTCATTTATGGATGGGATGGGCATTTTTCTCATCAGAGATAGCTGTACAACAGGGGAGTTTCAAAATTAAAAAATATGTAGGCCTAAGCTCATTTTATTCGAAGACATTGGAATGACATTAAGAACATTTCTATCAGTTTGATGCTGTTACCGTACAGTATCCCTTGTTCTAGGGCAGCTGTGTCTTGTGGACACACTCTCTCTCTCTCTCTCTCTCTCTCTCTCTCTCTCTCTCTCTCTCTCTCTCTCTCGAAACATACCCATGTAAATGGATCCATGCTTAGTCATAACAAAAAGATACCTATTTCATGATCGTCTGGTCCGGCTCCATGGCTAAATGATTAGCGCGCTGGTCTTTGATCGCGGGTGGGAACGGTTGATTTTGCTGGCACGGGGGCTGTGTGTATGTGTTGTCTTCATCATAATTTCATCCTCATCACGACGCGCAGGTCTCCTACAGGCGTCAAACCAAAAGACATGCACCTGGCGAGCCGAACATGTCCTCGGACATTTCCAGCACTAAAAGCCATACGCCATTTAATTTTCATTTATGATCATGTGGATGCAGTTATTGTAATATAAGAGGTTACCTTGTATGATTTCAATTTTGTAGTTTGCCATGCTGAGCCCTTTGAAACCCTGGCTTCATGTTACTGTCCATAAAAAAAATTTTTGTGGTGTATACACATTTGGAGGCATTTTGAGAATTGCACCCAAAATTAACACTTTATGAGAAAAGTTGGGTTGACACTTGTTAAACGTTCTGAGCACGGAGCGCGATTGAGGAAATGAGGTGATTGCTGCAGAGGTGGGAGCGAGTGATGAGTCTACGGCAGGCACTGCAAGCACACTGGACAATCGATGAGATAAACTTGCCGTATAAAGTAATGCCCAACTGTGTGGCAAGTAGATAAACTACTAAAATACAAATGACTGAACAACATTGGTGCAGTTTCATCTTTGTTCATTATTAACTATTAATCCTTTCAGTGCCGCGTGCTATTATTGTTTTCCTACTGCTGAGCGCCAAGGCCAGTTTCCGTTTTTTTGCAAGCTTTTGTTTGATCATTCACAGTTCAGCTGTTATTGTAGGTAGAATCTTGAAATTTATTTTTTAATTTTTTATTAATATGATTGCCTATAAGAATGAAGCCTTACTCAGTTCATTTATGGCCATTAGTAAACATTTGGCAGCCAAAACCCAAAAATATTAAATAAAAATAAAACAAAAGTTTAGCAATAAATTTATGTGGAACAAAATAATGTTTATACATCGCGAATATTTTTATTGAATAGTACAATCTACTATGAAGCTATATTGAAAGTTTCATTTTGTGCCTAAAATAAATCGTAGTAAAAATAATTTATGTCCAAATGAGCCAAAAATATAAATTAATTACATTTGTTTCGTTTATATATCAATACAAACATAACAGAAGATAGTAAATACAGTACAGATGTCTTTTACATAACATACTACAAATAATAAAAAATAATTCAGTACATTTTCCAAGACCTCTCACACACTTATGTTTTATCAAGCGCATTGGATTTATAATCATTTTCACAGCAGTAAATGAACAAGTAAAAGATCGAGAGCAACTAGACATAGAACTGACACGGTGCACAGCCACGCCAAGTAAAGTGCGCCAATAAATATGCCTGCTGATTGGACTAATGTACTGAAAGAATGGCCTTGAAAATGAACGAGGCTGTTCATTACAAAAATAGTCTTTAACTAACTATATTGGGAAATTGTGAAAGAAAATGACTTGCTTTTACTAATAAAAAATAAATACTGAACGTCCTTTTGAAAGGCGTTGGCATTTTTCAGATAAAAACCAAAGGGGCTTTCAAAAGGCTCCATGGCTAAATTGTTAGCGTGCTGGCCTTTGGTCACTGGGGTCCCGGGTTCAATTTCCAGCAGGGTCGGGAATTTGAACCATAATTGGTTAATTTCTCTGGCGCGGGGCCAGGTGTGTGCGACGTCTTCATCATCATTTCATCCTCGTCAAGGTGTGCAGGTCGCCTACGGGTGTCAACTCAAAAGACCTGCATCTGGCGAGCCGAACTTCTCTGACACTCCCGGCACTAAAAGCCATACGCCATTTCATTTTTCAAAAGGATGTTGGCGCTTAGAGAGTTAATGTAGACTTACTAGAATTAAACTCAATATCCGCCCGCGCTGCTATACTTTACTGTTGAGGCTAGCAATGGATGGCGGCAATCTGTTCACTCAGTGATTCCTGCATAGTATGACAACTTTGTCATGCCTCTCCCTGCATCATACTTTGCTCAAGTGATTTACCAATAAGAAGAAATCAGGATGTGTGCAGTCATCGAATTGCTGTGCAAATGAAGGGAAAGGATATACTTGCAGTTGCCATCACTGTTATTCCTTTGTCATAACAATGCTTTGACATTCTTATTCTCTGTGACCTGATATACCTAGATAAGTGTTATGATTGAGGTACATTTAAAAAAATGCACACTGCAAAATTTGAAATACAGATTCACTTGTAAGCTGCCTCCTTTTCCTGGACATTGCTATGGACATAAATGTAGACCCTCAAATTTGCATTATATGAGTTGTTGGTTTGTGAAATATTTAAACTTCTGAAGGGGTCAGCTTTTGCAACAGTTTTTGTTAGCTTGTTTTACATCCATGTACTGATCAAGTTTGGAATACAGTATATCCTTGTCCGCCACATCTAATAGGCGATATGGAAATGCCATGTGGACTTGGGACGAGTTATTTCGAGGCTTTTCACATTCTTTAATAGTTTATAAAAAATGACAACTTACATGGGTGTGGTGACTTCTGTTCGTCTAATATTGCCTCCTCTTTCTCTTAATTATTTTCTTTTATTGGTTTTATTTTGCTATAAATAGGGCATAATTTACCAGAAAAAATGTATAACAAAGAACAGAATTTCCATTTCAGTCTTAAATAAATTGCCTTCTTAAATTGTACATACTGTTGGGATGGTGGTGGTTGTTCTTGGCCAAACTGTAAATTGCTGCTGAAATTACATGGCATTGCATTTTATACTTGACTTGGTAATGTTGAAAGGTTGGTGAAATATACCGAAGATTAACGTACACAGAAGAAGTTGTAACCAGCGGGTAGTCTTGTGTGATTATTTGGTACATGGGTGTCTCTCATCCTGTCAGTCCTATAATTTTTTTTGCTGCCAAGCCAATTAAAGTAAAATAAAATTTTGGTAACATTCTCCAACAGCTGTAAAATTGAGGTATGAGAAACAGAATCTAAGTGACTGCTCTGAGGCTCGTGCAAGAAGTGATGTTTTAATGTTCTGTTCTTAGGGATTTGTCTGCCTCAGAATGTCAAACAGTTTTTAAAACCATGTTGATACAGTACTTACATGAAATTTATACTGTATTTACTTGCATATGACCTGTTTCATTTTTGTGCATGTCTTGGAAATTGAGTGTATCAAAATATCTATTGAATAACTATAGGGTTTCCACTGATTTCCATAACTTCGCAATTTCACATGCCTTAATTTAATTGGTTTTTTTTTTTTTTTTTTTGCGACCATTAGTTTTTCTTGTTTTTTCCAATATCTGATCATGTTTGGTTGAACAGCGTCATGGGCGGTATCTCGCACAGCATTCTTATTGCTAAACTTAATGACATTTAGTTTAGAAGAAGCAGAATAACTTTTTATGCTTACTGGTATTAACGTTACCACTCATAGTAGTTCACAACTAATTCAATGATATCGTAACTTTCCCTGACTACTATGGGGTTACTGTAATTTGACTGAATGGCCACTGCCTAATAAAGGGTCTTGACAAATACAAGAGAGGAATGGCTGCAGGTGACTGGCTGGCTTGGAAAGCAGCCTTGGGGCAGGGGATTGAGTTATTTTTGGAACCTTAGCTAGCCACAACCTTCCTGGTTACAAAGGAATACAGAGTCTTGGTACTGTCACCCACAGAGTAATCAATGGTAACAGCAATCTGTACCATGCACTCCCGGTATTTAATGTAAGGATGTCCGTGGAAATATCATCAGTGTCGCATTCCAGTCACCTGGGTGTCTTCCATTTTTCCTGCTCCATTACTTCCGCCACATCCAATCCAGCTTCTCTAATGTCCTTCCAAATCTGATCCATCCACTTTCTCGGTTTTCCAACTGGTCTCTTTCCAGTTCCCTTCTTGCTACCTGTTCCTTTCCCATTCTTTTTACATGTCTGAACCATCTGTCTTGCTTTCTGTATGTTCTGTACGAACGGTTCTATATTTAGATCTTTTCTGATTACCGTATCGAAAATAGCAATAATCTGATAGTTTCCCATTTTACAATGTCTAGTAAAGGGAACCCTTGTTACATGTATTTTGGGTCTAATGTCCAATGCAAAAATTATTTTTCTTTTTTCCTAACAAAAATATATTGGGGGGAAGGGTCTTACATGTGATAAGGTTTTATACACAAGTATATACGGCAGTTAATTTTCAAATTTGTGAGTGGTGTGTTGGTAATGTTTGCACTTGGAATTCATAGTATTTGGGGTCTAAAGATTGCACATTCCACAAAGTTCCCTTCTTCTACCAGATGTAAGGTTATTTTCCACGAATGAGTTACTTAGCTTTGTGTAAACATTTTTTAACAATTCAGTGAAGTCTTGGAAGGAAATCCTTCCACCTCAATTGCCAGCATATTCAATGCAGGCTGTCGGTAAAGTATTATGTTGAGGATTTGGCTACGAATTTCCCAAGCTTATCCTCAGAGCATACCTTGGACGAATGTTTTTCCTCCCACTTTTAAACGATGTATTGAATCTATGATATACCGTATTACTTGTGAACTTATCCCGTCTCTAATTCTCTTCTCTCCTCTCCCCTCCCGTTTTTCTTTTTAACTGAAAACCCCGACATACTGACCAACGTTCGGAAATAAAAAGTAGGAAGATTTTCTTAAATGATGGATTTCATTGTGTTTATTTTACCATAGCACTGGTGAATGAGCGATAAAGAAAAAGTTTGTATGTCTGCCTGGGTATGAATTGAGGTCAAATTCACCAAAAATAAGCACTTCTGTGTAACTTGCTTCAATTTGCCATGTATAGCAAATGATTTTTTCAATCATCTGGGATGCTTTGTTGGAGCATGAATCAGCGGGATTTACCGGTAGCTTCTGGTACTATATATATCATTGATGCTACTATCAGTGTATATCACAAAATTTTCATTCCTTTATATTCAAATCATTTTAGAATCTGCATCACGGGCCATTTCGTTAACAATGGCAGATTTTTTGTTCTGGCTCATTCATATTTCTCAGCATCCGAATATGGGAGCTTTTTCCGAACAATTGTCTCGTGTGATCTGAACAGGGTTATGAGAGATTGTTGTACAATGAACGCGGGGAACAAACTTTGCAAGCATTATCGTATTTCTCGCCCACACGAAAATACTTTATTTTTTGTTCTGCCCTAAACAACTAGCACTGAATTTGTTTTTGTGTGATGCTTTGAGTCGCAGTGTCAGTTGTTCCACCATGAAAAATTTATATTGCAAAGACTCGTGGAGCAAAAAGCAAAATAGTTCACTGGACTGTAATATAAATGAAAATTCAGTTATGGGTACCTCTTTAATACTTGGAGACAACTCCTCTTAGGTTTCGTCACCATAGTGTGATGAGAGAAACTTAGACCACGCCATAAAGTAGTTACCAATACAGCTCATTGAAATACTGGTGCTCTGATACGCATTAACAGCAGGGCGACAGTGCACTATAAACACTTGCATGCATGTTTGGTGTTTTGGGGGTGGATATAGTTGATGGGTGCTTCATTTAATGTGGAGACCGTTCCAATCGCTGCACATGGCACTGACAGTGTAATTCCCATACTGCATTGTCACTTGTTACAAGAATACTTATATTATCCCGCGTGCAGTAAGCTGATCAATTGACCAGCCGTCTCAAGTTGCTTCTGGGATGAATATCGTTCCAGGTTTTCAGCTGTATGCTGACTGTCAAGCGAGAAATGATGGTATAAATTACACTTCCCAGATAAAGCATCAAGTTCAACCTAAGTTCGAAACTAAGGTAGTGCGAAACACCAAAGCAGTTTAGATTCTTCTCGAGAACATATCAGATGTAAGGCTTTTCAGGCGTTTGCTCTGTTGCAGTGCTTTCTTTATAACAATTATCGCTGGTCAAAATTCGGAAGAAATAATAGAAATTAAGGTCACACAAAGAGGCGAATTTTCACTCTGAGCTTAAAAAATGCTTTTAATTTATCCTTGCCTCAAAATTGTTAATAAAAGTGAGGGAAATGCGAAATGTAGAAGGGGTGCTGGGAGGGAGGAAAGGGAACATGCAATGGGGCAAATGCCGTGACTGTCAGTGTGGGTTTTTATATTTGACCTTGTCTCCTTTCTGTGCTCCCTCTTACCACACTTATTTGTCATCGTTTGTCCTATTACGTGTTATTTTTCTTCTTATCTCTATTTACATAAATCGATTTGTTTGTTCCTTTCCGATACTAAAACTGGAACTGGTTTTGCTACACTTTACCGTTTGAACTATCCCTGGGTGTGAACGATCATTTTCGTGAGCTGCTGTGAAGTAGACAATCTTAATACTGTAAGTCATTGTGGGAACTGGATTGATACCAGCCTCTGTTGTGCCAGGTTAAAAACTACATAGACTGTTGTTCACATGATACTTGATGTGCTCATGTTACCTTTCTTCCCAGAAAGCTATTTCTGGAGTCAGTCACACAGGACTATCTTTTTTGTGTTACCTTTTTCTGTGCACTATGTTTGTCTTGCCTTGAATGTCTTTTTGATAGTTAAGACGAGAGATTCTTATAAATAACAAATAAAATAAGTGTTAATTTTCATGTCTGTGAAATGCATTGAATTTTGAACCGGAGTTCCATGGATTAATTTCAGCTGTTGGAAAATTGAAACAACTTATGAAGATTGATTTTCTTAGAACAAGAGTGTAGCTTTTGACTTCTAATCTTAATGTAAATTTTTTTAATTGATGTGTGTGTAGGTTTAGTCACATAGTGTGTTCATCAGTTGAATTGACATGCATTTGAAATGTGTATTGTGTTTTTAAAACAATAAAGGTACATGTTTTGGATACTTGTTTTATTCAAGATTAACTTTCCTTATTTGTTCATGCGGAGTTGTTGTGAATTAAAATTTCCTGAGTTTCGTTAATAAAGCTAATCTTGTAGTGTAAGATTGTGGATGTGTTTGAATAATTCCTGAGACATGAGTTTTGTCATGTGAAACTATTGCACACTTCCATGTTATGTACTTGACGATTTCATGAAAACCTTCAAGAAAAGTCTCGTACTCAAGAGTAAATATACCTCAAATGTGAAGTTTTTTTATTTTTCACCTTTCTCAGTCATGTTTTTTCTCATGCCTGGTTTGCCTTCACACGTTCTTATGTATTCCATTTTTGTATGCTATATAGGTAGTGGTTATTTTTGTTTTATTTGGACAGCTTTCCTCTAACATCAAAGCTTAAAAATGGAACGGTTCCAACTCAGATGAATGCAGGAATTGTCCGAAGGACAAGGGCCACCAAGAGCATAAGAGTGTGAGCCTCCATATGTAATATTGTCAGAGTTGGAAAAACGAGATGACCAAGGGTAGTCGAATGAGATAGATGAAAGAGCCTGACACAATCAAGTGGAAGCAACACCAGGACTCGGCTAAGGGCCCCATGGTCGCCAGCCCACACTTTCAAGTTGAGTCCCTGGGGCCCCGCCTAGTCGCTTTTTACGGCAGGCAGGGGATTCTATGGGTCTTATTCTACCAACCCCATCCACAGTGGAATGTATGCAATAGAGCAAGGCGTTTCAGAGTGCATTGCAAGATGCATAAGATGACTTAGGTTGACCTGAGTGCAGACCCCGCACTCCTAAAATGTGAGCTATAGTGCTGTGTCTTTTCCTACGTCTGTTTCCCCGTTCCTCGCTCACTGCAGGGCTCGCCATCCGTGCAGAGTCGCCCCGAGACAGAACACTGGTCCGAACCTAGCAGAGTAGGGCTGATGCGCGGTGCACAGAAACTCGGCGCCTCGTTTTGCATGCGGGATATTTTGGGCATTTGAGAGGCCCTGCTATAGAGTGACAGTAACACATTTGTGCATTGGCAGCTGTATCTGAATTAGTAGGGGAAGGTATTTTCTCTAATTGGACTGATTCTCAAATTGTGCTCTTATCTTAGAAATTTAATTCCAAGTGGAAACCTGCAAATTTAGTTCCTATTTGATATTAATCTAAAAATATCCTACACTCAGCTAGTGGCCACGCGGTTTGGGTCACGTAGCTTACAATCTGGAGATTGTGGGTTCAAATCCCACTGTCGACAGCTCTGAAGATGTTTTTCCCATTTTCACACCAGGAAACTTTTGGGGACGTGTCTTAAGGTCACGGCTGCCACACTCCTAGCCTTTTCCTCTTTCATTGTTACCAGAAAGTTTAGGGACACCTTAAATTTTATTTCATACAGTACAATTATACAACTTTTGTCAGATAAAACACTACGTATGTGAATAGTCTGTTTGTCCAACTGAAGCCGTTTTGCAGTCGTAAAGGCATTTTGGCATTGATCAGTTTGCAGCAGTCCTTCGTTATACCCGCCAGATCTTGCCGATGGGGAACTTGAGCTGATCTGTTGACTTTGGTTTCTGCTTTGCATTCGTCATTGCTTATTAAATTCCAAAGATTTTCGATGGTATTTAGGTCCGGACTTAAAGCAGGCCATGGGAGAATCTCAAAGTTATTGTTCCAAAGCCAGTGAGGTGTTAACCATGTCATGATGCATTATCCTGTTGGTAAATTAAGTTTTCACCATGGAGTTTTTGTGCAGAGGGAAGCATTAACTCTGTGAGTGATGTATGTCCAACCCTTAGTCCGTTCCTCTACAGTTGGGTATGAAGTGAGTTTTTATGACCAGATGCCCTTCCTAATGTAAACCTCGGGAGTTAATGAGATGAAATGTGACATAATGCTCCGTCGATAAAGAAACGCTGGTGCCACACAAGCTGTTAGAAATTTCTCCGAGGGAGCAATTCAGACCGGCACTAATCAGAAAAGGTACTCCGCCACGCTTCTTTCAGCCAACCGCAGTGTTCCTCACACCACATTCTTAGTTTCCTGGCCAGGTCAATCAATCGATCAATACTGATCTGCATTTAGGGCAGTCGCCCAGGTGGCAGATTCCCTATCTGTTGCTTTCCTAGCCTTTTCCTAAATGATTTCAAAGAAATTGGATATTTATTGAACATCTCCCTTGGTAAGTTATTCCAATCCCTAACTCCCCTTCCTATAAATGAATATTTGCCCCAGTTTGTCCTCTTGAATTCCAACTTTATCTTCATATGTGATCTTTCCTACTTTATAAACGCCATTCAAACTTATTCGTCTACTGTCATTCCACGCCATCTCCGGTGACAGCTCGGAACATACCACTTAGTCGAGCAGCTCTTCTTCTTTCTCTCAATTCTTCCCAACCCAAACATTGCAACATTTTTGTAACGCTACTCTTTTGTCGGAAATCACCCAGGACAAATCGAGCTGCTTTTCTTTGGATTTTTTCCAGTTCTTGAATCAGGTAATCCTGGTGAGGGTCCCATACACTGGAACCATACTCTAGTTGGGGTCTTGCCTGAGACTTATATGCACTCTCTTACATCCTTACTACAACCCCTAAACACCCTTATAACCATGTGCAGAGATCTGTACCCTTTATTTACAATCCCAATGATCTTTCCTTATATTAACACCTAGATACTTACAATGATCCCCAAAAGGAACTTTCACCCCATCAACGCAGCAATTAAAACTGAGAGAACTTTTTTTCCTATTTGTGAAGCTCACAACCTGACTTTTAACCCTGTTTATCAACATACCTTACCTGCTGTCCATCTCACAACATTTTCGAGGTCACGTTGCAGTTGCTCACAATCTTGTAACTTATTTATCACTCTATAGAGAATAACATCATCCGCAAAAAGCCTTACCTCCGATTCCACTCCTTTACTCATCATTTATATATATAAGAAAACATAAAGGTCCGATAATACTGCCTTGAGGAATTCCCCTCTTAATTATTACAGGGTCAGATAAAGCTTCACCTACTCTAATTCTCAGAGATGTATTTTCTAGAAATATAGTAACCCATTCAGTCACTCTTTTGTGTAGTCCAATTGCACTCATTTTTGCCAGTAGTCTCCCATGATCCACCCTATCAAATGCTTTAGACAGGTCAATCGCGATACAGTCCATTTGACCTAGAGAATCCAAGATATCTGCTATATCTTGCTGGAATCCTACAAGTTGAGCTTCAGTGGAATAACCTTTCCTAAAACCGAATTGCCTTCTATCGAACCAGTTATTAATTTCACAAACATGTCTAATATAATCAGAAAGAATGCCTTCCCAAAGCTTACATACAATGCATGTCAAACTTACTGGCCTGTAATTTTCAGCTTTATGTGTATCACCCTTTCCTTTATACACAAGGACTACTATAGCAACTCTCCATTCATCTGGTACAGCTCCTCCGACCAAACAATAATCAAATAAGTACTTCAGATATGGTACTATATCCCAACCCATTGTCTTTAGTATATCCCCAGAAATCTAATCAATTCCAGCCGCTTTTCTAGTTTTCAACTTTTGTATCTTATTGTAAATGTCATTGTTATCATATGTAAATTTAATTACTTCTTTGGCCTTAGTCTCCTCCTCTATCTCGACATTATCCTTGTAACCAACAATCTTTTCATACTGCTGACTGATTACTTCTGCCTTTTGAAGATCCTCACATACACACTCCCCTTGTTCATTAATAATTCCTGGAAAGTCCTTCTTGGAACCCGTTTCTGCCTTAAAATACCTATACATACCCTTCCATTTTTCACTAAAATTCGTATGACTACCAATTATGCTTGCCATCATGTTATCCTTAACTGCCTTCTTTGCTAGATTCAATTTTCTAGTAAGTTCCTTCAATTTCTTCTTACTTCCACAGCCATTTCTAACTAACGCCCTCATGAGCACTTTCAGGTGCAGTTTCGTTGTGCGACAACTGTAAATTAAGTTCATCCGGCGCTCCACGTTTTTCATATACTTCCTCTTCTCGTATTTCTGCACCACTGAAATTCATCGCTGCTTTCCAAGTCGAAAGTAACATCATCTGTGCTACTTCCTGATGGAATACACTCTGATTCATCTCCTGAAGATGAATCTATCACAGTCTTTTTCTTCTTCCTCCTTGGTTTGGGTTTGGTTTTATTTGCCTTTTCTTGTCTCTTCTCCTTTGTTCTTCCTTTTCTTCATGCTATTCAATGCCCTCTCCTGCTCTTCGAGTTCTTGTCTTTTCATTTCCTTACGTTCATGGTATTCTTGCCATTGCTGTGAAGTGATGACACTTGGTGTAGTTTCTTTCGAGCATTTCCTTTTCTTGCTTTTTCGTGGTTCTGGTCAGAATAGTGCTCTTTTGAAGGGGTTGGGTATCAAACTGGAGTGTATACTTTTATTTTGTGGTGTATGTGAAGTGTTAGAAATGTTGCGCTCGGGACTAAGCTGTGAATCAACGTTACGGGTTGCAGGAATACTTTCTAAATGTTGTGCACCGCGATCGATTACTGCGACACTTTAAAAAAGGTGTACTTTGTAATGGAACTTGAATGACATAATCATCTTGGAAGATGGTTTCCAAAACAGTTTCTGAAACGTCACTGTTCTGAGAAGTAGAAGATAAATTGCCACTTTGATTTCGGCTATTGTCCAGTGCTTTTCGGATGCTTTGCCACACTTCAAAGATTTATTTTCTATCACCATCCCAAACTTGTAAAGACCTAAAAGTCTTAACCCTTTCTTCACCCATAAAATGTTCAAGGACATGAAGACCGATGGCAAAATATTTTTCAATAAAGGTGTGTTCATTTTTTTCTTTGTGTCCAGCTGTTGGAGCGCTGGGATCCCACTTCCTTCAAAAGCATTGGGAAATCCTTTTCCTTAAGAATAGGATTGCCAGTGGTTTTTAGTCTCCACACATGAATCTTTGCAATCCAATGCATTTTAACGACTTAAAAACTGCGACATCCGTTTGTTGCAGAAGATGCGTCGAGTTTGGTAGAAGTGCTATAACTATTATACCATGTTCATCACAAAATCTGCTAGTATGGAGGGTAAGATGGGATAAGTGCCCATCAATAAAAAGAAAAACTGGGAGATGAATTTTCTTCTCAACGAGCCACGGATAGAAAACGTTGGCTATAAATTCGTAAAACAGTGTGCACCCGTCATACATCCCGTCTCTGATTTTCCATTTTCCCATTTCTTGGGAATGCTGTTGGCTAAGTCCTGAGGAATTCTTTCATATTTAAAGACCACAAGGGGTAGGGCAAGTTGACCATCAGCATTTCGTGTGAAAAGGACAGTTGGGCACACTTTTTCATCCGGTTCATGTCCCTTTTGGGCAAGTACTTTGCTTCTTTTTGGATTGAGAAAAAAGGCTGACTCATCAGCATTGAAAACTAGTAGGGTCCTGGAGAACAAAATCAATCTTCTTACTTCAAGTAGATTTCTACTTCCTGATACCAGTTTTGTATGTCTTCTTCTATCGCTGCAACCCTGGTTGAGGTTAAATTCTGGGCAACACAACTAAAGATGTTGGGATTTATTTTCAAAAAGCTACTGAACCCTGTCCGACCAGGCCGGTCATTTACAAATTTGCTCTCCCTTTTCAGATCCTTAATTAGCTGCTGAACACTGCCCAATACATCGTCTTTTGTAACAGGAAATCCAGATTTAGCCACAGATACAATCCAGTCAGAAATAATTCTCTCTTCTTCGGAGTTTAGAGTGGAACAAGGTCCTTTTCTTCGGGCAATTGGAGACTCCCTTTGCTTTATACATAAGTGTAAATCGAGGAACACCATGTTGCCTTGCTGCAGTAGCGATAGGAACACCTCGCTTCACATCTTGAATTGCATTGGGCCTTTCTTCTGGATAATTCCAGATTTGTTTTGGTTTAGGCTTCGGTCCCATTACTACGCTCTAGAAAGAAAATAATATCCTGCATTACCACACAAGGAAGATATACAATATATAAAATACATAGACCTTATTTGCATTCATTGAAAACGAGACTATTGAAATACTTTTTATATTATAATTCAGTAATAGACATGCTGTTGCATCAGAAATAGACACTCCTGTCAATTACTAGTCCTTGTAGTCAGAATAAAATAAAACCAAGAGAGACATTCTCCATTAAATATACTGTGATCATCCATAGCAAAGAAATAAGTGGAAAAAAACTGACAATATACCCAGTAATAGACGTACGGTACGTGTCTATAACTAGTTTCGCATTCAAATAAGGACCTAGTAATAGACGTGAACTATTTCTGCACCAGGTCACTTAAAATTTAAAAACCACAAGAAGTTTCTAAACTATAAGTACTTAGAATTTACAATTAAAACTCACCTCCTCAAACAAATCCTTAAAAAATTAACTTGAATACAGACAACCGACATCAGCGTGCGACCGCTTGTTTCGTTTGGCTTGGCGAAAGCGCTAGTTCATACGACGGCTCCTAGAGAGTGCGATCTACACCGGCGCGCTTGGTTCAACTGTACACTTCGCGCGAAAACCTTATTTTTCATGTTTTAGTGTGAAAAGTGTCTATTACTAATGCAGTGTCTAATACCGTTTACCTTACTTCCTTTTTGCTTTCTCTTTTGTAGTTTTGGAAACTACTTAAATACTTAGATGCACTGGTACTTGTAAATTTTTGCACGTCACCAAGTCACAAACTGAACTAACCACAGCTGACTCTGAATTACCATCCTGATCTGATTAATTGCGGGTCGGGGATTTTTCTCTGAATAATGCAATGCGATCAAGAGTGAATTTCGAGTTCAACAGGAGGGGAGAGATGACCTACTCCGAGCCTACAACTGACACTGATTGTGGGAAAATACAATTTTAACAGTGTTGATATTTTTGTACTTGTGTGTGCATATCCCTGCCCAGCTCAGTTAATAGGCTACACAAAGCGGGAATTCAGCAAACTGCGTCAACCCTTTGTCGCTTCAGTATATGCAACGTTCTCAGAGAAAGTTGCAATATCGTGTGCAACGTGAACCACGTCAGTACAAAAAAACAAGAAAATTATTTTACATTGCATATTTTAATTTGTCACAGAATAGGCTCGCTGGTTTCATTTAAAATATAAACGAATTTACTTATTCAGGTATACAGTACTACAAAACTGCTTGTGAGCCCCGCGCACCAGTTACGTCAGCTCACAGCTGTCCGCCCCATGTTTATGATGCACTTAGTTCGGCAAAGCGACTAACTGAGGGTAGGAAGCAAGCATGTAACCAAGACCAACTACAATTACATCAGACCGTAATCCAGAAAAAAATATGGACATCGGTGTGCGATATGAGAGTTTGAGGGATAGGTTATGCATGTTTATTCCGAGTCACCTAAAGAAAATATCACGAGTCGAACGTCATGAAATGCAACTCACTAACTCAAAATATGAATAATTAAACACCAAAAGTAGCGTTATCGCGTACTGTAAGTCTAAATGAAATTTCAGAAGGGAAAATAATTGTATCAACGTCAGGTTGACACGGAGTATAAAAATATTTCACACATGAATCTCCGGTCAGCAAATATATATAGATGTCAACAAAGAACATGATTAACCTTATATGAAATACTATGTAACACCACCATTAACCACAGCCCATTATGTAAAATACGCAAACAAATTTCTCCAACAAAATTTCAACCCTCCAAAATCCACCTGTGTTGTTGAGTAGGTACAAGCGATATTTGTATGATACGCTTGACCATCTAAAGCACTCGTCACCTTAAAACTCACCAGAATTGATGGCATAATTGTACTTTATATAAAAAAAGAACATAATTCTCATGTTCATTCACGGGAAATGGGGTTAAGGCCGGTCCATGGGCGCCTATATGATAGTTTCTAGAGGGGGGCCCAGACCTGGGGGTACGTAGTAATTTCAATATTTTGGAAGATAAATGGCGATTTCTATTCTGCGGTAGAATAACCCACGGTATCCCCTGCCTGTTGGCGGTACTACCGCTTTTAAGTAATACTGACTTTTAGTCATTTTCTTGAAAGGAAAACACATGACTACACTAGAATTTTGCCATTCCCTGAGAGCTAGAGGGGGGCCGTTGCCCCACCTTGCCCCCGGGTATGGGCGCCCTTGGGCCGGTCTCCACTGATTAATATTTAACACCAACGTGTTAAATTTGCCATGCATATTGTGATTGTGTCTTCCAATTGACTTTGCATGTTTTTTTTTCTAGTTGCTTTACGTCGCACCGACACTGATAGGTCTTATGGCGACGATGGGACAGGAAAGGGCTAGGAGTGGGAAGGAAGCGGCCGTGGCCTTAATTAAGGTACAGCCCCAGCATTTGCCTGGTGTGAAAATGGGAAACCACGGAAAACCATTTTCAGGGCTGCCGACAGTGGGGTTCGAACCTATTATCTCCCGAATACTGGAAGTGGGAAACATGTCAAGTCAATTTCGTTGTTCGTGGTATGTCGGCTCAGCTTCGGCAACTTCCGTGCTGTTTCCATTCCAACAGATAGCCCCAATGACGTACTTCTCGTGAAGTAGGATTATAGTTACAACACTCCGCGATACTCATTCTCTTTGTTATAAGCTACCGTACAAATACAATACGCGCACGTATGTCGTTCTCTCTGCACTATACCGGTACTAAAATTTACAGTCAGAAATGGAGTGGAGCAAGGAGATTACTCCGGACTTAATGATATAATGGAAAGGCCTTGTTTGTGGGATGTCTCATCAAATGAATACAGAGATAAAGCTAAGAAAGCCGACAGTTTCCAGGAACTCCAAATAATCTAAAATTGTTCTCGCGAGTGCATCGAAAAAAATACTAGCATCCCTCCGCTCCCAGTACGGTACAGTCGAGAATTGTAAAAAGTTCAGAAAAGTCGGGGGCGGCAGCGGACGAAGTTTATACTTCAAAGTGATTTGCTTTTTAAGCAATAAGCAGGATGAGAGGAGGAAATGTGCCTAATAAAACTGCATTTCTGAATCATAACAAGAAGCAACAGTGGCAGTAACAAAGGCCAAATACTCTTCATCTTTTCTCTTTTTGCTAGTGGCTTTACGTCGCACCGACAAAGATAGGTCTTATGGCGACGATGGGATAGGAAAGTCCTAGGATTTGGAAAGAAGCGACCGTGGCCTTAATTAAGGTACAGCCTCAGCATATGCCTGGTGAGAAAATGGCAAACCATGGAAAACCAGGGCTGCCGACAGTCTGATTCGAACCCACTATCTCCCAGATGAAAGCTCACAGTCGCGTGTTCCTAACCGCACGGCCAACTCGCCCGGCAATTCTCTTCATCTGAGTCCATTGTCCGTGTTTGAAAATACTAGACACCGCCTAAATGTATTACCACAAATTGATATAATGAACTACCTGTATATAGAAAAAAGAAGTCAAGTTTAACATGTTTATTAAGTGTGGAGACAATGTTAAATGAAACAATATTCAACATATAACGTTTAACATGTCGATGGTGTCACCAGTTAACATATAACACTTTCAACATTTAACATGTTGTTGTTGTTAAAAATGTTACTCAGTGGAGACCGGCCTTTAGGTTTAGTTTACACATGTTCATTGTAAAACGTTGAAAATTAATTACATCATTCTTGCACCACCGTTTAAGGTTAATTTAGTCTCTAAATCATAAATCTTGGTCATGATTTTCTGGATCTTCGTGGGACTGATTTAATTTTCTTTGTAGTAAGGATGAGCCGGCCATACACGGAAAGGAATTCTGACAGGCGAGGTCTTTTGTGACGCATACCGACAGGCTAGGGCTGCTCGTTAGTGTGCAAGGTCAGTTTGAGGCGTTATCCGCTACAGACCAGATCTGTTGTCAGCACCTCGACGGAAAGACCTCGCCTCACAGATCAAGCCTCCTGTAAGGAAAGCATGGAGTGGACAAAGACACTGCTAGGGAAATTTATTGAAATGTACAAAGAGCGGCTGTCTCTCTGACAATTAAAACATGAGGTGTCGCAATCAAGCGTTCTTCGGTATCCTCCTTTCATCCTTCTTCAGCTTAGAAGCTACAATATCCACAGTAAATACGCTTTCAGCTAGACTGTTCTCCAGTAAGAGCTACGCAAAACAAGTCATTTTTTACTAGTGGCTTACGTCGCACCGACACAGATAGATCTTATAGCGACGATGGGATAGGGAAGGGCTAGGAGTTGGAAGGAAGCGGCCGTGGCCTTAATTAAGGCACAGCCCATAGCATTTGCCTGGTGTGAAAATGGGAAACCACGGAAAACCATTTTCAGGGGTGCCGACAGTGGGATTCGAACCCACTATCTCCCGGATGCAAGCTCACAGCTGCGCGCCCCTAACCGCACGGCCAACTCGCCCGGTAAACAAGTCCATTATGTATGTGTTGTGTATGTTTGGTATTCAGTCCGAAGGCTGGTCTGATCCTCCACAGTTATGCCAACAGCTGTCATAGATAGCCTAGGCATCACTGGAAGAAGCGTACTAGGGAAATGAGGAGTTAGATAGCTTCCCGTTGCTTTCCTCACCGAGCTAGAAGTTGCTCGCATATCAGTCTGCCAAACCCACTGAAATGCACGCACCAGCTGACCCTATGCGTGATATTTTCATACCATTCATAACAGGGACTGGCTGCATAAGGAATGGTATTACTAGCATCGCTCGTACCTCAGTCACTTTCATATTGTCAAAGCCAAGGATATGACACTGAGAAGGACCAAACATTTAATGTAATAATGAGAAAAATCCATTCATGCTTACTTTTTTCTTTTTTTTTCTTTTTTTTTTTTTTTTTTTTTTTTTTGCTAGTTGCTTTACGTCGCACCGACACAGATAGGTGTTATGGCGACGATAGGATAGGAAAGGCGTAGGAGTTCGAAGGAAGTGGCCGTGGCCTTAATTAAGGTACAGCCCCAGTATTTGCCTGGTGAGAAAATGGGAAACCACGGAAAACCATCTTCAGGGCTGCCGACAGTGGGATTCGAACCCACTATCTCCCTGATGCAAGCTCACAGCCGCGTGCCACTGACCGCGCGGCCAACTCGCCCGGTACATGCTTACCTAACAGCATATCATAATCGCTGTGGTCCATTCGCAAGTAATTTTTGTAATCGTCCGGTTCATTTTCTCTCAGGTGTTGTATCATACTCATGTGACTAGAGCTGTCTCGCTCTCCTATCCATGATTTCATCCACTTCAATCGATTTTTTTGTTTGCATGATTTAACATATAGCAAAATGCACATTCCAACAGCCGCAACAGCATTTATTTCCCCTCTGGACACCGTCTGCTTCGATGTCCATCGCACAGTTCTAAATACGGCAGACCCGACCGGCAAGGGTTTCAAACTAGTTTGAAAGGGCAGCGGATGAGGCTTGGCCTGCTGAGAACAAAGGGATCATTCCATTAACGAGAGGGTCTGGAATGTTGACAGATTATATTGCACAACACGACAGGCTTGGTGTCACAGTTGATGGCGAGCAGCGGGCCGGGTCTCTGAAGGTCACGCCTGGCAGGCGGTCTGTCGGATCTGGCCCCAAAGGCGAGGCCTGCCAAAGAATCTGTCCGTGTATGGCCAGCTATTGGCTGATAGGGCAAATGCTAGGATAGGCATCATTAGTTTTAACGTCAGAAGTTCGCGCGGTACTCGAATTAGATCACCACCTTCTATGGGTACATAATGCCTTCCCCCACAATACATTTGATTTCAAAAATGATTAATGCACACAACATTATTAGTCCTATGATTCGGTTCGAAGTTTTCCTTACGAATGTTCTTACCCAAATTTTGCCTTAATACTAGGTCTTTTGGAAACGGGAACACTGAAGCTCTTACTTACATCCAGGCACACAGCACATTAAACTATAAACATATTGCATGTTGTTGTGTTTGAGTCATCAGTCCATAGACTGGTTTGATGCAGCTCTCCATGCCACCCTATCCTGTGCTAACCTTTTCATTTCTACGTAACTATTGCATCCTACGTCTGCTCCAATCTGCTTGTCATATTCATACCTTGGTCTACCCCTACCGTTCTTACTACCTACACTTCCTTCAAAAACCAACTGAACAAGTCCTGGGTGTCTTAAGATGTGTCCTATCATTCTATCTCTTCTTCTCGTCAAATTTAGCCAAATCGATCTCCTCTCACCAATTCGATTCAGTATCTCTTCATTCGTGATTCGATCTATCCATCTCACCTTCAGCATTCTTCTGTAACACCACATTTCAAAAGCTTCTATTCTCTTTCTTTCGGAGCTAGTTACAGTCCATGTTTCACTTCCATGCAATGCCACGCTCCACACAAAAGTCTTCAAAAACATCTTTCTAATTCCGATATCAATGTTTGAAGTGAGCACATTTCTTTTCTTAAGAAAGCTCTTCCTTGCTTGTGCTAGTCTGCATTTTATGTCCTCCTTACTTCTGCCATCGTTAGTTATTTTACTACCCAAGTAACAATATTCATCTACTTCCTTTAAGACTCCATTTCCTAATCTAATATTTCCTGCATCACCTGCCTGCGTTTGACTGCACTCCATTACTTTTGTTTTGGACTTATTTATTTTCATCTTGTACTCCTTACCCAAGACTTCACCCATACCATTCAGCAACTTCTCGAGATCTTCTGCAGTCTCAGATAAAATAACAATATCATCGGCAAATCTCAGGGTTTTGATTTCTTCTCCTTGGACTGTGATTCCCTTTCCAAATTCCTATTTGATTTCCTTTACTGCCTGTTCTATGTAAACATTGAAAAGGAGAGGGGACAAACTGCAGCCTTGCCTCACTCCTTTCTGGATTGCTGCTTCTTTTTCAAAGCCCTCGATTCTTATCATTGCAGACTGATTTTTATACAGATTGTAGATAATTCTTCGTTCTCGGTATCTGATCCCTATCATCTTCAGAATCATAAATAGCTTGGTCCAATCAACATTATCGAATGCCTTTTCTAGATCTACGAATGCCATGTACGTGGGCTTGTCCTTCTTGATTCGATCCTCTAAGATCAGACGTAAAGTCAGGATTGCTTCACGTGTTCCTACATTTCTTCTGAAGCCAAATTGATCTTCTCCCAACTCAGCTTCAACTTGTTTTTCCATTCTTCTGTAAATAATACGTGTTAAAATTTTGCAGGCATGTGATACTAAACTAATGGTGCGGTAGTTTTCACACCTGTCAGCACCGTCTTTCTTGGGAATAGGTATAACAACATTCTTCCGAAAATCGGATGGGACTTCTCCTGTCTCATGCATCTTGCACACTAAATGAAATAACCTTGCCATGCTGGTTTCTCCTAAGGCAGTCAGTAATTCAGAGGGAATGTCATCAATTCCAGGTGCCTTGTTCCTATTGAGGTCACTCACAGCTCTGTCAAACTCTGACCTCAAAATTGGGTCTCCCATTTCATCAGCATCAACAGCCTCTTCATGTTCCAGAACCAAATTATCTACATCTTTACCTTGATACAACTGTTGGATATGCTCCTGCCATCTTTCTGCTTTGTCTTCTTTCCCTAGAAGTGGCTTTCCGTCTGAGCTCTTAATATTCATACACCTAGATTTCCTTTCTCCAAAGGTTTCCTTGATTTTCCTGTATGCAGCATCTACCTTTCCCAGGACCATACAGCCTTCGACATCCTTGCACTTCTCCTTCAGCCATTCTTCCTTAGCTACCTTGCACTTTCTATCCACTTCATTCTTTAATCGCCTGTATTCGTTTCTGCCCTCTTCATTTCTAGCATTCTTGTATTTTTGTCGTTCAGTTATCCACTGATTCTTAGTTGATCTTTTCTTCCTTCCTAACATTTCTTCAGCAGCCCTACTGACTTCATTTTTCATGACTCTCCACTCTTCCTCTATAGTGTTTCCTTCAGCCTTTTCATTTAGTTCTTGTGCAACATGTTCCTTGAAACAATCCCTCACACTTTTTTCTTTCAACTTGTCTAGATCCCATCTTTTTGCATTCTTTACTTTCTTCAATTTCTTGAACTTCAGATGGCATTTCATGACCAACAAGTTGTGGTCAGAGTCCACGTCTGCTCCTGGGAAAGTTTTGCAATCCAACACCTGGTTTCTGAATCTCTGCCTAATCATAATGAAGTCTATTTGATACCTTCCAGTGTCTCCAGGTCTCGTCCACGTATACAGCCGTCGTTTGTGGTGTTCGAACCAAGTATTGGCAAGGACTAAATTATGATCAGTGCAGAATTCAACCAGCCGACTTCCTCTTTCATTCCTTTGTCCCAATCCAAATTCTCCTACTGTACTACCTTCTCTTCCTTGGCCTACCACTGCATTCCAGTCTCCCATCACAATTAGATTCTCGTCACCTTTTATATATTGTATTAAATCTTCTATCTCATATATTCTTTCGATTTCTTCATCGTCCGCTGAACTAGTAGGCATATAGACCTGCAATATTGTGGTGGGCAATGGTTTGGTGTCTATCTTGACGACAATAATTCTTTCACTATGCTGGTCGTAGTAGCTTACCCGCTGCCCTATTTTCTTATTCATTATTAAACCAACTCCTGCATTCCCCTGTTTGATTTGGTGTTGATAATTCGGTAGTCGCCTGACCAAAAATCTTGTTCTTCCTGCCAACGTACTTCACTTATACCAACTACATCTAACTTTAGCCTATCCATCTCCCTTTCCAGATTCTCTAACGTACCACAACGATTCAAACTTCTAACATTCCACGCTCCGACTCGCAGAATGTCAGTATCCATCTTCCTGATGATCGCCCCCTCTCGTGTAGTCCCCACCCGGAAATCCAAATGGGGGACTAGTTTATCTCCGGAATATTTTACCCGGGAGGAAGCCATCATCAGTACATCATTCATACAGAGAGAGCTGCATGTCCTCGGGAGTTAGTTACGGATGTAGTTTCCCGTTGCTTTCAGCCGTGTAGCAGTATCAACACCGCTAAGCCATGTTCAGTATTATTACAAGGCCGTATCAGTCAATCATCTAGACTGCCGTCCTTGCAACTACCGAAAGGCTGCTACCCCCCTTTCGATGAACCATTCGTTAGTCTGGTCTCTCAACAGATACCCATCCGATATGGTTGCACCTGCGGCTCGGCTATCTGCATCATTGGGACACGCAAGCCTCCCCACCGCGGCAAGGTCACATGGTTCGCAGAGGAGGACATATTGCATAAGTAACTAAAAAGGAAGAAAATACTTTCAGAGAAGAACACGAGAATCAACGTTAACCTAATCACCACCAATATTGTTCGAATAAATAAGCCCTTTGAGAACAAGCAGCTTCTTACGGCACTGAAAGAGGATCTATAACCTTCTTAAGACTATAAATTAATATCTATAATGTACAATTATTAATAATATTTAAATTTCCGTAAATATTTGGTAACAACACGGCTTACACAAATCAAAACAAACGCATGCTAGCACTCCAGCTGCCGCCATTATGGACAGTTTCGATAGGTCGGTTAAGGTCTGAGATATTGGCAAATCAAGACCGACTCCAATCCTTAGACCGTAATATAAATTTTTAAAAACATGGCGGCCGAAGTAGCCGGATTGCTGGTATTGGCTAACACGAAAATATCACGTGCATATTATATAAACGGCGGTAAATTGACATGATAAATGTAACATCATAGGGAAAATCACTTTTACACGTATGAAAACGCTTCGCCAACAAGAATCACATATATTCTACTAGAAAAGAGATTAACAAGCTGACTATTTAGATTTTAATTCGTCAAATAACGCTTTTTCTTAGACTTCACTTCGCTAGATAGATGAAAATACAGGATAAAACTGTTAAAATGATTCTTCTAACATCATTTTGAAAGTTTCAAATTAAATTTCTTTCTTTCTTAATCTGCTTACCCTCCAGGGTTGGTTTTCCCTCGGACTCAGCGAGGGATCCCACCTCTACCGCCTCAAGGGCAGTGTCCTGGAGCTTCAGACTCTGGGTCGGAGGATGACCAGTACCACGCCAGGTGGCCTCACCTGCTATGCTGAACAGGGTCCTTGCGGGGGGATGGGAAGATTGGAAGGGATAGACAAGGAAGAGGGAAGGAAGCTGCCTTCCCGGTACCATCCCGGCATTTGCCTGGAGGAGGACAGGGAAACCACGGAAAACCACGTCCAGGATGGCTGAGGTGGGAATCGAACCCACCTCTACTCAGTTGACCTCCCGAGACTGAGTGGACCCCGTCCCAGCCCTCGTACCACTTTTCAAATTTTGTGGCAGAGCCGGGAATCGAACCCGGGCCTCCGGGGATGGCAGCTAATCACACTAACCACTACACCACAGAGGCGTACGCAAACTGAATTTCAACAGATCAAAATCTGTTATTTATAGCGTAACAAATAATGAGGCAATCTTGAAACGACTGCAGCATTTGAACGACAAACGTAGAAAAACACATGCATCTGTGGACTTAGTACTGAAACCTAAATTATAATTCCACCCAAGATCACCGTGACTACATTGCCCACATTAAAGCATTTGAATTTTCCGCCAGTGAATTCAATCGGATGACTATCGGAGGTCTCCAGAGGAAGAGCGAAAACAATTGCTCCGCTCCGCTCTTACCGTTCTCAGCTCTAGCCAGTCTGTCTTTGTCTTAGCTATGTCATGTTCCACAGTTACATCTGAGATTGCATCGGTTCGTCATTGGACGTACAGCTGGGAAACGGAGCAGTTGCTCCTATGATTGCAATTAAAGACTTTAATATTACTTTAGATTGCAATCGGTAGTGCGAGTGCAGCGCTCCCTCCGGTATTCTCTGGTAGTAAACTGTTGCTTCACCGAGCTCGATAGCTGCAGTCGCTTAAGTGCGGCCATTATCCAGTAATCGGGAGATATTGGGTTCGAGCCCTGAAGATGGTTTTCCGTGGTTTCCCATTTTCACCAGGCAAATGCCGGGGCTGTACCTTAATTAAGGCCACGGCCGCTTCCTTCCAATTCCTAGGCCTTTCCTGTCCCATCGTCGCCATAAGACCTATCTGTGTCAGTGCGACGCAAAAAAAAAAAAAAAAAAAAAAAACTGTTGCTTAGAAACCAATCGGTGCTTCGGTGGGCGAGCGGAGGACGGAGAAACAGTACTGAATGTGTGCTCGCTTGCCATTCCATCCGTGGTGCGCAACGGATGTGCTAGCGACACAGTAAATACTGCTTTATAAGTATGACGAAGGCGAATATATGAAATATATACATTCTCATTTATCGTTCGTGTTTCATTTGTCGATTACAATTTGCTTTACGTCATGCCGTCTTATGGCGACGATGTGATAGGAACGGCTAAGGAGAACAATTTCTAGGCGTGAAAATGGAAAACGACGTTTTCCGTGGTTTCCCACTTCTCCTCCAGGCAAATGCCGGGATGGTACCTAACTGAAGGCCACGGCCGCTTCCTTCCCTCTTCCCTATCCCATCGTCGCCATAAGACCTATCTGTGTCGATGCGACGTAAAACAAAACAAAAAGTAACCCCGAACCAAAGTCTCACGCTCCAGGACATTGTCCTTGTGGCGGTATAGGTGGGATCCCTCCCTGCGTCCGAGGGAATACCCAACCCTGGAGGGTAAACTGATAGAAAGATTAAGATTATTATTATTATTATTATTATTATTATTATTATTATTATTATTATTATTATTATTATTATTATTGTACTCCCATAACCACTTCTGTGGTTTTCTGTGACATTAAGGTGTCGGTATTTTGTCCCACAGGAATTCTTTCATATGCCGGTACACCTGGCGACATGAGACTTTCGTATGTGACCACCTTCAAATATCGCCGAGCAAAGTCGGAATTGAAACCGCAAGCTTGAGCTCAGAAGGCCAGCGCTCTACCGTCTGAACTACTCAGCCCGCTACAGCATATAACCAGTTCCAATCAGTTCGTACACTTCAGTAAAAATTAAAATGGCGTATGTCTTTTAGTGCCGGGAGTGTCCGAGGACAAGTTCGGCACACCAGATGCAGTTCTTTTGATTTGACTCCCGTAGGCGACCTGCGCGTTGTGATGAGGATGAAATGATGATGAAGACGATACATACACCCAGCTCCAGTGCCCGGGACCCCTGTGACCAAAGACCAGCACGCTAACCATTTACTCATGGAGCCGGACGTATTCTTCCTTAATAAATGAGCTACGAGTATAATTAATGCAAGAGCATCGTATATAATACATTTTACATGCAATGGAATATAATGATTACTTAAACATTTTTACTGTTAATAATATTCTAAATGCATTTGCAACGGTATAATATATGCCAATATTCAATCTACAGTATTCTATCCACCTGCACCTATTGCAAACTGAATGTTAGCAGATCAAAATCTGTTATTCATAGCGTAACAAATAATGCGGCGATCTTGAAATGACTACAGAATTTGAATGACAAACGTAGGGGAATACATGCATCTGCGCCGGGAGTACTGAAATCTAAATTGTAATTCCTCCTAAGAGGAATTCAATCGGAGGACTACCGGAGGTCTCCGGAGGACGAGCGAAAACAACTGCTCCGCTCCGCTCCGCTCCGCTCCTACCGTTCCCAGCTTTAATAGGAACATCCAAACAATCCGTGACGATGTTTTGCGGTTAGAATAGCAGTAGCCAACGAGCTAGTTATTCTAGCTCGTTGGCAGTAGCGTAACCAGGATCGGTCGATAGGGGAGGGGGGTTGTATTAGTGGTGGGGACGGAGCGGTTCAGTTCGGAGCAAGTACTGTAACGTCATTACTCGGTTAAACCGAGTACAACTTTATAGCGGTAAATTTAAACTTTATATTGACCTTCTAAGCTACAGTTTACATTTATAAAGAAGATTATGAATTATTATCAGTTTTACAATGCTCCGTACTTTCTATTATTTTTATATGACATTATAAAAATAGTATAAATTTAACACATAACGTAACAAACAGTGTAATTACAAATCTGTGCTTAATATGAGGCATATAAGGTAGACATAAATAAAGAAATAAACATACAAATGAATAAATAAATACAATAAATATTAATGCATATGGATAAACGTACCGTATTCCATAATGTGATAATTGACGAAACGAAATCTAGTGCTTTGAAATGTGCCTAAACTCATATAATGGCAAACATTTCATTTATAACTATGTGGTAAGGAGTTAAATGAAAAATCTGTTAAGATAACATCAGTAATGGAAATAAGTAAAGTATACAAATGAACTCAATTCTTCATCTTGTGACAAACATTAAAATCAAGACACAACACGTTGTACACAGACAGTATGGGAAGTACCGTTGGTGTTCTGTATTGCATGGAACAGGTGTTATATAGGAGGAATTTCCATTCAGAAATATCAGAGTTTCAGTTCGTTTTGCAGAAAGCGACGACCTTCGGTCTAAAAGAATTTGTCCAGCACATGAAAACACCTCCTATGCGGGCACAGATGTAGCAGGTACGCTAAGGTAAGCAAGAGCAAATTCACTTAAGGGTCAATGAATATTGAATTTTCACGACCGCACTGTAATCGAAATCGACTTTCAACCTATTACGTCGTGTTACTTACATTTAGTACGTGTTGAAGAGATGTTAAGTACAGAAAAAAAAAAAAAAGGCCAACCGGACACCAGTAGGATCCGAACCCACAATTTTCCGAGTTCGCGTTGGTAGCACTACCAGTTAAGCTATGGTGGCCTGGTTCTTTTTTGTTCTGTTGGAAAGGATCTAAGCTACAGGTCTGGCTCTATCCTCTACAACCCTCAGTGACTGCATGTCTTTACATACAAAAGTAGCCAAACTCCTATGCAACTTTCAGATACCACCAGCCATCGCTGAATAACCATATGAAGAGATCTGTAACCTTTGTTTACAACCTCGTTTATGTGCGTTCCCCAATGAAGATCTTTCCTTATATTATTAACACCTTGGTACTTAGAGTGACCTTCATGAGTTACTTTCACCCCATCAACACAGTAATTAAAAGTGAGAGGGGCTTCTCCTCTTGGTGATACTTACAACCTGACTTTTTACCCTGTTTAGTTTTTACCGTACTATATACATCTAAATATATCTATGATAACTTTCTGAATATTTGGTTGCAATGATAGCGGAGGTAGATCGCTATTATATTATTTCAGTATTTTTGCTTAGTCCTTATCTGAATGATTCTGTACAAAACACTTTTAAAGATTGAAATTAATTATAGTTTTTTAATGTCGGTCCAGTGGTCTAGGGGTAGGGGTGCTTGCCTCTTACCCGTAGGTCTCGTGTTCGATTCCAGGCCAGGTTTGAGATTTTTACCTGGATATGAGGCCTAATTCGAGCATCAATCAGCCTACGTGGTTACAATTGAAGAGCCATCAGCCGGTGAGATTGCGACCCAGGTCTAGAGGATTCGTCGCGCTGACCACGCGTCAACTCGTAATCTGCAGGCCTTCGAGCAAGCGGTCGCTTGGTAAGCCAAGGCCCATAGGTCTGTAGTGCCATGGGGTTTGTCTGTTATGGATATTTAATTTGGTGTATGTCTGTTATATTGAGGAAACCTTTCATGTTAGAATTTGATGTGTTTCTTTCTGCTTTAGAAACTTTAGAAGCCTAATTTGATTACAAGTAGATGTTGACTACGATGCATTTGCTATCTATGTTAATTTCGATAAATCATTAAAGAAAGCAATTATGAAATCACACGTTTATTTATTATTGGTTTTTCACAAATTCATCTTGACTTAACATTTTTCTGCGGTTTAGTAGTTCAGCCATAGTAAATGGAGGTGGAATATCTTGAGATCCACTTCCAGAAAGTCCATTGATCTCAGGGCTAATGCTTGTTTGACTTCTGATGGGTTCATGAGTCAATGATTCTGGGTGTCGGTAATTTGGTAAATCTTGTAGAAACTCTCTGTAGGTGACATATTTCTTCCCTTGTCCAAGCCACTGCCTAGGAGTTGGTTCATTCAGAGCTAGCAAATCTATCCAGTGATAGTATTTCTGTGTCTTATTACCATACCAGTATTTTATGATTACATATGCAAGGCCATCTTCAATAAAACGCTGGACATCACTGTAGGATGTTACTTCTAAAATTTCTGGGTTTTCTGGGTTCCTTCTAATGTCAACAAGCTGCCAAGGTGCAATAAGCCCAAATCGAATACATTGCATCACACTCACAAGGTGAGTCTTTCGCCGCATGAAGTCGTGCATTAGCCATCGTACTGCAGACATGAATACCTCAATTTCACAGTGCACTGCTATATGATCTGAACGGAGCAGAGGACATAATTCTTCAATTGGTAAATCAAGAAAATCTTTTGAACTCACAAGAGTTAAGAAAAACCTTTGAATACGTGGTAACATTGAATCTGCTATTTCTTGGTTGTTCATTTTCAAGGCTTTCCTGAACAAGTAATAAGCAGTGTCTTCGGTGAACATCTCGGTCGAATTAATGAAACCCCGACATTGATCCTCCAGTTCTTTAATTTCAAGGTATTGTGCTGCCATCAGGACTTCAAGGATATTTTCTCTGTTAAGAATTTTATAGCTGTCAGTTCCAGAGTAAATCATCCAGTCATAAACTATTGTGAAAGCAGCTGGTGTTACATTGCTTTCTGGGAGTTCAACTCTCTTTGCTTCCCTCAGGTTATTAAAATATGGTGAGTAACATTGCAGAACTAAGAGATGGCAATTGAAAACATCATGATCAATTTGAACAAAACAATCAGGGTGAACATAATTTATGATACGTTGCATAAGGAGGTCAACGATATTAGATTTACCTGGAAGATTAACTACATTCCAATTGATAGAGCCACAAGCATTAAATCCCAGTGCCTCCAGGTATACATCCTTTTCTGCCTCAATCTCATAGTCGACATGACTTTGATATCTTTCATTTGGAACATATTCTGAGTCTCTCGAATGCAAAATGTCCTTTATATCCTCTTCCGTCGGCCTGGTTATAGCATTTTGAGACCGCCTGAATGCGTCAGAATTACCAGCATGTGGTTTCTCTGGTTCCGATTTGACGTTTACTTTAGTCCGCTTAGGATCGGCAACCAGCACGCTCACTTTTTTAGACTCAAATACAACTTGATTGGGAATTATTTTAAGATTTCCACTCGGTGTACTAACGAATGGAAATACCCTTCTGCTTTCGTCAGTTCCTTTCGCCGATGTTTGTGGAAGCGTCCTTTGTCTGCTCGCTTTGCCGTCCCGATTACTATTATTGTCGTCTCGCGCTGTAGTAAATGAATAGATGATCTGCTGTTTATTTTCCTCTCTAGTCGGGGAAAACGGAGGCCTGTTCTTGTCTTCACTGTTTCTTCTCTCTCTCGACGAAGTAGAAGGTGAGCTTACAGCGGAATTTCGACTGTATTCTCCGGCATCTGCGTCTCTTCGATGGAATGACATTTTTTGTTGTAGGAAATCTGTTTCCAGAAACAGGAAAATTACACTGTATCTTCTGGGGAGGAATGCAGCATCTATGAGCAATGGGGACTATTGAAAAACGAGATTCAAACTTGCTTTCACTACAATTTTTGAAACCATTTCACAATAAACTGTAATTTTTGTTCAACTCACGTGTTATGCATTGCTTTGTCACCTCATTTCTCGTTCTTCAGACTTTTTATTTTTAAACGGTGAATTTTTTGCTGTTCTACAGTATTCCTCACGTAATATAATAATAGTAGTAGGTTAAGCAGATTAATTTTCTGTCCTGCACATGGTTAGGAAATCGAGCGTCTTTAACCCTAGGATCGTTTCATCCCGTCCAATAACACTTTCATGGTCCTCGTTTTTCTTACATGAAAAGGATGGTTGTAAATATTTCATAACAATTCTTTATCCCACTTAAATTTTAATATATCTCATTACCATTGGTATTGCCGCGTGGATCACAACTTCCTCGTCAAGTCGACGAGGTTAGAAAAAATTGCTGATCATCTCGCTACCATGGCCAACTGACAACTGAGATGTGTCTCACTCGTGCCCTCTTTCTAAATGACATGGCCAGCATCAGCCTAATGCCTGCAGGACTATTGATGGAAGGAAAATGGACCAAATGGAATATTAAAGATGGCAATACGGTGCTGGTGGAGGCTTTTATGGATGACCCGGTATAACTCTGATAAGAGAACGAGTTGTAAGAACTGTATTTATTAGTAACAAGCGTTACGCGTACATTTTATAAACTAATTAGGTAGGTAGTAATAATTGTGACATTCATTAATTTTTGTATTTGTTCAGGCTACATTTGGCTATTGTTCGCCTAGTCGTTCACTGTGCTCAGCTTATTGGGACAGTTCTTCGTATGATATTATGGTGTGTATCCACTATCCACCTCATAGAACTTAGTGCGACTAGTTACGCCTAGTTATGAATGGCAACTACGAATGTCAGTGCGGTTATGAATGTTATCCATCTTGCCATAAAGTTGAAATAATAGCGTTAGAAGAATGAAACAGTCACCAGTAATAGTATTTTAATATAGGCCCCTATATATTTCCAGTGGCGTGCGGTGAACATATTCATTACCCCAGCTGCAAAAAAGTTTTTAAAAATATAAACAATCGTAGCTCCACTACACTCTCTAAAGTCAACATTACCATTTTTATAAGGCTGCCTTTTTCGTGGAAAGGTCTACTTGAGAAAGATCTTTCAAGAGTATTTTCAACCACACGCTCGCACCTACTTCCAAATTGATATTCACGACAGTGACGACACTCTCATAACTTAATCTATAGCAGATTTTAAACAATGTACTTGCAGCTTCATCCGGTAACGCTTCGTGATAGTACAATCATGGTTTTCACAAAAATACACTGGGACTAACTATTTGTTTTTTACTTAAAAAAAGCGTAATTAAACTAATCAGCAAAATAATTATTTAACTGGCATTTTGCCGTCGTTTAAGTTTTATAGTTTCACTCGCATACTGAGTGTACGTGCATCAACGACAAACGAGGGGAAATATTTTTCACGACGTATATCACACGTTACCGGTATATTCATGAAGAATGCCACAGAATTCGCGAAACCTTCACCTATAATCCAAGAGGAACACTACAAAAATTCACTATATACCACCATCACAGACAACCATTCGCACTTAACTCTTGTGTTCATGCTGGGCAACCTAAATATTTTTCTGCGGCTATCGGAACACATACTCTACACGTGCCATCAATGAATTGCTCGAAAGAACTGTATACATTCCGAAACCCAAGACTAAAATATGTTCTTCTAGATTATAATTGATTTCATATACTGGCTGTATTTTTATTACCAGGACGATAACTGTACTGTTGAGATGTCGATATTTTTCTTGCAGTCTCCAGTGTGTGGCGCTGAAACGTCGAGTGTCAAGTATTAAAACTAACACCCCTTACCTAAGCTAGCTGGCCGGTCGCCTTAAATTGCTGTCGGGGGAGGGGGCACAGCTCCGCCTCGAGCAAGTTTCACCTGCGTGCGTCACCCAGGCGACCTTAAATTTCGCTGGGGGTAGCTCTCTCTCACGCTGGCAAGGAAACCCAGCTCGCTGGAGAAGCTGAACTGCGGTAGTGGGAGCGGATTGTCAACACAGCTGTACTTGGCTTGGCTTAAGCCCCATTCACAATGCAAACGTAACGTAACGTAAACTTAAAATTAACGTTAACTTAGAAGTTAGCGGCCATCTTATCTAATGGATCCATTCACAATGCGCCGACGTAAACTTAACTGCGAGTCCGTAAAATTAAGGGATTGCAAACTCCAAGCTCTTGCGGTTAATTTTACGTTAACTTTAAGAACCAGCCAATCAGAGCAGAGGTAAACATTGTGTGTTGTGCACGATATAATTGCTTCTTTCGACGAAACACCTGTAATTCTCTTTCAAAATAATATTTGTGTATAGGCTATGTATGATAGAAGGAAAAATAATTACAAATACGCTGTAGCGAAAAATAATAGGTGGAAATTAATATCCTGTAGTAATGAAATCTGACAATAAATGGCGGGAGACAAGCTCGCAGCGCTGGCAAACGGACGAGAGACAATCCCTGTCATAAATAAAATAGTATCCCTGTATATTTCTTAACATTATGACGGACTACTAGTTTACGAAAACGATATCATCCAAACATCTCATCGGGGTGTGATAGATAGGGTCATAGATGTCGGTAAAGGAGACCTTACATTTCTTTTTATTACAAAAGGGGACGCAAATCGTAAGAAAGGCAAACAGTTCAGGTTTCATCCGCATGTCCAAAACGAACTGATGAGGGTCATTTCTTACAGTAGATTACCGAAATCCCCCTGAGATAACCTTTGATACAAGGGATGAACCCATTTTCTGCACCGTTGTTTACATCGCCTTTTTCAGGTACCGTAGGCCTACACAGCTCCCAGGAGCAAAGCAATAGATGTTTGAAGTAATATGAATTCCGCTACCACGTTGTTTGATTCCAACGAAGTACTGAATTATAAAACTGCGAGATAGCCCAAAACCTGACTTCCGTACTAAATAACATGGCAGTGTTTTGATTGGCTGCTGTGTACTCTTTACGTTAATGTTACGTTCCTCCATTGTGAATACCACAAATTTTACGTTAATTGTACGGTTACGTTACGTCGTTGAGTTTACGATTACGTTTGCATTGTGAATGGGGCCTTAGATGTTCGCAGTTTTTTAAACGTTATAAACAGCGTTCTAAGGAATATTAGAAAACGTTAATACAAAGTTCTTTACCCCAGCAGTAGATGGGACTCGGTGCACGCCACTATGTATTTCTTGTTAATGAAAAGTGGCAATTTCCTGCTGTGCATACAGCTACACAGACAGTGTGCATAAATATACCTAACTTACTTTCTTCATTTTCGATCATGTACATTGCTGATTCGTCAGCTGAAATTGAATACAAATATGCAAATGTATTTTTTTTTATAAAGAATGATGTCAAACTCAGTGGGAGAAGAATTTGTTTAAATTGTCTACCACACACACACACACACACACACACTTACGGTTAAAAGGATATCCTTAACATAATTGATCTGGATTAATATAGGTTATAGTCCTATAGTTTATTAAAACTACAATGGAGTCTTTTGAACTTTTAATATCGAGCGAGTTGGCCGTGCGGTTAGGGTCGCACAGACGTGAGCTTACATTCGGGAAATAGTGGGTTCAAACCCCACTGTTGGCAACCCTGAAGTTGATTTTCCATGGTTTCCTATTTTCACACCAGGCAAATGTTGGGGCTGTACCTTGACCACGGCCGCTTCCTTCTCACTCCTAGCTCTTTCGTATCCCATCGTCGCCATTAGACTTATCTCTGTTGGTGTGCTGTAAAGCAAATCGTAAAGAATTTTTCGTCTGTGTACCATGATAGTTACTAAATTGTCATTGGCTATATTGATGGTTCCTTCTCTATTAATCAAAGCGTGTCTTAGACCAAAATTTTTACAAAAGTCAACAAACCTCAAATCATAAAACCTACTGTATTACCTATTATCAGGCAACTCGGGAGGCACCTTGTTAGTCTGGGCCCACACCGATGCCAAGATCATGGTGTCTCTGGAGGTGGGGTAGTGTGGCATGCTGTTGATGTCTACTCACCCTGTGCAGATCTTAATTTTCTACTTCTTCCTTGCACACACGGAATAGTCACTTAAATATGCAGGGTTTTTTTCTCTCACTGATGGTAAATAAACTGTGTCTCTATAATGCTTAAAAGTGCTTAAAATGTACCTAATGTTTACAATAATAGACACTACCAGTAGAATTAGAAAATGTTCCATTACTGGTAGATAATACAAGAGTAAAGGCACCAGACATTTAGATATGCAGGAGTTTCAACCAGGGATTTTGTTCCTGTGCAAATATTACAGTTATTTCTCTTTAAGTACCACCATTTGCTTGGTGTATACAAAAAGGGCCAATCTATAAATCTCTCATCAAAGTTGAATGAAGGTTAGTCATCACTCTTCTAAGAGAAAAAAGACCATTCTTCTGAACATGTAGTTGCTGGTAAAATTGCAATAATTTGTTGTTTCTTTAAAATTCAATTTTCAGTCCGTACTGATCTGCATTTAGGGCAGTCACCCAGGTGGCAGATTCCATATCTGTTGTTTTCCTAGCCTTTTCTTAAATTATTACAAAGAAATTGGAAATGCCTATGGTTCAAAATAATCTATGTTCAAGGGTTTTAAAAGCTGCAGAGCGGTAAGAGGGTGATTTACCAGGCCAGTCATTGAACTGAGAACAGAAATAGGTTTAAGCCAGTCATACTGGGAAATTAAGTCAGACAGTGAGAAATCTAAAACAGCTGCTGTGTTGTTTTCATTCTCTGGGAATGGTTGTTAACCTAATATACAATATCTTCTACCAATTGGTGGAATTTTGTCAGTAACTACATGTTCAGAAGAATGGTCTTTTGCTTCTCTTAGAAGAGCGACGGCTTACATTCTTGAAAGTTAGAAACTTCATTTTGTTCCGTATTGAACTGGGATTACAGTAAAATGAAAATGTTAAAGGTCAACCTTTTCAATACCTTGAGTGTTTATTGATGTGAATATATCGCATAACGTTTAAAGAAGAATGATACTAGTTTCGATGCTCATTGTGCGTCATCAGCCAACAAATCGATTGAGCAAAATACAACTTATCAAATAGCAATATATAATACATGATAGCACCTACAAGACAAATGTTAAACTATGACTAGTTGTAATATTAAAACACATGCCAGCAAATACATGGTTTAATGTTAATAGTTAAATTGTCAAAAGTTAAAACAATGAAAGCAAAAAAGAGAAGGTAACAATAGTTAGGGTATGATACATGAGAAAATAGTCCAGTTTGAGGTTTGTAGAACATAAGTTGTATATAGATACAACATTTAAATGCACCTACTAAGGCAAATTTTAAATGTAACGTTAAAATTATGAGGGTATGGTGCGTCTGACCATCTAAAACATATGACAGCACCTATAAAGTCACTGTTAGATTATAACCAGTTGAAATGATGAGTTGCATCTGACTGTAAAATATAACATTTTTGAGAAGTTATCCCAGTTGTTGAGTCTTGATAAACAAGAGAATAGTCCAGCTTGAGGTGCATAGATCATAAGGCAACATAATATGTTGTCAGTGGGAAGAATAAACCTTGTTCTCTTAAGTTGTGATAATTAACAGGCTTAATTCTTGTTGTTTCGAAACCAACAATGTGGTCGTGTGAAGATCATAATTTGAATTAACGTCACGATTCCCAGTTCAGTATGGAAACGTGGAGACCTGACGAAAAGATTGAAAGCCAAATTAGGTGTGATATAAATGTACATAGCCAAAAGAAATATGAGGGAAAGGAGGCGAACTCACCTTGAGTAGCGTGATGGCATAGATGTTGAAAGGAGAGGAGCTGGGCTAATGAAGAGAGCAATAATGGAGGCCAAATAGCGGAAGGGAAGGGAGAGTGAGGGGAGTGGAAGGGGAAAGAGGAGGAGCTAAAGCTGAGCAGTAGGGCTATGGTGGGGCAGAGGGATGAGGCGGTGGGGGTAAGTGACGGGGATGTGAATTGCACATGGCTTGAAAGATAGTGTTTACATTCTTGGTTTATAGAAATGCATACCATTAATTGTGACACCATACGATCTAAAGTGGAAAGTACACTGGTATGTCCTCTAATCACTAAATGCAGGGTTAGGTATATTAATTTGGCTGATAGCATTTTGAGGTGCTGACACACAAATTACAAGTTTTTCACTTGATGAAACTGCTCTGGAATAAATGATCTTCTGTGGTTCATCAATGTGTCAGCTGTATGATGTTCTATTTTATTTAATTTATCAAGTCAAGTGAGGTACATTGAAGTCGGCAGGACAACAGTAAGGTCAGAGAAAAAAATATCTCCAACTACTGCATTTCCAATACGAAAAACAAATTTTGTGATTGCATTGGCTGAAGTTCTGGTCGTTCCCTGTTGTTCAACAATTTTTTCAAGCAAGTCAATTATTGCTGGTAGTATATCATGGAAAAATCAATGCAGGATCATATGTTAGGTAGTGGTTTCACTTTAGATTCAGCAATATAATTTGTTCTGCAGATTCCTGGGCAAATTTACATGATTCTTTTATTACCCAGAAAATATTCCTTATTTCTGGAATATTTCAGGTCATTGATGTATCTGGATTTAAAGAGAGATTAGCACAGCAACTACAGATTGGTAATGGTTGCAATGCAAAAATTCTTGACTGAATACCGCTATATTTTGCCTCCGTATTGTTTCCTCCATTATAGGCTTGCCCTCTTGAATCATCAGGTGATAAACTATTGACTGTCAGCAGTGTTAGGTCACTGACGTTTACAGATCTTACAAAATCTTCAGTTATTGCATTACTCTGCATAGCAAAATACCTACTACACAATGTTAATTGCTCGCAAGTTCTTTTGTCGGTTGTATCATCTGCTTCTGTTATAAGATACTTACCACTACCACTTTTTATACGATATACAATTTTCCAAAGTATTAACTCTCCCAAATATTCAATTAAATCATTAAGTGATCTTGCTGATAAAGGTTGCATTTTTTAGATGCAGTTTCCAAGTATTCTTTCAGTATTACATCACTGTCGTCTGAAACAAAACTGTTCCGATGAAATACGTGCCTCAATAGCTTACCTTGAGACTGACTGAAAAGAAATTAAGAAGCATCCCTGTTTTTCTAGACCTTTCAGCAGCATACTTATCAAGACAATTCTATGCCTAAAAAGTAAATTTACTGTCATTGATAACATGTTTGGTAACAGGTTATATCAAGCATGTGGCTATGCGGTTTGGGTAACATAGTGGTCAGCTTGCATTCGGGAGACGGTGTGTTCGAACACCAATGTTGGCAGCCCTGAAGATGGTTTTCTGTGATTTCTCATTTTCACACAACACAAATGCCTTAATTGAGGCCATGGTCACTTCCTTACCAGCCCTAGCCCTTTCAGTCTAATGTATGTATGTTTGTTTGTTTGTTTGTTTAGTCATCAGCCCGAAGGCTGGTTGGATCCTCAACAGCTCCACCATCAGCTGTCATAGATGGCCTAGGCATCACTGAAGAGGCGTACTAGGGAAATAAGGAGTGAGGTAGTTTCCCGTTGCTTTCCTCACTGAGCCAGAAGTTGCTATTACATATCAGTCTGCCAAGCCCACCGAAATGCATGATCCAACCGACCCTATGAGCAATAGTTTCACACCATTCATAGCAGGGACTGGCTGCATAAGGAATGGCATTACTAGCATCGCTCATACCTCAGTCACTTTCATATTGTCAAAGCCAAGTATAAGACAGAGACAGATCAATTAAAGTAACAAAATTGCTCTAGCCTATACCAGAATACATAGTGCACTGTAAACACTAGGTCCACCAGCAAAGACACTCGAGTCTAATAACACTTTAAAAGAAACAAATTCTTACGTTCTCAGACAACTAAGCGGTGCTAGGAATTTTACCCAGTCGCAAGGCGACTTCTAAGCTGGAAGAAGAATATCTCTCTGCACTGTATTGAATAGGTGGTTTTATTAAATTATCCTTGAGATTTTATGCCTAACGTCATCTTCAATACGGAGCAATAATGAGAGTTATTACTTGCAACTGTCGAATGTTGTCGAGCACAATGCCATTAATGTGTTGTTGGTATGGGTCACAGAGGCATTAGGGGAAATGATAAAGCTGATGTACTTACCCGATAAGGAATAGAATTATGTTTACTAGGACCAGAATCACCTCTTAGAATGTTCCGTCAAAGGAGTAATCAAAAGCTGGTCTTAGAAGCAGCTATTGGGATGAAATAAGGTGAACTATTTATTACAGGATCAAGCATAAACACTACCTAAGAACAGTAGCGTTATGTAAAAATTCATAATAGCATTCCTCAAAAGACACTTGTCTTTGAAGCAGCACTTACACAAAATCAAATTCTTCAATAAACGTAGAGAAAGGAGGTAGAAACTATCAATAATTATCTGTGTCCGCAAGGTTGTAGCCTGCAAGAGGTTTGATATATTTGGGAATATAATCAAGGAACCAAAGGAGTTAAACACAGACTCATTACTGGTACTATGTACTCAGGAATAATGGACTGGTGTAAGGGAAGAACAGTGAAAATGAAATGGCGTATGGTTTTTAGTGCTGGGAGATCCCAGGACGGGTTTGGCTTGTCAGGTGCAGGTCTTTTGGTTTGACACCCGTGGGCGACCTGCACGTCATGATGAGGATGAAATGATGGTGAAGACAACACATATACCCAGCCCCCATGCCAGGGAAATTAACCAATGATGGTTAAAATTCCCGACCCTGTCGGGAATCGAACTCGGGACCCCCTGTGTCAAAGGCCAGCACGCTAACCAGTTAGCCATGGAGCTGGACGGGAAGAACAGTACGCCCAGGGAAGTTCTAAATCAAATTTGAAATGCTGAAACTCAACGAGAATAAGGAATATTTTTACAAGGCATGCAAAACAGTACAGAAGCATGACATGAGGACTGAAAGTTAAGGATAATACTTTGAACAAAATATTATTTTGAGTGTTGAATTAATATTTTGGTAAACTGACTTTTGGCCTAGCCTGTATGTATATTTTACTCACCTTCTCTTTCTCTTGACCTTAATGTTTTCCAGTTGCCTTCTAAGTGTACACATGTGAACATAACATTTTAAAGACGTGTGTCCTATCACACTTCCTGAGTTTTTAATATTTATGTTGAGAAAATGAAATAAAGTAAAGTAAGTCATAACTTAAATGATACTGTAACTTTATTTTAATTGATCTCCATTGTATCCCCAGCATACATTAGCACAACACACTTTGTTCCTGAGGAGTCTGATGTTTTCTTTGTACGAGTCTGTCGCAGTGCATTGAAGTTAGTCACATTCTTTGTTTCACAGCTGGATCAATTGTCTGGTTCATTGTACCTTTCTCTCTTAAATTACAGTTACTTATTGTTTACAATGACAAATCAATCATTTAAAAATATTTTTAAAAAACAATTTGAAATCATATGCATTTTCAATAGGTAGTTGCATTGTATAGACATTTGGAAATTGCATGTCCAAATAATTGAGGCACCCAGTGAGAGGGGGAACTATGTCATATCGACATGAAACTGTGGAAAATGGGAGTTTTCTAAAATGTTCATATGTTCAATTTTTTCTTAATAAAGAGCATATTTTCTTTATGAACTTAAAGGTAACATACGTGTGCATATGAGAAAATATTAATTTTAACTTGCACAAGCTTTTTACTTGAGGGGTATGGTCTTAAGGCAATAAAAGTTAAAAAATGAGTGGCAACTCTATTCTTAAAAGAAATTAACAGACAGACAGACAGACCATTTATCAAATGGCAAACATGTATTAAACAGGCAGACTTAATACAATTAAATTCTTTTAGAATTTTATCTTAGATAACTCTGTTCTTCCCTAAATGTTATGCTGAGTAGTAGGATTGTTTCCTCTGCAAATTTGTCTCCATTTTGCATGGTCTGCAGTATCTTCCTTGTTGAAATTAGCCACTTCGATGATTTCTCAAGTTGATCAAGCCATCGTTTGTGACACCCTCGTGGTCACTTGCTGAGTTGCAATGCTCATTTTTGCCATTGTATCCTCACTACTCCAATAGTTCATGAAGAAAGTTTCCTGCATACTTTAAGGTATTGATATGATGCCAAGGATCTTTCTTACTTCGACATTGGTGAGGTGATTGTGTTTGTCTATTTGCTTAAAAAGATTCAGTGTCCTCTCCATAGTGTGCAGCATTTACACACATCTGTTTGTTACTGGCCAACATTCAGAATAGATTGATGTTAAATTAGGTCTTAGTTGATTTGACCAATTGCTTTTAATTTTGTACAAATGTTCAACAAATTATTTACAGATCTTCAAGACAGTTATTTATGTTTATTGAATTAGGCCAACATGTCATACGAATTTTCAAGTGTTGTGTTACATGCTCAAGACAGTGACTTATTTTAGTGAATTTTGAATATTAGATCAGAACTATTTTCAAGAATTATGCTATCTGTTTTTATTACATGTATGGCCTACTAGTTTTTTAAGTAGTAAGTCCTTATAACTGATGACACATTAATATCAATATGTCAAAACTAGTACCATGATCAAAAATAACTGAAGTACTAATTTTATATTGTATTGATTAGGTGGATTACCTCATTTATCTACAATAATTATAGCTCTCTCTCTCTCTCTCTCTCTCTCTCTCTCATGGATATTTTGCAAATGCCAATATTATGCACTTAGAAACATTTATACAATGAGAACAGGAGTTTTGTCATGTAATTGTAACTCATGAAATAAATAATAGGTGATGGAAAATGGCAATAATTTGATTTGTCACAGTTTGACTCACTGGGTGGCTCAATTGGAGACAAGCTGGAAGGTTAATTAAACAACAAAATGATTGAAAAGTTGAAGTCGTATATACGTAGAATGCCCATTAAACAGTAGAGCAAGCCAAGCTCAGGAGAACGCAGAGTGTGAAAGGACGTTAAGACTGTTCTATGTTCAGTGCAGTTTGAGAATAAGATAATAAACTTGGCAATACCTCACGGGGTTATTAACAGTCCTGTGCATGTGTGATGTGTGTGTTATCTGTAGAGATGGGAATTATAGGCGCGAATAAGTTAGAATGCAAACGTATTTAACCAACGGGCAAGTGTCATACCCGCACGACGGTTATGCAGGGAGATTTGTATAAGTATTAACGATCTGAACTATCAGGACCCCTAAACTTTACGCAGCTGACCTACATAACTGTAGAGTGCCTAGATTACACTTGTGTCTTATTCAAATTCGGAACATAAAAACTGTGCAGTCTGTCAAACACTCAGTATCAATATACACACTATTATGCTACTACTACTACTACTACTACTACTACTACTACTACTACTACTACTACTACTACTACTACTACAACAACAACAACAACAACAACAACAACAACAACAATAATAATAATAATAATAATAATAATAATAATAATAATAATAATGTGTTCTTTACAGGTATGTTTATAGTGTTATAATCTATATTGAAATTGAGTGTTTGACAGACTGCAAAGTTTTTATGTTAAATTTTACTAAGCCATGGCTTCCTCCTTAAATTGCTCAAATACGTTTGCATTCCAACCTATGCGTGCCTATAATTCCCACTTCCAGTCATCTGCTATACACAACGGACAAGCAAGGCAAGCAGAGCCACTGCATCCCACAAATGTTGCCAGCTCCTCACTTTCACTTTCAAATTACGTCAGAGGATTGTCAGCAGATCATTCCATCATTGAAGCACATACCATTGACAATGTGTTCATCTATGACTTAGAGAGGACTAATAAAACAAGACTTGGGAAGATTATACTGAAGCCACCAGCTCCAATATGATACCCAGGTGTATTTTTGCTGACATACATGCAACATACCACCAGTTGGCAAAGGATTTCAGCTTGATTGAGTCAATGGATTCATCTCAGGCGGGTGACTTCTTAATCCCAGAAACCCCATCAGAATATGTTTAAGAAGCCAGGAGATCAGCTGTGTAATCTTGGAGACCCCATCAGATGATTCTATCAATGAAAGTTCATAGCCTGTAAGGGAAGAGAGATTTCAGTTGAGGTCCACTTCTTTGAAGCCTAGTAACGATGTGCGGAAACATAATGTTTGGATGAAACTGCCCTGGAGAGTATTTGTGAGGCAGCAACCCAACTCGAGTTTGAGGAAGTGAAGCACCAACTCAGTGTTTTAAGGCTGATTTTGCCAGTGTGTTGAAGGAAGAGGCACGAAAATCGGAGACCACAAACATGTGAAGCACCAACTCGGCGTTTTCATCTCGATAGAGTGGTAGCTGCAGGCTCTAAGAATGTTCGTGAGATTGAAGATACGTCTTTGACATCAAAGTAGATATTTAAAAAAATCTTAAAAGGTTTCTACCTATTCAATACTATTTATCGTAACCTAAAAAAAAAAAAAAGTGTTACATATATTTGATGAAATTAGTTTTGATCTCGCTAGAGACCATCATCAGTCGAAATTATTGAAGTTAAGGCAAGACATGAATTATAGATAGATAAAATTTATGAAGCAAGCATGTTTGAGGAAAGAAAGGAAGGTATTAAAATTAGGACTATTAGGCAGTACCATATGGCTGATAAAACAGGCATGAGGGAGTTTTTAAAAAGTAACTATGATCGGTGGAAAATGGTAAATAAAAAGGTAAACAGACCCTGGGATGGGTTTAACGCATTTGTTGAGGAATGTGAAAATAGGTTTGTACCTGTAAAGGTGATAAGGAATGGTAAAGATCCACTATATTATAACAGAGAAGTAAAGAGACTAAGAAGGAGAAATTGAAGGAACTTGCTTGGAAATTGAATCTAGCAAAGAAGTCGGGCCAAGTATAACATGATGGCAAACATAATTGGCAGTCATACAAATTTTAGTGAAAAATGGAAGGGTATGTATAGGTATATTAAGGCAGAAACAGGTTCCAAGGAGGACATTCGAGGAATCATTAATGAACAAGGGGTGTGTGTATGTGAGGATCTTCAAAACGCAGAAGTATTCAGTCAGCAGCATGTAAAGATTGTTGGTTACAAGGATAATGTCCAGATAGAGGAGGTGGCTAATACTAAAGAAGTATTAAAATTTACCTATGATAACAATGACATTTACAGTAAGATACAAAAGTTGAAAACTAGAAAAGCAGCTGGAATTTATAGGATTTCTGGGGATATACTAAAGGCAATGGGTTGGGATATAGTACCATATCTGAAGTACTTATTTGATTGTTTGCATGAAGGAGCTATACCAAATGAATGGAGAGTTGCTATAGTAGCCGCTGTGTATAAAGGAAAGGGTGATACACATAAAGCTGAAAATTACAATGAAGTTATATTCTATGAAAATTATAGGCCAGTCAGTTTTACATGCATTGCATGTAAGCTTTGGGAAAGCATTCTTTCTGATTATATTAGACATGTTTGTGAAATTAATAACTGGTTTGACAGAAGGCAGTTTGTGTTTAGGAAAGGTTACTCCACTGAAGCTCAGCTTGTAGGATTCCAGCAAGATTTAGTAGATATCCTGGATTCAGGAGGTCAAATGGACTGTATTACAATTGACCTATGTAAGGCTTTTGATAGGGTAGATCATGGAGACTACTGGCAAAAATGAGTGCAACTGGACTATTGCCGCGGCCATGAAATTAGGCGGGTCAGAGAAATTACGCTGTTGCCAAGGTTATGTAGCAACTGGCGAAGAAATGTCTAACTGAACACATCATTTCGGAGCGCGAGGCAAGTTGTTCTCTCTCAAGCTCCTGATGTTACTTCATACAATGTTTCGAAACAAATTATACTACAAGCTTCAGAAAAGACTGCTGATTCCAGTGGTATAACTATTTTCCATATAAACCACTTTAAATAATTATGAAAAACAAAATCTTGAACGAGTAAGTTTAAATCCGTAGAATCATGTATTGAAAATTTCAGTAAGCGGCCAAGTTTTTATTTGTTCAGCCAATAAAATTTTGTCTGCGGGAAAAATGTAAAAAATTCCCCGACTTATATTTTTTATCTGAAACATATTTCCGTGAGTACTGTAATTTTCCTGGAAAATGGCCCGGAAAGCGATCATGTAAATGTCGCTAGCTGAGGCAGTTCGGGGCGCGCGCACCAGCACAGGCTGCAGGACCCTGTAAATACTTTCGGATTATATATTAATCCGTATCAGTTTTATTACATTATAACTTTAAATATTTGAATACTTTATATTGTACCGAGTAATATAGAAAAAGAACTACTTTAAAGAATAGGTTTACATTAATTTACAATGAAGTAAGAATCGGTTTCTGGCTTCAAGGCAGCCTTAGTCACTGTCATCATTCATCTCTGTCGATTCGTCTTTTACACTGATGATGAATGGCTCCATTCTTTCGTCCCTTACTATTTACTTGGCCCAATCGTCTGTTTGAACATTTTCCACGCGATTGAAGCACTTTTCCCAATCTGCAGCAGTCACACGATCAATGGCTTCTGACGTGAGTTTTTCTATGCCCTTTATTTTGAATGTCTTGTTCCTCTCTGCCACTACTCTCTTGACTTGAGCCCAAATCAATTCACATTCACTATCCATTTTTAACTGCACTTACGATGCGAGCTCAACAGCTGCTTGACAGGGAATGGCTCGGGTAAGGTGGCCTGGAGCGGATGGGCTTCAGTTTGACAGCACTGCACGATCAGCGTTGCCAATCCATGCCCGGGGGTAAGCGACTATCGACTATCTGTCGCTTCGCCGTTCCCATATCTGACGACAGCGCAGTTTTCCTCACCCGCCTAATTTGGTGGCCGTGACAATAGACAAAAGGGTGACTGAATGGGTGGCTGTATTTCTGTAAAATAGAACTCAAGAGAATTAAGAGTAGGCAAAGCTTTATCTGACCCTGTAATAATTAAGAGGGGAATTCCTCAAGGCAGTATTATAGGACCTTTTATGTTTTCTTATATATATCGTTGATATGTGTAATGAAGTGGAATCACAGATAAGGCTTTTTCCAGATGATGTTATTCTGTACAGAGTAATAAATAAGTTACAAGATTATGAGCAACTGAAAAAATGACCTTGATAATGTTGTGAGATGGACAGTAGGCAATGATGATGATAACTGGGTTAAAACTCAGGTTGAGAGTTTCACAAATAAGAAAAATCCTCTCAGTTTTAATTACTGCGTTGATTGGGTGAAAGTTCCTTTTGGGGATCATTGTAAGTATCTAGGTGTTAATATAAGGAGAGATCATTGGGGTGATCACATAAATGTGATTGTTAATAAAGGGTACAGATCTCTGCACATGGTTATGAGGATATTTAGGGATTCTAGTAAGGATGTAAAGGAGAGGGCATATAAGTCTCTGGTAAGACCCCAACTAGAGTATGGTTCCAGTGTATGGGACCCTCACCAGGATTACTTGATTCAAGAATTGGGGTGGGGGGAAGCAGCTCAATTTGTTCTGGGTGATTTCCGACAAAAGAGTAGCTTTACAAAAATGTTGCGAAGATTGGACTGGGAAGACTTGGGAGAAACGAGACGTGCTGCTCGAGTAAGTGGTATGTTACAGGTCATTATCCTCATGGTTACTCCATATTGAATGATGTTATACACAGCAATTATAATAAGAAGTTTTTCTTGTCCACCTATTCAATACAGATCACGTTTTTGGTGTTTTACACTTTCATACAATTAATTTCTCTACGGGACATGTTTCGCTCTTATAAAGAGCATCTTCAGCCTAAATCTTAATCTTAAAATGATGTTCTTGAACAGTCATAAACATATTAAACAGTCAATAGTCAATATTTTAACACCCATTCTAGACACACCACGTCACATAAGTTGCATTTTATTTTCGTTTTTCAGTACGATTGGTGTTCACCTTGGTGCCGTTTTATAGAAAGACATTTACTACTGTTTTTAAGATGAAGATTCAATAATAGTTTCCGACACAAAGTTTTAAATTGACATTGTGATCATTTTATTTGTTCATGTTATCACATCTTTAAGAAGAGCTTTAATGTTGTTTTTTAGATGTAATGTAATTTGGTTTCTTAGACTACTGTAATTTTAATATTGACTATTGACTGTTTAATATGTTTACGACTGTTCAAGAACATCAATTTAAGATTAAGATTTAGGCTGTAGATGCTCTTTATAAGAGCGAAACATGTCCCTTAGAGAAATTAATTGTATGAAAGTGTAAAACACCAAAAAGGTGATTTGTATTGAATAGGTGGACAAGAAATACTTCTTATTATAATTGCTGTGTATAAGTGGTATGTTCCGAGCTGTCAATGGAGAGATGGCGTGGAATGACATCAGTAGACGAATATGTTTGAGTGATGTCTTAAAAAGTAGGAAAGATCACAATATGAAGATAAAGCTGGAATTCAAGAGGACAAATTAGGGCAAATGTTTATTTAAAGGTAGAGGAGCTAGGGATTGGAATAACTTACCAAGGGTGATGTTCAATAAATTTCCAATTTCTTTGCGATCATTTAAGAAAAGGCTAGGAAAACAAAAGATAGGGAATCTGCCACATGGGCGACTGCCCTAAATGCAGATCAGTAATGATTGATTGATTGATTGATTGATTGATGTTGATATTTGGTGCAAGACAAGTAAAGAGTTGAATGTTAAACACTCATCACGATCACACATCTTGCGTAAATTCTCAAAGTTTTCTTCCAATTTGAAGAATGCACTTCACAAAAGACCCAGGTGAAACACTTAAAATACTAGCACTTTAAGGATTTTCCTGAATTCAGTTCAGCTGAAAGAAGTGTGAACAGAATATTATACTAGCATGGTTTTCATCATGTTTAGCTGGACTAATATTTTAAGTGTTTCACGTGTTCTTTTGTGAAGTGCTTTCTTCTAATTGGAAGAAAACTGAGAATTTAAACAAGGCATTGATCGTGATGAGTGTTTTAACATTCAAGTCCTTACTTGTCTTGCGCCAAATATCAACAACAGACGCCTGCTCCATAAATTTTAGCTATTTATAATTCATGCCTTGCCTTAACTTCAATAATTTTGACTGATGATGGTCTCTAGCAAGACCAGAACTAGTTTCATCCAATATATGTAACTTTCTTCCTTTTTTTCTTTCTTTCTTTAAGGTTACAATAAATAGAATTTAATATGTGGAAATCTTTTAGCTTTTGCTTTACATTATATCACTTTTTAGTACAGAATAATATGAATTTTATTAACCTGTGATCAAAGCAGATTACTTTAACAGAAGAGAAGTCGGATAGCGATACCAATCCTTAAGAAGCATTTGGTGGTCGTGACGAGAAGATGAGAGCCAGTGTTGTTGACAGTAGTATGACAGAAGTCTTTAATGCTCCCACGCAGTTGGTGGGAGGTGAATATGGTGACGAGAATAAAAAGGAAGAACAACCTTCATGTGAGACTGAAAATTCTATTTAACTCTACTTTCTGGAAGGCATTTATGATGGATTATGATGTGTTAAGTCTCCTTTTCAGAGACGTTTTGTGCCTCTTTGGCTTCCTGTACCATTTACTGGACACACTGAATGTAAAACTATGACAGATATACAATCATTATTGTATCAAAATGCATTTTTGCAATGATCTTATTGTACAGGTAACTGCATCATGTCATTAAATAAGTGAACTTTGGATGAGAGCTTTGCAGTCTATACATATTATGTTTATTGGTCATTTACTACAACTCGTAGGAAATAACAGGAAATGCAATAATTGCTCAGTTTAAGAAGTTCAACTTCTATAATGTGAATCAAAGTCAATTTACTGACCAATGATATCAATTATAGGAAGTATTATGCCATTTGATGTTCAGTTTCAATATGACACACAACATTCCAGATCAGATTTATCTGAAAGTGCAAATCTGATCCATTCTGGTTTCATTCCAGGAGGCTACTTAGGATATTGTGAGCATGCCATAACATGTTCGTCATGGCATGATGCATGTATTTATTACTAATAAGACACTTTCCTTTCCCTGAAAACTGAGTGAACTTAAATGCAAGGACATTCTGCAAAACAGAGTTGAACAGCAGTCGTGAGGTCTGTTGACTCTTTCTAAAGTTTTAGCTAGGGCTTTGGGACTGGATGTCCTTAATGACACACTGAATTTTCTTTTCAGCTAAAAATTACATCGCAGAGTCACCAAAATTTGAACCATGGTCACCGTTTTGGAAATCTAGCAACCGAGTTACCACACTCTGTAACCAAGACAACAGCTTCAGCTGGATAACTTATGGCATAAGAGATAGAAGTGAACACTTGATGCAGTAATTCATGTGATAGCCAATTTTTCATGTTCTACGTTATATCTTCTAATTTTTTGCCCATGGTCCTATCGACCTATCCTTTCACACGTATAAACTACAATTCACAAATACCTCTATCCTTTCACACATATGAACTGTAATTCACAAATACTTGTGACACTGTGCATTCCATACCAGCACAAGAACAGGTTTCACTGCCAATAGTCCTATTGCAAACTTAATTTTATTAGCAATATTTGGTTCCTTACGATGTGAATCTTTTACAGTATGTAAGTACACAAGGTCTTCACCGGTAGTGATTTGTAAAGGTGATGTGGCGTTTGACGATGCGACCCACATAGTTTAATGCAGGGATGTTACGGTAAGAAGAGAGCCTCCATCGTAAGAGCACGTAACTGGCACAACGGAACATCATGAAGGAAGCGATGAGTCCTGCAAACGAGATTCCTACAGAGGCATTCTCCATGCCCATCTGGCGCAGCAGCTCCCGCGGATACCGCATTTCGCACAATATTATATCTTCAGGGCAGTCGAGAGGGAGCCGTCCATTTCCATAAATAGACACCACAAGCCCCTCCAAGCCGTACCGCATGTAACTCAGGATCATGCCCATGCGTATCACCAGCGGAATGAACTCCAGTCTCTGGCCCATTCCGTACGTAGATAGCAGCATCAAGGGTACCGTCAATGAGGGGCCCACGAACATAGCATTCTGTAAAAGAAATACACACAATGAATGTTGAAGTATACAACAAAATAGCCAATTGGACACCAGTGAGATCTGAACCCACAACATCCTAATTTTGCGTCCTATTGTGAACTTGTGACCAACAGAGCAACCGACGCAAAATTGGGAGGTTGTGAATTCGGATCCCACTGGTGTCCGGTTGGCCATTTTTGTTCTGTACTTAACATCTCTTCAACACATACTAATTGTACGTAACACAACTTAATAGGTTGAAAGTCAATTTTGATTCAAATATACACAAGTTGATATCAAACGGAATGTGAACAGTTTGAACAATTCCTGTTTAAGTAGGCTTAAAGGAATACTGCTCCAAAGATCAGGGAGTTAAAACAGTGTTACCAAGTCCATAAGCAGCTCTTTATATTTAATTTCTTTAATTGTTAGCTTCACCAGTCTGCTGAAACTAATTTTGAATAAATAACTTTACAAACTACATGTAAAAGAAAACACATGACAACAGAATTATACCAGACAAAGAGACAACTTAATTAAAAGTGACGACTTGTCATATGCAAAGGATGGAACCTGGTAGATTGCCAAAAGGTATTCTTCGATACCAACCCCGAGGAAAAAGATCTGTAGGACGTCCGATAAAGAGATGGAGGGAAAATGCAAGACCGTAACGGGACACATGGCCCAGTACTTTGAAGGATGATGACATTTTAAAATATTTTACAATACGAGCACAAGAGGCTCACATCTTTGACTAACTGTATGGCTGTGAAAGCAGCCCTCCCCTAGACTTCCCTCCCCGCTTCTACCAAGTTACGTGTAGAAACACAGGAACACTGCAAGCAGAGGGCCTTAGAAATATGCTAGCTGCCACAGGGTCCCTAGCAAAAGACCTTGAAACTACTGAAAGAAAATAAGAAATTTATGCAGGAAAATAGGCAATAATTTTTCAAGGACCTTCAGATTGTATGCTTTGAATTGTAGGAAATGGCTTCTTATGAAGTTTTATTTTCATCTGATTAATGACTCATTGTTCAAGGTCTCCCTGTTGCAGGAGATGGTGGAATACATCCACAATTTTCTGTGCCTTATCATAAGAGGCAACTAAAAGGCCTTTTCAGCTTGGTAGCTTGGGTTGGTGACCATGGAGTTCTCACCCAAGTCCTGGCATTGCTTCCTGTACCAGGCTCCTCACTTTCATTTATCCTATTCGGCCTCCCATCATTTTTTGTTCTTTTCAAACCCCAATGGTAGTAGAGCATTCGAGGCCTAGGGAGTCTCGTTTTCATGCCTTTCATGGCCCTCGTCCATTCTCTGGTCAACTCTTGTTCTTTTCTGAATCCTATAGCATTAGGTTTATGAGGCCTAGAGCGTGTTCCTTCCCTCTCCTTTGCAGATGGCTTAGTTCTTGGAAAGATCGGTCCTCTTCACCCCCCCTTCCCACTTTCCTGTTCCTGATGAGTGGTAAGAAAAGGTTGTTGTACACATCTTAAAACCACCTCCACCTTCTGCAAGGCTCTTCAGTCTTCCATCAATTTTGTCACGTAGGGAAACTGTTTATATCAATGAATGATTGTCCTCTACAGTACTATTGGATACTTACCGTCAAGTTGAGGCAGGATGCGACTGCCAATCCGAAACTCTCAGAGACGAGACCAATCATGATGCAGAGGGTGAAGAACGCCACCATTCGCTCAAACTCTAGTGGCTGACCCGTCATTGTGTAAGAGATCATGAAGTACATAGCACTGAAGACCACCTAGAAATTATCATATTTGTCAGTGTGGGTGTATTAGAAGAGCTAGGGACAAATGGCAAGAAAAGCACAACCATTTTAAAGAAATACACAGTAATTATAAACAAACTGTAAATAGGAATATTAATACAACATTCTATTAATCACTCTCTATTTTGATTCATCCTTTTGTGGACTAGATATTCTTCAATGATATTTCTGAATCTCCTTTCTTTGCCCCAGTTGTGTGTTAAAATCTCCAAGCAGTATGATCACACTGTTGGTTGCTACTAACTATGAACACTTACAACAAGATGATCTCTATCAAGGCAAAACTCAGACTCTACCTGACAGTGATCTGCCTGGAGGCTTTATATGCAGCTGAACATGTGAACCTGAGAAAAACACAATTGGTCAAGAAGTTGGAAGTGGTGGAGAAAAAGATTCTGAGGAAGATACTGGAGCCCCAAAGAACAGAGGAAGCATCACAGAAAGATAAAGGAGACCAACAATTATACCTAAAGGTGGAAAAAAATCTTGGATACCATCCAGAAGACTAGAGCCATGTTCTTCGGACATATGTGCAGAATGACCCCAGGAAGACTGACCAATTAGATAATCAAATTTTTTGAGACCAAGAAAACTATGGTTCACTGGTATCATGATGTGAAGTAGGCCCTGGAAGAATTGGGAAATGCAAGGAATGAAAATCTGCAACAGGGAAGATTACAAGTTGAGGATCAAGGCCGCTACGAAGTTTCAAGAACTGTGGACAGAAGAAAGGAGGAGATTGCAGAGTACTGGATGAGGATCAAGGCCCAGAAACAGATGAAGGTGAATTCTAATTAATGTGGTCCATAGTCTGCTGAAATGAAAGAAGAAAAAGAGCTAAATCTGCTGGTAGTTGATACTCAGGATAAGTGAAAGTTCCCCTAAAATCTCCTCTGGGTAGGGACGGTATCCCTTGATTGTTGTAAGAGAGCGCTTCCTCTGTGGATCAGTGGTAGAGTGTCGGCCTCCGGATCCCAAGAGAGCTGGTTCAAACCTCGCAGAGGTAGTTGGATTTTTGAAGGGTGGAAAAAGGTCCATGCGACACTCCATGTCATATGATGTTGGGACGCAAAAGATTTGATGGTATTAAAAAGTCAGCCGTATATGACCAAGAGAAATTTGGTTTACTCTGCTATCTGGTAGGCCTAAGAGTAAAATGGAATGTCAGATGGTGTCAAAATGAAATGTCGGCACTCTGTAGCTGAGGATGATTCTTCTTCTTTAATGGAACACATTTTATGAATATCAGTATAGAACCAAGACTGAACTACTAGTCATGATTTTTCTCTCTTACTCTGTGTGTCTGCAAATGTAAGATTCTTTTATACTTTAACAACGATGAGGTGTTTCAAATGCGTTTCACGTCACCACTTTGTTGTCAAACGGCACACTAAGACCACGTACAGTAAATTTGATTTGCTGCAGACATGTTTATAACTTTTTTTTGTTATACTAATTTTACTATTTAATTTTCCTTCTTCGCTAGGCTGAGGATGTCCCCAAGTGGGACGAGACATGTACCTATAACTTTGCTTTAAGAATAAAAACTTTTGTAAATATTGTAAAGGTGGAAGTTTTAATGTTAATATCTTTAAACTGTTCGAAGTCAACAATACACGTCATGTATTGCTTGTAATGAGAAGTTTTCAGCTATTTACCATACTAGGAATCCTCGATATCGTTGCAGCAAAGAAGTAGGCGTTGAAACTGTACCACCGGTTGAAGTACTCTCTCTTTAGCAGCTGCACTTCGGATGGATCTGAGGGGAAGAAAGGAAAAATATTCAGTACTCCAAAATGTTTTCAGCCTACAATCTGCATGCAATAACGTCAGTTTATCACTTCAGCTCTGTTGGTTAAAATGAGTGGATACACTTCAGTTAGGAACGATAAGGAGGGAAAGCATGGAGGTGGTATTCATACGTGATGATTGGAAATATAAGGAAATATTTAAATCACCAAGTGATCTCACAGACTGGGGTTCTTGTTTGTAGAAATTGAAGTTCGTGCTGCAAAGTGTTTGCTTGGTGTATTGTATCGGCCACTGAAGACTAGAAACATCACGGATATACAAGCGCTACAGGATTCAATATCCACGTATGAACATGTGATTTTAATGGGAGACTAACAATGACCTGACAAATAAAACTACTGAGACCAAGAGACTAACATGCATGTTTGAATCCATTAATATGACAAGCCTGCCCTTAAAGCCCACACACCATGTTGCAAACTTGCACATACTCCTCGACCTAATCATTAACAATAATAACCGTCTATTATCACATGTACAGATGCTGTGCCAGGTCTTCCTTGCCAGAATATGACTTATGCTGCATACTGTTTGAAGTGGCCAAAATGCAAGCTGAAGATTATCACATAGAGAGATTTCAAAAATTTGAACGAAGAAGCTCTCAATTCAATGAATAGTAAGGGCCCATCATATTATAACAAGGAAATAGAGATACTAAGAAGTAAGTGTAGATTATAAGGAAATAGAGTTAGCTCTCTAGGCAATTGAATTCAGCGAAAAAAATCAGCTAAGGATAACATGATGGCAAACATAATTGGCAGTCATATGAATTTTAGGGAGCAATGGAAGGATATGAATAGATACTTTAAGGCAGAAACAGGTTCCAGGAAGGACATTCCAGGGATCATTAATGAACAAGGGGAGTGTATATGCGAGGACTTACAGAAGACAGAAGTATTCAGTCATCAGTATGTAAAGGTAGTTGGACATAAAGATAATGTCCTGATAGAGGAGGAGACTAGTACAGGCAAAATACTGAAATTTACCTATGATAATAAAGATATTTATAAAAAGATACAAAAGTTGAAAGCTAGAAAGGCAGCTGGGATTAAGATTTCTCGGAATATATTAAAGGCTGTGGGTTGGGATATAGTGCCATATCTCAAATACTTACATGATTACTATTTGCATGAAGGATCGATACCAGATGAATGGAGAGTTGCAATAGTAGCCCCAGTGTATAAGGGAAAGGGTGGCAAACAAAGAAGATAATTACAGACCAGTGAGCTTGACTTGTGTTGTTTGTAAGCTCTGGGAAAGCACTCTTTCCAATTATATTAGACACGTTTGAAAAATTACTAACTGGTTTGATAGAAGGCAGTTCGGGTTTAGAGAAGGTTATTGCAGTGAAACTCAACTTGTAGGATTCCAGTAAGATACAGCAGATATTTTAGATTCTGGAGATTAAATGGACTGTATTGCTATTGACCTATCCAAGGCTTTTGATAGGGTACATTCTGAGAGATTACTGATGAAAATGAGGGCTATTGGATTAGACAAAAGAGTGGTTGAATGGCTGGCTGCATTTCTAGAAAATAGATCTCATAGAATTAGAGTAGGTGAAGCGTTATCTGATCCTGTAATGACTAAGAGGGGGTCCTGCAGGGCAGTGTTATTGAACCTTTATGTTTTCTTATAAATATATACAGTCATGGGAAAAAGTATACGTACACCTTAAACGTTAAGCAATGTTGTCATTTGTAGTTGACGTATTGCCCATAGGCTGCTAGAAATTTCACTACTTTTCTACATTTTGGTATTTCGCGAAACATGAATATGACTACATACCAGAAATAACAATAGTACTTAAGAAATAATTGTTTTAACAAACGTGTAATCCAATAAGTTCAAAATATAGATGCATAAAAAGTATTCGTATAGATAGTTTATCTCACATCAAAGTACTTGACAGCATCCCTTGCAATGCAGGTAAGCAGTAAAGATCACGTCTTGTACCAAGTAAGTTGTGCTTTAGTCGTTCTAAACAAGTGATACAGTCAATCAGTAAGATGGGCCGCAAAATGAAAGTAACAACAGAAGAAGAGAGAAGAATTGTAATCCGGGCTCAAAATTCCTGTAAATCACTCTCGGAAATATCGAAACTTGTGAAGAGACCAAGAGCTACAATTCAGGGAATTGACAGGTATAGTGAGAGAAAATCTATCAAAAATGCACATAGATGTGGACGTCCATGCAATTAGACGATTAAACCAAAAGACTAATCCTCAGAAAGGTTAAGAAAAATCCTAGAATCAGTGCTGCAAAACTGAGGTCTGAACTAGGAAATGATTTAAAACTTAATATCTGTGCTTCCACAATTCAAAACTTTATATAGACGAATGGGTATCATTGTAGAAATGCCAGGCAAAAACCTTGAATTACCCCAGCAAATAGGAAGAAAAGACTACAATATGCTACAGACTATAAACATGCTTCTCTAGAATTCTGGGATCGAGTTATATTTATGGATTAAAAGTAAATTGACAGTTTTTCAATAATATGGCAAAAAGGTGTGGAGGAAAATGAACACAGAACTCAAAGAAAAAAATCTGCTTCCTTCAGTGAAGCATGGTGGAGGTTGTTTAATGGTTTGGGGGTGCATGAGCTCAGCTGGTGTAGGTTCCTTAGAATTCATAGATGGAAAGATGGACCGTAAATACTATATTGAAATTTTGAAGAAAAATCTAGCAACTAGTGCCAAAAAAATTGGACTTCTGGGTAATTATGGATTAATGCAGGATAATGATTCAAAGAATACGGCCGTTGATACATGATTGTAGATTTTGTACAACCCACCCAAATATATGGTAACACCCCCCCCCCCCCCCGATCCCCGCATCTGAATCCGATTGAATTTGTATGGGCTTATCTTAAAAAGAGACTGAGCAGAAGAAATATTTCATGAAGCTAGTTTTGAAAATGGCTATTTTGGAATAATGGGGTAAGATTGAGCCCACCTTCACCTCCAAGCTAGTTCATTCAATGCCTAGGCAGCTTGAGGCCATTGTAAAATCAAAAGGATTGCCAACAAAATACTAAATGTGCACAAAAATCAGTGGGGAATGAAAGTAAGACTGGACTGTACAAATACTTTTTATGAGCTTGAAATCATGGTATTTTCATTTATTTATGTATTAATGACAGAGATGTCTATCAATTGCATGTTTTATGATGTACATATCTTTACACAGTGTACAGCAAGCTAACCTATTGATCTTATACAACGTACATGAGAATAAGTGTACTAAGTAAAGTATTCTTGTTTCAGTATTGAGTGTACGAATACTTTTTACTATGACTGTATATATATGAGGAACAATGCAATTACCTAGGTGTTAATGTACGGACTGATCATTGGAGTAATCATATTAATGAGATTGATAAGAAACGTTACAGATCTCTACACCTGGTTATGAGAGTATTTAGGGGTTGTAGTAAGGATGTAAAGGAGAGGGTGTAAAAGTTTCTGGTAAGACCGCAGTTGGAGTATGGCTCCACTGTATGGAACCCTCATCAAGACAACTTGATAAGAAAACAGGAAAAAATTCAAAGGAAAGCAGCACAATTTGTCCTGAGTGATGTCAGTGGAGAGAGCTGGCATGGAATGACAAGTGGAAGAATAAGCTTGAGTGGAGCTTTTAACAGTAGGAAAGATCGTGATGAACAAATTGGGGCAAATAATTTATAGGACGAGGAGTGAGGGATTGGAATAAATTATCAAGGGAAATTTCCAAGTTCACTGAAAATATTTAAGAAAAAGTTAGGAATCTGTCATCTGGACGACAGCCTTAAATGCAGATCAGAGATAGATTGATGAATTGATTGATTGAGGATGCTCTGAGCACACCATGGCGCACAAGTCACTATATAAAGGACATTGATAAAGTATCTCATTTTAACAAACTTCTTTTAATTTTATATGACAGACATGCCCCATTACGTACTGCCTGAGTTGAGCGACCCTCTAACCCTTGGCTCAATCAAGAAATTCTAGATCAAAAGAAAGACAGAGACGCAACCTTTAATTATTATGTGAAGCATCCAGGACAGGAAAATTTAGAGAAATATAAAAGACTAAAATAAAACAACGCAAATGATGAACTCTAAAATATGCTACTCATACCAAATTTTAATTACACATAATTATTATTGCAAGCAAAACTCTCCACGATACGCATGTATTTGGAAATGGCGGAAGTGTAAAGTGTTGAATGTGAGGAAAGGAACATTAGGGACGACAAAAACACCCAGTCCCCAGGACAGGGATATTAATCATTTACAATTAAAAGCCCCTGACTCTGCTGGGAATCGAACCCGGGGCCATCGGGTGACAAGCGGACATGTTTCCCCCTACACCATGGGGCCGGACATCTGAATGATTACTGTAGCTCAAAAACCATCCAGACGAACGGAAATACCGGTACCAAGAGAGTCACTACTGACAGAAAATCTTTAAAGGGAAAGCATGCTGGAGGAACCTACTTCTCTTATGTGACACCAGGTGATGTAAAGAGCACCCTCAATGACAAACTGGGATCTGCTGGACACGACTGAATAAACCTGCCCTTTTAAGAAAAATTCTATAAGTCATTATTCCTACAATAACGCACATTATTAACACCTCTCTTATGACAGGAATCTTTTCTGGGAATTGGACAAATATCGTCATCTGACCCATGCCGAAAAATAGTACCCCCACAACCCTTTACCACCCAGTTAGTACCCTTCCTGCAGTAGGAGAAATACTGGAGAAACTAGTGCACAAGCAAATGACAGACTATCTTTTAAATCATAATTTACTCGAAATATATCAATCAGGGTTTAAATCAAATTACAGGACCACCACAGCATTAATAAAACAATCAAACGATATTCAGCTAGCAATGGATAACGACAAATGACTATTCTAATTCTTCTTGACCTTACAAAGGCATACTGCGTAGACGAAGACATTTTATTAGCCGAATTAGAAATGATATTTTCTGAGAACTTATTATGCTGGGCACGTTCCTAGGACATAAACAATGTGTGTCAGTGGTAGATATGTCTAGCTGGTGAAATTCTGACATCACCTGGTCTGTTCTCCCCATACATGAGTGCTCCGAAAATCATAAAAGTAGTTAGTGGGTCATAAAGCCAATAACATCATCATTATTATTATTATTATTATTATTATTATTATTATTATTATTATTATGCATGAATGACCTATCAGAACAACTGATGAACTGTAAACATCACTTATACGCAGACTACATCCAACTGTATATTCCTACAAAGTCGAATGACATACAAGAAGCAACCACGAAATTAAACTAAGACCTATTTAACATTAAGGAATGCACTAGTAGCCACTGCCTGCAGGTAAACCCATTAAAATTGCAAGCCATCATAAAAGGATCTAACAAAGCACATGTCAAATTAGAAAGCATCAATATATTGGTTATCAAGATCAATGAAATACCTATAACACTGAAAGAACCTTGGAATAAGTTTTGATAAGTATTTAAGCTGGTCAGAGCACATAACAAAAATTTGTCAATGTGTATTCGGTTCATTACACCAACTACACAAAATAAGGGAATTTTTTTTAACTTGCCAAAACCAGGAAACTGCTCGTTCAAGGACTAATACCACCACTATTTGATTATGGTGATGTAGTTGTTGTTAGCTTGGCTCTAACCTTCAGTGGGCGCGTAATGCCTGCATGCGATTCATTCTAAATGTTCCACTCCATTCCCACATCAGCTGTCCTGGTTGAGATTATGTGATAGACTTAAAGTACCTGTTTCTTTTATACATAAAATACTGCAAAGAGTTAAACCAGACTACCTCAGAATAGATCTCCTGTGGATGGGGGCAGTATAATAACCATGGTATCTGCTGCCTATTGTAAGAAGTGACTCAATGGGGCCCTTAACTTTGGAGCATGGGTTGGCGACCACGGGGCCCTTAGCCAAGTCCTGGCATTGCCTCCACTTGCATCAAGCTCCTCACATTCATCTATTCTGTCAGACCTCCCTTGGTCAACTATTGTTAATTTCAACCCTGATGGCATCAGAGCATCTGAGGCCTAGGGAGTCACATTTTCATGCCTTCGTGGCCCTGGTGTTTTTTAGCCGATATCTTCATTTTTCAAAATGTCGGATCCCTTTCATTTTTCCTTTTTGATTAATGTTGTATAGAGAATGATTGCCCAGTTACACTTCCTCTACAAACAAAAACCACCACTGTATGAAGTTTGTGTTGAAGAATACTTATTTCATGTTCAATAATAACTTGCACCAGCAGAATGGTCTCACAATGGATGTGCCAACATCAGGGACATTGGCAGAAATATACATGGACAACCTTGAATATACCTGCAGTGGTTTTGTTCACAGGAGAATGGGGCTGGGGGTTGGTGTGATTCATAGCGAGTGAGAATGGTTTTGAGGTTTGTTGGGTGGCTGAAAGTGACTGTAGGGATTTTTGGAATATCTGTTAATATATTTCTGGCATAACTATCCATGCCCTGTCCGGTAATTTTCAACTAACTGTACAGCGCATTTACAGGCTAATAAGTTAATTATTATCTATGTTCATTCAGCAAAGAAATTACTATACTCACACTGTAATAAGACAGGCATCATAGGAATGTACAGGTAGACGATCATGCAGCAGAAACAGAAACCAAAATTGAAGAGGATTAGTGAAGCGTCTTGACCGAACTGGAAGAAGGTTCCTCCCAGAATTAATCCGAGGACGACATACATGAAGAAACGTAAGATGAGGTTGTTCTGAAACAAATATACAGAGACAAAATTTGAGTTGCTCTTCAGTTCATTTGTGCTCATCATCCATCAAAATTATTCTTTGCATTAAGGGAAGTATGACTAGAAAGAGTGGTAGATATGAAGTTCATTTCAAGCCTACCTGAATATGTGTGGCTAACTGGTAATAATAATAATAATAATATTCCTAATATTCCTATTATTATTATTATTATTATTATTATTATTATTATTATTTGCTTTACGCCCGCTAACTACTTTTACAGTTTTCAGAGACGCCAAGGTGCCTCAGCAGTTCTTTTACGTGCCAGTAAATCTACCAACACAAGGCTGAAGTATTTGAGCAACTTCAAATACTACTGGACTGAACCAGAATGAAACCTGCCATGTTGGGTCAGAAGACCAGTGCCTCAACCGTCTGAGCCACTTAGCCCGGCATGGCTAATTGGGGAATAATGTTAAGTAATACAAATTTTGTTTCACTAACAAACATTATTCAGGTTTTATTTACACGAAATAATTGATGATTGAAGTCTTACTGATTGTAATCAGTTAATGACTTACTTGGATTTTAATCCACAGTAGACAAGTTTGTTTCTCATTTTTATTTTGAGAATCTGGTAAGGTAGTTTATTACCTTCATTAACCACTATTGATAACTCCAACAGTCACAATTATGAACCTGGATTTCCCACCTAATTAATACTTGATTTATTTATGATGTACTTACATTGTAATGTAAATGAAGAAACATTGCATTGCATTGTAATGTAAATAAATCAGAAATAAATCAAGTATTGATTAGATAGGAAATCAAAGCAGTGGCAGCACGTGGATAAAGCGTCTGGGGGTTCACTGCTGACGAAAATAACGTGTTGAGACTTATAGTTACTTGATGTTTACATAGATGTAAAATAGTGACATTGCTTGATTAGAAACGTGACTTTCCTTTGAAGGGACAAGGCTGCAGCTCGAAGAAGTTACCAAAACAATGAAGATGAAAGACAGAATATGATGAGCAATTACTTAAAACTGATCTAATTTCCTCTGATATTGGAGAAGTTGCTTGTGTACAACGTGCGAAGAACGTGTTGAGCAGACTACTGTTGTTTATGTATTGACGCATTTTGCTGTTTACTTTTCATAAAACATCATATTACTAATGAAAAGCTCCAGAGGCTCTCAACTTGGGAGCGTGGGTTGGCGACCACGGGGCCCTTAGTTGAGTCCTGGCATTGCTGCCACTTACTTGCACCAGGCTCCTCACTTTCATCTATCCTATCAGACCTCCCTTGATCAAGTCTTGTTCTTTTCCGACCCCGACAGTATTAGAGCACTTAAGGCCCAGGGAGTGTTTCATTTTCACGCCCTTCGTGGCCTTTGTCTTTTTTTGGCCGACACCTTCATTTTTGAAGTGTAGGATTCCTTCCAATTTTTCTCAATGATTAGTGTTATATAGAGGATAGTTGCCTAGTTGTACAATAATCACCATCAGCACTTACTAATGAAACGTTTCATTAATTACATAAACTTAGGCTACGTACGCCTAGATGCTATACAAAACGTCAAAATCGTCAAATTAAAACCCCTCCAAAATCTACCACGCACGGCAAACTTTAACCGCGCGCTTTAACAGTGCTTCGGCTAATTTCGGAACTGCTCGATGTAACTCGTGTCTGTTGCTGGTCCAGTTGCCAGCGATTCCTGGGCTATTTATTTTCCCGGCTCCTCACAGTCCCTCGCCTTGTGCACCCTCCTTACGTCTCACGGCCCCGCTCCCGTAGTCCTGAAATTGAACCTCTTTGCTGGTTCCGAAGAGCAACTGTGTTGATGTCAAAAATACCGCTACGCACGTGGATATACAGAGCTTATTAAAGGAATAGGCTGTAATAAACCATTTTACAGAGACTTATCTATTTCTAGGGGGTTCACTGAACCAATGAACATATAGAACGCACCGCCACTGAATCAAAGTTTATAAATGTTATTGTTGAGTATCCGGTAACGCTAATTTTCTTGCTATGCAAGATATAAGAGGTGTGTACATGGTGTTATGTTGTAATAAAATATAAAAATTAACGTTGTTTGAAGAAGCAAAGAGTCCACTAAGATACCAGAGTCGTAAACATGGTACCCCTGTTCTTGGATTGATGAAGGTAATACTTTATGATATACTGTGACATATGCGATATTAACCTATACATTAGTCAGTATTGTGATGGTAGCAATTACTTCAGCTGGGAATAAGCAATAAATTTCATTGTTTGGCCCGTATTGATGGGCATGACTTAGTTTCTTATCCACCTAATCGATAAAGTACCGTACTAGTTTCGACCGTCATAGCGGTCACAGGCCGTAGTGACGTCATAAATGAAAAAAAGGGGGGGGGGTAAACCTCTTGAGTTAAGGCTACAAATTCAACATTCAGTGGTAGCAGCTGTGCCCTTATAGATGGATAGACTTACTTTCATAATACCGGGATATCCTTCATTTTATTGCAACAAAAGAAGATTGTTCGTTCAGTGATACGGCATTGACAGGCACATCAACAATTAATTTTATTTTCATCAACACTGTGATATTTTCTTGTATTGCATATTTTACTATGGTCCATGATGGACTATTAATAGACAATGCCTTCTGTTGTAACCAAGGTTGAAGTTTACAGAACACAACTTTTATTGCTTCACTTTATAATATTTACACAAATAACTGAAATTTATTTTGAAGCAAAAAGGAATATTGAATCTTGAGAAAAGTCTGTCTTTATACAATATGTACAGGTTTGCAGTCTTTATATACACTTCTATCTTGAAAAGATAGTCTTTGTGAATTGACACTTTGATAGTCGAGAACTATCTGGCACACTAACATAAATGTTCATGAGAGTCCTTGTTTGTTGAAGTGCCTGAATTCCTAAAAAGCAAGTTCAATTGATTGAAGAAATTCCACCTAGCGAAACTAAGGGAGCTTGCATAAGTTAGGGAATGAAAATGGCTTGTAAAAGAATTACGGAACATAGGCAGCGGAAACAGGTAAGGGAGCGGTGACCAGAGGTGAAACCTCGTACTGCCAGAAATTCAGTCCACCTGGTCGAAGCACATTTTCAAGAGGAGTAGCCTCCGTGCTCGACGTAGGGTGTATTCTGGAGCTGGACACCGGGGCAAGTGGGCGATTGAGCAGGAAGGGAGCTCCTATTTATAGTACACTCGATGGTCAGGCACGCGCACTGAGGGCTGCGCGTCGAAGCTAGCAGAATGATACACAGGCGCGCGTGCAGCTGGCTGGCAGAGCGAGACGGGAGCGCCGGACATACAACACCTTCTTACGTCATCTTTCCGTGGACACGTGCAGTTTTGAAATAATTGCAAGTGTCATTAAACCTACCGGGTTTTTTTTTCAAATCCACTTGACCATTTCCTCAAATGTCTGATGTGTGAATTTGAATGTGTATACTAGTGTATTTGTGTGTGTAACCTTAACTCAGAAGGTTTAAGCCACCGCCCCCTTTTTTCCCTTTATGACGTCACTATGTCCTAATTCTAATTTTAGGATTAATAGCTGAGGATGACCGCTATGACGGTCGGAACTAGTACTGTATTGATTAGGTAGATAAATAAATAAACTATAAAGTTTTTGTAAAATGTGAGCTGGGAATTCCGAGACGCCATTTTTTTGTGGAGGGTAAAGAACAGAACCACGGAGCTGCAGTCATGCAGAGAATCAATTCAACAAGGTTAAGTTTCATGTTCCTTGATTCATGATCTCTGATTATCCGTGTTTACATTACTGTGAGGCAGAGTTCAAGCAACCACACACGATTCCTAATTAAAGAGTGCGGAAAGTAATTACAGTCCGGTGAAGTGGCATTTTCCGTGCTCTTGTGAGTACAGGAAGAAGGCAGTGACATCGTAGTATGACTTATTTTTTTACACCCATAGGTAATATGTCGACGATGGGATAGGAAAGTTTTAGGAGTGGAAAGATGCAACCGTGGCCTTAATTAAGGTACAGCCTCGGCATATGCCTGCTGTGAAAATGGGAAACTACGGAAAACAATCTTCATGGCTACTGACAGTCGGATACGAAGCCACTATCTCCTGAATGCAAGCTGATAGACACGTTATAACAAGCGCACAGCCACTTGTTCGGTCGACAAATTCTGTTAAGCCATTTCTTGTGATGTCGAAATGAACAATCGCACATTCAATGGACTGAACTTAATTTCTTTCGACTTTTCTAAAACTAATCCACATGCAGTAAGTAAAGCTATCGGGTGTACAGAGAGATACCGAATTGAGGGCGTTAGAAATAAGGTTCTTACTTGTTCGAAGTAAATGCGGGGAAAAGTTTCAAGTGTACAGATAACATAGTGACACACACACACACACACACACACACACACACACACACACACACACACACACACACACACACACACACACACACACACAATGTTAACTGGTCCAGAGGCCTACTGATCAAGCGTTGAAATCAGCTGTATCTCATGGACATAAACATATAAAATGGGCAATATCCTTTCCCACATGCGCGGAGATACACCTGGCAATAAGGGCTCCATCCAAGAAGATGTGGATGCTCTGGAGTTATGAGAATAAGGCAGGAGGCAATGGTGTTTATACTCACAGTGTCTCGCCATGACTGGAGAAGTGTGCGGTAAACTAGAATACGGAATTGCATCCAACTCGAACTGTCGAAGTCGTACTGATCTGATTTTCCTTGCAGAGGCGGAGTACAATCTTTAACTGTGGAAGAGAAGAGAACAGGGTTTGTATTTTGTCTCTCATGTTCAAAATAATCAACAACAACATACACAAATACTACTTACATAATGGAAGTTATTACACTACAAAGACAACCAATAACAGAAAGTACTGATCTTTATACCACATAAGACGAAGTCTTGTGTGTGTGTGTGTGTGTGTGTGGGGGGGGGGGTGTATGTTGCAAACATTGAAATGATCTATTTCTATTCACCATTTCAAGAATTACTTCAATAATTATACAACTTACTCAAATCATCTTCGAATTTGTACAAAGTTTACTAAAGTGGCTCATTTCATTACCTGCTCTTATAATATATTAAATTAGCGTAATGAAACATAACATTATATCATTCATCCACATGCAGAAAGAAAAGCTATCGGGTGTACAGAGAGATACCGAATTGAGGGCGTTAGAAATAAGGTTCTTACTTATTCGAAGTATTTTGAAGTAGTCTAAAGAGGAAAAATTCACTGTCTGGTACATAGAAATATATGTTTCATAAGAGCTATACTGCATATTATAGAGCTGAATAGATTATTTCATCCGTTTTTATTTTCTGCATAATGAGAAACAATGTAATACATCTCTTGTGGTTGCTTAAATGACCACTACATTATTTCAGTTTGTGCGGCAGAATATTGTAGCAGATACTTCAGATACATACTCCGTAGTATGTTGGGTTGTCTCACGTGACAGGCACATTTGTATGGAAATTAAGGGAAAAAATCATGTGTGTGCCTATGAGGAACTTACACAATATCATGAGTTCATTTTTTAGCGACTGTACATTTGTGAGGAGGCTTTTGAAAAACAATGAATAGCCTACCGTAAAATGAAGAAAGGGAAACACCCTTAATACTATCAGTCTGTATTGTATAATAAAAGAGTTGTTACATATGAGTTTATCCCTAATTTTGAAATATTAATGAGGTAACATTCATGTTTCAATCTGAATAAAACTAAAACAGGCAATTAAATGAAGAGAGAACAAAAAGTGAATACAGATGAAACGAAAGTAGGGTAGTAAACAGATTTTCATTCCTTATTCCCTTTGTTGTTTGTTGTGAACATGAACGGTAGACGGTGTGTTCACAGTCCACCTCTCTATGATGAACGGACCGCACCTCTAGCAGTATGTCTCATCCGAGTAGAATTCACAATACGCCATTTCTTGCAACCACTGCATTAGACTTTCACTAACGATGTGCAGATATAGGGAAACAGTACAGGAAAAAGTAATGTTGTTAGTTTTACGTACCGAGCGAGTTTGTCGTCGGTTAGGGTAGTGCAGCTGTGAACTTGCATTCGGGAGACAGTAGGTTCGAAACCCATTATCGGCAGCCCTGAAGATGGTTTTTCATGGTATCCCATTTTCACGCCTGGAAAATGCTTTGGCTGTACCTTAATTAAGGCCACGGTCGCTTCCTTCCCATTCTTAGGCCTTTACTCCCCCATCGTCCCGTAAGACCTATCTGTGTCTGTGCGACGTAAACCAAATTGTAATTAGTTTTACATCTCCCTAACTACGTTTGTGTGGTTTTCAGAGGGGCCGAGGTGCCGAAATGTTATCTCACAGGAGATATTTTACGGACAGTAAGTCTATGGACACGATGTTTACGTATTTGAGCACCTTCAAATACCACCGGAATGAGTCAGGAATATACAACGCTTCTGCGGCCCTTAATTGTAGGCTGATATAAGCTTTTGGGCTTTCGCCGTGTCAAGAAAGCAAAGTGAAATTCTCTACGTTTCGCAGAGAACTTCGCACCGCGTCTTCAGAAAGAATCTCGTCTGTCCACAAGGAAGACTTGTTCAACAATGAAGGTTTGAGTTTACGAATGCTTTAGCGCTGGTCTGTAGTAAGTGGTACTCTCACTGCGCTAGCGCTCCGTGTGGGAGGTGATGACTGGGCAGCGGATTTTTATGTGCTAAAAATGTGAAAAATATTTATTTTTTATGTGCTGAAAAACTTTAAAATATGTGATAAAAAATTGAAATTATTTTCCTTTAAATAGCACATAACTACTCGCGCTCAAGAAGTAAATAAGTATAATGTTTTGTATTAGAATATGGTGCTACCAAACGTGCTCCTTAAGGCAAAATGATGTCTGTGTATGGAAACGTGCTGTATGGTATATTCATTTTTGATATGCCAGAGTAGATATTATGAATGGTTATTTTTTAAAGGTAATGTTTTGTTAATTTTTTTTGCTAGGGGCTTTACGTCGCACCGACACAGATAGGTCTTATGGCGCCGATGGGATAGGAAAGGCCTAGGAGTTGGAAGGAAGCGGCCGTGGCCTTAATTAAGGTACAGCGCCAGCATTTGCCTGGTGTGAAAATGGGAAACCACGGAAAACCATCTTCAGGGCTGCCGATTGTGGGATTCGAACCTACTATCTCCCGGATGCAAGCTCACAGCCACGCGCCTCTACGCGTACGGCCAACTCGCCCGGTAATGTTTTGTTTAAATATGGCAAAAGCAACCTATCATCTTTGAAAAAATAGTACCAGTTCGTACTCACCCATCACACGCTGGAATATTAGTTGCTAGAAGTAGTCTCAGAATTGCAGTGAACAACAAAGGTCATCTTCAAATTGTTCATCACAAATGCATGCCGATTATCTCTAAAGAACGCCTTACACTGCAAAGGCGTTTGGTTATTAAATGGAAGTGTTTAACGTAGAATATTAAGGAATAAATGGAGAATATGAGCAATAATATTGCTCTCGAAAGGGAGGAGCCATCGACCCCTCCCCCCGGTAATCTCTTCCCCCAATCAAAACGCTCAATTTACGTCCATGATAATATAGTTTAGTACATCCCTCCACCCCCGTCGCCTGTTCCTGAACTTAAATACCGAATTTCACCGAGCGGGTCAGGCATATCAAAAATTAATATACCATACAGCACGTTTCCATACACAGACATCATTTTGCCTTAAGGAGCACGTTTGGTAGCACCAGGAAGTCGGACGAGCATAGTTAAAGAGAGGAATGTCACCAACAAAAACGCCATCAATTTCGCCAACATGAGCAGCCTCTAATACATTAGAAATTTGGGACATTGTTTGAAATCCTCTTTTCTTCCTGAACAAATTTTGATATTTGACCTTTAACAGTCCCTGTACCTGCGAAGCCGGGAGTGAATCTAATTTATTTTCAACAGCGCGCACTTCCTTCACTGTTTCGGACAACAGGTTAGTGGATTTTTCAAGTATGTCTATAGTTTCACACTAGAAGCTTACATTGGCAGATATAAACGCCAAATCATTTTTCAAAGAGCTGTCTTTTAGTATCTCTTGAAGAATCTCAATTGACGACTCGTCGTTTTTATCTAGCACGTTCACAACGGATGCAAAACTTTCGAAATTGTCTGCGTAGTATACCACAGCACTAAGCCAGGTACCCCACCGCGTAACAATAGGCAGAGGAGGAAGCGGAAGATCCGGGTTTTTCTCTTTAAAGAGATCAATTCTTGAGGGTGCTTTTACGAAGACTCTTTTGCCATTAGACACTAATTTATCCACTTGAGGATACTGAGCCCGCACAGTTTCACATAACCTGTGTAGAGCATGAATAACGCAAGGTACGTGTATCATTTTCGGAAAGCTCGCAGAAAGGCCTTCGGCTGCCTTTTTCATGTAAGCTGCACTGTCAGTAAGGAAAAGCAATACATGGTCGTATTTTATACCTTTTGGCCAAACTAAGTGCATGGCTTCATTGAATAACCTAGCTACAGTGACATGGTTTGCAGCAAGCATTTCTTTACACGCTAGCAATAAGAATGTTCGCAAGCAGTTTTGTCATTCTTCAACACACCAACTACAACATTTCCTACTTTTCTGCCACTTGAATCAGTGGTTTCGTCAATGCTCACCCACAGTTTTTCGCTATCGCATACTGCCCGAATTCTCTGTAAAGTTTCTTCGTAACATTTTGGGAGATAGTTTTTCCTTAATGTGGATTCGTCTGGAGGCTCAAAATGAATGTACTTTGTTAGGAAATTTCTCCGTCCCGGATTATTTATTTTACCAAGAGGAATGTCGGCGCAAACAAATGCTCTGCACACATCTAAATAATACTGGGAATATTTAGATGGGCCTGCATTTGAAGTAGCTGGTTCAGCTATTAGTAATTGTCGCGAACGCACACGCGAAGCAGCCGCAGTATGCTTATTTCCAGACAAATGCTGGATTACTTGAGAACGTTGATCTTCATGTACTGTTTTACCACACGGTTGGCAAAATAAATACTTTTCCATCGGTAGTGAAAATGCTTTTAAATTCCACTACATATTGTTGAAGACGCGACCTTGTACTCGACTTCTCTTTTGGCATTATTTTGCAGGTTACGACACACGCATTCACGGTGAATCACTGTTTCAATAAAAAGAATAGCAGCGGACACTGAAGGAAATATTTCTTACAAATCCATACAAAATCACACCACCACGGGAATGGACCCGAACAGCTAACCTTACTCTTAGGAGTGATGAAATTCCACTACCTAATGGTGGGGCAATATTCTTCCGAGTCTCCCATGTCGTAACGGAATTACGTCACCTTATCTCTCCGTGATTGCCTTTCGCTGATATTCTATAAACAAAACCGGAGAGGGCTGACTCATAAAGAGTTGGAATGACATCATGCAAAGAAACATCTTGTGCAGCAAATCAAATCGCTGTCTAAATGTAACGGCGTAGCCAGTGACCAGCAAGTTTTAGAACTTATGGAGGGAAGTCCATAAACAGCCGAAACATCCAGATACATTATGTTAAATACACTGTTAAAAACAATACCGTAATCGTAAAATGAAAATATGAGCATTGTTTTATAACACAGAAGCATTTTAAATTTTATTGATCAACAAATAATGCCGATTTATGTGCTTATTATAGATTTTCTTAAAATATGTATTTACATTTTAAAAAATGTGAAAATATGTGTTTTTATGTGAAATAATATTCAGTTTTTACACTTGGGGATGCACCATAGGAATAATGAACTTCATAACTTGCGTTAAAACTTAAGCAAAAAAATATGTAATTACATAAAAATCCGCTCCTTAGTGATGACACCATTTTAGCTTCAATTAAGATGTTTCTCGTTCTTAGCAATACAAAGAGCATTGCACTCTGCGACATCCATTTGCATTATACTAAACCAAGGAACAATCTTTGTAACTTCTTACCATTTTCTGATTCCTGCAGCATCTCCTCGTGTTCGAGCGGATGCAGCCTCCATCGGTAGTTCACTCCATTCTCCATAGCTCCCACCATCTTCTCGATGTGGTCCCCATATTCACCACTCGATACTTCAATTACTGGAAGAAAAGTAGAACGGGTTAGAAGTAATTGAAATAAACTTTCAAGCTATCAGGTCATGTTCCATACATGCAGTACGTGTGGAAGAGATGTTAAGTACAGAACACAAACACCACTAGAATCCGAACCCACAACCTCCTGATTTCGCGACGGTTCCTCTACGAAATGAGTTATAGTAACCTAGGTCATATTTGTTCTGTTAAAATCGTGTCTTATCAGAACGCACGAATCTTAAAACGAGTATCAAAAAATCACGAATTCCAAAAAGAGGATTAGTAAAAGTAGGTTTCTTTACCTGGGTCAGTCTCCCGGCCAGTTCTACTCACATAACTGTGAAAATGAAAACCCACAGGCTGTTTCCAGTCATTCGACCGGGCCAAAGAATGAAGCCCCCATCTAGCGGCGAGGATAGGAAATGTGCCGGCTGCCGACGCCTGGCACACTGCTCTGGGGCAATGATTAATGATTGACAGATGAAATGAAATGATACTGGAGAGTGTCGCTGGAATGAGAGATAAGTAAAACCGGAGTACGCGGAGGAAAACCTGTCCCACCTTCGCTTTGTCCGGTACTAATCTCACATGAAGTGACCGGGATTTGAACCACGGAACCCAGCGGCGAGAGATGCGAGAGGCGCGCTGCAGCCTGAGCCACGAATAAAATGTAATTGCAATTGTGCGAAAAGGTCCACTGTTTGCGCCAGCCGGAAGTGCGTGCCCTCTGGTAATAGGCACCTCTCTCACCGTGTAGCCTCGCACCAAGTACCCCGTAAGCGACAGGAGGTTGAGAAACACGTGATGGGCTGTTTCACTTAAAACGATTTGCGCAACACTTGCAATTATACCTTGTATATGCGGATGACAGTCTTTTATGACGAGGCCATAGTCTCTCGCCTAACTTGTGTTCTCTCTACTTATAAAACCTATAATCGTCGTACATAAAATTTACTTTACCCTTTTGAGAAGTAATGAATTCCATGTTGTGCACTGCTCAATGACACCAAGCGGAATAACTGATTAAAGATCAGTGTTATACTTTGATAATTTGGTCTGTGGTAGGTTGGAGGACAGCGTGAGTCACTGCGTCACCACAGGCACTTGCTGTCCAGAGTAGTGAATTTTGTGACTCATTAGCTTCTAGTTTATAGTCGTGAGTTTTGAGACGTAACCGTCAGTACCTTGTTTGCTAACTCTGGGTAGCAGAGAACAGTGTTGGGACTAAATACATTGACTGGTGATTCCTCACGCATGAGAACGGCAGTGTGAGTCTTCGCTGCTGTAGAACTGTAAACACCTAACTGGACCGTCCGCCGCTGCATGAAGTAGTTGAAGTATCTTCTGTTACAGAGCAAGTTTAACGTAACGTGTCGAGTCCCAATATCCATCATACTGCCAACCTGCCGGTAATGATCGTTAAGGCGACACCGTGGTAAGCTACTTCGTTAGTGGGGAAAAAATCTTCACCATCAGAATGTTGGCTGGCGAGGTATGAGAGGCGGTTGCGGTTGCATTCAAATTATAATCACTAGATCTCTTGCAAATAGCCTGGCTTCAATTACAAACCTTTCCGCAGTGTTTGTGTGGAGTGAGGGCATATTGCGCTGTTGATGGGGACTCGTTCGTCAAATGGTGACGTTAAGCCTCGTGTTATTCAACAGGAGAGACATCGGGTTTCACCCTCTCTCTACCTAATAACAATAAACATCACTACCACATTCAGACGCGCAGGCCTCAAACAGCAGGCGAGCGAACGCTTCCGGCACTAAAAGCTACTCGCTAAATTAAAAATAACGCGAATCTCCCTCTCGCCGGCCCCGCGGTATTTGTGATAGTGTCCCTGCCTCTTACCCGGAAGCCCGGGTTCGATTCTCGGCCAGGTCAGGAATTTTTACCTGGATCTGAGGGCTGGTTCGAGGTCTTCTCGACCTATACCATTACTATTATTGAGGAGTTATCTGATGAGATAGCATCCCAGGTCTAGAAAGGCAAGAATAACGCCGAGAGGATTCGACACCTCGTAATCTGCAGGCATTCGGGCTGAGCAGCGGTCGCTTGGTAAGCCATGGCCCTTCGGGGCTGTTGTGGTTTGGTTTTGGTTTGATTTTCTCTGTCCCTCTGGGTGCATTTGGTAGAATACATCCACGGTACCCCTTGCCTGCCATAAGAGGTAACTGTAACTAAAATGTGAAACCACTTTTCCCTTTGCGAAAATAAAATAATCATAAATGTGTGTCTCTGTCGTGGCCATCTATCAGTGACTGCTAATTTCAGATGACCATAAGACATAGCCTGCACGGTTGCTAGGCAACATTGTCTGACCACCCATCCATACCTTACATCACTGCCTGCACGGTTGCTAGGTAACATTGTCTGACCATCCATCCATACCTTACATCACTGCCTGCACGGTTGTTATGGTTACACTTCCGTCACACGTTTTGTCGCGTCACGTTACACAAGTTTGCGGATGACCCCTAGACTTGGAGGGCGTGTATCGACGACCACGGGTCACACAGCCGAGTCTACCTTCTAGCCTTCCTCTGTCAACTCTCGTTCTCTCGGAGGTCTATGCAGTCTAATTTCCAAACCCTTTGTGGCCTCTCTCTTCTTTTACCAATACCTTCATTTTGCGAACCGATGGACCTCTTATCTTCCCACTCCCGATCAGAGTTTGCCTACTTGTACTTTCCCGTAAAACGTGCACGGGATCGAAACTGGTTCGTGACATTCGCGGAAACTGTTCGTTCGATACAACAACAAGGTACCTCATTTACACAGCAGTCGCTGAGTATTTATTGTAGCGGGGAAATGGCATATGTCTGAACAACGATTCCTATTCAAAATGTTACTCGTATGTACTCTACGAGCCCTTGAAGTAACAGGACTTCAGATACAACCTATATAACGGATTGCGTTCTGCAACATAATTTATTCCGGCTCCACACAACAGATAAGCTGAACATACACGAGCACTTAGCAGGTACCTCCGTGCCTATTATAGTTTCCTAATACGGGCTGTCACATATTACGTCCTCCATTGTACCCCATAATAGGGAACTCACCGTGTTGACATTCTAAAGCTTTTGTACAGTTACGTCTGGCAGAGAGAAACTACTTGAACACAGTTTGCTCAAAAATAGTAATTACGGTCGTATCTAAACGAAGATGTTGGTGCTTCCATCTCTCTGCGCGGTGCACACTTCATCCTGTTCCTCTATCCCAGTCTCGTCCTTGGCTTTGGCAATACGAACATGACAGCCAGTACGCATTTCAGTGGGCTATGCCTAGGCTGCCTATCGCAGCTGATGATGGATCCTTTGAGGATCCAACCAGCCTTCGGGTTGAGTGGTCACCTTTCGTGACGTGAAACCTATATGGAAGGATTCAGTCACTACTGCGCATTCTTAAAGTGGTGACAAACAGTTCTTCATGCCAGAGGGCCCCGGTTTCGATTCCCACCCGCGTTTGTGATTTTAACTGCGTTTACTTAATCAGGATTGCTCGGGGACTGGGTTTTTGTGTTCGTCTCAATACGCGCATGATCTTCACTCAACACAACGCGCTACACTACCAACCACCACAGAAACACGCGATAGGGAACGCATCCATCCGCATGGGGTTGGTGACGGGAAGGGCATGCCGCCGTAAAACTGGGCCAACTTAACTTACCGCAGCAAATTGAGATGATCCAGGTTCTCACAGATTTCTCTACAATGACCGATGTAACTTAATAATAATGTTGTTGGCTTTAGGTCCCACTAACTACTCTTATGGTTTTCGGAGACGCCGAGGTGCCGGAATTTCGTCCCACAGGAGTTCTATGTGCCAGTAAATTAGCGATATGAGGCTGACGTATTTGAGCACCTCAGCCGGCAATATAACTTACGACGAAGATCCGAGTGTTAGGGAAAAGTCATTTCTTTCTTTCTTTCCTGAGCCCATTTTATCCGAAATCTGAAAAGTGTGAATGGCGGATCCCTGTCCCCGTTATAAGTTATAAATACATATTTCGGTCGTTTTCACTGTATGTTCGTATTTTGCTAATTTCAGTGATATAAGGTCATATTTGGTCATATTTTGATCATTCTTGTTTGTATTGACGCGTCGCTTTTAACAACATGCGTGTTATCCGCGTCGAATTTCAAACACAGCATTTCAAAATACTGTAGTAGATGCATTATTGTTCCTTTTCCGTAACAGGTTTAGAGGGAGAGATGCTGTGGCTGTACGTGGCACGTCAGATAACATACCGTATATTTAATGTAATAAATAGGTCGAAAATCAAGCAACGCAGCATATTTTAACACTACGTTTTAATAAAGAAGCATGTCTCAATTCTATAGCCATATTTTTTCAAATTTTGTTAGGTTAAAGCAAAAATATTCCTTATTCTTAAAATTTACCTGCTTTTTGAAATTTAATTTTCAGTGTTCTTTGCAAAATGAAATCATCAAACATGCAGTCGAATGGATTTATATGGTATGCAATCTAATACCTAACTGAAATCAAATGAGGAGTTTCATGATCATTTTTTTACCGGGCGAGTTGGCCGTGCGGTTAGGGCCGCACAGCTGTGAACTTGCATCCGCGAGATAGTGGATTCGACGTTCTAGCCCCACTGTCGGCAGGCTTGAAGATGGTTTTCCCTGGTTTCCCATTTTCACACCAGGCAAATGTTGGTGCTGTACCTTAACTAAGGCCACGGCCGCTTCCTTCCCACTTGAAGGCCTTTCCTATTCCACCGTCGCCGTAAGATATACCTGTGTCGGTGTAACGTAGAGTAAATTATATAAAAATAAAACATGATGATTTTAAAGGAAAATAACCGATGGCACGTTGTATAGTAAACAGCAATGCAAAATACCGTAACTGACACGCTGGTACGCGGACAGAAACCAAAAAGTATGCTAATACTTAGGTTTTTGTTCTTAGGAAAAAAATTGAATGAGTGTTGAGCCTCAGAACTACGATACTGAATTTAGTATAACATTTTAACGTACCGACTGTACCTCTGTAAGTTTGCACGATTAAATATGTCTGCTGTATTGTCACTAGAGATAGGCGTTGTAGCCACTAATAAGTTAGAATACAAACGTATTTGAGCAAGGCACAAGTGTAATCTAGCCACTGTATTAGTTACGTAGGAGAGTTGCATACATCTTAGGGGTACTGATAGTTCAGATCGCTAGTATTTATGCAACTCTCACGGTAGAACCGTCGTGCGGGTAGTAGACACTTGCGCCTTCGTTAAATACGTTTGCATCCTAAAGTGTCTGTAATTCCCATCTCTAGTTATCACTATTCACCTTTTGGCACTCTAATACTTGCTACCTGTTCCTAAATACTTAAGTCATAGTTGATCTTTCTTAGGTCATATTTAGCTAGTTTTTAGGGCTTATTTACAGTCGAACCTCGATATCTCGAACTCCATTACTAGAATTTTTAGTATCTCGAAGTAGCTTAAATTTCCCGGCCGTTTGCCCTGTTCATAACGTGTAATTATTTCTCTATTAGTCGAAATTCGCTTGCACGATCTTCTCGAACCAAACCTTTCCTCCCTTGAAGTAAAAAATTATCTGTAACTATAATTTTGTGCGATATCAACTGTGCAATTCGGCATTTGTCGTTTATGAGGAACAGTTAACAAGTAAAGAAAGGTTTACAGTGACGCTGAGAGCTAATATGACGGGAACCGAAAAACAAACTTCTAGTGATTGGATAATCGGTGAAGCCTCGCTGTTTCTCGGATGTGAATTAATTACCGGTCACGTAAGATAGCAACCACCGAAGTTGCGGATGACAAGCTCCATTTACGAACCTCGGCTGCGTGGTTTTGATGAAAAATTTCAACGTTGAGGGAGGAAAGGTTAACTGTAACAAACAGAAGAGACTAACGGACGTTTTCCAAAGGGGTTAACGGAGGTATGTTTCTTGTTTCACGGCTGTATGTATTGTATCCTGTCTTCTAAACCGTTATTATAATTAAAGTGATGTTGTAAAATATATTTTTAAATACTGTTAAAAATAATGTGTTCAACACTTTCCTCTTCATATTCATAAAACATACTGTACTACGAACCACCACAGAAACACGCAATAGTGATTATATCCCTGCATATAGGGTTGGCGTCAGAAAGGTAATCCGGCCGTAAAACAGGGCTAAATCCACGTGTGCGATACAGTTCGCACCCGCGACCCCACAAGTCTGGGAAAAGCGGTAGAAGACGAAGAACAACAACCATTTCCGACATGAATTCTCCTCCCCATGCGATAGTGAGCGGGCGATCTTTCGTTACACAAACTCACCTTATAGGAATCTAAAATTTAACTATAAAGTTATTCGTTGCCAAGTTAATAACTTCATGTGTAAATACAGCAATCACATTCGATGGCGCCTTTTCAAGTATTTATTTATTTATTTATTTATTTATTTATTTATTATTTATTTATTTATTTATTTATTTATTCACGGTGTCGTATATCGCTACACATTACAATTAGGCATGTAAAATTAACCACATTTCCTTTAAATTATAAATACTACATTAAGATGTCTAAACTGGTGATATATTTTATCACAGCAGTTGCCATCAGTAAGTCGGGAAGCCCGCATCATAGGACCTGGTCTTGAAGTCCTGTATGGTCTGCCTGTCAGCTTCACAGTCACATTTTGGAGATTGTAATTTATCCCACTTATGGAGAGAGCATCTGCGCACCTGTCATGGTTAGTCTGTATTCTGTTTAAGGCAGACCGAATTCTGTGAGGCTGTTCAAATGCAGGAGGTTTCCTCGTGATGCAGGGTAGAGTTTGATAGCTTGGAGGGCATTTTTCTTGCCAGCTTTTCTTCCAGGAACTAACAAATGTGTAGTGTAATAATCGTATGGCAAAGGGTTAATCAGACGTGGCTACAATCCACGACCCAGTCGAGAAGCGAGAGCCGGGCCCGTGATGAAGGGGTAGCGTGCCTGCCTCTTACGCGGGAGACCCGGGTTCGATTCCCGGCCAGTTGAGGAATTTTTATCTAGATATGAGGGCTGGTTCGAGGTCCACACAGCCTGCATGATTAGAATTTAGGAGCTATTTGAAGGTAAGATAGCGGTCCCGGTCTAGAAAGCCAAGAATAACGGACGAGAGGATTCGTCGTGCTGACCCTACGACACCTCGTAATCTGCAGGCCTTCGGGCTGACCACCGGTCGCTGGGTAAGCCAAGGCCCTTCAGGGCTGTAGTGCTATGGGGTTAGTTTTTTAATCGAGAAGCGAACCCGAGGCCCACTGAACGGAAGGTTTCAACGCTGACCAGTTAGCTAAGGAGTCGTGCTTATGGGATATCGTTGAGGTATATGAGTGTTGAATGATACGTACAGTAAACTATTTCATTTTCGCGTTTAGTATGATCAGCTTTTTCATCTACTAGATTGTATTGCTGTTGTGGCGAGTTTGGTCCCGGCTCATGACAGTTCAATTTCACCCATGGTTGGACCTTGGACATGAAGTCGATGCTGAGGTATATAAAAGTTATCTATCGCTAACAGATGCGCTGGAATATTACGCACCGGCAATTTTACGCGTAATAGACTCTGGACTATCAACAAAGATATGTTATCGGCGTGATTGTTGACATTTCCAGTCCCAGAGTCCACAACGAGAACAGGAAAATATCTACTAGTAGCAGGATTTGTTCTGGATAATTTCAGACAAAAGAGCAGTGGAATGAAAATGTTGCAAACTTTCGTCTGAGAAGACTTGGGAGAAAGGAGACGAGCTGCTCAACTGAGTTTTGTGTCGGGAAGGGCACCTGTCCGTAAAAACATGTCATAAAAATAGCATTTCGCCTTATCTCGAACCTCATATCAAGAAGCGCGATTAAGGGGGTAGACATACACTTATTTTTTCGGTTCGCTTCAGCCTATTTAGGAACCACGAGGCTCGTCTTAACTCTTACCTATGGTCTTCTGCTTCTTCTTGGCCGAGTCTGCTTTCATTTTATGGCTGTGTGCCTGCTTTCTTTCATCCGTCCACTTTGGTCTGGTGGTCCCTGTAGTCTTCTTGCTTGTGAGGGACAGTGGAAAGACTCCCTGTAGGATGGCCTGTCGGTACTGCGATCAGTTCTCTATGGTATCTAATGGAATCTGCAGTTCCTCTAGGTCTGATTATACCTGAGGTGATCCACTTGGTCTTGGAAGGCTTTCCCCTACTTGTCACTGAGGATTCTGTTTGTGAGCTGCAGGGTTTCAGGCGGGTCATGTGCCCATAGAAGGTCAGTCGCCTTTTCCTCATACATGTGACAATGTCTTCCTATTGGGCATAGAGCTCGTTGTGCCTGATCCTATAGGTGCCGTCCTCTCTTATGCGTCCTAGCATCCTCCACAAGATCTTCCTCTCTTTAAGTTCTAGTTTCCTGAGTGGCCCTTTCGATTCATCAAGAGGCACTCAGAGGCGTACAGTACGTAGGGTCTTACTACAGAGTTGTAATGCTTCAGGTTTAGGTTCTTGGAGAGGTACTTGGAGTTGTAGCTGCTTTTACAACAATGGTAGGTCCTCTCTAACTTGGTGCACCTGGTGCCTATCGCTTGCTGAGATCCATTCTCGTAAGTACTTGACTAGGCGAACTTTTAAAAAATCATTATTCTGGTTTAGGGCCATTAGAGACCACGCTAAGTAACTACAAGCCATTTCTGGAAGCTCAAAAACGTTGCATTCTTTCTCTGACCGCTGTTCTGTTTGCTCATCGTGTAAGCCCTTCAAGTTGTTGATCACTGATCTATATTTTTATCGGTTACACATGTCCTCCTACTTCAGTCCCATGCTCTTGAGGTCCTCCCTTACTTCCTTGAACAATTTATGCGAGACGTTATGTCTATTGTCCAATACATTAAACATCTGCTTCGTAAGACCCCAATTAGAGTATGGTTCCAGTGTATGGGGCCCTCGCCAGGATTACTTGATTCAAGGACTGGAAAAAATCCAAAGAAAAGCAGCTCGATTTGTTCTGGGTGATTTCCGCAAAAGAGTAGCGTTACAAAAATGTTGCAAAGTTTGGGCTGGGAAGACTTGGGAGAAAGGAGACGAGCTGCTCGACTAAGTGGTATGTTCCGAGCTGTCATTGGAGAGATTGGAATTCAAGAAGACAAATTGGGGCAAATATTCTTTTATAAGTAGGGGAGTTAGGGATTGGAATAACTTACCAAGGAAGATGTTCAATAAATTTCCAATTTCTTTGGAATCATTTAAGAAAAGGCTAGGAAAACAACAGATAGGAAATCCGCGACCTAGGCGACTGCCCTGAATGCAGATCAGTAGTGAGTGATGGCATCCATCCTGAACAGTGTTGTCCGTAGAACTTAAGTCGTCGTTTACTTATTGACTCCATCAGCCGTTCATTATCGCAGTACAGCTCTTCTCTTCCTCGGAGTCTATACTGTCGATGTGTTATTTTAGAACTCATTATTTTGCGAAGGATCTCGCGCTCATACTTCTCTGCTTCTCTCAGTCCAGCATTTCTACCATTCTGAGGCAGTCACTTGCGTACAGGTACTCGGGTTTGATCACTGTGTTATGGTGCCTGAGTTCAGCTTTCCTTGAGATTGCCTTTTTTATTGTGTACAGGATATGCATCCTACGAAAAGCCCCAAATTGAAGCAAAGAATTCGAAAAGAAAATCCCCTATATCTCGAAATGATATTCGGGCATAATTAAAAAACACACAAGAGTAGCCATATTAGCCCTTTCATCATTTCGTGGGTTTACAAGCAACGCACAATCTTACTTCTGAGAAAAATAAGTTAGAAAGTTTTCAGTCACTGCCAGTGAGTGGGCTATCTGCTATGAGAATAAGATTATAAATAATGCGATGCGTTTGTTATAGTATCTAGAATAACGATGTATAGCTCAGATTGTATTATTTTATTTGATGAAATCCCCCTCTTGAGACTCAGCAAGAAAATGAAAATAGAAGTCAGTAACAGAATGACCCCGTACGACGTAACATATGCCACGAGCGAATAGAACGGGGAAAATATCACATAGGACCGTGTGAAAATATCAAATACTCCAAAACGAGACTTGATCTGTTTTTCCTACAAATCCAGGATTTGTTTGTGGGGAATCCGTACGTCCACTGTCTTGGGTTAACGGTTGAAGTGCTTTCTTCCCGCTTCCTTGGCTCGGGTTCGATTTTCGGGCCTACTATGAACTTCAGACTAGTTTGAGAGAAGTAAGCTTGGGTAAAAATGTAGGATAGGATCGGGTTTATATCTCTTTCTTGGTCATAGGAGTATTTCATCCTTCATTTTCCACTTCCAGAATAGTTACACATCTGGGCATCCTCAATGGTTTACGAACACTAAACAAGTTCGTTTTTGACATGAATATGTCTTATATCTGGGGGTCGCGCGAAAATTTATGTAACGTAACGCGACAAAATGTGTGACGAAAGTGACGACACATTAGTCGTTACCGTAGGCCTTGGTCGCCAAAGATGCTGCGGCTGTGGATTTGTATAAATAGTGTGTGTTGAAATAGAAAGTGTACCATCAGTGACGTCACATTAGTCGTTACTGTAGGCCTTGGTCGCCAAAGATGCTGCGGCTGTGGATTTGTATAAATAGTGTGTGTTGAAATAGAAAGTGTACCATCAGTGACGTCACATTAGTCGTTACTGTAGGCCTTGGTCGCCAAAGATGCTGCGGCTGTGGATTTGTATAAATAGTGTGTGTTGAAATAGAAAGTGTACCATCAGTGACGTCACATTAGTCGTTACCGCAGTCTTGGCCGCCAAAGATGTTGCGGTTATCGTTGCCAATATTTGAGTTTCATTTATTGAAAGGTATATGCATGATAATTAGATTTTCGCAAAGGGAAAAGCTTCTTTCGATTTATGTGGAGTGATTCGATCTTCACTCCCTACGTATGGTGCAAGTCTTATGTCTCCCCGACGTAACTGCTATCGCCTAGAGAAGCACTACGCAAATGGCCAAGGCTTCCCATACCAGCTTATATTGCATCTCTGAACTAGAGCTTGTGGGACGCTTTTAATGTTAACATTCAGAATCTTGACGAGTATGCACATGTAATTTATCCAAATAATGATTATACACTGACTGACAGAGCAAATGCAACACCAAGAAGGAGTGGTCAGAACTTTATGCCAATTGCAGGGTCGACTGACGTCACTGAGGTATGCTCATGATGTGAAATGCGCCGCTGTGCTGCGCACGTAGCGAACGATAAATGGGACACGGCGTTGGCGAATGGCCCACTTCGTACCGTGATTTCTCAGCCGACAGTCATTGTAGAACGTGTTGTCGTGTGCCACAGGACACGTGTATAGCTAAGAATGCCAGGCCGCCGTCAACGGAGGCATTTCCAGTAGACAGACGACTTTACGAGGGGTATGGTGATCGGGCTGAGAAGGGCAGGTTGGTCGCTTCGTCAAATCGCAGCCGATACCCATAGGGATGTGTCCACGGTGCAGCGCTTGTGGCGAAGATGGTTGGCGCAGGGACATGTGGCACGTGCGAGGGGTCCAGGCGCAGCCCGAGTGACGTCAGCACGCGAGGATCGGCGCATCCGCCGCCAAGCGGTGGCAGCCTCGCACGCCACGTCAACCGCCATTCTTCAGCATGTGCAAGACACCCTGGCTGTTCCAATATCGACCAGAACAATTTCCCGTCGATTGGTTGAAGGAGGCCTGCACTCCCGGCGTCCGCTCAGAAGACTACCATTGACTCCACAGCATAGACGTGCGCGCCTGGCATGGTGCCGGGCTAGAGCGACTTGGATGAGGGAATGGCGGAACGTCGTGTTCTCCAATGAGTCACGCTTCTGTTCTGTCAGTGATAGTCACCGCAGACGAGTGTGGCGTCGGCGTGGAGAAAGGTCAAATCCGGCAGTAACTGTGGAGCGCCCTACCGCTAGACAACGCGGCATCATGGTTTGGGGCGCTATTGCGTATGATTCCACGTCACCTCTAGTGCGTATTCAAGGCACGTTAAATGCCCACCGCTACGTGCAGCATGTGCTGCGGCCGGTGGCACTCCCGTACCTTCAGGGGCTGCCCAATGCTCTGTTTCAGCAGGATAATGCCCGCCCACACACTGCTCACATCTCCCAACAGGCTCTACGAGGTGTACAGATGCTTCCGTGGCCAGCGTACTCTCCGGATCTCTCACCAATCGAACACGTGTGGGATCTCATTGGACGCCGTTTGCAAACTCTGCCCCAGCCTCGTACGGACGACCAACTGTGGCAAATGGTTGACAGAGAATGGAGAACCATCCCTCAGGACACCATCCGCACTCTTATTGACTCTGTACCTCGACGTGTTTCTGCGTGCATCGCCGCTCGCGGTGGTCCTACATCCTACTGAGTCGATGCCGTGCGCATTGTGTAACCTGCATATCGGTTTGAAATAAACATCAATTATTCGTCCGTGCCGTCTCTGTTTTTTTCCCAACTTTCATCCCTTTCGAACCACTCCTTCTTGGTGTTGCATTTGCTCTGTCAGTCAGTGTATTAGAAAGTGTAGTACACTAATTAAAAAATAAAGTTCACAATCTGAAGAATTACGTCTAAATTTCATTAAGGTAACGATAACTAAGCGTCACTACCAATAGCAATAACCAGTTGTTAGCTGCATTCCCAGCTGTGTTATCTCGAGGAAATCGATTTCTGTGGTACGTTGAGTAAACCTAGGGCCATGTGACGTTCCAAAACGCGGGGGAATTCTTTCTGCATTTTGCTGCTTATCAGGGAATCGAACAGAGGATTTTCCGAACGAGCCAAACACGCCTGTACTGCCTCGAGGGCATCCCCTAACACACCGCATTTGTTTGTTTAAGCGCGTCAGAACTCGGTTCATATTACAGAAGAACGACATTTTAAAAATATTAACTGGTACTACAAACATTATTAACTATAAACTTTATCAAAAATTAAGTTCACAGGAGGAAACCGTAATTTAATTTCATCGATTTCAAATACCAAAAACATTCAAAACCTTTCGGCCTTTTCAATAGTGAAATTACCAGCGTTTTGCCTCAGTGTAGCAGTAAGCGCATCAGACCATTCATAAACTAGAGATAAATACAAATAAAATACACCAATCAGTGCTTTGCGAGATCACAAATAACAACTATTGATAGAGCCTTTACACACAGAGCACACTGCATGAACACCGAAAGGAAGGCATCGGCAAGAAACAGCACCATAGATAAACTCTCTGGTACTAGCTGAGGGGCACAGCTTGACATAACGAGAATTTCTCGTTACTCATCTCCATAATACCTGTGGCCTATTTGGTAGAGGTCCAGCCACTACACGCAGGTGGATGTCACTCTAAATGATACCTGCACACTCTTAAGAGGTTATTTGGGATCTACGACATTTGAAGTTTACTGCGCAGCGGGTCCCACCTCTAAAACTTGGAGCCAGACATGAGAGGTCTAAGGTATCTAATTCTGATGGGTATTTACTACCGGCAATTTTATAGCTTCAATCAAAGAGAAGTCTCCTTCGTTCCACACTCTCTGGACCACCTCCAACATTCAGGTAGTCCAGAACAAATTAGTGTGCCGGGTGGATAGTACCTGCTGGTCACGGAGAAAACTTGTTGAATAAGGAAAGGGCGCAACAGTTTACACTCGGGATATGGTCGGACAAGGGAACTGTCTGCGACTCCACTCTGTACAAGTGTAGTGAAGAACACACCTTGGACCATCTCCTTGTCTGTACTCTGTGTCGGTCTAGAGACACCGTCGGCAAACAGGCAATCAGCTGAGTTCACCCACTGATCGTGATGTCCTAAATATCCAATATACGAAGAGTTTACAGAAATATACTTACTGAAATCTGCGGGGTTGTAGTGCAGTGGACAAGGGAGGTTTAGTGTGTCCAGGAAGGGTACAATGTCCGCCCCGTTGCCCCTGAACACACACTGGCCGTCAGCCACGATGTAGACATGGTCGAACAAGGAGAAGAGGCGAGCGCTAGGCGTGTGGATGGAACAGATGACAGTGCGTCCCCCCACTGCTAAAGTCTTCAGCAACGAGATGCACTGCAAGCTGGATAAGTCGTCGAGGCCCCTGCACAAAACATACTTCTGTACTGGAAAGTGGGCAACAAAAGCACAGGCAATTCTTTATGCACGGAATTATGATGGGGTTTACATGACAAGTAAACGGAACAAGGGTTCGATATACATACATACATACATACACACACACACACATTACATACATTAGGGTAACGTGAGAAATTTAATAGTGTCAGGAGGGCTGGCATATGGTTAAAATGGTACATGGAGCTCACTTCCTTTCGGGGTGTGCCTGGAAAGAGGTGCATCATCTGGGGGCATTGGGAAATCCCATGAACTGGATACAGATCAGTGGCGTATTCTGGGAACAAGGCATGGGCTACCACTAGACTTAGGTTACCGCTATTCGATAGTTTGTTTAGGCAATGTCAAGCCCTAAGCGTTCTGAGCTGCAGCCAATACCCAATGAAGCAGCCTGCTGTTTCACAAGCTACTGCCCTGGCCTCTGCTACTGTCAATACCTAACATCTGATCAGTGCAGATGGTAGCTAACATTTAGCTTTGTGGCGAAATGGACAGAATGCTTGCCTTTGGTTCGATAGGCCTGGTTCGATTCTCAGAATCAACCCCCTCGGAATCTTAATTCACCTGGCTTGGGGAGTGGGTGCTTATGACGTCTTCGCCACCCATTTCATCCTCATTAGGTCACCACCAAGCCTATACAGATGCCATGCACCATTATTATTATTATTATTATTATTATTATTATTATTATTAAATTAAAGTTTTGAATTTTACAGAATCACCAGCGGTCGTAGCCGTCATTCACTGGTTTATTAGCTTCCTCGAGAGATCAGTAGTGGTGTCCGACTCATGATCACGAGTTCAATTCCAACCAACCAATGAGAAAACTAAACCTGAAAGACTGCTTTTCATTTTAGGAGATCAACCTATACAAAGAAAACTATATTACTCCTATTAACAGTTGCCCGCAGTGTCCTTCTACAAGGACGTAGAAGCAAAAGGGAGTGAACTACCAGCACTCTTATCTGTATGAGGCGAGGAAGTATATACGATGTATCAATTCGGAAGCTTCCGGAGAACTTCCGGTCTTTGAGTTTCGTTAGCAGTAGCGATCTGACGGACCAAAGCCTAGCACACCTATCCTCCCGGTCCTAGCACCTATCAGACATTCAGCAGCAAGCGCGGGAGGTGAGGTGAGGGGAGAGGGACGCAGTACCTGGGCTGCAATATCTTTCTCCGATGCCTTGCACTCAGAAATACGTGCGAAGTTTATCTCACTGCGTTCATGTTTTGTAAACGGAGCAATGTGTCAGACGCTTACATTATAATGTGCTTTAGATTTCCATCGTTCTCAGCTGAGGTTTGGGCTTCACCAACAGCCTTTGTAGGGCTCAGTATACGCCACTCTTCTAGACCTAATTGTATGGTAATGAAAATATTTAGGGGTTGTAGGAAGGATGTAAGTCACTCGGAAGGTCCCAGTTGCAGTATGGTTCCAATGCAAGGAACCATCACCACGATTACTTTGTCTGAGAACTAGGAAAGATTTAAAGGAATGCTCCACTATTTGTTCTGGGTGATTTCCGACATAAAGTAGTTTAGTAAAAATGTTGCAAATTTTGAGCTCGGAAGACTTTGGAGTAAGGAGACAAACAAACGAGGGGAACCCGCTCAGTGAAGGAGGGATCGAAATATGCGAACACTCGTGGACACTCGACCGTTTTCCAGAAAATTACGGTTCAAGTTCCGACGTGCTTTACGCAACAAATTGAACTGACGCGGTGGCACAGTGGCGCGCTCTGTTCAAATCCCGATGAATTGTGGTTTTTCTTTAATGTATTTTGAAGTATCGTTGCCCTTTTTCGTCTATTAATGTTCCGTCTGATAAATTACTTTTAAAACATCAATTGGTCTACACTCATTGCACAGCTAAGGGATATCACGACTAGACGCAACGCAATAAAAATCCACGTATTCTTTCATAATCGACTGTAAGCGGCAGTTTTTTTCGAAAAATGATCCGTTATGCGTGGTTTATTGCCAGCATGTGAAATCTTCAGTAATGTTAAGGACGTTTCTTTCCGGAGTGATCTCCCTCTTCCTCTTTAATCTGTTTAACCTTCAGGGTTGGTTTCTCCCTCGGACTCAGCCAAGGATCCCACCTCTTCCGCCTCAAGGGCAGTGTCCTGAAGCGTGAGACTTTGGGTCGGAGGATACAACTGGGGAGGTGAACCAGTACCTCCTCAGGCTGTCTCACCTGCTATGGTGAACAGTGGCCTTGAGGGGGGATGGGAAGGATGGAAGGGATAGACAAGAAAGAGGGAAGGAAGCGGCCGTGGCCTTAAGTTAGGTACCATCCCGACATTTCCCTGGAGAAGTGAAAAACCACGAAAAACACTTCGACGATGGCAGAGCCGAGAATCGAACCCGGGTCTCCGGGGGTGGGAGATAATCACACACTACAGGAGCGGACTCAGAGAAGCATTCCTACCCAGAAATGTAATGGCAAACCTGGCTTCGTGCGATCCTCTGGTGTGCGAAATTTCTGTCTTCCAAATGTTTCTACGATCGGTATCATACAAGATTATGGTCGGTATATCTCCCTGAAGCAGTAATACAGAGGCAAAAGCAAAGTCACCTCCGTACAGGCCATGAAGGCTGTTGGAGGAGTGGAAGGTAAAGGCTTCCACCATTGTTAACCTCGGCACGTGATAGGGTAGGGTGGTAAGCTCTACGCCCGGCCGCCTTTGCCCCCAGGAATTAACCTGGTACTCATTTTTGGCGTAGGCGGAGTGAACCTTAGGGCCATATGCACCTCCGGAAGTGGAAATTTCGTTTCTTAAATTTTACGACTTCCTGACGGGGATTCGAACCCATGTCCTTCCGGCCGAACCGAGCACGCCTTTACCGCCTCGGCCAGGCAGCCCCTCATTAATACAGAGGGGTCCAGAAAAATATAGACATTCTTTGATAGTTAATATATTATGAACAAAATGACATACCGTTCCAATTCTTGCACGGGGGGTAAGGTTATTTTATGTGTTCAATGTGACCCCATCTGCAGCCAAACATCCGCTGAACTGCTGACCGACTTACCGCTGTCAGTGTTGCCGGTGTGTTATACCCCCAGGACACCTCGATGGTTTCTCGTAGGTCGTTCAGTGTAGCTGGCTTCTGTTGATGAACTTCATTTTTCAAGGTCCCCCACAGGTAGAAGTCAAGAGGTGTAAGGTCTGGAGACTGTGGTGGGCTCTCCTTAACTCCTCTTCGACCTATCCATCGTCCAGGTAGATTTTCATCCAGGTAGGCTGTGATATCTCTGGTAGTGAGGCGTAGCGCCATCTTATTGTAGGTAAAATCTTTCATTTCCAAACACCTCTCGGATAGAAGGTAAAATCGACGTTTGCAGCATATAAAGATACACCTCACCTTCAAAGAAGAATGAGCCAATCAAATCGCGCGATGACAGACCACACCACACATTGGCACAGGGTAGATTAACATGTTTGTCCACGTGAACATGAGGATTTTCAGGAGCCCAGTACACACAGTTGTGGCGGTTTGCAGTATCGTTCAATTTGAATTACTCCTCGTCAGACCAGATAACCATCCCTGCAAACTGTTAATCCTCGCGAAGCATGCTTTCAAACCACTCGCAGTACTCCACCCTTCGATCCGGGTCGTCCTCGTTCATAGCGTGCAGCGATCTTGGAATGTACACTTTACACTTGGCAGCCTTCAGAATTTGTCATACGGTTGATTGGCTTACCCCGCTTTTCCGTGCACTCTGATTCACAGATTTTTGAGGTGACCAAGTAAAATGTTGCAACACAGCAGTGCTGGATGCGATAAATTCTTGTACGTGTTGGTGGCCGAGTTCCGTACACATTACGCTATTACCGGTGTACCTCCATCATGTTTTCGTTTTTCCAGTACCACTTCAATAAGGCCTTGCGTTGCTCAAACGACAATCTTACTTCATTTGTTGCCGGGCTGAGTGGCTCAGACGGTTGAGGCTCTGGCCTTCTGACCCCAACTTGGCAGGTTCGATCCTGGCTCAGTCCGATGGTATTTGAAGGTGCTCAAATATGTCAGCCTCGTGTAGGTAGATTTACTGCCACGTAAAAGAACTCCTGCGGGACTAAATTCCGGCACCTCGGCGTCTCCGAAAACCGTAAAAAGTAGTTAGTGGGACGTAAAGCCAATAGTATTATTATTATTATTATTATTATTATTATTACTACTTCATTCATTGCTGCACTGTCATCTGCTGGAAAACGCGCGCCAAGATTGTCGCACAATTCATTCACGTGACCGTCATCTGTTGAGAAAACAATGGACTACGCTACCGTGCAAGAATTGTAACGATATGCCATTTTGTTCCAAAGATATTAACTATCAAAGAGTGTCTACTTTTTCCTGGACCCCTCTGTATAAGAATGAACTTGTAAAACATTGTAATCCTTGGAATATATATAATAAATGCAGAACACTTAATGTGAAACCCAACTGTAATTTTACAATCAGCATAACGCCATTGTACCCACGAACTTCATAAGAAACATTGGTGTAATAATCGTTAATGGACATAAGTAGATAAAGAAAAACAATAGGAAAGAGAAACAATTGAGATTTGGACACGGGGCGCAAAATTGTAAAGCCGCGGCGTTAGTTTAACTTCTCACGCTCTGAAAGGTACGTAAAGCAAGTCTGAAACTTCGACAGTCATTTTCTCGGAAACGGCAGAGTGTCTAAGGATAAGCTGAAACACGTGTTCGCTTATTTCGCCGAGCAAAGTTTCTGGGAAATCTGGTTGTTACGCTTGGCGGCTTTCCCTCGTGAGTGGACAGATGGCGTGAAATGACATTCGTAGACGAATAAGTTTGAGTGGTGTTTTAAAAGTAGGAAAGGTCACAATATGAAGATGAAACTCCACAGCCTGTTTCCAGTCATTTGACTGGGTCAGGAATGGAATGAATGAAACCCTCTTCTAGCGGCGAGGATGGGAATTGTGCCGGCTGCCGAAGCCCGGCGCACTCCTCTGGGTCAATGATTAATGAAATGATATTGGAGAGTGTTGCTGGAATGAAAGATGACTGGAAAAGCGGAGTACCCGGAGAAAAACCTGTCTCGCCTCCGCTTTGTCCAGCACGAATCTCACCTGGAATGACCGGGATTTGAACCACGGAAACCAGCGGTGAGAGGCCGGCGCGCTGCCGCCTGAGCCTCCGGTGCTCTAACAATATGAAGATAAAGTTGGAATTCAAGAGGACAAATTGGGGCAAATATTAAGGGAAATTTACAATACATGTTCAAATTCTTTGCAATTATTTAAGAAAAGACTAGTTAACCAACAGATAGGGAATCTGCCGCCTGGGCGACTGCCCTAAATGCAGATCAGTGGTGATTGACTGGATTGATTGATGTGTTCATACTGCGTGGAGAGAGACCTCAGTATTGTTCCCGCTGGCCAGTGGGCGGTTTAATCCGCTCTTGATTTAGTGTTGGCAGTTGTCTTCGTGACACATGGCCTCTGCATATATGGATAGTGTGGTTACGAGACGTATGTTTACTGTGTCTGATATTTACAAGTGATAATGTTGTTGAAAATAGATCTGTGAGCCAAAATAACTACTTTCTTGTGGATATTTATTTACTTTTGACGGAAACTTTGTCCTTGTGGCAGCTCAGATTGTGCGCGAAGTAGTTGATCCTTTAAAATAGATAATAAATAGTACATTATGCAAAAAGCCTATAATTAAGACACGACTATGTTTATAAAACGAGCGAAGAGTTTTATAATTCCCATACGAGTGTTTTAATTACCATTATAGGCGAGTTGCATATGACTGTTTATGCTCGACGATAATTATAACTTTATTTTTTAAATGTTCATAAATTTGTGTCGAGATGTCGCTTGAGAGTTGAGTTTACTGAACACAGCGCAGAGCGCATGCGTCGGGTTATTGATTTTCCGTGAGTGGATCAGAGACCTTGACAATGTCATATGTTCTCAAAGCTTTGATAGAAGCTTATCATAACCCAGCTTTATTTCAAATACAAATTGTTTACTGTACAGTTGGTGAAGTGAATTTGCGGGAATGTGCCGTGTGGTTGTGGAATATTGGAAGTAGAAAGTGTATTGATGTTAATGTGTGTGTCCGATATGTTTGATTTTGGAAACAAGTGCGAACCTAGAGCGATGCTATCCCTACCTAACTGGTCAAACAGTTGTATCGTAATGAATGAGCCTCATTAAGATTCAGTTTCTGGCATATAATATTTATATTTCGCCATCGTCGATCATAAAGTCAGTTATGTCACTGGGACTGTCACACTCAGACTAAGGACCCCAAAAACTGTGGGTACACCACTAATTCAGGCCATTTTGGAGATTTCCTTTTTCACCCCTTCTGAATCCCTACTTCTTCCACTTGTAACCTGGCCGACATCCCTTGGTCAACTCTTGTTCTTTTCAGACTCCGACGGTATTACGTATCGATGCCTAGGGAGTCTTTCATTTTCACGCCCTTCATGGGGCCTCGTGTTTCTTTGACCGATACCTTCAGTGTCGCAACCCCTCAATATTTTTCTCTAGCTTAGTGTCAATAGAGAATGGTAGCAATAGTTGTACTTTCTCTTAAAACAATAATCACCACCACCGCTACTCTCAACACCTCTGCCAATAAGGCTGAGCTTGAGAACAGCATCTAGGATGTAACCATCTCAGCGACCCCAATATCAGTAGTCTATCTTATCGCCCACAGCACTTTATTTTTCAGATATTAAGTCATATTTGTACCAAGTTTGGTTGAGAGCTATCCTGGAACATATACATCCATAATCTCTGTAATTTTTTACTTTTTCTTTTTCACTCGTTCTTACCTGCATGCCGATGGGGATGAGGTTGGACTTAACCAACTTCCGGGGAGTCAATATTAGTCTTAGTGATCCCGAAAACCATGGATTCAGCACTATTTTCGATTATTTTTATTTGTTACTCCTCCCCTCCCTCACCTCTGGGGGTGAATGCTTACTGAATGTCATCGGTATATATGTATATGGATTCAATGACAATTTGCTGAAAATCAATTCCATACATATTACTAAACACAATTTTTTTTGTAGGGTTTCGTGATGAAAAAGAAATTTGAGTGGCTGAAAGTTTCAAAATCTGAGATTCCAATCACGAACCGAAGGAAAGAATGGCTTATGATGGAATTTTCTACGCTAGTTAATTCATGGATGTTTATACACACATTGCCAGTACAAAAGGTGCGCTTGTCAACTTAGACAGGTGGTCACAAACAACTGAGTGTTAGAGGATGGCCATACTGATAAATAGAGCCTGGATTGCCATGTAAATGCATGTTTTTAAATAAGCTGGTTACACTTCACAAACTTTGAAAATATTCGTTTTATCACTTAACGATTCCAAATAACCGTTCTTTATCCATGCATGTTTGCATGTCTTGGCCTTTTTTTTAGGGGAAAATTCATGCATAATGCATATTTTGAAGATTTTGGTTTTAATAGGTAGCGAATAGGTGGACGTTTATATTACATGATATGAGTTTTCTTCTAACTTTGGCGCGTTATGTATGATGTTAATTTGCGTGATAGTGTCTTATGAATGGTGGTTTGCAGATGTGGGACTGTTTTTCTACCCTTTCACTGTATCTAGTTACTGAGAGACGGAGATAATGTACTTCTGGCATCCTCTTATCTGACAACAAGTTAGTACATACGGTAGAAAAGTGTGGGAGCCATTGAAAACTAAGGAAGGATAGTTTTAGACATAGGAGGAATAAAGATCTATACAAGAACGAAGAAAATGAGATTCTGTCAGAAGAATTAAATTTGTTGATCACATGATAAGGATGGATAACAGGAGATTGAGAAAAGGAGTGTTCAACCATGTTCACAAGAGCAAGAATAGCAATCAGTGTTTCCATGGAGTAAAAAACAAAATGAAAGACTGGAATAACAGAAGATATAATAGAAGACAGAAGAACTCTCAGAAGATTGATACAAAATTTCAAGGGTCTGAAGAAGAAGAGGAAAAAGCAAAGTGAAAGGATGAAGATGACCAAAATCAATAATAATAATAATAATAATAATAATAATAATAATAATAATGGCACAATTAATAAATTATAGAAAGCATATCGAATCACTTGGAACACACAACAAACATTCATAGTCTAGGAAAACGAAACTAAGACATTATAATACAGCAATAAAACCTGAAGGATTAAACGCATCGGAAACCTTAATCATTGGCGGTAGATCACTCATAAAAGATATAGAAAAGCAAGAAAGAAAAAGTTTATGGAAAATTTTCGGCCCGGTCTGCACAGTGGGAGTATGGATGAAAAGGAAATCTCATCAAATTTATTGCCATACTGAAAAAATCTCGGATACTATCAGGAAAAGGAGGTTAAAATTCTATGGTCACATTCTCAGAATGAACAATGATAGACGCACCAAATGAATTCTAAATCTTGCCCTCACACTAAAGTCAAGAACTGGCTAAATGAAATAGAATCAGATCTTCAGGAAATCAACATAAACCAGGAAACGGAAGAACCGATCTGCTTTCAGAACACCGATTGATAATCATTGTTTCGCGGAGCCAAAACCTAGAACTAATAAAACCTGGACAGAAGAACGTGAGAAGCATTTCAGTGATAGGATGAAGAGATTTTGGGAAGAGAAGGAAGCAAATTCATCAGCGTGCTCCTCTGTTGGGCAAAAAAATAATGGCACAATTAATGAGAAGGAAATGAGCGCCAAAATGCAATTTTCATGGTGAATGAGATGAAAACGTTTCTGCATTTCGAAAGGAAACACTGCCTTATGTTCAAAAGTACTAACAGGTTTCCACAGAGCCACTTCTCTCGCGAACCACGCCACACACGTGGACTTCACCCTGTTTTAATGTCGGATGCCCATTCTGACACCAATCCTGTGTGGAGGGAAGTATTTATTATTGCAAGTTTGTGTGGTTGTCGCTAGTATGGCGTGTTGTTGTGAATATGAAGAAGACAGAGTTGGAAAAACACAAATAGCCAGTCCCCGAGCCAGAAGAATTTATCAAACGCGGTTGAAATTCCCGACCTGGCCGGATATCGAACCGGGGATCCTCTGAACCGAACACATCGACGCTGACGATTCAGCCAAGGTGACAGACGTAGACCTCGAATTAATGTAAGTGAAAAATTATAACTTTTTAAACATCAGTGTCGCGGTAAAGCTAAGCTCATGGAGTTCTGGGTCTAGAAAGCCAAGAATAACGGCCGAGACGATTCGTCGTGCTGACCACACGACACCTCGTAATCTGCAAGGCTTCGGACTGAGCAGTGGCCGCTTGGTAAACCAAGTCCCACCAGGGCTGTACGAACGTACGCCGATATATACCAAAAAGTATGTCAATATTTCGTTTTTTTTTGTTCTTCTTTTCAGGAAGAAATAGGTTGAGTATTGCGCCTCAGAACTATGCTACTGAATGAAATAGCACACCTCACCGTACCCACTGTAGGTAGCTCTGTCAATTTGCATTATTAAAATGTGTCTTGTGTTATCACTAATCAAATAGTGAATATTTAAGATAAACGAGTGGTCCGCCTATTCAATACAATTTATAATTTATTACATTAGTACATGTTTCGTCTCCTAAGAGACATCGTCAGCTATAATAAATTAACATTAATATATCAGAATACGAAATAGATATTATTAAAATTGGGGTAGCGTGCCTGCCTCTTACCCGGAGGCCCCGGTTCGATTCCCGGTCAGGTCAGGGATTTTTACCTGGACCTGAAGGCTGGTTCGAGGTCCACTCAGGCTAAGTGATTATAATTGAGGAGCTATCTGACGGTGAGATAGCGGCCCCGGTCTAGAAAGCCAAGAATAACGGCCGGGAGGATTCGTCGTGCTGACCACACGACACCTCGTAATCTGCAGGCCTTCCGGCTGAGCAGCGGTCGATTAGTAGGCCAACGCCCTTCAAGGGCTGTAGTGCCATGGGGTTTGGATTGGAAGACACATTAAAAAACACTGATGTATGGTACGACATTTAAAACACAATCTTGGGAAATTTTGTTAAATTTTGTTGAATTGTCCATTGAACTCTTGATAATGTTCTTGGGAATAACAGTTGTGCTTTATAAAATCTTAAATGATCACTGTTGTGAATAGCATTCTTGATGAAAGATTGTTAGGTCTTTGATATGCATTTCTTAAATAGTGTATACATTGAATGCTTCAGAATTTAAAGTGAACTCGGGGCCGTAGTGAACTCTTTGTAGTAACGATTACTGTTTTATTCCTTATTATCCCTTATTCTCCTTTTGGCACGTTTAATGTTAGTAACACTAATAATTCCTATCTGTTCCTAAAATGCTTAAGTCATATTTTATTCTTTTTAGGTAATATTAGGTGATTTTTAGGTTGTTTTGTACTTCTTTACGTCAAACTTCTAAACCTTCCTCATACAGCAAGTATCAGTAAGAATCTCGCTGCAAACTGCAGCACGTGGTGCTGGCTGGCTTTGCGGGTTGCCTATCAACTAGGATATATAAATACTGTGATAGAACTCACGTTGTCGGTTCGTCCAGAAATATTACAGGCGGATTATCCACCAGCTCGAGGGCTATGGAGAGGCGCTTCCTTTCACCCCCAGAAAGGCGCGACGTGCTGGTGTTGGTAGCTCCTTGTAGCCTCAGGATGCGTAGGATTTCTTGAATCTGCAACATGGATGATCCATAGCCAATTTATTTATTGGCCTTCGTGTAGTACCACCTGTGTGGTGATATAGAAACAAATGTATAAACACTCTAAAACACAAGGTGAATTACACTCAATTTAAACACATGTAACAAGAGCAAATTTAATTATGTATTTGTTCTTGGTGATTTTACACAATAGAGTGGCGTTACAAAAATGTTACAAACTTTGTATTGGGAAGACAAGGAGACGAGCTGCTCGACTAAGCGGTGCGTTCCGAGCTGTCAGTGGAGAGATGGCGAGGAATAGTATTAGTTGACGAATCAGACTGAATGCAGATTTTAAAGGTAGGAAATATAATATTAAGATACAGTTGTAATTCAGGAGTAAAAATTGGGGATAATATTAATTTATGGGAAGAGGAATTTAAAAAAATGGAATAATTTATCAAGCCAAGATAAATGTTCGAAAAATTTCCAAGCTGTTTGAAATAATTTAGGGAAAGACAAGGTACAGAACTAATAGGGAATCTGTCACCTAGCTGGCGGCAACCTTGATGACTGCCTGATTAATATCATTGAAATTCTTGCAGGTTGGGATCACACTTCAAAAAATTACAAACAAACCCCAAACCCCGTGGCACTACAGTCCTGAGGGACCTTGGCTTGTCAAGCGACCGCCACTTAGCCCGAAGGTCTGAACATTACAAGGTGACGTGTGGTCAGTGCGACGAATCCTCTCGACCGTTATGCTTTGTTTTGTGGAGCGTGACCGCCATGTCACCGTCAATAGCTCCTTAATTGTAATCAAGTAGGCTGAGTGGACCTCGAACCAATTCTCGAAGCAAGGTAAAAATCCCTGGCTTGGCCGGGAATCGAACTCCGTGTCAAAGGCAAGCACGCTACCCCTAGACCTAGATCTCCTTTTAAAATATCGCTATTGTTATAATCACGGAAGAAAGACTTTGTAGGAACACTGGAACTTTCTTCTTCGTAGCCTTTTCTTCCCCTCAATTCCTTGAGGTGGGCAAGTATGTGGTTTGGTCCAGTTTTACGACCGTGTGCCCTTCCCGGTGCCAACCCAACGTGAAGAAATGTAAACATTCTTGCGGGTTGTTGTGGTGGTTAAAATGGAAACGTATTTATCGTAATATTTAGTTCACCCTGGAACTAAATACACGTGGAACAAATGTCTGTTTTGTCGTCTTAATACGCTAGTTAAAGATAGGGTGTTCCCCACTCCCCTTAAGGTTCAATAATGTGCAGGCGCAACCACGACTTGTCCCCCGAGATCTCCTACATCCTAGATTTTTTTCCGCCCTTCAGTATCCGACTATCTCTGCCGTGTATGAACCCTCGATCTTGGGTTCTGGAGTCGGACACTGCCAATGATCCACAGCGATGATGATGATGATGATGATGATGATGATGATGATGATAGTTGTTTAAAGGGACCTAACAGTTAGGTCATCTGCTCCTAATGATACGAGGTGAACGAAATGAAAATTAAGTTTCAAAATGTATCCACTGACTATAATCTAAAATGATCGTAAAACACAATAATTAGTGGATCCAATTCACAATGCCTTCATTACTGGGATGATACTTATCTAAAGGGGTCCAAAATCCAGGTCAATGTCCCCTTATAATGGTAAGCAGAACCATGGTCTTCCTCCTATAGTGTCAGGTAACGTAGGCTCATGGTGTTCCTCATAAAGTGCTAGTACTCATACGTAGCGCAGACCAATTCTGATACCGAGCTCGATAGCTGCAGTTGCTTAAGTGCGGCCAGTATCCAGTATTCGGGAGATAGTAGGTTCGAACCCCACTGTCGGCAGCCCTGAAAATGGTTTTCCGTGGTTTCCCATTTTCACACCAGGAAAATGCTGGGGCTGTACCTTAATTCCGCTTCCTTCCCACTCCTAGCCCTTTTCTGTCCCATCGTCGCCATAAGACCTATCTGTGTCGGTGCGACGTAAAGCAACTACCACCAGTTCAGAACACAGTGGAACCGACCGGAGGAGTACACACGTTGACACTTATCACAAACAACGCCCAGATCCGTAGTGTTTCTCGCATAATGGTGCTGCTCCAATGTAACCTAGAGCCATGGTTTTCCTCGCAAGGTGGTACTGGTCGCAAGTAACGTTGCGTGTTGTTGTAGTCGTTAAAATGGAAACGTATTTATCGTAATATTTACATCACCCAGGAACTAAATACATGTGGAACAAATATCACAAGTATTCTTATGATTCTAATTTCATATCCCTTGGTCGCCTCTTAGGACATGCAGGGGACACCGTGGGTGTATTCTTCGTCTGCGTCCCCCACCCACACGAGGTGATCCACAGAGAGAAACTAAAAAATTAAGGGAGATTAATTTGCCTGCCATTTGCTCGAGTACACTGACACGCAGGCAGCTCGATACTCACGGCATTCAGTTTGTGTTGAGAAGAGAGCGTCGTGCCCAGCTTGAGATCGGCAGCTATCTTCATGTTCTCCAGCACCGTGAGGTTAGGCTGCAACAAGTCCTGCTGCATGATGTAGCGGGACAGCTTCTTGAACACGGCGGGTTCTCGTGGCTGGCCATTCGTCAGGATAGTGCCCGTCACTTCTGGACACCTGCGGATCAGGAGCAACACATTAGACACCGTCCCTCGTCCCCTCTACACGGAGTGTAAAAAAGACCCCAAGTATTTTAGAAAATAATGAATTTTTCATACATTTAAGTACGTTTATGGATTGAAAAAGAATCATTCATGTAGTATTCACATACTGTCACCGATGGTGAGTTGATAGTCGGCGGAATCATTTTTGACTTGACAAAAACTAAGGAACTAACATTAGTTGAAGAATTCGACTAAATTTTTGTTGTAAAAATTATGTAAAAATGTGTGTGTTTTATTTTTGATGAAGTTGTATTTTAAAGTATTTTCAGGACTCACTGAAGAGACAATTATTTCCTTAATCATTGGCATCGATATTGGAGATCTCCAGTAATATGTTTTTTTTGTAACCCATTTTTTGTATCACCCTGTAGTGCCACGTGGAGGCTTCGATCACGAAATCGCTGAGTTTCGCAATCGAAATCTCTAGAATGAATTTCCCACATTACCATATTTGGTGCTATAATTCTATTGGTGAAAATAACACTAATTGGTATTGGTCAAACTTCGGATCGAAACATAGTTAGCTTCCCTGATTGGCTGTTTGAGTATTTCGCAATTTCCGGCTTTTTGGCTCCTTAGCAAGAGCAAGGCTCTGTTCAGCGTCTTTGGTTTTCGTACGTCGTAACGATCGGACGCACCTTGTAAGGTGGTCCGCTCACCGGCTCCAGCCATCCCGGGGTAAGCATGTTTTCTATTTTCAAGTGTTAACTTAAACTGTAAATTCATTCGTTCGGAGTTTGCCTTAGACCCTGGTTTTCACCCCTTTTGATTTGTAATGCCGTAGTTCGTCAACTAGGCATACCCTTTATTTTGGAGGCAATTCATTTTATTAATCTTTTGTGAATATGTAAACTAATTTTTTTCTTCCGAGTTGCCTCCAGTAATTCCGTATCAATTTAGTGCACACCTGTTGAGCTTTGCGTCCCTCACTGATGTGTATTAGGAGAGGACTGCTTCTCTACAGGCCTCTGCGCTAAATTTAATTTCTGTTGTTCCCTTCCCTTGTAACATTTTTCAACTTGCCTTATATGATGTTTGTAATTAGGTCATTGTTCCCTTTAAATTTTCATTGTAAATTTCAACATCGAAATTATGCTCACTTATTTACATGTCATTGTAACTTTGTGTAAATATTCACTTTCCTGAGAGAAACATTGATAGGAACCTCGTGGTTCGATTTGATTTTTTTAAAATTAATAATGTTATCTAACCTTGTGCACTTCATACCTTGATTCAATTCTATATGTTAAATAAATTAGACAAAGGGTTAATGTTCTCACGTTTCTTTCCCTACAACGTCGCGTAAGGTCTCGTCCTCTAGGGTTTCCCGGCCTGCTTCTCATACTTCCTTTCTCTAGTTGTCATGTTAGTTATTCTGCGAAGCCACGTGTTTGTAAAAGGTAAAATGTTTTTCTGTTTGATCATCGGCTGATGTCGCTCTGTAAGGTTTGTTATTTTGCATTATCAAATAATTACGTGTTTTAAATGTATCTTGTATTATGTGCTTCCTTCTCTTTAAAGGGGGGTAACACATACCTTTTTTCATCCCATAAACAAAATGAAAACAAAATATTGTCATAACTCGTAAAAAATCACAGACAATAAAAAACGGAAAAAAAGAACTGAGGAATTTAAATATCTAGGGGAATGGATAGAACCTAACGGCTTGGATGACGAGGTGAACGGGGCAAGAATTAGAAAACTAGAATTAGCTTACAGGGTAACCCAGAACAGATACAACAAAAGAGCAATATATTACAAGGTAAAACGTCCGACTCGTTGGCTGAATGGTCAGCGTACTGGCCTTCGGTTCAGAGGGTCCCGGGTTCGATTCCCGGCCGGGTCGGGGATTTTAACCTTCATTGGTTAATTCCAATGGCCCGGGGGCTGGGTGTTTGTGCTGTCCCCAACATCCCTGCAACTCACACACCACACATAACACTATCCTCCACCACAATAACACGCAGTTACCTAGCCATGGCAGATGCCGCCCACCCTCATCGGAGGGTCTGCCTTACAAGGGCTGCACTCGGCTAGAAATAGCCACACGAAATTATTATTATTATTATTACAAGGTAAAACGACACTAAAGCACAGTGGTAAAGCCAGAGGGTATCTACGCTTCAGAGAGCCTGACAATGAATAAAAATGGTGAGCTTCATGAACTTGGTAAAAAATGGAGAGGAGAATCTTAACGAAAATTTTAGGACCACAGAAAAATGCTGATGGGGAGTGGAGGAATAGGAAAAATGATCTCTACAAATACACCCAAAAAATCACTGTCACCATGCAAAAGCGAAGGCTAAAATTCTATGGGTGCCTAGAAAGAATGGACTAAGAAAATATTCAAGTACACCACTGAACTGAAAGCTTCGACGAAGTGGGTAGAAGAGGTAAAAAGAGATGCAATAGAAAGTGGACTTACAATGGACATGATTCACAACAGAAAATAATTTAGAAGCCGAGTGGACAGCATCAAAACATTCCAGGAGAAACCACCAAAATGTAGACCCAAATCGGTCGTATCTGAGAAAGAAAGGAAGATCAGAAGTGAAAGGATGAAAATGTTTTGGGAGAAGAGGAAAAAGAGGAAGAAGGGGAGCAAAGCCTTAGGTTCAATGCGGTCAAATTCGGAAACAAGAAGAAGAAATTTTCGTTTGAGGATCCGCAATAAGTATTCGTTTTCGCGAGTAAAATCAGCCCTCCACTCCCTGCTAATGACGCTGTGGCTCGGACGTATCCCATTCACTCATTTCAACTCAGACACCGTTCGAGTGCCGTTCACACGTTGTCAAAATGGGGCGCAAGAGTCCGGAAACTACTCCCAGACAACGAAAAGTCATCATCCGCCTTCACAACAAAACATGGTCGCTCAAAAGGGTCGCAGAAACAGTTGGGAGGCCTAAGTCGATCATCGACCGTTTTTCCGGGACAAAAAGCTACCAAAACAAACGTAGAACTGGACATCTCCGCTCCCCGGGCCCTGACCCACGCAGACAGGCGCTTCACTGTCCGAGAAGTGAAGAAGATTCCGCGATGCAGTGCGCCGGAAATTGTTGCTGAGCTGGAACGGCGAGGTGCTAGTGCGAGTGAGTCGACAGTGCGCAGTACCCTTCGTCAAATTGACTTCCGCGGGCGTCGGGGACGTGAGCAACGTTACTCGTCTGAAACGGGTACGCTTTGCCACGGAGCACCGGAACACAGGTCTGGAGGTCTTCAACAGGATTGTCTGGACTGATGAGAGCAAGTACAACATCTTCGTGTCCGACAGGAGCTTCCAAGTGTGGCGGCAACCGAACACCGAGCTACAGCTACTGTGAACCATGGGGGTGCTTCAGTGATAGTGTGGGCGCTAACCTGCCAGTGTTGATAAAATGTGACTGGGAAATGGTTATCTCATTCAACAGGACAATGATCCGAAACATAAAGTTAGAGATACCCAGCTCTGGTTGTTGAACAACACTCCCAAATACTTGGAAACTCCTTCCCAGTTCCCTGACCTAAACCCAGTTGAACATTTATGGCAGTACATTGCAACAAAAGTTAGCTCTAGACGCATTTCAAACAAGAGATATTTACAAAATGCTCTGAAGGAGGAATGGGAGAAATTACCCCTTTCCTACTGTGCTAATTTAGTATAATCAACGCCCAACCGCATCCAAACTGTCATAGCCGCCAAGGGCAATCCTACAAGATATTGATTTCCACAAACTGATGGAGAAGTACGAGTACTTTTGGGGCCAACAAAAATATATATTTGTTTTTTACTTTTTACAAGTTTATGACAACGTTTTGTTTTCATATTCTTTATGGAATGAATAAAGGTATTGTAATACTACATGAATAACATTATTAACGCTACTCTACCCTATTAACTATTTCAAACTGTTATTTATTAGGTTCATTAAAAGAAACCCTTTCTCACAACAAAAAATACTTGACGCAGATAAACATTGACACAATACGAAGCAACTTGCCTAAAATAGGAATTCTATCTTTTCTTGACTGAACTTTGCGAGTGCTTTGCGTCAATATTTCGATCTCCTTCAGTACAAAATTCTCTAGTTCTTTCCCTTCTTCTCAAGTAAAAGTGCCAAATACCCTTGTACCCATTTTAATACCATGATTACTCTTGAGAAACCTCTCCTCCAGGTGTTTTGCTCTGTCTGGTACCAAATAATCTTGGTCAGCTTGAAGAGAAGAACTGGTATTATTCTATCCTTGTAATTCCACATACGTAACTCAAAGAAATGAACAACTATATTTGACATTCAAAGGCAAATCTGATACTTTGTAATTTATACTGTAACGTATTTATTATAATTTGTTTGCGATTCATCCACCCTCATAAAAATATGAAGTTCTGGCAGGCAAATTTGTGAATACCAACGTCAGAAAAGCCTACAGTTGGGCTCACGAGACTTGGAGTCTGACATGTGAGCGGCGAAAGGAGTAACTACGAAGTACGCTGCGTGTCAGAGTTACCTCCATCTGCGGCTTATCACCCTTTAATAAAACATGTAGGCTTAATGTAATTCAATAAACTTTGACCCGTGCTCGTGCTAATAATTCTACCATTTAAGACAGAACACGTCATTGCCGATAAATATGAGATTTCATAATCACTAACAAAATGATCAGTTTTTATAATAACCTCAATAAATGCATATGTTAAATACAGAATGGAACTGTACAACTAGTCACTGATGAACTTACAAAAAATTAACAACGAAAATTGTATTCAGGAAACAAACACGTAAATACATACAACAGCAACGGCTAACACAGTACCACTCCGAATAATATCACAAAACAGACAGAGAAAGCCAACCCACGTGACGATGGCTTCCTTAAATGTGGCATCGCTGTTACCGTTGCCATAGCAACAGACCATTTTCGAGCAGCGTTAGTCAAATTTTACTCGTTGGTGGCGCTAAGTGTCGTGGGGCTTGGTAGGGCGCCTGACTGCTACTTCCCGCTGCCATAGCGACGTAGTGCCCAGGATATTTCAAGCTGTGGTTATACAGTTCAATTCATATTGTATACAAAATCGAAGACGATACGTCTTCTCACATTCTAAACGGATCTCACGTAATCGAATTACAGAGGAACAGTGTGACAAACTGAGGACATTTCCCAGAATGCATATTTCTTCATGTAAGTGCTAAGCTTGTCAAATCCGATTTAGGTCAAATAATGACGAATGAAATATATTTTTACTATCTGTAAGTACCTATTTGTTTGTTAGCATCTCTTTTTGCGATAAATCTCTACTCAAGAAAGCCCCAAAATAGTTATTTTCTTATTTTTAAAATGTAATTATTATTTTTGCTGCAATATATCTCGCAAGAAATGGCGATCGGCCAAACAATTGGTCGCGATGGTTGACAAACATATTCGTAATGCAATCTCTAAATTAGGAAACCGTCCTTAAATGTGATTTTAACTAATATATGCTTTAAAATAAACAACCTTATCACTCTAAATTCCTTTCCAGTCTTTTTAACGCTCTTGCAATTTTCTAGCGCATTTTAATATCTTGTTTAAGGTCATCACTTGAGGAGGCATGACACTGAAAAAAGTGCTAATGACCTCATTGTGACGACGTGACGCTATTACTAAAACAAAACCTGTCCTCTTTCTGTTGCCAAACCGTTCATTACATTTCAGCTAATTGTTGCCAACGTTATTCATATCCATTTCATTGTGAGTTAAGTTCGTGTTCTCTTTCAAGAGTTGTGAATAAAACAAACCACTTTTCCTGTTGCGAAAGTCAAATGATCATCAATATGTCTCTCGGTCATGGCCATCCACCAACGGCTGCTAATTTCAGATGATCACGGGCCATAAGATGCAGCCTGCACGGTTGCTAGGTAACAATGTCTGACCATCCATCCATACCTTACATCACAGCCTGCACGGTTGCTAGGTAACAATGTCTGGCCATCCACTTATACCTTACATCACAGCTTGGACGGTTGCTAGGTAACAATGTCTGACCATCCATCCATACCTTACATCACAGAATTCTAGCTCTGGTCGGATGTCCAAACAAATATATACAGATACTCAGACTGCTACACGACGGCATGCTTGCTACTGTTCTTTATAATACAAAACCAGGAGACCCTTTCCGTATTTCTACTGGAGTCAAGCAAGGTTGTGTAATTGCTCCAACATTGTTCTCACTGTTTCTTGGAACTATACTACACCTTGTGGATGATAAACTATCATCAGGAGTAGAACTTCTGTATAGAACTGATGGAAATTTGTTTAATATTAACAGACTGCGAGCTAAGACCAAGGTGTCCTCAGTGTGAGTTATAGAGCTTCAGTACGCAGATGTTATCTTAGCCAACACAGAGGAAGATCTGCAATCAATCCTCAATGCTTTTAATCAAGCATATGAAAGTATCGGACTGGAAATTAATATTGATAAGACTAAGATCCTTTACCAGCCGGCGCCTAATTCCAATAAGAGAACTCCGACTATTACAATCAATGACCAGTCTCTGCAAAACATAAATCATTTTCCTTACCTTGGAAGCCATCTCTCGACATGTGCAAACATTGATGCAGAAATTCAATATCGTTTAAGATGCGCTAGTGCGGCTTATGGTCGTCTCCTAAGAAGAGTGTTTGGCAATCATGATATCAGTGTGAGAACCAAATTGTACGTTTACAATGCTGTTGTAATTCCTACTCTTATCTATGGTTGCGAGACCTGGACAACCTACAGGAGAAACCTAAAATGCCTGGAAAAATACCATCGACGATGCTTGCGGAGAATACTGAAAGTTAAATGGCAAGATCGTCGAACGAACATTAGCATCCTCGAGGAAGCCAACACTACAAGCATAGAGGCAAAGATAGTCAGGCATCAGCTACGCTGGGCTGGTCATATCGTCCGCATGCCAGATACACGCCTCCCAAAGAAAATCTTCTACTCCCAACTAAAGAATGGCCAGCGTAACCATGGAGGGCAGCTTAAACGATATAAGGATGTTCTAAAGTATAATTTTAAAAGATGTCATATTGATACGATCAACTGGGAATCTACAGCCGAGGATAGGCCCACATGGCGTAGCATTGTATACAATGGATTTGAACATCTAGAAAAAGATAGAAGATTAGAAGCTGAGAGGAGGAACCGCAGGAAAGAACGAGCGAATGCGAGGGATGGCATTCTTGCACAACCATCTGCTACAACTACTAGTGTGTGCTGTCACTGCAATAAAATCTGTGCATCCAGAATCGGACTGTTCAGCCATCTGAAACGACACAATATGTCCAAATGACATTGTATTTATATACTACATATTCGTTGACGAATAAATGCCTATGATGATGACATCACAGCCTGCACGGTTGCTAAGGTTACACTTCTCTCACAATAACTTTCATAAAGCAAATTTTCAGATGACCCGGAGCCATAAAATATATTTATGTCAAAATTATTGGAAGTAAATAAAAGTAACTAATTATCGCCTGCGCGGAGAAACATATACTGTAAGCATGGATACGTTTTTCCTGCCCTAGTATAAACAGATGACGTATAGTGGTTGCCATGGTTACCGTCGTGTCGGAAAACTGCCCGCGCTAATACTAGACAAACCCCAGACCAAAAACATATCCATGTTAAAATAAGCAGTTCTTCTTATTCTTCTTTCCTACAGCTTTTCGCCACATCTGTGGGGTCGTGGGTGCGAACTGTATAGCACATGTGGACTTGGCTCTGTTTTACGGCCGGATTCCCTTCCTGACTCCAACCCCGTATGGAGGGATGTAATCGCTATTGTGTGTTTCTGTGGTGGTTGGTAGTGTAGTGTGTTGTCTGAATATGAAGAGGAAAATGTTGGTATAAACACAAACAGCCAATCCCCGAGCCAGAAGAGTTAATCATAGGTGATTAAAATCCCCGACCCGGCCGGGAATCGAACCCTGGACCCTCTGAACCGAAGGCCTCAACGCTGACCATTCAGCCAATGAGTCGGACATGTTAAACAGTAACAACTTAAATCCAGCGCCCCTACGCAGTTGCCTCAGGGTGGTCATTTGGTAATGACTGTCCTGCTGCTGTGGAACGACTGGAGTAGACAGACGACTTTCTCACCACATCCGACATCCTCAGGAGTCTCTTGTCGTGGTGATAGACCGTCTGCTCTGAGTTTCGTTTGCAGGAGGAGAGTAACGGGAAATTGTCATTGTGAGTATCAGAGAAACACGAACAAGTACAGCCTTGTGGTCGGTGCACGCCGAGCAGAGACGTTCGGGGAAATTACGAAACGGCTGTGGCGTATCCAATTCATGCAAATTGGCTCCCAGAATAAAGCATGGCGTGCGGATTAGCTTGTAATTTTCTTTTCGAACTGGCACTGCACCGACCTCAACTGCAACATCCTTCTCAGTTTAACGAGAATGTCATTGCAGTTTCTCAGCCATTAGTTGCTAGTTTGTGTTTCGCTTCTTACTGTTACAACATCTTGTTTTAAAGGGATATCAATAACGTTGTCTGTGACAAAGAACAAATCCTTTTTTTTTCTTAGAAATGATATTTTTTGTGTCCTCCGTATTCTTCAATCTCTCTCTTATCGTTCCCTCAATTCTAAAGACCGTGATTTCCGAGGAGGCTATTCGTCTGTTTCCTCCATCTTTTGTGGTCCTCGGGCAGGCGTAATACATACATACATACATACATACATACATACATACATACATACATACATAAATAAATAAATAAATAAATAAATACATAAATAAATAAATAAATCAATCTATCTCTTCATTTAGGGTAGTCACCCAGGTGGCAGATTACATTTCTGTTGTTTCCTAGCCTTTTCTTAAATGATTGCAAAGAAAATGGAAATTTATTGCACACCCGTTTCCAACGACACTTGCCACATTTCAAAGTCCTCCCGGTAGTCTAAAAAGCAAATGACGAGGGGAAGTTTAAATTCTCCCGTTTTTTCAATAAAATGACGGATGTTTAATATCTGTTCTCTTGTTTCTTTACCTCGGAAAAATCCAGCTTGTTCAGGGGAAAATCTCTGAAATAAGGAAATCTTGAAGTCTCTCTAAGTATTTATAGTACCATCTTACTTGCATGTGAAATGAAGGCTAAGATTCTGTAGTTGTCACATTTGGCTGTCGAACCGTTCAGCAACGTTTAAGAATGTCTCTTTATCAAGTTTCTTTTCATCTCAGTATTGTTAACGTAGCAATGAAACGTTGAACACGTCAAAAGACTGTGGCAACCCTGGTGCTGGTTGTTTAAAGGGGCCTGAGTCATCGGCCTCTAATGGTGCGAAATGAGACTAAATGTAATGACAATTTAAAAGTCTAAAATTCATCCGCTGACCAGAATTCAAAACGCTATGATGAAGGATGAATATGAATTCAAAATCAGCGTATCCAACTCACAATAATGAAAGTTAAAACTAATTCCAAAAATCGATCCACTGACGAATTAAAAACAGACGACGATGAACAATGCTTATGAGTGGATCCTAGCACAACGCCCCGCCTTCCCAGAAACAATAGTATATACCGGCCAAGCGATGATGCTTGTTGTGTAAAGGAGTCCCCTCCAGAATGGTACTTAGCGCTACTGAAGTACAACCATAGTATTTCTCATCTAGCGCTACTAATCGAAAGTAGCGTAGACTCACGGTGTTCCACACAGTGTGTGTACTAATCACACGCAACGCAGACCCAAACTATCGCTCATATGGCGGTACTAATCATAGGCAACGCCCAGACCCATGGTGTTTCTCACATAATGGCACTAATCACAAGTAACTCATTTTTCATCCCTTGGTCGCCCCTTTTATTCGCCTCTTACGACAGGCAGGAGGTACCGTCTGCGTCCCCCATCCACAGTTCCGTTTAAAAAAGCAACTTGTTCTCGCTACCTCGCTGATTAATAAAGCATGGGGCATACGCTGCACGTTCTTTCATGCGTCCCATATTGTTACCTCGATGAAAACCAGCTACCATTAGAAGATGCCAGGGTTGAGCAACCCATATGCGAGACCTTCTCAAGGATTGCCTTGAAAACTGATATCTCGGTAATACTGTACAGTAGTCTATAAGCTCACAGAAGCAAGACCTCGCCCCTGCTTCTTTCCAAAGAAAAATAAACTAAATAATTTTGTTGTGTGAGCCTGGTGAGAATCAATTACTTACTGCTAAAGGTTGTAAAACTTAATTTATATGGGTGGAACTCCAACCATACTGGCAGTGATTACAAACCGGTTATAATAAATAATACACCATTTTATAGTACATTCTGCTCATGTAACGAGGCTAATAAAATGTGAATAGTGACTACTCGAGGTCAATTCGCGTCTATGAATTCCTTGACAATGTCCGAAATTCTTCTTGAAATATTAAAGTAGATGAATATTGTTATTTGGCTAGTTAAATAACTAACGATGGAAGAAAGGGTAAGGAGGATATAAAATGAAGACTAGCACAAGCAAAGAAGGCCTTTCTTAAGAAAAGAAAATTCCTCACTTAGAACAATGCTATACGAATTTGAAATATATTTTTGAAGACTTCTTTCGTATGGACATTGTATGGAGGGGAAACATGGAGGATAACTAGCTCAAATGTGGTGTTACAGAAGAATGCTGAAGCTGAGATGGGTAGATTGAATCAGGAATGAAAAGTTATTGAATCGAATTGGTGAGAGGACATCGATTTGGTTCAATTTAACCAGAATAAGAGATAGAATGATAGGACACATCTTAAGACAGCCAGGACTTCATAAGTTGGTTTTTAAGGGAAGTGTAGGCGTAAGAACGGAACGGACAGGCCAAGGGTAGGTGTAGGATGTAGTAATTAAGTAGAAATTAAAAGGTTAGCATAGGATAGGGAGTCATGTGGAGCTGCATCAAACCAGTCTATGGACTAAACAGCAACTTCTTGAATAAAATGGATCGACAATTGGAGACCTTTGTGATATATTTTAGAAATAGATGGATACAGAGTGTATTAGGAGTTATGGCAGAAGCTCAAACGGAAGAACGTCTACGATAGAAGGAAAAATGTCTCACGGCATGGCGTCGCGAGGTGATACTGGCATAGGAAAATGAACACCGTGGGAGGCGTGACCAGTCTTAAGGAAAATACAGTCGAACCTGCATTAATCGAATTTTCAGTATCTCGAAGTAATTTAAATTTCCTGGCCATTTGTCCTATGCTTCACGTGTATTTATTTCTCTATTACTAGAAATTCGGTTACAAGAAATTCTCGATTTCTTGAAGCAAAAAATACTCTGTAATTCGAATTTTGTGCAGCATTAACTGTGCAATATGGCATTTGTGGTTTGTGAGGAACAGTTAACAAGTAAAGAGAGGTTTACAATGATGCTGGCAGCTAATGACAGCAACCGAAAAGCTAAAACTTCTAGTCATAGGAAATTCTGCAAACCCTCGCCGGTCACGTACGAAAGCACCCCGCCCCCCCCGAAGTCGCGGATGACACGCTCCATTTACGAATCTCGACTGCGTGTATTAACGAGAAGTTTCAACGTGGATGGAGGAAAGGTTAGCCGTAACAAACAGAAGAGACTAACTGATTTTTTTTCCAAAGGTGTTGACTAAGGTATATTTCTTGTTTCACTACTGCATGCACTGTATTCTGTCTTCTAAAAAGTTACTATAGTATTATTATTATTATTATTATTATTATTATTATTATTATTATCCAACACAAATTAGCCCTATTTTACAAAGTATTTTATGGTTATAGTTGAAAGATACAATTATAAATTTAACATAATGATGGTGATAACAGAACCAGTTTACGAAAGATGCAATGAATGAAAATTAGGAATTTTTTTAACAGCATTTCTGTACGAAAATATGGTATAGTGGTTGTGTCAGCTGAATATTACAGCAGTTCCAATGAAACTCCGAACCAGATCTTGCTCTTGTAAACACGGGGCAATCAAATATTAAATGCTCAACTGTTTGAGTAGACCCACAAAAATCACCTGTCAAAATAATTTTAAAATGTTCGAAATATGATTTGAAATTTTCATGGTCTGACATAAATAGTGAAGAAAATTAAGAAATGCAGTAGCTCCATTCAAGCGTATTCGTTTACTAACGGAACATATCGCTTAGTCTGGCAGTTTGTCTCTTTACTCCCAGCCCGAGTTTGCAACATTTTAGTAACTTTGTCTGGAATCACCGAGAACAAATCTTACTGATTTCCTTAGGATATTCTTTAGTTCACGAATCAAGTAACCTTGGTGAAGGTCTGATACATAATGAACCTCGTCAGTGATGCAGGATCAATATTCACCGACCATTATCTCGCGGGAGGTTCGATTGCGAGTCCACGTTCACTGAAATTATTTTGCTTTTCTTATCGTAAGAAAGAATGTGAGGTGATTTATATTTTGATAATTAAGTCTGAGAATGAGCCTCCGTGGCTCAGGCGGCAGCACGCCGGTCTCTCACCGCTGGGTTTCGTGATTCACATCCCGGTCACTCCGTGTGAGAACTGTGCTGAACGAAGCGGAGGCGGAACAAGCGTTTCTACGGGTACTCCGGTTTTCCTTATTAATTCCAGCAAGGCACCTCGATATCATTTCATTTCATCTCTGTCATAATTCATTGCGAACTGAGGTGTCCAAACGTCGGCAGCCCTGAAGATGGTTTTCCGTGGTTTCCCCATTTTCACACCAGGCAAATGCTGGGGCTGTACCTTTAAGGCCGCGGCCGCTTCCTTCCCATTCCTAGGCCTTCCCTATCCCATCGTCGCCATAAGACCTATCTGTGTCGGTGGGACGTAAAGCAACTTGCAAAAGGAAAAAAACCTGAGGTGTTGTCGAGAAGTTTCAAAGTGGAAGGGCAATTTTACTTTGGTTGAATATCCATTAATTCATTGTCTGTCCCCACTGATGTTTGTATCTCATCGTGCCGTACCTACAAGCTGCCGCGACTTCTCGTCACACGCACTTAGTACTTAACGTACCAGTTTGAATATTTGAACAGTTCCAGCATTATTTACGCGTCCCCGACTGTATAATGGAGGGAAAAGGAACTAAGTTTACTGCTAAGTTGGATATGAGCCACAACTACTTCAAAAAGGCTCACATTGTCGAGGAAGCAGTGTTGCAACACACAGCTTTGTTTTGAATTTAAAAAGTGTTAAATTCAACGGTTTTAATACTCTCTGCTTTTGTTCTGCTGTTTAAAACTCGTCTGACTACAACCACAACCATTTTGTAACCCTAAATAAAAGGCACCATTTAGTCTGTCCCGATATTAGTACACCAGAACACAAACGGTAAACATAATTAGTTTTAATGTTTCAACATCAGAATCCTAGCAGTTACTTGAGGGCTGTCTCCCGCAGCAGTCCTTGAGTAGACAATTCTCTCACAGCAACCTGAGTGTTTGTTAGTCTTTAATACGCCTCGAAGTGCTTGTGGAGGCTGAAAACACTTCAAGTTATCGAATATTCGAGGTATAGAATAATGAGAATACTAGTTCGGCTCCGCCAATACCGTTATATTTTCTCTACAAGTTCCTGTTTCGAAAACCAGGTGTATTGTAACTATAGGGAATACCAGGTGGATGCGTAACTTGTGGTGAAGAAAACACGTAGTTTTCAAGGGAAATTAATTTTTAAAAATTCAGAATATTTGCCATCGGCTTCTACACACTTCGCCCATCTTTCAGGTAAGTTATCAATACCATGCCAGAAGAAAAGCTTGTCTTTTGCGGCAAACCATTCGTCGAACCGTCTACCAACTTCCTCGAAATTCCTTAAGTGCTGCTCTGTGAACGCGTACCCCATTGATGCGATGAGGTCATAGTCAGATGGTGCCAGGTCGGGGCGATACGGCGGGTGCAGAAGGATGTCCCATCCAATCGATTTCAAGGTGTCTTTCACTGGTTTCGCTGTGTGAGACGCCGCATTGTTGAGTAACAAAATCACTTTGCCATGTTTCTGGCCCTTTCCGGTCGTCTTTTGATCAATGCGTGATTTAATTGATCATTTGTTGGCGAAAGCGTTGTGCATTAACGGGTTTCTCCTGCAATTGCTCGTCTTCGCACTTTTGTGCTCTACCAGAGCGCGCACCGTCTTTCAATTTAAAATCACCACGTTCAAATTCTCTCACATGTTCTAATCGATGGAGCGTGTTCACCAGATGTTTCTACCAGCAAACGATGACTTTCCACAGCCTTTTTCTTTTGATTAAAGAATAAAAGAAATGCGTGCCGCAAATGTTCTTTTTCAGGCACAAACGTCGACAGGATCACTGAACGATACAACACAGACGCTAGTGTTTGGCGGACTTGTGTGTGTTGGTAGGTTGATGTCAGACAAACTGACGTATGTATCAAATTCATACACTCCGTACTGTTCCCTGGCGCCATCTCTTAGTGAAACCGGAAAAGACTTATGCATACACCTGGTAGTCTCATTTTGGACACTTACAGATACGTATTGAAGAGAAGTATTTTTCTTTGCAACACTGTACTCTCGATAAATTTCTCTACCATACTGGCACCAAACACGACCTCACCAAGCGATGACTGCCGATAGATAAAGCTCCGAAATGTGGCTAAGACTCGACCTAGCTAACAGGACAGCAACTTGCAACTTACTCACAACCCTGCACTTTCAACAGCTTGCTGACTGTTGCAAAGTAGCTTAAAGTAGGATCTGAAACTGCTCTGGTGCGCGGCTACTGAAGGTTGCGATGTGGACTACCATTAAGATGCCATGGCATGCGGCTAGTCGAACAGTCCCCCCTGACTAATATTTAGATATTACTTTCATAAGGAGGCGCATTCACTTCAGATTCGTTCTACAGGAACCAGTTTTCCGTGGGGATAAAGTGTAATGTTTCGCATAATTTCGAGTTACAGAAACGAATTTAACATCTGGGCTTCAAATATTCTTCGAGGTATCGGAAATTCCAGTAAGAGAACGTCGAATTATACAAAATATATAACACGTAAAACATACTTTCGCCGGGAAACTTAAATCCCTTCGAGATATCGAAAATTAGAGTTATAGACGTTCGAGTTCTAGAAGTTTGATTGTATATTCTCAGAGTGATCCCAAATGGGACGACAGCGTCTTATGCCGCCCTCGATGTGCGTATTCGCTCTTCGGCGCAGCATTTTGCGGATGGGATGTACTTTCCGTTCCATGTGTTTACTTTTATGGTTGTATTGGACGGACTGCAAAGAAACGTGAGTAAATGATCAACTGTTGTTTGAGTCATCAGTCCATAGACCGAGTTGATGCATCTTCCCATGACACCCTATCCTGTGCTAATCTTTTCATGTCTACATAACTACTACATCCTGCATCTGCTGTAATCTGCTTGTCATATTCATACCTTTGTCTACCCCTACCTTTATTACCACCTACATTTCCCTCAAGAACCTAATGATCGAGTCCTGGGAGTCTTAAGATGTGTCCCATCATTTTATCTTTTCTTCTCGTCAAATTTAGCCAAATCATTTTCCTTTCATCGATTCAGCATCTCTCAATTCGTGATTCGATTTATCCATCACCTTCAGCATTCTTTTGTAACACCACATTTCAAAAGTTCCTATTCTCTTTCTTTATGAGCTATAGAGCGTTCCAACCTTAAATTGCAGTACAGCGTAAATGGAGCGCGCTGTTGCGAAATCGACTCGTGAAGGTAACGCTCGAGTGTGACTCAAACAGTGCGTCACAGTTCCACATTTTTTGTTTGTAATTTTGTAATTTTAAGTTCATTCATTCATAAATTGATATTTGTAGCATGGTAAAATAAACACAACATACCTTAATCACTGTCGTTGCTCTCAGATAATGGACGTACACCTTCTATCATTACTGCAAGGCCTGATGTTCCCGCTTTAGATGATCTGGGTTCGGGAGATGAACTTGAGGATGATCCGGAAGATGAAGAAAGTCTTATTAAAAACTGTTCATCGTCGACATCGTCCTGTAATTCGCCTGCTTTCCACAAATCTCCTTCATTTTTCTTTACTTCGTTCACGTAATTTGCCCAATTGTCCACTGTAATGTTCTTATATGCAGCGGTTATTAAATTTTCCATATCATTTTTCTTGAATGATACGTTATGATACCGAATGTAGTTTTTCACCTGGGACCACACCATCTCAATAGGGTTTAACTCGCAGTGATAAGGCGGGAGACGTAGAACCTGCCGACCTGCCGCTTTTGCCATTTCATCTATTCTCTTCTTATCATACAGAGCCCTATGCTGAAAAGCGATGTGCAACAATTCTCGCTTGAGCATCCCGTCCTCAAAAGATATTTGCTTTTTACGTAACCACTGTACGATGTCATCCTTTCGCCAAGAAGCCACCGGCAAAAGTTCCAACTTACGAGAATGATAAGCGGCATTATCCAGCACGATCACGGCACCTTCGGAAGTGTTCGGCAACAGTTGTTCCGAAAACCACTTCTCGTAAATTTCACCAGTCATTTCCTCGTGGGCGTCCGCCGTGTTTTTATGGCATAAAAATGTTAGTTCAGCATTTGGAACAAAACCATGTTCATTACCCGCGTGGACTAAGGCGAATCGCGGTCCTCGGCTTTTCGGTGGCCTAAGTCCCGAACTCACCCCTTCAATGGCGGCCTGCCGTGCACTTTTCACTGTCGTATCCTTCCATTCTTTTGTCACTGTCTGCCCAATATTTACCCACGATTCACCTGTGTAAATTATAGCTTTATTTTGTGCCCTCAAACGTGTTATCTCCCTGAGATATCTATGCCTTCAATTAATAATTTCATCGGTTTCAATTAAAGCCGCTTTATAACCCCGTCTTAAATAGCGGAAGCCTATATCATGTAAGAAGCGACACAACGTAGTTTTGGAAAATCGTGGCAAAGAATCTTCTCCATTTACCCGACTCAAAATCACGTTCAATGTCGGTGGTATGTTAGCAAATAAAAGAGAGTGAACTATCCGACGCACTCCACTTTGCACAATTTCATCATACTTAATTTTCCTTGCATTTTTCTGCCGTCCTTCTCTTTTTTGCTTTTTTGTTGTTTTTTGCGGGAGTTCGCAAAGGACCATGTGTGTGTTCCTTCCTTATAGCATAGATTGTTCTTTCGGAACAACCTGTAGCTTTAGCTGTTTCACTGACTGCACTAGTCACATTCATAGTCTTTAAGAAATAATCCAGGACACTCATTATAATATTGCGTTCCTTTCCCCTGAGTTTACCTACGGAACATTTCTTTTTAATTTGACGATCCATTGTACATCCTTCTGCACTTTTTCTTCGAACTAAGAACCCCCCGCACGAGCACAAGCACGAACTCACAACTTAACAGACTACACAAACACAACAAACACAATCCACTTGTCCTCAAGAACTATACATTTATCACTAATCTTTACTTAACCAATCTGATAATACTGATTAAATGAACACCACTGCACACGGCTGTCAGTATATTTAAAAGCTCAGTGTTTGGGAGATCATTACTGGCCAGCCATCTGAGTCACTCGTGAAACGTAAACAAACGAGACGTTCTCCCTGTCATAAATTAAGAGATATCGAGGTAAGGACTTGAGGTATGATTTAAAAATAACTCCCTATCCGAAGACCGTTTGATTCGCTTTAACCACGCCATGATCCTTCTGCACTTTTTCTTCGAACTAAGATCCCCACGCACGAGCACGAACTCCCGAACCACACAAACGAAATACACTTGCCCTCAAGAATTGTACATATGTCACTAATATGTATTTAATCACTATTATACACACCACTGACAAAATGAGCACTGCACTGCATGCGACTGTCTGGAAGTGTTAAAAGCGCATGTTTGGGTGATCACTACCAGTACTTCAGCCAGCCAGCCAGACAGACAGCCAGCCGAGTCAGGCGCGAAACCAAAATTCAAGAAGACATTCTTCCTGTCACAAATTAAGAACTAAGCAAGATAAAAACTTCGGGATTGTTTTAAAAATAACTTCCATATCTGAAGTCCATTTGCCTCGCTTTGACCCCCCATGCAAATTCAATAGGAAAGACGCTGGCCAGCGACTGACTTTTTCGTGTCTGCACATAAAAATCCCTGAACATGACTGAAAATAAACGCATATACTGCATTTTGTTATCATTTAAATTTAAAACTAAACTTATCTACATCGAGCTGAAATGTTTCTTTACCAGCAGTGAAACAATTAGGAAAATCATGAATATAAAATAGGAGTTACGACATGATAAGTTCTATGCAATGAAGATTTTGCATTTGGCGTAACTTTCCATTATATTACCATTTTCACACTAAATTAATGTTTTTACAATTTTTTTTGTTAACGGCATCATATGCGCCTTAAAATTCTGTACATAACACGATATTCACCCATTTTAACCGATAACATTTAATTTACGGATATTTGGCAAACCCGCTGCATTAGAGTAGGACAGCGCTACCCGCAAAACATGGGAGAAGGAAAGAGACGGAATTATCCCATTACTGCTGTACTGCAATTTAAGGTTGGAACGCTCTATAGTTACCATCCATGCTTTACTTCCATAAAATGCCACGTCCCATACGAAACTCTTCAAAAACTTCTTTTCTTAAGAAATCCCTTCCTTGTTTGTGCTAGCCTGCATTTCATGTCCTCCTTACTTCTGCCATCGTTAGTTATTTTACTACCCAAGTGACAATATTCACCTACTTGCTTTAAGACTTCATTTCCTACTCTAATATTTCCTGTATCAACCGACACTCATTTTTGTCTGGACTTAGCGAAATTCTTTATATCCCCTGTGGGTAGACTCAAAGGATGCGTTATCTGCACCAGCTGCCTGTCGTGAGACCTTGCTAAGATGGGTATAAGCAAGCAATGTATACTTGCAAAACATATACAGCATGTGTTCTATGCTTTTCCGTGTAGGGGAGAAAATTCTTTTAAGAATATAAATAATAATTCATGGCAAAATGGCTGTTAATGGTGTCTTAGTTGACTCTCCTGTCAAGTTTTATTGGCATCGGTGAAGTGCAACGCAACCAGTTCCGTTGTGAATACCTGATAAATGTTTGCGTTGAGGGAGAGGCTCGTATAATCGCAATATTGAAAGACGCGTTTTGAAGGGTCCGCTTACTGCCTGTCTGGGTGGGGAGAAGGGTGTAAGGCGTATGGTTACAATGGAAACGAGGGCGAACCCACTGCAGTTGCCATGGAGATAAGCCTGCTGGCCGGCTCGTGATGCTTCGAGTTGCCGTACCTCTCACTCCTGAGTTGTGTACAACAGAACACAGCTGTCTGAACGAAGGAACAAGTGAGGCAGAAGCGAGAGGAAGGAGAAAGGAATGTAGCAACACCGTGCAATGTTCCTCCCACCAGCAACTTCCCTTATGCTCACCTGTATCCTGCTAGAACGTTCAGCAGAGTACTCTTGCCAGCTCCAGAAGGACCTAGGATGGCTGTTAGTTCGCCAGACCGGAAAAGGCCGCTCATGTTGCGAAGAATAATCTTGCATCCTGCAACAGAAGGAAGGCAACATGAATAGAACGTCTGGATATGGCGTCAGGGGGGTGGGGGCAGGAAATATTAAAAATTGGGAATGAAGTGACCGTCGCATGCAACATTTCATGCGAATATCTCAAATAGTTTTTGAATTCTGATCATGTTTGCGGAACATGACTTGAAGTAGGGATTTTTTTTTTTTTTTTTTTTTGAGATTTTAAAACTGAAGATACTGAGCATTTTAAAAAGAGTTCATGTTTCTCGAGAAAAGAAATAATCACAGATTTCACTAAATTTCTTACCAGCTGAACAAAGTTTTCATGAGATCGAGTGGCGAAGAATAACTGCTGCGTAACTTAGTTTGTTAAGTTAGTCAAAACATAGAAATACAATTTTCACACCTCAAACACTTTTGTTCAACTGCGCTGTAAAATTTCCATTGCCGATTCTCTTTCCACGTAATGGGTCACACATGATGATCATCTGCGAGCGGTGCGTGGTAAGCGACACAATTATTTGAAGTTGAAGGGATAATTTTAATGCTGAAATCATTTCTTAGCAGAAAAAAGAGGGGTCCCAATATTACGAAAATAGTAAAATTAATCAATGAATTGTGCCGAAAGTTTAAGGACTGAAGGTTCCCGAAAAGTTTCAAATTGTGAGTCTTGAAAAGCTCTATCAAACTAAAAATAAATCCTGAAAATCACTGCTAGCCTAAACTCGCTTATTTCTTAACTAGTTTTCTGTTCGATTCAAATTATAGCCGGAGTAACATATTTACATAATTATTTCTGTAATGTGTTCCTTGGTTTAATACCCTCAGGCGTTTTCTTATTTTTTTTGAAAAATGTGCACAGAGAATGTAGTCTTAAGGGCTTAAGTGAAACTCTGAACTGACTCAAATTAGCGCTCGTAGTGGTAGAAAAAGGAGAACTGCTAATCTAATCGACCGGATAACGATGATTAAGAAGAGGATTCTAATTTTTAGGAACAAATAAAGAATATATCCTCATGCTTTATTATAGTTTATTTACCTAAAATTCATAGCTCATATCCCTAGGATGTTTTCAACATTGGGTTGCATGCCTCTAGGGGTATAACTGTGGATTTTATTCACAAGATCAAACAGGAAAGTTTGTTCTGTAAAGAAAAACATTTGTGCTCTACAAGGTGTAACCCCGCCCCTTTTAAGGCATGGACCCTAAGGTAAAGGTTCTGACGGTCATGTGGACACTGACATTAGCTTATTGCCCGACTTAAAATACTGTCCTATCACTTCCTCATTTTCTGTACATCAGTATATTATAACAGGCAGGAGGAATAAGCTTACTCCAGACAGTGACGTACACCATGCCGATACCCTCAAGTACAGCAGAAATGTGAACAAAAAATCATATTCTTAAGCAATAATTGGTGGGTGTAAATAACGGAGAACGTACGTTTCTGATGCGACGTTTACGAAGCAGTAGGTTGGGTTGCATAACATGTAAGGCGTATTTGAAATGGTATGTTCAACTGGCTTGACGGCCGGCTTTGTGAACCAGTGGGTTAGACCCTCACTTCCCGTACTGTAGACTGAACTCAGATCTGGAAACAGTCAATCGAAATTTGTGTTTGCTCGAATGCTAGAGACCTGATCATTATGAAGACGAGCCTTCTAACGCTCATACCCCCGGTTCACGCTGCTATACAGTAATTCAAACTGTATCAGTGAATGCTGCATCATTTTATCACAAGTAGATAATATTTGAAAAAATCAGGACAAGGTGGTAATGAACGTATCAGACGGACAGTATAAAAAGATACAAAAAAGTGAGTGAAAGTTTGCAAAAAAATCTCTGCATTAACATAGTAATGTTTGAAAGAAAACTAGCAGAATTAAATTCACTTTCACATGTAATGAAACTTGTTTCTTAATTACCATTAAAAGCGCCACTACAAACTGTATTTAAATTCCTGTCCGGGAAGTTCAGTGAAGTAATTCGTCACCTGCATACGACGACAGTTACTTGACGGGTTGCTTTTTGTAATTACATATGCACTGCCATCTAGCGGAGAACACTTCAACCATCAACAGTCAGTATAATGTCACTGAATATTTTAGAAGCGTGGGACGTTTTAGGATGAGAAATGCATGCACTAAAAATCTCAAGATATGTACGTGCAAATATACAAATATAATCTGAATGCTTAGTGTTTGAGGATACGAGAAACGACAATCAATATGTTATGAAATATTCAAGTTTTCAATAAAGATACCACATTATTATTCAAACCTCACACACATTATCCATATCTTTTCTTTCTTTTTTGTTTCTTTACTTTTCAACCGAAACTGATTTAGAAAATTGTCTCCATGTGCTGATTTCTCGTCATCTCGTAAGATGAGAGAGATGGTTCTCAAAGTTTTACAGCACGGCGCAGATCTTCCAGATCCACGTACTCCGTAAGGATGTGTACCACTGTGTTTTAGTTTGTTTTTGTGTTTTTAACTCTTAACTTTAATGATATATATGATTTCACTCTAAGGCAATGCCTTATTCTACTTTAATCTATTTCTTCTATCATTTTATAAGAAAATGGCGAATTAGATCCATTCACTTTAAATTCATAATCATTTATCATCACCCAGAAATCCTCCTGTCTGAAAATATACCGATGTACAGGAAATGAGGACATCACGAGGAGTGGTGGGACAGTATCCACAACACCATCAGAACCTTGAAAGATTTTGCTAATTTCCCCTCAGCTGAAGTCCATTATTTTTTTTGCAAAAATGTTTTCCATTTTCTGCTTCACATCACTGCTATGTTTTCCCACTGGCTGTGTCTAGACTTTTGATGGCAGCATCAAGCATCTTCAGACATTCCGAGAGATCGGTGTACTATGTGTCCAATTGTTTGATGCTTTTGTAAAGACTATGCTAATTTGATTTTATGCGCACAAGATCATTATGTACACTGGGTGCAGCCAGGGCTTGCTTTGCTTCAGTGACACAAGCACCCTCACCTTCAAGTGAGTCCATTATCTGAAGCTCAAAGTCAAGTTCAAGGTCCTTATGAATGGTATCGAGTCTCTTACTAAGTCATCGAAGTGCAATAGTAAGAAACAGCAAGTTAAAAGGCCATGTAGTGGCATCAACAGCTCGCGCGACTATGGTCTGCCGCATGTTTTGCTTTACTAAGATACGAAATATGCACCTAACACAGAAATATGCACAAACTTCCGAAATATGCATAAATATGCAGAAAAACACGCTTCAATCATCTTCATTTAACGTGAAAAGTGTAACTTCAAGTTTCATTAATCTATGGGTCTAGGTTTCAAATATGCATTTGCATATAATTCTTAACACTAGCCATCACGTATTGTTAACACGGATATGTTACTGTCATCAGCTTCCCTAGACTATGGTAACCATGGTAACCACTGCTTGTCTATGTATACTAGCTCAGGGGCGACATCTTCTCGCTGTACGTTTTCTCCCTGTAACTAAGAGCTTGACAAAATCTCGTATCAACTGAATAATAATAATAACAATAATAATAATAATAATAATAATAATTTGTTCTTACCAGTGAAAGTAATCGGGCACACTTTGCACAGCCATGACTCTGCTCGGAGTTGCTATACAGCAGTATACGTTGATGTGGGTCAGACGGAACATTGACCCACATGAGTTCGATGAAGGACAACAGCTGCAAATTGAGAAAGTCGCGCCTCCGGGCTTGACCATGCGACCACTTATCATGAGGTCGCAAACGGCCACGCTTTGCTAAAGAAAGGCTCTCATTACATCACCCATTGTCTTGTTAATGTTTCTTACCACTTAACGAGTTTACCAACAACCTGTTCTCTTTTCTCCAGGTGACTAGAGTTCAGGTGATCACGATAACATGGTGTTGTGCTGCACAAACTGAGTGCTTATCCATTACTGGCTCGTAACCGCGCTTTTGCCCACGTGGAATTTATAGAATTATAGCAATACTAATGGCCTGTCGCAGCCATTGCTGCGAACAAAGACTGAAAATTAAACTGATGATAAAAGAAGCGTGAGAAAGGTAACGGAAAACACACTGAACTCCGGAAGACCACACATTTGCCTTTAAACTTACACTTTCGTTGTGACCTTACATATGGAATTGTTGAACCTTAGCAATTTATAGAATTTTCACAACGAATTATGTACGCATGACTTGTATCTATCACAAAGCTGACCGTATAAATGCTCGGCAGCTTTCAGTAGCCAGTATATCTGAAATGTACCTATGAATCGTCACCTGAAACTTAAAACAGTATGGACCTAATCCTGGAATGTGGCTACGGTTAGCAGAAAATGATGCAAAGGACATTGTATGGTTATACTCCCTTACATGGTTCATGAAATTATCATGTGGCATCATACATTTAAGTACCGGTACCTCGGTTGAGATTGTGGTAAATAAACAAAACCATTGTGGCAACACGAATTAAAATGTCCATTTACCTTTTCTGCAGGGAAATGTCATGCTTGGCTGTGAATACAGTTTTCATTTAATGTCCGGCTCCATGGCTAAATGGTTAGCGTGCTGGCCTTTGATCACAGGGGTCGCGGGTTCAATTTCCGGCAGGGTCGGGAATTTTAACCATCATTGGTTAATTTTGCTGGTACGGGGGCTGGGTGTATGTGTCGTCGTCATCATTTCATCCCCATCACGAGCGCAGGTCGCCTACGGAGTCAAATAAAAGACTTGCACCTGGCAAGCCGAACTTGTCCTCGGACACTCCCGGCACTAAAAGCCATACGCCATTTCAATTCATTTAATAACCCTACACTGAATAATTCAATATGAGTTTCATAATAAAGGACTTTTTGAAATATACACTCATGTTCATAAAAACCAAAACACCTTGAAAGACTAGAGATAGGAAGTTCGTATTCACAGGACATGCACATTAGTATGTTCTGAAAAAAATGATTGGCATTTGAACCATGTCGGCCCTCGGGTTGAAGGTCCACATAGATATCTCGGCGCACAACCACCGAGTGGTAAAATATGCCTGCGTCTATCGTTGTCGCTATAAAGCGAAGGTAATGGATCAGTATGACTTGAGCAGACGTGCAGGATGCCTCGCAGACGTATGCGAGAACTGTACCGTCAAATGAGTTGGAAAGAGGGAGCAATTATCGGCATGAGAGAACGTGATGCATCCATCCGGGAAATTGCTGCTCTTGTGGGACGAAGTGTGCAACGGGTGTGTACAGAATGGTTCACATAAGGCCGTAGAATACGACGAGAAGGATCTGGTCGCACCACCTAGACCATCCCCCCGAGTAGGTCGACACCTCATTCGAATGGCATTGCAGGATAGATCTGCGTCCTCCTCGGCTCTGGCGCGACAGTGGAACAGTGTAACACATCGCACACTATCAGGAGTGACAGTCCGTCGCCGTTTATTACGGCCTGGGTTACCGGCGCGTCGTCCACTGCTCTGCCTACCTTTGACCAATGTGTATAAACATGCTAGACTGCAATGCTGTGTGGAACGACGTCACTGGGCACAAGAATAGGAAGTGATAGCATTTTCGGAGGAATCCAGGTTCTCTTCGTTTGTTTGTTTGTTTGTTCAAAAATGAATCATGGCCGCATTTTGATTCGCCGCAGATAGAAGGAGACTGCATTCGCACAAGACATACACCGCCAACTCAAGGCCTTATGGTGTGGGGTGCTGTTGGGTACAACCACAAATCACAGTTGGTGCGTGTCCAGGCCACTGCGACCAGTCTGACCTAAGTGAATGACATCCCAGACAGCATATTTCAGCAGGACAATGCGCGACCACATGTTGCTGCACGAACACGTGGCTTCTTGTTGTAACAGAATGTCAGACTGTTGCGCTGGCATGTCCGATCAGTGGACTTGTCGCCAGCTGAAAATCTGTGGGATATGGTGAAACGAGTGCCCCGCTGTGACCCAATGCCAATCACCAAAGATGAACTGTGGAACCAGGTGAATGCAGGATGGATGGTTATACCCCAGGACGCCATTCGCGCCTTATACGCGTCGACGCGATCATGCAGGGAACAAGTCATCAGTGCCCATGGAGGACCCAGAGCCTACTACGCAATAGGACACATGCTGAATCTAGGTGACTGAAATGCTAATTGTGCATACATGTCGTGTGAATATGAACTTTTTTCTCTAGTTTTTCAAGGTGTTCTGTTTTTTATGAACATGAGTGCAGAATGTCCTGAGATGGATTTCTTTGTGGCTTATTAGAAGAACCAACATGGAGCAACAACTGACATGTTGGTGACGGTGATAACTATTTCACCTATGGGGAGAGACAGAAGCTGAAGTTCAGAAGAAACTTAACGAATGGAACAATACATTCATAAATGTTGGACTGAAGATGAGCAAAACAAAGACAGTGGAAATGACCATCAATAGGGAAGGAACAAGCTCAAATATATTTATGGACGGAGTAAATATCGAATCAACTTCCCACTTCAAGTACCTCGGAAGCACAATCTCGAAAGACAACACTGTTAGGCAGGAAATACTCAGCAGGACACAGAAAGCATCGAACTTCTACAGTCAAGTCAGAAATCTCCTCTGGGACTGCAAAATAACTCAAAAAGCGAAAAGAAAATCATGTACCATACTTACTTCGTACCAATCCTCACGTACGGTTTAGATACATGTACCCTACTAAAGAAAGACTTTAGTAGAATCCAAGCAACTGAAATGAGATTCATTAGAACCATGAACCAAACTACCAGAAAGGACAAGATCAGAAATGAAGTGAATAGAAAGTAGCTGGTATTGAGGTTCCTATTACCACTGTCATAAAGAAACACAGACTTCAGTGGTATGAGCACATAATGAGAATGAATAGGGAGAGACCTGCCAGAAAATATTTTGACCTTAATCTCATAGGAAGAAGACCCAGGTAAGACAAAGAAAACGCTGGATAGAGACAGATGAGGACACAAATGGGATGATGCACTGGAACAGAAGATGTATGAAGAAAGAAGGAGACGGCGAGCGCTTGTACACCACACCCGGGAAACTGGAGTTGGGAAATGATGATGACGATGACCTATCGGACTAACATATGCATACACAACTTTCATAGAGCCATCTACCGGTTAACTGCAACGACCTAAACATTGCATTATTTTAACAAATGACTAGTTTATGCAAATAAAGGACTTAATGAAATCAATAACATTTTTCTAGTAATCCTGAGATGGAAATCTTTCTCTCGATGTATAATACATAGGCGTTATACTATTGCGGTTTTCTAACAATATTGTGTTACATTTTCAAATCGTGTATGTGTTCTGTAGTTTATGAGAAACGGTGGAATATATTCAGAAGAGAAGTTTATGTTTCACCAACAGTACTCACACCTAGCGCTATGTGAAGCTTGCTGTGCGAGTATAGGATGTTATTTTCCTATAGGCTACATCTCACTGGATACTTTCTTGTTACGTCGCTCCGACACAGAGGATCTTATGGCGACGAGGGATAGGAAATGGAAGGAAGAGACCGTGGCCTCAATTAAGTTAAAGCTCCAGTATTTGCCTGGTATGAAATGGGAAACGACCGAAAACCATCTTCAAGGCTGGCGACGGTGAGATTGGAACCCACTATCTACCGAATGCAAGCTCATAGCTGCGCCACCCTAACCGCACGGCGATCGCGCTCGGTCACAAATATCTGCATCAACAGGCCTGAGATATAGCGTAATCTTGCACTGCACGCGAATCATGATGATCGAGTCGTGCTTTAATGATGGACGTGCCAGCCTTCGAATTAGAATGTTCGTATCTGACAGTACTTCCTGAATGGTACTAATCTCTTATACTTTCGATAGTTATGTCATTCTTTAACAGGAAGACTTTCTCCACTCGTCGATAGCAAATATTCCGAGATGTGGAGGTCAATAGCCACAAGTGCATATCCATTTCTTAGGTTAACTTTCCGAGAAGTAAATAACTTCCGAGTCTTTTTAATTTACAGGCCAGAAAATTTATAAAGAACATCGTTAATCATATTTTAGTCTTGGTGATTGATACAAAAACATTCAAAATTATAAATCACTGCAATGCCCCTGTTGTTTTGAGAATGCCGGGCTAGGTAGTTCAGGCGGTAGAGGGCTGGCCTCCTGGGCCAAAGTTGGCGGGTTACATCCCGTCTCAGTCCTGTGTATTTCAACGTGTTCGAATACATCAACCTCGTGTCGATAGATGTACCAGCCGGGAAAAGAAATCCTGTGGGACAAAATTTTGACACTTCAGCGTTTCCTAAAGCTGTATAAGTAATGGGTGCGTCGTGAAAGCAACAACATGAAAATCATGTTTACAGATCTTTTTTGTTACCTGTACACTTAGTCTCAACCGGACACGACTTCTCGGCCGCAATGCCAGGCTCAGTATCCACACTTCGCAATCATTCATGTAGCATTTCACGAGCTGTACATTAATCACCATTGATTTGCATTTCGGGCAGTCGCCCAGGTGGCAGATTCTCTATCTGTTGTTTTCCTAGCCTTTTCTTAAGTGATTGCAAAGAAATTGGAAACGTATTAAACATCTCCCTTGGTAAATTATTCCGATCCCTGACTCCCCTTCCTATAAACTAATATTTGCCCCAATTTGTCCTCTTGAATTCCAACTTTATCTTCATATTGTGATCTTTCCTACTTTTAAAGACACCGCTCAAACTCATTCGTCTATTGATGCCATTGCACGCCATTTCTCCGCTGACAGCTCAGAACATACCACTTAGTCGAGCATCTCGTCTCCCTACTCCCAAGTCTTCCCAGCCCAAAACTTCACAACATTTTTATAACTACTCTTTTGTCGGATATCACGCAGAACAAATCAAGCTGATTTTCTTGGGACCTTTTCCCGTTCTTGAATCAAGTAATGCTGACGAGTGTACCATACACTGGAACGATACTCTAGTTGGGGTTTTACCAGAGACTTATATTCCCTCTCCTTTACATCCTTACTACAGCTCCTAAATAACTGGCAGACCTACATCATGCTATATTTCCAAATATATTTCTGAGCCTTGTGCTGTTTACTATATTTTCAATCTGAGACATTGTAGGAAATTCACCAATGAATTTGAAGGCAATACCTTGTATCGATATACAGTCTAAATCGGTTATAACGACTCCGAAGGAACCGCCAATTAGCGCTCGTTATATGCGACAGTCGCACAAACCGGTTATAACGACACCGAAGGAACCGCCAATTAGCGCTCGTTATATGCGACAGTCGCACAAACCGAGTTTGTTTTGTTGCTAAAATGTCATATGTAAGTTTTAGCCTGCACACTTACATAGTAAAGTAACCGTAACTTGAATAAGTTCTGTATCTGTGGAGATTGACTGCGAGGAATTTCATTAGGATTTGCTTGAAGAATAGGTCCATTGATCGGCACAGTATTTACTTAGGAAGAGCTCACTGTAAGGACCTAGATGTTAATATAAGGTAAGACCTTCATTGGAGTAATTACATAAATGGGATTGTAAAAAAGGGTACAGATCTCTGCACATGGTTATGAGGGTATTTAGGAGTTGTAGTAAGTATGTAAAGGAGAGGGCTTATAAGTATCTGGTAAGACCTCAACTACAGTATAGTTTCAGTGTATGGGACCCCCACCAGGATTACTTGCTTCAAGAACTGGAAAAAATCCAAAGAAAAGCAGCTCGATTTGTTCTGAATGATTTCCGACAAAAGAGTAGCGTTACAAAAATGTAAAGTTTGGGCTGGGAAGACTTGGAAGAGAAGAGACGAGCTCCTCGACTAAGTGGTATGTTCCCTGCTGTCCGTGGAGAGATGGCGTGGAATGACATCAGTAGACGAATAAGTTTGAGCGGTGTCTTTAAAAGTAGGAAAGATCACAATATGAAGATAAAGTTGGAATTCAAGAGGACAAATTCGGGCAAATATTCGTTTATAGGAAGGGGAGTTAGGGATTGGAATAACTTACCAAGGGAGATGTACAATAAATTTCCAAATACTTTTCAGGCATTTAAGAAATGGCTGGGAAAAACAACAGATGGGGAATCTGCCACCTACGCGACTGCCCTAAATGCAGATCAGTAGTGATTTATTATTTATTCTTTGATGCTTGAACCTTCTAGTTAATATTCTTCGATATATTAGTGCTCAGATATTCTGACAGGCTTGAATTTTTAATATTTTTCTTCGAAAAGAGACTTATTTTCACTCTGTCCTTCCAAATTGTAGATAACGTTCAGTGTGATCCCAATTCCTTCGCGATTCTGACATTTGTTTCCCCATTTTCTAATCTCCATATTATATGTAAATTTTCTTCAATATTAAACACTTCTATTTTGCGATGTTTTTACAGCGAGGCTTGCCTTCGCTGTTTAACAGACTGATTTGCAATCTGCAATAATAAGTGTTACATTGTTGTCAGCAATCCTCAAATACATTTTCTTTCTTAATCCGTTGACTCTCCAGGGTCGATTTCTCCCTCCGACTCAGCGAGGGATCCCAACCTACCGCCTCAAGGGCAGTGTTCTGGAGCGTGAGACTTTAGGTCGGGGATAAAATTGGGGAGGAGGACCAGTACCTAGCCCAGGTGGCCTCGCCTGCTATGGTGAACAGGGACCTTGTGGGGAGATGGGAAAATTGGAAGGAATAAACAAGGAAGAGGGAAGCAAGCGGCCGTGGCCTTTAGTTAGATACCATTCCGGTATTTGTCTGGAGGAAAAGTAGGAAAGCACGGAAAAGGAAAACCACTTCTATGATGGCTGAGCTGGGAATAGAACCCCCTCTACTTCGTTGACCTTCGAAAGCTGAGTGGAGCCAGTTGCAACTTTCGTACCACTTTTCAAATTTCGTGGCAGAGCTGGGTATCGAACCCGGGCCTTCGAGGGTGGGACCTAATCACACCAACCACAGAGGCGGACCTCAAATACTTAAACAAAAATAAACATTGGATGTTATAGGCGAAATATTTATCCGAAAATGTGATAATAACGCGTGGTTTTATACATGTCGCAATAATCGACGACATACTAAGCGAACTTTTAAATGCGGTGTTTACATAGAATTTAAACGGGGGCCGTTAGATTTCCCCGTTATATCCAATACGCCGTTAAAACGGATGTCGCAATAAACGGTTTCGATTGTACTTTTTCCTTGTGGCAGTCTCCTCATAGGGAAAACTGTATTAATAAATTATTAATAAAGGTTTACATAAATGTCGACTTGCTGCAGTAGCCCAGTACATTGTAAGGCAATTCTGTGTTTATTGGACTGTATTGAAAGTAAAGTCTTAAGGGGATATGGAATAAAATCTCTACATTTAAGAAACACATTTGTCCTTCTGTGTTCTGAGACACAGTTCACAGGAAATATGATAGGGGACCTCACTTTTTCCTTCCCGGTGGGCCCAAGAAGGTGCTCCCAGGACAAAGACCTCTCGGTCTCTTGTCAACAGTCACAAATTGAGTATTCCGGATTTTCGGGATTTTATCATCACAGATTAGACTGTTAGGTTTTACAGTGACATTTTAGCCTTTTATAGAAATGTTGTGAGAAATGCATGCTTGACACAGTGTTTTTTAATAATTGCCTTTACTTCGCACCGACACAGAGGTCTTATGAAGACGATGGAATAGGAAAGGGTAAGGATTGGGAAGTGTCCGTGTACATTAAGGTACAGCCCCAGAATTTGCCTGGTGTGAAAACGGGAAACCTGGGAAAACTATCTTCAGGGCTGCCAGCAGTGGGGTTCGAACCCACTATCTCCCGAATGCAAGCTCACAGCAGCGCCCCTAACCACACGGCCAACTGGCTCGGTAGTGTATAGAGAAACGTTTTAGGACGATTTGCATCACGACATAATTACGCTAACCTTTTCTTGCATTTTATGACATGTTATACTCATACCCCGGTATTTTCACAGCATGAGCTTGAGGTAATGCACATTAGCACAACCATTTCAGTTTTATAATGTATATTAATTAAAAAGAGTATCACCCATTTCAATACGTGGCATTCACAAAAACGGAGCTTTTAATTTTTTAATTTGTCTGCCACGCTATGCCCGTTTAGCCCTGAATGTTTCTTACAAAATTAAAATTCAAGAGTATCAAAGACAAAGTTTTATACGAGTAACCGAGTCCTTCCTTTCAAGGTAACCCCGAAAAAAATTACAAGACAAATAAAACCAAAAACACACTAAAAGTAGCCAATCAAATTGATAAATGAAGGACGTGTAGAAACACACAAAAGTCAAAACGTTGTTAAAAAGTTGTTTGATCCAACCGGTAGAGATGAAGTCCTGGTGGTAATAAACAATCTAGTGAGAGGAGTTTCTTGATTAAAGCAATGGACTGGTCGAAATGGTGGGTACGGTTGAAAAGAATGTGATTTATATCCCCTTCTATGGTCGGACAGTAGGAGCGAAGAGGTGACTGTAGAACTCTTATGCGGTGAAGATAAGACGATCTATAGTTACTATAAAATGTCTGGAACAAGAGCGTTTTTTCTAGGTTGCACTTGGTGGCCTCGTGATCGTCATGAGACCTGCCACTCATCATTCCAAGCAGCCAGTCGACCGCTAGCTGCAGGATAGTTACCAGGAAGACCTATGTGAGCCTTTATCCAAGCCAGTGTCGCTGAGTTACCTGCAAGTTGTAGGCGACGATTTGTGATTTCATAAATCAATACAATATTGTGGGTAATTTAGGTTGAAAGTTTCAACTTTTCCACGGATGTTTTGGAATCAGGTAACTATAACGGTAGTTCATTAATATTTAAACTGTGCACTTCTGTTATGACTATGAAAACACAACCGACTGAATTCAGGGATTTTGATCCGCTGTGTATATTAAAACAGAGTTCACATTTCTCACTGTTGCTGTTAACATTTCTAAGTTTTCGGTTTTCTTTTTATCGGCACATTTGTGTACAGTAAGTTCAGATGGACCTTCCTACAGCGCCAGATGTCATGTCATTTCATGTCATGTCATGTCAAGGTTAATAACCAAACCTACTCATTCCCTTTCCATATAATGCTGCATTCCGTTGCTTCGCATTGAGTCAGAAGTCAGGAACAAGCTGTGAACAGTTGTTCAGCTTCCATGTAGCTTGTCCAATCAAAATAATTGGTAGTTCCAACTGGATGGGAGGGGGGGGGGTGAAGGGGGCGGTGTACATTTTTTTCTTTAACCGAGCTCGATAGCTGCAGTCGCTTAAGTGCGGACAGTATCCAGTATTCGGGAGATAGTAGGTTCGAACCCCACTGTCGGCAGCCCTGAAAATGGTTTTCCGTGGTTTCCCATTTTCACACTAGGCAAATGCTGGGGGTTGTACCTTAATTAAGGCCACGGCCGCTTCCTTCCCACTCCTAGACCTTCCCTCTCCCATCGTCGCCATAACACCTATCTGTGTCGGTGCGACGTAAGGCAACTAGAAAAAAAATTCTTTAGACTCCCGTTTAGCCTAATGTTATACGTTCAGTAGGATTCCCATCTATGCATTTCCATTTGTCTGGTAGATTCCGCATTATGAGGAAGAAAATAGTTGCTATGACTTATCACTAGACCTCGGATTTTAGGCCATAATAGATTAGAATGCAAACGATTTCGTTAGTAGGAAAGACAATGAAATGTCGTATGGCTTTTAGTGGAGGGAGTGTCCGAGGACATGTTCGCCTCGCCAGGTGCGGGTCTTGTCATGATTACGACACATACACGCAAGCCCCCATGCCAACAAAATTAACCAATGATGGTTACAATTGCCGACCATGCCGGAAGTCGAACCCGGGACCCCTGTGACCGAAGGCCAGCACGCTAACCATGGAGCCGGACTGAACCTACCCGCTCTTCTTTACTGTAGCATGAGTAACAAATTCCAGGGGTTCTGATATACCGCACCCCTAATGTTTATGCAAATCTCATTGCATAACCGTTCTGCAGGTAGAATATACCTGTTATTCATTCCAGTAAGCTTGCATTCTGATACTCTACTTCTGATAACCTCAGTACATTAAAACTTTCTAATTAAGATACAAGGAAAACATAGGTTAAAACATAAGCATCTGAACCTAGTTATGACATTTCCTGTTCCCAGCGCTGTCTCTGCGAGCAGCAGTGTGATCGACAGGGTTGCCAACCTCGGAAAACAAAACTACGCGAAATTATAGATAACCATATAATCATACGTTTTAGTCTGAGTTGTTTAGGATTTCTATGACAAGTTTTTGTTTTTCCTGTTTTGTTAGAATAAGGACTACTTTCTTGATCGCTTGCTTGATCTCGTTTTGAAAATTATTTGTAGAGTCGGGTTGTAACTCTTGAATTCCACTCTTGTTCACACTTAGTCACTGGAGGTAATGCGCGATTAGCAGCTTAGGTTAAGTACAGGCAACTTTCTTGCAAGTTACTAAGATCACAGTGGAAAACTACTGAAATAATTTTGTCTCACTTGTTCCTAACATGAGCAATTCACAATGTTTCACAAGTTTACGTAATATAATGGATATTGTAGTATACGCGCATGATTTGAAATGATTAAAAAATCTAAGCATGTTCTTACAGAACAAAACATGTCATTCATCATTAGTGCGTGTGCTTTTTTTTACAGATGTTACATTATTCTCAACAGATTGAAAAGCTTTAGACTTGCATGAAAACAATCCCTTCATCTTTATAAGAAAGGAAAAAAAGAGAATTTTGTTTGTTCGGTGTTTAAAACCTTCCAAATTAGACTAGATTTATTGTGACGGCCGAGAGGATTAGTCCTGCTGACCACACGACACCTCGTAATCTGTAGGCCTTCGCGCTGTGCAGCAGTCATGGTCCTTCAGGGCTGCTGCAACATTTCTTTTTGTTACTGTAACTGCTATTTTGAAAATGAAAGTCCACAGCCTGTTACCAGTCATTCGATCGAATCAGGGATGGAATGAACTAAGCCCCATCTAGCGGCGAGGACAGGAATCATGCCGGCTGCGGAAGCCTGTCGCACTCTTCTGGAGCAATGATTAATGACCGACACATGAAATTAAATTATAATGGAACTCTGGAATGAATTACGACGGGGAAAAACCTCTCCTGGTTCCGCTTCGTCCAGCACAAATCTCACATGGAGTGACCGGAATTTGAACCAAGGATCTCAGTGGTGAGAGGCCGGCGCGCTGTCGCCTGAGACACGTTATTTCCTTTGTTGAGACAGTTTTTCATTGTTTGCTTTACTTGGAGGTTATGGATAAAGAGTTTGTTAATTGCCGAGTTTAGACATTTTGCACTTTACTATGCCGCTGTTCGCTGGAAGACGTGAGTGTTAGAACCAGTTTATCTGGAGCCTCCTTTGATATAATGGTAAGTGATTTCAACAGTATCCGCTAAAATACTGTTCAAGTACGGTACTGACAACGATACTGTCGACAGTTCTCAAAATTAATGTTATCCTTTTCCAGTTTCGTCATCGTGCCAATATCACAATCGTACAGGTTGCAATCCCTGGTGCTGAAGGAAGCTTTTTTGTCCGGCTTTCCACCTGGCTTTGTACCATGGCTTGTAACTTTATGCCTGTAATTACAGCAACAAGAAACTCCATATTTCTAGCGAGTGTGATAATTAAAAACAAGGAGTAGTTTATGTAACGTGTTGCGAAGTTCAGGTGTGAGCTTTTAAATTTCAAAATTATTATAGATCAGTTGAGTTTTATGAGAGCGCTGGGGATGTCCAGGAATGAGCCTGTTTGTCGGGTGAGATTAGTGTCAGATTCTCTGTATGTTGCGGTTCTCATACTTGTGAGTATTCGTAAATGATCGGGGCTGCTTCTTATTCGGACGCCATCTCCCTCCGAAGGTTGGCGATCCAACTGATGATTACCAGTTCGACGGCGGGTCTGAAGATTTCGGTAATGTTCTTCGAACTAACGGCGTAGGTATTTGAACCAAGAATTACCGGGCCATGTCAGGGTTGAGATTGAAGCTGTTCAGATCTTCGTGTACAGTATCGGCCCATCGCTGTATTGGTCGTCCTTTTCGTCTCCTATCGGCGACTTCTAACATGTAACCCGTCTTCGCGATAGTATCGGCCCCTGAACTCAGTACGTGTCCAAACTATCGTAGACTGAAATATTAAAAAAAAAACCCTTGTGTCAAAACATATTGGTATCATAAGTGGGCACTCGATAAGAAAATTAAATTATCGAAAATGCAGTCTTATAAGAATGGTAAAGAAACATTGGCAAAACTGTCTTTGACCCGACGAGAGCGACTTATGCAAGTACCTAGGAATCCACGTAAATAGAGATCTAAAATGCAGGAAGTGTAATTTCTAAAGCGTACAAAGCCTTACACTTCGTGATGAGGGTGTTTAGGGCAGCAGATCCCAGGCGAAGGCGCAGGACTAAATAGCAGACCTGGAATATGGAGCAGCCGTATGGGATACATACCAAACACGAGTCAATATTTAAGTTGAGATGGTACACCGAAAGGCTGCAAGATTCGTGTTGAACGACTTCAATCCTAGAAGTAGTGCGACAAGTATAATAGAAAAACTTGGGTGGGGAGACTCTGGGGATTAGACGGAAACGAACACAGTTATGTGTCATGTATAATGCCTATACGAGGGAGAGATGAACAGTCACATAAGTAGGACTGATCATCTGCATAAAGTAAAAGGTAGATCGCAAAATTAACTATGGTAAATATTCGTTAGCAAATCAGGGAATTCATAATTGGAATTCATTACGTGCACCTGTCTTATAGAGCCTTTTCCCAACAGTGTAAGATGATTCAAGAATATACTCCAGCATTCTGTAAATCGTCTGTAAATTGTGCGTAAAGTTCTATGTGATGGTATCATGTTAATGAAACGTTCAATCCAGTGTAAATCGTATTAAGCCATCTGAATTATTAAGGTACGTGTGAATATATGACCGAGTTCTAATGTTAAACTAGTCATAAGTCTACTTCATTATCGTAGTAATCGTACCGAAATATTTCCCAACTGTGATGTATTTGTTAATAATAATAATAATAATAATAATAATAATAATAATAATAATAATAATATGAAGTATAACAAAGTGTGCACAAATTACAGCTGTAGATCTTTAGAAAAGGAGCACCCAATTTTCTGAATTGAACTTTGCTAAGACACAGGACCGGCTCTCCATAAGGGAAGATGCCAGCCATTCGTGCGCCGCCCTGGAGTAAGATCTTACAGCTGATGGCCAGTTTGTTCCCGGATGAAGCAGCACTTTGAGTCTGCAGAGAAAATTAAACTGAATGATTACTTTCATTGGAAGGGAACAAACAAATAGCCACTAGTGTTTATGTTATTTGCTTCGCTTTCTCTTCCTGCTTTCTGTGGCCGAGATACGGAGGAGGCCCTGTTGCGATCCGACTCGTGACATTTATCTGAGAATCGTTGAAGGATTCAGTTTGAAATCTCCTAAAATAAAATTTTTGGCAAGATGATAGGGGGCGAGACTTGGTTCACACTCTTAAATCCGCCGAGTCTGCAGAAGTGATTTCGCTTTAAAAGTCTTATTTTATTTTGCTTCGAACCAGACATTCTTGATTTTGCGGATCTCTCTGTTTACATTCAACACGTCCGTACGTGTTGCCGCTGGATGTTTTTCGCGCGACCTCCGCAGAGTAATAATTTCGTTTTCTTCTTTATCTTCATGTTCATCATTCGTAGTCTTCATTAACATCAGCCCGGAGAACAGCGGTAATGATTTGATCATCGTTAAGCTCTTTACTGGTGACCTCGGGGAAATTCTTTTAGCTAGGCACTCTTCTACATCGGCCGATTGAAAAGTCTCCAGATCTTTATTTACTAAGTAGTATGGGGGCGCGCAGTCGCGTAATTCCGGGGTGGATATGAGAGGGTACACTGTACCCAGTGACGTATTTAGGCCTAGAGCGGCATTTTTACATACACTTGTTTTATGGCTGGGGGTGATCCGAAAATTTGTATATGATGCGACAAAATGTTTGACTTAGCGTAACCATAGCAGCCGTGCAAACAGTAATTTAAGGTATGGATGGATGGTCAGACAATGTTACCTAGCAACCGTGCTGGCTATGTCTTATGGCTGGTGGCCATCTGAAATTAGCATCCGTTGATGGGTTCGATTTTCCAAAGAGAAAAGTAGTTTTTGAAGGGGTGGTTACTATTCATGTTTATATATTTTATTTCATAGCTCTTGAAAAGAGAACCTGAATGACATTTTTTTCACAAGTTGGTTTACGTCGCACCGACACAGGCAGGTCTTATGGCGACGGTGGGGCAGGGGAGGGTTAGGAGTGAACAGGAAGCAGCCGTGGCCTTAAGGTACAGCCCAAGCATTTACCTGGTGTGAAAATGGGAAACCAAGGAAAACCATCTTCAGGGCTACCGACAGTGGGGTTCGAACACACTATCTCCCGAATACAGGCCACACTTAAGTGACTGCAGCTATCGAGCTCGGTAACACGAATAATAACGCACAATGGAATGAATGTGAATAACATATTGGAAAGATACTTTGTCACAACAATCACCCCAATAAAAAAAGATAAAGCTGTAAAAAATGGCCACGAACCCCCCCCCCCCCCACTCCTGAATCTGGACGAAACAGGCGAGTGCGGCGCAGATTTTGAATGAAAGGAAGATTTTTTGGGGTGAATACATTCCTGGTTGTTATAGAAAGATTGATCTCTGAATTGTAGAAAGAGGAAAAATTTTGGAAGAGTTTTATAGCAAATTTGGTTTCTTAAGTAACCTACCTGGATGAGACAATACTGAACTCAAACTGTGCCGCAACACCAAAGGGCATTGTAAATACGATTTGGAATAATTTTTAAGTGATGATATGATTCACCTCGTATATTAAGAGCAAAGACGAAGGCATAGATGTATAGAGTAATAATTGAACACCACATCCAGAAACTCCTTGCCGTCCTCTCCGTGAATTCTAACATTACCCAGCAACTACACTACGAAGACGTGATCAACGAAAGCTCGGCGTAAACCAATCATTGCCTGGCAATTTCGGGAGATCAATATGCATGCATTTTTATTAGTCGTATTATACCGTAGTTATTATCTGTGTTTGCTGGGTTGTATATTCATGTCAAAATAAGGGGCAGAAACATGTTTCTATGACTGTGGGCGCCAAATACTGTAGCTAAATTTGCCCCTGACTCTACCACCATTTTATTTTTTCTATAATTTGCATTACGTCGCACCGACACACTTCTTATGGCGACGATGGGAGAGGAAAGAGTTATGAGTGAGAAGGAAGCGGTCGTGGCCTTAATTAAGGTATACCCCAGCATTTGCTTGGTGTGAAAGTGGGAAACCATGGAAAACCATCTTGAGGGCTACCGACAGTAGGGTTCAAACCCAGTGCAAGCTCACAACTACGCGCACCTAACCGCACGGCTAACTCGCTTGGTAATTTTACCATCAACCCTAGTCTCGTTTCCATCTTCAGACCACCTCTCCCCGGCGCGCTGTCTAAGGTCGATATCGGAACGTTTATAAAAAAAACCTTGCGTTATTCTTTGATTCTACCTTCAGAATAATTTGATGAAATCTCTATCCTTTTCCTTTACTCGGTGTTAATAGTTTGAGATTAGTGCAGAAAAATGCAACTTCAAGCTCAGTGCAGCATTTGTTGGTTACAAGAGGAGGCTATGGCGCATGGGTGGCCGATTCGATCCACCTTTGGTACACCTGTGGGGCATGATCAGGAGGATAACAGGTGCAAGTAGAAATGAGCAATTCTCAGCCGTTTCCGAGAAATTAATTGATGAAAAATTCCACTGCGCTTATGAACAGGCTAAGTTTGCAAAAAAGACAACGAGCTCGTGGCGCAGCGGCAATAGCTCCGCTTAGTAAGCGCGGGATCGCTGGCTCGAATCCCGCCGATGGGAGATTTTTTCAAATATTTCACATCTCTCACAAATTAAGGTGCCTTCACTAATGTTCATTTTCGGATCAATTCCAATAAATTATTCTTTTAGCGGAAAAGGGGTTCTGAAAACATCTTACAAAATACAAAAATACGACATTTATCACTTGCTTAAGATGGCGCAATAATTATGGTTTCTCCTGCTTCTTTGACCAATATCATCCTAGTTAGTGCAGTAATTCGTCGTGGGAACAGCACGATAGTGGATAAGTTGTACAAATTACTGGGAATAAAAGTACCGTATTAATTTTTCGAACAGCTCCTGTACGATTTTTTAAACCAGTTTCCCGCTAAAAATATAAATGAATGGAATTGCTTCGAAAATGTGCGCCTCTGTGGTGTAGTGGTTAGCGCGATTACACACAAATTTAGAAACGGGAAATATCTGAAAAAATTGTCCATCGGCGGGATTCGAGCCAGCTATCCCGCGCTTACTAAGCAGAGCTATTGCCTATGCACCAGGAGTTTGTTGTCTTCCGTAAACATAGCTTGTACATAAGCGCACTGGAATGTTTCATTAATTGATTTCTAGGAAACGGCTGAGAATTGCACCTGTTGTACTCCTGGTCATGCCCCACAGGTGTACCAAAGGTGGATGGAATCGGTCATCCATGCGCCATAGCCTCCTCTTGTTACGGAATTGTTCGTAGATGCATTTTTAATATTCAACGAGAGTTTATGGAAATCTGTAAATGCCAACGTTCGCTCGAACTCCACCGTGGAGAAAAATACTCGAAACGGAACACTGCTGGCTTCTTATTCCAACCGCTGTACCTTACACTTTTCCTGCGAAGCGACGCACAAGCAACTAACGATGTCCATGTTCAATTCTCTAGTCACAAGTTTGATTGTCCGACTCGTTGGCTGAATGGTCAGCGTACTGGCCTTCGGTTCAGAGGGTCCCGGATTCGATTCCCGACCGGTTCGGGGATTTTAACCCTCGTTGGTTAATTCCAGTGGTCCGGGGGCTGGGTGTTTGTGCTATCCCCAACATCCCTGCAACTTACACACCACACATAACACTATCCTCCACCACAATAACACACAGTTACCTACACATGGCAGAAGCCGCCCACCCTCATCGGAGGGTCTGCCTTACAAGGGCTGCAATCGGCTAGAAATAGCCACACGAAATTATTATTACAAGTTTGACTTCCTTGACAAAATATTTGTTTTTCATACTGCATGTTTCTCCGGTGTCCACGTCGTACTGCTTAAGCTTTGGACTGTCTTGATCAACAGCTGTGTGACCAAGGAAATTTCATATCAAGAGATTTTTTGTCAAAAGAATATAAGCTGTTTTAGATTATTCACTTCTAAACTATTATTATTAGCCTCACACAGGAAGCTCTCGTAATGACATCACTCATTTGGTCCAGGATTCGATCCCGCTACCTCTGCAAATGAGCTGAACACACACCAAACAGCGTAATCCGTCTGTGTTCATTCTAGTGGTGAGGGATATCTGTCATCAGTCCAGTGCACAAAGTGGCTGCATTGTTTGAGTTTGTGCTGTCCGTAGATCATAGTCTTTTTCAATTTTCCAGCATTCTGTTGACAAGGAACTCCGTATGTTAGGAACAATCCCGGGATTCACATTAGGAAGCCAAAGAAACCTATTTCTAGGATGGTCAAAATACGGTTCTCTTCACAGTAATAATAATAATAATAATAATAATAATAATAATAATAATAATAATAATAATAATAATAATAATAATAATATTAATAATAATAAATCATTAACATAAACTATCTTACAAATGTGTAAAGCCAGACAGTCACTTTTGTTGACTTCAGGAAGGCGTATGACTCTATACACCAACATAATCTCTTCAGTATACTAAAATAATTCAAAGTAGATAGAAAAACATAGTCAGGCAAACATTAACTTCGAAAGTTAAGTTCCTATGTGAAATAGTTAAAAGGGTCCGACAGGAGACGGACTATCCCCTCTCTTAGTCAATGTTTACTTGAAAAAATAATCAGAATCTGGGAAAAGGAAATTAAATGAGTGACCCTTGGCAGATTACTGAAAAATAGAATTTAAGTGGAGTGTCTGACCTTTGGAGATGACAGACATTCTTTACAATAGAGGGCAAGAAGCAATTCATTCATCTGAAAAACGCCATGAAATTACCATCAAAAGAAGACTTCAAATCTCGCACGAGAAAATACAATACATGAAAGAAACCCTACGATATTTAGATGGACCACCTTCGATAATTAAATTCGGCAAAATTTCTCATGTAAACAAATGTAAATACCTAGGAGAAGTCATTTAGTCCTCTTGGTTATATCGTGAGGCAAATAAAGAGAGAATATCTATATGACAGTACAAAAAGCCTAATAAATCATTTGGATTTCATATAACATAGTCAATATCTAGGAAAGTAAAACTAAGCCATAGATATAGCAATATCAGAAAACCCGCCCAGTATGTCGAGATCAAAAATAAATCTCAGCGAATATACTGTCATGCCCAAAATCTCGCACACCTTCAGAAAGAGGCGATTGAAATTCTATGTGCACATTTCCAGAACGAGCGAGAATAAAATGGCAAAGAATTTTCAACCTTGTCCTTTCATTAAAAAAAAAACCGGATCAGTGAAATTGAAACAGACCTCCAAGAAATCAACATCACGAGGAAATTATACGGGAGAGATGTAAATTCCGAGCACTGATCGGTAATCACCAATCTGCAGACAAAATCAACACCAGGACTACTAACACCTGGACAGCAGAACGCAGGAAAGAACTTAGTGAGAAAGGGAAAAGATGAAAGTAAAATCGTCAGTTGAAAAGAAGTTCAACCGTGCTCCTTATTCGGACATAACGATATAAATAATAATAAAATACCTTTACAGAAGAAAATTTACATTACGAGATGCAACTACTATCAGTTCGTTTTCTCCATCCAAATCCTTCCCCTTCTTCCCAGTATCTTTAGTGCCAGTTTTCTCAGTATGTGAGGAACACCATGAGGGGTGGGGTGAGGGGCGGTGACCTGGATTTTGGACCCCATTTTATAACAAGCATCATCTCAGGAAAGGCGTTATGAACTGGATCCACTGACTGCCTTGGATTCATGATTTTTTCATCATCATTCGTTTTAGATTTTAGTCATTGGATACATTTTGAAGTTTTAATTCATTATCGTTTCATTTCGTTACACCTCGTATCATTAGGGGCCGATGATCTAGCTGTTAGGTTCCTTTAAACAACAATCATCATTATCATTATCAATCCCACTAATGAGTATCGCCGACTGCTGTAGTGGGGAAGTGTTGAGTCCATTCTACACTTTGGCTAGTCATTATTCAGCATGTCGAAACAGAAAATGAACGCTGGGAGTTAACATTTTAGTGCAGATGATATTCAAAGTGATGGGTCTCTTCTGAGGTGGAATATTTTTTAATATTTCAATAGGAATAACTACTTTCTCTTCCGCCTTTCTCAGTTCTCACTAGATCGGGCACTGGCGTGAAGGCTGCTGTGTTTATCTTTAATCATATTAAGGTTACATATGCTATCTTAGTTGCTTTGCCGAATGATTCGTCAGTTGTGACAAAGGATGAACTGGAGTTGCGAGATTAACATTTTACTGTGCATGGTCAGTCTTTCCTGACAACTCCCGGGAGTGCTAGTATACGAAACTGGAGGAGCAGTGTCCTCAATAGACTGTGCTGGTGGACGGGAAGGAAGCACTTGAGAGTACTGGAAAGTGGAAGCTAGAGAAAAGCCTGACGTTGAAGATTTTGCAAGTTGCAACAAACAACGTCCTACATTACTGACTACAAACAAAATACGCACAGCTTTTGTCTGATGACGTTCCTTTTCGGTATACAAGTACTTAGTGAGCGGCGTTGCAGACATCACAGTCTCTGAGTCAGACGAATTAACTAATTAAGGTTCAAATCCCAACCCAGGCCGGGTATTTAACCCGGGTCCCTATGGACCATTCAACCAAGGAGTCTTAGTGATGCTAGTAACACCATTCCTTATTCAGCCATTCCCTGTTCTGAATGGTGTAAAAATTTTGTTCCTAGGGTCGGCTGGTGAGTTTGGCAGACTGATATGTAATGGCAACTCGTGGCTCCATAAGGAAAGCAACAGCAAACTACATCGCGCCTCATTTCCCTAATACGTCTCTTCAGTGACACCTAGGGTATCTATGACAGCTGATGGTGAAGCTATTGTGGTTCCAACCAGCTTTCAGCCTGACTACTCAACAAACAAACAAACAAACCTATGACTTTTTTTTAATAATCATACATACTGGACATTTTTTATGAAAATAAAGTGGAAAAGAATGGCTGTTTCATGTTTTTTACTATTAAAACAAATGATAAAACCCCTTTTTAAATGTGTTCTTAATCTGCATGTAGTCGTGCAGACTGTACGTAAATTGAAAATGAAAATCCACAGCCTGTTTCAAGTCATGCGACTGGGTCAGGAATGAAATGAATGAAGCCCCAATCTAGCGGTGAGGATAGGAACTGTGCCGGCTGCCGAAGCCTGTCGCACTCCTCCGGGGCAATGATTAATGACTGACAGATGAGATGAAATGATATTGGAGAGTTTCTGGAATGAAATATGACACGGAAAACCGGAGTACATAGAGAATAAGCTGCCCCGCCTCCGCTTCGTCCAGGACATGAAGTGACGGGGATTTGAACCACGGAACCCAGACATGAGAAACTGGCGCGCTGCTGCCTGAGCGACAGAGGCTCTTATGGAATTAATGATATAAATGTTGATTCTACTCTTACGTTGTACTGTATTGCGCAGAAACATTGTACCATCTTGGATGTGAGAACAGATTATGTACAATAAATGGAGCTTCACATCCCTACGGATGTAATCTTTAAATAATAATCGATCGATCGATCAATTTCCTCTCTCTCTCCAAACTTTCTTAAGGTGATCGTGCTGTAATCCTGTCAACGCTTTGCCTCCAGGGGTCTGTTTTTGGCATGCTGACTTACATATGGTCTGACACCGTCGTTAGCCGGTTGGAGTCTCCTTGGTGGAAAAACTATTCATTAGAATGTTTGCCGGCAGGGTAGGACAGGTGGTGCTCTACAATTTCTAATCAGTAGATTGCGTGCTAAAAGCCTAGATTCAATTCCAAACCTTTCGCAGTTTTCATACGGAATGAGGATTGACTGTGATTCGTCCGTCGGATGGATACATTAAATCGAGCAGACCCCTTGGTGCTGTTCGACATGAGTAGGTTATGTGCCGGCACCGGGTTCCACATTTTCCCTTCTCTCTGTCATATATCACGCCATTCCTTTTATCTCATTAACTCCTCTGATGAGGCTGATGTCAGAAAGGACATTCGTTTGTAAAGATTCGCTACGAAGATTTATCTTGCTTCATACCGGACCTCAGAGAAACAGGCCATGGCTTGGACGTACATACCCGTTGCATATACAGGGTGTCCCAAAAACACCGACAATGCTTAGTATTCAAGTTTTCAAGAAGGACCCCATGTCCAGAAACGCACGGCTCGGATGCTGTAGCGCATCGAAGTTTGAGATGGGTGTGCGTTCCGCATGTCGTCAATAAACCCAACATGAGTAGCACATCGGACTCATTACAAACGGGGTTCGAACTGTGTACATCCTACGTTATTGCAGAGCCTACGTCGGCCGTGATGAGCTTCACGAAGGTGACCGAATACGTGCGGTTGTCTTTCCGTAGACACGAGCAATAAGGTCCTCCGCTGTGTGTCATACGCCATACTCTTCATACTACCTGCGTGGAACTGTTCGGCTTCTCTTAGTCGTCTCTCGATGGCACGAACGTGGAGTGATGTGGGGTACGTTATGTTTGGAAAACGTTCCGCATACAATCTTGCAGCAGCTCTACCATAGCAATCCGCTTTGCCGTATGCAAGCACCATGTAGACCATTTCCGCAACTGTGTACTGGTACATGTCGCACTGTTGTTAATAAAGTTACTGCAATGGCAGACTACAGTACACAAGTAACACAGTAGGATGCGCACCAAGGACTGTGCGGAGGAATGTAGCTCATGCGCAGGAATGTTATTAGGCTGATGTCGTCCATTCGCAATACACATATGGATAAAGGGTTGCATACCTTCCGTAATCGGAACAAATTATCACAACCGTCCTTAGGCTACGGCAACACGAGCAGTAAATGCTGTTGGAAGTCAGCAGCAAATGCAGAATAAAAAATGCGCACCATGTGTTGCAATGTGATGGGCCACATTTGCCAGTAAACGCAGTTCAAGGTCTTGCTGTTGAAGGGATAGGCCAGAGTCCGTTTCTTTCACTGCATAAGCTGGTGGACAGTGGCCACAGGAGACGGTATTTACTGCGTATTTCATTTTCGTTCATGGAGTATGTGGACAGCGAACATTTCATTCTGGAAGTGGAGAAGTACCCATGTTTGTACAATACGCGCAGTAGCGGTGCTAAGATACTCTACCCTCGCCCCCCCCCCCCACCCAAATAATTGGAAATGGGCCTGATGAGGAAAGTTACATGTTTCTTTCGTAACTTAAAACTGACTATAGATCGTGAAAAGAGTTCAGTGACATTCGGTATTATTAACAAAAATTGTCTGGGTGAAGCTTCAGGTTCTCATGAATAAGGACAAATTTACCCTTCATTGATCTTTCACTGATAGTAGGATGAATCTACACATTCTGTCTCAGTCGTACAGTTGCAAGATTCATAACTGAACTAGATCTTCGGGAACAACAGATGACGATCCTGATGATGATGATGCTTGTTGTTTAAGAGGGGCCTAACATCTAGGTCATCGGCCCCTAATGGTGCGAAATGAGACAAAATGTTATGACAATTTAAAAATCCAGAATCCTCTACTGACGAGATTCGAAAAAGTGAGGACAAGAATGAATGGATGGATATGAAGTTAAAACAACCAGTGGATCCGACCCGCAATGCCCCACATTCCCAGAAACTAGCGTTAAATAATAGTATTACTCTCCAAGGGACTGCGTCTAAAGCACAATACTGAATCGATGATGGTTGTAGTCGAAACGGGTCCAAAATCCAGGTCATCAGCCTCTCGTAATGGTACTTATCGCTAGGAAAGTAGAACCATGCTATTTGTCATGTTGCGGTACTAATCAAAAGTAGCGTAGACTCGCGGTATTCCACACATTATGGTACTACTCACAGGTAATGAAATTTGCACATGTAACACAGACCTATGGTGTTTCGCACACTGCGGCGCCACTTACAGGCAACGCAAACCTATGGTGTTCCTCACATAGTGGGTGCTAAGTATAGACAAGGCAGAACTATGGGGTCGCTCATCCGATGGTGTTGCTCATATAGGGGTACGAATCACAGGTACTGTAGAAGGCGGCAATGCACTCTATTGCTACTAATCACAAACCTATTTGGTACCTACTGTAACACAGTCGTACTACGAGCAAGTGGAAGCGACCCATGGTGTTCCCCGCGTGGTAGTACTAATCACAAGTAGTCTCATGGTTCTAATTTGATCATCCCTTGGTCGCCCCTTTTAGTCGCCTGTTACGACAGGCAAGGGATACCGTGGGTGTATTCTTCGTGTGCGTCCCCCACCCACAGGGGTGATAAGGATCCTTGCTCTGCAGCAGCTGTGCTAAAACTGCAATTGTTGCCGCCGTGTGGCATCCTGCGGCAGCAATTGCCGTGGTACAGTTTTCGCTGCTTGCTGCAACTGTATTTACTGTCACGTAGGGCCCTAGCATCTCGACGATCTCCAGCACCCAAAACCGTGCATTTCCAGACAGGAGCTCCTTCTTGAAAACCGATCAGTTCGCCATCCTACACAACATACTGAGCCTTGTCGGTGTTCATGGGGACATCCTGTATATATTGTAAAGTAAAATGAATGGTTCAACAAAAAGAAAGCATAGTATACAGAATATGATCATTGAAATAATAATCTGCTTCAGCTAATTCTAGCCAAGTACGTAGTTATTGAAGGAAATGCCGCCTAGCAAAGGGCCAATATGTAGGATCATGCCGGCTGGCGAGGATATCTCGAACCTACGGACAGGATAGCGAATGACAACAGCTTCTGTTGTGAGTATCCTATAAGATAGAGATACCCTGTTGACAGGCTTACGGCTGAATGCTAAGAACGTTTTAGCCCGTTGAACGATACCGGTCTTAAGCGCTATTTCTGATTCAAATTATCCCATGACTGTCATTTCGCTGATGTGGGTTAGGGTGAGAATTGTTCTGAGTCGATCAGTGGCGAGGGCACAGTGTGGCCAGGCGCATGACCGCTGACCCTAACTTCGAGGTTATTGATCTAAATATGATCATGGTCGGTTACTGCAATGAATGGAAAATTGAGGACCAATGAGAAAGTCTCCCTGCTTTGTCCAAGACAAAATTCCATTAAGACCCCGAAATTTGTTCCTAGAATTCAACAGGGAAGACCTATACTTGAGCCTGAGAAGGCGGTGGGTCCTCTTTCTCAGGGTGTGATGTAAATACAAGTTGCGGTTAGGAGATGGAAGAAATCGAGTGTACTGAGTAACATTCCGTTGCATCCTGATTGAATACTTTGACTATTTAACATCTGCCTCCCATGCATGGCTGACAGGGGCTGGTGTGCCCAATGTCTCCGCCTGTCTGGCCTTGATGTTGCGTCAGTAATGCATTTCTTCCGGCCGTCATTGTTCGAGCAGGAAGCGGCTTATCCAGCTGGCGCGAACATGGGACTCCTAAAAGTCTTTTGGGGAGCTAGAACATAATAATGTACCTCCTCGTCAACCTCATTGCCATGAAGATACGACAACTGAATTACTAGAAAAGTGGCACTAACGATACTGGAAAGAAGGGGAAGGATTTCGATGGAGAAAACAAAGTGATAGTAATTGTATCTCGTAATGTAAATTTTCTTCTGTAAAGTTGTTTTGTTTTTATGTCCGACTAAGGAACACGGTTGAACTCATTTTTAACTGACGATTTTTCTTTCTTTTTTTCCCTTTCTCACAAAGTTCTTTCTTGCGTTCTGCTGTCCAGGTGTTAGTGGTCTTGGTGTTGGTTTTGTCTGCAAATTGATATTACCGATCAGTGTTCGGAATGTACATCTCCCCCGTATAATTTCATCGTGATGTTGATTTCTTGGAGGTCTGATTCAATTTCACTGAGCCAGTTGTTTCGCCTTGGTGTGATACACACGATGGCGCAAACCACAGGCAACGCCTAGAGACTCGTGCTGTTCCTCACATAATGGTACTGCGCCTATGTAACAATTGTGGAACGAACAGATCTGTTGAATCTATTTTCTAATAAGCCTCCATAAGTTAGATTTCAGATTGTAAACTGAACATAGCATTCGGTGCAAAACTGTTGACCTTGATCATATTGTTCTTTTTTTCTATTTTAATGTAAGATTTTGTAGTGTATTGCAGTCTGAATTATTGCGAATTCACTTGTCGGTGACACTCGCGCCTTCATCGGGTTCTATCATCAGCCGATCCTGGCTGCGCTACAGAAATATCCATTTATAAAACAGTGAACAGTATTCGGGAGATAGTAGGTTCGAACCTCACTGTCGGCAGCCCTGAAGATGGTTTTCCGTGGTTTCCCATTTTCACACCAGGCAAATGCTGGAGCTGTACCTTAATTAAGGCCACGGCCGCTTCCTTCCCACTCCTAGCCCTTCCCTGCCCTATCGTCGCCATAAGACCTGTCTGTGTCGGTGCGACGGAAAGGAAAAAAAAGTGAACGGGAGAAGAGTAGATTAAGCCACTGACGTTCGGTTTCCTTTGCTGAATTTGTATGGGAAGAAAAAACGCGGCAAAGGAGAAAACTCGTGAGGTGGGAGAGAGTGCTGAAAGGTGCAAACACAACACAGTCAAGATTGTTTATCACATGTTTTCCTTGTAAGACAAGTCAATTTGAATATTTCAATACTAAAAGAGATCAAGGCGCTGCATCTAAAATTCCTAGCTCTACTTATTATACTGCTTCATACATAATATATTTAGGAAGTTAATACATGCCAATTACATGAAGCATTAACATTAAATGACTGCCAATAACCATCTACACTGTTATTATCTATCATTTTGTTTTTTGCTAGTGCTTTACGTCGCACTAATATCCAATGTCTTCGTCGATCCAAGGAGAGGAAAGAGTTAGGATTTTGGAGGTATCGGCAGTTTTCGTTTTCGTCTGGTGAAGAAAATTTCAAGCTTTAATGTTCGAGTAGCTCGTATGTGATTTGGTTTGTCATAATGGGGTATATATACGATTTTTCACGATTTTACGCTAAGCTTTTAACATTCAAAGACCGAACATTACTGGCCGTAGATACGTATTGCAAGGCGCAAGTATACTTGTCTTTGAGGTTGAGCCAGAGGTACTCCTGAAGCCTGTGGTAATGTGATGGGGTGGAAGGAGTGCCTTTTGTTTGTAGCGCTATTTTGTAAAAGAAAACGGGCAACACTGGTATCTGGTTTGACTGTACATATGAAGGTGTTCCGTAAAACTATCTCTGTCCACAATCTGTATCCTATTATACAGGTGAAAAGTTATATGTTGCCTAACGGCAACAGTATGCAGTAGAGGGGTACATCCGCAGCATTTCCCTGGTGTGAAAATGGGAAACCATGGAAAAAACGATCTTCAGGGCTGCCGACGGTGGGACAACTTAGTGAAATGGGGATGTTTGGATGTGTCACCACTATGTGAATGCGGACAGGTGCAGACTACCAAGCATCTATGTCAGTCCTCATGTTGCCCTGCTTCTTGCAGTGAGGAGGATTTGCTCAAGGCACAAGGAAATGCAGTCGCAGTTGCTCGCTTCTGGGCAAATACTATTTAATACCATCTTGGCACATATATGTAAAATTCCTTCTGTTCTACTGTTAGTAAATTGTAATGTTAAAAAGAAACATTTTAAAAGTTCCATTGTATGCTTCTGACTCGGATAAATAAATAATTTTCTCGATCGCAAGCTCACAGCTACGGAACCCTCAACTCACTCGGTTAATAGATGTGTAGTAATTTTGATGATTTATCAATATCTAAGAGGATTTCTCACAAGTGAACGGACGTGAAATACCCATGTAGTTGTGAAAAAAAAAAAGGCCGCTATTTTCGATCTAAATTAGATAATTCTTGGTAATGTTTTTAACTCATACTCCAAATCACACTCGGTGATACCTTTCAAAATATCCACAGTTCCAGCCCTTCAGGCAAGCAACTGAAAGTTGAAAACATACTAGGGATATGAGCTACGAATTTTAGGTAAATATAAGAATGGGAATATATTCTTTATTCCTCAAAATTTAAACCCTTTTCTTAATCATCGTTATGCGGTCGATTAGATTAGCATTTTGCCTTTTCTATCATTACGAGCGCTGATGTGAGTAAATGCAGAGTTACACTTAAGCCCTTATAACTACATTGGGTGTGTGCATTTTTCAAATAATCAAAAAGACGCCTGAGGGTGTTGAACCAAGGAACACATTGCGGAAAGAATAAGTTAATTTGGCTAGGATTTGAATAAAAAATAAAACGAATAAATAAACAAGCTATTTTAGGCCGTTTTTCCGGAACTGCAGTTAGGACAGTGATTTTCGAAATATGTCTTTAGTTTGAATGATACTCAGAATCTGAAACCGTTCCGGGCCCTTTATCCCTTCAAATTTCTGCACAATTGAGGAAATCGCTTAATTTTACGTTTTTCGTAGTAAGGGAACCGCTACTTTGATAAGAAATATTTTCAATATTAACAATTTCTGAAATATTCCTGTTCTTTGTTGAAAAAACATTAAGATTACTTATTCATTCTTACCTCAACGTATCTAACAGTAAGTCTCGACTCTTTGCAAATTTTCATCTTGTTTCTCATCATTTACCGATCCAAAGGCACTTTTATCCATGATTACCGGGCTAGTGCCTGGGAAGTCGAGCAGGAGGGCAGTTTTAAAATATGTACCAATACTGGGAATCGAACCTCATCTTTTCTGGTTGGGAAGCCAACGAAACCAAGACCGTATGCATGAAAAAAATGGAAATCAGCAGCCTTTTTCCAGTTATTCCCCCGGGTCAGGTATGGAATGAATGAAGCGCCCATCTAGGGGCGCCCACAAGGCCCATGTGTCGGCTGTCGAAGCCCGTCGCACTCCTCTGGGGCAATGATTAATGACTATGGTGAGGTGGTTAGTGTGATTAGCTGCCACCCCTGCAGGCCCGGGTTCGATTTCCGGCTCTGCTACGAAATTTGAACAGTTGTACTTCGGGGGTCCACTCAGCCTTGGTAGATCAACTCAGGCAAATGCCGGGATGGTACCTAATTTAAGGCCACGGCCGCTTCCTTCTTTCTTCCTTACCATCCACTGCAAGGTCCCTACTCGGCATAGCAGCTGAACCACCCGGGCGAGGTACTGGTCCTTCTCCCCAGCTCTATCCCTCTTACCCAAAGTCTTACGGTCCAGGATACTGCCCTGGAGGCGGTAGAGGTGGGATCTCTCGCTGAGTCCCAGAGAAAAACCAGAATGGTAAACGAATTAAGAAGATGAAGTGAAATGAGATTTGAGTGTGTTGTTGGACTGAAAGACAGGGAGAACCGGAGTACCCGGAGAAAAACCTGTCCCGCCTCCTCTTAGTCCAGCACAAATCTCACATGGAGTGACCGGGATTTGAACATCGGAACACAGCGGTTGGAGGCCGACGCATCACTGAAGCTCTAGGACTGTCTAAATATCTGAATAATATATTTTTAAATTCTGGAAATGCGTTTGGATGCGTAGCCTGTCAGAGCGCCACTGTCACAAAGCACAAGTACATAACTGCGCAGTTACACAGCATTTGGACGGCCCTGTTGCTCGCTCCTGAGCGCAACAACGCCCACTCTGCGCTCAGCTGACAGGTCGTTGACCACCAGATGACGCAGTGTTGTGAGTGATCCGCTGAGGAAAGTCTCTTCTTGCCGCAGTTGTCGGTCTGGACTCAAGACGCGCGTAGCTCTCCCCGCGGGGAACCAACATTTCAGGAATCCAGGAACTGATGATGGTCATGTTTCCGAGCCGTAGAGAACAATGGCTCGTTCCTCGATATACAGAATGTTTGTTTTTCAAGACTTGTGGCAGAGATAAATAACGTCGCAATCCTGCCTGTTTTCTCGCGCACTTTATCATCTGAATCATTAGGCTCTATTAATCAAGTTACGAGGTACTTAAATTGCTCAACTTACGCAAAATGCATTCCATCAGTGAACGGAGGCTCTTGCTGCCTGTTTCCTTTGACAATAGCATACAGAGTATTCCATATGAAATTAAGATAACAAACAAAGTATTTTAGCAATTCTGTGTTAATAAAGAAAACAAACTCCATGGCGCAACAGCCCCGAACGGCCAAGGCCTAAGAAGCGACCGCTGCTCAGCCCGAAGGCCTGCAATTACCAGGTGTCGTGTGGTCAGCATGACGAATACTCTCGGCAGTTATTCTTGGCTTTCTACACCGGGACCGCTACCTCACTGTCAGATGGCTCCTCAATTGTAATCACATAGGCTGAATGGACATCGTACCAGGCCTGAGGTCAGGGTAAAAATCCCTGACCTGGCTGGGAATCGAAACCGGGCCTTGGAGTAAGAGGTAGGCAGGCTGAGTGGTGCCATCTGTCAGATAACATTACACTTCTAAGAGATGTCTTAATATTCAGGCTCATCTCGAGAACCACGAGAGAGAGAGAGAGAAATAAAACTCAGTATAGAGCTGCTACTTTATTTGGTAAAAAGTTACAACGAAGACTAGTGAAACGTATATTTTTATAAATAGAATGGAACTTCCAAATGTTTGAGTGAAAAATATTTTTTCGTTTTAACAACCCACGTTAATAGGATGAAATACATTCTTTATTGCTAATGCTACCGCCTGACTCGAAGTAATATGTTCTGCGAAAATTGTACCGGAATGTGATTAGATGCTATATGCGTCCCTGTTGATGAACGTATTTTCTCAATCAATCAATCAATCAATCAATCAATCAATCAATCAATCAATGATCTGCATTTAGGGCAGTTCCCCAGGTGGCAGATTCGCTATCTGTTCTTAAATAATTGCAAAGGATTTGGGAATTTATTGAACATCTCAATTTGTTAAATTATTCCAATCTCTAACTCCCCTTCCAATAAACGAATTATGCCCCATTTGCCCTTTTCAGTTCGAACTTTTTCTTTATATTGTTATCTTTCCTACCTTTAAAAACACCACTCAAACTTATTCGTCTAATAATGTCATTCATTCTACGCCATCTCCCCACTGACAGCTCGGAATATACTATTTAGTCGAGCAGCTCGTCTCCTTTCTCCCAAGTCTTCCCAGCCCAAACTCTGAAACATTTTTGTAATGCTACTCTTGTCGGAAATCACCGAGAACAAATCAAGCTGCTTTTCTTTGGATTTTTTCAAGTTCTCAAATCAAGTAATCCTGGTGAGGGTCCTATACACTGGTACCATACTCTAGTTGGGGTCTTACCAGAGACTTATATGCCTTCTCCTTTGCATCCTTAATACAATCCCAAAATACCCTCGTAACCATGTGCAGATATCTGTACCCTTTATTTACAATTCCATTTATGTGATTACCCCAATGAAGGCATTTCCTTGTATTAACACCTAGGTACTTACAATGATCCCCATAAGGAACTTTCACCCAATCAATGTAGTAATTAAAACTGAAAGGACTTTTCCTATTTGTGAAACTCACAACCTGACTTTTAACCCCGTTTATCACCATAACATTATCGATGTCATTTTGCAGCTGCTCACAGTCTTGTAACTTATTTATTACTCTGTACAGAACAACATCTGCAAAAGCCTTGTCTCCGATTCCAGTTCTTTACACATAATTTATATCTACGTATAAGGAAAGAAAGGTCCAATAATACTGCCTTGAATAATTCTATTGTTTATTGCAGGATCAGATAAAGCTGCACCTACTCTATTTCTCCGAGTTCTGGTGTCTAGAAATATAGGCAGCCATTCAGTCACACTTGTCTAGTCCAAATGCACTCATTTTTGCCAATACAGCAGTCTCCCATGATTCACCTTATGAAATTCCTTAGATAGGTAATTCTCGATATAGTCCATTTGACCTCCTGAATATCTCTCCAGTTGATGTTAAATGGTCAGCAAACTTGCACAATGGCCCTTACAACAATGTCAGCCGTAGAACTACACGCCCCACTGTTCGGTAGCGGCAGTCGGTCAGCAGTCACGTGACACCGTCCGAGATTAACATGTTAGGAATTTTAATACACTGTTGAAGGGTTAAAGGGATTGCCTTGAGGAGAACTTTCGTTACATCTGGACGGTCATCGACTTCGACCTACGACAAGAGTTTAGCTATCTGCTGCATGCAGAACCAGTTACCTCCTGTGAAGCCACTGTAACAGTCATTGTGGTCAGAAGTCGAATCGAACTTGCTCACGAGACATCAGACCTTGAGCATAATTCTCTTATGAGCGATTAAACTCGTTTTATATCTCGCTTCTTCTAGTTGTTACACAGCTTGTGTGTGCCAGAGGGAGAACTCCACGATCAAATCAAGGACACACTACACACGTTTCTAACTGACCATGTACGAACGTGACAGCTGAGCGACTTCTTTCCAAGGCGGACGCGGAAGCCCCATTCCTATCATCATAAGTTTTCTTCCTTTTTCTGTGGGCTGTTTATTTTACGCCGCATCGATAGAGACAGGTTTTATCGCGACGATGGGACAGGAAAGGTCTAGGAGTAGGAAGGAAGTAACTGTGGCACCAGCATTTGTCTGGTGTGAAAATGGGAAACCACGTAAAACCATCTTCAGGGCTGCCGTCGGAGGAGTTCTAAATCCACCATCTCCCGAATGCAAGCTGACAGTTACGTGAGCCAAAGTGCGTAGCCAATTCGCTCACTGATAGTCACAAGAGATATGCAGGGTGATCCAACAGTCCGGTAACAATTTACGTGGCAATGCTTCACGGAATATTGGAGGTAGAGAGGTAATCATTGACAACATGATTGGCATGGCATGGGGTTTTATTGACACCAAAATAAAGTACAATAAAGCTTCACTAACAGTGCCTTTTCCGGTAACGTCCACATGCCGCGATAGTTGGCGCATCTGACGCCCTCTCTCAATACAGCTCCTTTTATACTGTACAAGAGTCTCATGCGCATCACTGACGTGTTGCTGTCCAGCGCCTTCTGTTGGCCTTCTTCTGCACTCGTTGTTGGTGTAAATAAAATCCCATGTCATGTTAAGCTTGTGTCTCCATTTGTACCTGACTTGTTGCTGTCGAGCGCAATCTGTTCATCTTTTTGTGCATTCGTGTCTGATGTCAATTAAAAACCCCTTGTCATGTCATGCATATGTGGCTATTTGTACCTGGCATGTTGCTGTCCAGCGCCATCTATTGGTAATTTTGTGTACTTCTACCTCCAATATTCCGTGAAGTATTGCCTCGTCAAATGTTAACGGACCTTTGGGTCACCCTGCAGTTCGTATTTCTTTCTTCACTTTATTAGTAACTGAAAAATGTTACGAGAGGAATAGACAGACATGTTTCGTACATCTAGAGAAGGCATCTGACACAGTGCCAAGGTGATGGTGGTGATCATTGTTTTAAGAGGAAGTACAACTAGGTAACCATCCTGAGTGTTAAGGAAGCAAAGTGTTGCGACACTGCGGCGTAATTGTTATCAGGAATTAATTATTACAGCCAATCAAAAAGATGTTTGACTTGGCAGTCAGATCGCAGTCACGTTTGATGGTAGAATGAGTTCTTGCTTCAAAGAAGTTAGAGAATTTAGACAAGGCTGTAACTTTCCTTGTTCAATCAGTCACGATTTATCAACATTTAGGACTGTCGCCCACTTGGCAGATTCTGTCATTCCTATTCCCAAAAATGACTATTTGCCCTAATTTGTCTTTTTTTACAATTGGCTTTACGTCACTTCGACACAGTAGGTCTTATGGCGACGATGGGATAGGAAAGGGAAGGGAGCGGGCGCGGCATTAATTAAGGTACAGCCCCATTATCTGCTGCAAAAATGGGGAAACAACGCAAACAAGTCTTCAGGGCTGACGACATTGTTTGTAGACTTATCAATCTATTAGTGTTCACTGTTAAAACAGTATTCAATCGTCTCCTAAGGTCGTAATATTGACAGAAACATTCCGACATTTCTTAGAGGAAGGTCCATTTCCTACCTGTCTGAGTAGGAATAAGGGACGAGGAGGTATGGTTGCCACGGAAACGTGGGCTGTTCCACTGCGGTTGCCATGGAGATAAACCTGCTGGCCGGCTCGTGTTGCTTGGAGCTGCCAAACTTCTCACTTCCGAACGGTCTCTGAACGAGAGAACAAGTGAGCCGGAAGCAAGGGAAGGAGAAAGAAATGCAGGAATGTGGCAACACCGTGCAGTGCTCCTCTCTCCAGCCCTATCTGTCAGAATGCTTCTTTTAATACTACGGGTATAGATAAGACACATGTTAATTGATACACAAGATAAATCAGTAAGGTTGTAAGAAAACCAGGGGAAAAAACACAAACGTGAAGAAACATTTAAATATACATTCATCTTTCATTTTAAACCGCGCGCCCTAGTTTTCCCCATCCATAATTTGGTTTGCAATACACTACAATAATGATAACGAAGTTTTCTAATTTAAATCTGTGGTGTTTGTCTGTTAAAACTAACTTCAGTGCAGAGAATGATCTCTCTACATCTACGGATGTGACAGGACGGTGTTAAACATTCTGGTATATCTCCATTACTAGTACCAGCCAAATATTTGTTTATAGCTAGCATGATGTCGAAGGTCAAATTTCGTTTAAGCACATATCCGAGGTTTCCTGGGATAACTTCCAGTTCAGGCTTCACGTTCTCCATAATGTCCAGCGAATCACCAAAACTAAACGCACGTCTTTCTAACTTCATGATTGAATCTGGTATGATTTAGAAGTGTTTTGATAAGTGCTAGTTCCCTTCGAACCCCTTCATTAACGAAAGAGTACACGGCTTTCATTACTTTACATTTTGTTGAAGACTGCTTGTAAAAAGTTAAAATATGTGCAATAAAAGTCTAAAACATGCATAATAAATTCGAAGTTTATGCATAATATCAAATGTATGCAAATATGCATCTGTATGCACTATTAAACTTAATAATTCATCCACTTTCACCTTCAAACTCACTTCCTTGTTGGTCTTGCAGATCTACATATTAGTAAACAAAATGCGCATTTGCGTACAAATCCGATGTCTGACAATTTCGCTGCAGCCCCCGTTATCTCTAACACGACAAAAAAGAATCTCCGTGTCCTCTAGGCATAGCGTCAGTTATGGTGTAGCAAGTGAATGAGCCCATTACGTAGCCCAAGACCACTGCATTGTGTGAGTTATGTCATAATGAACTTTCCCCTGCCAGGTCGCCCCAGAGTCAGAGCACGCTTTCTAAAGTAATATTGAACAGAACTCACTTTCACGTCCGCCACACTGTCCTGAGTTCTCTACCCGGCGGCGATATAAAATTTCTCTCTGCATCACAGCTCTTCCTACCCGGTAGAGTCGTCACACTACATTAATTTCGTGATGTTAGGCGTTAGCACTCCGAATGAAAGAATCACGGTTCGATCCCTCGTCGTGTCAGGGACGCATGTGCGGTTCAACGAGCGCTCCAAGCTGACATTAGGATCTATACGGCGAGATTCCTCCACCCACGCACTTTGAAGCTAAAGAAAATGCTGTCAGCCTTTGTCAAGTTACATTTTAACAGGCCCCACTAACCCATGTTGTCAAACTCAAAGTCTCGGAGACGCCAAGGTGGCGGAATTTTGAACAGCAGCAGTTCTATTATGTGCCAGTAAATACCCAGATTGCCAGGCTGAGTGGGTCAGACGGCAGAAAAATGGCCTTCCGAGACCAAGTTGGTGGGTTCGAGTCTCTCTCAGTGCGGTGATAACACTGATTTACAAGGGTAGGTATCTGACTTGATGTTTACTGTTTCCAGTGCAGTTTTCCATGGTGAATTCAAATCTAAAAACCGTTTTGCTCGATCACGTGAGGTTTTGTAGATGTTGACAGAGTTTTATTTTTCATGTAACAGCGTCCATCCAGAACTGTTTTAATAGTTTTTCATACAAAGCAGAATATTTCATTTGTTTTTTTATTGTCTGTGAAAGAGGACCTTATGCGGTCCAGAGGTTGCATAAATTCACCAGATCTGTTTTGCTATGTTTGCGGCTATGTAAGAGACAAATCCAATATGTGTTGCATTTGCACTAATCTTAGCTAAAGCCCAGTGGCGCTTGGTGGTATCTGAAGCTGGGTGTTGCACCAAAATTTTCAGTGTTACACTTTTATAGCTTACAGAAATAACAAGAGACTCTACTATCGTTAAGTAATGAACCACATTCCTACTAAAACTGAGTCCGTCCCCGTAGCGTAACGGCTAGTGCTTTTAGCTGCCTTTCTCGGGGGCCTGGGTTCGATTCCCGGTAAGGCCAGAAATTTAAGAATGGCAGGAGGGCTGGTATGTAGTTGGAATGGTACATGCAGCTCACCTCCATTGGGGTGCCTGAAAAGAGCTGCACCTCGGGATTGAGGACACGAGTTTACTAAAACTGAAATATATCTGGCAATTTCAACCCAGGAAACAAGAGGCTAAATATACACTATAACTGCAGTTACTCTCAATATTAATGTTTTTGGCTTTACTTCCCATTAACGAAATTTTTATTGTTTTTGGAGGCGCCGAGGTGTTTGATTTTAGTCCCGCAGGACTTCTTTTGCATGCCAGTAAATCTACTGATACGAGGATGACGTACCACCTTCAAATACCACCGGACTGAGCCAGGATCGAACCTGCCACGCTGGGGTCAGAAGGCCACCGTCTCAACCGTCTGAGCCTGTCACAGTTAGTTTTGCCTCACTTGAATTGAAAATTTGCCCTCCTGTTTTTCATTGAAGCAAGATGTTGGTAATATTGCGGGTGGTCTGGTATGGCGTGGAAAAGAAATTACCCAGCAAGTTGGTCGTGCGGTTAGCGTCGCGTAGCTATGAGCTAGCATTCGGGGGATAGTGGGCTCGAACACCACTGTCGGAAGCACTGAAGATGGTTTTCCGTGGTTTCCCCCATTTTCACACCAGGCAAAAGCAGTGGCTGTGCCTTAATTAAAGCCACGGTTGCTTCCTTCCATCTCCTAGACTTTTCTATCCCATCGTCGCTGTAAGGCCTATCTTCGTCGGTGCGACGTAAAGCAAAAATTGTAAATTAAAAAAAATGGAAATGAAATTACCTTTGCGAGAGAAGAGAAAGTAGAAATGAAGTAATCTCCGCAGAGTGGCGCCATCTAACGGGGACATTTGGAACTCTTTCTCGGCAGGTGACTTGCTAGTCCCGTGCAACTCCCTGAGACCGATACTGGCGAGCATGCTACCTGACGCTAAACAGGCTCGTCCCTTCTGAGGTACATTGCGCCACGCTGTCCACTAGGGAGTTGCCACAGAAAAGCACACCACCTGAGTTTGATTCGAAGCGAGCAGCGTTTATTGGTCCGTTACGAAGCATTAGTTCAGGGAACAACCAAAGATGGTTGATTTTAACATGTTTTCGAATATATGTTAGGTTTATTAAATTTAATCAATAGAAGAAAAGACGATAAATGAAGTGTAAAATTATTGGGAGTCGTGCAACTCTGAAACAATACCACGCACCGCCCCTGCTAAAGCCATATTCATTCGTAGGGGAGTGTGTTGTACCTTGGAACAGTTTTTACATTTATTTTTAAAAAAATATTTTGGTTTTATTTCATGAATCCTACAAATCCTCATTAATATAGGTCTTTCCACCTCTTAATTCAGTTTACACTGTGCTCAGTGTCAGAGTTAGGTTTTAAAAAAACACTGTTGAACTTTGCAACATGTTCCAAGGTACAACATAGTCATGTACCTTGGAACAACTTTAATGGTTATGACAGAATTACTGAATATTACAAAAATATTATATTTTTCGTAAGAAAATGCATGATTATTCATCTGTACATACAGTATATACATAATATTAAACAAATTGTGTCACTGGACACATTATTATTCTCTCATTACAAGTCTCTAAAAAATGACTTAACAATTTGATGAGAATGACTATTAATAAGAAAATTAAAAGAATCAGATTAAACTAGTTTTGTTATCAGTTTCCCTTCATATTATAGCAACAGCATAATCAAACGCAGATTTGTCTCAGTGAACGTTGTACCTCGAAGTTATGAAATCTGTTTCAAAGCGGATCTGTTTCTTTTATCGCTGGGTGCCACCAGAGACATTTGGCTGTGGCAATTTCATTATGACGTCTTCCTCGAGAACATCATATAGTGTATCCTCGTCAAAGATTAAGTTTTCAGTGTTACCCTGTCTCTTTAAAAACTGAATTTTATACTCAGAACATTTCCCATATTCATGTACTTTGCCAACATAATGTAGGCCTACGAGAGACATATTTTTTGTTTGAAATTGAATCAGAACTAATTCTCAAGGAAGACATGGGTGATCAAAGTATAGGTCTAATAATAAGTCACCCTCTTGCTGTTCTTCCAGCAGATAAGCTGCTTAATCTGCTTCACTACCACTAGACACAAAATCAGGTTCCTCTTCTGAATGGAAAATATTCCTTGCAGCCCTTTTCTTTGCAGTTGGAAGTTTTAGATTCATTATTTTATTTAATAGTGGACAAGTTAGGCTGGGGATTATATTTGTCAGGAGTAGCTTTTAGGATTGTTGACTTCCCTTTCCTTCTTCCCCTGGTGCTCCCTGGTTCAGCTTTGGGGAAGAGCCTGATAATTTCAGGTGATACGAGAGGACATCTGTTTTGTTCAAGAAAATAGCCCATACTTTGTAGACAACTTCAGATTATTGGTTCTAGATCTATTAATACTCAGTTGGATTCAGGTAAATATAGAATAAGAACATGATAATGTTTCAAAATAGCATCTAAAAGAACATAGTTTACCTTGTAACGCCTATTGTTCCAAGGTACATGATGTAGCCATTTCAGAAAAAAAACATGAAGTTCTTTTTATAGGTTAGGTAGAAAAAAATTTAACCTGTGTAGAAGTTAGCCCATTTGCATACTAAGTGTAAATATTGAAGGAATCTCTTTTACATGTGAGAACTACTAATATGCCAATTTAAAATAATTTTTAAAAATACTTTCAAGCACCAAAATGCTTTACACTTAAATAACTTGGAACTGAAACCACAATGGATGCCACCAGACAATCTGTGCTGCCCAGGGTATCAAAGTAATGAACTCAACTCAACTGATCCAAAGAATATTACTAAGATCACAGATAATGCAAGTGTTCCAAGGTACAACACACTCCCGTACTGCATGTAACAATCATTGTTCTGGTGAAACTCCTGTCTGCAAGTTGGTTTCCTTGATACGCTGTTAAACATATTTAAATGATGTTTGAGTTGTCTTAGAATGTGTGTTGGATACCAAGACATCCACCGAAAACCAATTTTTTTTTGTTGATCAGTGTAAATGAAGGCGCTCAAATAAGACGGATGGACTTGCTAAAGCTTTGACAAGATTTGGCAAGGCTTGATAGCATTTTGTTTCAACATGGAGGAAAGACAAGCGGCAGTTGTGGTTCTTGGACTAGCAGAGAGACAGATATTCTTAAAAAGAAGAGAAACGCGCAATGAAGTATAATTAACATGGGGATAATATTACTGTGGTTATCTTTAACATCATTTTTGTGATAAATTTACTCCCATAACATCATCTGCAGAGGTTATGTTATGTTGCATTTACTCACATGAATTGAATGAATGCAATGCAACGGAAATTCGTATCTTATTACATGAAAACATGTTAGGAATGTAATAATACCGGTAATATGCGAACATTGCTGAGTGTTTGCTTAAAAGATGTCCACTTCCTTGAGATATTTCTCTTGCGATCTCCTCGTACGCTGCCGTTCTATTCATTTTATTGTGATACTCTACGGAGGCCAGTGAATATAGGCAGCGATGTGCCTCATACTTAGCAGTGAATACGCATACAACATCCCTCGGTCATAAAGACTACGCCATTTTTGTTGTTTATGTTTCTGACAATCCCAGCATTCCTAGCGGCATAGCGCGCACCGTTAATACTCACATTCCAATTCACTTTCAAAACTTTTAAAAACTTCTCAAGATTTGCCAAGTACTGCAAGCAATTTGACAAGTACACTTGTGAAGTATTAAAAATTCTCAAGTTTTCAATTTGACGAACATTTGATCGTGTAGAACCTTCATTTCCTCCTGAACAGCATCAACGAAGTAAACAAGGAACTTGCCGCTGAAATATACTTTCAGCAAACAAAATTAATTTATGGTGATCGGTAAGCAGAAAATCACCAGCATTGTTGTCATCCTGGACAAGAACACCGTTCAGAGGACAAGGATGATCGCCAACACAAGAATGAGATCTGGACACGGAAATTAAAACCAGAATCGGCCTTGCAACAAGTGTGTAACAAGTAACGATCTCGAGTTTTCGTGCAGACCTTGCAGATGCAGTCGTATCACAGAACTTTCAAGATCCCCTGGCCAGATACTGTTTTATGATGCCAAATCATAAGGAAATTTAACACTGACAAAGCGCATGGGAGCAGCGTTTTTCAGTCACAAGTACAACGTGGATATGTACGGACAACCTCCACCAATAGTTGGGCAACCACGATACGGAAAACACAAAAAACCTTCGCTCTTGGCCTGTAATAGTGGAGTTGTTGCAGACTCTAGTATCGTTCGCAAATTTGTTTCATTATTATAAGCCGCAAACTCCCAAGATAGTTGGAGATAATCTATGAAATAAAATATAAAAATAAACCTCTTTTCTCCTTGCGAAAATAAAATGATCATAAATATGTTTCCCGATCATGGCCATCCAACAACGGTTGCTAGGTAACAATACCTTACATCACAGCCTGCACGGTTGCTATGGTTACACTTCCGTCACACACTTAGTCGGGTCATTTTACAAAAAAATTTCGGACGAGCCCCATGTATAAGACATTTATGCCAAAAAACATATTGCAACAACAGTGACACATCGACATCCCAAAACATCTAGGTCATGGCTTCGTCGAGGGGAATGAAGGGACATTAAATATATATATATATATATATTAATTTAACTGTAGCCTCCGTGGTTTAGGCGGCAGCACGCCGGCCTCTCACCGCTGGGTTCCGTGGTTCAAATCTCGGTAACTCCATGTGAGATTTGTGCTGGACAAAGCGGAGGCGGGACAGGTTTTTCTCCGGGCACTCCTGTTTTCCCTGTCATCTTTCATTCCAGCGACACTCTCCGCTATCATTTCATTTGATCTGTCAGTCATCAATCATTGCCCCAGAGGAGTGAGACAGTGTTCAGCAGGCGGCACAATCCTATCCTCGCGGCTTGATGGGGGCTTCAATCATTGCATTGCTGACCCGGTGGAATAAATGGAAATCGGTTGTGGATTTTCATTAATTTAACTCCTGTTGAACCATTTAGTATCGCATTGTCTTCATTCCATAGATTAATCGGATGGTTTCTGTATTTCACTATTAAGGGAAACTTTGTACTCATTTATCTGAAAGCTTGTTTTTTGAGTTGTGCCACTGTTGCAGCTCATGAGTGACATATTGATCGCCAACCTTCTGTAAGAAGAATAAAGTGAAGAAGGGGCGGCGGTGGTTTTTTAAGAGGAAGTAGGCCTACATCTGGCAACCATCCTCTTAATAACAATAAGCAGAAGGGAAATGGGAGAGGTCCCACATTTCGAAGAAAGAAGGCTTTGGCAAAAGAAGGACAAGGGCCTCGGAAACCTAACACCGTAGGGGTCGGAAAAGAACAAGTGATGGCCAAGGGCGGTCCGATAGGAAAGATTAAAGTGAGGAGCCTGACGCAAGTGGAGGTAATGCCAGACTCAGCTAGGGAAACTGTGCTCGCCAATCAACGCTCCAAAGTTCAGATCCGCTAGTTCAATACATATTATTATTTGCTTTACGCCCCACTAACTTCTTTGACGGTTTTCGGAGACGCCGAGGTCCGGAATTTTGTCGCGCAGGAGTTCTTTTACGTACCACTAAATCTATCGACACGAGGCTGACGTATTTGAGCACCTTCAAATACCACCGGACTGAGCCATGATCGAACCTGCCAAGTTGGGATCAGAACGCCAGCGCCTTAATCGTGTGAGCCACTCAGCCCGGCAGGTTCCCCTTTCAGTCACCTCTTACTGTTACTGTGGGGAAAGAAGACGAAGACAGCAAGTTCAGGGGATCAGAATTTCATGAACTGGTGACCAAACGCGTACCATTAGTGTTAGTATGGACCATAAACACTGTGCGCTACATACCTTGGCTCTATCGCGCGAAAGCTAGTTCTGGGTTCGAAGTCCGTCTGTTCCAGTTTTACATTTCAATTTTTTACAACCTTTCACTGAATTCTCTGTGTACCTACGGGGGAGTTGCTACTGCACTTGCAATGATTATGTAACGCTTTCTTTAAGAAAACTTGACTTCTTTCACTGCACTTGAGAAAGCCATGATCATTTTATTCAGTACGTCAGGAACCTGTCAAATATTAATAAAATATATTTTTAGTAATTATTCCCGAGAGCATTTTAGAAAGCGTCTCTGTATTTCTGTTTTACGTCTTTTTATTCCCGAACACTCTGTTTGATACGAGTAGATATTAACAAGAATATGATATTGGGCTGACAGTCTGCAGCCTCATCAATGTCCCGACATCATTGTAACCATGATAACCACTGTTCTCTAGGTCAGTGACGTCATCTCCTCACTGTGTGCTTTCTTTCTGTAACTAAGAGCTTGAGAAAATCTCGTATCAAGTGAACCCCATTCCAGTCCTCAGTCCATAATTAAAATCCTTGAACTGGGTGGAAAACGAACCCGGGGCGTTGGAATAAGAGGCAGACACACTACACCACAGGGCTCGATGATAATGATAAAAATAATAGTAAAAAGTAAATTCGAGTCCTTATCGTGACGTAGTGCAGTTCTTTTCACGCGCATCCCCAATAGAGATGTGCTGCGTGTATTATTTTAACCACATGCCAGCCTTCCTGCGATTCTTAAATTTCTGACAGTAGCGAGAATGCAACCCGGCCCCTCGAGGACGGTAGCTAACCGTGACACTACGGAAACTGAAATAAATACATAATACATTAGGGGAGTGGATAGAACCTAATATTTCTGAGAAAGAGGCATTCAAGTCAAGAATCAATAAGATGGAAACTGCCTACCAACTCAGCAAAGATATCTGCAACAACCTGTCAATATCTTTCAAATCCAAGCTTAGGCATTACTGAAGTTCTAAATGCAGCAGAATGCCTCTCAATGAATAAGAAAGGTCTGGCATAACAGCTAGAAAGGAAGACTAAGGAAGATCTTGGGCCTCGTAAACGGAAATAGGGAATACAGGAGAAGGCATATGGAGAAAATAACAGACAATATTAGAAAAAGAAGGATTTATTTCTATGATTTAACACGAACGAGACGAGAAAGACTGTCTACTCGAATCTTTGTCTACTTTCTGAATAAGAGAAGTACAGGAGTCTGCATCACCGAGGAGGAAAAGAACGTACAAGAATTGGAAATCTTACATGATATGTTGCAATATGACCCTTTAAAGAAGAAACTTTAAGGTCTACAGAGTTTTCAAACAAAACCTAAAATGAAGAGAGGCAAGACGTGGACAGAAGAATGGAACGGAGCTCACCGAAGAAGTTGGGCGAGTGTAGAAATAGCGTGGTCCATAGCTGGCCGAAACGAGAGAAGAATAGATTAGTATTATATATTTACGTCAAAAAAATCTGCACACAGTCGGTTGGTTGGCACCTGATCATCAGTGTCTTTCATTTTCTCATTCTTTCAATTTAACGGAACTCGTTATATCTCGTGTGGTTGGAGTATAGGACGCATTATTTCTACCCCCCCCCCCCGTATGTCGAAAGAGAAACAACCAAAGATCTCTACTCGCTTTCTCGTCTTCTAAGCCCCAAAACATATCCATGGTTCTATGCTTGTCCGTGTAACGGAGAAAATGTACGAGATTGCAGTTTTTCTGACTTTATAGGTTCGTTTCGGGTGCAAATTTCAAAAGATGACAGACGAAGATTGGGAAGCTTTTAAAAAGTCATAAAAATCATATAAACCACGCACTTACAGTTTGTATGTCCACCAATAAGAACGGTTCTCGAAAATTCACGGTGAGATCGTGGTGGCTATTTTAAGAGGAAGTACAACTGGGCAACCATACTTTATTAACACTAAGCAGGGGGAAGAGATGGAAGAGGTGCGAGACTTCCAAAAATGAAGATATCGGCAAAAGAAAGGGAAGCGGACACGAAGGGCGTGAAAATGAAACACTCCCTATATCTGTAATATTAAAAGAAGCGTTATGACAGTCAGGGCTGGAGGGAGGAGCATTGCACGGTGTTGCCACATTCCTACATTCCTTCCCTTCACTTTCGACTCACCTCGCTCTGTTCTGCTGTACGTAACTCAGAAGCGAGAAGTTTGGCGACTGCAAACAACACGAGCCGGCCAGCAGGTGTATATCCATGGGAACTGTAGCGGGTCCGCGCACATTTCTATGGCAACCAAACATCTTACTCGATTCTTCTCACCCAGACAGGCAGTAAACGGACTTTCCTCTAAGAACTGTCAGAACGCATCTTTCAGTAATACGACCATAGCTCCCGTAAACATAATACCATCGGGATCGGAAATAAGAGTTTACTAAGGGAGGGGAAGATGCACGTTCTCCTAGACTATATAAAACATTGTTAACGTCTAGGACAAAATAGTAAAATAATTGTACGAAGGAAAATGTGAGCATGTTGACTTGAATAAACGAGCGCTCTCTTCATAGTTTCAGGCGCTCCAGAACTAGGAGGTGGGAGCTCTCTTAAGTTAGGTTTAGTGATTGAAAGACGAATAGGGGCCGATGACCTAGATGTTAGGCCCCTTAAAACATCATCATCATCATCATCATCGAAAGACGAATAACACACAGAGCGCAACTTCCCACTTCAATAGAAATTAGGAGATGTCAACAAACTTTTCCGTTCGTCAGTGAAACATTCTCTTGTAATTAGTATGGCAAGTTTTATTTCAATTAGCGTACGGCTTTCAGTGCCAGGAGTGCCCGAGGATATGTTCGGCTCGCCTGCTGCAGGTCTATTTGGCGCCCAGTGTCTGGATGTGAGGGAGAGTGAATCCCGCTGTCACCACGTAGCGTGCTCCGCCTCACTCGATATGAACACTCCGGTGAGGTTTCCAATTGAATCGAAGCTTTTGGAATCTAATCTCTTGATTACTGTATACATCACCTGCCGGCCAACATTCTGTTTGTGATCCCCCCAGTGGGACTCAAGACGGCTAACTACGGTGTCAAAACGAGCACATAAGACTTTACGCCTTAATGATGATGGCCACAGGAGGACTATTATAATCACTAATAATGTTATTGTTTTTACATCCCTCTAATTACCTTTGCGGATTTCGCAGACGCTGAGGTGTCGGAATTCTGTACCGCAGGATTTCTTTTTCTGTTTTGCTACTTGCTTTACGTCGCACCTACACAGATAGGTCTTATGGCGGCGATGGAACAGGAAAGGCCTAGGAATGGCAAGGAATCGGCCATGGCCTTAATTAAGGTACTGCCCCAGCATTTGCCTGGTGTGAAAATGGGAAACCATGGAAAACTATCTTCAGGGCTACCGACAGTGGGGTTCGAACCCACTATCTCCCAGATGCGAGGTCAAAGCTGCGCGCTCCTAACCGCACGGCCAACTTGCCCGGTGGGCTGACGTATTTGAGCACTGAACTGAGCCAGGATCGAACCTGCCAACTTGCGCTCAGAATGCCAGCGCCTTAATCCTCTGATCCATGCAGGCCGGCTATCAGAATCACTGAGAGGGCGCTTACAGGACGCCACAATGAATGCACCACCTCTCTCAGAGTATCAACTACTTTTGTAAAATGAAATGTGGATCCTCCATCGCAAAAGCAAGTAGACAATTCTTTGGCTTGGTTCTAAAAGGGCCAACGTCAAAAAAAACCTTTTTTTGAGCTATGAGCATTTGAAGTTTTGCTTATAGTTTTCCAATTTTTTTTTCATCAACTAACTTTAAATAACTTTATCCTTTCTTTGTGGAAGTCACCTTATTAAACGCTAATTTTTTTCTATCATATTCTTTAAAAATTGCCAGGTCTCTAATCTTTATTGGTAATCTAACATTATTGGCAAGGGCTTATTTAATTAAACGTTAAATGTTCGTTTAATACTTAACAGAGACATTAGCCGTTTTAACATGTTGCAAGCCAGGATATATCTCAATTTCGGTAAAAAATTACATTGGCCCTTTTAGAACCAAGCCACAGAAATATTGGTGTGCGGTTTTCAGCTGATCTGAAGCAGGAGAAACATTCTTGTGTACAATTTTCGTGTGGTTCTAGAGCAGGTACACATTGTTGGTATAGAGTCTTCGACGCCCTATTCGAAACAGTTTAGTGACATCAGGGTTTTACCAATACCCATTGGCTATAATCTGGAGCCATGTTTTCGTCAACAGAATGCGGAAATCCCACCTAAAGTGGAATACTTCGAAACACTGCTCAAAGACTGCTACGAATCTCTTAAAACCTGTACATGATAGAAATACGAAGTATCAAAGAACTGGTCGAGACATGCTTTAAATTAAAACTACCGGGCTAGTTGGCCGGGCGGTTAGGGGCGCGCGGGTGTGAGCTTGTATCCGGGAGATAGTGCGTTCGAACCCCTCTGTCGGCAGCCCTGAATATAGTTTTCCGTGGTTTCCCATTTCACACCAGGCAAATGCTGGGACTGTACCTTAACTAAGGCCACGGCCGTTTCCTTCCAACTCCCAGGGCTTTTCTAGCCCATCGTCGCCATAAGACCTATCTGTGTCGGCGCGACGTAAAGCCACTAGAAAAAAAAAATAAAACTTATACCAGTCACCATAAAGCCTGTCTATGTCAGTGCAACGTAAAGCAAATTGAAAAAAACAAACCACTAATACCGGAAAATTCGTACCTGGAACATTCCATACCACATGACCGGCTAACTACCTGCGAATGTCAGCCAGTGACTTAAAATATTTAGGAAAGGACAATCCGTATCACTTCAAAGAGTGCGATATATTCCCGGTGTATTACGCTCGTATTTACGTGTTAAATATGCGCTTACAGGATATTAAATTAGTAATTTATACGACAAAATGTACTACCGCCATACGGTATAGTGAGTACAATTACGATTTCCTGTTGTCGAGGTCCCGCAGGACAGAAATATTGCTATATTCAACTTAGCTTTAGCAAAACCCCTTGGTGTTTGTTCTAATCCTTCGGTGGTGTCAATAGTGTTATGTTTTCTAGCGAGAACGTCTGATGACACTATTTATTTATTTATTTATTTATTTATTTATTTATTTATTTATTTATTTGTTTGTTTTATTTAGCTCATGGCTTTACAGATACAATACATGCGTACATGATTTTGAAAAAAACCTGCATCTTCATGTTTAGGGATCCATTGTTGCGTACGCCGTAGGTTTGACCTTAAAGTACCTTACACGTGACCCACGGATGGTGCTAAGAGAGAAACAGCGAACAGGCGACCACGCAATCTCTCTTCTGGTCAAGATGCAATATTAATGGACTTGACGCTGTTTAGTTTTGCATAGCAATAGTGTGAGTGATTTAGAAGGTGAAAAAAATGGCGTATGGCTTTTAGTGCCGGGAGTGTCCGAGGACAAGTTCGGCTTGCCAGGTGCACGTCTTTTGATTTGGCGCCCGTAGGCGACCTGCACGTCATGATGAAGATGAAATGACGAAGACAACACATACCCCCAGCCCCCGTGCCAGCGGAATTAACCAATGATGTTTAAAATTCCCGACCCTGCCGAGAATCGAACCCGTGACTCCTGTGAACAAAGGCCAGCACGCTAACCATTTAGCCATGGAGCAGGACATTTAGAAGGTAAGGGTGCAATACTGACAGTGCTTAGAGAGAGGTCCACTTACTGCCTGCCTGGGTGATGAGAAGGGAGAAGGAGATATCGTTGTTATGGAAACTGTACGGACCCACTGTGGTTGGCACGGAGATAATCCTGCTGGCCGGGTCGTGTTGCTTGGAGTTGGCAAACCTCTCACTTCTGAGTTACGTACAACAGAACACAGCGGTGTGAACGAACGAACAGGTAAGGCGGAAGCAAAAGGAAAGGGAGAGGAATGCAGGAATGTGTCAACACCGTACAATGTTCTTCCCTCCAGCCCTGTCTGTCAGAACGCTTCTTTCAATATTACGGGTAAAGATATTGATTAAGCATTTTAATAGTTAACTTTGAGATATCTGGAATGGCTGCTTATGACGAGTTGAACATGGATGAAATCTGCTGTTTACAGAATTGTAATTAATTCGCGTATACCAAGTATCGTGACGCGAATCGAAGAGGCATACAGTTGGCTGACTCGCGGAGTAATTCCCATCTTACGTTTTACATTACCAAGGACATGGCTGCGGGGTTTGGGTCAAATAGCTGTCAGCTTGCCTTCAGGAGATAGTGGGTTCCAACTACACTATCGGCAGCCCCGAAGATTGTTTTCCGTGGTTTCCCATGTTCACACCAGGTAAACTCTGGCTGGGGCTGTAGTACCTTAATTGAGGCCAAGGCCACTTCCTATCAAGTTATAGCCTTTTCCTACTCTACCATCGCCAAGACGTATCTGTGTCTGTGCAACATAAAACAAACAGTAACAAAAAATCCACAGTTCTAGCAAGCAACTCAATGATGAAAACATCCTAGGGATATGAGCTACGAATTTTAGGTAAATAAAATATGAGAATATATTCTTTATTTATTCCTAAAAATTAAAATCCTCTTCTTAATCATCGTTATCCGGTCGATTAGATTAACAGTTTGCCTTTTTCTACCACTACGAGCGCTAATGTGAGTCAATGCAGAATTTTACTTTAGCCCTTATAACTACGTTCGGTGTAGGCATTTTTCAAAAAATCCAAAAAAGTTTGTTGAACCAAGGAACACATCACTATTTATCTTATGGCATATACATGAACAGTACAATAAATTACAGATTTATATCTACATTATTTACATAGGTAATTGCCTGTGGCGTCGCCAGAAAAAATTAACTTGTTTCTCCATTGAAACGTCTCAGTGGGCATTCTTGTATGATATGCTTCACTCTCAGCACCACAGTCGCAGCGCGATGATGACTTTTTCCTCCATTTATACAGCAGATCTGCACACACACACACCATGGTTGGTCCGGATTCGGTTTATCTTGGACCATACGTTCCGAGGTTGTTCAAAGCCAGGTACCTTCTGTGTAATGCATGGCATTTCTAAGGATTCTGCTGGAGCAAATTGTCTCCATTCATTAGACCATCTCTCAGTCAGGTTGAAATTATTGGCTATAAGGTTCTCCACCGTGCAGATGGGTGGACGTCTTGACTTAAGTCTATGTGTAGGTGGAGGATATCCTCATGAATGGGAAATCTTTGATTATTCTGGATCTTGTTGTATTCATTCATCAGAGCAATGTATCTACGGAAGTGGGGTGGAGGAATATGGCTTAGTGCGGGCAGCCATTGAATTGGAGTTGATCTGATCGCGCCCATGATCATTCTCATTGTATCATTTAACTTAACATATATTCTCTTCACAGTAGGACTTCATCTAGACGGGGGCACAATACTCTGCAGTAGAGTAAACCAGACTTAGAGCTGAGCAGCGCACAGTAGTTGCACTTGCACCCGAAGAAGAACCACACAGTTTTCGAATTATGTTGTTACGTGTCTGAATCTTGCCTGCGCTCTTTCTCAGATTTCTTGGAATGACAGTGCTCTGTCGAGTGTAACACCTAGATATCTGGGGTGTCTTATGGCGGAGGAGTGTGTTATCGAAGTATACTTTAATAATAATAATAATAATAATAATAATAATAATAATAATAATAATGTTATTTGTTTTACGTCCTACTAACTACTCTTTTACGGTTTTCGGAGACGCCGACGTGCCACAATTTAGTCCCGCAGGAGTTCTTTTACGTGCCAGTAAATCTACCGACACGAGGCTAACGTATTTGAGCACCTTCAAATACCATCGGACTGAGCCAGGATCGAACCTGCCAAGTTGCGATCAGAAGGCCAGCGCCTTAACCGTCTGAGCCACTCAGCCCGGCGAAGTATACTTTGAGGTCCCTTGAAGCCATTCAGTTGTTCAGATGAAAACAAGAAACTTCTGTTTTACTCATACTTGGTTGGAGTCTCCGTTTACGAAAGTATTTTCCTAAAGCAGAGAGATCTTTTGTCAACGTTTCTTCTGTCTGCTCGAAGCATACGTCTTTAGTGGCAAGAACCCAGTCATCTGCATACCCAAATTTCTTGGATATCGTGGAGGGTATATCTGAAATATATAAACCGAACAAGAGTGGGCAAGCACTGAACCTTGCGGGAGTCCATTGTTTAGTTTGCTGGGTTTACTGATTTCATCCCCCATGACCACACGAAATGTTCTGTTATTCAACATGTCATCTATAAGATGAGCCAGACTCCTACATGGAATCACTTTAAGGAGTTTTCTGATTACAACTTCTCGCCATACTGTGTCGTAAGCGGGCTTTAAGTCAATAAATCCTACTGGAGTCTTTAGTCTGCTGGTATCCTGCTTCAATGAAGGTAGTTAGTGACGAGACTTGGTTAGCACAGCTTCTTTGTGGCCTGAATCCTGCTTGTTCAATAGGGATCGTTTCAATCACTTTTGTAGCAGTTCTATTCAAGATTAGCCTTTCAAGTAATTTGTAGCATACACTAAGTAATGCTATTGGTCTATAGCTTTCTGGTGCATCATTAGGTTTTCCTGGCTTTAGGATTGAAATTATCTTACTCATTTTAAATAAGCGAGGTAGATTACCTGTTCTAAGAATGTGGGTTAGAAACCTAGATAACCATAATTTCGTATTTGCTCCACAATTAATTAGAAACTCAGGATGAATCCCATCAAATCCCGGTGCTTTACTAGTTTTTATATCTTTTAAAGCTGCCTCAATATCTTGCACACGAAAAGGTCTCATATATTCCGAATCAGGGGGGCTTGTGGACTTAAGACTGGTTAATTGTTTTTTGATGTTTCTTGTATAATTTCTGTCTCTCGGTGTTCTAAACGTATCAGCTATATGAGCTGCAATTTTGTTTGGAGTGACTGCAGAACTTTTACGAAAGATGGTAGTGGCCCCACCAAGCTTCCGTAACAATGACCATGCCTTTCTGCTCGATTCTTTGAAATTAATATACGTTACAGTTTCAGTTCGTCTTTCTCTTCGGGCATTATCTAGATTATGAAGCAGTTCATCCCCGATTTCTTGGTCACTACTGGGAAGAAATTCTTGGTTTAACTTTTCAGTTGCATCAGTCCAGCCAGGAATATACTATTCCTATAGCCTCTAGGAATGAATTTTTTGCTGTGGCAATTACAGCACCCACGAATTCGCTGTATGAGGACCCCTACTCTGCTAAGAAATGCTTTCAACATAAAGAAATAAAAATTGGACACAGTTATATTAACCATCTAACATCTAGTGGTACGAACTGACCTGACACATATTTGTAGATTATACGAAAATCCTTCGCAGGTAGTTAACGACCTAGTTGGATGTCCACAAAAATCAACTGGTACGGAATGTTCCTGATACGAAATGGCCCCACACCGTTAAAACTTGGGTAATTCTAGTGATGAGAAAGTTCAGAGGTATTTAATGCCTCCTGTCACGCGCCTCGCTGGACGTGAACGCCCTGCTGGATTACCGATTACGAAATAACAGTCGAGGTGCCTGCCATGTGCAACTGGCACAGTTTGGAAGAGTGCTGATACATAACTGGAGCTGTTTAAACCATTTTCACGGATCTTCAGGATGAACTTGATGCTGGCTCAACGCTATGGAATGAAAACCGGCGAAGTCAAGTGCAGGTTGAGATGCAATACTTTGGGCTGTAGTAACGCAGGTGGGACCAATATCAAGAATTAAAAATCGGAATTGACAAAATACGGGCAGCATTCCATCGGATGAAGAAAGTTATGAAATATGAAATATAAAACCTTCATCTTAGAACCCGAGTCCTTAAGTGTTAAGTCTTCTCCGCTTTGTATTAAGGTCTGGAGACTTGGACACTCACGGCCGTCATAATTAAACGGTTAAACGCTTTTGAGCTCTGGTGTTATCGTGGTATGCTCAGAATATCTTGGTGGTATCAAGTTACAAAGAACGTCGTTTTGCAGCGCTTGAGACAACAATTAGAAGTAACAAAGGATATAAAAGAAAGGAAAACAGCAGACTTTGGACACATTATGCGTAACGAGGAATACTCATACTTGTGAACAAAAGCAAAAGGAAGAGGCCATGGGCGAACAAAACCTCCACCAGCAGTCCAATTCATTATCAGCTTGTTTATTTCGAGCAGCTGTTAGTAGGGAAGCCTGGACCAGACCACCAACGTCCATTGAGGGTATGGCACTACTTCCAGAAGAAGTAGACGTAGTAACCCCGTTATTTCATCGCTGGATTCTAACCCAGAGGCTGCAGTTCCAATAGCAGCAAATTCGGGAGGAATATTCAACAGAATCAGCGCGTTCTCACAAGGACATCCAGCCCATCCTCAGTCGAAGCCAGAACAGAGTCTGAGTGATCCATGCACAAGGCAACGTGAAAATACTCTCATCCACCGACACAACTAAAATGATGATGAATTCCAAAATAAAAAAGAGGTCACCATGCGAGATGATTGCGAGGTACGAGTCGCGTACGTGTTAGGCTCCATTGGGGAGATTATGGGTTCGAACCCGACCATCGGAAGCCGTAAAGATGATGTTCAGTGGTTTCCATTTTTATACCAGGCAAGTGGTAGGACTGTACCTTAATTAACGCCACGGTTACTTCTTTCCTATTCCATGCCAGCGTAGCCGAAAACCTGGATGTGTTAAACAAGGGTTATGGATAACTTCAATCAATCAATCAATCAATCAATCAATCAATCAATGGTCTGCATTTAGGCCTGTTGCTGAGGCGGTAGACTCCCAATCAATTGCGAACCTCGTCTTTCCTTAAATGTTCTCAAGAACTTTGAATTTATCGAAAATTTTCCGTGATAATTTATTCCAATCCGTTATTCTTCGTCATATAAATGAATATTTGTCCCGATTTGTCCTCTTGAATTCAAATTATGTCTTTGTATTGTATCCCTATATTTAAAAGTTCCACAAGCTTGTTCTTCAACTAATGTCATTACACTCCGTTTCTTAGTCCCTACTCTTCCGAGCCCAAGGTTTGCAACATTCTCGTAACGCTACCCTTTTGTCCGAAATCACCAAGAAGAAATTGTGCTGCTTTACTTTGGATCTTTTTCAGTTCTCATATCAAGTATTCCTGGTGTCGGTCCGATGCACTAGAACTGTACTCTAACTGGGGTCTTTTGAGTGACTTACATGTCCTCTCCTGTACACCCTTACTACAACCCATAAATACCTTCAAAACCATGTGAAGAGATCTGTAACCTCAGTAATGTGATTACCCTAATGAAAACATTTTCTTATATTAACACACAGATGCTTCAAGTGATCCCCGTGAAGCTCTCACACCCCATCAACTGAGAGGACTTTCTTACAGCCTGACTTTCCGTCCCATTTACCATCGTCCATCTCACTACACTGTCTAGGTCTTTTTGTAGCCGTTCACAATTCTGTAACATTCATCACTCTTTTCAATATAACATCCTTTGCGAAAAGCCTTATCCTTACCCATATCATTCATATAATAAGAAGAAAACAAAGGTCCAATAACACTGCCTTGCGGGACTCCTTAATCGAGAAATGATCACAAGCATACAATTAGGGCCAGAAACCAGCACACGGATGCGGGTAAACTTTCCTTCGTAAACAGGATCATAAGGGAATGGAATAAATTACCTGCAGCAGTCTTTGATAGATTCCCTTCCGGTATCAAGTCATTTAATAAGATCATTAGTGCTAGTGTAAAGTAAAAAGTAGTAGTTGTAAATTACTGACACTAAATTTGTGATTTTCTGCTTGATTTAGAACGTTAAACTAGTAGTATTCTCTTTCCAGGGAATTGCTTGTTTCACTTATGTTTTTAACTTTACTTTATTATCATTCCAATCTTAAGCTAGTAATAAGCTCAACCTATAGTATTGTAAGCTGTAGTGTTAAACACTCGAAATATTTAAGTTCTGTTTGTATTCATGTATTATCATTATGTTAAACTAGTAGTATTTCTCGTAATATTTTTTTTTTCATGGAATTGCTGCTTGTAGTTTTGTTGCTGTTGTTGGGTAATTATGTACCTTATTGTCAGACAGCTCTAACTGACCACTCGATAAGTTAAATGAGTTTTTTACTTAAGAAAGACCACCACCTAATGTACTCAATTCCCCAAACTCAGTACCCAACTCCGTTATGAACCCTTTACCTTACCAACAACATTTTACATTCCACCTTGTTACTGCTAATGAAGTTAAAAATATTATATTCTATCAAATCAAAAGCCAGAGGAATGGATGATATCCCTATAACTTTCTTACACAACATTATTGGTGCTATTTTACCAATCATTACCCACATTTTCAACTACTGCCTTAAAAACGGAACCTTTCCTTCACTATGGAAACTAGCCAATGTTATCTCTGTGCCTAAGAAACCTGACCCCTCCCTACCATCCGACTACAGACTAATTTCTATCTTACCAGCGATTTCCAAAGCACTCGAGCGTCTGGTTCATGAGCAGGTGTTGGAATACTTAAACAACCATTCTCTCCTAGACCCACTGCCTTCGTAATGTACAGGCCGTACTGTACGTCCGATGACGTCACACAAAGAGGCGAACTGTTTCCTTCGTCCGACCCGTGTAATGCAAGGACATGATGCGTCTGTATCTTTTGTAATTATGAAATATTTACAAATGTTGTATTAATATTACAGGCGAGATCACTAAAACCTGTAATCGCATCATAACTCGTAAGTCAGGTTTATGTAATTTTAGGAGAAGTAGGTTTGAAGAGCGATCTACGCGGTCAAAACTTCAGTGTTTTACTCCTCAATGTACCCAACAAATTATTATGCATTAATACAAATATGAAGACAACAAACATGCAACAATAAATGTTAGTTCTATACCTCTAGATGGCCATAAATACAGTAGCTTTCTTAGTTTTTTTGGACACTTCTGGCACTATCCTTCGAAGATTTTCTTGAGATCCTTTCTTCTATACAAACATTTGTATCACTTTTTGTTTAGGAATAGCCCATGTTTTCCCAAATATTAATGCACTGATCAGCCAGATCTATTAGTTACTTCCCACATTCACGGAAACTACCGAGGAATGGTTCTTACTTGCATTCATTTTGGGGAGAAAAGGCAGCGCGTACTCAACATTACGAACCCAATAAATAACCATATGTAGGTTCCATTGGTTACTGTCCACTTTTATACTTGTTCTGTATCAACAATGAAACGCTCTGCTGTAAAACTGTGAAAGAAGAAAGTCAAAAGCAGAACTCATCATCAGCTCTGGAAAATGAGTGAAACATACACCTTTATTCTTTGTAATAGGTATTTTTTCGGTTGGAATTTTCGTTTCTCATAAAGGTTACCTGGCCCCACACGAAGAAAATGAAAATATTAATGTCTATTTACTTGTATAGTTGTATTTTCGCCGTGGTACGCACAAGTTCTCAGCGTTGTGGCAAAATTTGTAGCACATATTTCCACAAAAACGTGTTATACGATAACAATTAAATGAATAAATTACACGAGAATTATTACGTCCCTTGAATTTACATTACTCACCACGTGAAGATACCATGCCTAACCTAAACTGTGAGGTCTCATGATCTTAGTAACAGCTATTTACGTAAATCCTGATGTGATAAATTTAAAGAAAAACATGCAATATACTTAAAAAAAAAATTTCTCTCAACGGTCACAATTATCCTAAGAATGCCCCCAATCCTTATGGATTACATTCACAAGTACAACTTGTAACATTCACTCAGCTCGCCTTAATCGATCAGCTGACTGGCTTGGCGCGCTTTCTACAGTACGGCCTGTACATTACGAAGGCAGTGCAAGAAGGGACACAGCACAGCAACTGCCCTAAGTGACTGATGACATACGGCACGAAATGGACCAAAGACTGGTGACAATACTTACTCTCCTCGATTTCAGTAGCACATTTGACACTATAAACATCCAGACTCTATTAAACAAGATGCAATCTTACTACTTCGATCAACGAACTATTAATTTCTTTTCATCGTACCTCAAAAATCGCGCGTAACGAATGATAACCCTTGATCAAACCTCTCACTGGCTAACCAGGAAGGAAGGCACGCCGCAGGGTAGTGTTGTAGGCCCATTGCTCTTTATCCTGTACACAAACGACATTTCATCTAATTTAAAGAATTGTAGCTACCATCTTTATGCGGACGACTTACAAATTTACTGTCACTGTAACACCTCTGATTTGCCTCATGCCATAACAGGCATCAATGCTGACCTTCAGTGACTTAATGCTTACTCCTTGAAAAATTCCCTCCTTCTTAACCCCTCCAAGACACAAGCAATCATTATTGGCTCTCAAAAATTGTTGGCCACACTAAAATGCGAAACTATTCCTCCAGTTATACTGAATGGTAGAGTTATTCCATTCAGCCAAGCTGTGAGAAATCTTGGAGTGACAATGAACGAAACTTTAAATTGGTCTGAATATATAAAGAATGTGTGTAAAAAATACTTTCGATTCTTCATTCGGTTAAAAGAAACAGCGATATTTTACCTTGTAATGTGAGAGTCAAACTCATACAAACGCTAGTGCTTCCCGTACTCGACTACTGTGACGTCATTCTGGTAGACGCAACAAAAGAGCAGACTTCGAAACTTCAGAGAGCGCTTAATTGTTGCCTTAGATTTATATAGAGTCAGAGTTATGATACACATGTCACCCCATACTATCACACTATTTCATGGTGAAACCTGACAAACGACGAACGTATCACATACTGATACAGATATACAGACTGCTCTCTGAAGACAGACCACTATACATTTCATCCCAGCTTAGGTATTTGTCTTCCTTTCACAGCAGTAATACCCGCTCTAGTTCCTCCCTTTCTATTCCTGTTCACCGATCCTCTATGTACAACAATTCCTTTGTTGTGACGGGTTCTAGACTTTGAAATTCCCTGCCCGTCAGTGTCAGAAATTCCACCTCATTACTTAAATTTAAGACTGCTTGCCGAGACTACCTGCTGAATGTAGCTGACTAACTTGTATGACTGGAAGATCGAATGAATGTGAGTTAGAAAAGTCTAATGTATTTTTGTGTAGGTTATTATTTACTATATAATATTAATGTACTCAAACTCTGCTCTCAATGATGTATCACTACAGTGGTTAAGTGTAAGAGGGGGCCAAGAGCCCTAACTTCGCCACCTTCAAATAAATAAATAAATAAATAAATAAATAAATAAATAAATAAATAAATAAATAAATAAATAAATAAATAAATAAATAAATAAATAAATAAATAATCATCTCGTTACAGGATCGGGTATTTCTTCAACTTCTCTTATTCTCCGAGTTCTATTTAATGGAAATCTCACCACGCATTCAATCACTCCTTTGTCTAATTCAATAGTCCTCATTTCTTTTCTCCGTAGTCTTCTATGATCTACTCTATCAAAAGCCTTGGATAGATCAATGGCGATACAATCCATATATATATATATATATATATATATATTGCTAGTTGCTTAACGTCGCACCGACACAGACAGGTCTTATGGCGACGATGGGACAGGGAAGGGCTAGGAGTTGGAAGGAAGCGGCCGTGGCCTTAAGGTACAGCCCCAGCATTTGCCTGGTGTGAAAATGGGAAACCACGGAAACCCATTTTCAGGGCTGCCGACAGTGGGGTTCGAACCTACTATCTCCCGAATACTGGATACTGGCCGCACTTAAGCGACTGCAGCTATCGAGCTCGGTGATACAGTCCATTTGACCTCCTGAATCTAAAATATTTGGTGTTAACAGAAATGTCTACGTTGGTCTATTCTGGTCATCTACAGTCAATATATTGGTATCTTCTGACACTTTTCTGTCACCAGTGGGGTCGCGGGAACCAATATATTTGTATAACTGTAAAACAGGACAGTTGACAACACCGTACTGTTCTTGGGAAGATAAGTTTGCATAATTCGTAGCAATACCAATTGCGTGTTGACCAAGTCATTATCGGGGTAAGTCTGAAGCCCTTTACTCTGCGTGTTCACTATCTGAGCTAGTAGAACAAATACAGAACGTTGTTATCGGTAACAAAGAGAGGACTCATTGTTGACATAACTGTCGTCGTTGGTATTTCAGCGAGCTTCCTGGTCTCTGGTTTCCACTAACTTATCTGGATAAGAGTTCTTCTCCGCACCGCTTCACCAAGATTCTATATCACTGAGTCTGGGATCAAAATCATTTGATTCGAGAGGGAGGCTACTAATACTCTTATCTACTTGTTAGCTTTCCTCTGATGGCAGCAACTGTAAGCGTAAATGAGGCAACACTGTATGCGTGTGTCTGTCAGTGTCTAAACGACAGTTCAGCTCACTGAATCAGAGTGCGAATTAAGTACGAAGAAAGGATGCGCAAATTCTCCAGCCAGTAAAATTGTTCCCTCGGAATGATAACAATAATTTTATTTCCCCTTTCAGGTAAAACAATTCCCCTCCCCAACTCTGTTGCCGTAAGAAAATATTTATTACTGGTATGTAAATGTCAAAGCATCATTACAATCGGAGGTAACCACGATGGCATTTCCTGACCTTGGTCATGGGAGAATTTGGCTGCAACACGCAGAACTCCGTGAGGAACCAACTGTAACCGCCTACTGACCTTCCACCGTCTGTGATAAACTGCGCGCCAGAATGTCCTACTCAACATTGCGGTACAGTGAACCCCGGGTCTGAGAAGCCTGGAGATATGGACTTAAACATGTCCACCAATGTTACTGCTTTCCGCATCATTTCGAGTTAATTTTCACATTCACTGACAGATCTGAGTTAACGTACCATTTTTTACGTCACAGCAGTTGCTCAAAATAACTGCCACCAACTTCAATGCAACCATGGCATCGGCTTACGAGATTCTGCCGCACACTTTCCAAAATCCCCGGCGACTACCATGATTTAGCTGGAAAATAGCCGTTTCTTTGTCACCTCTCATTATTATTATTATTATTATTATTATTATTATTATTATTATTATTATTATTAGCGAATTCTCCGAGTATTGGAAAACGTTAAGCAAATAACTCAATTCTTCTGTGGGTTTTTCTTGTTCCGATAGGTTTTCATTCTTTCCGAGAAAGCTTGTTTACGTTCTTCCGACCACTTGGTCGGTTCTGTTTTTTGTTGTGGTTGCTGTGTTATACCAATTCTTTACTTTGTGTCTAAACACGTCTCTTTCTACGAAGTCTGTTCAACTTATTTTTGCGTTTATGAGGTCCTTTAAAGTTCGTTAAGCTAGAGTGTTGAGTTCTTATGTGAAGCTACATTATCTTATCCTTTTTGTCAATCGATTTTCTGGTAATCTAGTGAGATAACCGTCTTTTCCGAATGTTATCTGAGAACGTTTATGTTGTTTGTAAGCTGTAACCGTCTTGGATGTATCTTGCTCCTACGATTTTCCTAATGATCGTTCTCTCTTCATTTCTTCAAGTTCTTGTTTTCTATTGAGCGCCAGTGTTTCACTTGCATAAAGGACTGTTTGTTTTATGACTTGTAATGCCGAATTTTTATGTTTTGACATGGATTTTTTGTTGTACTGTTTTGAATTAATCCTACTGCTTTTTTTCAATTTTTGGAGACGAGTTTGTTGTGAGATCTTTTCAAGGTCTGTCTGAGAAATTCTCCGAGGTATTTAAAGCAAGCGACCCTGTCAGATGTACCATATTTTGTTCTCAGGTTCTTGATATCTGTCTTTGAACGTAAGAATTTAGTTTTCTCGAAAGATATTATTGGCCCCACCTTTTCTGAACTTCCTTTATCTCGAACTGTTTAGCGGTAGTCTCATCATCCTCAGTTAGTATCGTCAGATCATTTGCAAAAGCGAGGTATGGTATGTTGACATTATTATGTTTATTATTATATGACTTATTAATCGTATTCATTCAATTACGGGTTAAATATAACGTGGACAATGCACGAACATTTTTCACTACTTTGGGTAAATATACATTTTATTTAATATTTTGGGTCATTTTCTGTCCTATTCCTTGGCTGAATGGCCTGCGTTAAGGCCTTCATTTCAGAGAGTCCCGGGTTCGATTACCGGCCGGATCCGGGATTTTAATTGAGTCTGATTAATTCTTCTGGCTCAGCGAGTGGGCGTCTTTGTTTATCCCAACACTCTCGTCTTCATATTCAGACAACATTCTACACCATCGACCACCACAAACACGCAATAGTGATTATATACCTTCACATAGGGTTAGTGCCAGGAAGGACATCCGGCCGTAAAACAGGGCCAAATCCACATGTGCGACACACTTCGCACCCGCGACCCTAAATGCGTGGGAAAATCGATAGAAAAATTTTTCGGTCTTTTTGAGCACTTTTAGGTCATTTCTATGTAAGTATTAGGTCGTCAAATTCTCGGCCCTGCTAGAACTAAGACAATAATCAATAGCAGGTCATTCAGAATCACGGTTAGCCCATACAATGAAATAATCACAACTAAATATTACGAATTGCCATAACCTTAACACATGGTGTGAATGAACGGTTGAAGATTTTTAATGATCATATTTCAATATGTATCCACAATAGTTTTGATTATTACGTCTTTGCTTATATATTTGTGATTCATTTTATGGCTGTAGATGACATATGTGTCGAAACCGGTCCCATGTTAAATAAAAAGTTATTAGTATTGAATAGGTGGAACCTAATAGATATCTCATCTGCTGCCGTATGTACAAAATGCTGACCCGCAACACAGGTGTCATCTATGAGAGAATTGATACAGGTAACGCGGGTAAGGGTGGGTTTCCATTTGAGATTAACTTTGAGAGTAACTTTCGATATCCCCTTTCAGGTTGCTGTCCATTTGAGAGTTAATTTCGGCCCGAATAACTATCGAGAGTACCCGGCGAGTCCCTCGCCAAGATACCTTTCACGAGTTCTCGTCACACCCTGTCCACTTGTGCACCTGTAGAGAGTGGAGAGTAGTCGAAATGACCTCACACTATTACAGACAAGTCGCAGTAGCTGTGATTTTTTTTTTTTTTACACAGAATAATCTTCTTTGGTAATTGAATAACAATTTACTCTTAATTCAACTTTATTAAACAGTCTTACCTGATTCCTTAAGATGTGAAGTTTCCTTTGAACTTCTGGTCCGGAACACGAAAACTTCACTCCTATTTCCTCTAAAGTTTTATGTTTCTTCACTCCGTCACGGTAATCGGTACATTTCACATTCCACAAAATTTCTCGACTTTCATACATTTCAATTAACAGTTTTGTTTCCTCCAGTGACCAATTTTTAGCCATCTTGTAATTGAAAATAGAACCAAGCTCTCGATAGCTTCGCCACAATTCGAACACAGTTCGTATCTGGAGAGCTAATCTCCGAGAGGGCCAGGGAGCACGTGTCGACTAGCGAGCACATTGAGACAAGTTAACTCTCGGAGAGTTGCGAGGGAATTTCCGAGAGTTGCTCTCGGCACTGTGTCCATTCGCGAGTAACTGCTATCGAGAGGTTCTCGCCAGTATTTACTCTCAAGTGTACGGGCTCCTTAAGTATCTGAGGCCACTCTTCGAGTAACACTGACAACTGTGTGTGACCCTTTTCTCGTTGCTACATGAGGAACGCATTCTCAAAATTTTGCCGTGGAGTTTTGATGCCCCTTGTATACCTAATCCGGGAAGGATGAGGCAAAATTATTTACAGGGTGGCGCACGAATAGTTGACATTTGAAAAACAAATATAAAATGCAACTTATGTTCTACGTTGTTAAAAATTTCGCGCACACCTTCCCTCTTTCATGGAAATATCTGTAGAGGTGACACTGCTGCTTTGTCTCCAAATGCCTGCATTCCAGTGAGCTTTCTGCCATGGTCCGGCTCCATGGCTAGATGGTTAGCGTGCTGGCCTTTGGCCACAGGGGTCCCGGGTTCGATTCCCGGCAGGGTCGGGAATTTTAACCTTAATTGGTTAATTTCGCCGGCACGATGGGCTGGTTGTATGTGTCGTCTTCATCATCATTTCATCCTCATCATGACAAGCAGGTCGCCTACGGGAGTCAAATCAAAAGACCTGCATCTGGCGAGCCGAACTTGTCCTCGGACACTCCCGGCACTAAAAGTCATACGCCATTTCATTTTTTTTCTGCCATGGCCGACCACGGCCAACTCTCCGTTCAGCAGCGCGCCAAAACAGTTATATTTATTGCGAATCAAAGTGTGTTACGGTGACACAAAAGAAATTTCGTGCTGTATTTCAGACTAGGTGGGCATCAGCAAGGAACACCACCCTTCGCTTATACAGAATCTTTGAAGGACAAGGCAGTGTGAAAGAAGAAAAGCGACCACGTGCACCAGTGAGGGTCACCATGCAGCGCAGCCCACACAAGTCAACACGGGGTGTTTCAAGAGACAGTGGAATACCGCTCCATTAAGTCCAAAAAATGTTACACGGTGACCTTCAATTGTACCCGTACAAAATGCCTGTGCTACACAAGCTAACAGATCTTCACAGGCAGAAGAGTTTCCAGTACTCCTTATGGACTCAAGATAAAGATGAAGTACTGTTTAATATTTGGTTCTCATCTCAAAGGAGCAGTTAATAAACAAAACATTGGCGGTTTTGAGCTACAGAAAACCAGACATTCACGGAAGAAAACACATATGGGGAAAAAGTGAGTCTGTGTAGCTCTGTCAAGTCATGGGTTAATTGGACAATTTTCTTCAGTCAGACAGTCAATGCACAGCGATACAAGGACATGCTGGAGAATGAATTCATGCCTCAAATTCTCGCTGTACCTATTCATACGCAGTTGTTTATGCAAGGTGGTGCAACACCTCACACAGCTAACGATGTTCTTGAGTTCTTGATCGTGTAATGTCTCATCGTTACAACAATTATGGCGGATTCTTCTGGCCTCCTTAAAGCCCAGATTTAAATGCTTGTGATTTCTTTTTATGGGGCTATTTGAAAGAAAAATTTCAAAGCCGCATAGAAATGTGTGCTCGGTTTGTGCAGCTATCCAGTGAAATTCATGAAGACCTGTGCCGCAAAGTCGTCAGAAACGTGCGTACTCGTCTCGAAGACGTTATCCGCCGAAGTGGAGGCCACACTGAACATGTGATATAGTGAAATGTACACTGACTGACAGAGCAAATGCAACACAAAGGAGGAGTGGTTCGAAAGGGATGAAAGTTGGGGAAAAAACAGAGTCGGCACGGAAGAATAATTGATGTTTATTTCAAACCGATATGCAGGTTACACAATGCGCACGGCATCGACTCAGTAGGATGTAGGACCACCGCGAGCGGCGATGCACGCAGAAACACGTCGAGGTACAGAGTCAACAAGAGTGCGGATGGTGTCCTGAGGGATGGTTCTCCATTCTCTGTCAACCATTTGCCACAGTTGGTCGTCCGAACGAGGCTGGGGCAGAGTTTGCAAACGGCGTCCAATGAGATCCCACACGTGTTCGATTGGTGAGAGATCCGGAGAGTACGCTGGCCACGGAAGCATCTGTACACCTCGTAGAGCCTGTTGGGAGATGCGAGCAGTGTGTGGGCGGGCATTATCCTGCTGAAACAGAGCATTGGGCAGCCCCTGAAGGTACGGGAGTGCCACCGGCCGCAGCACATGCTGCACGTAGCGGTGGGCATTTAACGTGCCTTGAATACGCACTAGAGGTGACGTGGAATCATACGCAATAGCGCCCCAAACCATGATGCCGCGCTGTCTAGCGGTAGGGCGCTCCACAGTTACTGCCGGATTTGACCTTTCTCCACGCCGACGCCACACTCGTCTGCGGTGACTATCACTGACAGAACAGAAGCGTGACTCATCGGAGAACACGACGTTCCGCCATTCCCTCATCCAAGTCGCTCTAGCCCGGCACCATGCCAGGCGTGCACGTCTATGCTGTGGAGTCAATGGTAGTCTTCTGAGCGGACGCCGGGAGTGCAGGCCTCCTTCAACCAATCGACGGGAAATTGTTCTGGTCGATATTGGAACAGCCAGGCTGTCTTGCACATGCTGAAGAATGGCGGTTGACGTGGCGTGAGGGGCTGCCACCGCTTGGCGGCGGATGCGCCGATCCTCGCGTGCTGACGTCACTCGGGCTGCGCCTGGACCCCTCGCACGTGCCACATGTTCCTGCGCCAACCATCTTCGCCACAGGCGCTGCACCGTGGACACATCCCTATGGGTATCGGCTGCGATTTGACGAAGCGACCAACCTGCCCTTCTCAGCCCGATCACCATACCCCTCGTAAAGTCGTCTGTCTGCTGGAAATGCCTCCGTTGACGGCGGCATGGCATTCTTAGCTATACACGTGTCCTGTGGCACACGACAACACGTTCTACAATGACTGTCGGCTGAGAAATCACGGTACGAAGTGGGCCATTCGCCAACGCCGTGTCCCATTTATCGTTCGCTACGTGCGCAGCACAGCGGCGCATTTCACATCATGAGCATACCTCAGTGACGTCAGTCTACCCTGCAATTGGCATAAAGTTCTGACCACTCCTCCTTGGTGTTGCATTTGCTCTGTCAGTCAGTGTATTTCCAGGGTCCAAGCTGCCTGTGTCAAATTTCATTAGTGTTCTGTGAAAAATAAAGTTGTTATCCTAAAATTAAATGTGTCAACTATTCGTGCGCCAACCTGTATAAAGATGGAGAGTGCTTTCTAAGAGCTTTTTCGAGTTTTAAGTGAATGTTATCTTGTGATCACAGCGACGGGAGCTACAGTTTTGCATGGAACCCAACCCCGAGGACATTGCATCATTTAAGAATTCGGACGTGTACTGAGCATTTTCTTTCAGCCAGACTAGAAGAACGTGTTTCTCTTGTGATACGCCTAGTTCTATTAAGTTAATGAGGTACGGTTAACGTACAGTGGCCTAACTCCCTGGAACACAGTAAGACACCCAGTGTGAAGTCCAGCCTGACGAAACACACAACAATCTCGTTTATAAAAAGAAAAGGCTTGACACTTGAACTTGTTCACTTTCTCCTCCCACGTTATCTGGACGACAGCTAACAGCTACAAAGATTTGTGTAATTAAAACCCCGTTGTACAAGAAGGAGAGTTATCCATAAGAACACATGAACAATCTCTGTCCTATGCTTCGACATTTTCAATTCTAAGGTGACCACAAAGACATAGATGGACGGCGATTTGTTCCCGTGTCGGGCTTTATTGCTATGATATTCAAATCTTACAGCGAGCAGAATTTTGTTCTGAATATTAATATTGTTCAGGTGTATAAAGCACTTTACAACCTACAGTGGAAGATGGTTTAGTTAGCAGTACGTACAGAGTATATTATGTCTAAATCCAACCCACTTTCGGGAGCTTCTAAAATCACCTTCCTTAGCAGCAACACCTTCTTAAGTGGTGTATCGTGCCAGTGGATGTTTTAAAGAAGACCGGTGAGAATATCAGGTGGTCCGAACGCTTGTCTGAATGGTCAGCATTGAAACCTTCTGTTCAGAGTGTGCCGGATTCGATTCCCGGCCGGGTCTGGGATTTTAATCGCTTGTGATTAATTGTTCTGGCTCGGGGACTGGGTGTTTGTGTTTGTACGAACACACCCCTTTTCAACACACCACACTACCACCCACCACAGGAACAATTGTAATTAAACCCTTACATATAAGGTTGGCATCAGGAAGGGCATCCAGCCATAAAACAGGGCCAAATCCATATGTGCTACATAGTTCGCACCCGCCACCACACAGCGGAAGAAAAGGAAGAATAAGAATAAGATGTAATCAGGCGAAACGTGGCCGTAATGTGTTCTCAAATCTAAATGTCCCATTGATAGTAATTTATTGGTATTTTAGTTACATTCTAGCCGAGAAGATTGAAGATGAAATAATCAACTGAAAAGTGTTATCAAATTTCCCTTTGGAAATGAAATGGCGTATGGCTTTTAGTGCCGGGAGTGTCCGAGGACATGTTCGGCTCGCCAGGTGCAGGTCTTTCTATTTGACACCCGTAGGTGACCTGCGCGTCGTGATGAGGATGAAATGATGATGAAGACGACACATACACCCAGCCCCAGTGCCAGTGAAATTAACCATTGATGGTTAAAATTCCCGACCCTGCCGGGAATCGAACCCGGGACCCCTGTGACCAAAGGCCAGCACGCTAACCATTTAGCTATGGAGCCGGACTTCCCTTTGGAAAAATCAAATGATCATAAACATGCCCTTAAATAAAAATGTGTGAAGCCTAGCTACGTGAAGTATGAAGTACTGATAGACGGCCATGGCCTGTGTAGCTCAAGGTGCTGTTGCTAGGTAACACGGCGTCATCTACTTTATTACACGACACTATTTCGTAACACATTTTTTCGGATAACCGCCCAGTTCTAAGACATATTTATGTCAACATTTTCTTTCAGTAGAGGTACGTATGCATACCTACACCGCCAGTCACTCCAGCGTGTTTCTGAACTGACTGTCGTACGTCTTCTCCATGCGGTGCGAACAAGTTGAACTTGGACTCAACTGAAAAATTAGGCTTCACTGCTCTATGGAGAATAATTAAACTGAAGCATTTCACTTTATTTTTATTTGCTTCTGAATGTTTTCTTCCTAATGAATGAGTGAATACTTTTCTCCTGTTCAAGATTGGGCAACAATCTTACATTTAATGTAACGTTAGATTACATTTGTTTTATCTGTGAAGATGAGGACGGATGGGGAGCATTTGACTACCAGTTTCAGTTAACTAGATCACAAATAAAAGAGTTACTACATCACTAACAACTGCCGTACAGCAGTTGACCTTTCGAATATAACTATTAATTGAATTAGCTTCATTCCTGAGAGACCGGCGTTCAGTTCCTGGCACTGTTCGTGGTGTTGATGTGTGTTTACATTCAACTAACTCACTTGTCTTGGCGGTGAGCCTGAAGACAGCTGCACAAAACTCGGCAAGTGCGTACTTTTTTCACTTGTAAAATGTAAATTCGTATTCTCGTCAGGTGGTTAGCTCCTTCCAGACGCACCCGCAATGGAAGTGAGCTGTATGTAATTCTTTAACCACATACGGTACCAGCCTTCTTGCCAATCTTAAATTTATGACAGAACCGGGAATGGAAGCCAGGTCACCGAGGATGTCAGGTAATATCGCCAATGCACATGTTTTCACCTTATACGAGTAGCTATTGAGATGGTCTGGAGATACTTGAGGACATCTTTAGCCGTACTCCACTCGTATCAGACAGCTGCCCAATATGTTCGAACTCAGACCAGGCGAACGGCATTACAATAAAACATGCCAGGCGGCCATGGTCGTCTATATGGTCCGACACCGTTCCTGTTTTCACCGTCAGCATTTTGGCCGGCAGGGTAGGGGAGGTGGTGGTATACAATGCATAATCACTAGACTCCACGCCAAAAGCCTGGATTCAATTCCAAACCTCTCCGAAGTGCTCACATACAGTAAGGACATATGAGGCTGTTCATTGTGATTCGTCCGTCGGATGGAGGTGTTAAGCCTTCAGCACACCCCTTGGTGCTATTCGACTGGAGTAGAACGCTACGTGCCCATACCGGGTTCCACCCTCTCCCTTCCTACTATCATATATCACGTTATTCATTTCATTAACTCCTCTGATAAGGTTGACGTCAGGAAGGGCATCCGGTCGTAAAAACTCGATTCATCTCACTTCATAGCCGACCTTGTAGAGAAACTGAAGAAGGGTTGGACATCTTTTCAATGAACAACTTTTACTAGAAATTCTTTCATTTTTACCTCTTCCTTTTTAAAAATACGTCGTGTTCAAATCAAGGAAACAGTTTGATGGAAAGGTAGTTCCAGAAGAATAATTATGCTTCCATAAGCATGGAAAAGCAAGTAACCGAGGTGGGAGAAGATCAGCTTGGCTTCAGAAGGAATGCAGGAACACGTGAAGCAATCCTGAATTTACCTCTGCTCATAAGAAGCCAGAATTAAGGACAACCCCAAGTACATGACGTTCGCAGATCTAGAAACGGCATTCGATGATGTTGATTGGACAGAGTTGTATGAGATTCTGAAGGTGATCGGGATGAGATACCGAGAACGAAGAATTATCTACAATCTGTATAAAAATCAGTCTGCAGTGATAAGAATCGAAGGCTTTGAAAAAGAAGCTGCAATCCAGAAAGGAGTGAGGCAAGGTTGCAGTTTGTCTCCCCCTCATGTTTAATGCTTATATAGAGCAAGCGGTAAAGAAAATCAACGAAGAATTTGGAAAGGGAATCACAGTCCAAGGAGAGGAACTCAAAACATTGAGATTTGCCGATGATATTGTTATTTTATCTGAGACTGCAGAAGATCTTGAGCAATTGGGGAATGGTGTGGACAGAGTCTTGGAGAAGGAGTACAAGATCAAAATAAACAAAAGTAATTGTGTGGAGACGAACGAATTCAGGCGATGGAGGATATATTAGATTAGGAAATTGAGCCTTAAAGGATATAGATTAACACTGTTACCTGGGTAGTAAAATAACTAACGATGGTAGAAGTAAGGACATACAATGGAGACTAGCACAAGCAAGTGTGGCCTTCCTTAAGGAAATAAATTAGTTCACTTCGAATATTTGCTAGTGGTTTTACTTCGCACCGACACAAAATATTGATATAGGAATTAGATGTTTTTGTTCGTCTGGAACATGGCATTGTATGGAAGTGAAATGTGGACGATAACTTGTTTGATGCTTGTTGTTTTAAGGTGCCTAACATCGAAGGTTATCGGCCCTGGACGATAACTGGCTTAGAAAGAAAGATAATAGAAACTTTTTGAAGTGTGGTGTTACAGGAGAATGCGGAAGGCGATATGGGTAGATCGAATGACGAATGAAGAGATACGGAAATAAATTTGTGAGAGGAGATCGATTCGGAAAATTTGACGAGAAGAAGAGATAGAACGATAGGAGACATCTTAAGACACCCAGGATTTCTTCAGTTGGTTTTGGAGGGAAGTGTAGGCGTAAGAACGGCAGGGGTAGACCAAGGTATGTAGGATACGGCAATTACGTAGAATTGAAAAAGCTTAGCACAGGACAGGGTGGTAAGGAGACTGCATCGAACCAGTCTATGAATTGATGACTAACAACAACAATTATTCGTTGTATATTTCAGTTGTTCCAACACAACATATTTATCGACCACAGTGTTATTAGCACTAAAGTGGGTCAAGGTAGGGAACATTCCTCCTCTCTGTGGTTGTACAGTTACAGGATACGCTGATAATTATCCCCTTGTCGATACGCCGCGCCCACATGTGGTTACGCAACGAATGCACAGTATAAAGTTTCCTAGACTAATATCGTAAGCAAAATGCCTCTCAGCGGTTCAGGGTCATGTTATTTCCAGTCATTTAACTTAAATAAGAAACAATTGAAAATGCCGATTTGCATTCTGGATTACTAACGCGCAGTGGATTCATTTTGAATTCAAATTTACAACCTCTTCTATCTTGAAGTACCGTGAGATAAACCGGATCATTTTATTATTTCCAGGAAGTACCGTATGAGGCATCAAGTGTTACGAGTTGATATTTACAGTGTAATATTGCAAGTGAAGTCATAAAAGAAGTAGATGAATATTGTTACTTGGGTAGTAAAATAACCAACGATGGCAGAAGTAAGGACGACATAACATGCAGACTACAGCAAGCAAGAAAGAGTTTTCTTAAGAAAAGAAATTTGCTCACTTTAAACTGATATAGGAATTGAAAAGATGGTTTTGAAGACTAAAGATGAAAGTGAAACATGGACGATAAGTAGCACATAAAGAAACAGGAGCCTTTGAAATGTGGTATTACAGAAGAATGCTGAAGATGAGATGGATAAAATCATGAATAAAGAGATGCTGAATAGAATAGGTGAGAGGAGATCGATTTGGCTACATTTGACGAGGAGAAGGGATACGATAAGACAGATCTTACGACACCCAGGATCTATTCGCTTTGTTTTTGAGGCAAGTGAAGGCGATAAGAATGGTAGGGGTAGACCACAGTATATGGCAAGCAGATTAGAGCAGATGTAGGATGTAGCAGTTATGCAAAAATGAAAATAGCACACGATAGGGTGGCATGGAAAGCTGGATCAATCCAGTCTTTGGACTGATGACTCAAACATATTTATTGTTTAGGGTAATGTCAATATTCGCCTTTCTCTTAATTTAAGCCACAGCAGTTTGTGTGTGTATAAGTGATATAGAAGGGGGGGAGGGGGGGATGCTGTATGAATGAACTTGTGAAGTTCAGGATATCAGAAAGGAACAAGAGTTGGTGAATGGTAGTCGGTGAGAGCATGAAATAAAGAATTCTAGACCGGGAATGTGGAAGGAACTTTATTCTATATCCGAGTAAGGCTAGAAGAGCTGAAGAACTAGAGCTCAGAAAGGATTACGCAATTCTATCGCAGAATCACATTCAGAGTTTGTCTAGTTTCCTGGGAGGTGACATTATGAGCAACTAGTCTCCCTCCTCATCTAAACCTGCAATTATCAACGCAGAATATACACAATCATATTCATTTTTTTCAAGCAGTGTCCTTGATCTCGCATGTGGTAGACCTTGAGCTCTCGGCAGACTAACAAAGTGGCTCACGAGACGCGGTGGTCGCCACGTGAAACAAATATAGCACAGGGCCTTCCGAGGCTTCTTCATTGACATTTCAAGCCTAGTCTTTGTTTGATTCTCCGCACGTTCATTACTGGCGCTTAGTGTAAACTAAGACTTGAGAATATACATCTGAAGAAAGCCTTCACTAACACTGTGTTTACAACACCATGCCTTTTTTTTACAAGTTGTTTTACGTCGCGCCGACATAGATATGTCTTATGGCGACGATGGGATAGGAAAGGGCTAGAAGTGGAAAGGAAGAAGCCATGTCATTTTAAGGTACAGCCCCAGCATTTGCTTGGCGTGAAAATGGGAAACCACGGAAAACTATATTCAGGGCTGTCAACGGTGGGGTTCGAACCCACTATCTTCCGAATTGAACCTAATAGCTCCGTGACCCAAACTGCACAGCCACTTGTACTGTTTCATTCGTAGTGATAAGATGATGATGATGATTGTTCTTTAAAGGGACCTAACAGCTAGGTCATCGGCCTTTAATGGTACGAGGTGCAACGAAATGAAACTATAATTAACACTTCAACATGTATCCACTGACTAGAATGTCAAATTAGTGATAATGAAAAAAAAAAAGACCATGAACCCAAAACAATCAGTGGATCCAACTTACAATGCCTTCATTTTGAGATGATGCTTGTTGTCCAAAATCCAGGTCTCCGGCCCCTCTTAATAGCACTAATCACCGGTAAAGCAGAAGCATGGTGTTCCTCACATAAGAGCACCACCCACACGCAACACACAAATTGGGACTAAGTGGAGCCCTGAAAATTCGCGCTCAAGCCGCCTCAAATTAGAGAAACTTTAACTTGTCTAAATGACATCGTCTTAAATATTATGAAGGATTCACTTAACATTTTCTTACCACCATCTGTACTTCACGTGATAGGGAGTCAATCCTACTGGGTGGTCCATATGTCTTGCTACCGCCCCCTCCCCTGAAATAGTATCTTGTTATCCCTAATTCAGTTTTTCTTTTGCAGAAATGCCTGACAACTTCCTATAGTGTGGAAGAGCATTTTGTTGTCGGTACTTGGGCTCATGGACGTCCACATACTGGCAAGACCATGGAGGATGTGCAACGAGATTTCGCGAGACCGCACCTCCTAAAGTGACAATACTGCGTTATTTTCATGATCGTTCCGTATTGAATAGAGAAATAAGAAGATGTACAATATTAGAAAGATCCACCTTTCGATACTTCGTTGTAAGTTGAACTAAAAAGAAGTCACAACTTGTTTATTGGGACTGGTTTCGACACATTACAAGTGTCATCATCAGCCAAATAGTATTAGTTGTTTTAAGATCTTTATATCTTGCCCTACTTTATTATTTGGCTGATGATGACACTTGTAATGTGTCGAAACCGGTCCCAATAAACAAGTTGTGACTTCTTTTTAGTTCAACTTACAACGAAGTATTGAAAGGTGGATCCTTCTAATATTGTACATCTTCTTAATACTGCGTTAGGCAAATAAACTGTTTTATTGGGATGTATCTAAGACCAACCGAGGCCTGGAGCACCAACCAAACGACATACCACATGTGCAGGAGTGGTGGAATCTGTGCAAAGTAGTCACTCCGCAAACGGTCTTCTGAGCTTGGAATCCCGCAAACAACACTGTTATGACACATGAAGAAGGATCTTTAAAACAGCAGCCGTCAACGAGCTCAATGATGATGACATGCGCAAGACTGTTGGAGGTATTTCCGACACTTCTGGAGCGGCCTGAACTTTTCTTCTCCGATGAATGTGCAATGTATGGAAGTAGTGCACGTGCGAGGAATGTTTACGTCTGGTCCAAGGGAAATCTTCATTTATTACGAAGAGCTGGAAAATCCCCCCCCCCCACACACACACACATGTGATGCTCTGGGTCGCTATTTCCGCTGAACACTTGTTAGGCCCCTATTTCTTTGATGGTGTAGCCAATCAACACTCGTATCTCGCCATGGTACGGGAATTTTTTGTTCCAGAGCTCCAAAGGCTGAATCTCTTGGAACATTCCTGGTTTCAGCAGGATGGAGCACCGCCCCACTGTGCCATCGCTGTCAGGAAATATTTAAATGAATTGTTTCCTAACAAGTGGTTAGGACGCGGATCGGTACCTCTTCCGGCGCTTGTGGATTCGCCTCCCAGAAGCCCTGATTTCTCATCTTGTGACAATGCCCTTTGAGGCATTATTGAGGCGAAGATATCACAACAACGGTATCAAACAACAGAACAAGGAACGATGTTGTTAGGGCTGCCTTTGATACAATCAGCAAAGGTTTGCTTCGTAAAATATCACACAAGTTATGACGCCGATCATTTTGAGGCAAGAAAATAAACATAAACCTGGTTGACGTCGAATCCACACTACCTGATATACTGTATTTTAAAGCCATGCAAAGTTAAGGGGGTAACAAGACATATGGAACATCCTGTATACTCATCAGTGCAAGTAATTGTGTTCTTGTTTCAGGACCCCCCGTAGCCATTTACTATTTGTACGCCCACATCTCTCTTGGAGAATAATTACAGAACAAATCAAGGGGCAATGCATGGATAATTATTTACTGAAAACAAAAAGTTACACAACACGGTACTCTGTTAAGCGTAGGTTAACATTACCAAGTTCAGAAGCTGCCTCTGTGGATCAGTGGTAGACCGTCGGCCTCCGGATCCCAAGTTAGCGGGTTCAAACCCGGCAGAGGTAGTCGGATTTTTGAAGGGCGGAAGAAAGTCCATTCGACACTCCATGTCGTACGATGTCGGCATGTAAAACATCTCTGGTGACACATTTGGTGTTTACCCGACAAAATTCATTAAATCTCAGCCATAGACGCCCAAGAGAGTTTCGGTTTACTCGGTCTGCCATCTAGTGGGCCTAGAGTAAAACGGAACGTCGAAATTGACGAGCAGACAGCCAGATGGCGTCAAATTGAAATGTCTGCACACGGTAGCTGAGGCCATATGATTATTATTTATTATTACTAAGTTCAGAAGTAACATGAATTTAAATGTTAAAGAAACCGTCCAGGTTCTTGTCTTACCCTGATGTGCAAGTGAATTAACGATACGAGTAGCTGCCGTTTTGGCAAAATGGCGCTGTGGATGCAATATGTCGTCAGACCTCGCACTGGCCGTGAGAGATGTACACATGTACAGGCAGGCTTCTGAACGTCAAGCTCGGCCCAAATTGGGCAGCCTACAGGTTAACTTGCGTGCCTGCTTTCTTCTTCCTACTGCGATAATCAAGGACGCAGTTTATTTTACCTTTGCTTCTTCGTTGTTTCGATGCGAGACTCGCGTGAATTCAGACAGGAACAGGTGTACCATGCCTCAATTTATACAGGATTCCTCAACACATTCTTGTATTTAAATAAAGACTATTTAGTGTTATGTTAGCCATTACAAACTTATGTATAAATTTACTTCCTAATACGTCTTATGTAACTAACAATATTTCACTCCGTCGAAGCCTCCATGGCTCAGGCGGCAGCGCGTCGGCCTCTCACCGCTGGTTTCCTTGGTTCAAATCCCGGTCACTCCACGTGATATTTGTGCTGGACAAAACGGAGGCGGGACAGGTTTTTCTCTGGGTACTCCGGTTTTCCCTGTCATCTTTCATTCCTGAAACACACTCCACTATCATTTCATTTCATCTGTCAGTCAATCATTGCCCCAGAGGAGTGCGACAGGCCTCGGCAGCCGGCACAATTCCTATCCTCGCCGCAAGATTGGGTTTCATTCATTCATTCCATCTCTGACCCGGTCAATGACTGGAAAACAGGTTGTAGGTTTTCATTTTTAATTTCATTTCACTCCGTCGAACATTTGCTTCTGAACAAAATATTTCAATATTTAAATAAACATAATTAAAAATTAGGTAAATATGACCATAAATGTAATGTATTATGGTATTATCGAAAAGGTTTAGAAGCAAAGAGATACATATTGTATAAGTTACAAATATATTAAACACCATTAATTTTATAGCGAACTTCTTGAAACACATTCAATAATTTAGGAATCCCCTTCACACAAAAACAAATTATACTAAACCTAAGCATATATTTTAGACGTGTAATTCTTCCCCTTGCTCTCTTAGTTTGTGTTCTCATACTTGTTTATTTTATTCTTTTATTTTTAGAATTTGCTTTACGTCGCGCCGACAGAGATAGGTCGTATGGCGACGATAGGATAGGAAAGGCTAGGAGTGGGAAGGAAACATCCGTGGCCTTAAGGCACACCCCCAGCATTTACCTGGTCTGAAAATGGGAAAACACGGAAAACCATGTTCAGGGCTGCCGACGATGGGAATGCAAGCCGACAGTTACGTGACCAAGCCTCGCAGCCAGACGTTCGACCACAATGGAACTAGCCCTACCGGGGGCCGGGGATGTAAAATTATAATTTGGGGAGAAATGTTATTGTTTCATCCACAAGCGATGAGTCTCATTTCCACCTGAACGCAGCCACCTCTATCTGGAAGCAAAAGCCATACTGTCGACCTCTACAAAACCGTCAATAATAAGAAAAAAGATGGCCTTGATTTGGATAAAATGTATAATTACTATACGGCCTGGTGATGTTTGTTCATAGTCCGTCACACTCAGGAAATCTCACACGCATACGTAATATTCCGCCGAACTCATTACAAATGACCTTACGAAAGATACTGTACTGTAGGCCATACCTAGTCAAGGGGTTGGATAGAACGACTTGTCACTCGCGAATGACTACATTTTAATACTCCAGCGTCCAGCTCCATGGCTAAATGGTTAGCGTGCTGGCCTTTGGTCACAGGGGTCCCGGGTTCGATTCCCGGGGCAGGGTCTGGAATTTTAACGATCATTGGTTAATTTCGCTGGCACGGGGGCTGGGTAAATGTGTCTTCATCATCATTTCATCCTCATCACGACGCGCAGGTCGCCTACGGGGGTTAAATCAAAAGACCTTCACCTGGCGAGCCGAGCTTGTCCTCGGACACTCTCGGCACTAAAAGCCATAACGCCATTTCATTTCAATACTCCAGCATCTGGTAACACGACCAGCTGTTACAGGTTGACCCAAAAGTCCGTTAACATTTGACGAGGCAACACTTCGCTGAATAATGTAGGTAGAGAGGTAATAATTGACACACATGATTGGCATGATGTGGTGTTTTATTTACACCATAATAAACTACACAAGAAGTCGCAAGTCTACCGCGATCGTTCGACCTCATTAGCGATGCTAAAAGACAACATCCACTGCAGTGTCTCACCATACCTACGGATATGCTGTACAGTGCTGTTCACAACATCGTCCCTCGACTACAGGTATCGTTGATGAATGACGGCCGACATGTTGAGCGTGTGTTAGCTTCTTTGCTAAGCCTCGATTGTTATGTTAATTATTGCTTATGTATCGTATGAAGCGCCATCTGTTGGTCATTTTGTGTACTTTATTTTGGTGCCAATAAAACCCCATGTCATGTCAATTATTACCTCTCTAGCTCCAATATTCACCGAGCTCGATAGCTGCAGTCGCTTAAGTGCGGCCAGTATCCAGTATTCGGGAGATAGTGGGTTCGAACCCCACTGTCGGCAGCCCTGAAGATGGTTTTCCGTGGTTTCCCATTTTTACACCAGGCAAATGCTGGGGCCGTACCTTAATTAAAACCACGGCCGCTTCCTTCGCACTCCTAGCCCATTCCTGTCCCATCGTCGCCATAAGACCTAACTGTGTCGATGCGACGTAAAGCAACTAGGAAAAAAAACCTCCAATATTTCGTGAAGTATTGCCTCGTCAAATAAACGGAGTTTTGGGCATCTCAGTATATGTACTTTTGCTGGTTGTTCAACGTCGCACTAACACATCGAAGGGAAATGGCTAGGGTTAGGAAGGAAGCGGCCGCACCCTTAATATTGTACAGCCCCACCATTTGCATGTTGTAAAAATGGGAAACCACGGCAAACCATCTTCAGGGCTGCCGGTGGTGGGATTCGAACCCACTATCTCCCGATTGCAAGGTCACACGTACGCGATCCTAACAGCAGGTAAAAGAGCTATTATTAAATACATCGCAACTGGGAAATATCGTGGTGGTAATTATCACTTAAAGTAGTGTCAAAGTTAAAACACAATTAACAACAACAACAACAACAACAACAACAACAGGACTACAAGCAATTCCATGGGAATGGAATATTACAAGAAATACAGTACTACTAGTTTAACATTCTAAATCCAGCATCATATACAAATCCACGCATACCATAATAATTCAGATGCATTAATACTATAATTTACAGTGAGTTGAGATTTTCATTGAAATGACACAATCACAAATTTACAGAAATTTTGAGACAAACCGGAAATAAGAATGATAGAAATGGATGCTGTAAAATTCTAAATATGTCTTTCAATAAATTAAACTCAAATTGATAACTATTCATTTATTTGCATCTAAGGAATCGTTTTAGCGAGACATCTGTATGGAATTTGGAGTCGACAAATGTAGGATTCCGTGGATCGAAAGAAGGGAACTGACTCAGGGCCGATGTAACTACCACGAATAAAATAATCAGCTCCCTGATAAAAGAGTCTTCTACAGTATATGTCTCTCGGTCATGGCCATCCATTAGCGCTTCACACCACAGCCTGCACGGCTGCTGGGTAACATCTCGACACACATTTCGTATCGCTAATTACAGGTGACCCCCAGTCATAAGTCATGTTGATGTCTAAACGCGGGTGAGATACGCTGGAGGCTAGAAGGAGAAGGGCACTATTATGTGCCATGTACAGCACAATGCGAGAGTTTAACGCAGTACCGATCATTCGCATGAACTAAAAGGTAGAGCGCAGTAAACTATGGTAAAAATTCGCTTGTAAATCGGAGAACTGATCTTTAGAATGCACTACAGCATTTTCCTAAGGATAGTCTCTAATATGCTGTTAATGTTGGGTGAATGTCTTGTACTGTGGGGTTGTGTTTTCAATATTAAGCTATGAGTAAGTCACTGTACCGCTCAATGCACACTAAACCGTAGTGTTAAGGTATTGTAAATACTAAAGTTATATGTGAATTTATATACGAGTGCGTGTAATTATTATCCTGCACTGCTTGTAATGGACTGTTGTTGTTGTTGTTTTTATTAGAGTAATTTTTCCATAGATTACAGTAGTTTGATGCAGCCTTCCATGCCACCCTATCATGTACTAATATTTTAATTTCTACGTAACTATTACATCCTACATCTGTTCTAATCTACTTGTTATATTCATCCCTTGGTCTACCCCTACCGTTCATACCACCTACACTTCCCTCAAAAACCAAGATCTGTCCTATCATTCTGTCTCTCCTTCTCGTCAAATTATGCCCAATCGATCTCCTCTCACGAATATCTTCATTCGTGATTCGTTCTACCCTTCTCAGCATTAGCTTTCTTCTTAACACCACATTTCAAAAGCTTCTATTGTCGTTCTGAGCTCCAAGTTTCCCTTCCGTACAGCGCCTCATTCGAGGTGAAGGTTTTTAAAAACACTTTCTAATTTCCATATCAATCTTCGAAGTGAGAACATTTCTTCTCATGAGAAAGGCCTTCCTTGCTTGTGCTAGTCTGTTCTTATTGGTGCATCGTTCATTATTCTACTACCCAAGTAAGAATATTTTACTGCCTTAAAGACTTCATTTCCTCTTCTAGTTTTTCCAGCATCACTTGACTTTGTTTGACTGCACTCTATTTAATAATAATCTCTGACCGTCATAATAAACTTCATTTCTCCATACCAAATTATATTGTGCCCATTTTGTGTGTCTTTGATAGTTCCCGTCAATGCACCAGAGAAAGAAGCCGTGTAATATAAGGCCGAAATCACGTAAACAAGTTTTTCCCTCTATAAACCCAATATCTACTGTATACAGATCAATCTTATCTCAGACCAAATGCCGCAGTAGTTTGTCCTGTATGCTGCTGAATGCTTGACCCTCTGAGATAGAGAGCATCTAAATAACAGATGTAGTTCTTACGAAAGATCCCCGATCCACGTTAAAATTCTGAGAGCAGATATCGCCAGAGGTCAAATGCAGAGCTGTGCTCACTTTCTATGAGAAAGTGTTGTCTAAAGTTTTATGATCATCTCTCTCGAATGCCAAGACACCAGAATATCGCACAAAATTATTTTCCTCGTAATAGGACTATCTTTACATCGGACTGTTTTCAGAGCTACTTTGCTTTACGGGAGTGAAAGCTAAGTAAACTCAGGATATCTTATTCAAAAGATAGAAGTTTTTTCTTAGCAAATTGCTTGACGTCGCACCGACACAGATCATATGGCAACGATGGGACGGGAATGGGCTACGAGAGGAAAGGAACCAGCCGTGGCCTTAAGGTACAGCCCCAGCATTTGCATAGTGTGAACATGAGAAATCACGGAAAACCATCTTCAGAGTTTCTGACAGTGGGGCTCGAACCAACCAACTCCCAAACGCAAGCGCACAGCTGCGCGCCCCTAGTCACACGGTAAGTTATAAGTAAGCGACATGAAAGTAGCGAGAATAATTGCTGGTAAACAGGTGGGAAGAATTGTAGGAGGATACTCGGAATAAGGGGATAAAGGATAAGTTACGAATGAAATCGATGGATGAAGCTGTACACGGAATCCGGCTTCGGGGGAGGATCTTGTGAGGCGAATGGAGGAGTATAGGTTACATAGGAAAATAATGGACTGTTGTGGAAGGTAAGAAAAGTAGAGCGAGACCAAGACGACGATGGTTAGACTCGGTTTCTAACGATTTAAAGATAAGACGAGGCCACGGAACTAGTTACAAAAAGAGGATTCTGGAGGCGCTTAGTAAAATCACAGAAGCTTGCAGACTGAACGCTTAAAGGCATAACAGTGTATACTGAAGATGTAATTATGTATGTAAGGTACTGAACCACTCCGTGGGAAACTGAAGTGAAGAAGGAACAAAGAAGAATATTCAGGAACTGGGTACACAGGATGAAGGTGGTTCTGCGAAAAGTAGTAAGAACTAACAACACACAGTCTGAGGAGAGAATAACTACATTCTCCATCACGTTTTTGAAGTCAAATCTCTCATGGAAAGTAGGATAATATTTAAATGCCCGAAGCAATCAGTGATAGAGTTCTTACTATCGCTATGGGTATGTATTGTTCGTCATACTCGTGAGTGAGCGGAGCATGAACATTGCTAAAGCAACATAAGTAAGAATAGCTACAGAAAGGAATGTTCACGAGAAACAAGTGACTGTCAACACGCACAGGTACTTCGCGACTGAAGGTTAAGAAAAGCTGGTAATCCTTGACCGAAGCACGAGTGTACTTACGAGCCCGTAGAGGAAGGAGAAACCATCAAAGGCAGGCGAAACTTCTCAATAGTGGACAGAAATGCTCGTTATTAAGTCCACGCTAATCGGAAAAACTGGAAAAAATTTGGGGACAAATTTTCCATATGAACACTTAGAGCTCTAATTAAAAAAAATACGTTCCTTCAATAAAAGTTTAATAGTAGGCCTAACAGAGCATTACAGTACAGCGATACTTCTAGATCAAAATAAAGGAAACATTAAGTTTCCTCTTTAAAAGGCCTGCCTGGCTGACTTTTACCCAGAGGCCCCGTGTTCGATTCCCGGACAGGTCAGGGATTTTTACGTGGATCAGAGGGCTGGTTCGAGGTCCACTCAGCCTACGTGATTACAGCTGAGGTATTTGGCGGTGACAGAGGCCCCAGTCTAGAAATCCAAGAATTTTGGCCGAGAGGATTTGTCGTGCTGACCACATGACACCTCAATCTGCAGGCCTTCGGGCTGAGCAGCGGTCACTAGGTACGGCATGGCCTTTTGGGGCTGTTGCGCCGTATTTCTCTCTTCTTTAACGGCCTACAGGAAGCTCCATCAAGCCAGTCTGTGGACTGATGACCCGAACAACAACAACAAAAATCACAAAGACATTTCGATCACTGCCGGTGTGGCCCAAGCGGTAGCGCGCTGGCCTACTAAACTCAAGTTGGCGGGTTCAAAAATCCCGGCTCAATCAAGTGGTTTGGTGAGCTCAGATAACTCACAGACGTGTCGGTGGATTTACCGGCACGTTAAAAGCACTCCAGCGGATCAATGTTCTGGCACCTCGGCATTTCCGATAATCGCAAAAATATGAAGGACGTAAAACCATTATCTTTATTGCACTGTGGCTCCGTAGAGGCTCTGTATGGGAGTGAGGATTGCCGACCACGGAGGCCCTATCCGAGCCTGGCATTGGGTGGACATACTGTGATGTTCAATTGCTTCTCACCGACGAGCGGTTAAGGGCGCGCAGCTGTGAGCTTGCATGCGGGAGATAGTGGGTTCAAACCCCACTCTCAGCAGACCTAAAGATGGTTTTCGGTGGTTTCCCATTTTCACACCAGGCTGTACTTTAAGACCACTGCAGCTTCGCTCCATTACTGGGCCTTTTCTATCCCATCATCTTCATAAGAGCTATTTGTGTCGGTGTGACGTAAAGCAACTCCCCGCTTTCAAACACACAAAGGCATCAAGGACATGGTGCTACGGCCTTCCAAGTGGATCGGTGCTGAGTGGACGTCAAACCAGCCTTCAGATCCAGGTAAAAGTCGCTGACCTGACCGGGAATCGAACCCGTGACGTCCGGATAAGAGGCAGACTCGCATTCATATTTCCTATTTACCTCCCTTGTTTAACTTCTTTGTTTCTTTCGAGCCTGGTGATTTTAGGTTTGTCATCCCTAGAGAGTCTTAGATGTTTACACCTTTTATTGCCCTTACGTTTCTTGAGACAATACCTTCATTTTCCAAAGGGGCGGAACTCTCCCTTCGTAATTAAGAGGTAAGAAGGAATGGCTCTCATATTTCCCCTCAACAAAACACTCACCACCAACTGACACTTTCCGCTCAGGCCTCCTTCAGAAAACACCAGACACGCTTACCTGAAACAGAAGAAACACAGTTATTGAAGCTATTGAGCAATAAACACATTCGCTGACAAACAGAATGGGCTGGACGGACAATTCAATTCACTGATTGAAACACTGAAGAGTGAGAAACTCGTTGAAAACTAGTATAAGGTATACTAGATTAGGAACAAGGTTGTCTGTCTGTCTGTCTGTCTGTCTGTCTGTCTGTCTGTCTGTCTGTCTGTCTGTCTGTCTGTCTGTCTGTCTGTCTGTCTGTCTGTCAATAGCTCGCCCTGCTTTCCCATTGTTATATTTGTACATATTAAAGTTTGTTGTGTTGTCACTTGCGGACGATCAATCAAACAATACTAAGTTAGTGTATACAGATTGTACAGATCATAGATATTCCTCTCCTCGATGTTCATCTTGTTGGCCTGGGAGATGTCCCGTTAAAAACCCTGGAGCCATGCATGATCGAGGATAAAGAACATGATCCCCGGCTATATAGGCAATCCACCCAACATTTGTGCGAAGCAGTATTGCATGCTACAACCGAGTATGAACAGTCCGGCCGAGTATGTTAATGTTCGGTCATTTCTGTTTATGTCGTGTCTGTCTCTGCAGGTAATTTGTTTGTTTGCCGTAAAATAATACCACCACCACCACCACCACCACATGGTATAGTGCTCTAAGTACTGGCGCTTCACGACCTGTCTCCACTGCATGGTAAATTGCTTGTTGCAGGTTCTCTCCAGTTAGACTTCTGAGTTCATCTACCCATCTCAATGTAGCATGTACTCTGGGACTTCGTCCAGCGACTTTCCTTTCATTGACTACCGGTATCTTCTCCAGTCCACTGGGTCTTCTATGTGACCGAAGAGCCTGAGCTGTTGTTTGATAATTGTCGATAAGTCTTACCTTGATGCCGAGCTGATTCAGGATTAGCTCGTTCGTTCCGTGTGCCGTCCAAGGTATTCGCAATATTCTTTTGTAGAACCACATTTGCAAAGAGTCGATCCTGTGGCAGTCTCATCTTTAACGTCCAGGTTCCTGCTGCGTAACTGACAATGATAAATAATAAATAAATAAATAAAAACACTTTTCCCTTTGCGAAAATCAAATGATCGTAAATGTGTCTCCCGGTCATGGCCATTCATCAACGGATGCTAATTTCAGATGGCCGTCAGCCATAAGACAGACTGCCCGGTTGCTAGGTAACATACCTTACGTCACAGCCTGCACGGTCGCTATGGTTACACTTCCGTCACACATTTTGTCCCGTCGCGTTACACACATTTTCCGATGACCTCCAGCCATAAGACGCATATATGTCAACAGGAGTGACCGCAAAAACGTAAGTCTTGTCTTTGCAGTAATGGATATCATTCCAAATGCGAGTAAGTTTTACTGTCGAACGCCTCGCCATCGCGGGTGCGGACCTCAGGTTCACAGTCCCCAGTATTAGGGACAACAGATCTAACTTACTCAAAGCCAGTAACCCTTACAATATCAGGCAGGTTGTTAGGGCGATCTATAATCTTCACATTGGTCTTCTTGGTGTTCAAGTCCCTACATAGTACTCAGTAGCAAGTAATTAATATAGGTGATATTTTTAACACAGTAAGAGTACATGATCATTTAGAATAACTCCCTTCCGGTCATAATATTAATCTTAAGATTAACAAGTTTACGAATGTCGAATTCCTATGGACACAGTCTATATCGTTGTTTTAAGAAACAATACCACCAGGTCGAAAGAAACATACAAAACTCTAAAAAATAGACCAGAAATCTTCTGAATTCGTAAATGAAAATCCATAGCATGTCTCCAGACATTCCACCGGGTCAGAAATGGAATGAATGATGCCTCCAACTGGCGGTGATGATAGGAATAATGCCGGCTGCCGAAGCCTGACGCAGTCCTCTGCGGCATTGATTAATCACATACAGATGAAATGAAATGATTTTGGAGAGTTTCTGGAATGAAAGATAACAGGGAAAACCGGAGTACCCGGAGAAAAACCTGTCCCACCTCGGCTTTGCCCAGCACATATCTCACATGGAGTGACCGGGATTTGAAACACGGAACGCAGCGGTGAGAGGCCGGCGGGCTGCCGCCTGAGCCACGGAGGCTCACTTTCCAAATTAGTCACTTGTAATGAAGTACATAAATTAATTTGCAAGAGAAAAAATATAATTTCTGTAGGTATTTTTCCATATTAGTTCCTGATATTGAGGCGCTGTATTCTGTTCGCTACATGATACTTCTTAAGCGATGGGACACGGCAGGTATAACCGTCTCATTATGTTCGGTGACCAGTCGAAGTCTAACAAACCAGTACCAATTAGAAACTAGGTGCCACATTCCCAAACACACATCGAAGAAGATTGGAACATTACAAATGTGCAGCGGAGAAAACAGTACGCTGCCGCCACACTCATCTCGCACTCTACGTCATTTCTATTATTCGCATGAGGTTCAATCACGGAAGTTTTGCAAGTAACCTCTACCGGATAGGAGTCCTGGAATCCTGTTCATGTGACCGCCAACCAATCTCAGATCTCAATCGCATTTGTCGTACCAACTTCAGCATGTGCAGTGGAAAAAATTTAATAACTACTTTACTTATAATCAACTTTCAACTCCCACAGCGTACTGCATTTCATCCTCTCAGCAATCAGAAGTGTATGAAGCAATAAGGTCTGCAGTATTAAAATACCGGCAAAAACAATGGACCGACAACAGCGGCAGTGTGTTCTGTGCCTGTATATACTTTTAGGACCCAGAAACATTAAAACTACGAAATCTGCAAGTACACGCAAGGAATACTTCATACGAGTGTATGTATTGTAAGAAAGTTTTTTACGTGCAAATAAATTACCGACACGAGGGTGACGTATTTGAACACCTTCAAATACCAACGGACTGAGCCAGGATCGAACCTGCCAAGTTGGAGTCAGAAGGGCAGCGTCTCAACCGTTTGAGCTACTCTGATTTGTTACCTAAAGCCAATTTTAAAAAGAAAGCAATTTTCCCTTCGTAATAATCTCTTGGTCATGGCCATCCAACAAGTGCGTCTAATTTCAGATGATCGGCAGGCGCAAGGCAGTCTAAACAGGAGGGTCTGGATTTACAGTGTGTACCGTAAGAAAGAGGCCATTGATCTGAATGTTAGTACTACCACAGCCGACATGATGCAGCGTAGATCTAGTGGGCCGTGGTACTACACCACACCACTGCACCGAGCAAGTGGCTCTGCGGTTTGGGTCACGTAGCTATCGGCTTGCACTCGGGAGATAGTGGGTTCGAACCCCACTGCCGACACCCCTGAAGACAGTTTTCCGTGGTTTCTCATTTTCACACCAGGGAAGGTGCTGTACCTTAATTAAGTTCACGGCCATTTCCTTCCCATTAGTAGCCCTTTCCTACCATATCGTCGCCACAAGACCTAGCTGTGTCGGTGCGACGTAAAGCAGATTGCAGAGCCTTGTATTTGAACACACACTGTTTGTCCCGTTTCTCTACTGGGTCGAGTCTGAGGTGAGGTTTTTATGACCGGATGCCCTTGCTGAAGTCAACCTCATCGCAGGAGTTAATGAGATGAAATGAATGACGCGATATATGGTAGTAGAAACGGAGCGGGCGAAACCCGATGGCGTCATATAGCCTACTCCTGTCGAATAGGACCAAAGTATCTGCTTAAGGCTTAACGTCCCCATCCGACGAACGAATCACCATCAACAGCGCCATACGAACACTGCGGAGAGGTTTGGAATTCAATCCAGGCTTTTGTCACGCAATTTAGTGATTAGAAATTGTATACAACCACCTCCCCTCCTCAACTTTTTTTTTAGATGATACTATTTCTACCAGAGGGACTCGAACCGGCTAACAATGGTGTCAGATAATTTAGACTCCAACGCCTGAACTACCATGCCACCAGGCGGGCAATTTCAACCCGCACTATTTATATAAATCTACAGGCCGTGCCCCTCTCAAGGTCACTGTATGACGTCACTTCCGTTATACATTTTGTTACGTCACACACATTTCCGGTTGATCCTCAGGGCTAAGATATTCGTCTCAAAAGAAGTCGAACCGACCGTCCACAAGTTTATTCAGTTCTCGGTATCACAGTTACGTACTTTTTGACCGATGCTGTTGTTCACTTCTTCGTTCTTGGATCGCATATTGTTGAGACTGAGGTTGGTCATTCTTTAGGGGGCTTTCTTTTTTACATTATCCTACATACTGTTAGAGTGGACACTCATTACGTATCTGTGCTGTAGAAATACCACCACTTAATGGGCCGTAACGTTATGTAGAAAACAAGTTTCAGTTGAACTTCCTGCTGTGTTTTATTGCGGTAAGAAAAGAACGTCTGGCGATAGCAGTAAAGCCATGCATTTAATGGTCATTCGTTGTAAAATTGACAGCCTCACAGATTGTATCAGTTTGTTTAGGATTCTCAGGTATTAGGTCATCATCACGTAGCTATAGCAGTGTCGATGGCGGGTGTGCCAAGGTCCTATAACGTACAGCGTGCCATCTTACGGCTGAACACTGAACGATCTGTCATTATACGCACATTCTTCAATGCGAAGTTTCAAATCTTCGTACGTCTGTATGTAGTCATGGTGGTAAATTATTCTGGAGGTTCGGAAGAAGTGGTTTCACGGGAAACACTGCACAGACCAATCTAACATTATAGGATTTATAGTCAGGACCGAAACAACACTTTCATGGGCCGCTGGTGGGAAGAGAAATATCAGAGACCCGCTATCATATTTCCTATTGTTGAATGGTAATAATGAAAAATGAAATGAAATGTCGTATGGCTTTTAGTGCCGGGATATCCCAGGACGGGTTCGGCTCGCCAAGTGCAGGTCTTTCTATTTGACTCCCGTAGGCGACCTGCGCGTCGTGATGAGGATGAAATGATGATGAAGACAACACATACACCCAGCTCCCGTGCCGTTGGAATTAACCAATTAAGGTTAAAATCCCCAACCCGGCCGGGAATCGAACCCGTGACCCTCTGAACCGAAGGCTAGTACGCTGACCGTTCAGCCAACGAGTCGGACAATGGCAATAATAATAATACTAGACCGAATTCTCTCGCTTGCCACGCCATCCTGGAGCGTTTACAAGCCCAAAATAGAGCGTCGAATAGGCGAATACCAAGGGGAGCTTCAGGAAAAGTCGCTCAACGGTGATCAGGTATTGTAGTCTAAGGTCCAAACAGTCTGTCTTTGTGGATTTCAAAAAAGCGTACCACTCGATAGACCGCCAGGTCCTGCTGAAAACGAAAACCTACAACCTGTTTTCCAGTCATTGACCGGGTCAGGGATGTAATGAATGAAGCATATATAGGCTGTTATTACAATGGGGTCGCCACTCCCAAGGTGATTTATTAATGAGTGATAAATGCTATGAAATGATAAAGGAGAGTGTTGCTGGAATGAAAGATGACAGGGAAAACGGGAGTACCCGGAGAAAAACCTGTCCCGCCTCCGCTTTGTCCAGCACAAATCTCACTTGGAGTGACCGGGATTTGAACCACGGTATCCAGCGGTGAGAGGCCGACGCGCTGCTGTCTGAGCCACGGAGGCTCCCAGGTCCTGCTAAACATTCTTAATGAATTCGGAGCTGACCTTATACTGCTAGCATTAATTAGAACCACCCTGAAGGATACAGAATCCAAGATAAGTTTTCAAAGAACGAAATCTAAACGGATCATGAAAGATTATCTTTTACGATGCTATCTGTCAAACGAAACAGAAACGGTTAAAGGATATCGCCGAACGAACTGGCATGCAGATATCCTTCGAAAAAACAGAAGTAATGACTTAAAATCAAAGATGCTTCACAAAACTCCCGACGAAACATGAGGAAATCAGCCGAGTAGAAAAATACAAGTACCAGGTTGAGATGATCATGAAAAATAGACTGGACAAAGGAAGCACTTACGGAAGGAATACACAAAATGGAAATAGCCTACCAAACGTCACGTACGATCTCCAACAACAACAACAACAACAACAACAACAACAAAAAAAAAACAACAACAACAACAAAAGCCTCTCAAAACACTTAACATACGTCACTGTTCTGAATCCAATAGTTATGTATACAGCCAAAACCCTACCCCTAAATGCGAACAAAGGACTCATCCAAGAACTGTAGAAAAAAGACCACAGAACCATTAGAGTAATCAGGGGATCCAATTACAAGAATAGCATTGAACAAACAAGATTCAACAAGGAAATCTATTGCAAGCTGTCCACTTCATGGCCGTATCGATGAGTTAAATCAACAAATTAATCTAAAAAGCCACCTAATCGATACTTTATTTCTTTTGCCTTTGGCAAACTTAAAAATACATTAACAAACACACTACATGTTTCGACCACTTAGTGGTCATCTTCAGCTGTATATAAAAAATCTTAGATGATAACATTTAAAAGCAAGCACATTGGATCTTAAAACTATATCCCATGGGAATCCAAAAACTATTGTTCTAGATGCTTTAAATGAAATGGAAGATGGGTGGGGGGGTTGGGGGTAAGGAGATTTATGTGAATGATACTTAAATTACAGTTTCGTTTACAATTGTGTCTAAAATACTTAAATGATGAAAAACATATTTAAAATATTTAAAAGCGTCTATGGTAAAATTCTTTTTGATAAAATTAGGTGACGTAAATAAAAAGTTCGTGTTTGTAATAATCTTCAGGCATTTGTGAGAAAATAATAACTTAATAAAAATTCGCGTCTGTGGTGCTGTTAAACACTTTGTTTTTAATAAACACACTTTAAAATATTCTAAAGTGTCTATGGTAAGGCGCTTATTCAAAAACACTTGTGCTTGAATGAAAGTTTATGTCAGATGCACCAGTCTTCAGGTATTTATTGTTTATATTTAATAACTTCCTTGAGTGATATTCTTGTGGTTAAAAGGCCGAGTTGACTGTTTAACTTCCGAGAATTGCTCTTCGGAATGTGATGAAAGAAATTGTGTTAGTCGTTTAACTTGTTAAAACCCTGTGGTGGCTTCTGTTATACAAAATGGCGATCTGATTCGGGCAGCTTGCCTCGCGATCTTATCTGGCAAATGTTTAATCCGCGTTGCCTTGGTGAACTGCCTTCGTGCACGACCTAGTGTGATAGCGGTGTGAACTTCGTGCACGACCTAGTGTGATAGCGGTGTGAACTTCGTGCACGACCTAGTGTGATAGCGGTGTGAACTTCGTGCACGACCTAGTGTGATAGCGGTGTGAACTTCGTGCACGACCTAGTGTGATAGCGGTGTGAACTTCGTGCACGAAGGCAGTTCTCCAAGGCAACGCGGATTAAACATTTGCCAGATAAGATCGCGAGGCAAGCTGCCCGAATCAGATCGCCATTTTGTATAACAGAAGCCACCACAGGGTTTTAACAAGTTAAACGACTAACACAATTTCTTTCATCACATTCCGAAGAGCAATTCTCGGAAGTTAAACAGTCAACTCGGCCTTTTAACCACAAGAATATCACTCAAGGAAGTTATTAAATATAAACAATAAATACCTGAAGACTGGTGCATCTGACATAAACTTTCATTCAAGCACAAGTGTTTTTGAATAAGCGCCTTACCATAGACACTTTAGAATATTTTAAAGTGTGTTTATTAAAAACAAAGTGTTTAACAGCACCACAGACGCGAATTTTAATTAAGTTATTATTTTCTCACAAATGCCTGAAGATTATTACAAACACGAACTTTTTATTCACGCCACCTAATTTTATCAAAAAGAATTTTACCATAGACGCTTTTAAATATTTTAAATATGTTTTTCATCATTTAAGTATTTTAGACACAATTGTAAACGAAACTGTAATTTAAGTATCATTCACATAAATCTCCTTACCCCCAACCCCCCCCCATCTTCCAATTCATTTAAAGCATCTAGAACAATAGTTTTTGGATTCCCATGGGATATAGTTTTAAGATCCAATGTGCTTGCTTTTAAATGTTATCATCTAAGATTTTTTATATACAGCTGAAGATGACCACTAAGTGGTCGAAACATGTCCTGTGTTTGTTAATGTATTTTTAAGTTTGCCAAAGGCAAAAGAAATAAAGTATCGATTAGGTGGCTTTTTAGATTAATATGTTGAAGGAAATCTATAGCAAAATACAGAAAATTACAGATAATCCGCACAACACGGGCACAATTTTATGGTCACCTCTAAAGAATGGACGGAAACAGGCTAACCAAAAAATATCTTTCACTACTTTAAATTCAAAACCCAAAACCACGAGACCTTGGTTTAGAAACACCGAAGACGACCTCCAAATGCTATAAATCAAACCCGAAGACACCTTTAAAAGGGAATGAATTTTGCTTTACGTCGCACCGACACAGGTCTTATGGCGACGATGGGATAGGAAAAGGCTAACAGTGGAAAGGAAGCTGTCGTGGCCGTAATTAAGCTACAGCCCCAGCGTTTGCCTGGTGTGAAAATCTGAAACCACGGAAAACCATTTTCAGGGCTGCCGACAGTGGGGTTCGAACCCACTATCTCCCGGTTGCAAGCTCGCAGCTGCGTGCCTCAAACCGCACAGCCAAGTCGCCTGGTCTTTAATCGAGATCTGATGTCTTTTAAAGGAGCCTAACATCTAGGACATCGTCCCTAAGAGATCTCTTCCGAAAAAGGAACCGAGGCGAACAATCGAAAAGATACGATGTCCCTTGGACAGAGAGGATGGTTGCCTAGTTGTACTTCCTCTTTAAACTATAATCACCACCACCACCACCACCACCACCACCACCACCACCACCACCTTGGACAGAGGAACGCAAACAGGTCCACTCACAAAGAATGAGGTAATTCTGGGCTCCAACGAAAGCAAAAAATCACTGCCAAATGTAACAAGACTTAACAAGGTTCCCGATGGCCCCAGTGAATAAACAACAACAACAACAACAACAACAACAACAAAATAATAATAATAATAATAATAATAATAATAATAATCGATTGTGAATGTAACCGCATGGCCCTACAGTCCCGCTGGGTCTTGACCTCCCAAGTGACCGCTGCTCAGACTGAAGTTCTGCAGATTACAAGGTGACATGTGGTCAGCGCGACGAATCTTCTCGGCCGTTACTCTGACCGTCAGATAGCTCCTCTATTCTTCTGACGTTGGCTAAGTGTTCTGCAAATAGCTCTCCTTACATGGCCGGGAATCGAACTCAAGAGTCTCCCAAGAAGAGGTAGGTTCACTACACCTTGAGGACGGGGCTGGTGAATGTAGCAGCTTTAAAGAAACCAGGATAATGCGCTCTTAGTTTAACTTTTATTTCGCAGTAAACAATACTGCTGAACCTTGTCTAAAATTCAGGTTTAGCTCTCGTGTTTACATGAACTGCCCACGGCGCCTTCAAGAGCAGCTCTGTGACAGTGCTACCTTCACATCTCTCATAGTGGTACTTTCAACAAACGGGCCTTGCTCTTAGCCTCTCGTCATTTTGCTAGTCATGTTGGCTCCTGACTCAGAGAAAGTCCTGGATCGTGACGAGCTCCGCCTACTGTCCAGCTGCTTGCTCCTTTGGCCGAACTACTTGTTTACTACATACTTTCCCTGTGTCTGATCTGGGTATATAGCCGAGATGAATCAGAATACGTTCCACGACAGGACTAGGAAAACAAACTCTAATGATTCACAATAATTCATCACAATTTCAAGGTGGGATGAAGCTTGTAACCCTGCAGTTCCTTTCCCACTAATGGAGACTAAAATTCAGAAATACGCACCAGGCATAAAGCTACAATATTTAATAAATTTTCAGATGATTTGGATATTGTCTTTCTTAATCCGTTTACCCTCGGACTCAGCGAGGGATCCCAGCTCTATGAACTCAAGGGCAGTGTCCTGGAACGCGAGACTTTGGGTCTGGGAATACAACAGGAGAGGAGGACCAGTACCTCGCCCGGACTGCCTCACTTGCTATGCTGAACAGGGGTCTTGTTGGGGGATTGGAAGATCGGAAGGGATAGACAAGGAAGAGGGAAGGAAGCGGCCGTGGCCGTAAGTTATGTACCATCGCGGCATTTGCCTGGAGGAGAAGTGGGAAACCACGGAAAACCACTTCGAGGATGGCTGAGGTGGGAATCGAACCCACCTCTACTCAGCTGACCTCCCGAGGTTGGTCTGCCCCGTTCCAGCCCCCGTACCACTTTTCAAATTTCCTGGCAGAGCGGGGGATCGAATCCGGGAGGTGGCAGCTAATCACATTAACCACTACATCACAGAGGCGGCTATGCATATAGTACGTCAAAAAAAACGCCGTAAAAGTTTTGAAGAGTTAATAACGCGTGGGTAGGTAAGGTTTGGTAGCGAACAAGATGAAATGACGAAGGCTTTTAGTGCCGGGAGTGTCCGAGGACAAGTTCCGCTCACCAGATGCAGGTCTTTTGATATGAAGCCCGAAGGTGACCCGCGCGTCGTGATGAGGATGAAATGAGGATGACAAATAAACCCGGCCACCGTGCCAGGGGAATTAACTAATTATGGTTAAAATTTCCGAGCCTTCTAGGAATCGAACCCGCGACCCCTGTGACCAAAGGCCAGCGCGCTAAAAATTTAGCAATGGAGCTGGACAGAGCAAGAGGAAAGTAATTCAAGTATCTTCAAGATGTAATATGGATGAGACCTTTATGGTAGACCTACTGTGACGTAAATGAAAAGGCTATTTGTTTGTTTTTAGGGCTCTATGATTGCTTCTGCGAGGAACATAGGAGTTTGATATGACTGTCCAAAACCTACCTTAATTTGGGGTCATCTTGTGATTGTGTCATGCACATTGGGTCACGTGCTGTGTAGGCATTCTTCTACTTTAAAATAGGCTAATCCACAAATCATTCCCGTACATGTAATTCTTATTAAGCTATTCTATTTTGGAATACTTTTGAAAAGCGTTACGTCGATTTTTCGCTGGAGACCATGATTTTATTATTAATTTCTTTAATTTTTTGCTAGTGGTTTAACACACGAAAGGTTCTCAGCGACGTAAGGATTGGGAAGGAAGCGTCCGTGAGCTTAAGAACCCACTATCTCACGAATGCAAGGTCACAGCTACGCGACCCTAACTGCACGGCCTACTCGCTCTGTAGGAGACCCCGACATCGTCAGGGTCAGAAGATAACAAAAGTTGACGAAGGGAGATGGATAAGAATGTCAGTAGAAGTTATGCCAGACTCATCTAGGCGGCTAGTGGTTGCTAGTATATATTTCTAAATGGAGACCCGCGGGCATTGAACCTCGTCACAGGGTCAAAATCGTTCGACGAGTCTGGACTCACCATGGGGTTGAGGATTATTATTATTATCATCATTATTATTATTGCCGGGATTAGTGGCTCAGATGGTTGAGGCGCTGGCCTTCTGACCCCAACTTGGCAGGTTCGATCCTGGTTCAGTCCGGTGCTATTTGAAGTTGCTCTAATACGTCAGCCTCGTATCGGTAGATTTACTGGCACGTAAACGAACTCCTGCAGGACTAAATTCCGGCGACACGGAGTCTCCGAAAAACGTAAAACTAGTTAGTGGGACATAAAGCCAGTATTTATTTATTTATTTATTTATTTATTTATTTATTTATTTATTTATTTATTACCTAGTTCTTTTCCGTGGTTTCCTATTTTCACTTCCAGCCAAATGCCGGGACAGTTCCTATTCATAGGCCACAACCGATGCCTTCCACGTCTTTACCCAATTCCATTCACCACCATTCATTTCGTCTTCAACGGCTCAACCCCTGGCCTCAACCGAGATTGGCGTCAGGAAGGGCATCCGGCCGTAAAATGTCCATCCCCGAACCGATAACAGGAAGCGAGACCAACATGTAGACAAACACGTGGTGCTAGAGAAGAGCACAGAACCACGCAATAGGCAATTCACCCTCCACATAGGGTTGGCGTTACAAGAAGCACCCGTCCGTAAAACTGCGCTATGATTTACGAAGTGAACACCGAAGATAAATGGGAAAAACCCAGAAAGAAGATGAAGACTAGTAATATTATTGTAATAGTACGCGGAACAATGGCTAGAGTCAGGGGCGGTGCGTCATTATGGGCTAAAGGGCCTTAGTCCCACAATATTTTTTGACATACGAGTTTAGAAATGTTATATTATTTATATTTTAGATAATTAATTTAATATTGGCAAATTATTATCTGAATACCACTGTTCTGAAGTAATTGATGACATGAGAAAATGAAAGTATGATTTATTACGTGTTTTCTGCGCTTATCCTGATACTGGGGCTAATTCGCCCTCTGTCCTCATAGTAAGTATTGGTAACTGTTTTGAAGGTCAGTGAACCTTTGAGGGAGTGAAAGTTTCAATGCATTTTAAAATGTCAAGGTAGGGGCTAGCTTTGACATGCCCGCAATAAGAAAGAACAATATAGACGAAGCTGTTGCGGCGGGTGTTATGGCGATGTTATTGCAAACTCATGTAACATCATTCGCAGAGTGCAGCTTCCGACACGTTTGGAATTTTAGTTTACAGTTCGCTTTGAGCAGTTGCGGAATGGAGAGTATAAATTCAACAGTGATTAGTACGGAGCGTTTAAAATAGCGAGTAGTTTGCACCGCAGAAGAATCGTTCAGCGCAGTTCCTTTATAAATGAGGTAGGCCCTGACTTTTATAGTATTTTATTATTAGCATGGATTAGAACCAAGCATACTTAACTGTACTGATACTGTCAATAAAAATGTAACGATAAAGTTTAATATGGGTGTATATAGAACAGCAGAAGAAACAAGAACAACATTAATAATAATAACAATAATAATAAAATAATAACAATAACAACAACAATAATAATAATACCCACATTAGCCCCATCTGCCATTTGAGCCACGAGCCGCTGCTAGCTAGAGGTGTGTGAAGCAGGAAGTAACCTGTGACCTGGCACAGGAAGGACGGTCCGCCAGCTGCCCTATTGTTGTGACTCCCAGCTCCTCTTGTGGGTCAGTGGTAGAGCGTCAGTCTCCGCATCTCAAGATAGCGGGTTCAAACCCGAAGTTTTGAAGGGTGGAAGAAAAAAATCCATTCGACACTCCATGTTCTACGATGTCGGCACGTAAAAGATCTCTCGTGTTTACCCGTCAAAAATTCATTAAAAACTCAGCCATGGACGCCCAAGAGAGATTCCGTTTTCTGTGCCATCTGATGGCTTATAGTAAAACGGAACGAGCAGAAAGCGTCAAATTAAAACGCTCGCACACAGTAGCCGGGGCCATACATTATTATTATTATTATTATTATTATTATTATTATTATTATTATTATTATTATTATTATTATTATTATTGGCGTAGGGATGTGGCGAACCCATCGCCCAGTGGTAAACCACTGCAATCAGCCACCCGAGTATTGGCGGGAAAACCATAACTATTCGGGTAAGGAGGAAATGCCTGCCCGCAGCCGGAGAACATCTTGAGGCCCTCCAGGGCTAACAACCTTGGTTGTATGTAGAATGAGCAATTTGCTCCAAGCTAAACTAAAGCTTCTCAAGCATGATGGTAAAACAAAGACATGAAGTTAATACCCCAGGTGGCAACTTTTCAAAGAAATCCACCGTCGCCGACAAGCGACGCATGCATCCCGTTCGGATTCTGGGGGGGATGCAACATCATGCTAAAGACGAGTCGGAGCGTCTTGGAAATCCTGAACAGTCACGAAAGCTGAAACCCATATCTAAGACTTTTTTTTGGCAACGTTCAACATAAACAGTTTAATACAAACTGGTGAGATGAAACAGCTGACCAATGCCCTCCACAAAAATAAAATCGTAGTAATGGCTCTGCAAGAAACTCGCTTCACTGACGAAGATACGTTTGGGTCTGAAGGGTATCGGTTCTTCAAGAGCAGATCCCATAAGAGTAATGAAAAACACCCCTATCTTCGGTACAGCTTTTGCTGTCAACACCAGAATTCTTAGGTCAGTCTCAAATTTTGAAGCTGTTAATAATAGGTTATGCCTACTATCCCTGCGTTGTGCAAATAAAACATATACGCTAGTCAATGCACATGCTCCAACTAATGAACAAAACAAAAAAGACCTGGAAGGCACAGATAGATTCTGGAACATCCTGGATGTCAGATTAGCGAAAATCCCAAAGCACCACGTCAAGATCTTGGGTGATTTTAATGCACAGGTAGGACGTGAACGGAAACACAGGAAAGTTGTTGGGCTCTACCCAGCACACAAAAGAACCAACAAGAATGGAGAATGCCTCGTTGAACTATGTGATAACCACAACCTCCAACTGATGTCAACACACTTTCGTCACTTACCAAGAAAACAGATGACATGGAGATGCCCGAACAAAACAATAGGAGAATTCCAAATAGACCATGTTGCTATATCTCGAAGATACAGTCCGGAAATCATGAACGTTACCGTAAAAAAAGGGAATAAACATAGTCTCAGATCACTATGTATCAGTAATCAAGTTTCGGCCAATCCCTCTCAACAAAAATAAGAACGAACCTACCATAATTCGCTTTGACACAAAAAAGCTCAGAGAAAGAGAGAATTAATTCAAAGAACTTGCCCAACCAGTGGAAAAAGACTTCAACAGCACAAGAAAGCAGATGATACAAGCTGCAAAAGAAGTGGCGGAAATCAAGAAGAGGAAGAAGCACACGTGGTGGAACGATAACTGCGAGAAGACCTTAGGGGATCGTCTGAATGCCTGGAAAAAGTATTACACCTCGAAAAAAGAAGATTGGAAGATGTACAAAACACAACAAGCACAAACAGCAAAAATAATACGCAGTGAGAAACGAAAGTATGAAAAAGAACTACTGGACAAGATTGAGCAAGCCTTTCATAGAGGTGAGACCCGTGAATACTTCAGAAATTTTAAAAAGAAGGTACAAGGATACAAGGCACCTTCCCTTTGCTTTCTAAGGAAAGATAGAACTCTTGCAACATCAAATGAAGAAAACTGCAAAATCTTACCTAAGTATTTTAACGACCTTCTAAACTGTGAAAAACCAGCCAACCCCATCAAAACAAACAAACCAGTGAGCCAAAACCTGCCATCTTCTCCACCAAATCGCGATGAAATCAAACGCCGCATAAAGAGACTGAAAAATAACAAGGCTCCTGGTGAAGACTCCATGATTGCGGAACTGTGGAAACATGCCCCGGAAGAAGCAATTGACATCCTACACCAAACCATTGTAGATATATGGGAAAAAGAACAACTACCAGAGGACTGGGTGCTAGCCTTGATCCATCCTTTACACAAGAAAGGAAATATAAGAGATGTGAACAATTACCGTGGAATTTCTCTTCTGCCAGTAGCCTACAAGATCCTGTCACTATCCATCCTTGAAAGACTAGAACAGCAAATTGAGCACAAACTCGGGGAATACCAAGCAGGTTTTCGGAAAGGCCGATCAAATGCAGAAAGAATACTTAACCTAAAAACCATAATAAGATACCATATGCTGAGAGGTCGAACCTATGTATCTACATTTGTAGACTTCAGGAAAGCGTACGACTCCATCGACCGTGATGTGTTGCTTAACATCCTTGCAGAAATGGGAGTCGATGAGAAACTGCTAGCGATAAAAAGGGCAACACTAACTAATACCAAATCCAAAGTAAAATTCCAAGGATGTCTCTCTGAACCCTTTGAGATCAAGACAGGCGTTCGACAGAGAGATGGGCTGTCACCTCTTTTGTTCAACTGCGTACTTGAGAAGGAAATACAGGAGTGGCGAAAGACGTTAAAAGAAAGAAACCTTTACAAACCCGTAAGGATTGGGACAAAGAAAAATGGAGTGGAAATAGATTGCTTAGCGTTCGCTGATGTTATAGCCCTTATGGCAGAAAATTTCGAAAGTGCAACAGAACAGATCAATGTGTTGAAGGAAGTAGCAGAACAAACAGGTTTAAAAATTTCCTTTCAAAAGACAGAAGTAATGTCAAATATCAAAGATGATACGGCACAACTAAACACCAAATATGGAACGATAAACCGTGTTAGTAAATTTAAATACCTTGGGGAATGGATTCAGCAAAATGGACTTGACAAAGAGGCCATAGCAGCAAGAATTAAGAAAATGGAAGTCACTTTCCAAACCATCCGCAACATTTACAACAAAAAGTGCTTTTCCCTGAACACAAAAATTCGTCACTACAACACTGTCATCAAACCAGTATCACTGTATGCATCTGAATGCCTTATCCTGTCCGAGAAATGTTTGCTTGCGGATTTAGAGAGGAAAGAAATATCCTACACACCATACTTGGTCCAAACTACAAAAATGGCATCTACATTAGAAAATCCAGGCAAGAAGTATACTCTAAGATAGAGAAGATCATGGACACAATGCGTAAAGGCAGAGTTCGCCTCTACGGTCATATACGACGGATGATCGACTCTCGATGGACGAAACGTATCTTCAGTATATTTGACGCAAAACCAAAAACGGCAATGCCATGGTACGTTAATGTCAATAAAGATCTTAAAGAACTGGGCCTACAAGCAGAAGATGCACAAGACCGAAATCTTTTCAGAGCAACCATCAAGACTTTTGGGACTTTCCGCGACGAAAAACGAGCAACTGGTGTTAAATGGACAGAAGAACGTCGTGCTAAACACAGTGAGGTAATGAAGACGATGTGGATCAAGCGAAAGATGAACAAATGCCAGAATGTAAAGCGAGGCCTATCGTGGTCCCTAGTTGGCCGATTAGCGAAGTTGAATGAATGAATGAATTATTATTATTATTATTATTATTATTATTATTATTATTTACGATGAGGTCTGCTAAGGATTACGTGCCAATTTCAATTAAATTCTTCATACTTCGTTGTTTTATCTCCCGTTCCTTCCAATATTCTTTCATCTTTTCACTATGCTGTTTCTTTCTGTCCTCGGAACACTTCGCACCAGGTTTCTTGTTCAATCTTGCTTGGAATCCTTCCATACTTGCTATCCTATTTCTAAAACTCTCTGTCCATAATTACCTCTTCTCTTATATTATTTCTTTCTAAATCTTTCTTTACTTCTTGAATCAACCTGGTTGTTGCCTTTTTGTCCCAAAGGTACTTTAAAATCCTTTCTATTAATCTGGAATTATTCATTCTGAACGAAGAACTGAAATGTTCTGCTGTAGAAGACACAAATAACGTGTGTAGTAGTAATACTATTTATTTATTTATTTATTTATTTATTTATTTATTTATTTATTTATTTATAGCTTAACTAAAATACATTTTCAAATGTGTAGTAGGATATTTTATATTATGTTCACAAATATACACCAGCAAAGCACTTATTGTGCTTCTCTGCCGGTGAAATTTTTACATGTTTTTGTAGATTGTTGCAATCCTTACTGTTTACAACATTAAAAGGGTGTGTACTTTTACATTAGCATGGTCATTTTGTCCTTATGGTGTGGGGTTTTCTCAATCGCAAAGCATCATTCAAAATAGATAAGTCTGTGGTACATTTTTCATACATGAGCAAATATTTAAACTGTAATTTTATTTTCTATGACCCATAGTTTCACATGTTTTTTTTTCAGATATTTTGTTTTCAAGTGCGTCAATGCGGAGGGCAACTTGTCCAAAAATTTAGGAACTACAACGTTTAGAGTTCTGGATCCATATTTGTTGTAGTACGCGATGTGTAAATAACTTCTATGCCTCAGTCTTGTTCCATGTGCATGTTAGTTTACAATTGTGTACTGTGGCTTCCAGTAATTGTCTTTAATTATGTTTTACACATAAGCTGTAACTCTCAAGAACCTTTCCTTTTGGTACATCCTTGTTAAGGTTCCCCTGTTTTCGTACCAGAAGAATGTCTTGACAAATTGATTTTGTAACATTCGTACCATGTTTATGTCTGTAAGAGAAGACGATCCCCATACACTTACACCATAAGATATAAGTGACTCAAGTGAATAATAATAATAATAATAATAATAATAATAATAATAATAATAATAATAATAATAATAATAATAATAATTAGTTTTACGTCCCAGTAACTACTATTATGGTTTTCGGAGACACCGAGGGAGCGGAATTTTGTCCCACGGTAGTTCTTTTACCTGTGACGTGCCGGTAAATGTACCGACAAGAGGATGACGTATTTGAGCACCTTCAAATACCACCGAACCTGCCAACTTGGGTTCAGAAAGCCAGCTGTACGTTTCTTGGCTTTAATAATAAACTTTTCTCGTAAACATCTAAATACCGTGTCCGCCACTGCGCTTGAAACATGAACGCACTTGGTTACTCTGCGAACCTACACAAAATTAGCTGCCCATACATTAGCAGTGTGTCGGCCCCGTGGTGAAGGGGTAGCGTGCCTGCCTCTTACCCGGAGGCCCTGGGTTCGTTTCCCGGCCAGGTCAGGGATTTTTACCTGGACCTGAGGGCTGGTTCGAGGACCACTCAGCCTACGTGATTAGAATTGAGGAGCTATCTGACGGTGAGCTAGCGACCCCGGTCTAGAAAGTCAAGAATAACGGCCGAGAGGATTCGTCGTGCTGACCACACGACACATCGTAATCTGCAGGCCTTCCAGCTCAGCAGCGGTCGCTTGGTAGGCTAAGGCCCTTCAAGGGGGGGGGGGGTTACATTAGCAGCATTACTCGCAGTCCAAGAATGAACACTAACACCCTACCTACACCACGTTCCGAGAACAGCTTCTAGTTCCCATTGACATAGAAATTAGCCGTATAATCGTCATTGGACACGGAGTTCTACCGATGTATTCGCGGCCTACATTTGACCAACTTATTACAGTTTTTCTCTTTTCTGTTGCTGCTGCAGGCGGCGATTTCTCTCCTTGCTCTGTCTGAGAAAGTGACTAGGAGACTCCATTCGAGCCAGATAACTGTTTAACATATAACCTTTAACTTTTCAATCTGACGGAACTAATCCAAAACTAAGAAATACAGTACTAGGAAATACCTGGAAAACGACATATTTAATTATATAACATAGTGACACGTTTCGTTCCTGAGACAACATTCTAGGTTCTATCAAATCAATTATTATTATTGTTACGGTGTTACCCGTGGAGCAGAAATGGGTTAAAGAAGGTGCTGGGGTGAATGGGTCTGTCTACAATATCAAAATCAGTTTAAAACTTGAACTGAAGCTACAACACACTTTCTCCAGTCAGCTCTAAATAGACATAAAAGCACACTTCACATATGTCACCTTAATGCCCAGAGTTTAGTTTCTCAAACTCGTATAGATGAACTAAAAGCGATTTTCATTCCACTGTCCTTTGATATCATCTTATACAGTGAAAGTTGGTTGAAAGTCAAACATCAAGCTAAGAATCTTGAATTACCTGGCTACTGCCTTCTGAGGAATGACAGACTTGGCAAAGGTGGAGGTGGGGTCTGTGCTTTTGTCTCTTCGAGCTTGAAACCTCAAATTATCTATCAGTCGCCTCAACAGTACGAGCGTAAACCTGAGTACCTGTTCATAGAGATACAGGTTGCTACTGTGAAATGCTTGGTAGGTGTAGTATACAAACCGCCTAAAGCTCGCCGTCTGAATGACTTAGAGACTGATATTAACAGACTGTTACCTATGTACGAACATTTTATAATGATGGGAGATTTTAATACAAATCTTCTAGATCCAGATTCTTCCGACGCCACCCATCTATTGAATACGTTTCAGGCATGCAGCATGCCGGTCCTCCCACTTTCTCCCACTCACCACACTAAAACTTCACACACTACAGGACCTAATAGTAACGAACAACCCTGACAGAGTATTACATCACGGCCAGACATCTGCTCCCGGACTGTCAGCCCATGACATCATCTTTATGTCTTACGCACTGCAATGCCCTAAACATAAACCTAAGTACGTGACTTACCGAGACTATAGCCGTATTAACAACGAAAAATTATTGGAAGACGCCTTTTCGATGCCGTGGCAGGAGATAACTCATAAAACTAATATTGACGACATGGTCACCACTTTCAATAACATGATACTACAAATTTTTGACAAACATGCCCGTATACGAACAGCACGCGTCTGTAAAAGACTCTCCCCGTGGCTAAATGATGATATTAGAGCAATGATGGCTAAGCGGGATGCAGCTCATAGGAAATATAAACATTACCCGACAGAGGAAAACTTTATCTATTACAAACGACTACGTAATAAAACGACTCAGACAGTAAGAAACGCTCGACTACGGTACGCCCATGACCTTATAAAACCTGACGTAAGACCCGCTACTTTATGGAAGTCAATCCGCCATTTTGGACTAAATAAACCGGACAAGGTAGACGATTTGGAAGTTTCTCTTGATGAATTGAATAATCACTTCGTATCCTCCCATGTACAATTAAACGAAGAAGCAAAAGAAAATCTTTTGTGTGCCAATTACAACACACCACCCGTAGGCAGAGACAAATTTTATTTTAGTTATGTCTCACCCCTTCAAGTGAAAGCGGCTATCATGCAAATCAAAACTAAATCCACAGGGGTGGACAATATATGCATTATAATGCTAAAAAAAATTATCGACGCTATTATTCCAGTATTGACATTCATATACAATTTCTCCCTTCAAAATAGTGTATTTCCAACTGTCTGGAAAATGGCCCTGGTGCATCCTTTACCAAAGATAAAATCTCCTAGACTAAACAGTGACTACAGACCTATAAATATACTGTCAATAGTAGCCAAGGGACTAACACATAGTGCATAATTAAATTACCAACTATCTCAACGACCACGACATATTAGACCCACACCAGTCAGGTTTCCGACGCAATCACAGTACATGTACTGCCTTACTAAGCGTGACTGACGATATAAGACAGGCTATTGACGAGCAAAAACTGACTATCCTAGTATTATTGGACTTCAGCAAAGCATTTGACTCTGTAGACCATGAGTTGCTCCTATCCAAACTTTATCACCTAGGGTTCTCCTACAGTACTCTGAGATAGTTGGGAGCTTATTTACATGAACTTCAACAACGTGTCACCAATCAAGGTGCATTTTCTTCGTGGCAATATGTAAAAAGATGTGTCCCACAAGGGTCAAACCTTGCTCCTTTGCTATTTTCTGTCTATATCAACGACCTAGCTAAACAGCTGACACATTGTAAACGTCACATTTATGCTGACGACGTACAATTGTACATTCATGCAAAACCAACAGAAGTTTTGACAGCAATCGAGAAAATTAACATGGATCTAGAGGCCATAAGTAAATGGTCTTACCAGCATGGACTTATTTTGAACCCAAAAAAGTCCCAAACTATAGTAATTGCCCACCCAAGACTTATATCCGACAATTTCCGCATGTCCATCCCCGACGTACAACTTCAAAATCAAGTTTTGCCCTTTTGCAAGAGCGTAAAAAATCTCGGAGTAACCACTGACCAGCACCTCTCGTGGACGGATCAGATAATATCTGTGAGTAGACGAGTTTTTGCTACGTTGCACACATTAAACAATTTCAAATTTACTTTTCCGTTCAGTTTAAAGAACAAACTAGTTGAAACCCTCGTTCTTCCAATATTCGATTATTGTGACGTAGTTTACAAAGATGTGAAAACCGAGCTTCGAGATAAACTACAACGTGCACAGAATGCCTGTGTAATATTTATATGTAATCTGAAATTTTCAGATCATGTTACCCAGTCTTACGTCGACCTCAGATGGCTACGCCTTGAAGACAGACGCAAGCTGCATACCCTGACTTCATTGCACCGAATCCTTACCTTACAATCCTCATCTTACCTGTATGAACGATTTCATAGCCTTTCTGAACACCATGATAAAAACACCAGAGCGCTGAGCTCGACACTGCTCGCTATTCCTAAGCATAAATCCTCAACCTACAACAATTCTTTCACTGTTGTGGCCAGCCGTGAATGGAACTTCCTTCCACAGGAGGTCAGAGGGATATCAAACCACGGAAGATTTAAAAGTATGTGTTCAAAATATCTCTATGAAACGAGCTCGTAGTGCGACAGTCCTTCTTCTTCTTCTTCTTAATATTATTATTATTATTATTATATTATTATTATTATTATTATTATTATTATTATTATTATTATTATTATTATTATTTATCAGTAGTGTTAGAAAGTACTCAGCTGTGGTTTTCCTGCATAGTTATCCTTATCCCTATCCCCATTTTGCAATGTTTTTCACCCACAGTAAACACACAAAAACTGAACATTCGTCAATGTGATATACTTCTGGAATTGGACAAATTAATTGTAAATATTAGTAGGTTTATCTATATTATTATTATTGAAATTGTAATTCGTTCTTTGTTGTATGTTAATTTCTTCGCAGGAAGCAAAATGTTAATTTATAGTGTATATTATAATAGTTATTTTTATGTACAGCAGGATAGCATAGTACCGTAGTAATTTGTTTCAGTCTCTTTTTTCATTTATTCAGTATGTTATATATTTTTATGTTAATTATGTATTTCACTGGTTAAGTGTAAGACAGGGACACGTGTCCCTAACTTTGCCAGTTAAAATAAATCATGTCTATCTATCTATCTATCTATCTATTTCTTCAAAACAACAAAATTAACAAATTTTCACTAGTTGAAAATAACAATAATATCTCGGGTACGATGCCAAATAAGGGGGGAACACCCCAAGAACGGAAATTTAACAAGTTTGGGCTTCAAGTCCTCGATTTACATTTTCTGAGCTACGAGCTCAAGTTTACAGATGTACAATTCAAATGAGGAATAATTTAGTCAAGGGCAGAAATCCCCTAATTCAAGAGCACTTGCTCCCAAAATTACAATATCTAGCCTTCCAGAGGCACCCTTTACTATTACCAAACTTTGAAAAGAGCTAACATGCTCTCGATTTCTTACAGCCCACTCAAGGCAACATTACATCAAAATCTTACAATTTCTGGCCTCTCAAGGCACAATTTACAAATTGAAATAGTTTTACACAGGGGTATCTAGTACCCAACCTACTGGGCCTTTGCGGAAAAAGAACAGGTTAAATAAATGGCCCGAACACAAACAGAATGGAGGCGAACACAGCGCTCCAGATAATGAAATATTAAAACCTACAGGGCCCTCGGCCGATGAAACTGGGGCTAGTCCCAAACTACTGAGGTGGCTCGCATGGAAATAACGTTAATACATTACAGAAAGTAACAGTTACGAAATCGTAGCCACCCCAAACCAAGATGAAGCGGAGCTCGAGAGGGTAACCCACTCTCTATCCCCGATTTACAGTTAAAAACTTTATGAAATTTTTTATTAGCCGAAAGAAGATTTACATTTTAGAAAGGTTTGTTACATAGTTAAAGATTCGGACCTTCCCCTCGTATAAAGCTGCGGAGGTAGCTACAGAAAAGAGAAGTTATGTGGCCATTAACTGGTAGATGTTCTGCCGACCGAAGAAAGAGGCGTACCGCCTCCTGCCTTAACACGCACACTCAGAAAGACGATGATCAATTGAGAAGGAAACTCGAAAATCCGCAATTTATATACCCTTATGGAAGGTTCGAGAGAATTCAGGAGTAAACCGGTAAATTCAAAGTGAACAAAAAATGCGAGTTTGGTTGAAAATTAATTACAAAAAATTATGATTGGCCAAATTCAAAACTGGCGGAAAGAAAAGAAGTGTTGCCAACCCAACAATAAATGAACAGATTCAGTTATGAAAACCTAGTAATACGAAACTTCTTTAAGTTATAAGTGCATGATCAGAGTTTTCGGTAGTGTCATCTGTGGAAAAATGTCCAAACTTCTAGATGGATAACGAAACAAAACAAGGAGAAAATCAATCAGTTTAGGAAACTTCCAATTACACAATTACTGAATATTGGGACATCTTCCCATTAAAGTTTTAACTTCGTGTGGTATCAGTTTCACCTTTTGATCGATAGAGGAGTTTATTAATTATTATTATTATTATTATTATTATTATTATTATTATTATTCGCATCGGCCTACTAAGGACCGCCTTATTTCATCTGTCTTTTCTGGGCTTTGATCTTTGCCCTGTACTCCTTCAATCGTTGCTGGTGTTTCTTTTGTCTTTCCTCCGTCCACGTCTTTCCAACCTTCAACTTTGGTCTTTCTCGAAAACCCTGGTGGTCTAAGTTTCCTCCTGAGTGGGTTGCATTCTTGTATATCTTCATAAATGATCCCCATTGTTGCTTCTTCCGTTTCACCCTCTTTGGGATACGTTCAATCAATCACTTCTTTGTGTGTTGTTCATTTCTTAGTGCCCAGTATTTCTTCATTCTTTCTAATCTTTCTTTTCCTCTCGTCTCGACATAATAGGTTTGGCTTTTAATGTAGATTTGTCTTCGAATCTTATATTTTCGTCTTTATTTATGACTTTAGCTGTTCGATCCCCATTATTATTATTATTATTATTATTATTATTATTATTATTATTATTATTATTATTATTATTAGCTAATCGGACCACGATAAGATTCATTATACACTGTGGCGTTTATTCATTGTTCGTTTTATTCAGTAGGTTTTCATTAGCTCAGTGTTTCGAGTGCGGCATTCATCCGAACACATTTCATCAGTTGTCCATTCCTCATCCCGGAAAGTCCCGAAACTGCGTTTCTTGATCTGAAAGGTCTCATTTGTGCGCGTCTTCTGGTTGTAGGTCCATTTCTTCGAGGTCTGTCTTGACCTTAACCAGCAGGGAATTGTTTTTGCTTTTGAGTCAAAATGGTTAAAAATGGGTTTTGATTATCGAGAGTCCGGGTTATGTCTTAGGATCAATATGGACAGTGTTCTATCTCCAGCAGCACAGTTGTTTAACTGCTTTTATTCCCGTTCAGTCTTGAATGTTCTTGAGACATGACGTTCTTTTTCTTACTACTCCCCGCTGACCACCTCCACCTAGCACATGCCCCAGGTATGCAATTTTTCTGCATTTCATGGTGGTCAGCGGCTCTCTTTCAGAGTGTGTGCTCTCTGCAATATCTGTTCATTAGAGACGTGCTCTATCCGAGACTTAGCATTCTTCTACGAAAACACATTCCCAGAGCTTCCAGCCGTTTTATGGTGGTCGCTTTCAAAGTCCAAGCTTCAACTCCATAAAGCAAAATTGACCGAACATAACATTAAAAAACATGCGCTGTCTCAGCTTTAAATTTAAGGTGACATCACACAGTACAGACCTCACTTTCTTGAACGCTACTCTTGCCATTTCTGTACGAATTTTAATTTCGATATATGGGTTTAAATCATCTGATATCTAACAACAGGGCATTTCAGTTTATCAACTTATTGGATTTGTTGACCTTTCAGTTTCAGAATAGCTTTAGGCTATCTCTTCTTCGAATGAAGACCAATAGTTTCGTTTCTTTGCGCTGATTGTGATACCCATTCCCCCCTCCCCCCTCCGCGACATAGTAACAAGGATAACATTTCGCTCACTTTATTCGTAGCCCGCCACACTGAGCTCTTCGAAACCCTAGCTTCTTGTCCAAGTCGTCTTAGAGATTTTGTAGGTGTATGTTCTAATCTTTCTGCGATTTCATTTACTTTTTCCTCGTTTAGTACAAATTTCTTAACACTTCACCTCTTATCGAGTAAAGAATCAGTTTCTCTCAATTTGGTTACGAGTTTCCGCACGGTCTTTCTATGTGGAGGGCGTACAGCTGGATATTGTGTTACAAATCGCCTAACGACTTCCATGGAAGACTGATTTCACATAATTATAGAACATAAATACCCTTTCCTCTACAGTGTTCACATGTGGAGGCATTATACCCCGAAGTAACACTTAACAACTCGAGAACATTTGGAGCGACAGATCAACACTTAATACACGTTCTAAGCACGGACATAAACTGCGAAGTGCGGGCATTCCCGTGCTATCGCTGCTCTGTGTAACGGGAAGTGATGAGTCAAGGGGAGGAAGATAACCTGGGCGCGCCTGCCGGCCAACTGATGAGAGAGACTCGCTGTACAAGTATACCGAGGTATGAGCGATGCTAGTAATGCCATTCCTTATGCAGCTAGTCCCTGTTATGAATGGTGTGAGAATGTGGTGCGGGCATTCCAGTGGGCTTGGCAGACAGATATAATAACTCAGTGAAGAAAGCAACGGGAAGCTACCTCACTCTTCATTTCCCAAATACGCCTCTTCAGTGAAGCCTGGGCCACCTATGACGGCTGATGGAGCTGTTTAGGTCCAAACTAGCTTCCAGGTTGAGCACTCAACATGCAAGTATACCTGTACGCTGTTAATACCACCGGCAAGAACTTATTCTGCGTTAAAATGTGTTAGAACGTGGAAAAAGAGATAAGCACATAATACGTGACCACTCAGACGTACCTCAAACTTCCTCCTAAATAAACACCTCGGGGAGCAGGATACTTTGGAAAACAAGGACAAGAGGAAACAGATAATCCTATTATATTAAAATGTCGTAATAGCCTGGTGACGTTTCCTCTAGCTAAATACCTCGTACGATAAGGAACAGCTTTGAGCAAACATTAGGATCGCTGATGGATAGTAATAGGAGATAAGACGGGAACTATGTCCTAGTTCTGATGTCTAACTAACGACCTTAGAGCGCTGCCATTCATCCACGTGGTGAAGGTGAACCAGTGGACGAAATAGCCTTCACCATGTTCGTGATTATTATCGTTCTGACAAATGTAACCATACCGAGCTTGATAGTTGCAGTCGCTTAAGTGCGGCCAGTATCCAGTATTCGGGAGATAGTGGGTTCGAACCCCACTGTCGGCAGCCCTGAAAATGGTTTTCCGTGGTTTCCCATTTTCACACCAGGCAAATGCTGTACCTTAATGTCACGGCCGCTTCCTTCCCACTCCTAGGCCTTTCCTGTCTCATCGTCGCCATAAGACCTATCTGTGTCGGTGCGACGTAAAGCAAAAAAAAGAAAAGAAATGTAACTATGAGGATGTAAGCTGCTCAAAGGGATGGCGTAGCCATTTCCTAACTGGATTATTCCGCCTCGAATACCAATTCAGGCCACGTGAATTTCCTTTGTTTAAGTTACAGACAATAACCCAGAAAGGGATCGTATAATTAAGGAGCGTAGCCAAACGGGGTATTACTGTGGGGGGGGGGGGGGGGTAGAAAACCTCTCCCCGAAGGAAATTTTACAAAAATAAACTAAATAAACATTCAGGGCGGGTTTCATCAACGTGAGTTAAACCTTAACCCCGAGTTCTACAGTTTTAACTCTGAATTTGACTATTAATTCTGTTTCATCAAGAAGGGTTAATTTTAACTCTACGTTAAGGCCAGAGTTAAGTTAACCCCTCTTTGCACCTGGTTTAAAGTGTTAACTCAAGGTTGAAAGCAAAGTGGCCGCCGTTAATCATGGGTTTGATTCAGAGTTGCTTTATTTAGATTTGTTAAACAGAAATAGGCCTGTAATAAGAAGGCACGACTTTCAAAATCTGAGGAATAATCCCTGAAGAGGTATAGACTGTCAAAAACCGTTGTCAGTAAAGCCGTCTATGAAATTCGCGAGAGGTTAGAATACACAACTCTCCTATGCTAAAGTTATTGTTTGCATTAAGGTCCTATACCACAGGGTCGTTTCATGTAACGGTTGGAGACAACAAGGGTTATTTTTATGTCAATTGTGAAGTAATCAGGGATTCTAACCTCAAAATTCGTTGTATTGTTTCAAGATGGCCTGTAACTTGGGCAATCCTATTAAATTCCCTTGTTATTTTTCCCATGTGTTTTCCTCTTCTTTGAATTTTACACCGCCAGACTTCTTGCAGTCTATAATACTTCGGTACTAGGTAGCTAATTCAATAAGTATTTTTAAACAGAAAAATTCGTGCCCCTCTTTCCCTTCGGAACGTCTTCCATTTCTTGATCACTTCTATCAGTTCTGTCACGATCACGAAAGAATAATATCTACGACGGAACTGAGGAAGGAAACGAAACACCGTGCAAGAAATAAACAAAAGAACCACGCAAGTGTATTCATAATCCCTGATTTTTAGTCACTGCCTCCTTGATTGATACGGTAGCTTTTTCCGTCGAGGGTTAATGTGGTGTTAGCTAACCCTCTGCCGAAATAGCTTGGTGGTACGCGCGGCTTGTCAGAATGAGTTAACATATTAACCCCAAGTTAACGAACTCTGGGTTAGAGTATATTTAACTCACGTTGTTGAAACCAGGCCTCAAAAACACAATCATGAAACCAACAGATCTGTTGAATCTATTTTCTAAGAAGCCTCGGAAGTTAGATTTTCGATTATAAACTGAACATCCCATTTGCTGTAAAACTGTCGACCTTGATCGTATTGTTCTTGCTCTGTATTTGAATGTAAGATTTTGTAGTGTACTGTAATCTGAAGATCAACATAATTCCACTGTCTTTACAATGACAAGTCTTGGACCGCACACGCATAAGCACCTTCATTATGTTCTATCACCATTTTGTAACTATAACCTCCCTCCTCCTGCCTTATTCCTCGGCCGATCCTGGCTACGCTACCGGAATAACTGGATAATTCAAGAGTACGGTGGGAAACGAGTAAGAGTCTTATCTGATAACTTATAATTTATAAGTACTCAGTGCTTAAATATAGTAACGGTTTTGATAAAGATGCTTGTTGTTTAAAGGGGCCTACCATCTAGGTCATCGGCCCCTGATGGTACACGCATGCACAGAAATGGTGTCTCGACATAAACAAACAGCACTGCCCCACTCCAGTACTGAAGGGAGTGAAGGGGTTGTACTGAAGGTCACCTACAGTGTGTATATACCCACCTATCTACCACAGTGCCCATTTCAATCACAATAGTCTTGTTGCGGGCTGTCTACCTGCAGCAATGCGTTAAGTGAGCAGGTGGGAGGAGGCCATGCTTTGTTTATATCGGAACCCCATTTCTGTGCATGCGTGTACGAGATGAGACTAAATTAAATCATGAAACCTTATACTGTAAAGATCAGGGTAGGCTGGGTTGAGACGCCAAAAATGAAATGGCATGGCTTTTAGTGCCAGGAGTGCCCAAGGACAAGTTCGGCTCGCCAGGTGCAGGTCTTCTGATTTCACTCCCGTAGGCTACCTGCGCTTCGTGATGAGGATGAAATGATGAAGACGACACATTCAGCCAGCCCCCGTACCAGCGGAATTAACCAATGATGGTTAAAATTCCAGACCCTGCCGGGAATCGAACCCGGGACCCCTGTGACCACAGGTCAGCACGCTAACCATTTAGCCATACAGCCGGGCATGAGAAGACAGCTCTTCAAGGACAAGAAGTGCAGGCTTGTGTCTTCAAGTCGTAAGCCCCCTGGGCAATGTATAGTGCAAGCAGTCCTATGCCAAAGTACCGGAACAGCCTGGCAGCGGCTGATTGCGGGAACAGTGCTTTGGCGTAACCAGGTCTAACCGCGCAACCGTTTGCTTGCCGCCAACCATAAGCAGCGAGTTCCAATTATTGCTCGCTGGAATGTTCCTCATCAGAACGTAGCTCGCTTTCTGTAGCGCTGACTATGAGATAACCCTTACTAGATTCAGTGACCCCCTTCTGAAGGCAAAACTGTGACAATCTCAGATTTACGTGGCTTCTGCTCCTATTAGTCATACAGCCAGAAAATGACTGAGCTTTTATATAACAATGTATCAAGATATACATATAAAATATACCTGAAAAGAAAGGATAGTTTTATAATTACGTTGTTACAGAGAGTAAACAGAAAACTCCACTTACAACAGTCTTTTTTAAAACAAATCCTTCCACTGGATGATCTAATATTCTCTCGTGTCATAAAATCGGTACAATACAACTTTTGGATAAATAATATAAATTAAAATGATGAACAATATTAATTCATTTTTTAGCCACTATATCAGAGGAATTCAGCTAAAATTACTTATACACTGTGGTTGAATGAAAAAAGTTAAACAGGCACGCTTCTAGGAAGAAGAGTTCCGATTTGTGAACTCACTGTTCGTACACCACTCATACTTTGTACAAACAAATACAACATGATTCAAATCTGCAACACACTGCGGGTCATATTCTCGCGTGCGGGAGTCCAACGTTGTAATACGATGAGATCGTGGCTGTTGGGATCGTGAACAGCCACGGGACCTCCAGTTCTACATGACTTGATAACGTGAACATAGGAACGAAGTAGGAGTGAGAAGGAAGTGACTGTGGCTTGAAGATACAGCTCTGTTATGAAAATGGGAAACCACGGAAACCCATCTTCAGGGCTGCCGATGTTGGGGGTTCAACCCTCCTATATCTTGAATGCAATATAAATGATTTCTTTCTATAACATACGATTTTATTTTATATTATTTTTTAAGATCGTATGTGTTTTTTTTTCCTTTCGGAGGATGCTCTTTCAAAAATATTTACGTCTTCTTTCCTAATATCGTTCTCGATCAAAATAAAAAGAAAGAAACCACTTTTACCTCCGTGAAAAATCAAATGATCACAAATATGTCTCCCGGACATGGCCATTCATCAACGGCTGCTAATTCCGTATGACCACCAGCCGTAAGACATAGCCTGCATCCATCCATACCTTACATCACAGCCTGCACGGTTGCTAGGTAACATTATCTGACCATCCATCCATACTTTACATTACATTACAGCCTGCACGGTTGCTAAGTAACATTATCTGACCATCCATCCATACTTTACATTACATTACAGCCTGCACGGTTGCTAAGTAACATTATCTGACCATCCATCCATACTTTACATTACATTACATTACAGCCTGCACGGTTGCTAAGTAACATTATCTGACCATCCATCCATACTTTACATTACATTACAGCCTGCACGGTTGCTATGGTTGCACTTCTGTCCCATATTTTGTCGCGTCACGTTACACGCAGCCATAAGACATTTATGTCAAATATCCGAACTTGCAAAACTCATTGTTGTGTAATGAAGAAATTATTTACATAATTGCGCAATGCATGTTAAAAGGACGCCGTGTTGCCATAATTATTATTTTACGCTTCTGCGATTTTTTAAATTTAAAAGCAACCACTGCCAGAACACTGGTATATATTTTTCATTGTGTTGCAGTTGTTCGACACATTTTTTTTCAGGCAGTTTGATTGCCTCAGTGTGGCCAAACTAAGAGGAAGATGATGCTTGAGAATTGATTCTTGGGTTTCGATGTGTGATAAGAGTGGCCTCATTTTCATGATATGACTATAAAACATGTCTGAGATATAAGAACGTGACTGACTACCAGTGTCAAGTCTAGTGGTTGTGTACTAGCAGGACAAATAAAGAATACTGGTGGACTTCAGATACAGAATTTATATGCTGTATAAATCACCAACATAAACATGCAACTCTGCTGCAAAAAGTGGTGTAGTATACATTTAAGTTTGCACTTACTTTCATGCTATTAAACGGTTGTATGGAATGCCAACGTAACCTTTTTGCTAGACTCACGCGATTCACCCACATCACTACATAAAACCATGCTCATGAATAAACAACCGACTTAAAAACAAAAACGCACTACTTACAGCTGCGAGTGTTCCACTTGTACAAACAATCCGTGCATAGTCTGTGAGACGTATCAATCTATCAGTGGTCACTGTTAAAACAATATGCAAGCTTCTCCTAGATAAGACACACTGTGTTAATTAATACACAAGATTAGTCAATTAGTAAGGTTTTAAGAAAACTGTGTAGAAAACAGCACAAACGTGAAGAAACTTAAAAGACATTGCTCTTTCATTTTACACTGCACATCCTACGTTTTCTGCCCATAATGTACCTTGCACTACATTTAAACAGTCTTTAAGTTTTCTGTTTGAAGTTTGTGGCATTTATCTGCTAAAACTAGATTTAATGCGGAGAATGATCTCTACGTCTACGGATGTGATGGGACAGTACTTTAATTAGACAGCGAGTGTTAAAAATCCTGGTAGATCCACATTATCAGTAGCAGCCAAATATTTATAGCTATCATGATGTCGTACCCCGGATTTCGTTTGAGGTCATCACGATATTTTGTTTGCAGACGGAGTCTACTGGGATAGCTTCCAGTTCAGGCTTCACGTTCTTTATAATAATAATAATAATAATAATAATAATAATAATAATAATAATAATAATAATAATAATAATAATAATCTATGCCCTCAGCTACCGCGTGCAGACATTTTAATTGCACGCCATCTAGCTGTCTGTTACTCAATGTCGTCGTTCCTTCATACTCTAGGCCCACTAGATTGTACACTGGGTAAATCAAATCTCTTCGGTATCGATGGCTGAGATTTAATGAATTTTGTCGGCTAAACACCAAATGTGTCACCAGAGATCTTTACATGCAGACATCGTACGACATGGAGTGTCGAGTGGACTTTTCCGCCCCTTCAAAAATCCCACTCCTTCTGCCGGGTTTGAACCCGCTATCTTGGGATCCGGAGGAAGGCACAGGAGGCACTGATGAATTATTCCAATTCCTACAGATCCAGACAGCCAGTTCACGTTGTCCATAATATCCAGCGAATCACAAAGACGCAACCCACGTGTTTCTAGCTTCTTGACTGATTACGGTATGATTTGGAAATGTGTTTTGATAAGTGCCAGTTCCCTTTGAACCGTTTCATTGCCGAAAGAGTACACGGGATTAATTACTTCACATTTCCTTGAAGACTGCTGTAAAAATAATTAAAATATCCATAATAAAAGTCGAGAACACGCACAAAAAATTCAAAATTTGAAATGTATGCTCTAATCTCAAATATATTCAAATATGCATGCATACGTACTATTAAATTTAATCATTCGTCCAATTTCACATTCAAACGCACTTCCTTGTCGGTTTTGGAGGTCTAAATATCGGGAGACGAAATATGCAAATATGCATTGCTGTTATGATAACAGAGTTGCCATATCGAACGGCTCTGC